>NC_140594.1:556884166-559284166 GCF_964204655.1 Triturus cristatus | reverse complement strand
AATTTTGAGAACTGAAGCAACCTTGGAAGTTGTTGTTAATGACTTTCCCAATATTACCTATAGGAAAGCTAACTCCCTGAAGGATAGGTTGTGCAGAAATGATGTTACACAAGTGAAAAAAAGTAACAAGGATATTCAAGGGTTTTATGTGTGCATGTCGTGTAAAGCGTGCAAGTATAGCTCTAATGTCAAAACTGTGTACTATCCAATTTTGGAGTCTGAGAGAGTAATTGAGAAACACCTTTCTTGTCTCTCTGACTACTGTGTGTATGTCCTATTATGCCCATGTGTAAAAAAATATGTGGGGAGCACGATGTTTGCAACGAAAAAGCGCATCTTGGAACATATGAGGGCGATAGCACGACACTTTGAGGAAACTCATAATAGTAATCGGAATTTATTACGATTCTTTGTGATTGATCGGATTCCCCCATTAATTAGAGGTGGAGATAGAATTCGTAAATTACGTCAGTTAGAATCTAAATATATTTTAGAGTTGAACACAAAGATTCCAGGTGGCATTAATTCAGAAGAAGAACTGTCCTGGTTTCTGGGTGATTAAGTCAAAGTCTGTTTGATTGAGTGCTTGATTTATATCTTTATAACTTCTCTCTGATTCTTCGTTTAAGTATGGCAATGCCCAAAAAAGTAAATGTAACAAGAGCTAGAGCTACAGTCACTCTGGGCCTCCGAAGTGCTCAGTCGCTTCTTTTAATCAATTTTAATTATTTCTCACAATTTGTATGTTTATTTGCACATGTCGGTTTGAGCCATAATAGAATTTATAAATTTATGTTTCCCTTACAAGTGGTGTGACCCCTAGTGGATACAGAAATCTCAAGTAACATTTGTTTATAATAACTAGAACACTATTGATGAAAGGTAGAATATACCCACTTGGGCAATAATTGGATTATCCCAGTGCTTATGGTGATGTTATTGAAGTATTTACCCACTTGGGCAGTATATTTGTATGACGGATATTGGTATTTACATATATGAATACGAAGTGGTTTCAGTAATGGATTTAAAAGAAAATTTAAAAGAAAGTATGTGAAATATAGCATTTTGAAGGGAAAATCCTAGTTTATGATTTAAATGCGAATGAGATTTTCAAAACAACGAGAATTGAATGTTACATTGGAAGACACATTATTTTGTTCACATGAACTTGAATGTTTTGTGGTGTTGAAAAGGTTAAACTGTGCTCTCTAATGGGGTTGCTAAGGAATTGTGATGAGCAAACTTCTTTTTTCGGATGTATTTCATATTATGCACGAACCAACGTCTTTTTATGGTAATTGATTTAAAGGATGTGACACTCTATAATTTTGTAAGGCATTGATTTGAAGATTGGTTTTAAAACTATATATATATGTTGAATAGAGTGATTGAATAATCATGATTATAACCATCTTTAGCCATCGTGCATGTATTTTGAAGGAAGTTTGGATTAGGAGCAATGAAGTTGATACTCCTTTTGACCATGGCAAAATGGCCGACAGTTTTTATGTAATAGTCTACTTTCTATGTTATTTACTTCGTATGCTGTGCGTAACGATAAAGTTTTGTTTAAATGTCAAAATGTCGGCATGAACTTTACCCGTGACCAAGGCGGTTTGCCGCCGAAACGCGTTGGGTTATTGTTGGCTTGATGCTTTGAATAAATTTCTTGAAAGCTTACTCTGAAATCGTGCAAATTCTTGGAAGGAGTGCACACGTACTTCTTGGATGTGCGGTGAGGAATTATATATATATATCTCTATATATATTTATATATATATATATATATATATATATATATATATATATATATATATTCCACAACTGTAGCTCCACGGAGATCCGTAGCCACGAAGAATGGAAGCCACGCAAATCCAAAGTAAGGCACAGTTATTTTATTTTATTTAGAGCCGAGTTTCACAAATCTGACGCGTTTCGGGCATCCGCCCTTGCTCACAGACAGTCAGTTAGTAAAAATGAAGTCCATTAAGTACCCAAAGGTTTACAATTGGTTGCATTTTTTTCTTTTTCTCAGCACCATGTGACATTCAAAAAGTGATGACATACTACTCAGTTTGAAATCCGCATAGTCTGTTTTCCAAACATTTTTACAAAACCCCAAGTGTTTATGTTTTGTATATTGGTTAAAGTCCAAGAACCATAAAACATGAGCTAAATGCATGACTTTAAGTATATATAAATCAAAATATTGAAGCATGTATATATTTACATAATTTTTCGCATATAATGCTAAAATCCTACTCAGTGTGTTTAAGACCGTTGTTAAATTAGTATCCATATCGGATTAACTGTGCAAATAACGCAATAAAGTGCAAAAATTGTTATTTGTGCAAAAATAGCAAACACTTAGAACATATATATAAATATCGCAGATTAAAATTCATTAATCCAGTTCAATTATAAATATATATGCTAAAATAAAGTGCAAAAGTTCAATGTGCAAATTACGCAATAATGTAAACACACAGAGAAAAAATGTGCAAATTCTGCAATTTTTTAGATATGAAAACCTGTCTTAGACATCACATTGAAGCCTCATTATTCTACTGCATAAAATGCAATTGTATTGTCACGCAAAATTCGTATTTGACGCTTTAACAATAATAATAATATTTATAAAGCTCTCTAAACAAAACACTCGAGATGAATTGACCATTAGTTCAGAATCAGAGTCTAAACAAGCAAATCAATGAGTCTATGTCAATAAATGAAGTGAAAAAAATGTGTATCCCTGAATTATATATCCAACAAAAACAGGGAAAAATTAGAATAAAAAAAGGGTGAAAATGGGATATTAAAACATAGAAATTCTTGTAGATATTCGTGAAAGCGGAAGTGACATAACACTCCACCAAGATCTAATCATTAATAATGTACGTTTCTATATCAAAGAAATACATGCAGGTCATCCGTCGTGTTTAACCCATTGGGGAATCTGCTATCTAATTCTAGAATGAATTCAGATTCTAGTCTTCTTAGCATCTTATCCCGGTCTCCACCTCTTCTAGCTTTTGGAACCGAGGCGATAACAAAATAATTGAGGCATTGCAAATTGTTGTTGTGGCAGGTCTTAAAATGCCTCGCCACCGGATATGATGCATCATTGTTTACAATAGCACGCAAGTGCTGAAGAATTCTGACATGCACTGGTTGTCGGGTACTCCCAACATATCTGAGATCACAAGTGCATGTTAGCACATAGATGGCAAATTCAGAGTCCGGACAGCGAGGGGAAAACATGGCGGCGGCCGGCTAGGCTGCTGCGGCGCTCCAAGGTGAGCTCCCGTCGGAGCTAACCCTACTTCGTTATGCGGTAAAGACAACGACTGGAACTTGGTGTTCGGAGCTCCGGGGTCTGCATTGGAGGTCGGTGGGGGCTACATTGTTTTATCCTGAAACAAGATAAACACATCTTCGGCTCGATTATCGTTTGCTAAATAACGGAGGCTGTCCCTTTAATTAACGGCGAGGATGCATTACAGAGTTTCTCCATCGGGCGCCCCATGTTTTTTTGCCTGCCTGCATTCTGCTTACAGCTTTCGCCCTTGTGAGTCCTCACGGGATGGTGGTTGCCGAGTTTTCTCTCCCCCCACTGTCTCTGCGCTGAGTGTCATTTCTTCGACAGAGGCAATAGTGCCTCAGGGTTTTTCGGAGAAGGAATTGCCCCTGGAGCTAGTATCTGGCCAAAGTGTTTGTTTTTCAGTGCAAGAGCCCCTGGGGAAGCCGAGGCTACGTCTGTGGTCAGCCGCGCTGGAGCTAAGGCGGAGGAGAAAGTTGCGGAGCCTGGTGCAATCACCTCGTGGTCCTGCCTATGGGGTTAACTCCAGAGTGACTGCTACTAAAGCCTCCTCAGGCGGGTTGCAGAAATCTGAGCTGTCGCTGTCTCCTCCTCGGGGGTAAGCCGAGGAAGGAAGGTTGGCGACAGATATTTTTGCCTACGGTGAGAGTTTGGAGAGTGCTGGAACGCTGGCTGGACTGTCGCCAGGGTCCGTGAACATTCGCGGGGGATCTGAGGACTTGCCATCTAATATTGATGGGGAGCAGGCTATTCAAGAGGCAAGTAAAGCAGTTTTACAAGCTGTTGGGGGGGCAGGCACTGTCCAGAACTCTCAGGTATCGGTGAGAGAGAAACCTTCTACCTACTTAAATGCTGAAGTGAGAGCTAGAGGTAGTAAACAAAAGTCTAAGTCTAAATCTAAAGTGTAGGGTCCCAAGGTAGCATTATCTCTGGGCTCCAAGATAACTCCATCACTTAGATCTTATTTTAAAGTGGTTCCCCAGATTCTTAACCTAGTGGAAGATCACAAAATGGCAGGGGTTTTGATTGTCCCAGACAACCTCCCCCTTTCATTTGATAATGGGTCATCATTATCCCTCCCCATATCGGGTAGAGAAGAAGCCGCAGTGGAGGAGTCGGGTATACCACCACAGTTTACCCCACATGTGAAAGATTTAGAAGAAGCCGGGGCAGATCAAGGGGTGGTGTTGGGGATTCAGGCATCAGGTAGTTTGTCTATAATCGAACACTGTCCTCCTCTGAGTCCCCCACTAAACTCAACATTGTCGGTAAGATCAACTTCTGACGTACAGGTGGCAGCTACATCGGGGATAGAGGGGGCAGTTGGTGGAGAGTGTGCGGATGAAGAGAACATTAAAGCTCTGTATCAGAATGCTTCCGCGGATGTTATTACTGCCAGCTTTGAGGCCGAGTCTTCTATTTCTGCCGCCTCCCTGTCGGGGATGTTTTCTGCACTTACGATGGAGATCAGGAAGGGGTTTTCTGAATCCTCTGCAAATCAGCTAGAGATAAGGAAATATTGTGAGGCTCTGGACAATAAGATTGAGGGGTTGACCGTCAGAACAGGGGCTTTGGAACAGACCTCAGTAGCACTCTCTACTAACTTGGAGCAAGTTAAGGATGACATAAAAAAGCTTTCCAGAGAGGAGCAAAGTCTGGACGAGAGATTGGAGTCGTTAGAAAATAATGCCAGGCGGGGGAATATACAGATTCTTAATATCCCGGAAGGAACTGAGGGATCAGATATAAAACATTTCATTTCTGTTCTGTTAAAGGAGTCCCTGGGCTTAGAGCACTCAGTGGAGGAGTTAGCCATGGACATACAGCGAGTTCACAGAGACCCCTTTCGGCGGAACCCCCAGAGATCGAAGCCGCGTAAAATTCTGGTCAATTTTCATACGTATGTGTTGAAGGAGCAGATTCTAAATTTGGCATTAAAACAAAAATCTCTCGCAGGGAATGGGTTTACCTTCCTAGTCAGGTCTGACCTCTCCAGAATTACATTGGAGAAACAATGGGAGTTTGGGAGGCGACTGGAAGCCTTTAGGAAAGTAGGAGCAACAGCTCAGCTCATGTTTCCGGCAGCCATCAAAGTTATGCACAATAATCGGATGTACAACATTAGGTCAGTTCAGGCAGCTGATGAGCTTTTGATGATGTTAGGCAAGGAGCATCAATAGTTTATGCATACTCTGAGGTACCCTAGGTGATTCTCTCTTGATATGCCTTACAGATAGCGTTCACCTTTAAGATATAGGTGTAGGTTCCTCACCTTACGCCACCTTCTCTTATATATACCGATTAAATATTTTTTCTATTTTGGTGCGGTTATTCGGTCAAAGTAATTTTGGTTACCTTCTCTTCTACTGCTTGCCGGGTGGGGGTTTCACTTTATTATTGTGTATTTTTTCACACTTGTTGTTTTTCTTCGTCGGATGAGAAGGGGTTGTTCCCGACGGGAGCTTGTCAAAGGGGTGCTATCTACCGGATCATTTTCCGGATAGATAACACAAGGGTTTTCCATGGGGCTGGTGGTGGGTTTGAGGGGTTGCACGGGAGGTGGAGGGGGGCTGGGGGGTTGTATAAATATAAAATGGTCCTCATTATTCTAAGCAGCACTACTAAAGATGGAAGTAGGCAGATATTGACCCAAGAATCAATGCAACAAATGGTAATCTTGGCCTTCTTTACCTTTTTTCTTTCTAAGTATGGGTAGTATAAAATATATCTCCTGGAATGTTAATGGCCTCCGCACCAGACCTAGAGCTAACAGAATCATGCAATATTTGCGGGACTTGGATGCGCAGGTCTTGGTGCTCCAGGAGACACACCTAACGCACACTGAAATGCTCACCCTTATTAAGAAAAATAGCTGGATAGATTTCGCAGTTTCAACTACCCAAACAACTAACACAAGAGGGGTCTCAGTGGTATTTAAAAAAGGAGCTAAAGCTAGGCTGATATCACAGGCGGTCGACCCAGGTGGCAGATGGGCCATAGTGTCAGTTGTTATGGCCGGTAAACAAAGTACAATTTTAGGATATTATGGTCCGAACCAGGACGACCCCTCCATTTTGGAGTCTATATTTTCACATTTGCTTACCTTCCCTGAACCCATTATCCTGGCAGGTGATTTTAATATCGTACTGGATCCCTTGTTGGACAAATCACCCAATAATCGATCCTCTGTTTTTTCTAAGACCAGGGCCCTGCTTCATAGTGCTCTGAAGCAATATGGGTATGTCGATATTTGGAGAGTGAGGTCGGGGCTACAACAAGGGGTCTCTTTCCGGAACTACAAATATCACCACCAGTCCAGAATAGATTTCATCCTAATAAGTCTGAGGCTGGTTGACTCCGTAAAGAGCATTAGATACCTCCCATCACATTTGTCGGACCATGCAGCTGTAGAAATGGAACTTGCTAGTTCAATTAAAAAGAGTTCCATCACATGGTCCTTCAACCGGTCTCTTCTCTCATCTTCAGAGGATATTACTTTTCTTAAATCAGAAACCCGCAATTTCTTTAATTCCAACAGTGGCTCAGCTACGACTAGAATAATCTGGGATTCGTTTAAAGCTTTCTTGAGAGGGGTTATCATGGGGAAAGCCTCATATCGTAGGAAGATACATAGAGAGGAAGTCACTTCTATTGAAGATCAGATACTTCAAATACAACATGATATAGACTCCAACTGTATGGCTTCCGGATTAGATCTGCCCACTCGCCATAATCATTTAGTGACTTTGAAGGGTAGTTTGAGTTCGTTATTAAATCTTCGACTCCAACAAAGATGGGAAGCCAGTAAATTGGCCCATTTTGAATACACCGAAGGTGCCGGGAAATTACTGGCCTGGAAAACCAAAACTGATTTGGTGCGGAATAACATTGCCGCAATAATGGTAGATAACATCACCTTCTCTTCAGATGAGGACATCAGGGGCGCCTTCAGAGATTACTTTCAGATGATCTATAAGGAGGACAAGCAGATCTCGAAAGACTCTGTTGAGGTTTGGTTAAGGAACATCAACCTTCCTTCGCTATCTGCCGAGCAATCTCAAGATTTAGACAATGCTATCACTGAGGATGAGGTAAGGTCTGCCATTAAAAAAAGTAAGAAGGGGAAGGCGGCCGGACCTGATGGTCTGCCGGCAGAAATATATAGAGCCCTTGAATTAGAATTAGTTCCATTTCTCACTGTTCTTTTCAATCAAATCCTACTGGAGGGTCAGCTCCCGCCAGACTCCTGGGATAATGCCTCAATCACCCTTATTTTGAAGCCAGGGAAACCTAAGACGGCCTGTGGATCTTATAGGCCAATTTCAATCCTGAATGTGGATTGTAAGATCTTTACCACAATCTTGGCTTCAAGATTGGCTGTGATTGCACCTTTGGTCCTCCATCCTGACCAAAAGGGCTTCGTTAAGGGGCGACAATTATTCGAGCTAACCTATGATCTAATAGGTGCCATAGATATAGCATCGGCTCGGACCCTCCCTCTGGCCACCCTCACGTTGGATGCGACCAAAGCTTTCGACAGAATCAACTGGGTACACCTGTCGGGGGCTTTGGCTAAGTTTGGCGTGGGGGCTGGGTTACGTAGGGCAATTGGCTTGTTATATCATAACCCTGTAGCACGCCTCTTGGTCAATGGAGATCTGTCTGATCCAGTCACTATTACCAGGGGGACACGGCAGGGCTGCCCACTTTCCCCCCTTTTGTTTGATTTTTACATCGAACCTTTTGCGCAACAACTGAGGGAGGAGACTTCCATTAAACCTTTCTCGTATAAAGGATGGGAAAGGAAAGTAGCCCTATATGCCGATGACGTGCTTATTCTTACTTCGGATGTTGATACTGCACTCCCTATAATTTTAAAGACCGCTCATGTATTTGGCCAAGTTTCCGGTTACGAAATTAATGATACTAAAACCGAGATGCTTGGGGCAAGCTAACGACTTACAAGCGGGGTCCTCGATGAGGTATCTGGGTTTACATATAGGGAAGGATATAGAAAAAATTGCTCAAATTAATTTAACATTAGTAGCTAAAGAATGCCGTAGGTTATTGCATTCATGGTCTCATATCCCACTATCTTTAATTGGGAGGGTCAACTTAATTAAAATGTCGATCCTTCCTAAAATTTCGTTTTTGTTTTGTACCATTCCCTTGCACTTTGATTATTCTTGTTTAACTAAATTACAGTCAGACATAACATCTTTTATTTGGAACAATAAACAGGCAAGGATTTCTTGGAAAAAGCTAAGAAGGCGAAGGGATAAGGGGGGCTTGGCTGCCCCAGACTTGAAACTATATGCCTGGGCCTTCCAGTTAACTCACTCCCGTATGTTGTTAAAAAAACCCACAGACTACGGGGTGGGCCTGATGTTCTCAGCCATGTTAGAAGGGGAAGAAGTTAGTCAATCAGCCTTTCTCTTCAAATTCGGCAATGCTAAGTACTTCAAAAAGATCAAATTGAAGGTATTACAAGGATTAGCAAAACTATGGGCCGAAGTCACAAGATCTATAAAACAAAGCTATTATTGTGATAAGACGCCGCTATGGGGGCATCCTGAAAACCCCGTTTGGCTTGGAGACACTTTAGCGGCACCTATAAGAGACGCAGGCTTACAGTTCTGGGGAGATCTTTTTTTTTGAGGGGGAACTGCTCTCATGGGAACATCTTCAGGCTAAGATCGGCCCTAACCTATCCAAGCTCAAATACCTTCAAATACATAGTTGGACTCAGGCCTACAAAGCTCAAGCTCTAGAAAGAAACACGTTTCCACTTGGAGGACATAGCCTGCTCATAAATAATCTGGTGAATAACCCTCTGGGTAAAAAGGAGACTGCACAGTGGTATAGGTTCCTTCTGGAGGAAACGGATGGTGTCTTCAATATCTGCCTGATTCGCTTTGGAGCCCTTCAATTTCTGGTCCAAACTTACAAAATCTCTGGTCAGAATCATGCGGCCTCTTGTGTAGCATAGTTAAACCATCTTGGCTACGCAGGAATCACCTGTTTACACTGCATAGGGCATATTATTCCCCTCTCAGGCTATCTAAATTTTCCGAGGGTAACTCAATAGCTTGTTCTAGATGTGGGCTTTTGGCCGCACCAGACACCCATATTTTTTTTGACTGCCCTAGTTTAGCGTCATATTGGGCAGCTATCAGCAGTATTCTAACCACTTCATTGGGTGTTCAAGTAAATATTGACTTACCTCTTGTGATTTTCGGGATTTTGGAAGGAGGCCAAAGCGCAGCCAAAAACTTAGTGTTCTATGCGCTGTTGTTGGCAAGAAGGGAGATCTGCAAGAAATGGAAGGACGAGTCTCCCCCTTCCTTCGGCGATTGGCAGACCTCCGTTATATATACAGCGCGTATGGACCTGGCTAGGGCCGGCAATCAGAGTAAAAGAGCTTTTTGGTATTTGTTGCCATGGTTACACTGAAGTACCCAGGGTTTTTTTTTTTTTTTTCCCCGGGTCCGATGATTACTCTATTATGGTGCCCTAGCCATCCGTTGTATACCTGGTCTTAGCCCGGGCTGACTTGGCTGCCACTTACATCAAGGTGGTTTATAAGAAGGGTATGCCTGGTTCTTCGCCTTCCAAGATTGAGTCTGCAAAAGCTGAGGGATATTTTCTACTCACATCCTTGGCATTATATATCCCTGCCAGTTCTTTTATGAATTGAGACAGCTGACTGTAGGGTAATCTGGTATGGCACTGAAACCATGGTAGTAATGAGGACAAAAAAAAAATAAAAAATAAAAATAAAAAAAAAATAGATGGCAAATTCAGTTTTGCAGGTAAAAGACCCACGTATATCCAACAGATCTGGGCTAAACGGTGTACGGTATTGGGTGGTGTTCTTCCCAAATTTACACGCTCTGCATGTGGAGCAGCGTTTAAATCCCGGCCGGGATTTTAACCACTCCTCCTGCTTTCTTAACTCAGGAAAGTCATGGCAGACATGAGTTCTCAAGGAGGGTCCCTTACGATAAGTTATCGTTGGACCAACCGGTAGTCTAGGTTTTAAGACTAAATCCGTTTTGAGTACAGGCCAACGCTTCTGGACAATTGATCTAATTTGTCTTGCCTGTTTACTGTAGGCTATGATTAATCTAGGGGATTGGTCCGTATTGGTAGAATCACTGTCTAAAGATATATTAGATGTAGACAAAAATAGTGATTCCCGAGTTCTAGCTTCTGTTTTAAGAACTGCCTGTTTCAAGACCGATTTGCTATATCCCCTCTGTCTGAATCTCTCCAGAGCTTCCATAGTACAGATTTTCAGATCCCTGTCTGTACAACATATCCGTTTAAGCCTCAGTAGTTCTCCAAACGGAATGTTGTCAACTACATGTCTAGGATGTGCACTGCTGGCATGAAGGATATTATTTCCAGCAGTGCTTTTCCGGTAAAGTTTGGTGGCCAAGTGATTCTCCTGATTGTTGTTGAGGGAATTGATTAAATTAGTTGCACTTTCATGATCCCCCCGCCACAACACAAAAACATCGTCTATAAAACGAATCCAAAGCACCACATGTTCATTGTAGATGTCACTGTGCGTTCGCCTGAGGACCTGCTCCTCCCACCAGCCTACGTGTAAACATGCATAGCTAGGGGAGAAGCATGCCCCCATTGCAACGCCACGTTTCTGAATGTAAACATGACTACCAAATAAGAAAAAGTTGTTATTGAGACACCACCTAGTAAGTTCTAACAATAATTTGTTATGATTATAACAATTTATGGGTCTTTTACCAAGGAAAAATTCTAAAGCTCTGAGCCCAGATGCATGTTCAATACTCGTATAGAGCGATTCGATATCTAAGGTGATAAATAGCATATCGTCGCTCCATGAGGTATTCTTAATTTTCCTGATAAAGTCCCCAGTGTCTCTAATGTAGGTAGGTAGGCCTTTCACTAAATCTTGCAGGAAGTATTCGATATATTCTGTCACATGTTCCGCTACTCCTGAAATCGCTGAAATAATTGGGCGGCCTGGAACTGGAACAACTTGTTTATGGATTTTGGGTAAAAGATAAAATTTGGGTAATACAGGATGTTCAACGTGTAAAAATTCATATTCCTGTTTTGAAATCATGCCTTCCCTTTTCCATTTGTTCAATAGCTTTTTTAGTACCTCCTTGGCTTCATTAAAGTTCTTAATGGTAGTCTTAGAGTAGCATGATGGATTATTCAGCTGTTTCATTGCTTCCTCAATATATGCTCCTTGAGGCCAAACCACCACGTTTCCTCCTTTGTCCGCGGTGGTAACAATGATCCTATGATCTTTACCCAATTTTTCAGTCAGCAGTAAATAATCTTTCTCATGCGGACTTTTATATCTTTTCCTATGTTTTATTTTGTGGTACAATTTTTTGAGATCCTCCACCACTACATCTTGGAAAACGTCAATTGAGTCCCTTGGCATAGTAGGGATGAATTTTGATTTCGGTTTGAATGGGCTGATGTTTGCTCCCACCTGCTCAATTGAAGCCATTCTGAGTTCCTCCTGTGTGGACGCCATGTCCCCATCATACATGTCATTGGTCGCCAATTGGTGCAGCACCCAAAAAGTTTTGGTGTCTCTAGCTGGTAAGGTTAAAGGGTTCACTATAACAGCAGTATTGATGGATGGATCCTTTTCGTTCAGGCCCTCCTTGATACTGAAGAACTTTTTTATTTTTAACTTTCTGATGTACAAATAGATATCAACTCTCGTTTTTGTGTAGTTGAAATCCGAAACCGGACAGTATGTCAGTCCAAGACTCAAAAGTTGTTTCTCGGCTTCGCTCAGGGTGATTGTAGATAAATTTATAATTGCATTGTTATCTAGTGTTTTTTTCGCCAATATTGCTTTTTTTGTTTTTTGGGCGATTTTGTGTTTTCTCCGGCGTTCACCCCTCCTTTTGTTGCATCTTGCTCTTTTTGCTGTTGTTGACCCTTTTGTGGTGGTTTGGTCCGAGGTCGTAGTGTCTGGAGCCTGTCCGACACTAAAAAATCCACCTCTTCACCTAAATCAAGAATAATTGTATTGGGGTCCCATGTGCTGCAGCCTTCTTCATCCGATGAAGGCCCACTCGTTAGTGATTCATTGTCACTTGGCTCCTGATTCGCATTGCCCTCTTTATTTGCTATTGCAGAAGTAGACGCTGCTGTCAAATTGATTTGTTTTGTTGATTTTGCCTGCTGTGCTTGTTGCGCAAATTTCGTTCTTTTAGAGCTATCGAATTTTCGGGCAAAAGTGTAAATTCAACCCTGGGCATAGTCCTCCTTATCCCGGGCGAATTTATATACTTTGAGCGCCTTAATTTTTTCTTCCTGCTTAGCAAGTCTCACATTTATTTGTTTTTCGCGTTTTAGTTATCATATCATTGGGCTCAAATTTTGCCAGTAAATCATTGATTTCCTCGATTTCTTTCATGAGTGCCTCCCTATCAATGCTTGCATATTTGACTAAGATTTGCAATAGTTTCGCCGAGGATTCTAGATTTGTATGCCCCCATTCTTTCAGCATATATATATATATAGGTCGCCAGTAGTAAGATATAGTTAGGACCTATTTTCCATAGGAAATCCGCAACATTCTATTTGCAATAACTTTGGCGCCGATTGACGAATCTTCGTGAAAGTTTCAAAACTTTTGGCCGGCTCCGGTCCGCTCCTATCCTGAAAGTCTCGGGATGATTCGTGTAGCGGGAGCCGAGAAAAAAGGGGGGTCCCAAAACGTGTTTTCCCCATGCAATTTCCCATAGGACCTTTAGCCGCAGCTACAGGCCGAACTGCTGAACGGAATTACACCAAATTTGGCAAAGAGGTAGTCCTTAGTTCAGACTCGTGCCTTTTGCTTAAATGGTGTAAATCCGTTCAGTAGTTTTTTAGATATTAAAGGAAAAACGTACATATATATCTGGGTGGAGCCTAGCGACACATCTCATTGTGAGATCTGATTGGCTGTCAGCACTTCATCCAAGAAGTGTTGGCAGCCATCTTGGGTCCAATGTACATGATAGCACCTCATTAAAAAGCATTGCAGTTAACAGAAGGTTTTAAGACTTTAGTTACATTATAAATCATTTGTTGATGGTACCATACTCATTTTAGGAATTGTGGTGTGTTCTAAGGTGATTTTACCATGTGAAAAAGCCGTCTGCTGGGATATCATGAATCATGTTTGAAAGAAAACTATTTTCTCATGCTTGTCCCATAGAGGTTTGGAAGGTGCTCCAGAAGCTAAAATGAGAGCATATTTTCTGTAAATTCACATTATCTTTCTCAGTCATGTGATAATGAAGTCTGACATTCTCGGTAAAACATGTACATCCAACAAGGGCAGAGACTGTCAGTTGATTCCTTTGTGTTCTACTGCAGCTTCCCAGAGTGTTCTAAAGAACAACTAGAGCGCTAACAGCCTTACTAATGACAAAGGTATGGCACACCTGAAGCCATCTTGATTGGAATAAACTGGTAACACTTAAAACATTTAATTTAAAAAGGAATAAAATGAGGGGGTTCGTTTTGTCCTAGAAATTATGGTTAGTGCTGTAGAAAGAAAAATTAGGACATGTTTTAAGTGAGATCTCAAATATCTTCCCTGTTATATTTCAACAGGAGCAGCCTGGCAGTTGATTCCTTTGTGTTCTACTGCAGCTACCCAGAGTGTTCTAAAGAACAACTAGAGCGCTAACAGTCTTACTTATGACAAAATTATGGCACACCTGAAGCCATCTGGATTGGAATAAACTGGTAACACTTAAAACATTTAATTTAAAAAGGAACAAAATGAGGGGGTTCATTTTGTCATAGAAATTATGGTTAGTGTTGTAGAAAATAAAATTAGGGCATTTTTAAGAGAGATCTCAAATCCTCTTCTATTTAATTTGAAGATTCTGACATGCAGACTGAACAATCACTTTCAATACCAGCAGTAGACTTCCAGTTAACTCCCTGGTGAGCACTACCCCCTATACTACTCAAACACCACTGCACTACCCTAAACCCTAAAACACTACCCCCAACACGAGCCCCTACACTACACAAACACCACTGCACTACCCTAAACCCTAAAACACTACCCCTAGCATGACCAACTATACTACACAAACACCACTGCACTACCCTAAACCCTAAATCTACCCCAGCACGACCCCCTACACTACCCAAACACCATTGCGCTACACTAAACCCTAAAACACTACCCCCAGCACGACCCCCTACACTACCCAAACACCACTGCACTACCCTTAACCCTAAAACACTATACCCAGCACGACCCCCTACACTACACAAACACCACTGCACTACCCTAAACCCTAAAACACTACCCCTACACTACACAATTACCACTGCACTACCCTAAACCCTAAAGCACTACCCCCAGCATGACCCCCTGCACTACACAAACACCACTTTACTACCCTAAACCCTAAAACACTACCCCCAGCACAAACCCACAAACCCTACACAAACACCACTGCACTACCCTAAACCCTAATTCTACACCCAGCATGACCCCCTAGACCCCCATTCACAACTGCACTACCCTAAACCCTAAAACACTACCCCAGCACGACCCCCTACATTACCCAAACACTATTGCACTACCCTAAACCTTAAATCTATCCCAGCACGACCCCCTACACTACCCAAACACCACTGCACTACCCTAAAACACTACCCCAGCACAAGCCCCTACACTACACAAACACCACTGCACTACCCTAAACTCTAAATCTACCCCAGCACGACCCCTACACTACACAAACACCATTGCACTATCCTAAAACCTAAATCTCAACCCCTAGCACGACCCCTACATTACACAAACACCACTGCACTTTCCTAAACCCGAAAACACTACCCACTGCACAACCCCCTACACTACCAAAACACCACTGCACTACCATAAACCCTAAAACACTACCCCCAGCATGAACCCGCAAACTCTACCCAAACACCACTGCACTACCCTAAACCCTAAATCTACCCCAGCACGATGCCCTACACTACCCAAACACCACTGCGCTACACTAAACCCTAAAACACTACCCCCAGCACGAACCCCTACACTACCCAAACACCACTGCACTACAATAAACCCTAAAACACTACCCCATACACTACACAAACACCACTGCACAGCCCTAAATCCTAAAACACTATCCCCAGCACGACCCCCTACACTACACAAACACCACTGCACTACCCTAAACCCTAAATCTATCCCCAGCACAACTCCCTACACTACCCATTCACCACTGCACTACCCTAAACCCTAAAACACTACCCCAGCACGACCCCCTGCACTACCCAAACACCATTGCACTACCCTAAACCTTAAATCTACCCAAGCACGACCCCTTACACTACCCAAACACCACTGCAATACCCTAAACCCTAAAACACTACCCCCAGCACGACCCCCTACACTACCCAAACACCACTGCACTACCCTTAACCCTAAAACACTACACCCAGCACGAGCCCCTACACTACACAAACACCACTGCACTACCCTAAACCCTAAATCTACCCCCAGCACAACTCCCTACACTACCCATTCACCACTGCACTACCCTAAACCCTAAAACACTACCCCAGCACGACCCCCTGCACTACCCAAACACAATTGCACTACCCTAAACCTTAAATCTACCCAAGCACGACCCCTTACACTACCCAAACACCACTGCAATACCCTAAACCCTAAAACACTACCCCCAGCATGACCCCCTACACTACCCAAACACCACTGCACTACCCTTAACCCTAAAACACTACACCCAGCACAACCCCCTACACTACACAAACACCACTGCACTACCCTAAACCCTAAAACACTACACCCAGCACAACCCCCTACACTACACAAACACCACTGCACTACCCTAAACCCTAAAACACTACCCCCTACACTTCACAATTACCACTGCAATACCCTAAACCCTAAAGCACTACCCCCAGCATGACCCCCTACACTACACAAACACCACTGTACTACCCTAAACCCTAAAACACTACCCCTACACTTCACAATTACCACTGCACTACCCTAAACCCTAACTCTACCCCCAGCATGACCCCCTACACCCCCATTCACGACTGCCCTACCCTAAACCCTAAATCACTACCCCAATACGACCCCCTACATTACCCAAACAACATTGCACTACCCTATACATTAAATCTATCCCAGCACAACCCCCTACACTACCCAAACACCACTGCACTACCCTAAAACGCTACCCCAGCACGAGCCCCTACACTACACATACACCACTGCACTACCCTAAACTCTAAATCTACCCCAGCACGATCCCCTCCACTACATAAACACCACTGCACTACCATAAACCCTAAATCTACCCCCAGCACGACCCCTACACTACACAAACACCATTGCACTACCCTAAACCCTAAAACTCAACCCCTAGCACGACCCCTACATTACACAAACACCACTGCACTTCCCTAAACCCTAAAACACTACCCACTGCACGACCCCCTACACTACCAAAACACCACTGCACTACCCCAAACCCTAAAACACTACCCCCAGCACAACCCCCTACACTACACAAATACTGTACTACCCTAAACCCTAAAACACTACCCCCAGCACGACCCCCTACCTTACCCAAACACCAATTCACTACCCTAAACCCTAAATCAACCCCCAGCATGAACCCCTACACTACCCAAACACCACTGCACTACAATAAGCCCTAAAACACTACCCCATACACTACACAAACACCACTGCACTGCCCTAAATCCTAAAACACTACCCCCAGCATGACCCCCTACACTACACAAACACCACTGCACTACCCTAAACCCTAAATCTACCCCCAGCACAACTACCTACACTACCCATTCACCACTGCGCTACCCTAAATCCTAAAACACTACTCCAGCACGACCCCCTACACTACCCAAACACCATTGCACTACCCTAAACCTTAAATCTACCCAAGCACTACCTTACACTACCCAAACACCACTGTACTACCCTAAAAGTCTACCTCAGCACAACCCCTACACTACACAAACACCACTGCACTACCCTAAACTCTAAATCTACCCCAGCACAACCCCCTACACTACATAAAAACCACTGCACAACCCTAAACACTAAATCTACCCCAAGCATGACCCCCTACACTACACAAACACCATTGCACTACCCTAAACCCTAAAACACAACCCCCAGCACGACCCCTACATTACACAAACACCACTGCACTTCCCAAAACCCTAAAACACTACCCCCAGCACGACCCCATACACTACACAAACATCACTGCACTACCCTAAACCTTAAATCTCCCCCAGCACGACCACCTACACTACCCATTCACCACTGCGCTACCCTAAACCATAAAACACTACCCCTGGCACGACCTCCTACACTACCCAAACACCACTGTGCTACCCTAAACCCTAAAACACTACCCCCGGCATGACCCCCTACACTATCCAAACACCACTGCGCTAACCTAAACCCTAAAACACTACCCCCGGCACGACCCCCTACACTACCCAAACACCACTGCACTAACCTAAACCCTAAAACACTACCCCCAGCACGACCCCCTACACTACCCAAACACCACTGCCCTGTGGTGCGTTTTAAGTAGAGGAATTCATTCCTCTTCAATCTTGAGGGTCCCTGGGGGCCAACTAGCCCACCAGGTACCTCCAGTATGTGCCAGGGAGCTGCGTTGCAGAGAGGTGTTCTGAGGCCATGGCCCTTTTTACACCTCTCTGCAACGCAGCTCTGTGGCGCTTATTGGAGGTAGCTGGATGGCTAGTTGCACCCCAGGGACCCTCAGTATTCAAGTGGAGTTAATCCCCCAACTTAAAATGGGCCACGGGGCATGTTTGCACAGTGGGGAAGGGAGAGGGCTGGGCCTGAGTTCACATGTGTGCAAACACTCCCTGTGGCGCGATTTAAGTTGGGGAATTCATTCCTTGTCAATCCTGAGGGTCCCTGGGGGCCAACTAGCCCACCAGGTACCTCCAGTAAGCGCCACGGAGCTGCGTTGCAGAGTGTTGTAAAAAGGGGCGTGGCCTCTGAACACCTCTCTGCAACGCAGCCTCCTGGCGCATACTGGAGGTACCTGGTGGGAATTACTGCTCTAACTTAAAACGCGCCACAGGGCGTGTTTGCAACATATCACCTTAGGCCACGCCCCCTTCCTTCACCACTGTGCAAACGCACCCTGTGGCACGTTTTAAGTTGGGGAATTAATTCTCTTTCAATACTGAGGGTCCCTGAGGGCCAAATAGCCCAACAGGTATCTCCAGTATGTGCCAGGGAGCTGTGTTGCAGACAGGTGTTCAGAGGCCACGCCCCCTTTTACACCTCTCTGCAAGGCAACTCTGTGGAGCTTACTAGAGGTACCTAGTGGGCTAGTTTGACCCATGGGACCCTTAGGATTGAAGGGGACTTAATCTCTCAACTTAGAACGGTGAAAGGGGTGTGTTTACACAATGGTGAAGGGAGGGGACGGGGCCTGAAGTGATGTGTGCAAACACGCCCTGTGGCGCGTTTTAAGTTGGGGAAAAATTCCACTTCAAACCTGAGGGACTGTGGGGACCAAGTAGCCCACCAGGTGCTTCCAGGAAGCACCACTGCGCTGCGTTGCAGAGAGGTATAGTCCGTGCCCCTTTTTACATCTCTCTGCTACGCAGCTCTGTGGCGCTTACTGGATGTACTGCGAATTCCGATTTACTTCCCTGTTATCAGGAGAGACTTCAGTGCTGCATCTTCGAGCCCAGTACTGATCCTGAAAAGTAATTCTAACCATACTTACCAGTAACTTGAATTTCCTTCCATCGGCTAACATTGACTGGTTTCACTTGGAAATTCTTCTGTGTGGAGTTTTCGAACTTTAAAATATTCACCTAAAATCATCCGAACTACGAATTCCGATTTACTCACCTGTTATCAGGAGAGAACCCAGTGCTGCATCTTTTAGCCCAGCACTGGACCTGAAAAGTAATTCTAACCGTACTTTCCAGTAACTTGTATTTCCTTCCATAGGAATCCATTGTCTGGTTTTCGCCAGAAAAGTTTCTAAGTGTTGATTTTCGCAAACTACAAATATTCCTTAAAAATCGCCTGTATGACTTAAATGCATTCTTTCAACTGTTTACAGGAGCTGCATCAGTGCTGGATCCACTGAGTAAGAAAAAGTAACAATAACACTGCTTACCTGCTAAGTGAATTTCCTCCCATAGGATAACATTGGTAATTCTATGTGAAAAAGTTTCTGCGTCAACTTTTAAAATACAATAATATTCCTTATAAATCACTACTGTAACCAAAACGCTTTTACTCAACTGTTTACAGGAGATGTCCAAGGACTGAATCTAGGATCCAGTACTGTGGTTAGAAAAGTAATCTATAAAGTAACTAATTACATTTAACTAGAAATTCACATTGAGCTCAATGTTGCATTGTATTTGAAATTGTGTTGCCCATTGCAACAACTGTAAGTACTGTACTTAAACGTCTATTGCCTATTTCCAAAGTATTTAAACTAAAGTAATTCCTTCTGAGAAGGTATATTTTGTGATGAAATGTAGAATGTAATTATAATGTAATTTAAAAAATAAAATATCTAAAAATAAATAGTGTAAAAAAATGTAGTAAATCAGTATCAAAAAAATAAATATAACAATTAATACATTTAAAATTAGTCATTTACAAAACCTTTGAAATTCACTGAAAAAAACCATAGGTTTCAGACATGTTATAGTTAGGAATTAGCATTTAAAAAACCTTCGAATTTCACTGAAAAAACTATAGGTTTTAGGGGTGTTATAGTTAGGAATTACCATTTAAAAAACCTTTGAAATTCACTGAAAAAACCATAGGTTTTAGGGGTGTTATAGTTAGCTGGACATTTCACTCGTACAAATCCATTGATATTCCTCCGATATAGTTAGTTGTACTAACTATAACTCGCGCGCCCGCAATCCAATGCTGATGATGTCACATATTTTATCATTCATGACATGGTCAGTGACATCACTAATGATATCTCAAATGACATCACTGATGACATCACTGATGACATCATCCACGTGACAATCTGATACATCTCATCATACACTAGTATAATCTTTCAATACTCATTATAAAATATGGAGTACCATATTTGAAACCATTGTCACACCAATACAAGTTTCTAAAAACCCACTCAGTGATTACTACATCTACACACACATCTAAACACTTACCTACAGATTCACTCATACATGCTAACAAAGATCAATAGAACACTATTAAATATACTTATACACCTACATCAACATTACACACCAGCACACATCATATTGACTTATGCAGTCATCCTACTCACTTATGCAAATAATTGATCATACTTACATTTACTCAGCTACACACTTATACAAAGACCACTTTAATTATTCATATAGTAACTCAGATAGTAACTCATACTTAGTGTGTTTTAACATCACTATTGCATGTATAAAGTTTTCGATACAGTCACTCATACAATCACTGAGTCTTATATATACTAATTTATATACAACAACTGTCACATACACTGCCTTTTATATTTCTAGTTTGCTGGGCATGTATCATTGAGAAATATATTTACTCATCGCCACACCCATAAAGACATTCACTCATCCAAACAACTTTTTCCACATACAGTCTTAACCTCATATACCTACTAAATCAACTATTTACACATTTTTGGACAGTCACACACCTCCCACCCAACTACACACACATTCACTATCCCATACAAATACTCACTAAACTAATTAATAAGTAATATAGACTTTCAAATAGCTGGTAACCAACTTATGTAGTAGTTTACGCAACAAGAGATAGAGTGATATAGATATTCACACTGTTTAATCACTATCCTATAAATTTAGAGAAACACTTTAAATTAGTCACTTAGACAGTCAATCACAGTGCTACTAAATCCTCCATCCAGACACTTATACATCCACTCAGCCTTCAATGCACATTGCTATATATATAATACTTATTTAAATATCAAACCAAACCACAATTACTGGATGATGTCATCAGTGATGTCATCAGTGATGTCATTTGAAATGTCATCAGTGATGTCACTGACCATGTCATGAATGATGTAATATGTGACATCATCAGCAGTGGATTGCGGGCGCGCGAGTTATAGTTAGTACAACTTTCTATATCGGAGGAATTTCAATGGTTTTGTACGAGTGAAATGTCCAGCTAACTATAACACCCCTAAAACCTATGGTTTTTTTCAGTGAATTTCAAAGGTTTTTTAAATGCTAATTCCTAACTATATCAGGCCTCAAACCTATGGTTTTTTCAGTGAATATATATATATATATATATATTATCACAACGTTGCACCTTCTGGAGTGCAGGGACCCTGGAAGGGTGGCGTACACGCCGGCAGAGCGCTCTGGCAATCAATATCCCAAAATCCAAAACCAAGTACGTACGCTCTCAGAATTGAAGGCAGGATACAATCTCAAAGTCCAAGTTTATTGCACGATGCGTTTTGACTGAAAGCAGTCTCGATCACGTGTAAAGTGTACATCACCAGTAACTGATAAAGTTTCAACAGGTACAGAAAATAGAAGAAGGACTGAGGAAATTACTCAATACACGGCGGCCATGATGTAGTGGTAAAGAAGTATGTTACTAAGCCAAAGGTAGCTATGTAGCCTACACTTCGTGTGCAAAACATGTTTACAAAAATGTGCTAGGTAAATACAAGTACAGTTAAAGCAGCAAATGCAAGAAACATCATGAACCTCCCACATAAATGCGTACATCCATATACTGTAAAATACACCATTCTAAATGGACTTTAAATTAAGTGGGAGGGGGGCCATGCCCCCCCCGGAGCCAATGATGGCCCAGGGGACCGCCACCCCCCAGGGCCGGCTCCTGCAGTGTCCCGGGGTGCCCACCCCCGGGACACTGCTGTTTGCAATGACAGGGCGGAAGCCTCGCGGCTCCCACCCTGTCGTTGCAAACTGCTTTGCTTCATTGAAGCGAGAGCAGGGAAACCTGCTCTCGCTTCAATGAAGCAAAGACGATTGCTTTTCCACATGGGGAGCAGCATGTTAGCTGCTCCCCATGTGGAAAAGCAATGCCGGCTCCCGCAGGAAGCGGGAGCCGGCTGGGACCGTGGGGGGATTGAGACCCCCCACGGTCCCCAACGAGATGGCCAGGACCCGGGGGATGGGGTCCCCAGGGCCAGTAGTGGCCGCGTGGCCCCCCTCCTACAAAAAAGGTTAAAAAGAAAAAGGGCCCGGGGATGGGGTCCCCAGGGCCTTTGCTGTCCACAGGAGGAGGGCTACGCAGCCCCCTTCCCTAAAAAGTATATATTTTTTGTTAAAAAAAAGGCCCATGCTCTGGGGTATGGGGGATGGGGTCCCCGGGGCAGATTAAGGCCTCGGGAGGGGGGCCACGTGGCCCCCTCCACACTTTTAAAATAAAAATAAAAATTAGGGGCAGGTCCTGGGGGATTGGGTCCCCAGGGCCAAAAAATAAAAAAAAGAAGGGGGGCTACACAGCCCCCCTTCTTAAAAAAAAACAAAAAAACTTGTATTTCCTTCCATAGGAATCCATTGTGTGGTTTTCACCAGAAAAGTTTCCAAGTGTCCATTTTTGAAACATATAAACATTCCTGTAAAATCAGCCGAACTACGAATTCCGATTTACTCACCTATAATCAGGAGAGAACCCAGTGCTGCATCTTTTAGCCCAGCACTGACCCTGAAAAGTAATTCTAAGTGTACTTGCCAGTAACTTGTATTTCCTTCCATAGGAATCCATTGTGTGGTTTTCAGCAGAACATTTTCAAAGTGTCCATTTTTGAAATGTACAAATATTCCTGTAAAATCAGCCGAACTACGAATTCCGATTTACTCACCTGTAATCAGGACAGAACCCAGTGCTGCATCTTTTAGGCCAGCACTGACCCTGAAAAGTAACTCTAAGCGTACTTACCAGTAACTTGTATTTCCTTCCATAGGAATCCATTGTGTGGTTTTGAGCAGAAAATGTTTTAAGTGTCCATTTTTGAAACGTACAAATATTCCTCTAAAATCAGCCGAACTATGAATTCCGATTTACTCACCTGTAATCAGGAGAGAACCCAGAGCTGCATCTTTTAGCCCAGCACTGACTCTGAAAAGTAATTCTAAGCGTACTTACCAGTACCTTGTATTTCCTTCCATAGGAATCCATTGTGTGGTTTTCACCAGAAAAGTTTCTGGGTCCATTTTTGAGACGTACAAATATTCCTCTAAAATCAGCCGAACTACGAATTCCGATTTACTCACTTGTAATCAAGAGAGAACCCACTGCTGCATCTTTTAGCCCAGCACTGACCCTGAAAAGTAGTTCTAAGCGTACTTACCAGTAACTTGTATTTCCTTCCATAGGAATCCATTGTGTGGTTTTCAGCAGAAAATTTTCAAAGTGTCCATTTTTGAAACGTACAAATATTCCTGTAAAATCAGCCGAACTACGAATTCCGATTTACTCACCTGTAATCAGGAGAGAACCCAGTGCTGCATCTTTTAGCCCAGCACTGACCCTGAAAAGTAATTCTAAGCATACTTACCAGTAACTTGTATTTCCTTCCATAGGAATCCATTGTGTGGTTTTCAACAGAAAAGTTTCTAAGTGTCTATTTTCACAAACTAAAAATATTCCTAAAAAATCATCTGTATGACTTAAACACATTCTTTCAACTGTTTACAGGAGGTTGGCCAGTGCTGGATCCAGGATCCACCACTGAGTAAGAAAAAGTAACGATAACACTACTTACCTGCTAAGTGAATTTTCTGCCATATGATAACATTGGTGATTCTATGTGAAAAAATTTCTAAGTGTCAACTTTTAAAATAGAATAATATTCCTTAAAAATAACTACTGTAACCAAAACGCTTTTACTCAACTGTTTACAGGATCCAGTCCTGTGGTTAGAAAAGTAATCCATAAAGTAACTAATTGCATTTGACTAGAAATTCACATTGAGCTCAATGATGCATTGTGTTTGAAATTGTGTTGCCCCTTGCAACAACTGTAACTACTGTACTTGAAAGTCTATTGCCTATTTGCAAAGTATTTAAACTAAAGTAATTCATTCTGAGAAAGTATATTATGTATTGTAATGTATAATGTAATTAAAAAAATGTAGTAAATCAGTATCAAAATAATAAGTAGAACAATTAATACATAAAAAATTGTCATTTACAAAACCTTTGAAATTCACTGAAAAAACCATAGGTTTCAGGTCTGATATAGTTAGGAATTAGCATTTAAAAAACCTATGAAATTCACTGAAAAAACCATAGGTTTCAGGCCTGATATAGTTAGGAATTAACATTTAAAAAACCTTTGAAATTCACTGAAAAAACAATAGGTTTTAGGGGTGTTATAGCTGGACATTTCACTCGAACAAAACCATTGAAATTCCTCCGACATAGTTAGTTGTACTGATATCACTGACCATGTCATGAATGATGTAATATGTGACATCATCAACAGTGGATTGCGGGCGCGTGAGATGTAGTTAGTACATATATATAATCTGCATATCTATATAAATACAAATATAATTGCATGAATACATATACATATATATATATATATATGCATACATATGCATGTTATGTACATGAAAGTTTGAAAAACACTAATAAAAGCAAAGCTAAAAAGCGACCTAATTACAAACAGAATTGCTTTAATTTAAACGTGGGCGAGACCTATTGCATTTTCAATGCTTGTTTACTTTGGTTCCATCAAGAAGACATTCAGATGTGTCACACATTCGCCATAAATTCTGATTGTTAGCACTCTAGTTGCTCATTAGATCACTGTAGTAAAGCTACTGCTCACCAGGGAAGTCTGCTGCTGGTATTCAAAGTGCATGTTTCAGTCTGCATGTCAGAATTTTTTTATGAAATAGAAGAGGATTTAAGAAGTCAAAATGTGCCCTAATTTTTCTTTCTGCAGCACTAATCATAATTTCTATGGCAAAATGAACCCCCTCATTTTGTTCCTTTGCAAATTAAATGTTTTAAGTGTTACCACTGTATTCCAAGCAAGATGGCTTCAGGTGTGCCATACTTTTGTAATATGTAAGACTGTTAGCGCTCTAGTTGTTCTTTAGAACACTCTGGGACAATCTGTCATTGGGCTATACTTGGGCTACATCTGGGTGATATTTGTGCTACATTTGGACTCTTTTGTCTCTGGTGGCCATCTTGGGAGACTTATTTGTTATGAAGACTCCTAATTTCCTCAATTACTACAGTCTCCTCAGTAGGAATACTTTAAAAATTTTACTTTGATTCCATCAGCAAGGCATTCAGATGTGTCACACATTTGCCAAAAATTCAGAATGTTAGCACTCTAGTTGCTCATTAGATCACTGTAGTAAAGCTACTGCTCACCAGGGAAGTCTGCTGCTGGTATTGAAAGTGCATGTTTCAGTCTGCATGTCAGAAGTTTTTTAATGAAATAGAAGAGGATTTGAGCAGTCACTCAAAATGTGCTCTAATTTTTCTTTCTGCAGCACTAATCATACTTTCTATGGCAAAATGAACCCCCTCATTTTGTTACTTTTTAAATTAAATGTTTTAAGAGTTACCACTTTATTCCAATCTAGATGGCTTCAGGTGTGCCATACGTTTGTCATAAGTAGGACTGTTAGGGCTCTAGTTGTTCTTTAGAACACTCTGGGGAGCTGCAGTGGAACACAAAGAAATCAACTGACAGTCTCTGCCCTTGTTGGATGTACATTTTTTACTGAGAATGTCAGACTTCATTCTCACATGACTGAGAAAGATAATGTGAATTTACTGAAAATATGCTCTCAGTTTAGCTGATCGATCACCTTCCAAACTTCTGTGGGAAAAGCATGAGAAAATATTTTTCTCTCAAACATGATTCATGATATCCCAGCAGAAGGTTTTTTCACATGGTAAAATCACCTTAGAACGCACAACAATTCCTAAAATGAGTATGGTACCATCAACAAAAATATTTATAATGTAACTAAAGTCTTAAAACCTTCTATTAACTGCAATGCTTTTTAATGAGGTGCTATCATGTATATTGGTCCCAAGATGGCTGCCAACACTTCTTGGATGAAGTGCTGATAGCCAATCAGATCTCATGATGGGATGTGTGGTTAGGCTCCGCCCAGATATATATGTGATTTTGATTTAGATTTTCTCAGGAACTACTGAACGGATTTACACCATTTAATCAAAAGGCACGACTCTGAACCAAGGTCTACCTTTCTGCCAAATTTGGTGTAATTCCGTTCAGCAGTTCGGGCTGAAGCAGCGACTAAAGGTCCCTATGGAAAATTGCATGGGGAAAACACGTTTTGGGACCCCCCTTTTTTCTCGACCCCCACTTGACGAATCACCCTGAGACTTTCAGGATAGGAGCAGACCGGAGCTGGCCACGAGTTTTGAAAATTTCGCGAAGATTCGTCAACCGGCGCCAAAGTTATTGCAAATAGAATGTTGCGGATTTCCTATGGATAACAGGTCCTAACTATAACTACCTACTGGTGACCGCCAGTAGGTAATATATATATATATATATATATATATATATATATATATATATATATATATATATATATATATATATATATATATATTCACTGAAAAAACCATAGGTTTCAGGGGTGTTATAGTTAGCTGGACTTTTCACTTGTACAAAACCATTGAAATTCCCCCGTTATAGTTAGTTCAGCTAACTATAACTCGCGCGCCCGCAATGCACTGCTGATGACGTCACATATTACATCACTCATGACATGGTCAGTGATGACATCACTCATGACATCACTGATGACATCTCAAATGACATCACTGATGACATCACTGATGACATCATCCAGTGAATGTGTGTTTTTCTGAAAATTAAATATGTTTTATATATGTATATCTCAAGGTCGATGGAAGAATTAATGGGTATATAAGTGTCTAAATGGATGATTTGTTTTTGAAAAATTGATTGTGTAACTGACTGATTAAATGCATCATAGTGAATACATGGCTTAGTGAGTAATGTTTAAATATGTAAATATCTGTATCAGTCTCTCACTTTGTGTATAAGTGGCTGCATGGGTTGGTGAGTAGCTACATGGGTGTCAATATAGGGTATTAGTTGGTTTTTTGAGTATCAGTCTGAGTGTCTGCATGGTTCGGTGGGGGGTATTACGTAGTGCATAGGTGCATGAATGAGTGACTCACTGTTTGTATGTGTTGAAGACAGCATGTGTGCAGGACTGTATGGGTGGATGAGTGTGTGAATGGGTGTGTTAGTGAGTGAATGACTGTCTCAATAGTGTCTTTATGAGTAACTACATATGTTTTAAACTAGTATATGTGACTATTGGTGTATATAAGTGAGTATATGTGAGAGTGAGAGATTGAAAGAGTTCCTGTATGAATAAGTATGTGTTTCTATAAGTGATTGTTTAAAAGACTAAGTATGTGTAAGTTTCCGTAGAAGTAAGTGTGGTGGTGTGTGTATAACTGTATATGCAAGTAAATGTATGTTTGATTCTTTATTAGCATGAGTGACTATGTGTGTGAGTAACTCTATGGATGAGTGGCATAGTGTAACAGGATGTATAGGTGTATGAGTACATATGATGAGTGAGTACATGTATGAGTGACTGTATAGGACTGTTGGTGAATGAGTGGATGTGTATGTGGATCTTAGAATTACTGAAGAGGTTGTTGTAACTGGTATTGGTATGTCCATTGTTTTGAAAATTTTAGTCTCTATTTTTGAATGTGTGTATCAAAGGTTATATTAGGGTGAGAGGAGGTCTGCCACTCTATCACAAGGATGACGTCATCAGTAATGTCATCAGTGATGTCATTTGAGATGTCATCAGTGATGTCATGAGTGATGTCACTGACCATGTCATGAGTGATGTAATATGTGACGTCACCAGCAGTGCATTGCGGGTGCGCGAGTTATAGTTAGCTGAACTAACTATAACGCGGGAATTTCAATGGTTTTGTACAAGTGAAAAGTCCAGCTAACTATAACACCCCTGAAACCTATGGTTTTTTCAGTGAATTTCTGAGTTTTTTTTAAATGCTAATTCCTAACTATAACGTGCCTGAAACCTATGGTTTTTTCTGTGAATTTCAAAGGTGTTTTAAATGCTAATTTCTAACTATGCCTACAGAGATAGGACATGTGAAGAAAGAAGAAAAAATGCACAGAAAGAAAAAAAAAAAAGTGCAGAAAAAAGCAACAGAAGTCCTCAAAGACGAAGAAAAGTGCAGGAAGAAGGATAACGTGCAGAAAGAACAAAAAGAAGAGCAGAAAGAAGCCTTGTTGCAAAATCATCCTGTACCCTCAACTTTTTCAGACGGATACTGGTGGTAACTGAGTCTGACTAACCAGTCCTAGAGCCAGTGCTATGTTAAAAGACACTTAGAATACAGTGAAAACACCTACATACACTAGGGAACATTATGCGTTGGGGTCCCCCTGTGATTAGCATGACCTCCTCTGTAAGCCCCTAGTATATAATAGGGCAGGGGGATTAAAACTACCTCTTAAAATAGGCCACAGGGCGTTTTTGCACACGTTAACTCAGGCCCCGTCCCCTCCCTTCACCACTGTGTAAACACGCCCTGTGTCCGTTTTTAGTTGGGAGATTAAGTTCATTTGAATCCTGAGGGTCCCTAGGGTCCAACTAGCCCACTAGGTACCTCCAGTAAGTGCCACAGAGCTGCGTTGCAGAGAGGTGTAAAAAGTGGCACGGCCTGGACCACCTCTCTGCAATGCAGCTCAGTGGCGCTTACTGGAAGCACTTGGTGGGCTAGTTAGCCCCCAGGGACCCTCAGTATTGAAGGGAAATTATATCCCCAATTTAAAACGTGCCATAGTGCGTGTTTGCACACGTCACCTCAGGCCCCGTCCCCTCCCTTCACCACTGTGTAAACGCGCCCTGTGGCTGTTCTAAGTTGAGAGATTAACTCCCCTTGAATCCTAAGGGTCCCTAGGGTCAAACTAGACCACTAGGTACCTCCATAAAGCGGCACAGAGCTGCGTTGCAGAGAGGTGTAAAAAGGGGCTTGGCCTCAGAACACCTGTCTGCAGCGCAGCTCCCTGGCGCATACTGGAGATGCCTGTTGGGCTAGTTGGCACTCAGGGACCCTCAGTATTGAAGAGGAATTAATTCCCTAACTTACAGCTCGCCAGGGGGCGCGTTTGCAGAGTGCTGCAAGGAGGGAACGTGGCCTCCGGCACGATGCCAGTCTTTTATTTATTTTAATTTTTTAAGAAGGGGGGCTGTGTGGTTCCCCTTCTTATTCTAATTTATTGGCCCTGATGACCCCATCCCCCAGGGCCTGTCTCCTAATTATATTTTTTTGACCCCAATCCCCAGGGCCGGCCACTGTTTTTTATTATTTTTTAAAAATATATATTTATAGACACACCTAGGACATGCTGGACAAACCGTACGTACCTATCACCATGACGATTTGCGTGATATTCATTAAAAGGCGACTATGCATACAATGAATCCACGTGAATGTATTTACACCGCTAGTGAAGCTCTGACGTGTCTGACGCCCTACCGTGCCTAATCCCGGTAGACACCCTTGGCGTTTCTTTATACAAACATGGGCAGCTATTGTCGGGCACATTTAATACACGTGCACACCAAGCCATTCAAAGGGGATTCGACAAAAATTCGACCAAAACTATGCAAGAAACCCCCCTCACGGTTAATAAAAAACACATCCACTGCCGGATGTGTAATACTTTTTATTTTACTCTCTGGAAAGGGGACGAACATCACTTGAGAGTCACAGCGCGCTCCTGGCAGAGCCCAATGCTGTGTTACACCCACCATTGCCTGCTGAGTGCCACACACCTCTGTGTTGTATTCCACCAGCTAGTGCGTATGCTATGACACTCTCTAGCCCATGTGCACTGTAACACCACCCCGTGAATATGTCATGCCACACTTGTCTTCGCACGGGTTATATTGCCCCATCTAACGTGCCTTCCTCGATGCCTATGTTATAACGCACAGTGCTATGCCATACATATTACAATCTGGGATCCATATCTTTGTCACAGTGCATATGCAACGTTACACTCCCCAGCACATATTTTATATTACAACTTTAGAGACTAGTTAGGTTACACAACACTGCCCTGTGCATATTACACTCCAAGGCGCATATCGCATAGCACGCGCTAGTGCCTGTGTTATCTCGCGCTCTCCAAGGAACCTGTCATTGCGCACAATGTATTGCATATTATATTTCATGCCCGGTTCATCTTATATCACACTTTTTGGTGCATAGTTTATACCATACACTATATCTAGTTTTCATTTTCAATCGTGCTCTCAGGATTATGTTCTATATAACACTGTGTTCACCTACCCTTTTCACGGGCATTACATTTTGCGATAGGGGGTGGAGGGTCAGGGGGTGTTTCTGCCAAGTGAGCCCGGAGTCACAGTCACAAACGTCCTCTTCTTCCTGAATAAAAGTGAGATTATGCTGCATACTTGTTCATATTTTAAGTAGTTCGCACAGACACACGTTTTAAAAACAATAAAGTTCCTAATACCCGCCTTCTCTGAACAGTTAGCTTGCTGCCCCATCCCCCTCCTCCCTATCGTCTGTTGTGTGAATCCATGGACTAGCCTCCTCCCTCCTGCCATGCATGGTCTGATGTGCTGCCACTGCCCTCAATTTAGTATGATGTACCAGTCCACTCCTCCTGCCCTCCATTGCCCAATTCTATGCCCCATCATTGACCTCCTGCTTAAACTCTGTGCTTAGCTTGCTGCCCCTATTCTCCTTCCCCCTGCCCTCCGATGTCTTTGTGCATGCCCCTGCTCCATCCTTTTTGCCCACCATGTTCCATGGACCTGCCACTCCTATCTACTCTGAGTGTTCTGTTGAGCTGCCACTCCCCTCCCACCTGCCTAGCATTGTCAGATGACTGTAACCTGTCCCTGCCACCTCCACCCTGCCTGTCCACATGCCATGCCCCTATCCTCTTCCTCCTGTCCTACATGGTCCATTGTACTGCCACACCCTTCTGCCCTCCCTGGTCTGTTGTGCTGCAACTGCTCCTCCTGCCTGCCTCGTGCGGTCTGTTGTGAGGCCCCTTCCCCTGAACTTTCTTGTCTGTGCACAGGTCCTGACCCTCCCTTCTATCCTCCATCATCCTTTGTGCATGTCCCTGCACCCTCCTTCTTGCCCATCATAGCCATTGTGCTGCCACTAACCCTCCCACTTGCCATGCATGGTCTTCTGTGCTGCCATGGCCCCTCCCACCTTCCCTGTGTGGTCAGTTAGCTGCCCCTGACCCCCTCCCACCTTCCCTCCATGGTCTGTGTGTATGCCATCACAGTCTCACTGTTGCTCCTCATGGTGTGTCTTGCTTCTAGTGCCCATCCTGCCTGACCTCCATGGCTATCTTGCTGCTCCTGCCCTGCCCCCTTGCCCCCAGCCCTCTGTTTACATGTGTAGACCCCTACTCCCTCCCTCCTGGCTTGTCTGTTCCATTGTAATGCCCCTGATCCGTCCCTCCTGCCCTTTATGGTCTGTTATGCTGCAGCTTTCTCTCCTGTCTGTCCATTATGGTCAGCTAGCTACCATTGCCTCTTGCCCCTCTGTTCTCTGTTGTCCATGTGCATGGTCCTGTCCCCTCCCTCTTGCTTTCTATGGATTGTTGTGCTGCACTCCCGTCCCGCATGCCCTGTGTGGTGTATTGTGCTGCTGCAAACCCTTATGCCTGCCCTGCAGGGTCAGTTTGGTGCACCTCTCCATGTCCCTCCTGTCCTCTGTAATCCAAGTCCATGTCCCTACCCCATTTCCTTCCATGATCCAATGTACCATACTTGCAAACATTTTGAACTTGGTAAGAGGAAGATTTTGAAAAAAAACTGGGGTATTGATTTTACCCTTTGAGTTACATTGAAAAAGAGGAGATTGTAGACAGGAGACAGATCAAATAAAGCCCATTTGAGATTAAAAACATTGGACGTTTCCTGGCTGAATCGGGTCTGTTGGCATGTATGGTTGTACTACCATTGTGTCTTCCTTCTGCCCACAATAGTCTATTACATTGCCACAGCCTCTCTTGCAAGTCCTGTATTGTTGGCTTGTTGCCCCTGCCCCCCTTTCCACTGCCCTCCATAGTCTGTTGTGCTGCCACGGCCCTTCCTGCCTGCTCAGTGTGGTTAAATTGTTGCCTTTGCACTCTCCTACCTGCCTTCAATTTTCAGAGTCCGTGCCCCTGTCCTCTGCCTCTCAACAGTATCCTAATGAACAACTAGATTGCTAACATTCTATATTTATTACAAAAGTGTGGAACGCCTGATGTCATCTTGATATAATCAAAACTGTAATACCTAGAGCATTTCCTTTAGAATTATATATATGAGAGGATCTTATTGGCATCAAAATTATGTTTAGTGCTCTAAAAGACTAAAATAAGGACATATTTTCTGAGTTTTCAAATAGCGACAAAGCACTTTTAAATTATTTGTTATCTTTATGTTTTTTTATCCAGTTGACCACTTTATTAAATGTTGCACTTAGGGGAGAGGATGTGGTGTTACTTCCAGAACTGCAGACTTTGCAACTGGGAAACCAGGTTGGAGTTTCTGCTTCAGCTCGACATTCTGTGATTCTGGTCAAATCACTTAGTCTCCCCATGTCTACAACCAAAATGAATTTGTTCTTGTGTGATGTAACCAATGCTCATGTAAAGAACTCCAATACCTGACAAGTCTGCACTATATAACACTGCAAAACACAAAATAATAAGTGTTTTGCACACTTCTGTCATTGGGCTATATTTGGGCTACATCTGGGTGATTTTGGGCTACATTTGGGCTCTTTTGTCTCCGGTGGCCATCTTGGGAGATTTATTTGTTATGAAGTTTCCTAATTTCCTCATGTACTGCAGTCTCCTCAGTAGGAAATGCTTTCAGTTTTTTACTTTAATTCCTCTTTTTGCTCATTAGATCACTGTAGTAAAGCTACTGTTCACCAGGGAAAACTGCTGCTGGTATTGAAAGTGCATGTTTCAGTCTGCATGTCAGAATTATTTAATGAAATAGAAGAGGATTTGAGAAGTCACTCAAAATGTGCCCTAATTTTTCTTTCTGCAGCACTAATCATACTTTTTATGGAAAAATGAACCCCCTCATTGTGTTCCTTTTTAAATTAAATGTTTTAAGAGTTACCACTTTAATCCAAGCAAGATGGCTTCAGGTGTGCCATACGTTTATCATAAGTAGGACTGTTAGCGCTCTAGTTGTTCTTTGGAACACTCTGGGAAGCTGCAGTAGAACACCAAGGAATCAACTGACAGTCTCTGCCCTTGTTGGATGTACATGTTTTACTGAGAATGTCAGACTTCATTCTCCCATGACTGAGAAAGATAATGTGAATTTACAGAAAATAAGCTCTCAGTTTAGCTTATAGATCACCTTCCAAACCTCTGTGGGAAAAGCATGAGAAAATATTTTTCTCTCAATCATGATATCCCAGCAGAAGGCTTTTTCACATGGTGAAATCACCTTAGAACATACCACAATTCCTAAAATGAGTATGGTACCATCAACAAATGATTTATAATGTAACTAAAGTCTTAACACCTTCTATTAACTGCAATGCTTTTTAATGAGGTGCTATCATGTATATTGGTCCCAAGATGGCTGCCAACACTTCTTGGATGAAGTGCTGACAGCCAATCAGATCTCAGGATGAGATGTGTGGTTAGGCTCCGCCCACATATATATATGATTTTACTTTTGATTTTCTCAGGAACTACTGAACAGATTGACACCAGACCTGCAAAAGGCACTTCCCTGACCTGAGGACTACCTCTCTGCCAAATTTCAAGTAATTCTGTTCAGCCGTTCGGGCTGTACCTTTGACTAAAGGTCCTATGGAAAAATGCATGGGGAAAACACGTTTTGGGACCCCCCTTTTTTCTCGGCCATCGCTTGACGAATCACCCCGAGACTTTCAGGGTAGGAGCAGAGCGGAGCGCCCCACCTATTTTGAAAAGTTTGCGAGGATTCGTCAACCGGCGCCAAAGTTATTCCAAATAGAATGTTGCGGATTTCCTATGGAAACACGGTCCTAACTATAACTATCTACTGGCGACTGCCAGTAGATAATATATATATATATATATATATATATATATATATATATATATATATATATATATATATATTGCGCCAAAGCCAGGCAGAAACCCCCATTCTAGTCAGGGCAAGGGAGTTACACACTGAAGATAACCCCTGCTCACCCTTGGTAGCCTGGCACAAGCAGTTAGGCTTAGCTCAGAGGCAATGTGTAAAGCGTTTGCGCAACACGAACACTCAGCAGCAACACACTAGGCACACTACAAAAGAGACTCCTCATAAGGTTATATAAAAATAGCCTTTATATTATTCAAAACCCATTAGAGTACAATCAAATATATATACACTGTGCCCACTGGCACCAGGTAACAATTTACGGGGGACTATGTACAAGGCAGCGCCAATCGGGTCGCTGCCAGAACCATCACAAACGTACAAGTAATAAAGGTAAAACAACCAGTACCTGCTGGTAAAATAATGAGGTTAGCAATATTGCAGTAAGCATAAACCACATTAGCTCAAGCATAAAATGCAAGCATCATAGCATGACATTAGGCAAAATCACATGAGCATGAGGCATAACCACAGAACCTAATAACCTGATGTTAGGCATCCTCATAAGCATAAATGCAACATCATTAAGCATAAAAATACATTAGGCTTACCCCTATTAGAATGGGGCATATACCATAATCAGTAGTGCACCCAGGTTATCACCATTCTATTGTAGGGCCCATCTTGGTATGCCAAACATGTCCAACGTTGCAGAGGCCCGCACCTGCGGCGCCGCTGTGTAGCCAAAAGAACACTGGCATCAGGGACTCCCGGAGAGGAATTGCCCACAATGTCGCAGCTGCCCGCTTCTGCGGTGCAGCTGAGGAAAATGAGGCCAACAAAGCACTGACCCGACATTGTCCAGTTGGAAGCCCCACTCCGGGACTCCTAAAGAAAAACTGCCCAACATTGCAGCTGCCCACTGTCAGGCAGGGCAGCTGTGAGACCAACCAAACACGGGCACTTCTGAAGCTGCTTCCGGCACCCTCAATACTTTCCAAAGCCCCCACTCACCGGGACTCTTCCTGTGCTGCTCCAGGGCTTCTCCTGTCACTGGTGATCTCCGCTGGCCTGCCTCCCCTTCTGGCAGGTGGGGGAAGGCTGGAGAGCAGCGGATGCAGCCCGCGAGGCTCCGTAGCCTCTCGCTCCTCTTTGGGCTCCGGTCTTCTTGTGTGGCATGTGCGGGGTTCCCACCACCTCACGGGAGCCCCCGCTCGGGACTCGGCTACTTCCTGGGTCCGGCCTCGTCCACAAGCAGGCAGACTCTGCGTGGCTTCTGGGTCGGGGCTTCTTCTTTTGGGCCAGGCCGTGGTGGTGATTTCGCTGCAGAAACACGGGGTGGGCTCCCACTAGTAAACGAAGCAGAAATGTGGGGTGGGCACCCGCCGAAGTTTCAAAACGCGGGATGGGCACCCACAAGTAAAAATGAGCATAAATGCAAGGTGGGGACCTGGGAAAAAATGCAAAATGCGGGGTGGGCTCCCGCTAGTGAAATAGGCAGAAATGCAGGGTGGGCACCCGCCTAAGTTTCAAAACACGAGGTGGACACCCGCGATTAAAAATTAGCATAAATGTGGGGTGGGCACCCGCGAAAAGCTCAAAGATGCGGGTGGGCTCCTGCTGGCTTCAGGAGTGCAAGGGGGGAATCCCAAACGCCAGGATTCCCCTCACAGACTTCGTAGCAGCGCGCTACAGGCCTCCAGCTCCCCTTCTTGTCCTGGGTATTTAAAATATAGCGCTCACAAGGCGCTGGAAAGCTGGCAGAGCTCCAGGATGTAGAGGCAAGGCTGGGCAAGGTCAGCAGACCAGGGGACAGCAGACTAGGTAGAGCAGCAATTCCTAGGAACAGTCAGGCACAGCAAAGAGGCAATCGTTCCAGAGCAGCAGCCTTTACTCCTGCAAAGTCTCTTCCTGGTCCAGTGAAAGGCAGAGGGGCAGAGTTGGGCACAGGCAGGCCAGCCCGCAGGGGCCCCCAGGAGCCAGCAGCTGGGTCCCACGGTGGTTCCTCTTGGCAGAGTGTCCCCTCCAAGTAAGCACAAGCACAAAACAACATGGGGTCACAGTCCCTCTATTTATATTACATCCCTTCTTTGTCTGCCCCCTACTAGAAGCTTCCGGAAGGGTCTTGGAGGTTCCAGTCCCAACGGACTCTGGGAGGGGTGTCAATCACTTTGTTTACCAGGCTTCCCCCTCCTTTGTGAGCTGGGGCTTGGTCACCAGACACACCACAGGGGGCGGAACCAGCATTGTACAGGGCAGGCAAAGATCTATTCAGGGACAGGGGACTTCTCCTCCCACTACTCCAATTGCAGATCTTCTATTCAGCCTAGTGCTGACTCACTTCTAGAACCAGACATGCCATACATATCAGGCAGGCAGACACATAGCACACAAAAATGCCAACTTCTAAAAGTGGCAGCCCTAAAATAGTGATAATGAATCAGTGCACACAATTGTGCAGCATTTATTATTTCCATTCCAAACATACCAAACATGACATACTTATCTTGTTCCATTTTGGAGTTATCCCATAAGGGGGGGGGGGTTCCCAATGTTAGCCTATGGAGGGCAGAGAGCACACGCACTTTGCACTGCTAAACAGTGCTAAAGTGCCCAGAGTCCTAAAACCACCAACACCATGTCATAAAAAAGGCTAGGGGGAAGGCAAAAAAGTTTGGGGATGACCCTGCAAAAAGGGCCAAGTCCAACAATATACATATATATATATGAATCTAATCACAAGTTTGTAGGTCAGTTACCCAATTCTTGGTTTTCACTGGATACCTGGATTGGATCCCCTATATCCAACCTCTCACGGTACGGTTAAAAGATTAATTGGAGGACCAAATTAATGCCTCTGGGTATAGTGTCAGAAAATATTGAAAGCAAAGGTAAATGGTCCCTTGGCGCTACAGCACCTGTCTATGCCCCCTCGGAGTTCTTATATTTCCCTGCTTCCCCTGAACTTCATGGTGGGGGTTAAGAAATACAACCTGGGAATGATTTACTTTTTTAACTCCAGTTCTCAAATATATGCGGAAAGTGTTATCTGTATGTTCGACAAACGAGGAGATTAAAAAACATGCTGTAGTGTCCCGATGGACACGTTCTAGTGTTTGTTACGCAGCTACCCTTAGCCACTCCTTGAGGGCTGGCCTTTACACGCACCCCACAACCGCCCAACACAGGTGTCACCAGTCAGGTGATCCTGTCAATAAAAGGGCTGGAGCGCACATGCACGTGGTCAGTTCAGTAACCATACACACCGTGTCTGTGTCATCACTTTATCATAATGTAGACCTAGAGCCCATGAAATAATACTTTCAAAGAGTGTTCCAACCCCCACACTACGCAGCTTTGCAGCTCGCCCCTGTGCCTCCTTGGGTAATGCATTTGCATTGCTACTCTCGCCTGCCCTGGAGAAGAATATTACCCTTCTCACCGTGAAGGAGAAGGGGAGGGAGACAGTCCATCTCTAGCACCTCGATGCAAATGCTGTGATCTGCCTACAGAGAGACTCTATGAATTGGCAGGGAGCATAATGCAGTAAGAGCAGCACAACTGGCAGGATGCCAATGTCTGATATGCCCTGACCCTCCAAGGGTACTGGGGTTCACTCCATACCATGTCTCATACTGGAGAGGCACCAGCAAGCAGCCCCCACCTGCTGCCATCTGTCCTGGTGTGAGGAGAGAGGAGCATTCTCCCACTACTGTGAGCCAACCATCACCAACCCCAGCGAGGCTCGTAAATGTGCAGAGGCCCAGCGACCAACAAGAGATGCCCCACCAGCAGGGTAGAAAAACATGGCCACACTGGCACTGAGGGAGGCCCGCACCTGAATCTGCAGTGCCCGTATGTGGGAGGAACACAACCTGGCCGTGGCTGCACCAGCTCTCATTGCCACTCCTCCTGCACACGTCCTTGTGGCATGGCCCACAGCATTGTAAAGCTGTTCTGGCCTTCTGAAGTGGCTGCAGCAACACCTAGCGGTCGTTTGCAGCTTCCCATCTAACTGAGTGACTCATATGGGAGGGACCCCTTTGAAAGAAGCACCACTGAATGAAAAAAGTCATGCCACTCCTGCACCCGTCAAAACAAAAATATACAGAGATGCCTCTGCCAGCCGACTCTTGTCCCGGTCAAGAGGGAGAGGAGTAGTGCCATCACAGCTCTGTGAAAGCTGGGCGGCATCGTCAAACAAGCATTGGCATAGCCAATAGGTCTCGCTTTTGGGACCTTATAAGTATTTAGTTATGTAGCACAATATCCTTGGTGCAACAACATCAACTGTTGCATGGCTAAACACTTATAAGGTCCCAAAGGTCGAGACCTATTGGCTATGCCAATGCTTGTTCATACTTACCTTCGAGCCTCAGCTAGTGCTATTAGGTAATGCTCTAAGATGAGAGCCAAGATTGGACAAGTCCATTTTAAGCTAACCATGTTTGCAGAGGATGTCATGGTGATGGTCCAAAACCCAGAGAAATCAATACATCACCTCCTGGAAGAATAGGCTAAATTTAGGTAATTAGCAGGATTTAAAATTAGCATAGAAAAATATGAGGCACGTCTGCTTCATCCACCACCAACCCAACTACAAGAGCTCCAGAAAGGGTTGCCCTAAAACTGCCTTGCAGTGTAATTGTGCCATTTCATTACTCCGGTGGTAACCCTTAATTACTCTAGTCTATTGATTTCAAAAACTTACTATAGCTATACCGGGAATAGTGACGTGCACCAGGGCCTCTAGTCTTGACTGTGAGAGGTGGCATAGGATACTTACAGGGTCCTCACACGGCGGTGCAGTACAATATTTGTATGAAAGCTCGCTAGCTCAACACAGTTCTGATGTATCTTCCTTCTCTATAATCATGCAAGGGCGAAATGTAGTTTCCGAAAAAGGCGGAAGAACAGGCGAGAAACAAACTGGATGCAATACTAAATATTAAACAACAGTGGTACTTTGTGATCCGAAAAAAGAAACCATGAGCTGATCCTTAAAGGAAACTAAAGGTGGTATACCTGTGGTTATCCAAAATATCCCTCTTGAGGTCCTGAAAGAGGAGTCTCTTAAACAAAAACAGCTTAGCTTTTGAAAGATGGTATAGAAAATTAGTAAGAGGCAAATGAGTGATTGCAACAGAAACACGTTACGAGGGAGAGGGTGGTTCTCGCTTGTATTCAAAAGGTGCATTTGGCAGGGTACACACCACTACCTATGACAGAACCCATAGCACGGCGACTGCACTAGTACACTGGCATCTCTTTTGACAGGGTCAGTCCTGTTGTGAACGCGGGGTTCCAAGGGATGGGTTATCTTGTGTGTCAAACACAACCCTCTAAAACAGCGCCAGATATCACGCCCATGAACTTCTATACAAACCCCCCCTCCTGCACCTAGGAACTGGTATAGCCCTTCGCCAGGAATTGTTTGGGACCGTCCATTCTTGTTGCTATGGAAAATGTAGGGGTGGTTCAAAGTGGTTTAACTGTATTTCTTAACCATTAATGCGAAATAAAATTACAGTTTTAACTTTGATCCTACAGCTAGAGAAACAATGTCTGCTCTGCGCTTTCAGCAAGAGTCCACGTGACGCCCTCTTTAAACCCTTGTGAATGAAGCCCTCCCCCGGAGACTGAGCTAATGAGGCTCTTTCGCTCAAGTCGGGGTTAACGCTGCATAGCTGAACTTTTTTTTCTTTTTATCTTTTCATATAACATTGGCCATATAAAACTAAGGTTAAGGGATGGTAGAATCTTCGAAGCAGGCGTTTCTCGCCTTACTGACGTTACATCTATTGCCCATAATATTTTCCAAAACGTTACGATAGTGGCTCTGACACTGTACGAAAACAAAGTTGCTCGTGACTTGCTTAGACAAATCGCATCGCTGCAACCTGATATGAAATGTCAGCATGGCAAGTGTTAACAAGCATTGGCCGCGCGGCCGTAAAAGTGACGCCGTGCGGCAATAAAAAAAAATGCGAGTGGTGCGCACGCGCGACAGCAAAAAGTGCTGTTCACGTCGCGCGTGCTTGTGCGCGTAATAGCAAGCTGGTGGCCGGCAAGGTAGCACTTTTAAAAGCAGCTACTAAATGTCTCGGCCAGACCTACACATGCGCTGGCTCAGGCGAGACCTAAAAAGGCAACCTGGTGTTCCCAGCCAGAGGGAGTCCGCTAGCCATGCACCAGAGCTTTGCCGTGATAGAGGAGGAGTGTTAAGCACACCACCAGCCAATGCATGGGGACCGGTATGTCTCCTGAACAGTAAATTTTCTGGAATGAGGCGCACCAGGTGAGAACAGCACGGCACGGCCTGGCCCTTGACAGCGCCAGCTTTACGAGCCAACCCTTCTGCCGTGCTGTGAGGGGCAGCATGGCCTGCAGAACTAGTGAGGATGTCACGGTCCAGCTGAAGTGGCTGCAGTGCAACCTAGCGGCTGCTTGTTACACCGCACCAGAGACGGGCAAAATTAGGCGGCCCAATCAAGCTAACCGCCATTGAAAGTACATACCGCCTCTATTGTCCAAAAGCCGGTGGTGACCTCGCCTCAAACAGCCAAAGAGGCTGAGACTGTGAGTGACGCTCACAGCAGCTATATACAAAGCAGCAGAATCAGTGGGGATGAGGAGGATTTCACCGGATTGGCACACATGAAAAAACATGCAGCATAGAGAACTGATTAAACAGTGAGCATCGCGCATGCTTCGAGGAAACCACCTGCAAAAAGAACAACTGATGGACAGAATGCAGAACAATGTTATTCATTCACCCCAGTACAGAGATCTGGGCCGAAATACATCATTTTTGTTTGCTCCCCATGCCATTCCAGTTTGGACCCAGCCATATGCAAATAGATCTTGACCCTGGTAACTATTGGGACAGGCCAGCCCGAACTGCCAGGCCAGGTCCTCACTGGACTGGAAACAAGCATCCTAGGACCGGTTTCAGGGTTTCACCCCTCATCAGCCAGGCTAGCTTGACTCTAGTGACATGGAGAGCAAGGGACCCTCATCTGGGCATACCCGTCCCACTTGGGTGCAAATGATAAAAGAACAATTGATGGATAGAATGCAGAACACTGGCATACATTCACCCCAGTACAAAGATCTGGATCTAAGTCCATCATTTTTTTGCTCCCCATGGCATTCCAGTTTGAACCCAGCCATATGCAAATCAGCCTTGACCCTGGGAACAGTCCAGTCCAACTGCCAGGCCAGGTCCTCCCTGGACTGGAAAAAAACATCCTAGGACCGGTTTCGGGGTTTCAACCCTCATCAGCCTGGCTAGCTTGACTCCCGTGGCATGGAGAGCACGGGACCCACGTCTGGGCATACCCGTCCCACTCGGGGTGACAACTGCAAAAAGGACAATTTATAGACAGAATGCAGAACAATACCACAGAACATACCCTTCCCACTCGGGGGACGCATTCAAAAAGAAAAATTTATGGACAGATTGCAGAACACTGTCATATATTCACCCCAGTACAAATATCTGGACCTAAATCTATATATTTTTTTCTCCCAATGGCATTCCAGTTTGAACCCGGCCATATGCAAATCAGTCTTGATCCTGGTCCCTATGGGAACAGTCCAGCCCGAACTGCCAGGCCAGGTCCTCCCTGGACTGGTAACAAGCATCCTAGGACCGGTTTTGGGGTTTCACCCCTCATCAGCCAGGTTAGCTTGACTCCAGTATCATGGAGAGCATGGGACCCACGTCTGGGCATACCCGTCCCACTCAGGTTGACAAATGCAAAAAGAACAATTAATGGAAAGAATGCAGAACAATGTGATACATTCACCCCAGTACAGAGATCTGGCCCTAAATCCATCATTTTGTTGCTCCCTATGGTATTCCAGTTTGAACACAGTCATATGCAAATCAGTCTTGACCATGGTCCCTATGGGAACAGTCCAGCCTGAACTGCCAGGCCAGGTCCTCCCTGGACTGGAAACAAGCATCCTAGGACAAGTTTTGGGGTTTCACCCCTCATCAGAGCCTAGAGAGAAGGCTGCACCGCTCCTCGCCAGACCCAGGTATCAACAGTGCTAAAAGTAGTATCATAGCGGCGTGAAGAGAATGCTTGATGCCGGTGAACTGCCCCCACGCAAGCGAGAGAAATGACCACACAAGGTGCCAGCATGAGGGCGCCCATGAACAGACTATCTACCAGCTCCATCACGGCCAGAGCAGGGACAGAGGCAAGAGGGCATGTACCACATGTCTGCAAGAAAGGAGCCGTTCAAGTAGGCTTCTCAGCCCCGCCAAGCCACTGTCTGCCTGTCTGTGAGAATGTCACACTGAGCGGCCAACCCTGCCAAGCACGCACGAACCAAGGCATGACCGAGCAGTGCAAAGATGCAACCTTGAGGCGCAAGCACTACACCCTCGGACTGAGAGGAGGTGGAGGGAATGTGACCTTCCATTCAAGGAGCAAAGTACCCAGGAGGTCCCTGAGGAAGGGGAAAGAAGATGCAGGCATAAAGGGAACAAACTGAGGACTTGCCTAAAGAGACAATGCCAGTTTCAGAAAGAGCAAGGTAGCCTGCCAGGTGTCTGTGAGAGTCAGTGCGGTGCTGATACCATAAGGAGACAGAGTGGTACTGCTCCCCACAACATGACAATTAAAGAGCTGCCTGCTATCTGCCCTACCACTCACATGCCCAGCATCACTAGTGATTCACAGAGACAAGAAGGGAGGAAAGGTCTAGCATGATCCGAATGCAGGAAGGAGATCGTCTCCATCGTAACTATACGAACAAAGCCCCGCAGCAGGCCAGAGACTGTTCAGGGAGTGCCCCTGCACTGCTGTAAGACTGAGTCGCTCAACAACCCATTACAGGCCTGAGGAGAGTTGCACGATCCTTAGCAGCAAGTTGCCACAAATGAAAGGAGGCCCTCGTCTCCCATGATGATCACGAGTTACACCTGGAATACCTTGTCTAGAAGAAGGAAGGTATAGAAGAGACTGAAGACCAGATCCATCAAAGCAAACCTATCTCCACTGCTGATCACAATCTGGCTGGTGCACCTGTGAGAAGATGCCCCGGACCTGCAAGTGGTCCAAAATGGGAGAAGATGCGCAGTCCTACGGACAGGATGGAGTTGGCAGGAGGTCCCAGTGAGGAGAACCAATGACAAGTGGCCTGACACCACCTCGTACAAACTGAATAGATGAAAAAGTGTGACATGTGGCAAGATGCCACTCTGCAAGAAAGATTTATCAAAGAGAGAAAAGGGTGCCACTAGACCTGTCACACTGAACAATTGGGCGACCCCAGATACGCAAGTGGACATGGTCAAAGGGTGAAGAGACCGATTCCTCGTGCCACTACCAGAGAGTGTACCTACAGGCACAAGCCAGCCACCAAGGTGGAGTGACGTCTCTAGTGACAGTTCAGTGGTAGAACCAAATGTAAGCGACCAGCAAGCGCAAACGCATCTCTACCCCACGCTTCCCAGTGCATCCATCAGTCCACAAGTGTTGGCTGCTTGAGACAGATGGCATCCCTGGCCGCAACCGCACATTCCACAGGAGAAGAACAGTGCCAGAAAGCACACTGAGTTACGTGGATGCGAGGTCCCGCCAGTCACCCTCCCTCTTTGCAGATCCATATCACCTGTCGTCCAGGTCATCAAATGGGAACCACACTATCACTGCATGTGCATCACCCAAATCAACAAAGGAGCATCTTATCAGCAGGGTGGAGACTTTCACCCGCAAAACATCACGCGACTAATGAGGCACTCATGGCAATGTGAAAGACTATTGGTCTATAGACTCTCTGATAGCCTGCTTTCATCTGGGTCCCGTTGGCAAGCACATTGACCATGTGTCACCAACCCTTTAGGTTGCACAAAGACTCAGCAGTGGTTCTGTCGGCATTCCTGCAGTGACCCCCAGGCAGCCCACACGCAGCCCTGACAGACCACCCAGTCCCGTGGTGACCCATCGGAAAGAGTCTCATGACAGATGGTCTGGAAGCTGCACCACCAGTAAGGTATCAGGAGGCACTGGGGTTTCAGAGGAAGACATCCCAAGCATCAGTAGCGCCATTCCATTCCTGACAAGACTTGCCTTCACGGAGTCAGGAAGCCCCCGAAAGTAATCTCCAGAGCGCACTCCACTGATGCTCCTGATGCATCAAGTTTGAACTTTCAACACCACCTGCATCACAGTGAGAGCACACCGGACTCCATCAGCACCGTGCTTGTGTCCAGAGGTATCTGGTTTGATTATGGATGCGTGCCGAGATATCCAGGAGCCACCAGCTTCACCTGTCTACTGTTGTCCTGTGGACTGTCTCTCAAGGCTGTGATACTGAGTATTGTTTGAGTGGGCTGCATTCATTCTCACAGGTTGGACTTTGTTTTTATTTTTATTATAATTTAGGAGGAATGTAGTGTCCTGCTGGACACATTCTAGTCTTTGGTATGCAGCTACCCATAGCCTCTCCTTGAGGGCTGGCCTTTACACCTACAAAACACCCATTCAACACAGGCATCACCGATCAGGTGACAGTGCCAATAAAATGGCCGGAGCACATGTGCTTGTGGTCAGTTCAGTAACCATACACACTGAGTCTATGTCATCACTTTACCATTATGTGGGCCTAGGGCCCATGACATAACACATGCCAGTCAGTTCACATGCGTGTAACACTCTCACATGCAAACTAAAGACTGAGTGGCAGAAAGAAGGGGTGCCTAACAGAGGGAACATTGGAAGCAGAGAGGCCTGTGTTCCTCTGTGCCATGAAGCGTGTGATGGGAAACAAAGATTAAGACTACTGCACTCAAGAAATACTTTAAACTACGCGGTATCCCCAGCCCCGCTGCCAGCAGCACTTTATTATGCACACAAAAGACCGAAGGAAGAAATTAATACAGTAGAGACATTGCATTGGGCGTGGGAGGGTTTTCGACTCCATGCAAATCTACCATTACCATATGCTCCATCGACACAACTTGCACATCACCCCAGCCTCCCTGTCATGCAAGACACTAGCTCTATCCAACGCACACGCCAAATGGGATTGACCACATTTAATGATCTTTACCCAGGCAATAAATTCCTGGATAATCCGTACAGCCCAGAGAGTGCTCAGACCCTAGCCCTGGAACTTTTTTTATATTACCAGCTTAGAGCCCTTTGTAGCCAACTCAACTCCACCTTCCCCTCTGCACTGGCACCATTAGCTGCACTGGAGAATATCTTAGCTCAACCATCACCCAAGAAACTCATTACTCGCATATACAACACGACAAAACGCACCTCGCCGGTTACGATGCCCTCGGCGTTGGAGCAGGGATCTTACCCCACCCCCTACTCAGAAACAGTGGGCTTATTGCTGCCTCCAGCTCAGGCGTCTCTCACCTAACTATGAGCTTAGGCTCATTCACTTTAAGTACCTACACAGACTGTATCGCACGCCTATACAACTGCACAGAATGGGACTGAGAACAGATGACACATGCTGGAGATGCGCTACAGCACAGGCCCCCTTCTTCCATTTAGCATGGACATGTCGGCCCATCTCATCATTCTGGCACATGGCATTTGATATTATTCAAGACGTGACAGGCTTCCGACTGGACCGCACTCCTCTCACAGCTTTACTGGGTCACGTGGCAGAAGAAACTCCGGACACGGGCCGCCTGTCTGCCATGATGCTCCTCCTGGCCAAGCGTCACATTGCAATACACTGAGGGTCACAAAGCATGCCCAAAGTAAACATATGGATACAGGATATCTCTTATTGTCAGGAGATGCTGATGGCGTACTGGGAGTTAATGCCCATGGCGTCCAGGCCCAAAGATATCTGGGCTATGTTTGTCACATGGGCAGCGACACGTAGCGAACCAACGACCCCTACAACTCGCAAGCCTGGCCCCACAAACCCTGACAACATCACACCACTTTCGCCCACAACCCAGCCGGACCTCACTAGCTAAGTGCGTAACTGCGTAACTCGCAAAGCTCCCCTACCATACTCTTACATGAAGGTGGACTAGTGCCTCATATGCTGCTGACACCAGGATACGAGGGGATACAAGCTTACCTTTCACAGACTATTTATGGGATATGGCCATACTGTATTGTTTACTATGCTTTGATGCTTAACTTGTATAGCTAAAGGAAATCTGATCTGATGCCTGCACTTTTCAGAATACCCATGCCTAACAGTGCATATGTTCTCTGTGCTGATGAGATGTACTTTCCATGTTTGTTTGTTCTATGCTTGATGCAAAATGAATAAATAAAATAAAAAAACGAATACTTTAAACTAACCAGAGGAAAATGTTCATGATTGAGGTGTTTGTTTATTACTATTTTTTCAACAATGGTGATTTGACTATCAAGCAAACAGTTCTGCGTGGATTTCTAAATTTGGGGAGATTGCATAAATAGATACAAAATATCTTTTAAATGATCAGTTGCTAAAGAACTGCGAATTCAGCATATTTTGAATGGTATAATATAAAAAACCACTATAGGAGGAATTGTTTTGCACTGGAGCAGATTTTACAAATGCTCTCCCATGCAACATCAAACAAGCCACCATTTATTCCATGTCTGGGATCCATTTTGTAAGAAGACGCACATTTGACTAATGGGCCCATGCCTTGCACAGCACACACAGGAGCCTCTGGCCCCCTGCCAATAGTCACCTTGTATGCTCCTGAACCATCTCTGTATCAACTGGTAGCTTGTCGGATGGTTCATCACTGAAGTGAGGGAGATAGGTGCCCCATTCAGAAATGCCCAAACACAGTCCAAGACCCTAAGGCCCATGATTCATTCCAATATTCTGGAGCGAAAAATTGATGGATTCCAGTGGTTTGGGAATGAGTTACATCATCGGAAGTGTGAGTATTAATAGGGCTGAAGGTTGCAATTGCTTATGCTTAGCTTGCTGTATTTTGCAGTGATTGTGTGTGCTCTGTGAAGAGGTTTTAATTAACCCTGGGCGTAGTTTGCGAAGTAGCGCTACGCGTAGCTACACAAAGTGCACTTCGCACTACGCGAGCTACACATAGCAGTTTGCGAACTGCGTAGTACGCTGTTCGCACTGTGCAAGATGACGTTTTCAATGATTGCACAGTGTGGACAAGCATCCGGCACTGTGCAATCATTGAAAACGGCATCTTGCACAGTGCGAGCTGTAGTTTTCTGCCGCTCGAGTAGATTTTACTCGAGCGGCAGCTTTCTCAACGCGGACTGGTAGTTTCTCGCCATTACAAACCTGACCTCCCCACGTTGAGAATCTCGCCGGGAGGTTTATTTTTAACGCTTGCGATCGCCAATTTGATGTTGCTGATCGCGAACGAGGAAAAAGTCTCGCCGGGTTGTCATTTTGCTTGCTCGCGGTTGCCAACTTGACGTTGAGGACCGCGAGCAAGCAAAAAATGACCGCTGCACTACGCAACGCTACGCGTGTTTGCACTGTGCTACGTGCAATTCGCGTAGTGCGAAGTAGCGCAAACTTCGCAAACCGCGCGAGCGTAGCGTAGTGCTTTGCCCAGGCTTAGTTTTAATTTGCTGTGTGAATGTAGTGCTTAATGCAAAGAAGTTGAAGTGGTTATCGGATCAGATGTGGTCTAAGATCCCCAGATCCATAAGATATCAGTGCAGAAGACACTTGGTGTAGTTGTCTGCTGTGTTGTGGTGCTAGTCGTGAGATATTGTCAACAGCACTATTGAGATAGGGACTTTATCTTTGCATGATTGGGAGGTGTGGTTGGTATTGTGAATCTTAGTGCACAGGGTAGAACTATATCAATCCGAGTGAGACCCCGCTGGTCAAGGTTTCATTTGAAGTGAATGTCAGAGTAGGTCGAAGACTGTTATTCTGGACCGTTTCTTGTTTGGATGAATATCTTTAATTTCTTTAGAGGTGCAGACAAAAGTAGCTGTTGAAATTGCTTGGATTTTTTTGTGTGTAAATTGTTGAGAGTGTGTTTGTGAAAAATTGTAAAGGAGGGTGACCTGATGCAAGGAGTGAGATTGATGTCACAGAGTGATGTGCTGGTATTGGTCGGTTGGTGTAGAGTCATGCTGGTATTGGTTGGATACATCATGGGGAACCGCACTGGTATTGGTTGTGATCGCCGAACAGAGATTTGTGGGTGAAGTATCATTTCCTGGTTTAAACTAAACTTCATTTGTGAATTTTGCCTATTTCTGATCAAAAATGAAATTCTTTAAAGCACTACAAAGCCTAATGAGGGGAAATGAAGCACCACCCGAAGATATGTCAGGTCATTATATAGCAATAAATGTGGGTCTTCACACGTGTGTTTGGTTTGAACAGTGGTATAAGATCACTGCGAAAGAAGGTGCTTTGATGTTTCCTTGTTATGGCATTTTTAATTTGAGAATCATTGAACATTTAAAGAGGACATTGTACAACATGAAACCGTCCCCTAGATCTACACAATACGAGCACTTAATACCTGGGAACATACAACTCACCTTAGGCAGAGAGAGAAATTTCAAAGAAGAGTCAATAAAGCCAATAAAGCCATGCGCACTTGTGCAGATGCTAGTTGGGATGCAAAAAAGAAAACAGAGAACTGACCTGATTGAGAGAGCTAGACTGTACCCTGCATTAACGAGTGAAGAAGAAGGGAAAGGTAAATGAAAAGTTAAGAAAAAGAAGAGAGATGATGTGGAGAATGCAGCTCAGCATAGTGATACTGATTCAAGTGAAAAACGTATAAACACATTATTTTTAAACCTTCTACCCCCATACAATGTGACCCAAGCTGGAGAAACAAGTAGTGCACATATTGGTGAGAATATGTATGTGCTTACGGCACCAGTAGATGTAGGTTCTAATTCGATGAGAGAGAGTTCAGGGATGACAGCTCCTCCAAATTCACCTGCTTTAAATACCCCAGATGCCCTGACTGCTCCCATTACAATTGGTCCTGTAGTTCCTTTATATAACCCTGGATTGGCTGGAATTATTACTCTTACTTTGACTGTTCTTATTGGGCTGGGTAACTCAGGTAACAATCCTGTGGGCTCGACAATGATTCAATTCCTCAAATTTCTTTGGTTCCAACATAAGGGAAAAACCCATGTGCTGAAAGTACAAACCTTACAATAAATCAGACAGGGTTTGACCCAACTGGAAGGGTTACCAAAAGATCGCCACCTTTTTTTGTGCCCAACACGAATGTGCTTGCAAATGTTAATCACATTACTCCCAATACTGTAATACCTATGGGTTTGCCAAGTTCTGACATGTCTCTTTTGAATTCACCACCAAAAGCAAATCATGGTTCTTTTAGCGGAGAGATCATTCTTAACACCCCGACAAAACAACCTTGTCTTACTGCCCAAGACCTTGATGATTGGTTCAAAGGTATGGACACCCCAACTGGTAGTAGGAATCCCAGACCAAGTGGAAGGAATGCATAAACCACAAAGAGGTAGGCGATGGTAGATGTGGCCAAATCGAAACTAGATTTAGATTTAGACAAAATGAGACTTGGACATCTTGGCATGTCCCAATTAAATACCTTTTGGGGTGATGAGTTATTGTTTATGAGTAAAGATATTACTATGCATGCTTGACAGGCCCATAAATCATTTTCTCAATTGGCCACATATACAAAATTGACATACAGAGATCCAAAGCCTTACAGAGAAGTTACCATTTGAGCATTAACGACCGAGATCTCACTAACATGAGACCGCCAGGAATGAAATTACATATCAAGGAAATGAAATGAAATGAAAGATCAAGGAGTTAATTGCCTATGCCCGAAAGTGGAGTGGGTTTAATAGATGGGAAGGTAGATGGGCAAAGAAAAAGGAGAGTATGGATTGCCTTGTGTTAGAATGAGATTCTGCACATAACAGATATGTACGCAGGGACATGAAGTTTTGATGTATAATGAGCACTTCATTGTCTTATGTGTATTTGTAGGTGCCATAACCACGTGTGGTCACCCCGCAGAGACGCAACCTTGTGGCGCGTATCGCAGAACAAGGTAGTTGCAGGTACGAGAGAAACTGGCAACTACTCGGTAATCAGAAAGTTTTAATTCTTATTTATATGAGTGTGTAGTGTGGTTCAGAGTAGGGGTAATTTACTCCTGGCACGTGTTTTGTTCTTTTTTGTCATTTTATTTTATTTATTTATTTTGGGGTTTAATAGAGCGCGAACTTGACCCGTGAGGGTATCAGTGCCATTTACAGAGTCATAGAGTTGTACAAAAGTATACCATCGATAGGGAGGGGGCAGGGTGCCGGGTACATAGGGATGGAGCGAGAACAATGTACAGTTTACATTACAGTTACTCAAGACAAGGTACCAGGTTACATGGAGAGGTGGGTAGGTCATCAGAGGGAGGCAAAGGCCTTGATTTGATCATTTGACGCTTGATTTGGTTTCTGTGGAGGTTGAAGGTCAAGTTTAAGCGAGGAATTTGCCCATAAGGAAGGATTTGGCCTCCTTTTTGAAGCGTGCAAGAGAGGGAATTCTTCTAATGTTCACACAGATATGAGAGGCAACACAAAAATAGATTCACTGTGTTAATACAGTTGAGCACTGGTTGTTGAGTCCACACAAAATGTATATAAGATTCAAGTGTTCTTTATTCCACACTTCGGCACAGTTATATTCACAGCCATCGCGTTTCGCCCAAACATGGGCTTCTTCAAGGCTGTTAGGAATCATACAAAGATATTGGTTGTATCATTGATTCGTACACATAAAACTTGATTTACAAAAATAATGAAAAAGAAAAAGAAAGGTAAAGAAAGAAGAAAATCAAATAACGGCGAAAAAGAAGAATCAGCATAGTGTGAATAAACCAGTGAAAAAGAGACCCAGTAAAAAACTGACATAACGCACTGTGTTCAAGTGTCTTCATTGACAATGTGACCTAACAATAACTGTGATGAAAAAAGCACAAAAAGGGGAAGAAAAAATAACCATGTGGTAAATCCCATGTGAATATCCATAAAGTGGACTAAGTGCAAGAATACTCAGATGTGTGTAAAAAGGATTTAAAAGAAATAGTTCTACCATGTTCAGAAGATAAACTAATCCAAGAAAGGTGAAAAAATAGAAATCATCCAAGTAGATGATTGAGGCTAAAACAGTCGCTTACCACGGATTTATAAGACGAAGATGCACAATGGTATTCTTAGACGTGTTAAAATGGTAGCTTAGAATAGGTAAGACCTGTAATCAAATGGTGAGTGGGTGAGAGTTCCATAATCGTGGTGCGGCCCCAGCGAACGCCCGATTGTAAGTCTTTTTTTTCCGAAAGCGTGCCGGCTGGAGTAGTAGGTCTCTGGTGGACCGAGAGTTTCTGATTCGTCCGGATACCACGAGTTTCTGTGCAAGATAGGCAGGGGAGTTTGAGTGTAACGCCTTATGTGTGATGCATGCCAGCTTAAGCTGTATTCTGGCCTCAAGCGGAAGCCAATTCAGCGTTTTCAGGTGTGGAGAAATGTGGTCGAATTTCCTTGTGCCTGTAAGAAGTCTGGCGGCCGCATTGAGGCACGCTTTTAAGGGAGCCAGGGAGATCATAGGTAAGCCCGAGAGGGTAGAACAGCCATATTCCAGCCTAGAGATGACTAGTGCTTTAGGTCGGGAGCGTCAAGGAAGGGTTTCAGTTTCCATAGGTAGCTCAGGTGGAATCTGTCTGCAGACCAAGTATTATCTAAGTGAAGCAAAAACTGGTCATCCCTTCAGCCCTGATGAAGTTGCGTAAAGTGGTAGCAACGAAACATGTTGGCGTTTTGGACATAATAATTATGGCCTAAGTTAAACCATTTGTAATGAAGTATGCTCACAGCATTGAATAAAGCTAAAATTAGCCAGTGAGTAGGTTCTCATTTTTAATTTTGGAAACTGCAATTTCATTTCCTTTCCCACGGGTGTCAGGATACGATATTACGTAAAGGATACGAAACCTCAGGAGCGAAGAATGTTCTCACCACTCTCCTCAGGGCATGACCAGCCTCGACTTCAACTCGAGAACTGAGCACCTGCCCCAAGGGGAGGGAGGAGACAGCGAAAGACCACCAGGCTTCAAGGGGTGATTGTAGAAAGGTACAACTCCCAGGGGTTGGTATGGGGCTCTCAGGACGGGGAATGTGCCTATAGAAGAGAAAAGGAAAAGCCGTTAAGTGAAAGGATATGGCCGGGACCCTTCTCTAACGTCTACCCCCCTCCCGCCTGTTCTTCCTAATCCTACAGCAACTACCCCCCTCCCACCTAGGTTGTGTGCTCCCTCAGACTCACCGTGGTGCGATAAGGAATGGAGACAAAGTCGAACACAGCAGGAGCCTGGTTGGAGTCAGCGGACGAAGGAACATCCACAGGAACGGCAGAAAAGCTGAATGCGAGGTACGTCCATTTCTGGTGAGGAGTGGGGATAGACAGGTCTGTGATCAGAAGTCCGTAATTCCTTGTAGAAGTGTACGCCCAGCACTCGACCCTGGAAGCGGGCTAACTAGAAGTCCAATCACCCTGCACAGAGAGGGAGAGCCTGTAGCGGCTGTCAGAGGAGTGGGGGAGCGGGTATAAGAATAGTCGAGCACCCTACGGAGAGAGTAGCAGATGCGGTATTCGATGCTCGAGCCAGTCTTAACGAGGCCCGCCTGATGCGGGAGGAAATATCAAGACGGCAAACTGGGGGAGCAGAAAGGAGAACCAGCACGATGTCACTTTCCGAAAGTGTCCAAAGAAATCCCAATATCCTCCGGGTCCCAAGGAGGAGTACGGAAAATAAACTAGGACCAAGGGAAGTGAGGCTGCACACGGGAAAACGCGCAACAACCAAGGGGAACAGACGGGGTCAAACAGGAATGCAGCACACGCTTGTAACACGAAGTCCAACAGCAATCAAAAGGTCCGATGCACAGCTGCGGGAGGCGTGGTCCATCACAAGGAGGGACTGTCAAGCACCGGAATCACGTAGCGAGACGTTATTTAACCGCCTCGTCCATCAGGTGACCGCTGCGAGTGCACACAACCTCCTCCCCTTTCCCACTACCTTCTGGGACATGTAGTTTACTGAATAAGGGATCGGGACCGGGTTTTAAAGGGGGTTAAAGGGGCAGGGGCCACAACCAGGTCTAAGGTGTAACAGTTCCCCTCCGTAAAGATCTTCCCACTGGTCTAGGCTTGTCAGGGTTTCGGGCGTGAAATCGCCGAATTAGAGTAGGTGCATGTACGTGTGCCGCGGGTTCCCACGTTCTGTCATCAGGGCTATAGCCTACCCAATCGACTAAGTATTGTAGCTTACCCTGTACACTTCTAGAGTCTACAATACGTCTGACTTCATACTCTTCTTCTCCATTAATGATAAGAGGAGGAGGAGGGGGTTCTGTGCAAGAGGGCGTTAAATAGGGTTTAAGCAAGGAAGTGTGAAACACTGGATGGATCTTCATGTCCTCAGGGAGGTCTAACTTGATCGCTACGGGATTGATGACTTGTGTCACCTCAAAAGGACCTGTATATCTGGGTTGCAACTTGCGTGGGCCCGGCATTCTCACCTTCTTGATACTCGGGAGCCGGTCTTCTGTGTGTGTCAGCCTGTCTTTTCATTCTGTCTTTGGCTTCAGCGAGCTCGTGTATAGCTTGCTTACAAATCTGAGTTAGTAAGGCGTGATGTTCAGTTACTGCAGGGAACTTTGCTACACTGGGGGGAAGAGACAGGGGCAAGAACCGTGGATGATAACCATAGGAAAAGAAAAAGGGAGAGATCTTAGAGGCAGAGTGGTTTGTATTGTTGTAGGCAAATTCTTCCAACGGAAGTGCTTGTACCCAATTCCCTGTAACAGTACTCAACAGACATCTTAGGTACTGTTCCAGCGTCTGGTTGGTACGTTCCGTTTGCCCGTCAGTTTGTGGGTGATAAGCTGAAGATAAGCGATGATCTATCTGAAGGGCTGTACATACTCCCTGCCAGAACTTGGAAACAAATTGGGGGCCTCTATCTGACACAATGACCGAAGGCAATCCATGCAACCGTATTACATGCATGATGAATGCCTCTATTAATTCCTTGGATGAGGGGAGTTTCTTGAGGGGTATAAAATGTGCCATTTTTGTCAGCATATCCACTACCACAAGTACAGTCGTGTAACCCTGGGAACAGGGTAATTCAGTAATGAAATCCATACTGATGGATGACCACGGGCTTGAGGGTATAGGTAAGGGACATAGCAACCCTGAGGGAACACTATGGAGAGCTTTCTGTCGCGCACAAACAGGACAGGCTTTCACAAAGTCCTGAATGCACTGAGACATGTTAGGCCACCAAAACCACCTCTTGCATAATAGGAAAGTCTTCTCACCCCCTGGATGTCCCGCAAGGGGAAGAGCATGACACCACTGGGTTATTTCCTTCTGTCATGGTGTAGAAGGAACATACAGCAATCCGTCATGAAAATATAGGTCATCTTTGATCTCATTCAAAGGGTCTAGTAACCATTCATCTTCTTTCAGGCCTCGGTGCGCCTGCATCAATTTCTCCACAAAAGGAGTGTCTGCTTCTTCTGATTTAACACCCACTGCTAAAATCTTATTGGGGTGTATCAAGGGCACAGGCTCTTCTGGAGTATGTGTGGTGTCCTTACCTAACCGAGATAAGGCGTCAGCTCTGCCATGTCTTGCTCCAGGTCTGAAATTTATGACAAAGTCGTACTCACAAAAGAAAGACACCCATCGCATCTGGCGAGGCGTGAGTGCCTTTGCTGATCTAAAAAACTGCAGGTTCTTGTGGTCTGAGTAGATGGTGATAACATGAGGAGAACGCAATAAATAGTGCCTCCACTCTTGAAAGGCCAATTTTATCGCTAAGAGTTCTCTCTCTCCGATGGTATAATTTTACTCAGCAGGGGCAAGAGTCTTTGAAAAATAGGCCACCGGATGGAGGGTTCCCGTTAACTGGTCTCTCTGCAATAGTACCCCACCTACCGCATATTGGGAAGCATCTGCTTCCACATAATAGGGTTGGGTTTCATCTGCGTGTCTCAATATCGGGGCTGACACAAATTTGTCTTTTAAGGCTTGGAAAGAGTCTTCGGCTTTATCGTCCCACTTGAATACCACTCCCTTCTTAAGTAGTCTGGTGATGGGCGAGATGAGATCCGAGAAATGATCTATAAAACGCCTATAAAAATTGGCGAAGCCAAGGAAGGATTGTACCTCTTTGACGGATGATGGACTGGCCCATTGTGTAATAGCCGAGATTTTAGCTGGATCCCTATATATGCCTTCAGGGGAAATCACGAATCCTAAAAAGTTTACTTTCTCTACGTGAAATAGGTATTTCTCCAATTTGGCGAAGAGATGATTGTCTTGGAGTAACTGGAGGATTTGTTTGACATGAGAAACGTGTTCTTGTATGTTCTGGGAATAGACTAAAATGTCGTCTATGTAGACAATGACACATACATCCAAATATTCACGCAGGATTTCATTTATAAAGAATTGAAATGCTGCTGGAGCGTTGCAGAGGCCAAACGGCATTACGCAGTACTCATAGAGTCCAAACTTTGTGCGGAATGCCGTTTTCCATTCATCTCCCTCTTTCACGCGAATGAGATGATACGCGCCCCTTAGGTCTAGTTTCGTGAAGATTTTAGCTTTTCTGACTTGATCTAATAGTCCAGGAATCAATGGAAGAGGATACTTGTTTTTTATAGTCACCTTGTTAAGGGCTCTATAGTCTAGGCAGGCTCTCAAACCCCCTTCCCGTTTCGGTATAAAAAAAAGTGGGGAAGAGACGGGGGAGGTCGAATGGCGGATGAACCTCTTTTTTACCATGTCATCCAAGTATTCTTGCAAATATTTGCTTTCAGGTTCTGTCAACGCATAGACTCGACTCACAGGTAAGTCAGCACCTGATATTAAGTCGATGCGACAGTCAAAAGGTCTATGCGGAGGCAGCGCCACCGCCTTGACTTCATCAAACACCGCAGCGTAATCTTGATATTCTACAGGTAGAGTGGTGGTAAGAACCTCTGCGAGGGCACAGGTAACGGAGGTGGTGGAGGGCGTGGTATCCTGGTAACAATGCTGTAAGCAATAGGGAGACCGAAGCGTAACCTTCCGTGTTACCCAGTCAATGTGAGGGTTATGTGTCTGAAGCCAAGGCACTCCAACTATGGCACCGAAGTTTGGAGCCGCAATTAAGTCAAACTGGATCTGTTCAGTATGTCCGTTCTCACACACCATTACCATCACAGGTGTTTGATATGCGATTCTGCCTGAGGATAACTCTGTACCATCCACCGCTCTGACCGTTTCAGGATGTGTCTTGGGTAGGAATTCTATCCCTAATCTGTTGGCTAACGTAATGTCTAGGAAGTTACCTGTAGCCCCGGAGTCCAACATGAGTGCCAGCGTGGTCTTATCGGTGGAGGATAAAAACAACACTACCGATAAAGTCAAATGCTTAGGCGTAGAAGAAGAGGTGTTGGCTAAAAAACTGGAGACCAAAGAGGAGAGCTGACTTGAAGAACTGGTCTCGTGTTTCTCCAAGTCAACTAGTTTTCCGCCTGCACAGACGTTCCGAGTTTACCCATTCCTGCCCTAGCGCTATTCTTGGGTTTAACCGAACACTCCTTGGCGTAATGTCCTCCTTTCCCACAATACAAGCACAGATCAAATTTTCTGCGCTTTTCCTTTTCCTCTTTACTTAATGGTCCACGGATACCACCGATTTGCATCGGTTCTACTCCGTCTTTCGTATCTTTTCTCTCTCGCGACACCAGCAAGCGAAGAAAATCACCTTTCGTGCGTTCTCCCTTCCTCTCACTAAGTCTGTGGTCCAGCTTGACCACCAAATCAATGAAAGAAGGACAATCTTCGGGTGGATCTACAATTTGTGAGAGGATGTCCTTCAACTCATCTCAGAGTCCTCTATAAAACAAAGACGTCCGTTTTTCTTCGGGCCATTGAGTCTCGGCCACCAGCCGGTTGAAGGTAGTGATATAAGTCACCAAATCTTTGGAGCCTTGTTTTAGTCCTAACAACTCATTATCACTCGCCTGCATATATGCGTGCCGAGCGAAAAGATTTTTCATACTCTCTTTGAAGCGGGTTAAATCATACAAAACGGGGTCGTTGTTTTCGATTAGCGGAACCGCCCATAAAGCAGCATTGCCAGACAAATATGATATAATGAACGCCACTTTTGCCGCATCATCTGGGAAAGATGCCGCTCGGCATAGAAACTGTAAGTGGCATTGGTTCATGAAGACGGCGTATTTCTGACTTTCTCCAGAGTACATTTCTGGCATAGCAAGGGGAGTCTGAGGAGGGGTCAGGAACGTTACATTCACCGGCGCTGGATTAACCCCTATGGAGGGGTCTGTGGCATGAGAAGGCATTTGAAACCGGGCAGGCTGAATATACGTCTTCTTTTGCTTGACTGACCCGTCTGGGTTACTGACATGGGGCATGGAGTGGCTTTTTAATGTGTTCAATTCCAGGTGGAGACGAGTATTCTCGTTTTTTACGTTTTGGAGCTCTTGTCGTAAATTAGTAACTAACACGACTAACTCCGAGATACTGACATCATGACTAGGGTCAGCCATGGCCCCAGCCATAGACATCATGTCCTTATCCATCTTCACTCGGGGGTTTAGAAAAAACGTGGGCTTGACAATCTGTCAGGATACGATATTACGTAAAGGATACCAAACCTCAGGAGCGAAGAATGTTCTCACCACTCTCCTCAGGGCATGACCAGCCTCGACTTCAACTCGAGAACCGAGCACCTGCCCCAAGGGGAGGGAGGAGACAGCGAAGAACCACTAGGCTTCAAGGGGTGATTGTAGAAAGGTACGACTCCCAGGGGTTGGTATGGGGCTCTCAGAACGGGGAATGTGCCTATAGAAGAGAAAAGGAACAGCCGTTAAGTGAAAAGATATGGCCGGGACCCTTCTCTAACGTCTACCCCCCTCCCGCCTGTTCTTCCTAATCCTACAGCAACTACCCCCCTCCCACCTAGGTTGTGTGCTCCCTCAGACTCACCATGGTGCGATAAGGAATGGAAACAAAGTCGAACACAGCAGGAGCCTGGTTGGAGTCAGCGAACGAAGGAACATCCACAGGAACGGCAGAAAAGCTGAATACGAGGTACGTCCATTTCTGGTGAGGAGTGGGGATAGACAGGTCTGTGATCAGAAGTCCGTAATTCCTTGTAGAAGTGTACGCCCAGCACTCGACCCTGGAAGCGGGCTAACTAGAAGTCCAATCACCCTGCATAGAGAGGGAGAGCCTGTAGCGGCTGTCAGAGGAGTGGGGGAGCGGGTATAAGAATAGTCGAGCACCCTACGGAGAGAGTAGCAGATGCGGTATTCGATGCTCCAGCCAGTCTTAACGAGGCCCGCCTGATGCGGGAGGAAATATCAAGACGGCAAACTGGGGGAGCAGAAAGGAGAACCAGCACAATGTCACTTTCCGAAAGTGTCCAAAGAAATCCCAATAGTCTCCGGGTCCCAAGGAGGAGTACGGAAAATAAACTAGGACCAAGGGAAGTGAGGCTGCACACGGGAAAACGCGCAACAACCAAGGGGAACAGACGGGGTCACACAGGAATGCAGCACACGCTTGTAACACGAAGTCCAACAGCAATCAAAAGGTCCGATGCACAGCTGCGGGAGGCGTGGTCCATCACAAGGAGGGATTGTCAAGCACCGGAATCACGTAGCGAGACGTTTTTTAACCGCCTCGTCCATCAGGTGACCGCTGCGAGTGCACACAACCTCCTCCCCTTTCCCACTACCTTCTGGGACATGTAGTTTACTGAATAAGGGATCGGGACTGGGTTTTAAAGGGGGTTAACGGGGCAGGGGCCACAACCAGGTCTAAGGTGTAACAACGGGGACCAGATTAGCACTTTTGTGACATCTGCACTTACAGTGCCTAGTCTATTTTCTTTCACTGTTTCTTTTCCTCACTTTTGAGACAATTTAAGTTGGAACACATTTCTGTTCTGTGGCAAGAAGGCAACCGATGATGATAAGTGGGTGTGCTAGCGAGTACCAACTAGCCAGACCCCCTTTGGTGTTGCCATTGTGAGGTGCTTTCTTTCCATTTTCATATTTTCTTCCCACAATTTCTCTTATATTTTTTCACTTGTATATCTTTTGGTGGGAACTTTTATGCTGCAGTAAAGTGACATTGGGATAAATTGGACATTTGGACACTTGACCGAGAGACAGTGGTCCGTATCATTGTGGGAGAAAGGGTACAAAAGTACGGATCCCCTTCGTGTCCAAGGATTAAAGTTATTTGTCCAATGAGTCAGGCCTTTATTGTTGGTAATGTGTTGAGTGGGGGCTGGCTTGACCCTTTTTTCCCCCTGTGCTCCTTTTTGTATTAATCAAAGAAAAAGGAACCCAGGAAAGGAAGTCTGGAACTACCTCCAAAAGGAACAGAGGAGGAGGAGGAGGAGGAGGAGGAGGATATACACATGCTTCCAATGAGAAAAGTGCCTGGAGGTTATGTCCACAACCCTTATATATAAATAACCTTCTTATTTCATTCCATTGGAGCCCCCAGACGTGACCACAACTGTGATCTTTTGTGCTCCTACTCCCTGACAATATTTTCCTGGTTGCTGCCAGACAACCTCCACAGATGCTCTAGGATTCTAGCACATTACACAAGTGATCTCTCGATTCACTCAAGTTCTGTTACCTTTCTTGTTCCTTTTATCTATTTCCACACCGCTCTAGGTACTGGTAACTTTCCATCTGTGTTTTTTTTTACCTACCTCCCTCACTTCTTTCGTCCCCCCAATTGCTTCCCCCTTTCCTGTTAGCTCCTCTTTTCTCTCCCCCTAGTACTGACCTCCCTCTCCCCCTGATTCCCCACTTACTTTATTTCTTTCTTTTCTCCCCTCTCTCTCTCCTTCCCCCCTTAGACTTAGTGACCTGTCATGTCCCCCCTCAATCACTCCTTCCCCTCCAAGACTCTACCCTCACCAGACATGGCCCCAATTCTTGGACCATCCTTTACCCTCCCAATTTCTCCAAAAATGCCAAGAATGTTTTAAAATATAAAGTACTGATTCAGCACCCTGAAACATTAATTGTCGATACCTACCACAGCCTCTCCGCCCTTATAAAAACCAACTATATCTTCTACTCCAAACACCCCTCCAAATAGAAAAGCATCTTCCTCCACTTCCTCCCTGTATCTAAATCTTGCAAAATTCCCTATGGGTTTAAACTGTCCACTACCCCTTCCCCTGCTTTTAGCAGTGAAATTGACATCTCCATATTTAAAACTGGTAATATCCTTATTCAAGCCTCTGAAACCCACCTCACCATCTTTGAGCTCCACTTCAATACCTTGTAATGCCAACTATCCAAACCTTCTCCTAACCCCTCATCTACCCAACCTCTGGACGCCCTTTCATTCTCCTCCTCTCCCTGACTGTAACCATCCCTCCCCTTGACCACCCAACTGCTAATGCTGTCTCCCAAAACACGACATCCAATTATTCGTCCTCTCTTGACTCCCTCCCTCTCCCCGGCATTTCAACTTCACACGCTGTCTCCCAAACTCACACGCTCCCCAATGTCCGATTCCCTCCTACCTCCAACTCATCTACTAACCTCGCTCCTACCCCTAACGCATCTCAAAACCTCGCTCCTACCGCCCTGCCCCCCCTCCTGGAGTTCCCTAACGTTCTCCTCCTAGCCCCAATTTCTCCCTCTCCAAACTGCATTCCATCCCCTTCACCCGATGTCGTCCCTCCCCTCTCCCCTCATGCCCCCTTATCACCTCAATCCACTCCTCCTGACTCTACGAATGTCCCATCCTTCTCCTCGGCACTCCCTTCGTCCTCCAGCCTGAGCTCTTCTCTTACCCCCCTTCTCGGCCTCTCACCCCCTCCGCACAGCAGATTCCCTCCCCCGATCAACACTTAACACACCCTATCCCCCCTCTTTCATAACCGCTTCTCATTTCTTTCTTTTTACCCAGACACTGTCCAACATAGAACGCAATCTCTCAACCCTGGCGACTGAAATCTCACAGCTTAGACAAGATTTCAACTCCCTCAACTCCAGATCACTCATCTTTCGTTCTAGCTCCCCCAGTTCTTGCCTACCATGCATCTCTAATCCTAAACCTTGGAGCAATACTCCCCTCCGCCGCCGTACTCATAGGCCCCTCCGCACTTCGAGTCATCTCTCCACGACCGACCTTCTTGACCTCTGCAACTATTACCTTCCTAAGACCGCTCAACCTTTGAATACCTTGAAGCTGAACTCAAGTTTTAAGGTTCTCCCCCGATTCGACTACATGATATATACTACCCTCCTGGTGACCCACTTCCCTTCTCTGAGAAACTATCCTACCTTCCAACTCAATCCTCACTCACTAACTCTAAAAATCTCTTCCTAAGAGATTTTAACCTCCACTGGAATGAGACCAAGGATCCCACAGTCAACCTCCTCAATAATCTTCTTGAGATCAGTGACCTCAAACAACTCTGCCATTCTCCAACCCACACCAAAGGGGCCACTCTCTATGCCATCATTGCCAATAATGAGTTGGCCTCCCTCTCCAACATCATCTGCATCAACTGGTCTGACCATCACCTCATTCTGTTCTCTATCACCTCCATGGCTCCCCCCCCCCCTACCAAAAACATCCAATCCAAGAAATGGACCAGAAATCTTAATCGTATTCCCCCTCGTGAACTGGAGTCTAAACTCCAAGCACAACTTCTTCTCACCCCTCTCTCCCAAAATGCAAATGAACTCACCGAGCATTTTAATAAAACTGTCTTTCATGTCTTAGACCAAATTGCTCTGTCCAAACTAAAAACTCTAAGAAATATTCCTTCCAAATTGTGGTTCAATTCTAATCTCAACAAAGAAAGACTAACTGAAAGAGCTTGGAGACAACACCCATCTCCTGTCCATCTTGCCCTCCTCAGATCCGCTCGATCCTCTTAGAAGAAACACATTTTCTCTGAAAAAGCCTCCTTCTTCCGCACACACCTTGATCGAGCCAAAAACAAACCCAGAGAGCTGTTCAACATAGTTTGAAACCAAACTTCTTCTGCCCCCCCTAAATTGATGGCCTCAACTGAAAGATGCAAATAAATTGCAAACTTCTTCTCCGGTAAAATCGCCAAAATTGATCAATCCTTTCTTGTAACTAAGAACCCTCCCAACTCCCTTCCTACAGCTGACTCTACCTCTAAATCACCCTCCCTATTAACTCCCCCCTGACTCCTTCTCTCACCTTCTTGCCACTACCCCTCCGGTATCCTGCCTCTCAAATTCATAAGTTAAAAACAATGCCTCCTGGCATAAATTCCACCCCGTAACGGAGCTTGAAGTCTCTAAAATAATTTCTAAACTCAAACCTTCCTCACACACTAAAGACCCCCTCCCTTATAACCTTGTCCATGAGCTAAAGCACATCATTACCCCTTATTGGACTACTATCATCAACTCCTTCCTTTCCTCAGGATGTGTCCCTGTCTCCCTCCAATTCGGGCAAATCACTCCCATTCTTAAAAACTCCAATGCTGACCCTAAGGACCTGAACAATCTCCGCCCTATCTCCAACCTCCCCCTGCTTTCTAAAGCCCTTGAAAAATGTGCCCTACTCCAACTGGACAAACACATTGAAACTTTGACCTACTGGACTCCCTACAATCCGGCCTCCGAAAAGGCTGCAGTACAGAAACTGCCATACTAAATATAGTTGATGACATCCACCACACTCTTGACAATGGCGAGACCTGCCTACTTATTCTCCTCGATCTCTCAGCCGCGTTTGACACAGTTAACTATCCTGCCCTACATAAGGCGCTCAAAGTTCGCTTTGGCCTCAATGGTCTTGTCCTAAAATGGTTCTCCTCCTACCTTCAACACAGAACACAACAAATCAAAATCTACAACAGCCTCTCTAACCCTACACCTGTCTCCCTAGGTGTCCCCCCGGGATCAATTCTTTCTTCCTCTCTCTTTAACCTCTTTATGGAACCCCTCACCCTCATTCTAAAACACGCTGGAATTAACTACCACCTCTATGCAGATGACACACAACTTTATTACAAGATTAAACCCCATGTTGATATTCCGTATCTTAACAACACCCTGTCTAAGATCCAATCCTGGTTCCACTCCAATCATCTCAGACTTAACCCTAAAAAACGGAGATCATTCTCTTCTCTCCAAAAAACCATCCTCTACCTATCCAAACATGGATCTCTGACCTTAATGCCCTCAATTGTCTGCTCTCCTTATCCAACTCTGTAAAATCCCTTGGATTCTCCATTGACAACTGCTTAAGTCTTAATGTTCACATAAAAAATTCGACCAAAGGAGCACTCTTCACTCTCCGCCACCTTAAGAAAATTAAACCCTTCCTTCCAGCTGATGACTTTAAATCGGTTGTCCAATCTCTCGTCCTCTCAAAAATTGACCACAGCTGCCATGGTTTCAATTTGCTATGTGTGACATTTTCATAATTTCAGTGCAATTATGAGTGACATTTGAATTACTGTGAGTGACACTTTCTCGCGATCAAAATCAAGCAATGAAGACAAGGAAAGACATAAATCAAAAGCACCTCACACTGACCCCCAGGATCCCCAGGACCTTCAGCCCACCCTGAGTTCTGGGGCGTTCCTTGCACCCTACCATGCCTCTCATACTCCTAAGGGAACACCAAGGCTGCAGGCATAGAAAGTAGGTGCAGCCTTGTGCTACATGTGTTAATGTGTGAGGCGCTTTGATTGTAAGCACCTAACACTCCTGACCCTCGGCACCACCAGCCCTCCCTGAGCTCTGAGGGGTTCCCTCTACCCTACCATGCTTCTCACACTCCAAAGGAGACACACAGGCTGCAGGCACACTTATAGAACTCATGAACCGAACATCGTACATGTGTAAATGTGCACGGCGCTCTGATTCTTCAATACACCACACTGTCACCCAGGACCTAAACCAGCCCTCTATGGGTTTTGGGGTACTCTCTCGGCCCTTCTGTGCCTCTCACACTCGTAAGGGTACACCCACGCCGCAGGCACAGAGAGTGTGTGACAGATGAGGTTCCTAAATTTAAAGTTAAAAGAGTCAGCGCTGACTCGTGGACTCTGCCGCAGAGAGGCACTGGCATTGATTGGGAAACAAATAGCACTGAGGAAGACAGGTCACTCCCAGCCAGCAGCATTATTTAAAAAAATTCCCCTTGACTCAGTGATACCAAAAATAATAACCCGGTCCATCTCCTCACCCCCCTTTGCACAGATCACACCACAGCCTCAGCAAGGTTCTCACAGAGACCTACACAATGCTCTATTGATGATACTGGGTACTGAAAATAATTTAATGATCCACTGTCGATCGGCCAGCGCCACCCAATTAAAATACAGTTCTGTGCGACTTCAACCTATATCACCCGGCTCAGGGCTCGCTCCACTCCGGGACTCCAGAAAACTATATTGTGTAACTAACATTGCAGCAGCCAGGTAGAGTAGTGTAGAAGATATAAAGCGAGGGGCCCTGGTTGAGACTAGTGTAAATGCAAAGTTAATGATGGCTTGAGCGTGGGGTCACATGAGGACGCAGTTCTCCGAAGATCCTAGGGCGTGGCAGGAGAAGGGCCCAAGTGGGGGGGCCTTACCTTGTCACCTGAGTGAGCTGCACATTCTGTGCACACAGTTTTGCGGGCCAGAGAGGAGTGAGTACTCGGACTCTGAGGTCCGTGTCTTCTCAAGGCACAAGAGGTGGGAGGGGCAAATGGTGTGTATGTGGGAGAGAGGGAGATGTGAGCGCAGGGAGGCTGCAGTGTGATTTGGCCACTCTCTGCAGCATTGGTGCTGGACTCAAGCCGCGATCCACCCCCGAGGCAATGATTTGTTATGTCGCCCGCCTTAGTCCTGTCTGACACTCCTGGCGGCGCTAAATGAACCTTACCTCTCAGTAAGTGTGACGACTTAGACTGATGACGTCCACTGCACTCTCCCTCAGCGGGTCTCGGCAATGTAGACTTCATCGCAGGTGGCAGCCCATCATAAGCCCTACTCCATGCATGGGTGGAAGGAGGGGTGCGAGCAGACAGCAGCGCTGAAAGGGAAACAGCCCAGTGCCACCCGCATTAGTGAGCTCCAACAGCGCCGGCTTTTTTCTCAAACTTCCTGCAGTGCTGTAACAGGTGGACGTGACGTCCCCGCGGCGCGACCGGCCAATTGTATTCAAACAACATGCCTGGGTCCAGCCCTGAAGTCAGGTTGTCTGACTGAGAGCCGCACCTTGCCACGGAATCACCACATTAAGATAAATTGTGGCACTTGAGCCTGCCAGCGGCGCCTTAGCTCAGCTAAGAGCGCGCGCACGCCGCAGCCACGGGTGGCGCTCTGCCACACCCTTACAGCTTCAGCCTTCACAGTGACTGCTCACAGACATATGCAAATATGCTTGACAATGCATTTCAGTGCGGTGATGCGGAGCACCGCACTGAAATGCGTTAGTCTAACACGTGATGCGAGGCACTTGGCAGGACAGATTGACTATGGTAACGCTATCCTCTCCGGAACTCCTAAAGTTCACCAAGCTCCACTCAAATCTGTGCTCAACCTTGTGGCCAGGCTAATATCCGACTGCAAACGTTTTGACCACATCTCCCCAGCCCTTAAATGGCTTCCCATCGAAGGCAGATCCTCCTACAAGATTGCATGCATTACACACAAAGCACTTCATCAAAATGACCCGTTGTATCTCACTAATAAACTTAACAAAGGGGGCTGCTCCAGACCTCTGAGAAGCACCAATGCTCTCATCCTTATCCCACCTCTGTTAAAAAAGAAAACCACACAATCTCAATCCTTCTCCGAAACGCCCCTAACATCTGGAATGCCCTCCCAAAAGACCTCTGTTGTAACCCCTCCTACATCAGCTTTAAAAAAGACCTCAAACTGCACCTGCTCACCAAATATTGGGGTCCATAATCCTTTCCATTTCCCACTTGTTCTACTCCTCTCCCCATTATGCTTACTTCTTTCTCGTGTTACTATACAAAATATGTTCACCTGTATCTATTTCATTTATTGTAGATAGCCTTCTGACATATGTAAATTGTGGTATACAACCTTTACAACGCAACTTTTACAACGCACTACACTTACAACGCATTTTTTACAACGCAACATCCACTACAACGCATTCCATTACAACGCAGGACACTACAACGCATTTTTAAAAACTACCTTTACAGCGCATTCCATTACAACGCATACTACCTTTACAACGCATACCATTACAACGCATAATATTACATTAAAACCCCTACACTATCCAACACTTACCCTACTGTTGCACCCCCTGGAGTTAGAATAGTAATTTTTACCCCTATACTATCCAACACTTGCCCTACTGTTGCACCCCCTGGAGTTAGAATAGTAATTTTTACCCCTATACTATCCAACACTTGCCCTACTGTTGCACCCCCTGGAGTTAGAATAGTAATTTTTACCCCTATACTATCCAACACTTGCCCTACTGTTGCACCCCCTGGAGTTAGAATAGTAATTTTTACCCCTATACTATCCAACACTTGCCCTACTGTTGCACCCCCTGGAGTTAGAATAGTAATTTTTACCCCTATACTATCCAACACTTGCCCTACTGTTGCACCCCCTGGAGTTAGAATAGTAATTTTTACCCCTATACTATCCAACACTTGCCCTACTGTTGCACCCCCTGGAGTTAGAATAGTAATTTTTACCCTTATACTATCCAACACTTGCCCTACTGTTGCACCCCCTGGAGTTAGAATAGTAATTTTTACCCCTATACTATCCAACACTTGCCCTACTGTTGCACCCCCTGGAGTTAGAATAGTAATTTTTACCCCTATACTATCGAAACACTTGCCCTACTGTTGCACCCCCTGGAGTTAGAATAGTAATTTTTACCCCTATACTATCCAACACTTGCCCTACTGTTGCACCCCCTGGAGTTAGAGTAGTAATTTTTACCCCTATACTATCCAACACTTACCCTACTGTTGCACCCCCTGGAGTTAGAATAGTAATTTTTACCCCTATACTATCCAACACTTGCCCTACTGTTGCACCCCCTGGAGTTAGAATAGTAATTTTTACCCCTATACTATCCAACACTTGCCCTACTGTTGCACCCCCTGGAGTTAGAATAGTAATTTTTACCCCTATACTATCCAACACTTGCCCTACTGTTGCACCCCCTGGAGTTAGAATAGTAATTTTTACCCCTATACTATCCAACACTTGCCCTACTGTTGCACCCCCTGGAGTTAGAATAGTAATTTTTACCCCTATACTATCCAACACTTGCCCTACTGTTGCACCCCCTGGAGTTAGAATAGTAATTTTTACCCCTATACTATCCAACACTTGCCCTACTGTTGCACCCCCTGGAGTTAGAATAGTAATTTTTACCCCTATACTATCCAACACTTGCCCTACTGTTGCACCCCCTGGAGTTAGAATAGTAATTTTTACCCCTATACTATCGAAACACTTGCCCTACTGTTGCACCCCCTGGAGTTAGAATAGTAATTTTTACCCCTATACTATCCAACACTTGACCTACTGTTGCACCCCCTGGAGTTAGAAATAGTAATTTTTACCCCTATACTATCCAACACTTGCCCTACTCTTGCACCCCCTGGAGCTAGAATAGTAATTTTTACCCCTATACTATCCAACACTTACCCTACTGTTGCACCCCCTGGAGTAAGAAAAGTAATTTTTACCCCTATACTATCCAATACTTACCTTAAATGCAATGTAATATTATGCGTTGTAATGGTATGCGTTGTAAAGGTAGTATGCGTTGTAATGGAATGCGTTGTAAAGGTAGTTTTAAAAAATGCGTTGTAGTGTCCTGCGTTGTAATGGAATGCGTTGTAGTGGATGTTGCGTTGTAAAAAATGCGTTGTAAAGGTATGCGTTGTAATAGCATGCGTTGTAACGTCATACATCCGTAAATTGTATGTATTCTGTTTGGCCTTTTTGATCTAACCCTGTTTGATTTCCATGTTATGAACAATTGTGCTATTTCTGTACTATATTTATACTCTTGTAAAGCGCTCTGATACCCCTGGGTCTAGCCAGCGCTATAGAAAACATTTAAATAAATAAATAAACCCTTGGAGCAGAAGTGATCTTGGGTCATTCACAAATGATTTTTTGAAATTAAGAGAAATCCTTTTGAAATGGTATAGATAGGTTGACTGGTTTGTAAAGATCTCAAAGGTTTTGGGGGTAGATTTTAATACATTATTTGAAGTTGTGGTTCCAGATGACTTGTGGGTTGAATGCAAAATTGCTGTGTAGAGGCCTGAGAAGGAGCCTATGAGACATCCCATATCAAATGCTCCATCACTACTGGTGATGAAAACGTATCATCAGCTGATTACATTTTTTAAATCAAAAATATCTCCTAAAGATAGTGGTTGGGTCAAGGTTGACAGAACAACTCAAGAGTCCAAGGAATCAATACATGCCTATGAAGAGAGACTGATACAGGCATTTAAGCAGTATAGTGAGACAGAGACTATTGAGACCAAAGATATGGGGCATTTTGTGGACAGGCTTGTGCATGGATTGAAATCTGAAGTTAGCATGATAATTCAGCAGCAATTAATTTGTTGGCAGAGCAAGTCAATTAATGAGCTCTTGAGGTACACCAAATATTGTAGTGATTAATTGTAAATTAAACAAGAAAATGAAAGAGAAGTTGATAGTGGCACAAATGAAAGCTGCAGAGCGAGGTCACAGTTCTTGTGATGCAAGGTGGAAATGGATTACAATCTCAATGCAGAGGTTATGGTATCCTGATTGATCCGAGTACAGGGATTGATGTGCCTACTTTGAAGAAAATGAATTTGGGGCATTAGAAGGAGGAATGTCGTTTGAATGCTGGTAACATGACGAATGGGAATCAGGTTCAGAATGGTGGATTTGTGCAATCTTAAGGTAATAATATGGTTCAGGCACAGCAAGTACAGAGGCAAAACGTATAAAATTTCAACATGCTCCAAACTCAGGTAATGCAAGCTCGCCAAGCCTCTTTGCTACATTTGAATTAAATGCTCACAGATTTGTTACAAATCAGGTTACCGATGTAATCACCAATCCTTTTGTAAATCAGGGTGCATCTCAGCAGTACCCTGTGATGCAAAAAGACGAGGATTTTGGTTCAGATCTGTCACAATGATGGTGCCTGAGATGGGAGGAGGACTGCATGCTTGGTGCAACCTTAGAGGTAGACCAGAGTGATCCATTTCTGGAAGGTGAGGTGAATGGCCACCTTGTATCATTTTTGGTCGATACTGGTGCTACCCGCTCTACTGTGAGAACAGCACAGGGGTCCAACCTACCCCTCCCGGTAAAAAGAATCCAATTTGCATGAGTTGCAAATAAACAATTGACTTACCCCATCTCAGAAGCAGTATCTGTCAAGATAGGGTCCTTTGAAAGGAAGCACCGATTTCTGGTGAGTGATTCGAGTCCTGTAAATCTGCTAGGACGATACCTTTTGTGCAAGCTGAATTGTTCCATTTACTGTACCCCAAATAGCATCAAATTTCAAACTCATGATGAAGACATTGTTTTTAAACTTGTCAGTCAGAAACCAGAGATTGGATTGTACCCCGTGTTGCCAAAAGATGCCTTCCCCCAGAGCTGAGAGGCACAGTGTTACCAGAAGTCTGGGATTTTTCTGGGAAAGACGGAGATCTCATTAAAGGTGTTGAACAAGTTTGCATAAAAGTGAAAACTAATGCTGAGTATCCAAGGATCCCACAGTATAATTTGACCCTGAATCCATTGCTGGGATTACTCCTGTTATTGACTCAATGATTCAGAAAGGCATTTTGAAGGAGATTATGGGGAGTACATGTAACTCACCCATTATTGGTTCACAGAAACCCAATAGGAAGTACAGGATCGTCCAAAGTTCCTTGCTGTCATGTGGAACTGAACCTAGCTGGGATCTTATTTCAAATTCCATGTGAGGCTGAGTGGTTTGCTGTCATCGATTTGAGCCAAGTCTTCTTCTCCATACGGTATGGAGAAGAAGGTTTGGCCCAAATTGATGACAGAAAACCACTCAGCCTCACATGGAATTTGAAATAAGATCCCATGAGGACAGTCAGTTCCTCTTTGCTTTTCGGTTCAGGAGCCATGTGTTAGCATGGTGACGCGTCCCACAAAGGTATTCGGAGAGTCCGTCCACCTTCAACCAGATATTTAAAAAGTATCATGTGTCTCTAGTGATGCCCTATCAGTCAGTTGTGGCCCAGTATATTGATGACCTATTGATGGCGCCAAATAAACAGGAGGCTTGCATATGAGATATCATTGCTATGTTGAACCACTTAGCTGAGAATTGACATAAAGTCTACCTGACCAAATTGCAGTATTGTAAGAGAGAGGTCCTGTACCTAGGACATCACATTGAGAAGGGAGCGAGGAAGGTGTCACAAGAGAGATTCTTAAAATGAATCTGCCAACTACACAGAAATAAGTCAGGAACTTCCTTGGAATGGTGCGCTACTGTCAACAGTGGATTCCTAACTTTTCCTAGTGGCTAAGCTTTTACAAAGGCTGACACACAGGGATGTGTCAGATTCGGTATTATAGGATGACATATGCGTGCCTTCTCAGAGCTGAGAGAAAGCCTCTGACGTTTTTGCTTTGTTTTGCAGTGAAAGGGAGGGCTGCACTCCCCTCAGTGCTAACCCAGATGCACGTGAATGCTCGCAGACCGGTTGCCTACTTTTCAGCTACACTTGACCCAGCAGCTGCTGCTTTGCTCGGCTGCCCCAAAGTCATGGCTTCCACAGGTGTCAGCATTAAACAGTGTGAAAGTATTGCTATGGGTCATCCTCTGACAGTTTTTATCCTCCATTCTGTAGAGCTATTGTTAACTCTCACCAGGACGTAGTACCTCACCAGCAGCTGCGTAACCAAGTCATACTTGCTTCCAAAAATATAACACTAAAGCGATGCACCACCCTTAATCCGGCCACTCTTTTACCTGCATCTGGAAATGATGTTGCTGAAGGTGAAGTTGAGCATGACTGTCTTGATGTTACTGAACTATGCACCAAGCTGAGACCTGACATACAAGATGTGCCACTGCCTAGATCAGATTATGTGATGTTTGAGGATGCCTCATGTTTACGAGACCATGCAGAAAGCCTGAGAGGTGGCTATGCAGTTTGTACTGTTTCTCATCTGGTTGAAGCCTCCTGGCTTCAAGGAGTATTTTCTACACAAGTGGCTAAATTGATTGCTCTTACTAGAGCATGCTGTGTGTCAGACCAGCTGCACATATATGCAACCCCTTATTTTATGATTTTATTTTGCACGTGTGCTTGCATCTGAGTAGTATGTTCTTCATCAATGAACCACACCGCTGGCAGAGAAAGACATGAGATGTTGGAACGGCACGATATGAGTATTGTGGCACTCCTTTTCACACGCATGTAATTATAGTATTGAGCACTGTGTGTGAGGCGACTGAGCACTCAGTCAGTGCTAACCATTGATCTGTGCTTGTGATAGCATCTGATAACACAATGGACCAAACTGTGTCTCGACACCCTGAGCATCCATGCATGACAGGACATGATGGTTGGTTACAGAATTTAGTGTAGCACTGTTTGCTACCATTGTTTGTCTTTGTAATGTTTTCTCACTATCTCCACTACCGATATTATTAAAAGAGGATAGTGTAAACCATAAGCTACTATCCATTAAAAAACTATTGCTGCATGCCTTAGTGCGCATGCCCACACTATGCAAGGCTGGTTCCTAGTACACCTGGTCCTGAAGAAAGCCACCATGACTTAATAACACTCATAATCGGCTGAAACATGTTGACCGCACAGAAACATGTCGACCATGATGTGTGAGACCATTATTCTCTCACTTACCCAAGTTATTCATTAATAAAAATTTCGATTGGTATGAACGACCTTGAGGTAGTTTTAAAACCACTCACAAATTCGCAACCACATAATAAAAATCTAGCTCCTCTGTAATTAGGCTTCACAGCACACCCGGGATGCACTAGGCATCCTGGGTGGGAACCCAATGAAGAAACATGCCACCAACTGGTTGGTGGGTAAGGATTCTTTTAAATGACCTAATGTTTCCCCCGGGGAAATGAGTGAATGGCATTCATGACATTCGGTCTTTATGGTGGCTAGCTCATTCTTATTTGGTTATGATGTATTAAAAGGGGAAGAGTAACAAGCCTGTTTGCATCTTCTCACACTCTTTCTGATTATTCTGATTCTTGGCAGTCCATTGCTTTGAGAGCTTAAATATTCCTCTATATCTCACAGGCCCTAGATTGTGGGAATTTTTAACCACACAGGGATCAGAACCATGCTATTCATAATTTGTTTCGGGAGACTAGCCCCTTTCTTTATAACAAATACAAGATGGCAGAAAATCAGGGGTTAACTTTCACTGAAGAGTATGTTAACCAGATCCTATCTGGCCCATCTCTTCTGGCAGACCTTAACGTATCCCAAACCATATCCCAAACTAAGAATTGAGATGATTTGACAGAACAAAAACTGAACAGAATAAGAACAATTCTGCAAGGTGTAATATTGACAGAGTATCTAAGATCGAACACTGCTCTGAGGGGACTGATAGTAACAAATGCACCTAGGATCTTCCTGGAGGATGCTTCCTTCAAGCGGGATTGGGCTCAAATAGCCAGGCGTTGCACAAGGGACTGGATCATACTTACAATGAAAAGAAGCAAAAACATTATCCGAGGCAATGCTGATAGAGATCCAAACATCTGAGAATCACTTTAAAACAACCATCACCTTTAAGAAAAAAATTGGATGAGATGAAAAAAGAGATAACGGAAAATAAGGACTATTTGACACAGTCTAAGATACATATGTTTTGAAAAGATCTGAATTTCTCTTCGTATGTTAACACATACCCCTATTCTGCCCCATATTATGCCTCACATTGAAAAGTAACACAAATACACAGATACCAACTCATCTGATGGAACCTCATCAGACACAGGGAGTTGGTCAAGTGGGGATAACTCTGAGAATAGACAAAGAGGTAGAAATAGATCCAAACAATGGCCACAGAATGTCACTACCCTGCCGAATCTGATGGGGCCACCACAGCAATTCTACCATCCACCAGAACCCTCCAATGTTTGGGCTAATGTAACCCCTTCCACCAGCCCCCCCCTTTTCCTCCTGGTCAGAGGTTTCCCTTTTTAGAGAGAGGCAGGAGAGGCATAGGCAGAAGAAGAAGATGAAACTGAGTGATATGGGAAGAGAACCCAACAGGAGTTAAGACTAGGAGCACGTTGAGGGGCATGCAGACAGGGACCAGTACACATCCGTGATTGTGACCAACGTATCCTCCAGAATACTCACAGAAACGTAAACAAGAGTTTTGAACAAAGGACTAGGTTTCCTGCCAACTGCACAACTTGACAATTTCGCCTCCATTGCGAACTAGCGGAATTCTTTCAAAAGGTGAAACTGAAAGCCTTTATTGAGAAAAATGAACCGTCCACTGAATCAGAACCTTCAGGGGACATGGGTCTTATGGTCAAATCCACTTTCAGTCCTCACCGTCCCTATAGAAACCTTATGTTTGAGCTGGCAGTATCAAATGAGGTAGAATGCATAAAAGACATTAGAATCAACACTTACCATAATATGAGTAAGGAAGAGACCTCAGCCTTAAAGGAACTAAAAATGGACAAAACTATCATCATCAAACAGGCAGATAAACGAGGTGGAGTAGTAATCCTTAACATAGAGGTTTACAAAACGGCATGACGTCTCCTAGAGAATCAAAAGAATTTTAAAATCCTCCAGCAAGACCCCTCATACAACTACAAAACAAGATTACAAATCTCATAGAAGATGCAAAAACCAGGGAATAGAACTAAAAAAAAAAAAAAAAATCTGTATTTTACACTCTCCTCAAGGTTCACAAGAAGAGAATTCCAACACCAGGATGCCCTATCATCTCAAGTACAGGGAACCTCGACTTAGCTGAAGGACACAAAGGTTCTTCTAAACCTACTCACTGATATTGGGTACGATCCGTCCAACAGCCTATTAGTGAGCCTGAATGTAGAAAGCTTGTATACAAGCTTACCCCAAGAGGAAACCATGACAGTCATCAAGGAGGCACTACGTCAAAGTGAATGGAACTACAACACCCCTTGAAGGTTCATACTTGGCTGTGCGAGTTTTGCCCTTACGAAAAATTTTGGGAGTTTGAAGGAATCAACTACCGACTTTTATGGGGAGCACCTTTGTCCCCAGTGTAGCAGGGCTGTACATCTTTGACTTCGAGAAGAAGAACATCCTGAGTGACAACAATCTCTACAAGGGTAATATACAATTGTGGAAGCATTACATAGACGACATCCTGATTATCTGGAAGGGAGTCATATCATCCTTTACTCCATTCCTAGAAATGATAAATAACTGGAACAGAATCCTGTCACCCATATGTTGAACAAAACTTCTATAACTTTCTTGGATGTTACCATCTTTGCCTACGGACAGAAACCCATTGTTGAAACCATTGTTGAAAGTCCACAGTTTCCATCCAAGAACTTTGAAAGAAAATGTACCTTCTGACCAGTTTTTAAGATTAAGAAGAAACTGCAGGAAGATCTCTGATTTCAACCTAAAAGTCAAGCCCACAAGTGGAAAACTACGGGAACAGAAAAACCCTGAGAAGATAATATGATCTACCCGAAGAAGGGCACGAAACCGGAACAGGGAAGCCTTATTGGAGAACCAGGTAAAGATGGTTGCCATGACTGCACCCCAGATCTGTGTGACTACTTTCAACATGATCTCCAATCAAGTGACGAAAGTGATCAATAAACATTGGCGAATCCTCTAAACAGGGACACACAACTGGGAGAAGCCCCTCTCATTTAAGAAAGCGAAAAGCTTGAATGACAGCCTGGTTTCTACCTGACCTAGACCTCAACTGGAGACACGTAAGACGATACGCAGCAACTGGGTGATTGGGCATGCAGCAACTGCAGCTTATGCCCCCTTACTGGCACTACCAAAACACTTGCTCTAGAACCGCGAAAAGTTTGGACAATAAAGAAACACACAAACTGTAATTTAACCAACGTGATATATCTGATAAAATACCTATGCAAGCTTCACTATGTGGGCATGACCATTAGGACATGCATCTGCAAACACCAGAGTAATGTAAGCTGCAAAATCAGTACATTAAGGATGACAGACCAGTTCCTGAAGGAAGGTCATACCCCAAGTGATATGAGCTGGGTGGTCAATAAGCAACTCAAAGGGAGTCTTAACAACTTGCAGGATCTATCATATGAAGAGGAACAATGCTGGATTTGCTGTTTGTCCACCCACACGCATGAATTGAATGGAATACAATCTTGATGTAACTCATCCTGATCCAGTCATAAAATAGGAATGTGGTTCATAAGAGTAACTATATCTATTAATAGGGATAACTGCATACAGTGAACCATACACTCCCGTAGACACTCTGTCAGTGTACAACAGTTGGGTGCTCACTCATAAGATCACTTTTTTATTAGAGCATTTATAGCCATTCAGCACAGATGTTTAGATTTAAAGTTTCCCTGAGCCATTTGCTTTTATACTTATTCATTACAAAGAATTTCTATTTTACAAAAAAAGAAAATTGTATGTCACTTGTCTTTGTCAAGATAACACCATGTACTAATTTTCTCTAAAAATAGCCCTCTGTAAGAAAATAAACCAGGCTACTGAATTCTTGCCTCCGGTTTTAGGTTACCCACAACCATCTCTGTGGAGTAACATCTTGCTGCTGCTTCTGTACAATCCATCCTTCGGAGCAGCACTTTGCCACTTTGGTAAACATAGGCTGCCAAGAAGGGGTTAGCGGAACCTCCCAGCGCCGCACGAGTGATGCTTCATGCTGGAATGCAGAAGCACGGTGCGATTCCCAGCTGGCTGCACTACTTCAGAAGGCCCCAGCAGATAACCTGGTCGGGATCGCCGTGAGGTCGAGAGTAGGCAGATTTTCGGACAGCTCACCTTGACGAAGTAAGTGTGGGAGCATGGACAAAATATGGCTTATACCACACCCGATACCATCTCGGAGACGGTAAGAAAGGATGACATTCTTTTGCACTTATAACATCACTGATGGCTTTCCTCCACAGTGTGTGACTACAGGCCCCGCACACCCTGGCCGATCCATGTCGCTCGAAATCCACACAACATAAGTATGTATTAGATAGGACTAAGCACTGTCAATCACTTTTTAAGCTAAATTTGCATGTTACAATTACACAACCCATGATTTTATGTATTTATGTTGCATGTGTGCTTGCACCGCACGTGCCCTGCCAACTGAGTAGTATGTTCTACATCAATGAACCACAGCTCTGGCATAGAAAGACATGAGATGTCGGAATGGCATGGTATGAGTCTTGTGGCCCTCCTTTTCACACGCATGCACTTATGGCATTAAGCACTGTGTGTGAGGAGACTGAGCACTCAGTCATTGCTGACCACTGATCTGTGCTTGGGATAGCTAGGCTGGTTCCTAGTATACCTGGTCCTGAAGAAAGGCACTGTGACTTAAAAGCACTCAAAATTGGCTGAAACACGTCGACCACACACTGTGATGTGTGAGAACATTAGTCTCATCCTACATCTACTGCTTTTGTTTGTTTCAAATCTGTTTATTGAACACATGACACAAGGAAAAGGTCATACAAATTAAGGCAATGTAACCTCATCAAAAACGCATAAAAAGAATATCATCTCTCAATTTGGATGTCAGAACATTTCGAGTAAAACGGAAATGAAGGAGTCAATACATTACCACCCAAACCCGTGCTGAAGAGGAAAGGAGGAAAACTAAAGCAAAAACCGTAAACACGTTTAATAAATAACCCCTTCTAAGATAACAGGACATCTCTCTCAATTCGGGAAAGACCAAAGGAAAACATCTGACAACCCTAATATCTTATGAAACCTTGCCCTTGCCAACACAATTAGGTGATTTATGTAAAGCTACATACAGCATACCCTGCTCACCTGTTTCATACGCTAGGCAAACTAATATTCCAAACTGAGCGATATCAGGGGCACATCACCCATAGTGAACAAAAGGAAAGAGGGAAGAAAAAGGAGAAGAAAAGAAAGAAGGGAGGGTCAAGCCACTCAACCAAGAGAGGGAGCAGGGGAAGTTGCATTAAAAATAACCTGCTGTTGGAGGGGGTCAAAGGTCCTATCATAAAGAAGGAGGTAGGGCCTCTCCTACGGGGGTGGTGGTTCAGAGGGATCTTACCAATGACACCGCACATAAGGTGCAAGAGAATCATCAAACAGTTTCAGAGTCCAGGGGGTACCAATCGGGAGCTCTCTATCTTAGAGAAATGACGTATTAGTGGCTGCTCCCAGCATCTGTAGTATCAAGTCAGTCTGTATACGTCATAGCCGTCAATGTCGGGGACTAATGCCTAATAGAGTAATCATCAGGGAGGAGGGGATAGGGAAACCCACTACATCCTTTATATGACGGAGAATCTCCTTCCAAAACATTTCAAGGCTCGGGCAAGACCACCAAATATGTAGAAAGTCCCCTCTGTCAGCCTGAGGATGCAAACCTTTTAGATCCTGAACCTCCGAGACCGGTAGGGTAAGATTGAGGGCATGAGATTTAGCAAGATTAATCCGGAATCCAGAAGCTATCTTGAAAGATGGCAAAAGCGTAGCTAAAGTTGGAAGAGCGGAGGACGGGGAGGAAAGGGAAAGAAGGAGATCATCTGCAAAGAGGGAAACTTTGTGATCATATCCCCCAAAAGGGATACCCCGAAATCTCAGGGTTACGTCAAATAGCGATGGCAAGGGGTTCTACCACAAGGGCAAATAACAGCGGGGATACCGGGCAACCCTGTCTGGTGACGCCATAAATCGGGATGGAAGCGGTGAGACGTCCATTAAAATGGATGCTGTTAGTGTGATGTGTATAAAAGGCCATCAACCTAGAGATCATGACAGGACCCAATCCCACCCTCTGCAGAACCTCCCGAAGAAAGCGCCAGTCCACCCGATCTAAAGCTTTTTCAGCATCTAGGGACACCAGACAAGCTGGTATACCTCTGATCTGTGCCTTTTCCACAAGATGGGCGATTCGGCGAATGTTATCCGCTCCCTGCCGTTGGTGGATAAACCTGACCTGATCAGGACAATCAGGCCCAGGAGGTGAAGTTCCAGTCGGTTCGCCAAGATCTTAGTGTAGATCTTAGCGTCAGTATTTAAGAGAGCTATAGGGCCATACGAGTTAGGGAAGGAGTGGTCTTTTCCCGGTTTTGGAACAAGAATACTTTCTGCCTCCGCCATGGTTGGAGTAAGGCCTGAAACCTCCATAAAACTGTTAAAAGGTGTAGTAAATGTTGTCAAAGCTGCAGGTAAAAGACCCAGTAAAAGGCTACTGTCAGGCCATTGGGACCCGGATTTTCCCCACTGGAAGCTGCTTCAAAGCTTTTGCTATTTCCTCCATCAGAGCCCTATGATGGGCACAGATAGCATCCCAAGGGCAAGAGTCCAAAAATTCTGCGACTGCCTCTAGAGAGCAGGGGGCGTCTGTGTAAAGTGCCCCGTAAAAATCCGGGAGAACCGCAGACTTGTCGGGATCTGAGATAGCCCAAGGTCCATCCCGGCATTTAAATTTGGCTATGTGTGCCCTGGTGCTCCTAGCCCGAAGACGCCGCACAAGATATGCCCCCACCTTGTCCCCTCCCACATAAAATTTCATTTTAAGGGCAAGCAGTAGTCTCTCTGCCTTATTAGTGTGGTGCCGACGTAGTTGACCCCGTGCCTCTGCAAGTAGACGTTTAGTGCGAAGAGATGGTTGAAGGTGGTCCTGTCGTTCCAACGTTTTAATATCTGCAGTGAGTGAATTCTCTATGAGACGGGATTCTCAGGTTCTCGCAATTGCTATAGTAGAAATAACCCCACGGATGGGAGCCTTAAAGGCATCCCACCGGGTAGCTTCAGAGGTGTCCGTGAGGTCATTCACTACAAATAAGGCCTCAATCTCCTTATGGATGTCTGCTACATCAATGGGGTCTCGAAGGGATGGGCTCCGTATGGTGTCCAGGGGATTGTAGAGATATTGATATATGCGCATGGTCTGACAGAGAAATATCAGATATCTCCGCGGTGACTAGCGTGTGTAGTAATGGTAAAGGAAGAAAGTAATAGTCGAGACGGGAGTATGAACGATGGACGTGGGAAAAAAGGAGTAGTCTTTAGAGTCTGGGTGTAAGTACCTCCATGCGTCGATTAATCCTAAGTCCGTAATAATTTTTTTTAAAAGTGTCAGACATTGCTCCAGCACTGTGGAGGGCTGGTTCCATGCGATCCCATGCCAAGTTAATGTCCCTCCCAAGAATGATTGGTGTAGTGACTGAGTGAAGGAGATCATGAAGGTGGAAGCGTAAGTATGTATCCTGGTTCTGATTAGGGGCGTATATATTCACGAGGGTCAAGGATCTCCTACCCCAGGGTATTTGGATTATTAAAAACCTCCTACTCTCGTCTTTTGTAGCCCTAGCACCTTGGACACCCCATCCAGCTTTAAGGAGAATGGCCACACCACCCGTTTTAGTAGAAACGCAAGCCCAGAAATGTCGGGTATACTTGGGGTGAGTCATAAGAAAGGCTCCCCGTTTTCCGTTTTTACTGATTTTTACAAATAAATACGGACAGAAAACCATTTATTTTTGTGTGTATATTTATTTTTAAATGTGGATAAAAACGGAAATTGGGTTGTTTTTGAGTGATTCTAAATGCTGTCTTTCATGAATGCCTTGCCAATAGCTGGGCAGATTGACAGGCAAGGGGATTAAAAAAATATAGGGACTTTAGTAAAGAGCCTTAAACAGCAGTAGATTTGCACAACCTTGATACTAGAATGTACATATTTTCTTACAAGTGCATATTTTACCACCTGAGTGTATATATCATTGAAACCTGTCCCGAAGTTCAGGCACGTATGCACAATAACGGGTTAAATGAACGCAGAAATATACACATTTTAGGTACATTTTTTCACAAAACCTAAAATAAATATGTATAAATACAGGTAGAAGCTGCAAAAAATAAATATGGATAAATACAGACGGAAATGACAAAAATATAAATACCATAAAACCGAGAGCCCTAGTCATAAGGCGAGTGTCGGAGGAGAGCAGGTGGGTCTCTTGAAGGAATATGATATCAGGATCCTGCTGAATTAGATACTGCCAAACTTGGTGTCTTTTATTGGGAGATTTGAGCCCCTTTACATTCAGGGAGAGACACTTCATAGGATTAGTCATATCCAGTCCAAACAATCCGTTCATCCATAGCAACCTCTAGGCCAGCATTGCGGGCCCATAAGCTTTTCCATAATCGCTCCGCGGCAAAGCGGCACAATCCATATCAGCTCCAAATCCCCCAAACTAGCTAAATACCTCCCAGGGTTTTCCAAAGACTCAAGAGCGCCGCAAGCCAGTCTCCATCCCCCCAACAGCAGCGCATCAGAAAAAGGAAAAAGAAAGGATAAAGAAAGGAAGAAGACAAAGAACACAAAAATACATGGCCTACTGGGCCAAACAACATCAGAGTCCATTAGGAACAGTCCGTAGTCCAAAGGGCAGGCCATTGTGGAAAAGTCACTCTCCAAAGAGACCCTGGAAAAGAAGGCGGCCGGCAAGCACAAGGCATCTCGTGGGTCTCCGCTTCCAGCGGCCTGCAGTAGTACAAGATGAGCAGTAAAACCACCCACCACCGGGGCACTGCCAAATCAGCCAGAGACAGCTCAAGGAGTTTTATTGCCCAGATGGTCACCCTACTAGTGAGTACATTTCTGGAGGTGGACCTGTAATGCCATTGTGTTACATTCTTCGTCCAGGTACAAGCTGTCCAGGGACAAATAGGAAAGAAGATCAAAATAGGCGTGACCAAAGGCCTGATCCTACAAGCGGTAGTAAGACATCAAAGGAAAGAAGTGGAATATGTCCACACTAGTCCATGTGGGCTGGCGATTGAGATGGCCGCGAGGAGTCACTCAAGGCCCTAATGTGGCTGATAGTTTCCTGTTTGTCCTGAGAAGAGTCCTGCTCCTGGAGACGTTGTCTGTGTTTAGGTGGCCCGACTGTGGACCATTTTGGGTGTAAGGCCCCCCCCTCGAGTGCCCCCGAGGAGAAGGAAAGTCAGCATCCTCTGGTTCAATCGGAGTTGTAAGAGCTGCTTTGCTTCCGTCAGTGAACGGAGAGCTTGTCGCGTCCAATTCAATTCGATTTATTGTTTGATTTGTTAAAATCATTACAATTCCCCACACTATTTACATAAAAATCATGATAAAAAATACAAAAGAGTATAAAAAGTACAATAACGATACGTTAAATACATTTACAGTAATTCCTACTCGCAAAAACATTCTGATCGATGCCTGCATAGCGGCTATATTTCACTCCGGTGCCCTAATGCTAATAGATTTGATTGACTTTACTGTCTATTTCAGCTGGTAAAGGGGCGTAGCTTGCTATCCACTTAATTATTGTGATGGATTGACTATGAAAAAATTACTACAATCCAGATTGCACACCGTCAGCGAGATATAAAAGTTTTCGGACCATTGTCATATATTTGACACCCCGGCAGGCCAAGATGATGGACGTGCCCTCCAGCCATCTTATTACCGCTTGCCTGCCCGAGCGGATTTCCAAGGAGTTAAAAATACGTTTTAAGTACTGTCTCCTTTCAGGCAAAACTGCTGGACAGGCACATAGTAAGTTGATTAGCGATTCAAATTTATAACCACATAGTCGGCAGTTCTCAGATAAAAAGGGCTTTTTCCAAGTTGGATACAGGTATTTTGAATCATGCACACCCATTCTGAAGTTTGTAAAACTCTTTTTTAGCTGCTGGCTGAAGTGATCAGATAAATATGCTTGAGGCCTTAAGATTTTGTATGAGTTAATAACTGTCCACCCATGCCGGCGCTTGCTGAGTTCTTTTTTATCTGCCAGCAGAGATTTCCTTTTTGCTGATGCATTGAGGAAATTCGATTTTCAATCTCGCTTGTATTCAGCCACCATTTTTTGTGTTCCACCGCCATTTTGTGTTGCCCTCACTCAGGCAGCACAATGAATGAAGTTTTTCTGCTGATCTTACTGCGACGTGTCAAATAACCTCCTGTCTCTGTTTACGAGACTGATGTCAGGGACTGGCTGAGTCCACTAAACCTCGTCTGGTTTGACTAAACCCTGTCTCGACTGTCTGTTGGTTCACACCATTCTTTCCTGACTTTATCTTATCTTCTGGCCTTCGCTATTCTCTACTTGTATTCTCTCATTTCACAACTGTCCTCCAAAGCATACAAATATGTCCTGCCACCTGCAAGTTGAGTTGTAGACACTACCACTTATTAACTTGTGGGGAGGGGTGACAAAAACAGTTGGAAGAGAGGTTTATTTGGGTTACTTGATATCTTGTTTTCAAACTTTTCTCATTGGTTATATCTTGTTTTCAAACTCTTCTCATGTATGCATTGGGAGTGTTCTTGGTGAATCTATGTGCTATAAAAGATTGTGCGCCACGGAGTAAAGTGGCAGTCTCCTAAGAACATACTGAGTGTACTTCTGGGACAACTGTACTTAGCTGCAGTTAATAAACCTTATCTTCTACGCTCAACAGAATGTCCTGTGTCTCTGTTCAACAAAGCAGGTGAACTCAGGAGATTAAGGCGTGCCCTGCGCCGCCAGGCCCATAAGGCCCTGGTTCTTCAATTGGTGCCCTCTGTGAGGCGGCTTCAGAGGTAGCAGTTCTGCCCGAAGATCGTGAGGAGCCCCGCAAAAAAATTCTGGAGGAATCGCGAACCACGTCAAGCGACCCCTGTATGTCGAAGTGGTTCATAGGTCTTTTCCAGCGCGGTTTCTCCTTCCTGACGGCTGCGGACGACTGCTGCCCTGACTGCCACCTTGCTTTGGCCCCTTTTGGTGATGTATGGTATCGCGAGACGTTAGACGGGCCTCTGTCGGCAAAAGAAAAAACTTAGTTAAGTATTGGTGGGTAGCTCCCACTATTTTGTTTTGATTTGGGTCTTTGATTCGGCTATTGCAAAAGCCGAAGCCGAGGGGTGAGTACGTTTGTGCTGTATTATTTGATTTAACCCCTTGATGTTTGTGAACAGTTCCGTGAAATAACGATGCCTGGTCTGAGTAAGTTTAGAAAGTTTTGTTGTTTTGGTTGTGATAGGGATTCCCGGCTGGAGGACTCTTGTCCAATTCCTCCGGTTGGAACTCCCACTTATGAGCTTTATTCTAAACATGGTGTTGGCCCCATTGCCGTTAATGAGGCATGGATCCGATACACGAAGAACAATGGTGTTCTACAGTGGCCACAGAATGGTTGCTTTGAGCCTGACATATTAGATAATTTGTTTAAAAGAAAAGCCCGGCCGGCAATGTTTGACTCTTTCCGCCTCTGGCGTAAGGAAGCCAAACAGAGAGAATTTAAACAGGCAAAACGAGATAAGAAAACACAAAGTATGACGATTATACAGGCTGCCCAGCAGTTTAAAGATAATGAGATTAATCATGAAATGGAAATTTCAGAGAGACAGCATCGTATGGCTATAGATAAATGCTATTTCCCCTTCTGATAAAAGTAAGGATCCGGAGGAAGACCCTTTGATGTCTCACTTATTGAGATTGTCTCTTCCCTATGTACAAGGTGCTAATGCACCCCCATTGTTACAACCAGTTCAGCCATCAGTTGCGCCTCCGCCAGCTCCGGCTCTTCCGCATTTGCCCATTCCGGTAGTGCCACCCCCACCTCTTCCGCCACCGACTTCTTTGCCTCCGTTTCCTGAACATCAATCTCCTTTGCCTTCGGCTCCCCTTATACCTGTTAATTCTTCTGTTAGTTCACCTAATACCTTGTCCCCTGTTCTTATGTCTAATTCTCCTACTGTGCGCAAACGAATCACAGATACTGTCTCTGGGTTTCTGTCTCCTTTCTTTGAGACTTTGAATATGTCTCCGGCTTTTTCTCGAAGACAGTCTCGTAGTCAACTCCCAGGTTCCGACGAATGGGTGGTATTGGACTCTCTTGCTCGCAAATGGATCGATGAGGGTCCCCAGTATAGTGTGAAAGATATCATGACCACCTTTCATCAGTGGGAGGCGCCCACGGATATGTATTTAATGTTATGTGTGACACTCTCGCTAAAGAATGGGAGGATATGGATTTGGGTTTACTTCCTCAGGGTTTTTTAGATGTTCAGGCTAATTTCGATAAGGGACTCATTGTGGGTTCTAAGGTTGAGGATGCCGTAAGGACACTTGTCACTTTTATGTTCTTATTTTCCTCACAGACTTTTTTTGATTCCGATCCTGCTGTTAGGCTGACATCAAAACATTATCCCATGAGAGAGGTTCCTCCAGTGTGGAGAGAAGCGGTTGCACAAGCAGGTGCTAATCCAGCTGTTCCCGCTCACTTCCAGCGTATATGGGTACATGTCCCCTGGAAGAGATCTGAAGTTTTGGCTCTTAAACAGTCTCTACCGGATCCCCGTAAAAACCCTGCTGGCTATTATAAGGAGTTGTCCCAGACTGTTGATGCCTGCATTATGAATTTAGCCGATATTGATATGTTGATGGGAAATGTAGTCCCACAAGCATTACGGGCTCGGATTCGTAGAGAGGATCACGCCCAAGCATTGGGTGGCGATTGGGCTGCTATAACTGCCGCGGATGCAGCCCAAGTGGGTGGTGCTAAGCCTGATGCTTTGATTTCAGAACTCCCTGGTAGGATTATTACTTTAATGAAAACCATGATGCCCGCCTTGCGAGTTAATTGGGATAAATTAGCTGCGTGTAAGCAGAAGAAAGATGAGAGTGTCTCTGATTTCTTCACTCATTTTGAGGAGACGTTTATTGATCACAGTGGTCAGGATATGACTACGGAGGGTGGACAGCGATTATTTGTAGATAAATTCATATTTAATTTGCTTCCCGAACTGTCACATAAGTTGAAAGACTCTGAGAGTTCATGGGCTGTTTCTTCTTCTGCCCAGATATTGGCTACTGCTCAATATTATGATAACAGGGATAAAGAGGAGAAAGATAAGCAAGAGAAGAAGACGAAAGTATTAAAAACAAAGGTTCTTCTGCAACAAGCTTATCCTCCTCGTTATACTCAGCGCCAGTTTCAACAGCCTCCCCAGTTTCAGAGGGTGTATCAAAAGCCTGAGCCCTTTATTCCGCGACCTTTATTAGGTCCTAACCAATGTGCCTATTGTAGAGAGGAAGGTCATTTTAAGAATAGCTGCCCGGTTTTATTGCAACGTAAGGGAGAACTATCTGCTCCACGAGGCCGTGGTGGTTTTCAGATAATATACAGGGGTAGAGGTCGAGGTGTGATGCCTAAAGAACAGCGTTCCTTACCCCCTCCAAAATCTACGAACTACTTCAATCAGCAGAATACTCAGTCTACACAGTATTACAATGATGATTATCATGTTGAAGGTGAGAATGAAATCCTTCACGCTAACTAGTACACCATAGACAAAGTGAGGGAGTTGTATCGATTCCAGTAGATCAGAATGGGCCTTATGTCAATGTCACTACAATGGGTGTTTCAGAGCCATTTCTTTTAGATACTAGTGCGATGAGAAGTTCTATCATTCACTCTAAACTCCCTGGGGCACCTTTGTCTGGCTTAACAAACGTATCCGTAGGATTTTCTGGCGCCCCAGTTCGTAACCCGGTCTCCTGTCCTTTGCCTATTTCAATTGGCCCTTATGATATGGAAGCTCCTCTTCTTTTAACGACTGGTTGCGGCGAAAATCTGTTGGGTTTGGATCTATTGAAAAGAATGCATGCAACAATATATTGTTCTCCTTCTGGTGTACATCTCGTTTTGGGGCAAAAACTGACTTCCCCAATGTATTTGTCTAAAGATCAATTCCCACCTGAATTGCTCTCTCTTCCTGCAACGCTCTGGGCTACGGGTCCAAATGATGTTGGTTGTCTTGAGATCCCGCCTTATGTTGTTACTCTCAAGCCCAATGCTAAATTGCCACGCATTCCTCAATACAGAATTTCCAATGAAGGTGAAAGAGCGCTTTTGGATATCATTCATGATTTGGTTCAGAAGGGTGTGATTGAGGAAACGAGAGGAAATGTATGTCATAGTCCTATTCTTCCTGTTCTTAAACGCACTGATCCTTCTAATCCTCCTGTTTATCGTTTTGTGATTGATCTTCGGGAGGTCAATAAAATTGTTGTACCACAGTTTCCTGTTGTTCCAGATATCACTGCCCTGTTAATTATGATACCTGCCTCAGCGGCTTGATTTTCTGTTATTGATTTGAAAAATGCTTTCTTCAGCATTCCCATTGCCAAAGAGAGTAGGGATATTTTTGGTTTCTCTCTAGGAGGCCGATGTTTCCGGTTCAAGCGCGCACCCCAAGGCTACTGTGAAAGCCCCTCCATTTATAGTCAAGCTCTGAAATGTCAGCTCGATGTTTTTCCTTTGCCCCCAGGTGCTACTCTTATTCAATATATGGATGATTTGTTGATTGCTGCTGATTCAGAGGATGTCTGCAAGAATGTGACTGTTGCACTGTTACGTCACTTGTCTGATCTTAATCATAAGGTTTCGCCTTCTAAACTACAATATGTCCATCGAGAGGTTACCTATTTGGGTCATCTCTTATCAAAGGAGGGAAGGCGATTAACCCCAGAACGAATTCAAGCAATTGCGCAAATGTCTGTGCCATCTACACAAAGAGAGGTGCGCGCCTTTCTGGGCATCACTTCTTATTGTAGACAGTGGATTCAGAATTTTTCTTTGTTGGCCAAACCTTTGTTAGCACTCACTTTGAAAGACACACCCCAACCCCTTCCTTGGAATGACAAATTTCAGAAGAGTTTTTCTGATTTACGTGCTGCTCTGTGTTCTGCTCCTGTTTTGGGTACTCCAGATTACAGTAGGCCCTTCACGCTCTATGTCCATGAAAGAGAGGGTTGTGGGTTGTCAGTCTTAACACAACGATTTGGAGACAAACAGCGGCCATGTGCCTATTTTTCTGCTACGTTAGACCCAGTAGCCAAGGCATTGCCTAGTTGTCTTAAAGCTACAGCAGCAGCAGCGATTTCTAATCGTCAGTCTGCTGGAGTGGTGCTACATAATACTCTCATTGTTATGGTACCACATGCAGTGGATACCTTGCTAAATAGGACGAAAACACAACATCTTACAAGTGCTCGATTGTCTGGATATGAGCTGACGCTCTTGGCTAGTCATGTGCACATCAAACGATGTAATATTTTAAATCCAGCCACACTGTTACCTCTTCCAGAAGAGAAAGATATTCGGAAACAACATGATTGTTTTCTCCATACTGAGGAGGAGACAAAAGGCAGGATTGATTTGAAAGATACGCCGTTAGTGGATCCAGATGGGATCCTATGGGTGGATGGGTCTTGTTTCAAACTCCCAAATGGTGAGACAACTTCAGCTTATGCTGTTACCACCTTGTATACAATCTTGGAGACAGCACGCATCAGACATAATTCAGCTCAGGCAGCTGAACTGATAGCTTTGACCAGAGCGTGTGTGTTATCTAAAGGAAAGAGAGTGAATGTGTATACCGACAGCCAGTATGCGTTTGGTGTGGCGCATAGTTTCGGTCGTTTGTGGAAGGAAAGAGGATTCCTTACCTCCCACGGTACTAAAATACAGCATGGTCAATTGGTAACTGATCTTCTTGAGTCACTTGTTTTGCCTACCCAGATAGCAATTGTGAAATGTAGTGCGCATAAGAAGATTACTGATGATGTTGGACGCGGAAATGCTTTTGCGGATGAGGTAGCAAAAAGGACAGCCAGAGATGCTACAAGTCGCATGTATGTTGTGGGCCCTGCGAATTGGGTCAGGGTAAGAGGGATGTGTGAGGACACAATAGAAAGTGTGAGATCGATTCAGGGAGATGCTACAGAGAAAGAGTTGAGAAATGCGAAAGAGAGTACAGGAATGTTAGACGCAACAGGATGTTGGATCGAATTATCAGAACACCAGCATTGGCTGTTACCAGACGCCTACGTACTGCCTGTAGTTACTATGGCGCATGGTCCAGCCCACATCAGTGCAAAAGGAATATGTAAACTTCTGGCTCCAGTGTGGCTGAACAAAGGGATTCCAAAATGTGCAGATAATGTGGTGAAGCATTGTATCATTTGCTTGATGTACAATCCGGGAAAGGGAACCCCAACTCCGGCAGGTCATTTTGCTCCCCCAACATATCCTTTTGAGGTGTTGCAAATCGACTACATTCACATGGATCGATGTAACAATCTTAAATATGTTCTGGTAGTGGTATGTGCCTTTTCCAGATGGATAGAGGCTTACCCCCTGAAAGACAACACTGTTTTGTTCACTGCCAAGGTTCTTTTAAAAGAATTCTTCCCTAGGTTTGGTTTGCCGCGCATTGTCTGGAGTGACAATGGAAGTGAATTTGTAGGCCAAATTATGCAAAAAGTGTGTACCGGTCTTGGTGTAAGGCAGAAGTTTCATGCGGCAAATCATCCTCAGTCCGTGGGTTTGGTAGAGTGCTATAACGGCACTCTCAAACTTAAGCTTGCAAAAGTACAAGCCAGCACAGGTCTTAATTGGCCCGATGCTTTACCTTTGGCTCTCCTGTCCACTAGAACAGCTATACATTCTCGTTTGGGACTCAGCCCATACGAGATTGTTTTCGGGCACCCAGCTAATGTATGGGGAGTCCCGCGCCCTAGAAAGTATTCTGATATACAGTATCCAATGCTGATTGACTATTTACATGACCTCACCACTAAACCACGTGTTCTTCACCAACAGGTTCAAAAAGCTTTACCAGAAGCCTCCACAGACCCAGGTTATTCTATCCATCCTGGAGACTGGGTCTGTGTGAAAAATTTTCAGAGGACAAAGAATTTGGAACCTCGCTGGAAGGCGCCTCGACAAGTTCTTTTGACAACTTGCACAGCAGTAAAAGTCGAAGGGAAAAAGAACTGGATCCACGGCGTGCACTGCAAGAAAGTGCCCTTGCCCTTGCCTTTTGATCAGTCGGTTCGTAAGGGTATAGGTGATTCTGATGGAGAAAAAGTCCCCTGATTCATACCTTTCAGTAGCGCACACCTGGATGGAACTCGATCGGAGAAAGAAGATGATGACATTCTACAAGAAGCCATACCTTCCCATCTCCAATTAAACACTACAGAGCCACAGACCCTATTTCAAGGCCAAACTGTACCAACAAGGACTAGATACAATTTAAGACCTAGCTTGGTCAAGGACACCTGAGATTTCCATCTCTTCTGCTACATTTATCATCTGTCCAGTTTGCAGGGTCACGGTAGGAGTCTTGGTTTGTGACCTGTATAGTGGCTAGGCCCCCAGGACTTGCAGTGTCATAGGACGGCTAATAATCACAGCCAAGTGAGTAAGGAAGATTGCCGTGAGCAACAATTTTAGAGGATGGATGTTAAATTAGGAAAGAAGAATAATAAGGAAAAGATGAGAAAGAAATATTGTAAAATATTGTACAGTCGATATGGCGTAACATTGTGTGTTTCTATATTTTTGTGTATCTTATTGGCCTTCATGCTATGCAGCAAAAAGTTGTCCCTAATTCTATCTCCTTGCCTCTTCATTCTACTATCTCCCCACATCAATTATATACACTTCCCCAACATGAACTAATCAGGAGAACAGAATATTTTAATAATTCATTTATCCAATTGTTGCACCAACACCAATTGGTAGTCAACACAACCGACTGTTGGGTGTGTGGACTTATGCCTCATACCACAGATAAAGGAATGCCATATTTAGTCCTTCCATTTTCTTATAAAGGTTCCGCTTGGGCCTATTTTGTAATATTTTCAAATGCATATCAGAGCCGATTTAGATGTCCAGTTGGTTCATATGGTAGTAAGCCAGATTTTAGTTATAATTCTCTGATAAAGGGAATGGTGGCTATGACTAAAATTGTGGAGAATAATAAGGTTTCTGTTGACGAGAGACAAACATATACTAATTGGAACGTGACTCGTTACATTACTAGCCTTACAGATAAAACTAAACAGGGAAAATCTCCACCAATTTGGACTGTCCCTCATCAAGGTAATTTCTGTTTACAAGTGAATGGCCAGACTACTGACACTGGACAAAGAAAAAGCGTTTGTTCCCATACATACATCTGCACGTCTCAGAATTCACCACCGTTAGTGCCATCCCAGGGCACGTATTTTGTCTGCCACGATAGAGCGTACACGTGGCTACCAACAGATTTTTCAGGAACATGCTATATAGCTTTTCTTCTCCCTCCTACATACACTGCTCCTTCAGGCCATCATAGAAACAGATATGGCAGAGGGATTATTGATTCTAAAGACACGGCAGGACAAGATGGAAGTGATTTCCTCAAAGGATTTCTTCCTTTTTGGGGCCCAATGGCCAACAGCAGAAACATGAGACAGCTGGTTCGTGTTGTTGAGACTACCATAGATGTCACTGTGGGAGCCTTGAGTAATCTCACAGCTGAACTTCAGGCGGATCGTCTCATGACTTTGCAGAACCGGATTGCACTGGATGTTATTCTTGCAGATCGTGGTGGAGTCTGTAAATTGATCGGATCTAGCTGTTGTATTTATATACCTGACAACGCCCCTACGGTATACCAAGCCATCTCCAAATTACACATGATCTCCGAATCGATTCATCAAGACGAAGGAGATTGGTCTTTATTAGGATGGTTTTGGGGATTACTATCTAAATGGGGATGGAAGGTACTAACCTTCCTTGGAGTGGTTTTGGCCATCATTTTTTCCTGTTGTCTCTGTATGCAGTGTGGCCCCGCCAACTGCGGTCTTTGTGCCACTCTGTGTGTCCCAAGACCTGAGTCACAGAAATCAGAGAACATTAAAATGATGTTGCAGCAACAGTTTGACGACCTCATGGCTATTGACATTGATTCAGATTAACGTGAATCTGTGTGTTTTGCCTGAGTTATGGCAAAAGGAGGGTCTGAGGAAATTCGATTTTCGATCTCGCTTGTATTCAGCCACCATTTTTTGTGTTCCACCGCCATTTTGTGTTGCCCTCACTCAGGCAGCACAATGAACAAAGTTTTTCTGCTGATCTTACTGCGACGTGTCAAATAACCTCCTGTCTCTGTTTACGAGACTGATGTCAGGGACTGGCTGAGTCCACTAATCCTCGTCTGGTTTGACTAAACCCTGTCTCGACTGTCTGTTGGTTCACACCATTCTTTCCTGACTTTATCTTATCTTCTGGCCTTCGCTATTCTCTACTTGCATTCTCTCATTTCACAACTGTCCTCCAAAGCATACAAATATGTCCTGCCACCTGCAAGTTGAGTTGTAGACACTACCACTGAATAACTTGTGGGGAGGGGTGACAAAAACAGTTGGAAGAGAGGTTTATTTGGGTTACTTGATATCTTGTTTTCAAACTCTTCTCATTGGATAACCGTGTATGCATTTGGAGTGTTCTTGGTGAATCTATGTGCTATAAAAGATTGTGCGCCACAGAGTAAAGTGGCAGTCTCCTAAGAACATACTGAGTGTACTTCTGGGACAACTGTACTTAGCTGCAGCTAATAAACCTGATCTTCTACGCTCAACAGAATGTCCTGTGTCTCTGTTCAACAAAGCAGGTGAACTCAGGATATTAAGGCGTGCCCTGCGCCCCCAGGCCCATAAGGCCCTGGTTCTTCAGCGTTTGCAGCTTTGCTGAAACTTCCTTTATCAGCCCCGTTTTCCCATGCAGTTTGTAATTCCAGCTCGTTCAAGGATATTTTCAGGAAGCTGCCCCATGACATCGGTGTTTCGAAGTTCATCTGATCCCTAATTTCATCCCAACATAATCTATTCATAGAGTCAGGTGCAGTGGAGATAAATTTGTGACACAATCTGACAAAACCGCTCATTCCTCTGAATTTTTGGTGCTGAAGGCCAAATTCCAGACGGACCTGAGCCGGAGATGCAGATTTTGGCAATGCAAAGACGGCCTTGTAAATCCTTAACAGTAGCTCATTTAGCATATTAGCTTCCTTACCACACCAGGTGGCTAGACCATACGACAGGCTAGGCAAGATTTGTGCGGCCATTATTTTTAGCAAATGCGTATAATTCGGGCAGTCGATTTTTTTGCGTTGAAGCTTGTACGAATAAATTAATGATTGGGCTTTAGCTTTGAGGGCCAATTTATGATCTTTGTAAGAGGCATTTTGCCCTATTGTTACGCCGATATATTTATAGGAATGCTGTTCTTCCACTGCTGCCCCATTAGCCGACCATTTAAATTTCGCTTTTTTATGATCCACTAGTCGAATGATTTTTGTTTTTTCTTTGTTTAATTCAAGATGTTCCTGCTCCAGGTAGGTTACTAAATTGTTTATGGATCTCTGTAGACCAATTGGAGTTTGGCTCGAATAGGTCCAAGGCACAGCCGTGAATCCCAGAATTCGGATGGCACTTTTAGAGGCCGGAGGCTGTAAAGGCAAGTAAATAGCCTTTTTCCGCATACATAACAGTTTTCAGGAGGCAGATGGCCCCATGAGATTCTAAGTGGATTTAAAAGTGATTCGTTCCTTGAACCCCCAAGCACCAGACTACGGAGATACAGAGGCACGGCTGTACCTTGGACCTATTACTACTACAGATTAGGAGGATTAACGCCACACAAAGGTCACCAGTTGTGTACAAACTGTTGTGCTGTCTAAAAGAACTCAGGGTGGAACCTCTTAGAAGGTCATAGACAGATTCTATTAGTCCTGAGGAAGACCCCGTTACAGACGAGTATAATTTCGCATTCATTCAGGGGTCTAAACGTCGACGATCAACATCAAGTGTAGATGATCACACAGATCAGGACAGACTAATAAGATTTATTTCACTCTGGGTTGATATTTTCTCAAAATATTTCACACTTTGTCTAAATGTATTTTCTTTGAATTTATGTTGATGTCTCTTATATATGGTGTTGTGATTAGTAGAGTCATTGTTTGTGTTCACTTCATGCCATTTATTTTTTCAAATTTGTAGTATTTATCTGTGTATGCATTTATTGATTCCTTTTTTGAATACATGATTCACATGAATTTATTATAAAATCATATTTGAGAAACAAAAGGTTTTTGATTGTGGTTTGGTTTCAATGTAATTAAGATACATATATTTTTATTAGATTTGAATCCCATCAGATTAGAGGGATATAAAAATGAATACAGATTATATGCTTTTTTGAAGCTAATAAGTAGCAGAACCACTACTTCTTTAATGCACTACTCCGCAGCAGCAGGCGAGCCCAACGGCCAGCCAATTAGCTTTAGCAGGCCGCTATAGAGCGGAGACCCATTGATTTGTGTCCTACTCCATTCGCGGCCTGGCCACGCCCCCATCTACTGCTTTTAATATACCTACCCAAGCTATCTATTAATACAAATCTTGATTGGTACGGACAACCTTGAGGTGGCTTTAAAACCACTCACAAATTTACATCCACATATTAATAATCCAGCTCCGCTGTAATCGTGCATCGCAGCCCACCGGGGATGCATTAGGCATCTTGGGAGGGAACCCAATGATGAAGCATGCCACCAGCTAAGTTGGTGGGTGAGGGTTCTTTATAATAACCTAATGGTTCCCCTGGAACATGAGTGAATGACATTCGTGACAATAGGTCTTTATGGAAGCTAGCTTGTTCTTCTTTGTTTTTGACATTTTCACTGATATGATAGTCAATATGGCTTTGATGTTGTTCATGACTTTGGACAGTTGTGGTCACAAAGTGAATTCATGAACTCTTTGGGGTCACCAATCTGCAACATAGAAAGTGTGCATAATTTGTAAAGGCACTACAGCAACCTGCCCAGTTTGCGGTCGTGAAATGTTTTGCAAACCATAACAGAACTGATTATGTAACTGTGGGCAATAGGTATGCGGATGAAACTGCCAGCTATTGTGCCTTAAATGCTTGTACATTCAATAGAGAATATCAAAATGAAGGAACAGATTAGACCAATTACAATCTGTTGTTAACCACAGCTGATACATGGGAGGAAGTTACAGCGCTACCTGAGTAGTGGCAGAGCAACAAGGCTGGGTTAGAGCAAGTTGTGTCAAAAGGGATTAGGATGACATTTGGGTTACAGGAGATGGAAGACCTGTGCTGCCAGATAGCTTGTTGCTGCCAATGGCGAGAATTTGTCATGGATCTGCATATGTAGGTAGAGACGCCATGGTGCCTTTGTCAGACAGATTTGGTTTAATTCAAGGTTCAAACTGATGACTAAAGGGTTGTGTCACAGATCAGTTGTGTATCAGCAGCAGAATGAAAGCAGGAGAATGGCATTATCACTGAGCTATTTAGGGAGATCAGGTGGTCCCTTTAACAGGATGCAACTGGACTTTATCAAGACGCCCATGTGTAATCAGCTGAGATATGTCTTGGTGATTGTGTGCATCTTCTCGCATTGGGTTGAAGCTTAACCCACCAGGAGAAGTGATAGTCTCACAGTGGCGAAGTTGTTGTTGAGGGAGTTAAGACAATGTTCTCTGAAGTCAGACTGAAGAACTAATTTTAATAATGAGGTCCTGAAGATGTTGTGTGCAGCTTGTTGAACAGGTTAATGGGACTTTGAAATCCAGGTTGGCTAAAGTGTGTACCTCAACAACTTTGAAGTGGCCTGACGCTTTGCCTCTTGTGTTCATGAGCCTACAGAGTACTCCAAATAGGAGGACAGGGTTGTCTCTCCTTGAGATTATCATGGGCAGAGCCATGAGACTACGAGCTGTACCTGTGAATGAGCTAGTGAACATTACAGATGATATGATTCATGATTACTGCAAAGGACTGGCTGATGTGGTGCGTTCTGTGTCTCATCAGGTTGGAAAGGCGACAGCCTCGCCTCATCAGGAGCAGTGCCATGATCTCAGTCCCAGTTCCTGGGTTACGGTGACGAAGCACATGCGCAAGTCGTCTTTGGAACTTCGATGGGAAGGCCCTTACCAAGTCATATTGGTTACTACAACAGTTGTGAATTGCGGAGGTCTCCCCAACTGGGTGCACGCCGCCCATACTTGCAGAGTCCCTTGTCCCCTTGACAATATAACAGCATCTCTACCTGAAGTACCGGTGGTTACAGAGAGACAAAGGGAGCGGTTTAGTCAAGCTGTTTGGGACCAGCAAGGGGCTGGGACAGCACTTGTTTGGCCTGAAGGGGTCTGAGAGAGTCAACAGTTGAAGTCAATACCGAAGGGTCTCACCCTGTAGTGTTGACTGTGCAAGATTCTGACCCTGGCCTTGGGCCTAGCAAAGCAGTAACACAAGTAGTCCCCGGAGACCTGTGGTCAAGAATACAGGAGAGAGAGAAATCCAGTTTGCCTGAAGTGTGTGTGCCATACACTATCCCAGAAGATACTGAAGGATTTGGCCTAAGTGACAATGATGAGGAAGGGCCAGCAGTAAGGAGATCAAAGAGAGCTAGAGTACCCTGTCGGAGGTTCTCCTCACCTGAATGAACATATCTTGCTGCCAATGACTGTGAGAGAGAATTTTAGATAATTTACTATGATAATTTGCATACAACTCAGCTTCTTTGAAATGAACTTTGTGGTTGAACTGAGCTTTAAAATCGCATTGTCCCTAAATAGACTAAGTCAATTTGTCCTGGATATGATCATTTGGGAGTTTGAATTGTGCATTTATCAGAAAGAACTTAATAGATTTTGCTCAAACTACTAAGAAGAGTGCAGAGGCCAGAGTCTGCTGAAGGAGTGTAAGGCTGTCATTTAGAAGAACACGGAGTAGGGCTAAGGAAGTCTTACGTAGATCCTTTGTGCATATTTGGCTGAAAAGGTACTTGAACCTTGTGTTCCTGTTTGCACAGGTGGAAACCAAACCTCGAGGACTGTGTTGTTATCTTCCACCCAAACGGTGTGACTTTAGAGATATTCATGGAGCCTAGTACTAGTACTGGTAGACATAGATGCTTATGTGCAGATTTATTTGTTATTGTGACATTGATATGAATTGCGTTGCTTGTAGTGATGAGCTTACCTACACCTTCTCAAGTAGAGGAGTTTAGGTCTACAAGTGCCCCTCAAATATCCTTCCCTACTGACAATAGCTTACCTTCAATAGATGAGCAATACTTACATGTAGATGCATCTGAGGGAAGTATTCATTGAAAATGTATTCCAAATTGCTTTATGAATATGTTGACACTGTGGATGCTAGGGACTGTTATGTGTGCATGCAATTGTGTGCCTCTACAGCAGAGGGTATTGCATATAATCGAATTCCCATGACATTTGGTGTGTCTTGTAGTTTGTTGATGAGTCTTTTCTATGGAAAGGGAAATCTCCAATATTATTATCCAAATTATGACTTAGGGGTCTATTAGGATGGTGGGCAATGGCACCACCACTGTGCTGGCGGTGTGGAAAAATGAATTTTTCTGCCCGCGAGCAGCGGATCTCATGGCCGCCATATTAGTATGTCCAAACATAGACCATTTCCCGTCTGCTGCGGTGCGACGCGCACCACCATCAAAGTGCACCAGCCACCGCGGCGGTGGGAGCCAATGGAGATTCACCGCCGTACGGAATGACGTCCGCCCCGCTCCACAAATTAGGATGCCCCAAACAACCAGTCGCACCGCAGCGGAGAAACCACCTGATCAGAGACGGCGGAAGCTCGACAGCGGAGCGCAAAATCAGAGTCCCGGTTCACACCACCTGGTCCCGACCACCATGGATCCAGCTCTACACATTTTTCCGGTGCTGTACCTGCTACATCACCAGCAACTCATGGACCGCCGTGGACGCCGCCACAGGTACGCAATAACACAACCACAACACACAACACATGGGCTGACACAGGGACCAACTCCACATCAGATACCCTGGTGGGGACAGGAACACATCCACAAGGGGCCCCACACATGACCCACCTGCCACCAAGTCAAGCCCCCGCATCCTGGACACACATCTTCCGCGACCATGCAGCAATGTCCCGGTCACGTCACCACAGCGGTGAAGACTAGGAAATACATGCGCACAATGCAGAAGGCAGGGCCAGCGCCAGACATGGGCAGGGCACAAAGAGCACAGGGCCACACCTCCACCCACCACACACTAGCACACACCTTGAAGGCACGTGCCATTTGCCCCTCCAGTGCACCCCCATGCACAACAACAAGACAGGTGAATCCACACCCTGCACCACACAACAAACAACCAGTGAGACAGCCACTGCAGGAGTGGCTGCAGAGGAACACACAGCACAGTAGCACAGGGCCAGGGAAACACACACAACACAACACCACCACACTCAGGGCATTAAAAATCAGTACAATCACCAAATGAACACACACACATACAAGGACCAAACATCCTACTGGACACATAGCCTGCAAAGTCACACAGACATACCCCATACTGACACACAGGCACACACACACACCACATGCCAACAGCAATGGAGCAAAACAAATAGGAAAGCCAAAGTGGGGTGCACACAAATGGAAGGCCATGGAGACAAACAAAAAGCATGTGAACATCACATCAAGACAAGGAACAGAGAACAACACCCTCAGACCATCAAAGCGCACATGGCTGGTACAGTTAGTGAAGTCAAACCACAGACAGCTCAGTGCAACAACACAGGGAGATAGCAAGGCAACCCAGGTATAGGCACAAGGATGAAAGGAAGGCCCTGAAGTCAACCTGTGAACAGCCACACATGTATACAACTACTTCACAGGAGTACACCAGCAGCACAACACACAGGGCCCGTTGACACACTCCATGACTGCCACACACCAATAGGAATCTACACACATACCCCCCTCACACCAGCAGCACACAACACCAGTGTCAAACACACTGAAGGGTGGCAATACTTGCCAAGCAATACACAGACAAACAATCACACACGCTGGGGGTAGCCACAAACATCACACACACATAGGGATACCAGAACAAATGTCTGCACAAAAACAACAGACAAACACATAACCCAACAGAAACACACACAGAACCACAACAAGAACAGACATGCCCTGTGCAGTTAAACTGTGGAAAGGCAATGGGAGCACAGACAAAACAGGAGTGCACAACCTCATCACTCAGGAACAATGCACAGACAACATACCACAACACAGACAAGAAGTGCACCATCACACAACAACACAGCCACATCAAACAAACAACTGATGCACAGGCAAAAAAATCACATAGCAAACACAGCAGGACATCAGGGGATGCACACCAGGCAATGACAAGGCAACAGACACACACAAAGCACTGCATGCACAAGAAGCTGTGTGTGTACACCAAGCATACCAGCCACAAACAGACATGAGTGACATAACATTAACCCACACAACACCAATCAGCACAGCACAATGACAACAGCACACCCAGGAAGTGAAGCAGTACCACAGCCAACACGCATACATCCAACACAACACCAACAGATGCACAAGTCTGGAACAGAAAGGTAGAAACAACTTGACCAGAGGACTTGGCAGCAGTCACAATTGAACTGCATATGAGCAACCATGACTGCCAAACAGCACAAGAACATCACATACAACCCATTGGGGAAATGCCGTGAGTGACACATTGCTCCTGGCCAAAGAACTGCACCACAAAGCACAGTGTCACAAATGAAGTGATGGGGAGGCACACACACATGTAAAGCAAGGGGACAGCTGACATCAAAGTGAAGTGTATTGCATGCCAGTAGAGGACATGGCAGGAGTGTACCATACACAAATAGAGGTAGTGCAAACTCACAATGGGTAGGCATCTGAAGCACAGATAGGGGATGGTATGACACCACACACACCATGTCATACTGGAGGCAAAAAGGCACCATGTGACAGCAATGCATGAGAAAACACAACCACAATGACAGTGTGGAGCAGCAGGTCTGCACAGTCTCCACAAACAGTAATAAGACACATGGATGTTCAACAAAACACAACACTGACTTGCCAGTCACACACTCTGCATACTCACAAGTGACAAAAACAACAAGTAGAAGTCATCCAGAACTGCAAGGACACACCAACACACTGCACAGTGCACAACATACAACTCACACATGTGCATACAACCACATCCACAGGGCTGAACAATTAAAACAACAGGCACACACCATACAACTCCTGGGTGACACATGCGTGTATTTGACAATGCAGGGGCATGCACACATCAAAACTCACCCCTTCACACTGCACACTTCCTGACCATCCAAGAGCACACATTGAAAGTAACCTTTGGGACTAGGATGACTGGCCATCACAAGATGACCACACATATACACTACTGGGCACATGTAAAGGAAGAATACACATACATGATGACCCTGGCCAGCCTGCCTGCAATCCTGTGTATAGAATCCCACTCTGTGCTGGCAGTGCCCTCCAACCTGACATGTGTACAATATAGCCAACATGAACAAATTAAGAAAATAACAACTGCTTTTCATTAAAAATTGACACCATTGCCCCCACAAGTATCTGGGTCAGGAAAAACTGAAGTCCCTGTCACCCCTGTAAAAAATAGAGTAAGTGAGCCAAGACATTGGCTATGTTGAAGTGGCACACAGACCATGTGGCACAGTAAACCATATACACACAGTAAAATAACTTTATTCAGTAAGGACACTGACAAAACAGACAACAGGAGCAACTGTCTTTATTCACATATTGCACAGATGGGCACCATGAGAAGAGAAGAGCAAGGCACAAAATGCAGAGTATGTCCATGAGAAGGTGCACAGGCAAGGGCAAAACAGCAGTGAACAACACGGCCAGTGGCCAGGGCAAAGTGCAGAGTATGTCCATGAGAAGCTGCACAGGCAAGGGCAAAACAGCAGTGAACAACAAGGCCAGTGGCCAGGGCAAAGTGCAGAGTATGTCCATGAAAAGCTGCACAGGCCAGGGCAAAACAGCAAGGCCAGTGGCCAGTCCAGGGTGCAGAGTATGTCCATGAGAAGCTACACAGGCAAGGGGCACACAGCAGTGAACAACAAGGCCAGTGGCCAGGGCAAAGTACAGAGTAAGTCCATGAGAAGCTGCACAGGCAAGGAGCACACAGCAGTGAACAACAAGGCCAGGGCAAAGTGCAGAGTATGTCCATGAGAAGCTGCACAGGCAAGGGGCACACAGCAGTGAACAACAAGGCCAGTGCCCAGGGCAAAGTGCAGAGTATGTCCATGAAAAGGTGCACAGGCAAGGGCAAAACAGCAGTGAAGAACAAGGCCAGTGGCCAGGGCAAAGTGCAGAGTATGTCCATGAGAAGCTGCACAGGCAAGGGCAAAACAGCAGTGAACAACAAGGCCAGTGGCCAGGGCAAAGTGCAGAGTATGTCCATGAGAAGCTGCACAGGGAATACTTGAACACAGCAAAGAGCAACAAGGCCAGTGGCAAAAACGAAGTGCAGAGTATGTCCAGGAGAGGCAGCACAGGGAATGTGTGCGACTGTACCTTTCCATGGACAGCAACACAGTCAGGGGGTAACAATGTGCAGTACAGGCCCACCTGTGTGAGAGACAGGTGTGTGAGGGTGACTACCACTCAGACTTGGCTGTCAGGCAGACTGGAAGCTGGCTGTGTCTCGGGGACTGTTGTGGCACCTGACCAGGGAGAGAGCGGCCCAGCTGAGGTAGAGCAATCAGTGGCTTGGCAAGCCGGAGAGCTGCTTGGACTAGGTGGTGTAGTGGCATGTGGAGGCAGAGTCATGCAGACGGGAGACACAGTGTGGCTGGAAGATTGTGCCCTCCTTCCCCTGCTTCACTGGGCTTGGAATGGGAGTCGAGGTGGTGGATGAATCTGCCTTGGAGCCCTTCCTAGGTGCACTCTTGGCATGCACCACCTTCTCGGTGGGCACAGAAACTGTATGCTTCTCTTTGCAAGATGCTTTAGGGACAGGAGAGTCCTTGGATGGGGATGCCTCTGAGGCATGTGAGCCTGAGGTCTGCTTCTTTGCATTTTGTCCCCTGGTGTCGCCTGACGGGCTTTTCTATCTGCGCTCTGGGGTGGCTTTGGTCTTCTGTGGGGATGGTTGCTGCTGCTGTGTGCTTCGTGAGCTGTATCGTGACTTTGATGTATGTGGACCGTGGTCACTATTGTCAGACGTGGCCAATGCCAGGGGGTGGGCAAAGGGATGGGAGCTGTACTGTGAGTATGTGCCTGTTGAAGGGCTGATGTCACTGTGGAGGACAAAGCCTGGACAGTCCGGTGCAGCCCACCCACATCTGAATGTATGCCCTCCATGAAAGCAACTACCTGTGCCAATTTTTTGTCGCGGTCAATGAAGGTATTGAGGAGAGCTGTCTGGCCCACACAAAGCTGGCGCAAAAGGTCCACAGACTCAGCACTGATGGCAGCAGGGGGGACAGGGGCAGGGGCAGCGGTGCCAGGGGTGAAGGACACACTTCCCCTCTTACTGAGGCGGACACGGGCAGCACCAGAGGAAGTGGCTGGGAGGGTGGGCACTGGCCGCTGTGTGGTGGAAGATGATGCAGAGTCCCCGTTCCCAGTGCCCACCAACATGGATGCATCCCCGCTGGCATCAGATGATGTGGTACTTTGCGTCTCAGGCTGGGAGTCTTCCAGCAGACTCCTGTCCCCCTCTGAGGCGCTGGTGACATCTGTGTCACTGGGCTCCTGTGCAGCTGTTGGGCTTGATTCTCCCCCACTGGTGTCCGTCTCCTGTCCCTCCGTGACCACAGGAGATGCTGCATGAGAGAGAGAGAGATGTAGGGTCAGTTCAGTGGCAGCAACAGAACAAACATATGCAAGCAATGCATACAAAAGATGACCAAATCTACATGTTGCACACCACCCTGTGCAATCACATTGTGCTAACTCACTATATTGACTCAAGCAGTATTTGGGAACTGGAAATTCAGGCATAAGGGAGCCATGTGATGACCACACAGCACAACACCCTGCTAGTGGCTCTGTTCAACCAGACAAACAACTAGCTCTGAGCACACCTAGGGACATGATGGGGGCACACTACTTGTTGCCACTGACAGATCTGGATGGCACAGGAGTGGACAACACAGACACAGACTACAACATGACATTCCACAATGGCCATGAGCCCATGCCACCCACCATGTTGTACTTTGGGGCCCAAAGACTGGTGCACATTGTTGTCAGATGTCTAGGCCTCCCAAATCTGAGTGCATGCAATGGGCGCACTGCCGTTCCCTCCCATGGGATTCCCCAGACTACCCAATGCAGACGATACCTCAAGACCATGACTCAGAATGCAATGGGAATACACAGCATTCTAATTACCTATGTAAGTACAGGTAGGGCAAATGCGTAACACCTGCACCCATCCCAGCAGCCACTGACATGCCACTGCATCACACTACCAACCTCACATAGGCCAGCGCTGGCACAGGCTCTGTACACATGCAGCCACTCCCAACCAAAATCTACCTCCCGAATGCTCACCCCTGGCTTGCTGCTGATGCTCCTTCAAGCGTGCATCCAGCTTAGGCTCTGTCACCGCCAAGATCCGGTCCATTAGTGGTCTCATGCTGTGCCGTGCCAAACGCCCAGTGCGAGGAAGCAGCCCCAAGGTCATCTCCGCCACGTTCTTTGCCAGCCGGCTGATGTCGTCCCACCTCTTTTGGCAGTGGGTGCGCCGTCAGTTTGAGACCCCCAGAGCTCGCACCTTGGCCACAATGGCCCTCCACACGGCCTTACGCTGGTGTACCTCGAACTGCAAGCATGGGAGACAAGAGGGGGAAATGATCAGTGACACAGTGTTATAGACCTGCGTCTCTCAGTACAGCAGCAAGATACAAACTCATCACAAATCCAAATATATGTCTAACAGAGACAAGAATACACCTCACATGGCACATCTGCATGGGAAAAGCTGATGTAAATGCATGCAGGTGTGAGGGGGAACACAGTCCCTACACATCTCACAGCCATGCAGGATGCCAGCACTGAAACCCCTATGTAGCCTGCCCACATCTCCAGTCCATTTTTGGGTTGAGCAACACATATCAACCTGCGTTTGGGGCTAGACTCACTGTGTCCAAGACTGCGCAGCCCTCAATGTCCCTGCCCCCTGAATAGATAACTGTGTCATGGATGTCACATTGAGGGACATGATCTCACAAATCAAAAATCCGCATCACAAGGCCGGTTGTGTGCACTCTACAGTGCTGAGATGGCTCATAGCTGGAGTGCCATAAGAAAATACTGATGTAATACTCTGTAAGTGAAGTGATGTGTCATTGTGTTTGTGGGCGGGGACTGTGCAGGCCAGCTGGGCTCACACTATGATTGACAACAGGGGCACACACAGCCATTCAGCCAAACAATCACTGTCCTGACTCCTGCATGAACAACTTTCTGCGTCACTGTATGGCTGACAACACAACACAGGTCACTCATACATACATGTGCAGGCAGGGAAACCTTAGGCATTGGGTACACATACCTTCCCCCTGGAGACAGCATGTTAGGCAGTGCATGATACAACCCCACACTCTCAGGCACATACTGTATCAGTCCAACTACATGTGTGCCCCCCTGCACTCCTCCCCACTGTTGAGGACTCACCACGACATTTGGGGCACCATATAGCCTTGGGTACTGTGTGAGCACCTCATCCACCAGGACCTCCAGCTCCTCACTTGTGAAGGGACTGGCACGGATCTTCTCTGTCCTTGCCATCACTGTGGACATGAGACAACAGCGGCGGAATTGGGTGGTGAGGGGTCACTGGCAGCAGTCCCTGGAGGCAGCATCAGGTGGGTGGTCACTGGCAGCAGTCCCTGGAGGCAGCAGCAGGTGGGTGGTCACTGGCAGCAGTCCCTGGAGGCAGCAGCAGGTGAGGGGTCTCTGGCAGCAGTCCCTGGAGGCAGCAGCAGGTGGGTGGTCACTGGCAGCAGTCCCTGGAGGCAACAGCAGGATGAGGGGTCTCTGGCAGCAGTCCCTGGAGGCAGCAGCAGGTGAGGGGTCTCTGGCAGCAGGCTCTGGGAGCAGTGGAAATGTGAGGCTCCGTCCCACACATATATAGCCCCCTGGGGTTGTTTCAATGGTGCCAAGCTGCAGCAATTGGTGGTCCAGGTCTGTCTCTTTCAAATGCATCCAATGACTGCCTCCGCGGTGGCGGAGCACGCCTACCGCGATTTTCAAAAATTCATCATGTCACCGCAATCAAGGTTCCCATTGGCTGTAAGGGCATGCTCCATGGCGGTGACACACCGCTGGGGCCCGGTGTGCGCTACCGCGATGGTGCATCTTTCAGATGCATCCAATGACCGCCTCCGCGGTGGCAGAGCACGCCTACCACGATTTTCAAAATTGCATCATGCCACCGCGATTAAGGTTCCCATTGGCTGTAAGCCCATGCTCCATGGCGGTGACACACCGCAGGGGCCAGGCGGGCGCTACCGCAATTTGGGTGCCATACATTCACATGAGGCACCGCGATTTGGGCGGCAGAGCATGCCAACCGCCATTTGGGCATGTCTCCATGCCTATCACTACCGCACTTGTGTAAATGGGGAGTGCTGGGCGAGGGGTCTCTGGCAGCAGTCCCTGGAGGCAGCAGCAGGTGAGGGGTCTCTGGCAGCAGGCTCTGGGAGCAGTGGAAATGTGAGGCTCCCTCCCACACATATATAGCCCCCTGGGGTCGTTTCAATGGTGCCAAGCTGCAGCAATTGGTGGTCCAGGTCTGTCTCTTTCAAATGCATCCAATGACCGCCTACGTGGTGGCGGAGCACGCCTACCGCGATTTTCAAACATTCATCATGTCCCCGCTATCAAGGTTCCCATTGGCTTTAAGGGCATGCTTCATGGCGGTGACACACTGCTGGGGCCCGGTGTGCGCTATCGCGATGGTGCATCTTTCAAATGCATCCAATGACCGCCTCCGCGGTGGCGGAGCACACCTACCGCGATTTTCAAAATTGCATCATGCCACCGCAATCAAGGTTCCCATTGGCTGTAAGGGCATGCTCCATGGCGGTGACACACCGCTGGGGCCCGGTGTGCGCTACCGTGATGGTGCATCTTTCAGATGCATCCAATGACCGCCTCCGCGGTGGCGGAGCATGCCCACTGTGATTTTCAAAATTGCATCATGCCACCACGATTAAGGTTCCCATTGGCTATAAGGCCATGCACCATGGCGGTGACACACCGCAGGGGCCAGGTGGGTGCTACCATGATTTGGGTGCCATACATTCACATGAGGCACCGCGATTTGGGTGGCGGAGCATGCCAACTGCCATTTGGGCATGTCTCCATTAGGCCTGGGCTAAAATTCCGTTCCGCTCGTGGAAATTGCGATAATTTGACATTTTCGCGTTCCGCGGAGAGCGCGAAAATGTAAACATTTCCGTAATCCGCATTTTACCGGAAATTTTTTGCTTGCTCGCGCTGTAAAATAATACATTCTAGCGTGCGCGCAATCGCCTTACCTGAAAACCCGCGTTCGCCTACAAGTTTTCCCAATCCGGTCGCGTTCTCCACGAGATGTTGGATTGTTGGTAGCCATTTGAGCTGTCTCGCGACAGTTCGCGCCCGCAGTAATGTCATTCATCGCGCGATCACGTCTTTCTTCTCGCGATCATGCACCGCGAGACAAGTGAAAACAAGATGGACGCGCCCGCGAGCAATCGCATGGGTAAGTTGGCGAGCCGCGACCACGCAGAAAATACCGCGAACGGGCAGGAAAAAAACTTCCGCATCTTCGCGATATTTCCGCGTGTTTGCGGAGATTTTTAACATTTTCGCGATAATTAGCAAAAGTGAATTTTGCAAATTCCGCCCACCCCTAGTCTCCATGCCTATCACTACTGCACTTGTGTAAATGGGGAGTGCTGGTGACACACCGCTGGGGCCAGGCGGTAGCTACCGTGATTTGGGTGGCAGAGCATGCCAACCGCCATTTGGCAATACATGGATATGTATCACTACCGCACTTGTGTATTGTGGATTGCTGGTGACACACGGCTGAGGCCAGGCGGTAGCTACCGCGATTTGTGTGCCATACAATGGCAATGGCCATCTGGCAAACATCAACAGTGCACAGTGGCCACATGGTCAATGGCACATCATTGTGCACACAATGCCAATGTTCCATTTACTCCACTGGTGGCTACACATGCCATGTTTGTGTATGTGATTTTGTTGATTGGCCTGTACTCCCTCACATGTCACTTATGATATTGATGGTCGTGTACGCAGAACAGTGGTGTACTGGACTCTACAATGTGTACTCATGTCAATGTGTTGAGGTGCAGTGACAATCACAGCAATGTTCGTCTCAATGAATGATGATCTTTTTTGCATGTCCTCTCATGTCTGATCATGCACACAATCGTCATTTCTGCTCCGACTGTGGTCATTGTGTTGTGGATGTGTGCCAGGTTCAAATGACGCATGAAGGTGTGTCAGGTACAGCAGCTAGGTATGAGACAGTGGGGTTGATTTGTTATACATATGCTGGATGCTATACTCCCACGCGTGCCCATGTTAAATGTGGCCATATCTCTATGTGCATTCACGTTGATCGAGGTGGTGTCTGAGGTACATGTTTTGTGTAAGTTGACAGGTGTTCCATTTGTGTAGCTGAAGGTGTCCCTACATGTAAGCTGGTCTGTAACTCAATTTTGATGACAGTCATTGTTGGCGTTGTGTCATCCAGAACATGAGATGCTGTGCCCATCTCATGATGTATTGCATTGACGTGTGTCCACTTTCATCTCAACTAGGAGACCAAATCTGCTTCGTCACTTGACAGTGCTGGAGGACATGGAGGATGTGGCGATCATCCGGAAATGCCGTCTGGATAGAGCCACCCTAAAAACCCTTTGTGATATGTTGGAGCCCCACCTGCAGCCTCGCAGGACATATCCAACAGCTTTCACCCCAACTTTTAAGATGATGGCGGCCTTGCATTTTTGTGCCACAGGATCGTTCCAGCACACAGTGGCCAGCGCAGGTAGGATGTCACAACCGATGTTCAGCATGGTGCTGCGTGATGTTCTGTCCGCCATGATGATATACCAATACAGATATATCCATTTACCCAGGGGTCCCGTATTGGCAGCTGTGAAGGGAGATTTATATCCCCTTGGACAAATCCCCCATGTTGTTGACGCCATTGATTGTACCCATGTCGGGCTTGTGCCACCACGTGAGCACATTTACAGGAATCATAAACATTACCACTCCATAAATGTGCAAGTGATGTGCCTGCCAGATATGATCATCTCCCACGTGTGTGCCAGAATCCCAGGCTCAGCCCATGACTCCTACGTCCTGCGGAACAGCATTGTGCCCCAGCTGATGGCTAATCTGCTTCCCGAGCGTGCATGGATTGTGGGTGAGTATGCCTAGTCGTATGGCGTATTGGGTGTGTGACCTGCTGCCCTCTGCCTCAGCAACATTGCAATGTCTATTTGTGCTTGTCATACCTAGGTGACTCTGCATATCCCAACCGTCCCTGGTTGCTGAGCCCACTGCGGAATCCCAGGACCCCGGCTGAAGTCCGCTACAATGATGCCCATGGGAGGAAACGTCGTGTGGTGGAGCATACTTTTGGTCTGCTTAAGTCATGTTTCCGCTGTCTGGAGAAGACCGGAGGTGCACTGGCGTACTCGCCCGGGAAGGTGCGTCAGACTGTAGTGGCATGCTGCATGCTCCACAACCTAGCCATTAGCAAGGAGATTCCCCTGCTCCTGGATGATGATGAGGACCCAAGGCCCCCGCCTGCAAACCAACCCATGTCCAGTGATGAGGACAGTGGAGAGGAGGAAGTTGTTGACCTGCATCAACAGCTCATCACCCGCTACTTCACTTGAAGGTGGGTGACAATGTGCAACGTACCCATTGTCTGATGAAGATTGCTGTTGTCGTGAAGGGGTATGTGAGAATTGTAACAGCAGCCAGTTGTAGACTCAGTGGTGGTTGGCAATGCTTCTGGGACAGGTAATTTAGGAACATCTACAGGATGTGTATGTTGACACTTGTTGCCCATTGTGACGTGTGCATGTTGGATTATCTTGATGGTAGGTGTTGTGTGATGTCTGTGATGCCACACCCAGAACAGTGAATGTTGTTCTGTTTTGTTTTCCTAGGTGCCGTCAACTTCTCCTTGCCTACATACAGTCCATACTCCTGGAACATTGTGATCATGTTGAAGACTGTACATCCTGCAATAAAGATGGAGCAGACACAACAACATGTGTGTAAGGATTTTTTATTTATAATGGTGACATGTGAGGGGGTGTACATTTACATTGAGGTGGCGGTGTAGCAGTGAGTTGACAGTTATGGTAAATGAGATAATCGAGTAGTCACCACATTGATGTGGTGACCCAGTCCAACAGACAGATGCCATTCACAAGGCAGTGTGGGGAAGGACAGTCTAAAAAGTCAATGCAGTAGTGAAGAGGGTTGCCATCAGGGCTGGCTCCGTGACTGGCGTTTGGCAGGTGCTTTGCCTACAGATACTCTCAGGGTTTTCTTAGGTCTGCCCCTTCGTAACTTGGCTGGGGGGGGGGCACTGCTGCAGGGCCAGTGGGTTCTGAAGACTCACCCCTCTCTGTGGGCGCAAGGGAGGATGGTGAACTCTCATTCTGCAGCCCACCAGAGGCAGGTAGAGGTGTTGGTTGTGGCGCAGGTCTGTCCCTCAGTACCGCCACTTACTGGCCCAAGAGGTCCACAATTTGTCCCATGTGGGTGTCAATGGACATCATCAGCAGGATGAGCTCGCGTAATAGTTCGTCCGACCGGCCCGTTCCTCCCTGGGCCTGTTCATATGCCCCAAGGACTCTGGTGATGTGGTCCAGGGATTGGGTCCCAGCCTCTTGGTGTCTGTGGGTGACCCTGCCCCTCCCACCTACCCTGCTGCCACGGACCTGTTGCCTCACCACTGTGGGAACTCGCATCCTCTCCCTGCCCTCCTCTGTCAGTGGTGTGGGGTGGTCATCCTCTGGGACAGGGGGAGTGTTGCAGGCAGTGCTGGTGGTGGTGGTGGTGGAGGACGCACATGCCGTGACAGCAGGGGTCTGCAGAGGCGTTTGTATTGCAGCAGATGTGGTGGGGGGATGATGGGGTCCTGGAACCTGTTGCTCCCTGGCACACCAGATGGGCCAGCTTCAAGCTCATCGTCCAGAGAATTCCGGGAGTCAACATCCGAGAGTCCATGTACCGAGGGGGAGACTGGCTCAGCAGGTTGCTGGTGTTGTCCTCTGCAGTGAGTTCTTGGTCACCTGTGGGTCAGGTGGAAAATGGTCATTGTAGTGCACCCCGCAAGGTTTTTGTTAGCTGTGTGTCATTCACTGTTTGTACACTACACAGTTGACTGATCATCACTTTGCTTTCTATGTGCACTACTGTGCCTCCTGACATGATGCAGTGGTACATGCATTGCTTGTCGATGGTGTGAGGTGTCAATACATACCATGAGCCACGTACAAAATGTGTGATTACAGGGACCTGTTGACATCTAGGGACTGGCACAACATATTATTTCATTGAGGACTCTTTGTTGATTTGTCTGACCTGGCAGACGTGACATCTGGCCATGGACTGGCCATTGTCATCTCCTGCATGCCTCTGTCCTGTCATGTGCATATCTTGATTTTGACCACCAAACATGCTTTCTTATTACTCGAATGGTCCTTGTTGCTCTGGCCCCATGGCACTGCACATGTCAATAGGTGCTGTGCATGATTGTGTCCAAACCTCCTTCTACATGTGCATTGGTGTTTCACACTTTGGTAGCTGTGACAGTTTTGTTTGCTTACCTGTGTGCACACTGTGCGTGGCAATGGGGTCGGTGTGCATATTTGTGCAATGAGAGGGCGGGTGTTGTCATATGGCACCATTTCTTTTGCGACAAATGGGTGGGTGCACATACTGGCTACTTACCTGTTCTGTGCTCACATTTGGCTTTGTTATGTGACACATCTGTGTGTGCGTGGTAGAGGCTTACATCCTGCTCAGTGGGGTCACAAAACAGAATATTATGTCTACCTACCTGTTAGTTTGTTTGAGGTGGGCCATTGGAAGCCACATGCATCTGGGTGATATGGAGAGCTCCATCTTGTTGTACTGGGGGACAAGGGGGCATGGCAGGAGTAGTGGTACAGGCCTCCCACCCACAAGTAACCTCCCAGGAAAGAAGGCTACCTACCTGTTAGTTTGATGTGGGTAATGTAATGGCTGACACATGCTTCTGGGTGGGGTGGGGGAGGGTTCCATCTTGCTAGGCTGTGGGACAGGGGCATGGCGGGAGTAGTAGTGTAGGCCTCCCACCCACAAACACCCTCCCAGGGAAGATGAATACCTACCTGTTAGGTGAAGGTGAACAATGCAACGGATGCCACATGCTTCTGCGTGTGAGTGAGTGCACCATCCAGCTCAGGTGTGGGCTAGGGGGCATGGTGAGAGTAGTGGTACAGGGACCTGTAAGTTTGTTTGGTGTACTGCAATGGCTTCCAATTGCTTCTTGGTGGGGGAGTGCTCCATGCTGCTGAGGTGTGAGACAGGGGGCATGTTGGGAGTAGTGGTACAGGCCTCCCACCCCCAAACACCTTCACTGTGAAAATGGCTACCTACCTGTAAGTTTGTTAGGTGTACTGCAATGTCTTCCAGCTGCTTCTGGGTGGGGGAGTGCTTCATCCTGCTGAGGTGTAGGACAGGGGGCATGGTGGGAGTAGTGGTACAGCCCTCCCACTCCCAAACACCCTCCCAGGGAAGATGGCTACCTACCTGTAAGTTTGTTTGGTGTACTGCAATGGTTTCCAACTGCTTCTGGGTGGGGGAGTGCTCCTTCCTGTTGAGGTGTGAGACAGGGGGCATGGTGGGAGTAGTGGTACAGGCCTCCCACCCCAAACACCCTTCTAGGGAAGATGGCTACCTACCTGTCAGTTTGTTTGGTGTACTGCAATGGCTTCCAACTGCTTCTGGGTGGGGGAGTGCTCCATCCTGCAGAGGTGTGGGCCAGGGGGCATGGTGGGAGTAGTGGTACAGGTCTCCCACCCCCAAACACCCTCACTGTGAAGATGGCTACCTACCTGTAAGTTTGTTAGGTGTACTGCAATTGCTTCCAACTGCTTCTGGGTGGGGGAGTGCTCCATCCTGATGAGGTGTGGGCCGGGGGCATGATGGGAGTAGTGGTGCAGGCCTCCCACCCCCAAACACCCTCCCAGGGAAGATGGCTACCTACCTGTAAGTTTGTTAGGTGTACAGCAATGGCTTCCAACTGCTTCTGGGTGGGGGAGGGCTCCATCTTGCTACGCTGTGGGACATGGGCATGGTGGGAGTAGTAGTGCAGGCCTACCACCCACAAACACCCTCCCAGGGAAGATAGCTTCCTGCCTGTAACTTTGTTTGGTGTACTTCAATGGCTTCCAACTGCTTCCGGGTGGGGGAGTGCTCCATCCTGCTCAGGTGTGGGACAGGGGGCATGGTGGGAGTAGTGGTACAGGCCTCCCACCCACAAACACCCTCCCAGGAAAGATGGCTACCTACCTGTTAGTTTGAGGAGGGTAATGTAATGGTTGACACATGCTTCTGGGTGGGGTAGGGGGAGGGCTCCATCTTGCTGATGCTGTGGGACAAGGGGGCCTGGTGGGAATTGTAGTGCAGCTGCTTGTACACATGCCCCCATGGTAATGTTGCTAGCTACGTTTGGGGTGAATGTGAGTGAGTGAATGTTGGATCTGTGAGACATGTTTTTGTGAGTGTGTGGTGCAGATGAATGGAATTTGTCCTAGGTGGTGTAGCTTTGTAGTTGTGCAAGACAGTACATATCAGTGTGGTGGTAGTCATTTATTTGTACTTACCAGCCTCCACTCCCCCGGGTACTCCTGTGAGACTCTCTAGATGCAGTATGGCAAGCACCTTCTCCTCCCATGGTGTGAATGGTTTTGGTGGAATGGGAGGGCCACTGCCAGTCCTCTCAGCCAGCTCACGGTTCTTGCTTCTCCTCTCTTTGACAACCCTCTTCAGATCATGCCACCGCTTCATGATCTCCTTTTTGGATCGCGGGGTGGTCCCTACTGCATTGACCCTTTCGACTATCCTTGCCCACATTTGTGTACTTGTGGCTAATGGTGTCTATTGGACCAGGCTACCAAACAGTTGTGGTTCCACTCTGACTATCTTATTCGCCATGACTGTCAACTTACTCTCTGTGAATTAGGGCATTTTATGTGTTGACATGGTGTGTGGTATGCAAAGTGGTTGTGAGTGCAGGGGTGTGAATGACGGGTGTGGTTGAGATGTGTATGGTGTGTGATGTGCAGGGGGGTTAGTAGTGCAGGTGTGGTAGTGATGGTGGTGGTGGTGGTGATGATGTGTGTGTGCTGTATTCTTTTGCCTCTCCTCTCTGATCTGGTGAATGCCCTTCTCTTCTGGAGTGTTGCAAAGGATTGCGGTCAGGGAAGGGGCTGGTTGTATACTCAGCTATGTGGGTGTTTCCAAATGGGGTATTGCTGTCAGGTGTGTTGTGTGTGTTGTCCTGGGAATTGTATTTTTCTTTTTGCCATGTGGTTGTGTCATTGGGGTGTGTTTTGTGTTTTTGGGGGGCATGGCTAGTTTGCTGTGTGCACTTTTTGGCCTTATTGTGGGTTTTTTCATTCGTCCGCCATATTTTTCACGGATGGTCCTCAGCGATGGCTATGCTGCAGCTCTTCCGCTGGCTCTACCATTCATCCCTGTGTGCGACCGCGGCGGTTGGAAACAGCATAACGTACTGCGGGACCATTGGGAATATCCTAATTTCCAGTGCGGTGTCTCCGCTATACTTGCGGCAGGTTGATGTTTTTCCGCAGCAATCCGACCACCGCGGACGGATTTTGGCCATCTCCGCCCGCTACGGGCGTTTTTTCTTGGCCCCGTTACGCCGCGGTCGGTGTTATTTGGCGGTTGATCCTAATTTGGCCGCCGGATTTTCCACGGTACAGGTGGGCGGTGGTTTTCCGCTTCATGGCGATTGGGGTGGTTTTCCGACCGCCATCCTAATAGACCCCCATGTCTTTTCGGATATTTCCTCACTGAAATATTTGAATCGTCAACCTGATGCTAGATCACTGGATATAATTGGACATTTCCTTAAACCCATCATGGTATGCAGTCATAATTTAGAGTGATAAATATCGATATACCAAAATATCGATGTTTAAATCTCGATATGACAGAATATCGACCTGCAAGAATATCGTCAACAAGAATATCAGCATGCAGGTAAGAAATATCGTTTTACTGAATATCGAAGTTAGTAATATCGTCAGTTAAAATATCGTTGTGAATAATATCAACATTTTGTTTTAGTGTCCTGTATGTTAGTATATGTGTTTAAAGTATAACTTTTTTTAATGTATGTTAGAATTGTTTAGAAATAATTTATTGTATGTTAATTAATTTTTGCATATTTTAGTTCCGTAGCAGGTTGTGAATTTATAGGGGAATAGGGTGAGAAGTAATTTAATTATAATATATTTTTTATTCATTTTTTAGAACTTATTCATTTAAAAAAGTATATATATATTGAGTTTTAGTTCCGTAGCAGGTTGTGGGCGTATGGGGGAATAGGGTGGGAAAAAATGTAATTGAAATTAATTAAATAATCATTTTATTAACTACTATTTTTGTATGTAATAATTTATATTGTTAATTGTGTTAATTATTTTTTATTAATCGTTTATTAATAATGAATAATTAATGAAAAATATGTTAATTGTGTAATTGTTTTAGGAGCGGGTTGTGGGTTGATAGGGGAGTAGGGTGGGAAGTAATTTAATCATAAATAATTAACTACTATTTTTAATAATTCATATTTATGTAATTAATATTTTATATTGTTAATTGTGTTAGAAAATATTATTAATTAGTTATTAATTGGATATTAATTGTTGACAATTAATGGGTAAATATGTTAATTGTGTAATTTTTTTAGGAGCGGCTAGTGGGATGATAGGGGAGTAGGGTGGGAAGTAACTTAATGATAATAAACGTTTTATTATTTTTTATATATAATATTTATTTAAAGTTATTTTAATGTGTTAATTGTGTGAACTAATTTATTTTGATAGTTTTTAAGTTAATTGTTATTAGTTAACTAATTATTTGTTAATTAATTATGTTAATTGTGTAATATTTAACAATATTGGTGGTGGTGTTTATAGGGTAATATGGTGGGAGGTAAATGATGTTTGAAAAATTAATTATTTGGTCATTTATATTAATTATTTCCCTACTGTTGTATTTGCTGGAGTGGGAATAGTAAATTATTCCCCTACACTATCCAACACTTTCCCTACTGTTACACTTGGTGGAGTGGAAATAGTAAATTATTCCCACCCGCTATCCAACACTTCCCTACTGTTGTACTTGCTGGAGTGGGAATGTACGTTTTTAACTCCCCACTATCCAACACTTTCCCTACTGCTGCAATTACAGGAGTGGGAATAGTAATTTTTACCCCTCTGCTATCCAACACTTTCTCTACTGTACCATTCGTTGGAGTGGGAATAGTAATTTTCACCCACCCGCTATCCAACACTTTCCCTACTGTTGCACTCATTGGAGTGGGAATAGTAATTTTTATCCACCCGCTATCCAACACTTTCCCTATTGTTACACTCAATGGAGTGGGAATAGTAATGTTTACCTTACCCCCCCCCCGCTATCCAACACTTTCCTTACTGGTGCATTCGCTGGAGTGGGAATAGTAATTTTTTCTGACCCGCTATCCAACACTTTCCCTACTGTTGCATTTGCTGGAGTGGGAATAGTAATTTTTACCCACCTGCTATCCAACACTTTCCCTACTGTTACACTTGTTGGAGTGGGAATAGACATTTTTACCTCCCCGCTATCCAACACTTTCCCTACTGTTGCACTCACTGGAGTGGGAATAGTAATTTTTATCCACTCGCTATCCAGCATTTTCCCTACTGTTGCACTCCCTGGAGTGGGAATAGTAATTTTTAACCACCCGCTATCCAACACTTTTACTACTGGTGCACTCAGTGGAGTGGGAATAGTAATTTTTACCCACCCGCTATCCAACACTTTCCCTACTGTAGCTATTACTGGAGTGGGAATAGTAATTTTAACCCCTCTGCTATCCAACACTTTCACTACTGTTACACTCCGTGGAGTGGGAATAGTAAATTATTCCCCTCCGCTATCCAACACTTTCCCTACTGTTGCACTCTCTGGAGTGGGAATAGTAATTGTATCCCCTATGCTATCCAACATTTTATTTACTGTTATAGTTAATGTAGTGTAAAATATTTTTTTACAAATAATTATTAATTATTAATTAAAATATTTGTATGTATTATATATATATTTTGTTTTATATTTATATGACAGGTATATATATATATATATATATATATATATATATATATATATATATATATATATATATGTATTTATAATTATTATTATGTTTCTAACATTTTACAATTGAATAAAATAATTAGTTATTAATATTATTAAGTTAATATATATGTAATTGTTTTAAAATATGTATGTTTAATTTTTTTAATGTTACATGTATTATTTATCATTTTTAACATTTTTAAAAAATTGATGTTTTTATTAATTATATTTAGTTAATTTTATATTATTATTTTTAAGATATTTTAAAAAACGATATTGTATACAATGATATTTTACACAACGATATTTTGGTTTCGATATTTTTGTATTTACCTTTTTAAAGATAGGATGTCGATATTCTGTCCATCGATATTCTAGACTCGATAATCTTCTAGGTCGATATTTGGTGCATCGATATTCTGTCAGTGATCCACCCGTCATAACATTAAATACTGCTTATGCTCATAGACACAATTTGACCTGTATATTGACAGATGTGGAGGAGAATTTTATAGATTCATTAGACGAAAGGAGAAGAATGACTATGGGTAGAGCAGCAAATCATATGAATGCACAAACATGGGCTAAAGAAGAGCTTGAGCATAGGGTAGCTTGGAATGTAGCTGCATTAGCATTAGCTTGTCAACATCATGGGAAACAGTGTGCATATCCTCGAAAATCTATTTTAGATACTTATTTTGTAGCTAAGAGTGAATGTGACCACACTTTTGAAATCCATGGGAATGGAGGATTATATTTAGATGGAGCAGGTCCTGTTATTCCAGAAATCTATTAGATGGGTGTGAAGAATGTTCACTATATATTACCCATTGTTTGGCACATGTTGCTTGGGCATAGCTTTTCCCAAAATCTATCACGTGGGGCATCTTGATGACCCAACAGGGGAAGAACATGTGAGAACTAAGGGGGTGATTAGGTTGTCCGCCCGCCACCCTAGCGGTAACGGGACCGCCCGCCTTCCATGCGGCAGTCCCGCCACCCCAATTATGATGCGACCACCACCATGGCGGTCACATCTGTGATTTTAACATTGCGGCAGGTGCTGCTGGCTGCAGCACCTACCGCGATATTAAAATGCAATGTTGTGCATTGCCATGCACAACATGGCAGGCACCGCGCAGTGCCTGCCACCTTGCGCACTTTGCGTCCGCTGTGATACCCCCTGCCATTATAATGTGGTGGGGGTAAATCTGGTTACGATGGCGGGTGGATCCCCTCTGCCGGGCCGGCAGTGGTGATCCGCCCGCCATCGTAAACAGGCCCTAAGATAGGTGCGAGTGCTAGTGAAAGTGTGGGAGACATCTTTGGTGCCAGAATACAATCTGTAGGAGTGATGCTGAATTTGCATAAGATTAGAAAACTTTGCACTGTAGTTGATAAGTTGTCTACTAGTGTGGAAATGTGGATTTTCCTGATCCGTTATGTCCCCTATCTTGGACCCCAACGGTTCTATATGCATGTTACAAGTACATGTATGTTCCCTCCAGTTCCAGTTTCTAAGACGCAAACATATGTGTGTCTACCGTCAACATGTTCTCTGTCAGATCCGCCATCTATGGGCTGGATATTCGATTCCTAAGTATGAAAGGCCACCGACTTTACATGGCTAAGTTACTCCATTTTTACAGTTCAGGCGAGTAGGCCCGATTCTGTCCTCAAAGCCTTTCCCTGCTCTCTGTCTCTGACAGCTTCAGCTTGAGCTCGCATCTGTATCCATGAACTTTGTCCTACTCCCTGTGCAGCTAACGGTGCCTGCCTCGGCTAGTTTTCGCCTGTCTGCCAAGAAGTTGTATTTCACCTTCGAATTATCTATTTTGCTCTTCAGCCGATGCATTCCTGTCCAGTGATTTAGGTAAACATTTCCTTTAGCTCACAAGCAAAGGACTCAGCCTTTCCGTCCTCCTGCAAGTGATTCATAGCCCTGTTGCCATGGAAAGTTTTCTGCCCCTCGCATCTCATATAGACACTTAGACGCTTGTACACGCACACAGTCAGTATAGAATAGATTCTGTCCGAGAGTCTCTTCCTTGTGGATAACATAGTTCTTTAAACATAGGATGTTAGATATGATTTGGGATTAGGATGACTTGACCCCAGACTTCTCGTCTCCACATGTAGAGCTAAATGTCAAGTCCCCTTCACCCCCTAGTTGCACGTCAATTACACGTCATGCTGCCGCGCGCGCATCTATGCCAAGTATTATCTTATAGATCCACCTATGTCTGATAATTCTAACCAATCATGTTTCTCTTATTCCTTATTACGCCTAGTTTCGATTATGTCACTGTCACGTCATTTTTCTTATCAAATGTTACGCCTTCTACATTCGTTTCATTGTAATGTACTTATTATAAAAATACATGTCTGTTAATAAATTATTGTACTTCACTTCCTGAACCTTCGTGGTGACGGAACCTGAGGGCCGCGACTCGAGTCGGCCATTTTGAATGGAATAAAGCCCATTAGAAACCTCTTATACCACGGATTCTGCCTCTTGTTATTTTGAGCTATTTACTTTAATTTAAGATTCCGCATGAAATTCAGCCCGGTAATATTTATTTTATTTACCACATAATGGCGCCCGAACAGGGACACTTTCTCATCTCACGCGCCGGCGGTGCGTTGCAGGCCCGGTCTCCTGCCACAGCTGGACGGACCATAAACGCGTACCAGCAGGATTTCCTGTAAGCTCCCTCCGGTCAAGCGGGGGCGACTGAGGCTGCGATCAACCCAGACGAGGCGGTGAGAAGTGCGAAGTATCCCGACCAGAGCCTAGCTGAGAGAGCAAGATCCGAGGTATACAGAGGCCCACCAGGTTTTCCGAAATTCCGACGTCCAGAGGGTCCGATGTCCGCAGTTATCGAGTCCTGTCCATTCTCTGAGGCCTTCCGTTTCAAGGAGCTACTCGGTGAGTACCATCGCCGGGGAGGCGTGTTGACGCGCACATAGGTTGTGCCGGTCAAGACGGATTTGGGTACACAAATCCGGTCTGCACTGTTTAGCAGTGTATATGTACTGTTTAGCAGTATATCAAGTATTCCGAAGTATTCAGTTATTGTCAAGAATTCAGCGTGGTGATTAGTTAGGCAGACTGTCATCATTGTCGATCATTGTTATAAAGTTTAATGTTTAATGTTTAAAGTATTCAGAAAATGTCTTGCATATTGTGGTATGAATGACTGTTCATTGTTCACTGTTCATTATTGTGTTTCTCGTATTAAGTAAGTTCAAGAGTAAGTATCAGATCAGTTGTCAATATGCCGCTCTTCTCGAAGTTAAGACAGATTACTACCAGAAAAGGGGTGCTTGAAGAAGCAGTTCCTATTCCTCCTAGAGACACTCCAGGACATTTCATGTACCATAAACATGGCTTAGATGCCATATTGTTTCTTGATCTATGGGTAGATTATACCAAAGGATTACCGGAAAGTCAAAGGTGGCCCATAGCGGGAACCTGGGATGCAGAGTGCATCATGAAAGTGGAGGAAGAGTTATGGAAAAGAAAGGTCAGACAGTCACAGAAAGACGCCGTTGAGTTATGGCGTAAAGAATCTCATAGACGAACAGAAAAAGCACGTAGACAAGAAGAGAGGAGTAAAGAAAGTTCAAATAAAGTTCAAGAAAATCTCTTAATTGAGGAAGGTATCCGAGTGAAATCAGAACAAGTAAATAGACAAAGAAATGCTCTTATGAATGGTATGTATCCCCTTCTAGCCGAAGGACTACCTAAGGCTGTTACGGAGGTGCCAAAAGACTTGCCACCCCCGTTATTTCCAATTAAGGTACATCCAAAGGGGCATCCCAGAACCGCAGAAGATGTTTTCCTTTCCTCATATCTAGACGATGCAGCCCCCGAGTATGCTAACGCCACACCACATAGACCGTCTGGCGGAGGGGTTCAACGTCAGGATCAGGTATCTGTCCCCGTGCAACAGCAAGTCCCGATACAAGCATCGGCAAGCACATCTGTTTCCGCATCTGTTTCCGCAGTCGACTCTACAGGGGTATCGACACCCATAGTTGCTGTATCACGTTCGACGAACCCTTTCACACCCGACGCCCCAGATGGGGCCACGGGAGGTGCTAGCAGTATTTTTACACCACCTAGAATAAATAAACTTGTTTTTCAAGAGTCAGCACATTCACGTACACCTAAGTTCGTAAATGAACGTACGCTTAAGGAACTTCTTGTAAATTGTAGATATGACCCGGTGGTTGGTAAGGAGGACGAAATGGTCCTGGCATCATTACGTATCAGACGAGCCGCAGAGTATTTAGCAAGGTTACCAGGGATGGCTACGCATCTAGATAACATATATCATTTTGTTCAAACAGGACGAGATCCAGGATGTATTAACAGAGCTATGGAATTCCAGAAAGTAGAAATACAGGGGGAACTGTTACGTTTCCTCATAAACTGTGTAATCAGAAATCAAGACCGTCCGGGGGTAGACCCGAATGCAATGCTTACTCTTACAAAATGGAGTCAGAATATATCAGAAGGGAGACACGATAAGCAAAATTGTATAATAGCCATGTGCCGAAAAATACGTAAAGAAATAGAGCGTATTCATGAAGAGAGATTGGGAACAGACGAGTTTGAGCAAGATGAAGTGTCCGAATCAGGGGACTCTGCAAGACAGTCAGAGACCATAGCCTATGTAGGCAGAGGAAGATCTTGTGAAAATACTAGATGTTTTTCTGATCCAATACACTCTGTATGTCCAAATAATAGCAGAACGTATCCGACGCCTGTAATGAATCTGAAGTCTCCTGAACATTCGTTTCAAGCCGCAGATAAAATACTACGAGAACGAAGGGGTTATCACCTCCTCGATTCCATGGATGAGCAAGAATTAGCCAGATCAGCCGTTCACTGGATTGTTAGTCCTGAAAAATACGGTGATGAGACCGTAGCACACACGTTTCTCAACCTCAGTACAGATGAACAACGTTTAGCTGGAATCTATATGATTCAGCAACTCCTCATATTATATAAGAGCCAACATGCTGACCCTGGTCCTTTACCTGATATATTAACGGAACTACTTACGTACAGATGGAGAGGTTCTAGTAACAAGCTAATTAAAGAGATATTAGTGTCACGTAAGCAGTACGTCCTTTTTGTAAGTCCAGATTCTCTCTCCTTGCCCCCCAGAGAAAGAGCACCGTACTACATGGATAGACAAAATCCCCTACGGGAAGTGCATCCAATAAAAGGCGAAGATAATGAGTTTCACCGTGTATTTGTTTACACACCTATATCAAAAATGGAATTATTAGAAATGAAGAAAGTAGTACCTAGTCATGACAAAGACCCAGCGGGTTTCCACCGAGAAATTAAAGACATGTTACTGATGGGAGAGTACACCTTTCCTGATATTATGACGATATTAAAGGTGCTTCTGCCTGCTGGCATATATGAAAAACTGAAAGAAAAAGAGTGGGAAGTGGGAGACCAAAAGATAGACTGGACAGCATTAGCAGAGGAAGAAAGGGGCCGAGCCGCAGGTTCAGGGCTCGGGGATAAAGTTAAACTATTACCAGGTTTACTAGTACAGGTACTGCCACGTTTATTAACTACAAAAAAGGAAGATTGGGGTGCAATCACAGCCTGTAAACAAAAGCAAGATGAAGACACAAGCGATTATTATGCTCGATTTGAAAAATGTTTTGGTATAAATAGTGGTATAAAAGCAAGTAGTGACTCATATCCACATTTATTTGTGACAAAATTAGTGGAAAATGCATTGCCTCCAGTGAAGAATAGAATATTGAAATTCGAGAGTACCTGGCAAAGTAACACTCCGTCGCAAATGCTACAAATGTTACAGTATCATCACAATAGAATTAGGGATGAACAAGAACACGAGCATAGACGCATGAAGGATACAAAAATGAAAATGCTAGTTTCTCAGACAGTACCAGCAGATGGTCACAAAAAGGGTGTGACACATTCTGGTGATTCTGCAGTTCCTGTAAAGGGAACCTGCAATTACTGTAAACAACTAGGCCATTATGTACATGATTGTCAAGTCCTGAAACGAAATATAGCTACAGGCATTACAAAGGAGAGACCACGATTAGTTAGACAAGATCAGAATGAACAAGGAGCTATGCAGCATGGACAGTCCATGCCAGCCTCACAGCAACCCATACAGTTTGTGCCAGCTGCACCACCGTTGCCTGCTACTGCCACACAAACCGCAACACGACAACTGTATCAGACTGCACAGTATGAATACCCTGAATACCAGCGTTACGCATGAACCAGCCTAGAGAGGGAAGTTGACTTACCACTTATCGAGATTCCTGTAGATCAAGAAGGACCTTATGTACATAGTGAATTATTAGGTCATGACAGAAAATTTTTACTCGATACAGGGGCAAGTCGAACAACCATAAAAAGTAGTGAAGTTCCAGGGGCACCCCTCTCAGGCTCTAAAAATGTTTCCCTTGGTTTTTCAGGAAAGCCTATTGTTAATGAAGTAACACAGCCACTTCCACTTACGATAGGTCCCTTGACACGAACTACAGACTTATTACTTACCAAATCATGTCCGGAAAATTTGTTAGGCATAAAGACATTGAAAGCCCTAGGGGCTATTATTTGTTGTTCTCCGGAAGGAGTAAGGTTGTTTTTGCGTGATTTTAAAGGTCACTATGTGTCTAGAGACATGGATCCCCGACTACAGATTTTACCAGTACATCTATGGGCACAAGGCCCTACGGATGTTGGCTGCATGAACATTACACCCTATCGAGTTACATTGAAAGCAGGAGTGGTACTACCACGAATGCGACAATACAAGTTACCGCATGATGCTGTAGTGGCTTTGTTGAAAATCATTGATGAGTTAATTGCCCAGGGAGTAGTTGTAGAAACAGACTCCAATGTATGTAATTCACCGATAATTCCGATTCTTAAACGAACTGATCCTACTGCTCCACCAGTGTACCGATTGGTTATTGATTTGCGTGAACTAAACAAGTGTATTGTACCACAATTCCCTGTGGTCCCTGATATATCATCATTGTTGACAGCAATTGATTCCGAAGCAACATTCTTTACTGTAATTGATCTCAAGAATGCCTTTTTCAGCGTCCCAATAGATCCGGAAAGCCAATACTTGTTCGGATTCAGTTTAAATGGGCGCAGCTTTAAATTCTCACGCGCTCCCCAAGGATTTACAGAAAGCCCCAGCATCTATAGCCAAGCACTGAAACGAGAACTTGACAGTATACACATGCCCGTTAACACCGCATTGCTTCAATACGTCGATGATCTGCTGATCACCGCACGAAGCGAACACGAATGTGAAAAAGCCTCATTGACAGTCTTACATTTTCTAGCAGACAAAGGACACAAGGTGTCCCCTTCTAAGCTGCAATTCTGTGTTCAGCGAGTTATTTATCTTGGTCACTCGCTGTCCAAGGAGGGAAGGCAGCTTACACCTGATCGCATTCAGTTAATTGCAAACATGCCAATACCGCAGACGCAAAAGGAAGTGCGGGCTTTTATAGGCCTCACTTCATACTGTAGACAGTGGATTCCCCAATATGCATTTCTAGCGAAGCCACTCATTCAGTTAACCACACAGGAGGCAGCCACATCGACTGTTCTCCCTTGGACTCAGGAACATACACAAGCTTTTGAAAGCCTAAAGGAAGCTTTATGTCAAGCACCTGTTTTAGCAACACCATGTTATAGCAAACATTTTACACTCTTTGTTACAGAACGCGAAGGTACTGCCTTGTCAGTACTCACTCAGGATCAAGCAGGAGCATGTAAGCCATGTGCTTATTTCTCCAGTACATTAGATCCCGTAGCTCAGGCTTTGCCTGCGTGTCTGAAATCAGTAGCAGCGACAGCTTTAGCAATCAGACAAAGCGATGCCATAGTATTAGGACATCCATTGACAGTACAAGTACCACATGCAGTAGAGGTTCTTGTGAACCGAACGCAAACACAACACTTGACCATAGCAAGACTTACTGGTTACGAACTGACATTGTTTCAGCCACACATAGAAATCAGACGTTGTAATACACTGAATCCTGCTACACTCTTACCAGTAATTGGAACCGACCCACTAGCTCATGATTGTATTAAAGTCATTGAAATAAAGACAAAACCCAGACAAGACTTAACAGACGTTCCATTGCTAGATCCAGACCTGACGTTATATGTAGATGGTTCGTGTATGAGGACAAGTACAGGAAATTTAGTTGCCGCATACGCAGTCACCACAGACACTGAAGTTATTGAAACAAACTGTATAGATACTCTGTCAGCCCAAGCAGCAGAACTTGTTGCTCTAACACAAGCCTGTATTCAAGCCACAAATAAGAAAGTTAATGTATACACTGACTCACGTTATGCATTCGGAGTTGTACACGACTTCGGCGTACTATGGCGAGAGAGAGGTTATTTAACGTCCCATGGTGCCCACATTCAGCACGGACCCCTCATTCATGCCTTGTTAGACGCAATACATCTACCCACTGCTATATCAATTATGAAATGTAAAGCACACACGAAGGTTACTGATACCATTTCTCAAGGCAATGACTTAGCTGACAGGACAGCTAAACAGACTGCTCAGAATCGCACATTAGACATGACAAAGCCAATAGTTCAGACACCAACACAGTGTATGACAATTAAGGATCCCACACTTGATGTAATTGACATACAGACACATGCCACAGCAGAAGAAATAAAGAAGTGGACTGAACTAGGAGGGATCCAGACAGATCAAGGATGGATGACGAAAGAGAAATCCGTGTGGTTTCTCCCTGATTCCATGGTTCAAGTCATTATAGCTACAGTTCACAGTCCCGCACATTTAGGAGAGAAGGCTATGTTAGACAGCATTCAGCACATTTGGTTTAACAAACATTTGCGAGCAGCTGCTAAACAAAAAGTTCGTACCTGTATGATATGTTGTCAGTTTAATCCAGGAAAGAGTGTTCCCGTAGAGCAGGGTGGATTTCAGCCTCCTGACCATCCTTTTGAAGTCCTCCAGATGGATTATATTCAGATGGAACGTTGTCGAGGATTCAAATATGTCCTCGTAGTTGTCTGCGCTCTCTCCCGTTGGACAGAGGCGTATCCCGTATCAGATTACACTGCCTCGACTACTGCCAAGCAGCTAGTTCGAGAATTCTTCCCACGGTACGGTTTACCACGTGTTGTATATTCAGATAACGGTCAGCCTTTCTCATCCGAATTAATGAAACATGTCTCACTCCTGTTGGGATATCAGTGGAAATTCCACTGTGTCCGACACCCCGAAGCAGCAGGTCTCGTAGAAAGACATAACCAGACACTGAAAATCAGACTGTCCAAAATATGTAGAGAGAAAGGTGTCGACTGGATAGTAGCATTACCAGTTGCACTCTTTTACATGAGAATGGTAGCACACTCTAGAACAGGGCTATCCCCGTATGAGGTGATCTTTGGTAGACCGCCGAATATGTGGGGGACGCCTATACCACGTAAAATAACTGATGTTGACTGTAATATGCTGACAGATTACCTGGCTTCCTTGATGTCTGCACTACAATCTTCTCGTTCACAGGTAGCTGCAGCCTTTCCCGACAACACTGAGGCGAAACCCCATGACGTTGTTCCGGGTAATCTTGTCTTTGTGAGAAATTTCGACAGGAAGAGTCAATTGGAGCCCAGGTGGAAAGCACCCAAGTTGGTCCTGTTGACCTCAAGAACAGCCGTGAAGATCGAGGGACGAAAAGGGTGGATTCATTCCAGTCACGTAAAAAAATTTCATGGACTACCTTCAGATATAGACACTGTGCCCTGCACTCCCTCACAGACTGATTCAAAACTTCCTTTTGTTGAACTGAATGACTCTCAGTGCTATAAACAGAAACTCAGGTCCAGATCTAAACTGTCGGACGATTTGATTGTTTAAGTCCTCTCCAAGGTGAAGCGGTTGAATCTGTCCCGACATGTATCCCTTAGGTCTGAATCATGTAGAGTCCAGAATCATAATGAAACGACATGCTTATTGTAAATTACTGCGTAACCACTGTATTGTGACTTTATTAATTTTGTTTTCCTTGAGTTTTTTAATAGTTACTGCAAGTATATTGTTGCATATGTATTATCCTGTTTCTAAACGTGTTTTCAATATAACTAATGAACATTCTTTTAGTGACCTACCGCCACATGAATTATCCTATAGACTTGCGCTGCGCAATAACACATTCATTAGTATGTTACATCATTCCCATCAGACTAGTAATGCGACCAATTGTTGGGTGTGTGGCCGACTCCCTCCCTATCAGAATAACAAAGGAGTTCTGCCTTTCTTTCCACATCCATTTACACGCAATGGCTCCTGTGGAGCATGGTTTAGTTTATTAAATTCCATAGACCCAGACACAGCAGTTTATCAACAACATTGGATATGGGGAAATCTGAATCTAGTTTTATTCAAAGTCTGTCACCCTAATAAGGAGGGTCACCTCAGTAGAACAGGAACTGATCTAGAAAATGAAGTGTATAAATTAGGTAATTTTACACCTAATCTTATGATTTTGAATGTCAAATCCGAAGTTGAACTAATTCTGCCCACTATGTCAGTATTTCCAGTTAAGGGTGAATTATGTGTGAGAAAAGTTGGTTCCATACATATGGGCCATAGCCAATGCGTTACTACAGTAGAATATAGTGATCAAGGCAAATCTTCATTTAGAGCTTCTCGCCATTCTTACTTTATATGTGGTCAGACGGCATATATGCGTCTGCCTCTAGATTGGGATGGTACCTGTTACATAGCATTCCTTTTGCCACCTGTTTTCCTAGCTCCCCCTGATTATTATCGAAATGTTCATTTAGTACACAATAGAGAGCAAAGAGATCTCCCAGTTGTCGATTATACTGAGACATCATGGGACAAGTATGTAGATTTCAATAAAGGTATCTTTCCCTATATAGGTACTATATCAAATAGTAAGCTGATACGCAGACTCACCAAGACTCTTGAAGCTGTAGTAAACGAGACTATAGCCGCCCTAGGCAATCTGACAGAGGAACAATCAGTGATGAGAATTGTTGTTCTCCAGAATCGTCTTGTCCTTGACGTCATCCTGGCCGATAGGGGCGGAGCTTGCAGGGTCATCGGATCCAGCTGCTGCATATTCATACCAGAAAATTCGCCATCTGTATATAAAGCTATAACACGCCTTCATAAGATTGTAAGCCAGATACACGAGAATCCAGGCACTTGGACGTGGTCCGGGTGGTTTTGGAGTGTGATATCAGCCTGGGGATGGAGAGTTCTATCCTTCCTAGGTATTGGCCTTCTTATGCTCTTCAGTTGTTGTCTATGCCTGCAATGTGGACCAACGATTTGTGGTCTGTGTGCCACATCGTGTATTCCACATCAAAGTTTTCGCTCAAGATCCCGGAAGAAGAAAGAAGAAGAAATGATGCTCCATGAGCAAATCAATGGAATGATGAAGATTGATGTCTCGTGAAGGGCAAGAAGGGGACAAGGAGGGAATGTGGAAATGTGGATTTTCCTGATCCGTTATGTCCCCTATCTTGGACCCCAACGGTTCTATATGCATGTTACAAGTACATGTATGTTCCCTCCAGTTCCAGTTTCTAAGACGCAAACATATGTGTGTCTACCGTCAACATGTTCTCTGTCAGATCCGCCATCTATGGGCTGGATATTCGATTCCTAAGTATGAAAGGCCACCGACTTTACATGGCTAAGTTACTCCATTTTTACAGTTCAGGCGAGTAGGCCCGATTCTGTCCTCAAAGCCTTTCCCTGCTCTCTGTCTCTGACAGCTTCAGCTTGAGCTCGCATCTGTATCCATGAACTTTGTCCTACTCCCTGTGCAGCTAACGGTGCCTGCCTCGGCTAGTTTTCGCCTGTCTGCCAAGAAGTTGTATTTCACCTTCGAATTATCTATTTTGCTCTTCAGCCGATGCATTCCTGTCCAGTGATTTAGGTAAACATTTCCTTTAGCTCACAAGCAAAGGACTCAGCCTTTCCGTCCTCCTGCAAGTGATTCATAGCCCTGTTGCCATGGAAAGTTTTCTGCCCCTCGCATCTCATATAGACACTTAGACGCTTGTACACGCACACAGTCAGTATAGAATAGATTCTGTCCGAGAGTCTCTTCCTTGTGGATAACATAGTTCTTTAAACATAGGATGTTAGATATGATTTGGGATTAGGATGACTTGACCCCAGACTTCTCGTCTCCACATGTAGAGCTAAATGTCAAGTCCCCTTCACCCCCTAGTTGCACGTCAATTACACGTCATGCTGCCGCGCGCGCATCTATGCCAAGTATTATCTTATAGATCCACCTATGTCTGATAATTCTAACCAATCATGTTTCTCTTATTCCTTATTACGCCTAGTTTCGATTATGTCACTGTCACGTCATTTTTCTTATCAAATGTTACGCCTTCTACATTCGTTTCATTGTAATGTACTTATTATAAAAATACATGTCTGTTAATAAATTATTGTACTTCACTTCCTGAACCTTCGTGGTGACGGAACCTGAGGGCCGCGACTCGAGTCGGCCATTTTGAATGGAATAAAGCCCATTAGAAACCTCTTATACCACGGATTCTGCCTCTTGTTATTTTGAGCTATTTACTTTAATTTAAGATTCCGCATGAAATTCAGCCCGGTAATATTTATTTTATTTACCACACTAGTACGACTGGAGGATTTTTAGTTGTAGATACGGAGATGGTAGCGATTAGGTCAATAGTTTTGCAGAATAGACCTGCGTTAGATGTTCTCCTTGCAAAAGAGGGTGAAGTCTGTCAGGTGTTAAAAGTTCAGCAATGCTGTACATACATTCCTGACAAGAGTCAGGACGTGAAGATATATATTAAGAACATTACTGACTTGAAGAGAGATTCGAAAGGGTTGGAAGCAACCGGGTGCATGGGAAGTGATAGATAATGGATTTTCTGCTGTAGGCAGATTGTTTGGAAACTTAAGGATTGGAATTGTTGAAAGCATTTTAAGACCCTTAGTCACAATTGCTCTATGTGGATTAACTCTGATTGTGATTTATAAAGGTTACCAACATGCACAGGTGAAAAGGGAGGGTGAAGAGAAAGAGAGCAGACATAGAATTAGAAAATAGACAAAGCAAATACTATGATGACATGAAGTTCTGGAGGAATCGCGGAGAAAGATGATGAAAACAATTGGATTTTGATTCATTCATCTGATAAGATATATTTAACTTGAAGTGATGGCTTGATTCCTCATCAGAGGGGGCATTGGAGAAGTGTAATTTTGGCTCCACCCTTACACATCACAAATACGCAATAAATACATGGACTTAGTACATGTACACTGTGTGTCCTAACAACATTAATGTAAAGTGTTGCACTTGACATTACTATTAAAGTGCTTTTACTGTAGGATTAGAGATTTATAAATACACAGTGTGCTTTAACCTCATTAAATTACTTTTTTGGTTAGGTGATTGAATAAAACCATCCTTACACTATGAAAATGTATTTACTCTAGAAATGAAAGGGATTTATGTAATATGTGCACTAATATTTCATTTTTGCATTTATAATGTAGTTCTTAGTCACATTTATACATATGTACTCAAGTTATTTCATCTGTATGCAACGTATAACATGAATCTAATGTACTGATATTTTCCATTCATTTGTGGTTGAATGTGCACACGCATATTAAATGTGCACCGTAAATGTGGACGCGTGACTGCAGGTGCGGCGCGCTAGCTGTGGCGATTCCGTTTTAATTCATTTTAAAATAGCACATTGTTTTAACTTCTAGCACTCTTCCCTACCTGTCTTTCCTTGCCGCCTGCTCCCCGTTCCACCACGGGCTCGCCCGATTGATGTGGAGGTAGCAGCGGCTGACATCTTTGGTGGGAGGGGCCGGGGGAGGCGGAGCTTCAACGTCTGCAGAAAGCTGACTCCGATACCTTAACTTCAAGCCTCCCACTTCGCTCAGCGGACGCGTGACTGCAGGTGCGACGCGCTAGCTGTGGCGATTCCGTTTTAATTCATTTTAAAATAGCGCATTGTTTTAACTTCTAGCACTCTTCCCTACCTGTCCCTCCTTGCCGCCTGCTCCTTGTTCCACCACGGGCTCACCCGATTGATGTGGAGGGAGCAGCAGCTGACATCTTTGGCGAGAGAGGCCGGGGGGAGGCGGAGCATCAACGTCAGCAGACAGCTGACTCCGAGGCCTTAACTTCAAGCCTCTCACTTCGCTCAGCGGACGCGTGACTGCAGGTGCGGCACGCTAGCTGTGGCGATTCCGTTTTAATTCATTTTAAAATAGCGCATTGTTTTAACTTCTAGCACTCTTCCCTACCTGTCTCTCCTTGCCACCTGCTCCCCGTTCCACCACGGGCTCGCCCGATTGATGTGGAGGGAACAGCGGCTGACATCTTTGGCGGGAGGGGCCGGGGGGAGGCGGAGCATCAACGTCAACAGACAGCTGACTCTAAGGTCTTAACTTCATGCCTCCCACTCTGCGTAGCGGACTCGCGAAGCGGGCGCGCCGGTGGCACGTTAGAGGCAAGCCCGTCTGCACCCGTCTGCGCCCGTCCGCGTCCGTTCGGGGCCAAGGGCCATAACCCCTGCCCCTTTACCAAAAATGATACAAAAATACTCTCCCAGTCTCCTATATGATCTATACAAAAGCCCAGAAGCTGATTGTATCTATTTCAAATTTGACTGCCCCACTTTTTCTTGTCCTGGCTGTGACTTCACCTGCTCTCCCTTACACAAGAAACCGCAATTACAGAATACTGCCATTCAACTTGAGTCCTGCAAACGACTTACAGCTGGGTGCAGTACTAAAAAAGGCCAAACTAAAGAATTTACCTTCTTTAACCTTAACTGCAGATCCCTTGCCAAGCATAGGGAGGATATTTTTGATCTCCTTTACAACTCTCAACCCCAGCCAGATGCAATTTTCCTCACGAAAACATGGCTACGCGATAGCTCCGGCCCTGACATTGCAGCGGCCCTGCCTCCTAACTATACCATTGTTAGGAAAGACCGAGGAGATAAAATTGGTGGCGGCATCGTGATTATCTTTAAAAAAGTTTATTCATGCAAATGGGAGACACTACCTTGTGGAGGGTGTGAAGCAGGCTTCTTTAAACTTCTTCTTCCCCCTCAATTCACACTAACAGGCTTCCTGGTGTACCGCCCCCCTGGCCCAGCAGGGCCTTGGGCAACAAACTTTCCAGACATCATTGCTCCTTTCTTACTTAACGCTGCCAATTTTACCATCGTGGGTGACCTAAATATTCACTTTGATGATCCTACGTGCAAGATAGGCTCCAGCTTGATTGCCGATCTTGAAGCCATGCACATACCACTCCGTAATTCAGGTCCCACACACGGGAGCAGCCACCTGCTCGGCCCCATATTCTCTAACTTACCCAACTTTCATAGCCAAAAAGCTCTGCCTCTTCTCTGGTCTGACCACTTTTAAGTACATTTTAGGTTAGTGCTTGACTCTCAGTCACCGGCTATCTCATTACCCAAAATAAGGAGCAGAAATTGGAAGAAACTTGACATTGAAGCTTTAAATCAACATCTATTGAATGGTGCCCCGGACTTATCACCCATTCAAATCTCCGACACAGTCTCCATCCACACTTGGTTAATGGCATCTGTGAACACCTGCCTTCCCTTATCACTTAAGGAACCTAACAATCACCGTCCACCGGCCCCATGGTTCACTGAAAAATTAAAAAGCGAAAAAACTAAATGCAAGGCTTTAGAAAGACGTTGGAGGAAGGACTATGCCTTAGAAACCAAGCAGTACTATAAAGCTGCGAAGAGAGAATATAATGCCCTGTGCAAAATAGCGCGCACGGAATATGTGAATAAAACTGTCACATCAGCACAAAATAATGCTAAAGTCCTGTTTAAACTAGTTGGGGATCTCTCAGGAGCTAACTGCCAACCGGCACCCCCATCACTTGATGAAGCACAGTGTGAAATTGTGGCTAAATTCTTCATTGGAAAAGTGGAAAAGATCTATGCTGAACTTGAGTCTTCTACTCCCACAACAGAACAGCACTTAACAAATACATCAGACACGCCTAAATGTAACAGCTCAGCTGGGCTAGCAGCTCCGGTGTCCACCAGGGAAATAACTAATTGGCAACCTTTAGACCCCTTGTCCTTTAGCTCAATCCTAAATAGTCTTAAATCAGGCTCTCCTAATGACCTACTGCCAGTCAATATCCTTCAAAAACTCAACTCCCCTTCATTAGGAATCATCATGGAGCTACTTAATGCCTCACTGAGGGAAGCCATCCTACCGGCAGAAAGGAAGCACGCAATGGTTCTTCCTCTCTTGAAGAAACCAAATGCTGATCCAACCGAGCCCTCCAACTTCTGCCCAATTTCCCTCCTCCCTGCTCTCTCTAAAGTCCTGGAAAAACACGTGAATCAACAGCTCACACGGTTCGTGGAATCCAATAACCTCTTACACGAGTCCCAATCTGGCTCCAGAGCTGGCTACTCCACTGAGTCCATGCTTTTAGGAGTCCCTGAAACAATACGCAGGCTTCTGGATAAAGGGGAAATGGTGGCACTCATTCTACTTGATCTATGTGCCACCTTTGATACGGTATCCCATCCTACCCTCCTTAAAGCACTCCAGTCTCTGGGAATTGTTGGATCAGCATTAGTGTGGATCAAAAATGTCCTCACCAATCGGACTTTTCAGGTCTTCTCTCCTTCGGCTTGCTCAAAGACCTATGATTCTCCCTATGGAGTGCCTCAGGGACCGATACTGAGTCCTATGCTTTTTAATCTTTACGTCAGCCCCTTAGCTACCATCGTGATGAGGCTGGGCTGTCAATATTCTCCTACGCCGATGACACCCAGCTTCTTTTTTCTTTATCCGCCAATGATAAATCCAGCGTCTCATCCTTACAGCTAGGGTTGCTTAAAATCGCCAACTGGATGCACACTAACTGGTTAAAGCTAAACTGTGGCAAGACGGAAGTTTTGATCATGGGGAAAGATAAAGATCTTTGGGGCCCACGCCACTGGCCACCTGAAATGGGTGAACTCCCTAAACCTGTACAAACAGCTCGCAATTTAGGCATAGTGATTGACGATCAGCTGGCCATGAAACAGCAAGTAGCCAAGACCACGTCCACTTGCTTCACTATTCTCAAATGGCTCCGCAAGATATTATGAATGCTGCCTGAATCCACCCAAAGAACAGTCATCCAGGCCCTAATCACATCTAGGCTTGATTACAGCAACATCCTCTATCTAGGAGCAAATAAGGAATTAATACGCAAGCTGCAGGTGGTACAGAATTCTGCAGCACGGCTACTCTGCCAGATACCGAAAACATCCTCCATTTCAGGCACTTTGTGTGATCTCCATTGGCTCAGGATTGAGCAACGTACACAATTTAAGGCCGTGTGTTACATGCATAAGATCAAGCTGGGAACAGCACCCCATTACCTTTGCTCCCTAGCCCAGCTTTATCTCCCGCCCCGCCTTCTCCACTCCGCATCCTAAGTCAACTTCACAGTTCCCAGATTCGAGCTTTCTCGCATGGGTGGACGCTCTTTCTCGTACCTGGCCCCAGTGCTGTGTAACTCTCTACCTGCCCTACTCCGCCTCAAAATCTGCCATAAAAGCTTCTGTAAAAACCTGAAGACCTGGCTTTTCAGCCAGTAAAACAGCCCGTCCGTTCTATCTGCAATCCGTCCGTGCGCCGGGAAACCTCCGGGTAGCTGTGCGCCTTATAAATGTAATTAATAATAATAATAATAATTGATTTAATATGATAAATTGCAATGACTGGCCTGCATTTCTTTCTGTTTAAAATACTGTTTTCCATTTTCTGCTTTGCATGTCTTTTCCTTGCACTTAAATTCACATTGTTTGTTAGTTTGAGAATAGATGTAACACTGTCTGAGATAAGGACCTTGACAAGGAACATAGAGTGCCAGAGCAGCAACTGAAAGTTTCCATTTATCCATGTTGCAAGGAGTTAGAGGCATACAAGGACAATATTGTTTCCAGGGTTGGCCTGGGATATTTGGTAAATGTCTTAGCTCACAATGTGAGAATGGAAAGGACAATGGAGCCCCTGATGATGCATACAGAGGGGTGTTACTTTGGAGACTCTTGTGGCAGTAACTGGTGTTCACACTGTCTGATGTCAGGAGCACTTTTCATTGGACTTTGATAGGTGTAGACCTCTATAGCTATCCATTTTGACTTTCTGCTGAGTGTGGCTTAGGCTAACACTCATACCCCTCTCCAAAGAAGACTTTTGACCAAGCTTCTGAAATGCTGATAATTTCCGGCACTTCCCTGCATTTTTCAACATTTCTCAATGTTTGAGATCTTTTAGATTTAAGAAATCCCTGAGAAAAAAGTGATGGAGGTTCTACCTCAAGTATGTCCTCCGGAAAGGTGCAACACAAGAATTAGAATTGAGAGTATTATTATATCAGCAATATCCTATTTGGTTCACTGACTACTCTTAGATTTGGGTTATCAACGATTTTTGAGAAGTCGTCTCATCCTCATTTTATCGAGGCTTGCTTCATCATTTGATGAACTCTCACACCGGGATAAGAGCAGTGACGCCCCGGCGGACTCAACTAGGGGAAGCTAGTCTATCCCTAGGAGTTTTTATAAATCTTAAATCAGGACAATACCCTGGGTCCTATTTTTTAAGGGGGATAAGAGTGAACATAAAATTTACCTAGAGGTATACTCAAAATCTTATTTATTCAATGAGCACCTCTGGTTTGTTCAAAAAACCTTAAGAAGAATTGGTCGTAAGGTGAAATGCAATGGATCACTTGACCTAATATTTACATGATACCAACATGTTTCGACCTCTGTATAAGCCCAAAAGGGTCTGGGGTATTCTTCAGGGTAGAACAACTATAAGGCAGTGGTCTGCATTCAACCCATGTGAGAAGGTGAAAAATGTGCACATTATCGGTCTCTCTCACGGTTCAGAGAATACCTGAAGTGAACAAAAGAAAGATATAAATCAATGAGACTCACTTTTATTGGGTGGGGGGTCACATATGATTAAGGCCCAAGGGAGTTTTACAAAATAACAATGCTGCACATACTTTTCTCACAACACATTAATGATTAAAAGCCACCTATAGGTTCATATAATATTCAACATGATAACCGTGTTTCTCACTATCTGTAGTGGCTAACATTCAGTTATGTACCGATGTTATCTGTAGCATTTTTTAAAAATAGAACCAGAAGGTAGGGGGTAGAATTGAGGGGAAGAGCAAATTGAACCAACAGATTGAAAGGAAAAAAAGGTTAATCAGCGTCTAGTTCATGATATGCAGTGCAGCACCGATGCGTCCTTCTAGCCCATGCGGCTCAGTGCTTTAATTACCTCAGTCATATTAAACTGTGGGCTCCATAGCTAAGTGTGGGGGGCGCCTTCTCCATAGACACACACTAATGGTACAAAATGGTGTTAGGAAGAAATAGAACAATACACATTTAGAACATCATGCCAATCCCACTGTAGCGTTGCTTATTTTTATGATTTGCCGGTACTGTATTAAATGTACTTCCCAAAATTCCTTTTTTTGCAGTAAATGGGGTAAATTAGGGGTAGTTTTTAAATATAACAATGTTGATGTAGGCCACCATGTACTTGTTGAGACACTATTCATCATGCTTAGAAGGATACCAAAAAAACATGACAATAATACATGCAAAGGAATGTGCCATTCATCCATCATCACAGTCAGCCTATCTTCATTATTGGCTCTTACAATTGGATCTTACAGTGTACAGCTGAGGTTATTTTTACATAGAGGTGAGACCTCTACTGGATCAGTCTATTTTCATTCTAAGACCTGGGTGTGTGCCAATCATATAATGTGATAGTTTTATATCTTCATGCAAATGTTTAAGCCCAGACTGTACAAAGGTGCTGTTGCAGAACTGAGGCTGGTGGCCCCTCATTTTGAAATGCGGCGCTACCGTTAGCATGCATTTTAAGTTATGGGTGTGTGCCCTCCTGTGTGTGGATCATGTGCTTTGAAATTATGTCATTTCATGCAACCTCTCCAGCATGAACTGGAGGAAGTAGTGTGACAAACAAATACAGAAAGTAAAACTGAAAAAAAAGTGATACTGAGAAAAAGTACAACCGGCGGAGCTTCGTATTGAAGTGTTCTGCTGCTGTTCACATGCAGCGCCACTTCCGTCGTCAAGAGATAGACGGTGAAGTCACCTATCCTTTAACCCAGTCCACTGCTGTAATGTGTGGCCGGTGCTGTGGGGTTGAGCTAGCAATAGCTGTTTTCCTTTGCGTTGATTACGCGTCAGTATCGCCCTGGTGCTTAGAACCACAAAACGCAGATTTATATGACAACTCGGGATGTTTTAGCTAATCTCTCGCCTAGAAGACATTATATAGCTGAAATTCACAATTCTTATTAGTGCTACAAAATATGTATTTAAATTTCTAGAATGCCAATAGAGAATTCTTGTGAAACTACTCTCTTTTTAATCATAATCAAGAGAGACTGACACTAGGTGTGATGGTATTATTATTCCATATATATCCCTCAGCAAACAACTCTCATGTTAGTGCTACCACGGGGAGGAGTGTGTGTACAACTTTTATGTTCAAACCATACTCATGTACACCTATTTTTATTTTTATTTCTTGCGAGTAAACTTTGAGTATCATGGCTGCCTACAAGATGTTGGCAATGTGAATCCCGCTGTTGTATAGGGGTGGGGGTTATTTAATATTTGCTAAGACAATTTTCACATCGTTAGAGACCGGACAAGTAGGAGATTGCAGTTTGGCTCTCCTGTGTGTCTAAAATGGTTTCCTATGTATTATCAAGGATAAAATACTTGTTAAGATGTCACACCAGAATTGATGGCGGTTTTTACAGTATTTATAGTTGTGTCCATTGTACATCATCGTTCAGACCCCTACTTGATGTCTCCAACTGGTATATCCACCTTTGTTCAGCTATGAATAGTTGTTTATTATTGTTGTCTCTAGACTGGATTTGTTCGATGACAGTCCATTTGAAATCACTTTAAGAATGTTTTTCCTCAATGAAATGCCTCATCAACCTTGTAGTGTTCTTTTTACACCTAAAGGTACTCCTGTGTTTCTTAATTTACATTGTGGCTTTTCTTATGGTCATCCCCACATATCTTTCGCCACAGATACATCTCAGGAGGAATACCACATTGGTTGAATCACAGTTTGTGAATGTCTTTTGTACCCATGGGGTTCTTAGGCCTAGGTCTATTTGTCTTGTCCTTTTAGTTAGGGCACACACACTACAGTGTCCCGGGGGGGGGGGGGGGGCATAGCCAGATATTGGTGCTAGCGTCCACAGTGTGAGTTGGTTATTTTTTACTTCTTGTGATTTTGGATGGATGTGGACTAGATCCTCTTTTATAGATCGCCCTTGTCTGAATGAAAACATTGGTTTGGTGAACGTCAGGGTACCAGATGTCAGAATGTTCCAATGCTTCTTCACTATTTTCTGCACTTCCTTGGAGTATCACCCAAAGGTGGTTACACAGATCAGGCGGTCTGGCATCTCTCAGACTGAGTTCTCAACTAGTACTTGTCTCGGGGTGCAGGATGCTCTTTTACATGCACGACTCATCACTTGTTGAGGGTATTTCTTCTCCTTCAACTTGGCAGATAGTTGTTCTGCATGTTTCTGGGAGTACTTTTTGTCTGTGCAGTTTCTTCTCAATTGCAGGAATTGTCCTACTGGAAGATTATCTTGTAATGACTTTGGGTGATTGCTATCATACTGTAGCAGGTTATTTCTGTCCATCGGTCTGTAATAAACCTCACTCCTCAATGTGTTTCCATGTGGACTGATCATTAGATCCAGAAAGGGAATTTCCTTTTTGCTAAGTGTAATTGTGAACTTCAGATATTCATTCACACTAATAATCCAGGCCACAAACTGGTTAGCTGCATCTGCAGTGCCAGTCCAAATGATGACAATGTCATGGATATAACAGTTCCATACCTTGATGTGGTCCAGGAATGAATTTTCTTCATTGTAGATGTATTCCACTTCAAAGGCATGGGCGTAAAGGCAGGCTACACTGGGGGCAAATGTGCTGCCCATAGAAGTCCATTGGGTTTGCAAGTTGAACCCTTCTTTGAACTTGAGGTATTTCCTTGTAAGTGCTGTGTGGGCACAATCCACAACAAACTCCCGTGGGGTTATTGAGGTCCATTCTTCCTTTTGTAATAGATGGTCCAATAATCTTAGTGACTCTTCTTGAGGGAGACTCGTATAGAGGGCTTCTATGTCTAGAGTTAGAAGCAGTTGTTTCTCTGGATCAAATTGTATCTGGCTTAAGCCCTTTAACATGTCATTTGTGTTCTGTCCATACAATGGCATTCTCTTCACTAAAGGCTGTAAGAAGTGATCCACAAATTTGGATAAGGGTTCTAATACTAGTCCTATTCCTGCCACAATCGGACGCCATGATGGTGGTATTTTTCCTTTATGTATTTTTGGCAGAATATAGAAGTAGGACACTGTTGGTTTTGCTTTCACTAGGAAGGCTGCCTCCTGTTTTGTTATCCATTCCTCTTCTTCTGCCCTTTTTTACCATATAGTTGATGTCTTTCATGATATCTACAGTGGGATCTCTTTCCAGTTTTTTGTAGTTCCTACTGTCACATAGTAGCTTCTTGCATTCTTGTCTGTACATCTCTACAGGTAGGATGACTACTGCCCCGCCTTTGTCAGCTAGCTTGATTATTATTTCCTTATTGTTAGTCAAGTTGATTATTGCTTCTTTTTCTGCTTTCGAGGTATTGTGGAAGTACTGTTGCTGTGTATTTCTTAGGGCATCTAGCTCCCTTGTGGCCACTTTTTTCAAATGTTTGTACTTCGATAGGGAGGCTATTTGCGGGTGGATTGCAAGTTGACTTTCTCTGTAAGCCTGTGTTCATCTCTCATGTGTCTCCTGGCTTTTCAAGAAAAAAGTGTATAAAACGAAACCTAAGCCCTTGTTCAAGACCCTCACCTGAATATCTTCTAGGCGATATATTAGCTAAAACATCCAGAATTGTCATATAAATATCCAGCAGAATCTAGAAAGAACTACAACTCCCAGGGCGTTTTGTAGTTCTAAGCACCCGGGAGATAGTGACTCGTAATCGATGCAACGGCAGACAGCTATTGCTAGCCCAACCCCTCGGCCCCAGCTGCAAATTACACCAGTGACCTGGGAAATGATAGGACACTCCACCATACCTATCTCTTGATGAAGTAAGTGGAGCTGCATGTGAATGGTGATGGAACATTTCATTACGAAGCTCCGCCAGCTGTACTTTTTCTATGTATCACTTTTTTTCAGCTTCCGCACACAGGAGGACACACACCTGTAACTTAAAATGCATGCTAACGGCGGCGCCGCATTACAAAACGAAACGCCGCCGGCCGAGGTTCCGCAACAGCACCTTTGTACAGTCTGGGCTTAAACATTTGCATGAAGATATTAAACTATCACATTATATAAACGGCACACACAGCGGGGCACACACCCATGACTTAGAATGAAGATAGACCGATCCAGTAGAGGTCTTACCTCTACATAAAAATTACTTCGGCTGTACACAGTAAGATTTAATTGTAAGAGCCAATAATGAATAAAGGCTCAGTGTGATGACAGATGAATGGTACATTCCATAGCATGTTTTATTGTCTTGTTTTTTTGGTGCCCTTAATCATATGTGCTCCCCCCAAGAAAAGTGAGTCTCATTGATTTATATCTTTCTTTTGTTCCCTTCAGGTATTCTCTGAACCTTGAGAGAGACCGGTAGGGTGCAAATGTTTCACCTTCTCACATGGTTTGAATGCACACCATTGCCTTATAGTTGTTCTACTCTGGAGAAGACCCCAGACCCTTGTGGGCTTATACAGAGGTCGAAACATGTTGGTATCACATAAATATTTGTTCAGGTGATCCATTGCATTTCACCTTATGATCGATTCTTTTTAAGGTTTTTAAACATTCCAGAGGTACACGTTGAATAAATATGATTTTGAGTATTCCTCTAGATATATTTTATATTCACTCTTGTCCCCCTTACAAAAACAGGACCCGGTGTGTGTTTATACTTGTAACTGGAAAAGAGAACCCTGGTAAGCCAAACAAAGCAACAATGGCTCCCTCAGAAAGCACAAGAACCCTCCCAAAGACGATTTCTGGACTTAAAGTGCCTTATTTAGAGTTTCGAGGATTTGATACTGGTGGTGGATATCCCTAATGCCATATTACAAATGCATTATAGTCAATTAAACTTTGAATAAAACTAACAGATATCAGCCATGTTTTTGACATGGTACCCCATCCGCAGTTTGCAACCAGTAAAGATTTTTAAGAACTGACCTATATACTCATAGGTCAGTTCTTAAAAATCTCAATTGTAGGGGGTCTCAATCCAACTTACCTCATGAATATTAATGAGGTAGATCACAAGTTGCAACTCACTATGATTGGAGGAAATCACAGGAAAGGAGGCCTGCTGGGGTCAGCAGGGCACAATTTCTGTGATTACTTTTTAATAAAGCAAACCTTTATTTATTTAATGCAGCCTGTTTTCTTCAAAGTTATTTTCTTGGAGAGTATCGAACCAGCCACATTTTGTTCTCGGACAGGGAGGAGTGGCCATGGCATGTATGGCTCCCCATTGCTTTGTGTGCTGCTCCACTGTTTCTGTAATCTGAGAAATGTGTTTGACGATGTCTGCTAAAGATACCTCTTCGATCTTCTAAGTCATGACCAAACAACACATTCTATTTACTGAATCTCACCCTCCAAATCTGCTTACACTCTTGAAATTAGAAAGATGACAGTGTTAGGTTTTAGTTCAGCAGTCAATGAAATTTCCTCAATAAAGCAGTTCAATGTGGCAATTTGGCGGAAAAGTGCAAAGTGGAAGTACTTCAACAGAACACCACACAGGATTACGTCATAAAACTGCATGGGTTTAGCTCATCAGAACAAATCATTGGACTGCTTCAGCCTAACAGTTTATGGTTTTATTTAAACTAAACAGTGCATTGGTGTACTGTACCAGATCAGTGCATACAGATACTTTTGCAGGACTTTACATGGGTTGACAAAAAAGTGCATAAAATTACTTCACCAGAGAAATGCATGAGGTTGATTTAACAGAACAGTGCAGCAGTGCATGGCACTAATTCCAAAGTGCATGAAACCTCCACAAATAATACATGCAATGACTGTAGCAGAACCTATATGGGAGTACTTTAACAGAGCCATCTACATAATTACTGCCTCAGTAACACTACCGGACTGCTGTTTTATTCCACCGGGCATTTTCCCAGTAGACTGGAGCCATTAGAGGCCAGTTTTGAAAGCCCAGGGCCGAGGCAGGTGTCTTTGCCACTTTCCCCAGCTCCCCAAGATTGATTGCAGCAGGAACAGGGAGGCTTCAAGATAGAGTAAGAGTGGGAGGGGTATGAAGAGAATGAGAACAGTGATGAAGAACAGGCAGAGGAGAGGTAGAAGAGGGAAAAAGAATGATGGATGAAAAAAGATAGAGTGAGAAAAGGCATGGAGTCGGAAGGGTTTGAGCATTTCTGCCAGGCCTGCTTTTGGTTCCCCAGTCCCCCTGCTCAGTAAAGGGTGTAGAACTAGTACACCAAAGCAACTTATGCAATTACTTAAACAGAACATGAATTTATTTAAGCTGCCCAGTGCATGTGATGCTTTTAAAAGAGCAACTGCTTCGCATTACACAAACAATTCACTGTTTACTTCAGCAGCGGAGCAAGTACATTACTTCAGTAGAACAATGCATGTAGATGTTAAAGAGGAGTAATGAACTGGATCGCTTCAAACGAACCAGCCATGTAATTACTTGAGCAGTGTAGTCGACTGAATAACTTAAAATGAATTGAACAATTAATGACTTTAACAGAAGAGTGCATGGAATAGCATCAGCAAAGATTAGTGCATTCTCATTTACTTACTCCATACAGTGCATGCAAGCATGTTAACAAAATACATGAAATCCCTTCAGGAGGGCAGTGTAGCATCTTCCCAAGCCCTGGAACATGTAAATGAACAATGCCACGCATGAGGCTGATGCATAGAGTCTTTATTCTCCAACATACAATCACACACTACATGATAACGTCATGCTCCCGCTAATCACAGCTGAACACCTTCCAGCATATTATGTTGTTCCTGTTCAGAGTCCACCCAGAACCACAAGGGTCCTAGCGTGTCCATCATCAATACACTAGATCTCCCCCTTTGTTAAATGGAAAGTGGCAGACATCATTAAGAAATCATATCTCAATTAGTCGTCGAGGTGCTCACACTTATCTGCCTACTCGGGTAACCTGAGATGCACAAAGTCCACCCTGATTGAGTAACAACGGAACAGGCTCAGACGAGTTGACAACTGTTGAGGTAGATGTTTAATGTGCGATGTGTCCCATGTGATGTACTTTCCGAAACGTTGTGCTGTCACCATGTGTCTTTTGCGCGATATAACCCTCAAAGGGTCAGTGTGAAATGTAGTGTCCGTTTTCCGTTTCTGTCTCTCTTTAACCAGAACACAGTCTCCTTTGTCAAAGACTGTTTCCTGGGAGCTATGTTTTCATTTTGCTTTTCTGAGTAGCGTCAGTGATATGAACCTTGTCCGCATTCACTGATCAATCTGATGTCCTTTGAGGCAGTTTTGTTCTAATGGCTCTCCCAAACAGCACAGTGGGTGAACTCTTACCAGTCATGGAGTGAGAAGATGATCAATAGGCCCAAAGGGCCACCAAGCAGGGGTACTTCCCCTTAACTAAAAGAAGTAAGGGCTTCTTTTTGATGGAGATGTCCTCATATTCCTCTGCATCAATAATGTATTGCCCAAAGTCGGCTAGAAATCCACTGGAGGGCCTCTTGTTAAGCTGTCCATCAACGTGGGGAAGAAATTTGGATACTGCTAAGGAAAACGGGTAGCAGGGGTGTGCAGCCCCCATCCCCGGGTTGATTTCAGCCCCGTGGGCCCCCTCTCGGAGGCCTGGCCGAAATTCAATAGGGGCCATGAGGTCCCGCATCTCTGAGCTGCTTTCACCCCAGGGACCCCATCCCCCTGGGCCCGACCATGTCTCCCTGGGTGCCCTGGGCCCACCCAGAGCATCCAGTATGCATGTTGGAGACAGCAGGGGGAGTCTGAATGCCCCTGTGGTCCCACCCAGCTCCCTGCCTCCTGCAGGAGCAGGCATTGCCCTTGTACATAGGGAGCTGATAGAAATGCAGGTGGTGGTTCCCGGGGCCCAGGGGGTCAGCATGCCCCAGCTTGATATTTATATTAGCCCCGGGAGGGGGTGGTCCCAGGGCATTATTAAGTTCTTGGAGGAGGGCCCCTGGACCCCCACCATGTATGTTTATTAAACTCTGCATTCCCCCGGGACCTGGCCCACCCTGGGGCGACAATTATAACAAGCGTGGGAGATTATCACTGGGTAATGCGTCACTTTGGTAGACAAGCAGTTACAAATGTGACACATTTCAGCTCCTTTGTGACTCACTCATCAAGCTAAGGGAACCACAGTCGATCTCTTCGAGCTCTCTTGGTGACTGCAATACCATGGTGTTGTTCATGGGCCAGTTTGATTATTTGCTATCTTTGGCTCTCAGGTACCTAAGCCTCTCAAAATTATGTCTTCTTGAGTGTCTGATAGCTCATCTTGCCCACATACTTAAACTTTTGGAATTCAGATCAAGAGGTCGGGCACTCTTTCTCCAGAATTGCATTGTAATGAGGTCTTTCATTAAAAGCATTTCTTTGTCTGTATTGGTGGCATCAATGACTTGTTCCACAGACAGAGCAGCTGGAGTGCTGGACCTCACAATAAAACTGAGATATTCTTCAGCCACCTTGGATGTTGAGTTGTGTCAATGTAGCGGCACTCGTGAAAAGTAGTCTACAGGGTGTTGATCCTTCCCCGGCTTGTGTATGATCTCATAATCGTACTCTTAGAGTATCAACCCCCACCTCTCAATGCAAGGTGGCATCTTGGGTTTCAGGTTTCCAAAAATAGTAAGAAATGCATGGTGGTCTGTTATGACAGTATAGCGTTTTCCAAAGAGAAATAAATGAAATACATGAAAATGTGTGCAGGCCCACACTTCAGCCAGACTTTCATTCTAATTTTTATTTTTTATTTTAACACCATGCAAGGAACGACATCATTAGAGGCATATACAGCATTACTTCAAGAGCACAATGCCTCGATGAACTAGAACAAAATATTGCATGTTGTGGAGATGCTATACTTGTAGTGTTGCAGAGTAGACATCAGTTTTCTCCCCAACTGCTTGACCAATCATTTCACACCGAGTTTTTCCATTTTCAACCTCAAACTCTTATGCCATTAATAACACCATCAGCTACACCAGGTCATTTATTTTATCACCAAATGAGTATTCACTACACAACATTGGCCTTTCGTTATTGAGGAACACTTAATTATGTTGGGGTAAGCAACAGAATTAACAGACCCCTTCAGAGTTATGGGATCCATGGGAAGACTGCAGATCTCTTTACTTTACCCAAGATTTCAACTGCTTAAAATCCAGGACAAAATGACGAATTACTATGGTGAACATGGGGCCTTGGAGTCACTCACCCCCACCCCCAACCCATTCAAAACAAAACAGACTGCTCAAAATAAATTATTTCAACAAGTGGAAATAACTCTGCAATAAGCATGTAGTCTTTTTTCACATTTACACACACCTTAGAATTGCATAAAAATTTATTTAAAAATAGCAGGCCATTTCATAGAAGAAAATGTTAAAACAGCCCCTTTTGATCGGAAAAATGAACTCTTGCCAGTACTCCCTTCTCTGAGGTAAACATATATAATTTCCTTTTCTTAGCAGTCGAAACATGAATTTTGTTGTCTGGTATTATTTACCTATTTATAAACCATCATTCAAACGTGGTGTGGCCTACACCTTTATTTTTAAACGCATCGCAAACTATTATTACAATGCATATGATTTTAAATGTAGTACGTGGCATCTATTCAAGCAGTTTGCTCCATTTCTGCTTCGGTGCACATCTGTAACTGGCATGTAAGAAAATACTTAATGCAGAACATTTGTTTGTAATATAATGTGGATTTAGAATGTTCCTTTTTAGCTTCTGTCCACGTCTAAACTCATTTCTAATCATATATTCTGGCTATAACCAAATCAAGAAATTAAACATATTGACCTTCAATAAGACACTTTATGAACACTCTCTCAGCCAGATGACTTCAATTAAATCTCCCTAACACAAAGGCACTTAAAAACATTTTCGAGCTTGTGTCTGGGCTCTAATAAGGAACAAGCATTGGCTTTTTATTTACTACAGCCTGTATTTAATCTGCATGTTTCCCACCTTCCACACATTTTCTGCACTGCAGTAGGAGTGCTCTTTGTGACCACAGAAACTTTTTTTACAATGTGCTGAACTCATTTTAAGAACCTGTAATTTTTTATTGACTCCTAAAATGGGTTTGCTATTCCATATTGAATCGTTTTTTGAAAATGACATGTGGCACGCATCCTTTCCAAATAACGATTCAGTGTGAGATGTATGAATGCTCTGCATCAAAAATCCAGTCACAAAACATTGAAAAATCCTGAATCCCAAGTTGGGGTGGAAAGCTATTCACAAAAGGGAAGGAGTCCGTTTGGTATCCCTTCATTTTTGAGAATATAAAAAAATATGATGGAGAGCAGGTAGTGGTCCAGGGAGCCAATGTTAACTACCAAACAAATGTTTTAAAAAAGTCAACTTTTTTTGAAAATGCAACCCTGTTTCATTTAAAAAAGTAACCTTTGTTTTAAATGCATCCGCTTTTCATTTAAGGAAAACAGGCTGCATTCCCAAAAAGTGTACTTTATTTAAAGGCGATCACAGACATGGTGGCCTGTTGACCCTAGCTTTCCACCATTTCTCTGATGACCTCCAACCAGTCGCAATTTTTCAGCTACCTAATTAATATTTATTTCTGAGGTCAGATTGCTTATTTTGCGAACCAGCCTATTTGTACATAGGTCGGTTTACAAAATCAAATTGAATTACCAAGTGAGCAAATTGAGACAATTTTTGTGGATCCAAATCCTTTGACAACATCACAAGTTATCTGAAAAAACTTTATAAGCTCACTTAAAAACATAAAGGGTGTTACTATCACCTTGTGCCTGCTTCCTTATGCCTGGAGATTCCTGCTGACTTTCAGGTTGACCTACAGGTTCATTTAGGATACTCAGTCGGAAATGTGCCTTCGGCCATTCTCACTATTCGCATGTCTGCTTTTGGTTCTGGGAAATCGATTACTAGCTCTTTAATCTAGTCTCAAATCAAATCAAATCAAACTGGATTTGTATAGCGCGGCTAATCACATGTGAGAGTATCCAGGAGCTGAGAGCACTGCTGCAGGAGGCTCAGTTGAACAACCAGGTCTTGAGTCTTTTTCTGAATTCCAGCAGAGATGAAGAGGTCCGTAGGTTAAGTGGGAGGTTGATCCAGGACTTAGCAGTGAGATAGGAGAAGGAGCAACCTCCACTGCTGCTGCAGTGGATGTGGGGGGGGTGGGTGCAGAGCAGGGCAGAGGGAGGCAGAGTACATGTGTGTGGAAAGAAGGTGGAAGTTCAGTCAGTGGTTGAGTTATGCTGGTCTCTGGTTGTGGATGGCTTTGAAGGTTGTGGAGCAACATCTTGAATGACGTGTCTTCTGAATGGAGCTTCTTGAGGTGGGGGTGATGTGAGTCCAGTTAGGAAGGTCTTGGATGAGTATGGCCGCTGTGTTCAGTATTGCTTGCAGTCTCTTGAGGAGGTGCAAGATGATCCCTGGGTAGAGTGTTTGCATAGCCCAGACGGCTGGGGGGCAGGGCTTGCCTGACAGTATATCTGGTGTTGATGGGGAGCCACTTGAAAATCTTACAAAGCATGCGTAGGTTGAGGAAGCAGGCAGGTGAGACTGAGTTTATCTGTCTTTTCATGGTGAGCTTACTGCTCAGGATGATGCCAAGATTGTGGGCACGGTCAGTCGGGGTTGGTGAGAGTGCTAATTCAGGAGGCCTATATTTCTAAAACTGTATTCCCCTGCTAAGAATAAGTCAATGGGGCAGGGAACAACTAATAAAAAAATGCACAAAATCTCCCTTCTGACCCTACTTTATCAATAGACATCCATCTTACAATTTAACAGGAATGTGATAACAGCTCAGAACAATTTCAATTCCAATCAACAATATTTTTTTCATACCTTATGTTGATCCATTTATTTTGTATTCATTGTGAGGTAATCATTTTCTTTTCATCATATATATTTTTTACTATTTTTCTACAAAAAACGTTTTTCTTTCTACGACAAAAAAGACTGGTTGGAAAAACATGTAAAACACATACATTCTCTCACTGATTACAAATGTGTACCTCATACACTCATACATACATTCTTCACACGAATAGCTTCAAGAATGGCAAAAACGTGGTTGAATAAACATTTCTTTTTCAGGGTCTGCTTTGCAAAAATCTTGCTAAATCAAATCATGAATACTGTTCACTGTTAAACATGCATAAAAAACATTATAGGGTAAATTTAGTCATGCTACCTCTTCCTTTCAACGTTTTTGATAATGTTGTAATTTCCTAATGTGGCCTAATTTGAGGAGAATCAGAGCTGCTGTTCTCCTTGGTAGAGGAGGGATCTGATGTCGTCTGTGCCTCAAACATGGCAGTTTCGGCGCTGTGATTGGTGTGGAATCCGGATTGGGAAGTGTCCAGAAGATAGTCGCTCTCCAGCTGTTCTGTGAGGTGGCAGTTGATGGCCTTCTCAAGGACTTTGGCAAGAAAGGGGAGCAGGGAGTTGGGGCAGTAATTAGTTGAGGTTGGTGTACTGTTTATTGAGTCTGTATATGAAGTTGTCCATCTACAATGTCCCACTTATTTTATGATGTACTTTACATTATTAATCATTCCCCCAAAGAAATATAAGGAGTTTGAATACAACAATTGCTTGCTTTGTGTTTTGAAATTATTATTGGAAGACTAATTATGAGGGCCATCCTTTATTCTTTTCAGTGAGGGCAGTATACATTCTTCACATTTTTATATCCTGATTCTACAATTATCACTGTGACTTACATTTTGAGAAATTTCCTGTCACATTATGATAACTCTACGAGTGTTCTATTTGTATAAACGGACAAACAAAACCTCATTTCATTTATAATATTTGCATTGCAATCTCTCAGGACTTAACTCAATATAATCTTCTAGGCTCAAGTTACTACTAAATTGGTTTTAGAATTGCATGATGACATGAGTCACATAAGTTTGTTTCAGAAATTATTCTGGGGATGGTTATGTGTTTCATCTCAGAATTTACACCCATGGAAGTTGTTGTCAATCTTCTTTATTCTCTCATTGACAGTGTCTTGGATAGGGCAGATTTTCTCATTATCTTTCATAACCTATAGTTTCCTTTCTACAAGCAGCCAGGGCAGGAAGCGTGTTGTAATCGTTCGTATGGGCTGGTTGGGCGCTACCATTGTTTTCATTTATTAAAAAGTAATATGGTCTCCCCAGAGACTTATCAATGTCTTTGCACATATAAATTAGTGAGGGTTTTCCAAGAATAAGTTTCACTTATCTACCTTACTTGGTGGACATATACCAATATTGTGTCTGACCAAGTCTGATTTATAACATCACTGAATACATAATCAAATTCTGATAAATAATGTACCTGTAGGGAGTAGACTCTCCGTAAGGACTTCTGTACAAGGCATAGGGTGTGTGTAGTAGGTGCTGCACCATCTAATGGGATTTGGGTGTCTGAAGAGAGTTGACTGTCCATGGAGACCTCTGTACCCAGTGGTGGAAGTATATAGTATATGTTTGCTAAACCACATCAATGTATTATCCAAGGAGGGTATCACTATGTATCTGCATGAGTAGTTACTGGCACACAAGGAGTTGGCTTTTGATGAGATTTTTCAAACTAAAACTCAGCTATTCATATTGGGGAAAATAGACATGTTAACCAGCAGAGAAGGCTTCACTTATAGCAGATATTAAACCCTCTCACCCTGCCAGTTCCGTAGAGCAGTTTCCTAGCAACCATTTTAGAGCTGAATACAAGCATGGCACAAGTTCAAAGGTTCACAATGCTTAGTGTGCTGTACAGCACTTAAACAAATGGTCACTGGTTGTCCACTTGTTCTGTTAGACCCTGTAACCCAATAGCAGCCATCACGACACATAGTACTTTTATTTTTCAATCACAGTTCACAATACAAATAGCAGTTACTGACTCCCTAACTTAGGGCCTTATTTATGAGTACTTGTGACAGTTTTCCGCTGTGTCACTTTTTGTGACCCATCGGCAGCGTAAATCATGCCCTCTGTTGCACCTTATTTACAGAGTGACGCATCTAAGCATCTAAGCAGATGCGTCACTTTTTAAACCCCTCCGTTACATTATACCTGCATCAGGTATAATATATGCAGGGGGGCGTTCCCACGCAAGTAAGCCTCATAGAATTGATGCAGTGAAATCTATGAGATTTCACTGCAACACTTCTAGGATGCAAATGCGTCAAAACCTTACGCCTGCTTCATGGCAGGCGTAATGGTGACGCAGTGCTATATACATAGCCAACTCCCTGCATTGCTGGAGCTGCGTTACGCATCCATCATGTGGCAAGGAGGGCGCTATGAAAAGTGAGACATCGCTGTTTTCAAACAGCGATGCGTCACTTTTTTATAAATGATGCCCTTAGTGTTTTACCTTAGTAACTGCAAAAAGCTGAGATTGAAAAAGTATTTTCTTTCCTCCTCAATCTGTATGCTCTTCCAGAATATTACTCATACTGCTGCTGACTCCTCTTGTGACCTGCTCCAGAACACAAGCATCATTGTGTCAGTGTGGATTCTGGGCCACTCCTTTATCTTTTGGGGCAGAGAGCATGCCAAAAACAGTGGCACTGACAGTTTTCTAGGATTTCCTCAAGTAGACATTGCTTGTATAGTCCACATATATATGAAATGCCTTCAACTCTTACCTATAGTGGAACTCATTTCGAATTGTGAGCAGCCTGGTCTCATGATTGTGCACTGTGTTGACAACAATTTGGTAACAGTCATGGGTGTAGCTCTAGAAATTCAAATGAAGGAAACCTTGGCAGGTTTGATTGCGGTCTTCCCTCGTATAGCCTTTGTCTAGTCTAACATATGTCAAAGGCAGAAGTGGCAGTGGTCAATCAAATTTTGTCCAAAAATTTAGAAATCCCAGAAATATGTCAGCAAAGCGATTTCAGGGTCTCTGAGTGACCATGGAATGGCCTCTATATAACATAACAACATCCGCTTTGACATGGCTGGTTTCTAGCATAGGGATGGATTCCATTTCACACCAGAAAGGAACAGGACCTTACTTAACAACATTTGGGGCCATATGTAGGTAACATACTATTTACCGATTCATAAATACCGAATTTTACCGATTCGGTATTTAAGAATCGGTAAATAGTATGTAGATAAAAAATCGGTACATTTTACAGAATCGGAAAAATTCGGTATTTATGAATCGGTATTTACCGATTCGGTAATGAGGCATACCTTCCCATTGATTCCTATGGGCCTGGAGGCCCATAGGAATCAATGGGAAGCCATTCACCATTACCGATTCGGTAAATACCGATTCGGTAAGGGGGGGAGCATATTCAAGGGTGGCAGGAGGTCACATTGACACCCTGTTGCACCCCTGATTCGTGCATGGGTGCACATGTGGCGCACATACATGCGCTAAGGGCATGTATGTCTGCCACATGGCACTGTCAAAACAGGAAAAAATAGATTTCTGAAAGGTATTCGGTATTTATCACCAACCTGTATTTGGTGGTAAATACCGAATCCTGAATACAAAAAATCACTCACTTGAGTGCTCCCCACATATGATTTAAGGATTCGGTAATTTACCGAATCAGTATTTTACCGATTCTGTATTTTACAGATCCATTACCGATTCGGCAAATTACCGAATCCTTAAATCCTGCCTCCTACATCTGTAATGCCTAAATACCGGTCGGTAACGGGATATTTACCGAGTTACGGCCGTTACCGACCGGTATTTAGCTACCTACATGAGGCCCTAAGTGATGTATTCAGTTCTACCTATATGTGCTTAACACACTGTTAACACAACGCCTCATTGTCACCTATGAACCAATTATATTAATTATTTCAAGACAAATATTGTGTATATAACATAACATGTGTATTTGTAAAGCGCACATTCACCGCTACAGGTACCTTGGCGCTAAATAACAGATGTTTGTTGTTACAAAACTCAATGGTACTCATTTTATCGTTCTCAGATGGATGAAAGGCTGAGTGAACCCACCAGGATTTGAACCTGTGACCATGAGGTCGAACACAGGCCCCTACAATAGACGCATTAGTCCACTGAGCCACTAGACCCGGCTCTAATTTTATTAGTCCTGCAGGACCAAACTGGGTAAATAGGCCGTTTTAATGTATATTTAACTGGTTTTGCGGGACAGACCAACATCAGATTAAAATAAATATGTATGGGGGGCGTGGCTTGCAGCAAAGCAAGATGGCCGCAGCTTAGTTAGGCTCCGAGGGTGAGATCGAATCCCCTTATATCCATTCATCATCCATGAGGCGATCCGGCCCCAGGGTCCCTGTGCAGACAGCGGAGACAAAGCGACGCCGCCTGATCCGGTTCCCAAGTCTCTCTGGCGCCCAGGACATGATCGGCGAGGCCTGGAGGTTTGCGGCCTACCTCGGCGCCGTCGACCGGGGCCTCAAGTGACAGGGGTGCCCCGGGTGGAGTGCGGCCGGACCGGGCCGTCTTTGAGGTGAGGGCGGAGGTTTGGTGGCCTGTGGCGGACCCGCCGGCCCCGTGGAGGGACGAGGTCTGAGAGGCATTGAGGCGGGTGGCCCTGCGGAGGACGCGCGTTCGGGCCCAAAGACTCTGGCCGGCCCCCTCTGCAAGTCCCGGATGACGGGTCGGAGCTGAGGCGCAAAGTTTGCCGCTCATCCCGGGTGCCTGGGACACGACCTCTGGTGCTTCTGCCTGGCGCCGGTGGGGCTATCCGGAGCGACTACTACTCACTGCGACTGGTGGGGAGGACTGAGGGCTGCGGACCTGCCCTGTGCCGGACTCCGCCGCGATTTGGACGCCGCCCCTGCCTCTCCGTGCTGACCCCAGGCGAGTGACCTGGGGCGGTGAACGTTTCCTGGGCTGCCTGGGTGTGTCGTCGCCCGATCAGGGTGGCCTGCTTCGCCGGCTCCCGGGCGGTGAGCGGGAGGGCGAGTCTGGTGACATCACCTGCCGGGACCATGAGCGGGAAGGGAGCCAGAGGGAACCCGCAAGGCAAGCTGGACAAATTCGCCTACACCAAAGACACCTCCGCATTGCCGGACCGCGGCGGACGCGCCGAGAGGGTGGCGGCGGACAAGGAGACGCCTAAGGTAACGCTGGAAGACATTATGGCTGCCTTGACGCAAGTACAGTCCACTGTGGGGTCGATTTCCTCGGACGTGTCTCTTCTCCGCGCGGACTTCCAGAAAATGGCAGCCAGGCTCGCGGACGTGGAGCAGGTGACGGAAACCCTGGCGAAAGACTCGAGCTACCTCCTCCGAAAGGTGTCGCAGTTGGAGAAGGAGAATAAACGTATGGCGGCCAGGGTGGACGATCAAGAAGGGCGCTCCCGCCGCAACAACGTGCGCATCACCGGGATTCCCGAAAGTGAGGGGCAGCCAGCCATGGACATATACGTTGAAGACTTGATCAAGTCCAAGTTGTAACCCAAGGGCCTATCGGCCTTTTTCTCGGTGGAGCGCGCCCATAGAGTACCCGGTGGCCGGCCGAGGGTGGGTGCGCCTCCGCGGCCTATACTGGCCCGCCTGTTCAATTTCCACGACAGGGACGCCATTCTGCAGGCGGCGCAGGTGGCGCCGCCCCTCCGTCTCCAAAACTCCACGGTGTCCTTCTTCCCGGACAATACGGCGGCAGTGGCGGCGCAGCGACGGAGCTCCTTGGAGGTCAAGAAGAAGCTGAGGGCCCGAGAACTTCCCTATGCTATGCTCTTCCCGGCGCGGCTTCGTGTTGTGGCGGATGACAAAACTGTATTCTTTAACACGCCGGAGGAGGCTCATGACTGGCTAGAGGGGTGGCGCCAGGTTAAGGGTGCTGGGAGCTCGGGCTGCAGGACAAGGCACCCTGGGGGTGCGGAAGACCCTGATGGTCACAACCGGCGAACGGAGGAGGCTGAGGAGGAGCCTACCGGATGAAGTCGTGGCTTACGCTGCCCCCGGCATGAAGTTGGAGAATGACCTCCGGGGCCCGCAGCTGCTGGACTGGCCTACCTCATCTTGCCATAGGGCATGAACGATGGGACCTGGGGGCAGGGGATGTTCTGGTCTTCCTCGGACCCCACGCTCCTTAAAGCGCAAGTACTGGTTGGGGTTAAGGGAATTGAGCACTCTGCTGAGTTGGGGTGGCGGGCAGTTCTGAGTCCGTGTGGCAGGGAGGCAGGGAGGGGGTTGGGGAATGTTTTACGGTTTTGTTCACATGTTTAGGTTCTGGAGGACACGGGCACTTGACCTATACCAAGCGCGATCTCACTACACGGCACATGTCTCACACCGCATTATCCGCATCATGCTCCGTCACTTCTCCCAGCCACCGTAATGTCCGGCCTGATGCACGACCCACCCCCTGAAACCACTTTGACCCCGGTGCAGCCCCTCTCTTTACTCACGTGGAATGTGCAGGGATTTGGAGATAAAATCAAACGGGGCCTGGTCCTGCACAGTATTAAAAGATGTACCCCGGCGGTGGTCTTACTCCAAGAGACCCACCTCACTGGCACCACTACTAAAGCGCTGGACAGATGGGGGTATAAGATGGTGGCGCACTCTGAATTCACCTCTGGGTCCCGGGGGGTTGGCATATTGCTGCGCAGGCAGTCCCACTTGATCGTGATCAGTGTACACACGGACGGGTCTGGGCGCTTCGCCGCAGCTCACACTCAATGGGAGGGGCGGCCCCTCAATATAGTGTCTGTTTACATCCCACCTGGGCTGCATGCTACAGCGTTCCCGGCACTCAGTGAATTTCTGCTTACGCTACCGGAGGGGGAGGTGTTATTGGGTGGCGACTTTAATGCTGTGATGAACGACCTCACTGACCGGTCTCCGCCTCGAGTGAAGGGTGGGGGGGTGTCCCGCCTTGCGAGCTTCACGGCAGCGATCGGGTTAACAGATCTATGGTGGTTGCATCACCCGACGGCGCAGCACTACACGCATCACTCCGGGGTGCACAATAGTCTAACCCGCATTGATTACTTTCTGGGCTCCCCCGGTTGTCTCCAAAATATTGACAGTATAGACATCAGACCCAGAGGTATCTCTGATCATTCCCCGATCCTCTTGCATTACACTAGTTATCACCTGATGCGTCGCCGCGTTTTTCCGATACGCCCTAGCTGCATACGACTGCCAAAGATTAGTAAATCTATAGCGCAGGCGACAAAACTTTACTTCCACGAAAACGGCGTTTCGGTCGACTCCCCTACGGTTCTTTGGGAGGCATACAAAACGGTGGTGCGGGGACAGGCGATGGCCGGCGTTTCGGAGTATAAGCGCGAACAGATAGCTGAGTTACAGTCGCTTGAGCTCGAGCTCCGGTTGGCGGAGGCTCGCCAGGCCGAAGCTCCCTCCCGCGCGGCCTCGCACGACCTGCATGTGATTCAGACGAAATATAAGGAGCACCTCGCAGAGCGTGTCAGACAGCGCCTAGAGGCCTCGAGGCACACAGTCTATGATGTGGGCGATAAAACCGGTAGGCTGCTGGCGTGGCTCGACAGACGCAACAGTGGTGCCAGGTGGATTGCGCAGCTTGGCACTGACGAGGGGTTGAAAGCGACAGACCCACGAGTAATAGTGCACACCCTGGCAGAGCACTTTCGAGGAGTGTACTCCTCCACTTCGTCCATGACGGTGGAGATGGCGCTGACATACATCCGAGACCTGCAGATGCCCAAGCTTTCCCCGGAGGCTCGAGAGACCCTTGAGGCCGAGCTCACGGTGGAGGAGCTTCAGGCGGCTATCGGCGCGCTGCAGCCTGGTAAAGCGCTGGGACCGAACGGCATCCCGATTGAGCTTTATCAGCGGCTATCCGAGACGCTGGCCCCGCACTTACTAAATATGTTTACGCACAGCCTAGAGACGGGAGAGCTCCCCGTGGACCAACGAACGGCCACCATCGTGGTAATACCGAAGCCGGGTAAGCCGGCAGATCAATGTACTTCTTACCGTCCCATTTCGCTGATCAACGCGGAGGCCAAGATCCTCGCGAAATTGTTGGCCATCCGGCTCACACCACATTTATCTGACATTGTGCACCCGGATCAGTCGGGCTTTATGCCTGGCAGAGGTACGTCTCACAATCTGAGGCGACTGCATGGTGTGCTAGCCCGAGTGGAGCGTTTGCAGGAACCGGCTGTAATTCTTTCCCTTGACGCACGAATGGCGTTCGACATGGTAGAATGGCCCTTTCTCTTTGCGGTACTACTACATCTGGGGTTCAGGCCGAAATTTTGTGCCTGGATCCGACTCCTCTACACTAAACCACTGGCCCATGTCGCAGCCATCGGGCACATGTCGGAGGACTTCCCCCTGGCATGTGGCATGCCTTTGTCGCCGCTGCTTTTCGCCCTAGTGCTCGAGCCGCTCGTGGCTTGGATACAATGGGAGCCCATGATGCGGGGCCTTCGGTGGTCTGCCGACTGGGAGGACCACGTCTCCCTCTAGGCGGATGACATACTACTCTATTTATCATCATCATAGGCTTTATTTCGATATAGAAAATATCTTGAAAAGCAGTACATTTGGTACAAAACTATTTATCCTCCCCTAGGCGTTCCATCTTGACACTACTTAACATCTGCGAGATTTTTGGCCGGGCATCTGGCTATACGATCAACTGGTCGAAGTCGGTCCTCCTGGTGCTGCGGGGCCCCCCTCCGCGGCTGCCGGCGGGATGTCTGCTTCAGGTGGCGGAGGGGTCGTTCAAGTATCTGGGGGTGCACATTACGATGGATCAGATGGAGTTCTTCAGGCCCAACCTAAGCCCTCAAGTGCCTCAAGCGTGACGTGCAGGGGAGGAGGGAACCTTTTACCACACTGTCTGGGAGTGTCCTGTCATCCAAGACTTCTGGAAGCGAGTGCTGGGTACAATGTCGCAGGCGTGCGGGATATCGTTGGTGCCGGAGCCCAGGTGTTGTCTGTTAAATGTGTGGGAGCCCAATGATCTCGATCGTCAGGAGCAGGGCTGGGTAACGCTGGGGATCATGACGGCCAAAAGGAACATAGCCCAAAAATGGGGAGCGGTGGGGGTGCCTTTGCTGTCCATATGGAGGGGGGAGATGGATGCAGCCATGTTTGCTGAGCGGTCAGTATTCATTAGGCGGGGATGTCCTCGCAAGTGGGCCAAGGTCTGGGGGGCCTGGAACAAGTACAGGGGAGGAATATGTGATCCGCCGCCTCTTTCAGATGAGGACTCCTCTGATTCGGATGGTTAAGATGGCCTGCGAGGTGGTGAGGAGGTGGGGAGCCACTGTCTTTTTCAATGCAGTAGAATTGGGGTTGGTTGAGGGACTATGCATTTGGGTGGTGATCTGTCAAGGGATCTATGCGCAAGGTCTGTTTCAGTGTCCTATTGTCTTAATTGTTTTGAAAACAATAAAAAAATAAAAAAAATAAAAAATATGTATTGCTTCCTGACCTCCCACTCAAAACGACGAAGCCTGTGCGCAATAGAGGCTTGCCCATATAATGGGACTATTGTGTGGGAAGAAACTGGGCTGCATAAACAGCTCTGTGCAGGGCGAAGGCTGTGCGCAGTAGGAGCTTTTGATATGCGGTAGTCTCTCCATGGACAGTTCTGTTTCTGGGGTGAAGACTGTGCCGAGTAGGGGGTTGCCCATCTAATGGGGCTTTAGAGTGTTGAGGGACTGAGTTCTGCATGAAGAGCTCCATACAGGGTGAAGGCAGTGCGTAATAGGGGCTTGTGCTGATGGACTGGCCTTTCCATGAACAGCTTTGTACAGAACGAAGCCTGTGCATTGAGTGTCTTTTAAACATTTTTTTTTTACTGTGCTCCGCCTTGTGGTAGTTCCCTCAAAGAACCCATTCCATAACAGCAAGGGGATCAGGGTACCTCAACTCGGCCCCATTGCATGTTATTTTCTTTTAAGATTCAGGATACAGGGAGTAAGTTCCTGTGTCTTGTAATGCCAGTGGCAACATTTCTCTTCAAGTTGTGCCCAGCCAATCAGCTCCTTTGGTCCCGCAGGGCTCCAATAAGAAAACTTTATTTTCCTGCAGGACTCCCACGGAAATCCTTCAACACTTGATATCACTATTTGGGAAACCTTAATTTCTCAAAAAAGGCTGAACAGATTAACACCAAATCACAAAAAGCATTCTTTCTGAGTAAAGATTTAGCTTTCTGCCAAATTTGGTGTAATTCTTATCTGCCATTTATTCTATATTGTTGTCTAATTTTCCCAATGGAAATTGTGTGGGGGAAAACGCGTTTTGGGAAACCCCCTTTTCACGGCCCCTGCTTGATGGATCACCCTGAAACTTTTCAGGAAGGAGCTGAGGTGGGTGAACCTTCTTTGGAATGTTTTGTGAAGATTTGTGAAATTGCCCCCAAAGTTATTAGTAAAACAAAAACTCTCTTACTATGGGAAAACCTGGCCTGATTATAACTACACAGTGGCAACGGCTATTGCGTAACAGAAGATAAACAAAGACCAAAACATACATAACACTTTCCTAAGTAATAAAGGCAACATGAAGCATTCCACACAGCTGAAAGTTGACCCAGAATTGTTATCAAAAAGTGTACAGAGTGTTTCTACTTAAAAACGTTTACAGTGACTGTGCTAGGCACACAGCAGCTATTTTTCACACAACCACAGTTATTTTGGGGGATTTCTTCTACTACTCTGCCTTAGCAGTGCTGGTGATGGAATTGATTTAGACTGTGCTTGTTGTGGGTGGGTGAGTTGGTGCTGATTATGTTGGTGTTGGAGAATGTGGTGCCTGTGCAAGTGGAGGTGATACAGGTAGTTGTGGCAGAGGTGTGAGGTTGGCAGGTGGTGTGCCTCTCCTCCATTTAGGTGCTTCTGTACATTCTCCTGCATAAGTTTGTCGTGAAGAGTGACATTGACATTTTTGCTAATTGCATCCATCTTCACAGCCAAAGCAGGCTATCTTTCACTCTCTTCCCTAAATGTTCAAAGATATTATTGGTGTATCTTTGCCAGTCCTTTTGTTATTGAAGGCATGGGTTTGTCTCTCAGTCATCTGAGGGAGTACTTTAAGGGAGACTACTATCTCATGGAGAGTAGTCCACACTGCATGGCTATCCTCTCACATATAAGACTGTATTTGGTAAAAATGATCTTCCCAGTGAGCAGCATTATACCATGCCAAACCCCAGCATGTGTGGCTGCCAGGATACTATCCAGCGTAGAGAGGGGTGCCATCTGGCAAGTTGTAGGAGGGAGAATGATGCGTGAGGGATACCTTCTCCTCACCAGAGATATTCTCTCTCTTAGAGGATTCAAAGAAGACCAGAGATGTACCTTAATGGGAGGATTGTGTAAGATATTGTACAGCGGTACCTGTTGAGTGTAGTGTGTAGATGAGTGTTGCATAGGAGTAACAAGCATCTGTGGTTGTTTAGCTAATGTTACGATCTAGCAATCCTTAGAAGTAATTTAGGAGAGACTGCTGCCTGGCCATGAAGTAGCCTTTTGCAGATGTTCTGTGTGAGGCAATAATGGTCTCCTGCTTGCCTGGGTACCCTCGGGAAACATTGTTTACAACGCATGCGATACAACAACGCATTGTTACATCACATGCCATAATAACGCAAGTCGTTACAATGACTTGCTGTAGGGGGCAGAAGGTGTTGGATTTGTTGGATTTTCAATCCAACACCTTCCCTACATCATGACCACAAATGCTGGCACATTAGAGATACATATGAGAAAGGAGAAGAAATACCACTATTAAAAAGACTTTTAACATTGATGTACTTACAAAATAGAAATGAAAGAGTTATTGAAAGGGCTAAATGAGATGCAAATGTTAAGACGATAGGTTCACAGACTTACCAGATGGAGTATAGGGCCTAATAGCTGCTGCCAAGATGTCCGCTGATGTCATAGGTGTTGATGTATTCAAGGAGGAAACCAGCAGCAGTTGCATGAGAAAAACTGACACTAGAGAGTCATAAATAGGGGAGAAAGCCATTGTCATACAAGAAAATGCTACTTATATTATTTCAATACACATTTTGAGATCCATGATTATTGCTCCACTGCAACCCCTATCTTATAGAGCTACTCTTACTTCTGAAAGTCTAAGGGCACTTTCACAAGACAGTATATAATGTCTAAACAATAGCATTATATATTGTACACAGTGCTAATAAGGATGTGTGACAACATACATACAGCTACCCTTGGACCACAGGTAGAAGTAGCAGAAAATGTTCTGGAGTGAGGTGGATAGGATAAAAACAAAGGGAACTTACAAGTGTTGAAACAAATGTATGAGTCTATATTAGTGTTACAGGATGAATATCAAGGTTACAGCTGAATACAATAAAAGCCATTCCAAAACACATTGTGAAATATGGTTTTAGGATTTAACAAGCACCTGATGGAAATCTTCAATACTGTTATAGATTGTTAGAAAAAGGACTAATTCCTGCCCCAGGTGAAGCAACCAATCTACTAAAAGGAGTTGCTGAATGAAAGTTTATAAATATAAATATAAAACATGTAAGAATTTATAGGGCCTGTGCTAAAGGGTGTTTATGAGTAGCATATATGTGATGTGTGTCTAACAATGCTGGTATGAGTGAAGGACAGATATGGGTAAGCGATTGTAGCTTTCCTATAGTGAGGGGGTTAGCATCTTACCTGGCACCACATTAGTTTTGGCAGAAAGAGGGAGCCCATATAGTAGGTGGGGGTTCATTGTGGAGAAGGCAGCCTCCTCGAGGGGGAGTGAGATGGAGGTAGGATCCAGTTAGCCCACTAGCAAGAACTTGTGCCAGATGAATCCAGAAGAACTTCACCTTCACCCGCCACCTGTCAACTTGCCACTTCTTTTTAATATCCCCCACAGTGCAGGCCCCCTCCTCGAATGTATTGGAAAGTTTGTCACCTCCTTCCATAATGCTGCCTTCTGGGTTCCACTGGGGTGAATGGAGGCAGCCCATATAATTGTTTGTAATATTTATCCACACGTTTAACTACCAGGACTGTCTCCTCCTCAGTGACCATTCTCTTCCTCTTGAGCTGGGTTGTCTGCATGCTTTTGACTGAATGTGTTGGCTGCAGGATCACCAGGCTGAACACAGAAAACTGACCCTATGATGTGGGCAATATTGATGCTGTTGGAAGTCAATGGGTGTTAGGTGCGTATGTTTTGTATTAAGATGTATATAATTCTCCTAGTTCCTTCCATTCGGAGGTTTCTGCCCCAGTTACAGAGGTCTCTACCCAGAGTGTGGAGGTCTGTGTTCAGAGTACAAAAGTCCCACAAAGTGTGCAGAATGTAAAATATGGTTGTAAAGTTACTAGATGCAAGTTTACGGTTGTAAAATATGTCCATTCCGACCTCTTCCTAAGCTGAGACATATATATTCAGGGGAACAATTTATATTGTTAATACCTCCTTGACAGTTCTCTCATGAATACAAGAATTGTTTCCTTGAAAAAATAAAAAGGAAACTATGCACAAATATGCAGGCTATATTATATGCCTCCTTCAGGAGACATTAAATAGCTGCCTACAGCTTACTCATCATGCACAGAAAATGAAATCTCCAAAGCCGTGGAGATAACAGTCAGACAAGTATTGTATATATATATATATATAATATATATATATATATGTATATATATATATATATATTATATACATATATATATATACAATACTAGGGCTTAAAATCCCGGCGGAATATGCTCAGCAGGCAAAGGGTATATCCAGCGTAAATTCTATCTAATAACGAACGTTTTTTGCAACATTATTTGAGAATGGATACCATTATTCAGCAACGTGAGGCAGCCGCTGACTCCGTGTTTAGTGAAAGGAGTAGCACAGCGGCAATTTCAAAACCAGGAGTGGACTCGGTAGTGAAGGAGTCTAATGACAACATTCAAGCGCTAAAGAAAAAGATTGAGAAACTACACCGTAATGAAATCTCTAAGTGGTGGGAGGTCAAGTCGCTAAGCAGATACTTGGATGTGGGGAGGGTTCCCCGAGGACTGCGAGTACTGACAGCCCCCACGTATGAAAACCCTGATCCTGAAATGCTAAAGGAGTGGGCAGCCAACAACGCACATGCTTCAGAATGCACGATGAAAATCTTGGTTAAATATGCTGTGAGGGACCGAGAGAAAATTCTAGTTGAAATTAATATGTTGGAAGCGGAATTATTAAAATGTCTGGGAGAGGACAACACAACCAAATTTAAAGTTGACCTTAAAACCCGCTTAACCAAATATGAGCAATCAATAACGGCGCGAAAAGCTACTAAGTTTCATCGAGACAGACAAGATTATTTACTTGGTCAAATTTACACTTTTGCACGACGTTTTGATACGATTCGAAAACAACGTCTCTCACAGGTGCACTCGTCAGTAAGCAAAGAAGCAACGACTAAGCTCCCACCAAACATCCCAGGAGAAGTGTCAGACCTGAGTTCAGTAGCGAGCTCAGATGTTGAGTCACTCTCTGAAGATGGAGGATTACAACCACTGGCAATGGCAAACCCCCATCTGTAATCGAGGAATTTGGTTTTTCATACCAGGACCGGACTCAAAACCAACGTCCATCGTTTCAAAATCAAAGAACAGAAAGCTACGTAAGCGAAAAAACCGACGGAGCAGCCATGGAACTACGATCAGGGCAAGAAGCAATTTCAACGCAAGGGCTGGAAGAAGTAGCGTCAACGGTCATAAATTTAACGGATCTTGTTTTAACGGACGAAGAAACAAGAATCCTTTCACTTGGCCTCTCTTTCTGCAAACGTACTAACTTTAATTACACTCAAACGTGCATTGACTTCTTCAAGTTTGTAAGGAAACTAAAACTAAAAAAATTCTTTGATGTGAAAATTACTAATCGAAAGGAGATGAGACAAGTGGTCAGTGAGGAACCAGGTAATCTCGATGTTGGGGACATGCAGGTACTTTTTGACTGTCAGCAACTTATAAGAGAAGGGGAAGGTGTGACTGTGGTAAACCAAGTTAGTCAAGCAGATGAACTTTTTTGTCTTGATGTTTTTGATAGTTCTGCCACTAAATTTAGACCAAAATCAAATTTCACACCTAACACCCCTAGAGATACTTTGGATATATACTCTGACCTGGTAATTAAAGATTTGAAGGAAATATCCTTAAATTCTAGCAAAGAATTTTTAAAAAATGCATCAGGTTTTGATAAAAAATACCAATCTGTGATGGCTAAAATACAAAGTAGACAGGACATAGTAGTAAGGCAAGCAGACAAGGGCGGCAACTTGGTATTGTGGTCCCTTGAAGCATATAATTGTGAGGCAGCCTTACAATTGAGAGATAGAGAATGTTATTCAGTAGTCCCCCACAGCAATCTAGTTGAAATCAAACTTAAATATCAAAAAGACCTTGCGAGATGGCGAGGAATTGGTTTGATTAATCAACTAGAATACCTGTTCTTGAGGGTGGATAACCCAGTGCTACCCATATTATACCTAATACCAAAAATCCACAAACACAAGGATAAACCACCAGGGCGTCCTATTATCTCAGCCATCGGTAGTCTCTTTGAACCAACCTCCAGATATTTAGACTCATTCCTACAACAGTATGTGAGGGCATTACCCGCTTATATTCAAGATTCAAGGGACTTTTTGAACCAATTGGAAAATATAAGATGGGAAGATTCTTATCTCCTCATAACATTAGACGTCGTGAGTCTGTATACTAGTATTGCCCATGAAGATGGGTTAAGGGCAATGAGGCACTTTTTAAACTCAAGACCTATCAATCTCTACCAGCATACTAATATGCTGTTGGAGATGTGTAGTCTGTGTCTCACCAATAATCACTTCCTATTCGGAGGTGATACTTACAGACAGCTCAAGGGCACGGCGATGGGCACCTGCTTCGCCCCCAGCTATGCCAATCTACACATGGGCTGGTGGGAGGAGCAGGTGCTCAAAGTTGACTATATTAATGAGTGGAGAGAACATGTCATTAAATGGATCCGATTCATTGATGATTTATTTATCATATGGAACGGATCTAGAGAATCAGCACAAAAGTTTATTGAAAGCATAAACATAAACAAATTAAATTTAAAATTTACTGAGCAAATAAGTACAGAGAAAGTAACTTATTTAGACTTAGAGGTGTACATTGCACAGAATTCAATTCAAACGTGCACTTTCAGAAAACCAACTGCAGGAAATTCAATCCTGCACGCGGCTAGTTTCCATCCCACTAAACTTAAGATGAGTATCCCTTATGCAGAGAATCTGAGAATGAAACGCAATTGTAGCGAAGCGGCTACTTTCGGGCAGGCCCAGGAAGCTTTGAGCCACAGATTCCTTCAGAGAGGATACAAAATGGAAACGCTAAGACAGGCAAAATCGAAAGTAGAAAATATGGAGAGAAGTGTATTATTAAAACCAGATACCAAAAAAGCTGAAGAAAAGCGGAAAAATACTGAGAGTCAGATCCGTATGATTACTGGTTTCAGTGCGTACCAGGCTAGGGTGAGAGACAGCCTGAGTAGACACTGGCACCTTGTCAAACAGGACCCTATTTTACAAGGGAAGGTCTCACGAATCCCTCTGGTGACTTTTAACCGTGCTAAATCAATGAGAGATGACCTATTTAAAACTGATTTGGAAGCCAAGAAAGGTGGTGGTTGGCTTAAAGTAAGCCCAGGCTTCCATAAATGTTTTAGATGCAAGGCCTGTAGACACGGTAAGAATACACAACAAATAATTTCTCCCCTTTTGAACAGTCCTTGGAAAATAAGAAAGCCCCTTAATTGCAAAAGTGAATTTGTTGTTTATGTCTTGAAATGCTCTTGCCCTCTGGTGACTTTTAACCGTGCTAAATCAATGAGAGATGACCTATTTAAAACTGATTTGGAAGCCAAGAAAGGTGGTGGTTGGCTTAAAGTAAGCCCAGGCTTCCATAAATGTTTTAGATGCAAGGCCTGTAGACACGGTAAGAATACACAACAAATAATTTCTCCCCTTTTGAACAGTCCTTGGAAAATAAGAAAGCCCCTTAATTGCAAAAGTGAATTTGTTGTTTATGTCTTGAAATGCTCTTGCCCTAAGATGTATATAGGAAGTACCATCCACATGGTTCACGTGCGCATCCTGCAACATCTTAGGGCAATTGTTAACAACGATAAAAACTATGTTGTTGCTCGTCACATAAATTAATTTCATAAAGGCAACACCAATGAACTAGTATACTTTGCCATTGACCAAGTCCCTAAAGAACAAAGAGGAGGCGATAGGGAAAGAAAATTAAGGAAACTGGAGTCTAAATACATACTTATGTTCAACACAAAAAGTCCTCATGGTATGAATGTTGAAGAAGACCTACACATACATTTAAAATAGAGGTATCGTTCCCAACTATGTTGGTTTTTAAACTTGGTTTTATCTTTGATTTTAATAATGACTAATCCAGTGATGGATTGATTGCTCCTTTTTTCCATACTTTCCAATGTGATCATTTTAAGGACAGCCGTTTTTAACAACAATAGGACACAATTTATAAATTCTTTCAGGATTCCCTGACAGACAGAATACTGTATTGCACTAGCACTTTATTGTGATAGCATTGCGATTTTTGCACAAAAAGAGGCACTAGCACTTTAATTAAGCATTGATTGCACATATGTTTGTACTGTATAAAGCACTAGCACTTTATCAATACAGAGTTGAATCCTATTGTTATGGTATTTTATAAATGTATGTCCTAATATGACATTATTATGTGTCTTCTTTTTCCCTTGTCCCTTCTCTTGGTTCCTGGATGTAAAGGCTACCAAAATGGATTGTAAACGAATCATTCATCGGAAGCTACTTTAATCATAATTTAAGAAAGATGGACAATTCAACTGTGACAAGGGACTTAGATTTATACGACTAGACAATGATCTGTGTAATAACTTTATAAATGATTTTTAGTATGGAATTATAAGAATGACACACTATTGAAATGAGACTTAGAGTACTCTATCTATGTATCAAATAATGTCACTCTCTCTGAACTCCCCTTTTCTTAATAATGGATGTTTTAATTTGAATGTAAATATATGAAATATTTTGTATTTTTAAATCCAATCCATTTTTTGATTCACTTGAATGAGAACAAATGTTGATATAAGAGAGACTTTGGCACTATGTCAAGATAACTTTGAATTGAGAAACACTAGGTATCACGGCAATAATAGTCTGTTTTTTATGTCTAGTGAGGAGCTAATCATGTGACTTTGTATTTTTGCTTTAAATGGAAACGTTTGGTTCACATTAGATTGTGTGAGCAAGGGATACGTCCCGAAACGCGTTACGAGAAGGAAATAAATACCCAAGCCGGATGGCTGAAAGCATTTCCAGTGTCAGTGTCTGATTTGGAAAAGGTCGGATTTGGTTGGAATATATATATATATATATATATATATATATATATATATATATATTACCTACTGGCGGTCGCCAGTAGGTAGTTATAGTTAGGACCCTGTTTCCATAGGAAATCCGCAACATTCTATTTGGAATAACTTTGGCGCCGGTCGACGAATCCTCGCGAAATTTTCAAAATAGGTGGGGCGCTACGCTCCGCTCCTACCCTGAAAGTCTCGGGGGGATTCGTCAAGCAGGGGCCGAGAAAAAAGGGGGGTCCCAAAACACGTTTTCCCCATGCATTTTTCCATAGGACCTTTAGACACAGCTACAGCCCGAACGGCTGAACAGAATTACTTGAAATGTGGCAGAGAGGTAGCCATAAGGTCAAGGAAGTGCCTTTTGCAGGTCTGGTGTAAATCTGTTCAGTATTTCCTGAGAAAATAGCATTTAAAAGCATATATATATGTGGGCGGAGCCTAACCACACATCTCATCCTGAGATCTGATTGGCTGTCAGCACTTCATCCAAGAAGTGTTGGCAGCCATCTTGGGACCAATATACATGATAGCACCTCATTAAAAAGCATTGCAGTTCATAGAAGGTTTTAAGACTTTAGTTACATTATACATCATTTGTTGATGGTACCATACTCATTTTAGGAATTGTGGTATGTTCTAAGGTGATTTCACCATGTGAAAAAGCCTTCTGCTGGGATATCATGATTGAGAGAAAAATATTTTCTCATGCTTTTACCACAGAGGTTTGGAAGGTGATCTATAGGCTAAACTGAGAGCTTATTTTCTGTAAATTCACATTATCTTTCTCAGTCATGTGAGAATGAAGTCTGACATTCTCAGTAAAACATGTACATCCAACAAGGGCAGAGACTGTCAGTTGATTCCTTTGTGTTCTACTGCAGCTTCCCAGAGTGTTCCAAAGAACTACTAGAGCGCTAACAGTCCTACTTATGATAAACGTATGGCACACCTGAAGCCATCTTGCTTGGATTAAAGTGGTAACTCTTAAAACATTTAATTTAAAAAGGAACAAAATGAGGGGGTTCATTTTTCCATAAAAAGTATGATTAGTGCTGCAGAAAGAAAAATTAGGGCACATTTTGAGTGACTTCTCAAATCCTCTTCTATTTCATTAAAAAATTCTGACATGCAGACTGAAACATGCACTTTCAATACCAGCAGCAGTTTTCCCTGGTGAGCAGTAGCTTTACTACAGTGATCTAATGAGCAAAAAGAGTGCTAACATTCTGAATTTATGGCAAATGTGTGACACATCTGAATGCCTTCTTGATGGAATCAAAGTAAAAAACTGAAAGTATTTCCTACTGAGGAGACTGCAGTAAATGAGGAAATTAGGAAACTTCATAACAAATAAGTCTCCCAAGATGGCCACCAGAGACAAAAGAGCCCAAATGTAGCCCAAATATCACCCAGATGTAGCCCAAGTATAGCCCAATGACAGAATGTCCCAGAATGTTCTTAAAAACAACTAGAGCGCTTACTGTCTTCATTATGACAAAAGTATGGCACACCTGAAGCCATCTTGATTGGAATAAACTGGTAACACTTAAAACATTTAATTTAAAAAGGAACACAATGAGGAGGTTCATTTTGCCATAGAAATTATGATTAATGCTGAAGAAAGAAAATGAGGGCACATTTTGAGTGACTTCTCAAATCCTCTTCTATTTCATTAAAAAATTCTGACATGCAGACTGAAACATGCACTTTTAATACCAGGAGCAGACTTCCATGGTGCAGTAGTTTTACTACAGTGATCTAATGAGCAACTAGAGTGCTAACATTCAGAATTTATGGCAAATGTGTGACATATCTGAATACCTTCATGATGGAATCAAAGTAAAAAACTGAAAGCATTTCCTACTGAGGAGACTGCAGTACATGAGGAAATTAGGAAACTTCATAACAAATAAATCTCCCAAGATGGCCACCGGAGACAAAAAAGCCCAAATGTAGCCCAAAATCACCCAGATGTAGCCCAAATATAGCCCAATGACAGAAGTGTGCAAAACACTTATTATTTTGTGTTTTTGCAGTGTTATATAGTGCAGACTTGTCAGGTATTGGAGTGCTTTACATGAGCATTGCTTACATCACACAAGAACAAATTCATTTTGGTTGTAGACATGGGGAGACTAAGTGATTTGACCAGAATCACAGAATGTCGAGCTGAAGCAGAAACTTCAACCTGGTTCCCCAGTTGCAAAGTCTGCAGTTCTGGAAGTAACACCACATCCTCTCCCCTAAGTGCAACATTTAATCAAGTGGTCAACTGGATAAAAAAACATAAAGATAACAAATAATTTAAAAGTGCTTTGTCGCTATTTGAAAACTCAGAAAATATGTCCTTATTTTATTCTTTTAGAGCACTAACCATAATTTTGATGCCAATAAGACCCTCTCATATATGTAATTTCTAAAGGAAATGCTCTAGGTATTACAGTTTTGATTACATCAAAATGATGTCAGGCGTTCCACACTTTTGTAATAAATATAGAATGTTAGCAATCTAGTTGTTCATTAGGATACTGTTGAGAGGCAGAGGCCAGGGGCACGGACTCTGAAAATTGAAGGCAGGTAGGAGGGTGCAAAGGCAACAATTTAACCGCACTGAGCAGGCAGGAAGGGCCGTGGAAGCACAACAGACTATGGAGGGCAGTGGAAAGGGGGGCAGGGGCAACAAACCAACAATACAGGACTTGCAAGAGAGGCTGTTGGAGGGAAGATCTATTACGGGTCAAGGAAGCTAGGGGCGGTCCCCAGATCCCCGGGAGCCACCACAGAACTGAGCAGGAGAGTGAGTCAGGGACAAAAGGGGCACCTTAATTTGAGCCGGGGTGCCTAGGAACGCTTGCTCCAAAAATGAAGAAAACAGACATATGAGACATGGAATTGGAGGCAGAATACAATGGCAGTTTAATGAGAAGATGCAACTTCAAAGAAACCGCAGAATAGAGACATAAAGTACAAAATACAGAATCCAGATAATCATACAGCTGTCATAATATTCTCTGTATCTCAATTAATGTACTGACAGAGAGAGAGAGAAAACACATCTATAAATGCATCATGAGAAACAAGTTACACCAAGGAAAATGTTACCTAGGAACACTCACGTTTACTCTTAGAGCAAGCATTCCTGCAATTACAATACAAAATCTTTTAAATGCAAAAGTAAAGAGAACAATGGTTAAACATAACATGACATTTCATATAGGTAAAATAGAATAAGATACTTCAAGCAAAGCAGAGCAAGACATTTTAAGCAAAGGAAGACAAGAGCTCCCAGCTCTTGGGGAAAACCTGCACTGCCTGTTAACCTACATACAGACGGCGAGGTAGTCCGTCGATATCTGTGGGTGCTCCCTTTTTATATCATTTTGTGGGCTCCTTTGCACGCTACATCTACCTACGTATGCTACCCAAAAGCTTCGTCTGCAGATTTTACCAGACATTTCGTCATTTACCCACTTAATGCTGACAATGGACTGGGTGAAAAGGTCAGTCTCTCAGGCCAATCGCTTATCGTAAGTTCCATAGAGCAAGCAGAAAATAATGGGTATTGTACGGGAATTCAATATATTCATGTATAAAATCTCCTCAGTTCTCCTAACTTGACGCTCTGCGGTTGCCACTTCCTTAAAAGCGGGAAACCTGCCCAGGAAGCAAGTACCAGTCCAGGATGCAGCCTACTGTATGTCGACAGCTTCAGGGGGATGTTGAACTTTGATACCGAGCACGGAGCACTCGGGTAGGGTGGGGGCTACTAGTTTGGATCAGAAGGCCTCGCAGACCTGCCTTCAGACTGCTATACACTAAAATTGCAGAGCTATGGTCAATTTAACAAAGAGGCCTACATATTGAACAGAAGGGCCTACACAGGGGTTTTATGCTGGCTGAGTGGTAAGGATGTCTCAGGATAATTATATAGCAACACAGGACCCGCTGGTCAATTTAATACGGCCTACAAATGCAGCTGGCAGGGCAAGGACAAGGGTCTCATACTTCAGGTGTGGACAGAACGGGCCAGGGGCCCCCTGTGATACAAAATCTACCCTCCTGCAAGGCTGTGGCAATGTAATAGACCATTGTGGGCAGAAGGAAGAGGCAATGGTAGTACAACCATACATGCCAACAGACCCGATTCAGCCAGGAAACGTCCAATGTTTTTAAGCTCAAATGGGCTTTATTTGATCTGTCTCCTGTCTACAATATCCTCTTTTTCAATGTAACTCAAAGGGGAAAATCAATACCCCAGTTTTTTTTCAAATCTCCCTCTTACCAAGTTCAAAATGTTCGCAAGTATGGTACATTGGATCATGGAAGGAAATGGGATAGGGACGTGGACTTGGATAACAGAGGACAGGAGGGACATGGAGAGGTGCACCAAACTGACCCTGCAGGGCAGGCATCAGGGTTTGCAGCAGCACAATACACCACACAGGGCATGCAGGACGGGAGTGCAGCACAACAATCCATAGAAAGCAAGAGGGAGGGGACAGGACCATGCACATGGACAACAGAGAACAGAGGGGCAAGAGGCAATGGTAGCTAGCTGACCATAATGGACAGACAGGAGAGAAAGCTGCAGCATAACAGACCATAAAGGGCAGGAGGGACGGATCAGGGGCATTACAATGGAACAGACAAGCCAGGAGGGAGGGAGTAGGGCTGGGGGCAAGGGGGCAGGGCAGGAGCAGCAAGATAGCCATGGAGGTCAGGCAGGATGGGCACTAGAAGCAAGACACACCATGAAGAGCAACAGTGAGACTGTGATGGCATACACACAGACCATGGAGGGAAGGTGGGAGGGGGTCAGGGGCAGCTAACTGACCACACAGGGAAGGTGGGAGGGGCCATGGCAGCACAGAAGACCATGCATGGCAAGTGGGAGAGTTAGTGGCAGCACAATGGCTATGATGGGCAAGAAGGAGGGTGGAGGGGCATGCACAAAGGACGATGGAGGATAGAAGGGAGGGTCAGGACCTGTGCACAGACAAGAAAGTTCAGGGGAAGGGACCTCACAACAGACCACACGGGGCAGGCAGGAGGAGCAGTTGCAGCACAACAGACCAGGGAGGGCAGAAGGGTGTGGCAGTACAATGGACCATGTAGGACAGGAGGAAGAGGATAGGGGCATGGCATGTGGACAGGCAGGGTGGAGGTGGCAGGGACAGGTTACAGTCATCTGACAATGCTAGGCAGGTGGGAGGGGAGTGGCAGCTCAACAGAACACTCAGAGTAGATAGGTGTGGCAGGTCCATGGGACATGGTGGGCAAAAAGGATGGAGCAGGGGCATGCACAAAGACATCGGAGGGCAGGGGGAAGGAGAATAGGGGCAGCAAGCTAAGCACAGAGTTTAAGCAGGAGGTCAATGATGGGGCATAGAATTGGGCAATGGAGGGCAGGAGGAGTGGACTGGTACATCATACTAAATTGAGGGCAGTGGCAGCACATCAGACCATGCATGGCAGGAGGGAGGAGGCTAGTCCATGGATTCACACAACAGAGGATAGGGAGGAAGGGGATGGGGCAGCAAGCTAACTGTTCAGAGAAGGCGGGTATTAGGAACTTTATTGTTTTTAAAACATTGTGTCTGTGCGAACTACTTAAAATATGAACAAGTATGCAGCATAATCTCACTTTTATTCAGGAAGAAGAGGACGTTTGTGACTGTGACTCCGGGCTCACTTGGCAGAAACACCCCCTGACCCTCCACCCCCTATCGCAAAATGTAATGCCCGTGAAAAGGGTAGGTGAACACAGTGTTATATAGAACATACTCCTGAGAGCACAATTGAAAATGAAAACTAGATATAGTGTATGGTATAAACTATGCACCAAAAAGTGTGATATAAGATGAACCGGACGTGAAATATAATATGCAATACATTGTGCGCAATGACAGATTCATTGGAGAGCGCGAGATAGCACAGGCACTAGCGCGTGCTATGCGATATGCGCCTTGGAGTGTAATATGCACAGGGCAGTGTTGTGTAACCTAACTAGTCTCTAAAGTTGTAATATAAAATATGTGCTGGGGAGTGTAACGTTGCATATGCACTGTGACAAAGATATGGATCCCAGATTGTAATATGTATGGCATAGCACTGTGCGTTATAACATAGGCATCGAGAAAGGCACGTTAGATGGGGCAATATAACCCGTGCAAAGACAAGTGTGGCATGACATATTCACGGGGTGGTGTTACAGTGCACATGGGCTAGAGAGTGTCATAGCATATGCACTAGCTAGTGGAATACAACACAGAGGTGTGTGGCACTCGGCAGGCAATGGTGGGTGTAACACAGCATTGGGCTCTGTCAGGAGCACGCTGTGACTCTCAAGTGATGTTCGTCCCCTTTCCAGAGAGTAAAATAAAAAGTATTACACATCCGGCAGTGGATGTGTGTTTTATTAACCGTGAGGGGGGTTTCTTGCATAGTTTTGGTCGAATTTTTGTCGAATCCCCTTTGAATGGCTTGGTGTGCATGTGTATTAAATGTGCCCGTCAATAGCTACCCATGTTTGTATAAATAAACGACAAGGGTGTCTACCAGGATTAGGCACGGTAGGGCATCAGACATGTCAGAGCTTCACTAGTGGTGTAAATACATTCCACGTGGATTCATTGCATGCATAGTCGCCTTTTAATGAATATTACGCAAATCGTTATGGTGATAGGTACGTACGGTTTGTCCAGCATGTCCTAGGTGTGTCTATAAATATATATTTTTTAAAAATAATAAAAAACAGTGGCCGGCCCTGGGGATTGGGGTCAAAAAAATATAATTAGGAGACTGGCCCTGGGGGATGGGGTCATCAGGGCCAATAAATTAGAATAAGAAGGGGAACCAAACAGCCCCCCTTCTTAAAAAACTAAAATAAATAAAAGACTGGCATCGTGCCGGAGGCCATGCCCCCTCCGTGCAGCACTCTGCAAACGCGCCCCCAACAGGCATCTCCAGTATGCGCCAGGGAGCTGCGCTGCAGCCAGCTGTTCTGAGGCCAAGCCCCTTTTTACACCTCTCTGCAACGCAGCTCTGTGGCGCTTACTGGAGGTACCTAGTGGTCTAGTTTGACCCTAGGGACCCTTAGGATTCAAGGGGACTTAATCTCTCAACTTAGAACAGCCACAGGGCGCGTTTACACAGTGGTGAAGGGAGGGGACGGGGCCTGAGGTGACGTGTGCAAACACGCACTATGGCACGTTTTAAATTGGGGATATAATTTCCCTTCAATACTGAGGGCCCCTGGGGGCTAACTAGCCCACCAAGTGCTTCCAGTAAGCGCCACTGAGCTGCATTGCAGAGAGGTGGTCCAGGCCGTGCCACTTTTTACACCTCTCTGCAACGCAGCTCTGTGGCACTTACTGGAGGTACCTAGTGGGCTAGTTGGACCCTAGGGACCCTCAGGATTCAAATGAACTTAATCTCCCAACTAAAAATGGACACAGGGCGTGTTTACACAGTGGTGAAGGGAGGGGACGGGGCCTGAGTTAACGTGTGCAAAAACGCCCTGTGGCCTGTTTTAAGAGGTAGTTTTAATCCCCATGCCCTATTATATACTAGGGGCTTACAGAGGAGGTCATGCTAATCACAGGGGGACCCCAACGCATAATGTTCCCTAGTGTATGTAGGTGTTTTCACTGTATTCTAAGTGTCTTTTAACATAGCACTGGCTCTAGGACTGGTTAGTCAGACTCAGTTACCACCAGTATCCGTCTGAAAAAGTTGAGGGTACAGGATGATTTTGCAACAAGGCTTCTTTCTGCTCTTCTTTTTGTTCTTTCTGCACGTTATCCTTCTTCCTGCACTTATCTTCGTATTTGAGGACTTCTGTTGCTTCTTTCTGCACTTCTTTTGTTTCTTTCTGTGCATTTTTTCTTCTTTCTTCACATGTCCTATCTCTGTAGGCATAGTTAGAAATTAGCATTTAAAAAACCTTTGAAATTCACAGAAAAAACCATAGGTTTCAGGCACGTTATAGTTAGGAATTAGCATTTAAAAAACCTCAGAAATTCACTGAAAAAACCATAGGTTTCAGGGGTGTTATAGTTAGCTGGACTTTTCACTTGTACAAAACCATTGAAATTCCCCCGTTATAGTTAGTTCAGCTAACTATAACTCGCGCGCCCGCAATGCACTGCTGATGACGTCACATATTACATCACTCATGACATGCTCAGTGACATCACTCATGACATCACTGATGACATCTCAAATGACATCACTGATGACATCACTGATGACATCATCCTTGTGATAGAGTGGCAGACCTCCTCTCACCCTAATATAACCTTTGATACACACATTCAAAAATAGAGACTAAAATTTTCAAAACAATGGACATACCAATACCAGTTACAACAACCTCTTCAGTAATTCTAAGATCCACATACACATCCACTCATTCACCAACAGTCCTATACAGTCACTCATACATGTACTCACTCATCATATGTACTCATACACCTATACATCCTGTTACACAATGCCACTCATCCATAGAGTTACTCACACACATAGTCACTCATGCTAATAAAGAATCAAACATACATTTACTTGCATATACAGTTATACACACACCGCCATACTTACTTCTACGGAAACTTACACATACTTAGTCTTTTAAACAATCACTTATAGAAACACATACGTATTCATACAGGAACTCTTTCAATCTCTCACTCTCACATATACTCACATATATACACCAATAGTCACATATACTAGTTTAAAACATATGTAGTTACTCATAAAGACATTATTGAGACAGTCATTCACTCACTAACACACCCATACACACACTCATCCACCCATACAGTCCTGCACACATGCTGTGTTCAACACATACAAACAGTGAGTCACTCATTCATGCACCTATGCACTACGTAATACCCCCCACCGAACCATGCAGACACTCAGACTGATACTCAAAAAACCAACTAATAACCTATATAGACACCCATGTAGCTACTCACCAACCCATGCAGCCACTTATACACAAAGTGAGAGACTGATACAGATATTTACATATTTAAACATTACTCACTAAGCCATGTATTCACTATGATACACTTAATCAGTCAGTTACACAATCAATTTTTCAAAAACAAATCATCCATTTAGACACTTATATACCCATTTATTCTTCCATCGACCTTGAGATATACATATATAAAACATATTTAATTTTCAGAAAAACACACATTCACTGGATGATGTCATCAGTGATGTCATCAGTGATGTCATTTGAGATGTCATCAGTGATGTCATGAGTGATGTCACCGAACATGTCATGAGTGATGTAATATGTGACGTCATCAGCAGTGCATTGCGGGCGCGCGAGTTATAGTTAGCTGAACTAACTATAACGGGGGAATTTCAATGGTTTTGTACAAGTGAAAAGTCCAGCTAACTATAACACCCCTGAAACCTATGGTTTTTTCAGTGAATATATATATATATATATATATATATATATATAAATATATGTGTGTGTGTGTATATATATGTGTGTGTGTATATATGTACATATATATATATATATGTATTTTCAAACAAACTCGGCACGATCCCCACCAGAGTATCCACGGCACAGAGGGAGTCCACAGTGGTTTCCTTTAAGGTACTTTTATTCTTTAAACACCATCAGTGCAAAACATGAAAGGACGGTCGACGCGTTTCGGCAGATGCCTTCAACTGGACCATAGAGTTCCACTGTCTAAACTGTATATTTAAAGTGACTAAGTGCATGAAACCCTTGTTTGTTTCTATTAAAAAATAGACTAGACTATTAACCCATATTTAAGAATGGTTACATTTGGCTTTTGGCGGCTGCCATTGTTCATCTTGCATTTTTACATTTTTTACATTTTTACATTTTTTACATTGCCGGGTAAAGTACCCAAGTCAAACAAGGAACTAGTTATAAAAGCGGCCTGTTTGAGAATAACTGTATCATATTTTCTGCTCAAATACACAGGGAAAGAGAGTGGAGCCCAAAAAAAGGGGGGGGGGGGAGCAAGGTGGGAAGAACGGAGGAAAGGGAAGGTTTTACTAGTTTGAAAGAAGGAGGGGGACAAGGGGGGGGGGGTGAAAGGGAAAGAGGCAATCGGGAGGGGTTTTTTGGGGGATGGTTTTCAGATAGAGAGAGACCTCTTCAAGAGCAAGGCAGAAGAAACTTTGATATATTACAAGATAAGCAAGATCATTTCATCTCTGTAAAGTACCTTTTATACATGATCTTAAAAATCCAAATTCTATCCAATATTAAGCGGAAAGCAGATTAAAACAACATGCAACTAAGAAACAAAGTCCCAAAATTACATTAGCTACCCCCAAGGATTTCCAAGTTTCAGTTCTTATATGGAGAGTAAAGTGACAAGTGCTTTGTGCAAAATATATTGTGCAAATTAAAATTCCAAGAGTCTATCTCCAAAGATCATAATTCTTCTGGGATATTTTTCAAAGTCAGGAGAAAAAATGACAAGTGCATTGTGCAAATATATTGTGCAAAGTCGCAGTTCCAAAAGGTCTCTCTCCAAGGTTTTTGATACTTCTAAAGTAGAATTTAATACATACTCAACCCGTATTCCATTGGGGGGTCTAAGCAATTACTTCAATTGTTCTTGTTGAGTCCATGATTTTTTCACTTCCCTATCTATATATAAATCTTTTACTTTTGGTCTTCTCCTTTGTTGCATATTCTCTTTAAAACTCTTTTCTCCACCTGTCTCCTAATAATACCAACTTGGAATTCTTGCTCCTCTATTCATTCTTTTGTGTATTATAGATCTTAAAACTACTTGATAGATTGTCCAATAGAATTGTCAGGGACCATCCTGGAGATGTTTTTCCTACGTATTTCTTTTTGATTTCCCCTTATCAGGTTTGCACTGTAGATTGATCTTCTTGTTCTTATAAATGGACGTGCAATTCAGCGTCCAAGTTATGCCCAAATGGTTTTTCTGTTCCCAGCGCTAAAATGAACCTTGACTCAGCTCTTCTGAGGTCCAGGGTTCTGTCCCCTCCTCTTTCATTTTGTTTTACCATTTTAGCTCCGAAGTACTTTAGTTCTTGGATATTTCCTGAGTGTTTCTCTGAGAAATGCTTTGCCATTGGGTAAGAAAGATCTTTGTTTTTTATTGCTCTTAGATGCTGTAGTATACGCAGTTTTAGTTTCTTGATGGTACTCCCAACATAGAGTTTTTTACATGGACATTTTAAAACATAAACCACGTATTTAGATTCACATGTGATATGTTCAGTAATCCTTTCCCTCTTTCCATTTGACAGTTGATACGATTGTGTGTTATGTCCATGTTCACAGGCCTTGCATTTGGAACATTTCCAAAAGCCGGGAGTTGTTAGCCATGTTCATTTTTCTTTTTTAGATGTTTCCAGGTGACTGTGTGTAAGAAGATCGCCCAATGAGGCTCTCTTTCTGTACGTTATTGTTTAGGTTGATGGTAACTTCCTCTTTAATGACTCATCAAGTATTAGAATGCTCCAGTGCTTTTTTATGATGATTCTTAGGCACTTATTTTCGACACTGAAATCTAGGATAATGCGGGTTATATGTGTATGTATATATATACATATATTCACTGAAAAAGCCACAGGTTTTACAGACGTTATAGTTAGGAATTAGCATTTAAAAACCCTTTGAAATTCACAAAAAAAAACATAGGTTTTAGGGACGTTATAGTTAGTTGAACATTTGACTCATATAAAACCAGAGAAATTCGCCTGTTATAGTTAGTTGAGCTAACTATAACTCGCGCGCCCGCAATGCACTGCTGATGATGTCACATATTACATCACTTATGACATGGTCAGTGACATCACTGATGACATCACTGATGACATCTCAAATGACATCACTTATTACATTACTCATGACATCATCCAGTGAATGTGTGTTTCTATAAAATGTAAATATGTTTTATATATATATGCCAAGGTGTATTGAAGAATGAATGCATTTACAAATGCCTAAAGGAATTATTTTGTATGTATGTGACTGACTGTATAAGTGAGTGATTGAACGTGTCTTACTGAATACATGGGTTACTGACTAAGCTGTGTAAAAGTCTGTCTTAGTCTCTCCATTGGTGTGTATGCAACTGCATGGGTTGCTGAATACCTACATGAGTGTCTATATAGGTTATTGATCTGTTGTCTGAGTATCTGTATGGGTCCCTGAGTGTCTGTGTGGGTGGGTGGGTGTATGAGTCTGGGCATAGATGTCTGAGTGGGTGATTCAGTGGTTGTATGGATTACAAAGTGCATCTGGAAAGGGCTGTATGGGTGAGTTAGTGTGTCTATGGGTGTGTTGGTGAGTGAATAAATGTCTCAGTGGTATATCTGTGACTAACTACATATTTTTTAAGCCACTATATGTGAGTGTTGGAGTATATAAATGAGTATATGTGAGACTAAGTTATTTCAAGAGTGGGTGTATAAATAAGTGTCTGCTTCTATCAGTGATTGTATAAGACAGTAAATATGTGTTAGTATCTGTATAAATAAGTGATGTGGTATGTCTAAAAATAACGAAGTTGCGTGTATAACTGTATACATGATTAAATGGGTATGTGATTTATTCTTTGTATTGCTGACTAGGCATGTGAGTAACTCTATGGATGTGTGGCAGCGTATGACTGCATGTATAGATGTATGAGTGCATATTATAGTCCTCTATTGATGAGTAACTACATGTATAACTGACTGGATGTGTGTGTAGACCTAGGAAATAGTGAGTGCTATGTAGTATATGGCATTCTTCTGTGTATGGTTTCAAAAATAGCAGTCAGATTTTAGAATGGGTGTATCAAAGTTTATATTAGAGCATCAGTATGTGCATCAGATTGTCACGTGGATGATGTCATGAGTGATGTCATGAGTGATGTCATTTGAGATGTAATCAGTGATGTCACCAGTGATGTCACTGACCATGTCATGAGTGATGTTATAAGTGACATCATCAGCAGTGCATTGTGGTTTCGTGAGTTATAGTTAGCTAAACTAACTATAACAGGCGAATTTCTCTGGTTTTATATGGGTCAAATGTTCAACTAACTATAACGTCCCTGAAACCTATGTTTTTTTTTTGTGAAATTCAAAGGGTTTTTTTTTTTTTTTTTTAATTCTTTTTATTCGCAGTTTTCAAAAACAAACTTAAAACAACATCACTCACTGTTGTGTACATATGACAAGCGATGACGATACCCCTCCACACCAAGCAGATCATCACAATTTGGATACCATCACACAAACTCAGTGCCACATTATCAGGTGCGTGACATTCAGCAGCCGAGCGTCCCATCCCGCCCGCATGCGTCACCTCAATCCGGTTCATCACCCAAAAAATCCCCCTGAGAAATACAGTCACCGCCATCTTGCGTCCGCCTTAGGGAATAGTATCGAGTTACAGCGCCTGCAGTGTAGCTTGCTCCAACCATTGTGTGAAAGGCCCCCAAATGTCCTTAGGTCGTGAACGCGGCGGCATAAGCTCCCAGTACAGGGCAAGTTGTGTCTGGCAGTAGACTGCGCTCGTGACCCACGCTCGAATGCTAGGTGACGTAGCAACTCCCCAGTGCATCGCAACTTGTCTTCTAGCTAGTAACAATAGCATCGCTGGTAGCTTACGGTGTTTGGGCTTAACCATGTGCAAAATACCAAGCAGCGCAGCCTGTGGGGTGCACGGGATCTGTAGGCCAGTTACTTCGCATACAATCTCTACTACCTTTGCCCAGAATGACGACAATGTAGGACAGTTCCATGCCATATGCAGAAAGGTGGCGCCCTGAGTGTAGCAGCGCCAACATTCATCCGTGTCTCTTAAACCCATCCGGTGCAATCGGCTAGGGGTACGGTACGTCATGTGTATATATTTGAAGTGGATCAGGCGCAGCCTGTAGTTGGGGGACAAAATCTCAAGATTCTTGCAGCACAAGTCCCAATGTTGATCCGAAATATCCGTACCCAGTTCCGCCGCCCACATGCCCCGCGCCGCCGGAAGAACCACGGGGTGGCAAGTCTGCGGCGCCGGGAACGCGGGAGACAACCTCCGGCACGAGTGACGGAGCTGATAGTAAAGAAGCGTGTCCAGCACCGTCGGAGCCCCTGCACTACACATCTGCTCCGGAGTTAGAAAGGTGTCTCCCGGAAACAAATCGCCCCCAGTGTGGAGGCCCAGCTCTTGAGCTCGCTCCCCGGTCTGCATGCTGCGCAGCGGCGGCCACATCGGGTTCCCGCGCAGGGGCACAGAATGTGAATAAAGAAGGTCAAATCCGGCCCTCCGTCGCAGCCCATCCCATGCCCACCTGAGTGCGTGCACCGGGTCTATGTCCGTGCATCTCCGGGTGTGTGGCACGTAAAGTGCCACATTTAGCGGCAGCGGGGCTACTCTGTCCATCTCTATCGCCACATGTGGTTGAAACGGTGTAGGATGTGCCCAGTAATGCAGGAATTGTGCCTGTGCACAGTAGGCATATAAGGAGAAGTCCGGCGCAGCCAGGCCTCCCTGTCGCTGTGGGAGAGTCAGAGTCTCCCATGCCACCCTCGGTTGTTTACCCCCCCAGGCCAGCTCCACCATCTTCGAGCGTAGCCGCCGCAAAAAATGTGCAGTCAGGGGTAGTGGGATATTCCCAAACAGGTAGAGGAGTTTGGGCAGGATCACCATTTTGGCCACCGCAATTCTTCCAGCCAGCGAAAGGAGCAAGTGCTTCCAGCGGTCGACCCTCTCCTCCACCCAACTCATCACCCGTCCATAATTCTCCGTCCATATTTGCTGTTTATCCGTGCTTATCCAAATCCCCAAGTATCGCACCGGGCCAGTGGCCCATTTCAGCGGGCAATTCGGAGTAAAGCGGGGAGTCCCGGACGTCAGGGGCATAATTACCGACTTTTCCCAATTTATGTTTACCCCCGATAATTGACCATAATGCATCAATTCTCCCGTCAGAGGGGAGAGGTTCGTCTGAGGATCAGTGACATATAACGTGATATCATCTGCATATAGTGATATCGTCAATGCCCTCGACGAGAACCCAATGCCTCTAGCCGCGTGATGCTGCCTGATGCGAGCAGCCAACGGCTCCGTGGCGATAGCAAAGAGCAGGGGCGACAGGGGACATCCCTGCCTGGTACCCCTCTGAATTGCAAAGGGCGCCGAGACGAGCCCGTTAACTCTCACCCTAGCAGTGATGCCGGTATAGAGCAGTCTAATGTAGCCAATGAAGGCTTCACTCACACCCATGCGCTGCAGCAGCGGAAACAGGAACCCCCATTCCAGGGAGTCGAACGCTTTGGTGGCGTCCAGTAGCACCGCCGCAGCCTTAACATGTGGGGCCAAATAGTGTAGTACTCCAAAGAGGGTACGGAGGTTGTGAGAGGTCGATCTGCCCGGCACAAATCCCGACTGATCCGGACGGATCATAAGGGGCAACACCGGCTGTAGCCGAGTGGCCAGCATTTTCGCAAAAATCTTCGCGTCAGTGTTAATCAATGACAGTGGCCGGTAGGAGTCGCATTGTTGGCTATCCTTGTCCGGTTTCAGGAGGGTGACGATGACAGCCTCTCTAAGCGACCCTGGGAGCATACCCGACTCGACCGCCTCAGCATACATTGCCAACAGCCGTGGGATCAGGAGATCTGCGTACTCCTTGTAGAACTGCGCCGGCAGTCCATCCGGACCCGGCGCCTTTCCGGCCGCCAAGGAGCCTATGGCCTCCCGCACATCATCCGCCTCAAAAGGCCGATCGAAGTAGCCTTTTTGGTGCGCATTGAACCAGATAAGCTGTACAGTATCCAAATATTCAGCAAGCTCCACCGGCGTGTGGGCCTCCCGCGACCTGTAGAGGTCTCTGTAGAAGGTCCGAAACGTATCTAGGATTTCAGGGGGAGTGCATACGTTATCCCCTCCCTGTGTCATCACTGAGGATATGAAGGGAGATGGTCTTTGTGCGCGCAGGAGCAGGGCGAGTGTTCTACCCGGGCGGTCCCCTTCTCCATATCTACGGGCCACAGCATGCTTAGTCAGGAACTTAAGTTCCCTGTCAGCCTCCTCCTGATATGCAGTTAGCGTTGTGCGAGTTTCGGCCAAGGTGGCCGCCGAGGGGTCCGAACAGTATTTCACCTCTAAGGAATGCAGGCGATCCTCTAACTTGCCTAGCGAACACCTGATAGTCTTTAGGACCCTGGCCTGCCCCGCAATGCAGTGGCCTCTTACCACCACTTTAAATGCGTCCCACAGCGTGCCTAGCGAAGCCACACATCCCTCATTCAGCTCAAAGTAGTCAAGTATTTGCTGATGAATCTCTTCCCGAAACACCGGATCTGTCAGGGCATGTGGTGGTAGCCGCCACGTGAAGGGTGTGATATATGGCTTGAGGACATTCAGTGTTAGTTCGACAGGAGAGTGATCGGAGAGGAAACGCGCCCTGTGAGTAACTGCAGAGACCCATACATGTACCTGCGGGGTTAAGAGCCAGTAGTCCAAGCGGGACCAGGCACCCCTGTGCGGGGTGAAGCAGGTGCCTTCCCTAACCGCGGGATGCAGTACGCGCCATGTGTCTAGTAGAGTGTAATCTGCCATTAGGCCACGGATGAGGCCAGCCGCTAGCGGATGATGCGTGCGGGCCACCCCCTCCCTATCTAGCTCCAGTGAAAGTACAGCATTGAAATCTCCACCCCACAAGCAAGCCCCCCCACCCAGGGATTGCGCCAGGTGCCAGACATTCCGGAAAAAACCAGGGTCATCCGAGTTGGGGCCATATACATTAATCAACGTGATCGGCATATGAAAGAGCTGCCCAAGTAGTATGATGTAGCGCCCATCCGAATCAGCTTGTACCTTGAACGTCTGCCAGGGAAGGCCTTTACGGATAAGAATGGCCACTCCACGGGAGTAGTTGGAGCAACCCGATGTGTGTACCTCTCCCCACCGTGCATTTCTAAGCTTGTCCCCGGCGGCGCGAGTCAAGTGGGTTTCCTGTAGGAAACATATATCTATTTGGTGTCGCGCTAAATGTGCATGGGTCAAGCGTATTTTTCGGTGATCGTTAAGACCACGGATATTCCAGGTAAGGCAACGCAACGCGGTCAGGGCGGCTTGTGTGTGCCTTTCTCATGTAGACGTGTGGTCACCGAGGGACCCAGTAGAAGGGCCCACCCGCAGGTATCCCGCCCTCCCGTCCTATGAATCAGCAACCACAGTGAGTCTGCCCGTGTCTGGACCGCATCGCCATGTAGTGGTGTAGCCAGAAAGTGTAGTGATGTAGAACCAACCAACAATAACCCCAACCCCCCCCCACCCACTCCAACCCCCCAATCAGGTTGAGATATCATCCCCACCCACCACCCCCCCCAACTGAAACTGTCTTGCAATAGTATCTCGGGAATCATCCCACAGGGGCGTGGGGTTACCGGCTCACTCCCCAGTCTATAAACGACCGGGTGGCCGGACATTTCCGCCTAGCATTTAAAACAGTATCTCAAGGTACAGCCTGGAAGTCCCTGCATGCTTCTCATCACAGTTCTCCGCAGGATACTAGTAGTGTTAATCAGGCATGAGCAGACCAGTCTCTCAGCTCAGGGACGGACCTATCTCCCTCTGCAGGTCTCAGGGACACTCATTGTTGGACATAAGGCGCGCGCCCTACATTAATGTAGTATAGCGACCCAGCATGGGCACGCGTGTCTTTGTGTCGTGTCATTCAATGTCACTTAGCTGTCCCGTCGGCGGATTCTCTTGGTCATCTCGCCTCTCACGTTGCGAACGTTCCGCCTGTCTCGCAAACTTGATCGCGTCTGCCGCCGTAGTAAATACCATGGGCTTCCCTTTATGATGGATCCGCAGCTTGGCCGGGTACAGCATCGCATACTTAGTCCCCACCTTCTGGAAGATTTTTTTGGCCGGTATGAATTCGTGCCGGGCGGCCTGCACAGCCTGCGTAAAATCCGGAAACAAGGAGATAACCATATTTTGAAAAGTTAGTTCCCCCTTTTCACGTGCCAACCGCAGGATGGTATCCCTGTCCCGGTAGTTAAGAACCCGGGCCAGGATTGGCCGCGGCGGAGCCCCCGGCACGGGTCGCGGCCCCAACGTGCGATGTGCGCGTTCAACCAAGAACATGGCCGACAGTCCCTCACCAAACAGTTCACGGAACATTCCTTCCACAAATAGTTCCATATTTCCAATGTTAGTGGATTCGGCAACCCCAATAATTCGTACATTATTTCGGCGGGAGCGAGCTTCCAAATCTTCGTTGCGCCCACGTATCACCTCCAGGATGATTCAAAGGGTTTTTTAAATGCTAATTCCTAACTATAACATCTGTAAAACCTATGGTTTTTTCAGTGAATTTCAAAGGTTTTTTCAATATTAATTTCATATTTTAATATTTATAAAACCTATATTTTTTCTGTTATTTTTTAAATATTTTGGAACTCTATTATACTTCTTGGTTTTAACTTTAAAAATCATGTAATGTTTTATATCTTCCCCAAAAAATATGTATATTTTTTTTTGGGGGGGGGGGGGAGAAAACTGCACTCCCATACCAGTAGCGTACCAAGCTCCATCACCACACGAATCCTATCCGCCATATTGCTAAACTCGTAAATGATGCGCATTTCGTATCCGACGAGTTTGTGGCACCGTGTCCCCTGTAACATCATGAAGTCACCCCAGGTACTACTTTGGTATCCAACGGGTAGGCAGTACCAAGCCACACATTACGTCATGTACTTAGGGGGTCGCGCCTGCTGCGCGTTGTGTATTCGACGAGTACACGCAGCCAGGCCCTGTGTTACGTCACAGACGTATGGCATTGCGCCGGGTACGCCATTCCCTTTTTTTTCTTGTCTCAAAAGTATATCTAAATAACTTTAGACAGTATATGAGAGCACGCGAAAATCTAAATTATTTTAAACATTTATATATTTCTAACTGTAATAAACTTATATTATGATAAATATATTTTGTCAAAATCGCGTCTGGTGCGGCCTCCTTGCGTGCTCGGTGCGCGATTGCCATGAGACGTTTAAAAAAAGCATTTGATTGGTTCATAACATTTCCCATTGTACGACCCCACCCATTTTACTTATTCTCTCTACAGCGTTTGATGAGAGACACCTTTTCTGCTTAGAAAGCTTTTTTGAAAAGTCTTTTCCTGTATCATCTTGATCAATATTCATGCTCTGTACATTAGCCTTCCACGTATGATTGCTATTCATCTCAAACGTTCCATCAAAAAACAAATATGTGTTACACGATACCCCTGGTGTGTGTGTCTGCACATTATTGTGCTGCCTTTCAGCCTGGGTATTGCTGGCTCTAAGGAGCATCATCAGCCACGGGCAGAATGCACATCCTAGATCACATGCTATCTCATTAAACGATAGTTTCCGCCCTCCCGACACATGCTACACTAATCTAAATTGCACACTTTGCGAGGTCAAAACTACAAAAGAAACACACATAAGTACACTTCCTGGCCAGGCAGGAACTGAACAACGCCCAAGTCCCCGGAATAATTATTCACACCCCTACACTGGCCTGGTGTACGCAAGCCCAGCCCACTTTGCGTACGCATAAATAGTATAACCACGACGCCACACGTCCCTCTTCTTCCACACCACCTCAAATGATTTGCCGCATCCACCTCGCATATCACAATGCACAATAAAAAAAGAAATGGATCGATGAGGTGTACTCCATCCTGCCAATCAACACGGGCTCTAAATTGAGAACCCTACTGCCTGTCGTCTACAAAAGAGATCCATGAGGTGTACACTCTCCTGCAATCAACACTCCATCTGAATTGTGAGCACTGCTGCCCGTAGTGTTTGCTCACACAACGACAGCAGGTAAGCAGAGTGGCCTGGGTGCACATGGCCTCCAATTGAGTGCGCTGCGGCGAGAGGGGTGGGGTGCTTCAGCCTAGCTGCGCAGGTCCGAACAAACGATACTGCCATGTGTTATGATGTGATCTTTGACCTCATTTAGTCACATCTCTGTCTCATTTTAACGACCTGCTGGACTGTACTGTAGGCCTGAGCCAGCGGGCAGCGCTGCCCTAAAGACAACTCTTCAGCGCGATGCTACGGGAGGGATGGGATGCATCATCCAGACTGTGCACGTGCGAATAAGCGATATTGCCATGTGTTATGGTGTGATTTTTGACCTAATTCAGTCACATCTATGTCTCATTTTAAAGACCTGCTATACCATAAGGTAGGCCTGAACCTACAGGCAGCGCTGCACTACAGACACCTGTTGAGGGCGATTCTGGAGGAAGGGGTAGGGTGCATCACCCTGAGTGCGCACGTGCGAAAAAGCGATGTTGCCGTGGCGTAGGCTTTTAGGACATTGTAGTGGGCTCCTTACTAAGTGTACATGCACACAGGCTCCCGCCACTGCATTACACGCGCACATTATGCTTCTAGCATGCGCTCTGTTCCTTTTTATGTGAACGTTGGCATAACATATTATTATTTAACCTTGTGTATTCTCATGCATTCCAACTCCTCTTTGAACCACAATTACCACTAACAGTTGGTAGATCGTACTTCAAAAACGAAGGATGCACTCAACTCCTATTTTCTATCTAGCTTGAAATAAACCTTCATTTACCTCCAGATGTTACCACCATTAAATTTTTTCTCCCTTTTCAGACATTCCATTGATTGCCACAAGAAGGGCGGAGTGGGAGCTGACCCTGCAATGATGCCCTGGTATTCTGACACCTTCCATCGTGGTATCAAGACACCGTCCCCGACCGGAGACCTGGTCTATCGGACAAACATACCCCGGACTAGGAGCTTGCACAAACACGTCGTGGGACACACCAGTGGTGGCAGGTGAGCAGTGAAGCCTCGGTGTGCAAGACCTACAATTGAGCACAGTGCGGGGGAAGGGGTTGGGGTGCAGCACCCTGGGTGCACAGGTGCATACAAGCGATTTTCCCGTAGCTAATAATGTAGGACTATATTTTCAAACAACGGCGATAACATTATCACCACTTTAGCGACAGGAATCTACGCTAAAACGACGATAAGGGGTTGATAATATGCCCTTGTAAATTCCCATAGAAGCCCATAATATGGCCCATAATCTCTGGCCTCGTGTATTTCATTTTAAGGACTTGCTGAACCACACTCTTTCTCGCAGACCCCTGCGTCCTAGACAAACGGGTGATGGAGGGTAAACACTAACTCTCCTCCTCCCTCTCTGCTTTTGACTCTCCCTCCCCTTCTCCCTTCCACCCACTCCCCCTCCCTTCCATTCGCACTATGGTCCTTTCATTCGGACTACCTTTCTTTACCTCTTCCACATAGCACACATACTTATGTTTCATTTTTGTCTTGCAGGTTTCCTACGCTGCTTCCACTGGAGTCCAACCCACATTTTTTAATTATACTGTTCTATTAAAGTTACATTTCTATTTATTTCTGTTTTAATAAACGTTACTTATTTTTTCAAATAAATAACTGAGTGTATAGTTCTTCTTTTTCTGATGACACTTATCTATTGTTTATTGTGAAAATCATCTCTTTATAGGAGATTTTAAGGACAACATTACTTAATATTAGAGTGCACCTACCAAACATAATCTAGCTGACTATTAGACAAATGAAGCCTGGGTAATTGTACAACTGCAAGAGTTCTATGAGTTTATCACTTTATAACACCATAAGTACTGCCCGTGTGATTACAGAACAAATAAGGCACTGCCTAGGACCACCGAGGCTTCAGGGACTGCCGAGGCCCACCCTGCATATTTAAATAAAGACCCGGAGTGTGGCGATCCCCGGACTTCAGTTGGCTTCGAACCCCCCGAACAATTAGTAAACCATACGCGGGCAGGTGCCGCTCCCCTAGGCTGCAAAACGGCTCTGTGCCCTTCAGCGCCTAATTTACATGTGACATTAAGATCCCCAGTCCTACAGAGACCCCTCAATATAATAATTGGATTGTCCACGGAACATTACCCACCCACCAGGGGCCTCATTTAAAAGAATGGGTGAGACCCTGCTTTTTTTTTGTTCTTTTCTCTCCATTTTTACCATCCGCATCCCCTCTATTACAGAATACAAGGTTTTCCTCCTCTCGCTTCAAGTAGTCGAACAAGTATTTGCTATCACAGGGTGGAACCATGCACCACCCTCTAATAGCAAACACAAATGTCCAGCGAATGCACACCCTGGGACATTGTATGAGCTTCACTTGAGAGGTCGCCCTCCCTACTACCATGATGCATTTGTTAGTATAAACGCATACTAACACTACTTACACACGTGTAGTACAGCGACCAGAATGTAGTGAAGAAGCAAAGGAAGCACAAAATCTAAAAGTATAAATCCTACCAGAAGTCGGATGACATAGTTCAATGAGCCGACGACCCTGGCATGAGTAGAAACAGCTACACAAACAAAACGGGTCTTCAGCACAACGCAAGCAATTTTGAAATATTGCTGAGTGGTGCCTTTTTTTTGCCTTCTCCCACTCGTCGCCAAATTTATGTAGTGAAGAGGCAGACAGCAGTGAATCCAATAAGTAGATTTATTACAAGAAAACAAGACACCTGAAACAACCACCAACAGGAGCAGACAGCAAGGCAACCATCCAATCCAGCACCGTGTACAAACTCCGCAAGGTTTCCCTCATGACAGCCCTACATTCTAACATTAAATACTGAGGGCCATATTATCAAGGAACGGCGTTAAAATTATCGCCAATTTAGCGTAAGGAAACTGCTGCTAAAACGGCGATAATGGGCTTGATAATATGCCGTAGAGAATTCCAATAGAAGCCCATGTTCTTGTGTTAACATGAGCTTCTATTGGAATTCTCTACGGCATATTATCAAGTCCATTATCGCCATTTTTGCAGCAGTTTCCTGCCGCTAAAGCGGCGATAATTTTAACGCTGTTCCTTGATAATATGCTCCTTAGATTCTAGTAGAATTACATACTAACATTCTACTATGACTTACAATGGAATACTACACAGAGCACATGACTTTACAGCAATGAGCTCATAGTTTCATCCACGAGTCTTTACACCGGTAGGGGTAAGACTTTCGCTTCCCTCTCCCTATATTATATAAACGTAAACTAACACTTCTTCCACAAATATGCTACAGCGCCCAGAGCACATCACTTTACAGCAATGAGCTCACAATTTAGGCTCACGGTTTAATCCCCGAGTCTTTACACCAGTAGGGATGAGTAGTTCGCTTCACACTCCGTATATACTATAAACGCATACTAACACTACTTACACACTTATACTACAGCGGCTAGTATCCTACACCGCCCAGAGCCCATCACTTTACAGCAATCAGCTCGGTTTCATCCCCAAGTCTTCACACCTATAGGCGTAACTACTTCGCTTCCCACTTCCTGTATACTATCAACACACAGTAGCGGTCAGTAGTTCGCTTCCCACTCCCTGTATGGTATAAACGCCTACTAACACATGTATGCTACAAACACCAGACCACATCACTTTACAGCAAGAACCTCATGGTTTAGACTCTCGGTTTCATACCCGAGTGTAGCACTATATCATATCACCACCATGCCACTCTGAGCAACACCGCACTTTCAGACCTTTAACAGTGATAACGACCTACTGTCGACCGCCAGTAGGTAATCCAGAACAAATTACAATAGCTCCTTGATTCTTTTAGCTTTCAAAAATTCTCTCTATTACTGTCTTTCTACTTTTCCATAAATATTCAAGTACACATCGAAGTCAGAAATGCAACGTATTCTATCAACACACTTTCTAGAACATTCTACAACACGTGGAGGTTAAAAGTTCATCAATTTTTTTAAACCTAACGATATTTTATTGCAACATTTTCTAGAACATTTAACGGCACGTGCAGGTTAAAGTTCACGGTTGTTTTAAGTCGAACTTTAATCCCCGACTCCGGCAGCAGCTCAGCTTAGCAACATGAGACTCTAGACAATACCTCACATATATTCCGTACCCCAGGACTTTCATACCAGTACGGGTCAGTAGTTCATCCTAGTAGTTATAAACACATCCGGACACTACTTTCACAACTGTAGTGCAGCGGCCACAGCACATGACTTCACAGCATAAGACACACAATTTGGGCTCACGCTTTAATTCCCGAGTCCCGCACCAGCTCACTTTACCCGCATCAGACTCTACCCCATACCTCACTTAATTTCCATAGCCCAACACTTACACACCGGTAGGAGTAAATACTTCGCTTCGCACCCCATCTATAGCACACCCTAAACACCCCACAGAGGTTACAGTGCTCCTATCCTCTTATTTCCCACTTCTTTCCCCCTTTTCCCCCCTTTTTTCACCTTACTCACTTCAACGGAATCACAAAATGGCGGCCAACACTTCCTAGTTGCATCCGTTTGCACCGCTCGCAGCCAATCAGCAACAAGCTCGTGCTCGTAACGCCTCAGCCAATCAGATGGCAGAATTCCCAGATATCGATATCTGTAAATTTCAATATTTCTCAAAAACTACTGAATGAATTTACACCAAATAAACAAAAGTGTGCTTTCTAGACCCCGACCCTTCTCCCTGCCAAATTTGGGGTAATTCCGTTCACCCGTTCGACCTGTAGCCTTGTCTAAAGTTTCTGATGGAAATTAACATGGAGAAAACACGTTTTGGGACCCCCTTTTTTCTCTGCCCCCCCTTGAGGAATCACCCCCAAACTTCCCACATAGGAGCTGATATGAACAAAGAATTACTTTGGAAAATTTCATAAAGATTCATCAAATGACAAAGTTAGCTGATCTCAACAAGGAATTTGTTTTGAGAATTTCGCGAAGATTTGTCAATCGGCACCAAAGTTATTGCGAATAGAATGTTGCCATTTTCCTATAGTAACTAGGTCCTAACTATACCTACTGGCGACATATATATATTCACTGAAAAAAACATAGGTTTCAGGGACGTTATAGTTACAAACTAGCATTTAAAAAACCTTAGAAATTCAATGAAAAAACGATAGGTTTAAGAGACGTTATAGTTAGTTGCACATTTGACTCATATAAAACCAGAGATATTCGCCTGTTATAGTTAGTTGAGCTAACTATAACTCGCCCGCTCGCAATGCACTGCCAGTGCTAATGACGTCACATATTACATCCCTCATGACATGGTCAGTGACATCACTCATGACATCACTGATGACATCTCAAATGACATCACTGATGACATCACTGATGACATCATCCAGTGAATGTGTTTTTCTGTAAACTGTAAATATTTTTCTTATATATCTATGCCAAGGTCTATTGAAGAATGAGTCGATGTATAAGTGCCTGAATGGATTATTTAGTAGATGCATGACTGTTTCTATAAGTCACTGATTGAACGTATGTTACTGAATGCATGGATTAGTGACTAAACTGTGTGAATGTCTCTATTAGTCTCTCAGTTGGTGTGTAAGCAGGTGCATGGGTTGGTGATTAGCTACATCAGTGTCTATATGGGTTATTGATTGTTTGTATGAGTATCTGTATGGGTGTCTGAGTGTCTATCTGGGTGGGTGGGGGTGTCTGACTCTGTGCATACATGTCTGAATAGCTATTTCACTGGTTCTATACATTCAAAACTGCATCTCGGAAGGGCTGTATGGGTAGCTAACTGTGTGTACAGGTGTGTTGATTAGTGAATTGATGTCTCAGTTGTATATATGTGAGTAACTATATATGTTTTTAGACAGTATATCTGAGTGTTGGGGTGTATAATTGACTGTACGTGAAAGAGAGTGATTGCAAGAGTGTCTACATACACAAATGTGTACTTGTATTAGTGATTGTATAAGAGAGTAAGTATGTGATAGTATCTATATAAATAAGGGAAGTGGTGTGTGTATAAATAAGTCAGGTGGTGTGCATATATCTGCATAGGTGAGTACATGGGTGTGTCATTGATTTTTGGCATGACAGAGTAGATGTGTGAGTAACTCTATGGATCAACAGCACAGTGTGAATGTATGTATAGGTGTATGAATGGATATTATACTGATGTAATGATGAGTGACAGCATGTATGAGTGAATGTATCAGTGTATGTCCAGTTCACAATATATAGATAGGAATCAGTGGATGGGTATCTAGTATCTGGTATTGGTGTGTCTATGGTTTCGAAAATGGTAGTCTGTATTTTAGAGTGGGTGTATTAAAGGTTATATTAGAGTGTGAAGAGGTGTGTCAGACTATCACGTGGATGATGTCATCAATGATGTCATTTGAGATGTCATCAGTGATGTCATCAGTGATGTCACTGACCATGTCATGAGTGATGTAATATGTGATGTCATCACCAGTACATTGCGAGCGCGTGAGTTATAGTTAGCTCAACTAACTATAACAGGCGAATTTCTCTGGTTTTATATGAGTTAAATGTCCAACTAACTATACCGTCTCTGAAACCTATGGTTTTTTCAGTGAATTTCTAAGGTTTTTTAAATGCTAATTTCTAACTATAACGTCCATGAAACCTATGGTTTTTTCAGTGAATTTCTAAGCTTTTTTAAATGCAAATTTGCATAAAAGCCACAAAACACAAAACAATATCCAGATAGAAGAAAATAAATTCTGCAGGAAGGCCCTGGGGGGAGTTATTTCGGCACCCTCGTATGTGTGCCATAGAGAATTGAATCTCCCCTATATAGAGGATTTTATAAAATCAAGACCCACTTTGTTCTGGCTAAAAATTTGGCGTAACCCAGCTGCCTCGTTGACCCGGGATATTATTTTAGATTGTCTAAAAAGTGAGCGTGCTAATCACATTCCCTGGCTTAAGGCGGTACAGAAGAGTCTAGTAAGCATAGAAATGGGGCACCTATTCTTAGCACCTGAAACAATAGACTCTTCGCATAAGAACATAGTAAAAAGGGCCCTATTCGACCTGTACCGAGTGAATAGAGAAAATATTGAATTCGTAAAGCCATCAATCCTCAGGTATATCCCCATTCAAGAACCCTGCGCTAGGCCACACAATATGCCCCAAGGTTATTTGTGCAAGAAACTGGGCAGATGGAATAGGAGCTTGCTGTTTAGGTTCAGGGATGGAAGTGTGGTAAACTTACTTTGCTTCCCCTTAGGTTATACCCACAACTTGGGGAATTTAGATTGTCCCTGTAACCAGGGTGTAAAGCAAAGTTTGCTGCATTTTACATTGTTTTGTGGCTTTTATGCAAAATATACCAAACACTTCCTAATCCCCTATTTTAGAGTCAGTGCCTTGACGGATTTTAATGAGGCTTTCAGAGTTTTATTGATGTTAAGCACTGACGATGTAATCTTCAGAGTTAGTCACTTTCTTCAAACTGCTGTCCGTTCCCGCGCCTCAATGAATGTGGCCTGATAGGTGTTTGTGACCTTGTACCATCTGCACACCGCACATTCTGCATAATGGGTGCTTATACACCGTATTGTCTCTGGCCTGATAGACTGTATCATAAATTGCACATTGCTTTTTTGCACAATGGGTGTTCCCTTAGATATGCTTTGATTAACAAGATCTGTTTTACTGTCATTGGGATGACTTTTAATGTTTTATATATATTTAAATGGATGTGTTTTATAGAGCTATCGTTTTTATTCTTTCTCTTATTCCTGATGTAGAACAAAATGAACATGGCCCACTATATTTAGAAGCATCCTTGTATAATCTGAACATTGCTATTTGCACTTATCTGGCTGTTTTGCACATTCGATGTAATTTTTAATGTGTATAGTGATAAGTGATGCATTTGTATGTACTTTTATGGATGTTTTCAAATTATCCGAATAAAGATCATTTGATTGATTGATTGAAATGCAAATTTCTAACTATAACGTCTGTAAAACCTATGGTTTTTTCAGTGAATTTCAAAGGTTTTTTAAATATCGAACTACTATTGTGCTATTTGTCATTACTACTGTTTTTTCTAACTTTTCAACTACATAAAATAAACTGCAAAACTACTATGTAATGTAATATATTTCACAAATAACAGTGGATTTTTAAATAATACAAAACAATTTAACATTCAGAAAACAATTTTTCTCCCTTTTTTTGCTGTCATCAGCTACTACTTAACTTCACTATTCATAGTGATGTCAGAGTAGTTTCATCATAAACAGCAGGGGAAAAAAACAATCAACTAGATTGTTAAAAAAAACATATCCCTAATTCTCACAAATATAATACAAAATCAACACAAATAACACATCCAAAGCTATTTCCAATCTTAAAATCTTACCTTTACTTTGTAGTTTCTGTGAACATTTTCCCAATACACCAAATAATGTATCACAAATTTCGCTTTGAAAGCATCCAGTATGAATTCCTTAAAATTTCTTTACAGCTTCCCACAAAGCCGAATAGTGTATCCAAAATCTTTGTTACAGAAATATCAAGCATGAGTTGGGTAATTCATAAGGCAATCTCGGTTTCATTTAAAAAGTGTGTATCGTTGCAGTGACTCCAACCATTATTACACTTTAAATAAACTGTATAATGTCCACTTGTGGTAGAACTTCCAGCATGGAAAACAATAGCAACTGTTGCAAAAGTTCTTCCAGATATAGATACTTGACTAGCAACAAACATTTTTATTTTGATTTCCACTTTTCTTCCATTTAGTCTACAGCGTTGTAGCATTATAATCAAATATTTTCCATATCTTTGTAGGCATAATGTAGATAGCATTGTTAATTTACAACGAGAACAGATCATCTCGTGACCTGCTTCTTTTAGTAATTCAGAAAATGGTACAGATTTGCAGTCAGGTATTGCCAAATATAGAAATCATTCTCTGTCAACTATAGTGCTCCCATTTGTAACTGAGTCCAAATAAACTCTCAATCTGAATTCCTTCATCTTCTAGTACTCCAAGCATAACCATCAGAAATTCTTGTGCATCTTGTTGTATATTAGCACTGAACGTTAAAGATTCAGTACATGTATCCAACAGTTGGCTAATACCAGAAGCAGAATGGATCTTACTTCTATCAGTTCTCAATTCTTGTAATAAAGTGTAAAGTGACGAACATAATCTTTTTTCTTGACTTTCCATAATTTCCCCATAAACATCTTCTAGATAAAATATAACGTTTAGAATAACATTACCATAGCAGCTGACACCAGAAGCATTTTCTAATTGGAATCCAACAACATCATCACTTGTTTGTATTTTCTGCTTCTTTGCATCTTTTCTTTTCTCTTGATTTTGTTTCTGCTTTCCAACCATAGTTGATTCTTCACCATGTTTACGTTTTGAACACACAATACGTTTCTCATAAATAGGATATTCACCTAAACTTGGAGCATAAAGCCTTCTCAAACGATTATATACTCTTAAACAATTAACATCAGCACTAACCTTGTTCTCATCAAAATCAATTAAATACAAACCAGACAACGTTCTAACTCGAGATAATGCAACATATACCATTCCCTCTTTAAACACAGTTCTTCCTACATTTATCAAAGCATTATTTAGACTTAAACCTTGAGATTTATGAATAGTTATTGCATATGCTAAACAGAAGGGAAACTGTTTTCTACGAACATACAAGTCTTTTACAAGCAAAAAACGTAGAGCACAACGCAAAATCTGTTTTACCTCTGTAATCTGATCAAATTTAACTTTCAAGAATTCAATTCCATTTCTATTTTGATATTTCACCAAATCAACAACTCTCCTCATTGCTCCATTCACTAAACCTTCTTCTACATTCAGATTATGCCTCAAAAGTACTGCGCCAGTTTAAACATACATCTACATTTTTTTCTAAGCCAGCAGTTTTTGATACAGACTTTTCCAAAGAATCCAATTTAGTCTGTAGTTTTTCTGAAAGAAGAATTGTTATTCCTTGATGCTCGATTGTATCAATAGCTTCAATGTGAACTATTTCTTCATTTTCCAATTTTGTAAGCTCTCTATTAAATGTATAACCCTCTTCCACTCTAGGCATTAAGCCAACTATAGACTTTTTTTCTTTCATTTTCTTGTACATTACTTCTGCTGGTGTGTTTTCATTTGTAAACAAGTTCTTTAGTAGACAAATTTGAAAAGCTTCTTTACCATGTTTGCTTAGAACACCAAATCTTACATCTTTTAGAATATTTCCATAATCTTCATCTCTTGCTTGTCACATAATCTGAGTGAGTTTTTATATTCAAAATTTAACCACAGATTCACATTTCCAATACTTCCCACAGATTTCTTTGTGTCTTCATGTAGAAGAGTTTTAAACACTGGTTCTCCTTTTACAGGTGTTAGTTGTAGCAGATCTCCAAATACAATTAAATGTTTTCCTCCAAAGAGAACGTCATAATCTGTTTTTAATACCTGTTGCAATCTTAAGTGTACAAAAGCAAGCATTACGTTTGAGACCATGCTCACCTTATCAATAATTAATAGTTTCATTTTCTTCAGCACTTTTGACACTTCATGAGAAGCTTCTCCAGACAACTTCTGATATTGTAATTTACTATCATGCTCAACTGGTAACATCAGTAATTTATGCAAAGTAACTCCTTTAACATTGTGTGTAGCTAATCCAGTTGGAGCTGTTACCACAGAACATAAATGTGAACCAGTAGTTTTTTTAAGATAACTGGTCAAAACTTTAATTAAAAAAGTTTTACCTGTCCCAGCTTGACCACTGATGTACATCAGAAGAGGTTTAAAAGATGAACATACACATTCTTTTTTTTCATGCAACAAACTATGTTCTATCTGTTCACTCACTTGTACATATATTTCTTTCTGTTCAAAATTTAGTTGTTCTTCTAACTTTTCCACTGTAATATTCTCCTCTTGTGCTTGTTGCATTGCAATTTCGACTTCATGCATAGCAATTGCTGCTTCATTTTCCAGTATTGGTTGTCCAAGAGGATCTTGACTACATTGACCACTACTTTGACTATCTTGAGAACTTTCATTAGCTATTTCAGCTGTAATAGTCTAATCCTGTTCAACTTCATCATTCAACATTTTTAAATATGTAGGGAAAATTGTACATGCAATGCTATCTTTACATGCATTAAAAGAATCTTCATAGCAGTCAAAGTCTCCAAGTAGTTCACTTTCGCTACGCCATGGTTTAAAGAGTTGGAGAAGTGCTAAATAGTAAAATTCTCGCTTATCTGGAGTTTCACAACTGAGTTTCTTGTGGTTTATAAGATTACCCTTTGTATGTTTTACTAAACAACCATGACATCCAACTACTGCATATTATCCTTCTTTTAAATTCAGTTGAACATTTCTTTTGAAGCTGTAATGTTGAAGTACTTCATACAGACATACCTGTCCAGATGTCGACTCCTTTTCGGATAGTATGTGTCCAACATATTAGTTTTAAGAATGTCTGTACTGTCTGGTTCATTTGCTGCTAAGTATTTAATGTCTTCTAATGATTTCAACACTCTATTCCGTGAGCAGGCAAGACCTAAACTTACCCAAATGATTCCTCGAGACTTTTAATTTAAACTTGAAGAGCACAAGCGGTCTGAACATTCATAGGATCCAATTTCTCGGTGGGAAAGCATTTTCAAAGTAAAGCTGTACAATTTTTTGCTAACGCTTTTCTCTTGGGCAATTTCTTCCCACATTTGTTTCATCTCTGTTTTTTCTGATTTTGTTATGCACGATGTAACATAACGGGCAACAGCAATTGAGTTATCTGCAACATACTGGATGTCCATGTTCGCATTCCACATTTTTAAAATGACTGGATTGCAGTCATTGATATACTTTGACACTTCTGTTCTTTTTAAGTTGTAGGTATTATTTGGAGATTTCTGAGTTATTGTGTGCCTTACAGAAGAAAAAAAGAATTTTCTTTTCCTTTACAAATGACTGGAAGTGGAAAACCAAACCGACATTTGGTGTAAAATTTTCCTTTAGACTTGTATTTCCTTCTGCAGTACTTTCCACAACGGTGACTTTGGAAACATAAAACTTGCTGTCTCAAGCTTCTATCTCCTTCTTCTCTCGGAATCTCACATGTCACATACTGTTCGATGAAAGACAGTACTGTTTCATCAGAATCAGTTCCAAATTTAGGTGCATCCTTGACCCATAGTAGCATATGTATTTGAGGTGCACCTCTTGCTTGGTACTCCTTTCTCCAAAAGAAATCGGTAACTTCTCCAAGAGGTGGATTCTTTTTATAGCAGATAAAAGACATCATAGCTTGAAACCTATGGTTAAAATATCTGCATACATTCACAGGATCCAATGAACACAGTTCACCAGGAGTCTTTATTTCAACATTTTTAATATTGGAATTCACTTCTCTTAGAAACTCAAACAAATCTTCCCATGCATACTCTGCACAGCTAAGTGTGACAAACCGTGTTGGTGTACCTAAGTTCCGTAACATACACTTGAGTTCTCCATGACGACGATACCAATACTAATTTGTTCCACGTTGACATGCCATCAAATTGATTCATTGTGCTTCTAAATTTCCATCTGTTTTTTCAACTTTCTCCACAAATTCTTTCGCAGAAAGAAGTGATTGATGAACTCCAGTTTTAAATATGTGGTTCACTGCATACGACAGAGAAGATAAATCACTTTCAAACAAAAGGTGAAATATGTATGGAATGCACTGTCAAAATCTAGGATCTCCAGAATATAATCTTGTTGACCGATATTCTGAAGCTGGAATACGTACAGGTCGGTCAACATATCGTTCACCTTCTCCAGTAGGAAACAGCTGTGGAAAACAACGAGCTTCCAAGCTCTTCTCCCATACACTAATTGGAGTTCCCTGTGCTTTTTTCATTTGAAATAACTCAATGCTGCTTCCTATTACTTCTTCTGAATGCAAAGGACATATTGTGTAATGTTCATAAATCTCTTCAGTCCTTGACTTGTCCACTTTCTCTATTTGACCACTTGAAATTTCACATTCATCTTCTAAACTTATTACCTGTTCATCCTCATTTACAGTTTTGTAATAAATATTGTTCTCTATAAGATACAAGGTAGCCTTTTCAACTTTATTAACATCCACAAATTCTTGCCATATTTTCCGACCCTTTGTTGGTACACCATTTACTAGAATGACTACTGCCTCATTTTCCTCTTTCTCTCCAGCAATAGTTTCAATATTTTTCTTAAAATCCAAAGGTAAGTACACCACTCTTCCTTTCAGCCCTCTTTGCAAGTCTGTTGTGGCAGTTTACCTGTTTTAGGCTCCATCCGAATTATAGTTTGAAAAGGATGAACGTATTGAATTAGAACCGACTCATATGTATTCAATTCTGCCAGTTCCTCCGGAATAGCTACTAATTCTAAGTTATTATGTACTGCTCTAGCAGGCATTTTGTTCTCTTCTAATTTGTTGTAACAATATTTACATATAGGTTGATCACTACCTAACTCAAATCGACCTTCCACCAACAAGTCAGTTGCAAATTCTTCCCACTTACTATTGTTCTCCTTTTCACTTTTCAAATACAAATTCCTAGTTTGACTTTTATAATGAGTACGTCGACAACAAACACAAACATAGTTTGGTATTTCAGAGCACACTACATTAAACCTTCCAATTTCTTCTTCAAACTGATCAGTGCCCATTATCACTGCTTTAGCGGCAGTTTCCTGCCGCTAAAGCGGTAATAATTTTAACACCGGCTGATAGATTCATAGAATTGGTTCTGGGACAGATGTATGTATGAATATATGGGCGTATAACTGGATGGATGGCACAGTGCTTACGATAGGCGAGTGGGCTCATAGACACTTAGAATAACTGCAGGGACAGATGTATGTATGTATGTATATAGGAATGTCTGAATGAATTGAAAGATGGTTGGATGGCGCAGTGCTTAGGATGAATGGATGCAGGGCTATAAGTGGGCCGGCTCTGAGCACCGGCAGTTATTTTCAGAAAAACTCGAAACGCGTCTCTATCGGGCTCTATTTTCGGCCCTCGCCAAGGTAGTCAAGTTTTCTTTATTTTTTTATTGGACTGCAGTCAGAGCATGCACATTGATGTGCGCATGCTCAGTTTGCTCACTACTGAGAAGTGGAGACATCATGCTACGTGAGCCACGTTGTAGGAGGAAGGGCAATCCTTTAAAGAGCGTGTTTCCCGAATGTAGGATAATTCGAGGGGATTTTCTTAAGCACACAATGCTAGTTATCTTCATGTAGACCCCGCCCCTACTTGGATAGCCCACACCCCTTTAACAGGGTTGCCCCGCCCCTTTTAGAGCACCCCCAGTTTTTTCCCACTTAAAGCCCTCACTGCACCATAGTAACAAAGAAATGGCCCAAACTTCCATTTAAATGTACAATGGCACCAAGTTTCATAATTTGCCATCAACGCTGGCAGCCTTCTACCACAGTGCAAGAGTGTCTATCAGCACGAAGATTTGTTATCCACAGAAATGTTGTGTGATTTGCGTAGCTGTGTGCTTGAACACTCATCACCAAAAGGTATTAAAACATGCAAATTTGCGAGAAAAACGTATACCATACCATAAACCGCTTCATAAATGGGCCCAGTGCCACTACACCACCCTCATCCCCATTCTTGCTTAACCTTACGAAATCAAAGAAAGACCCCAGCAAACCTGGTAGAGCCACTATAGCAATACAGGGACTTAATTTGAACAAGTCTCTGCCGGAATGCCCAGCAACAAAAGGTATTAAGACATGCAAATTTCCGGATAAAACATATACCATGCCATAGAGCGCTTTATAAATTGACCCAGTGGCACTACATCACCTTTACTAGCTACACATATGCACGTTACAAATGTCCGTGTTATAATCAGCAACATACCCACCTCTCCCACCCCCATCCCTTTCCTTGCTTAACCTTACGAAATCAAAACAACAAGCCCCAGCACTCCCGTTAGCGCTACTATAGCCATACATAGCCTTAATTTCAACAGGTGTCTGCCAGAACGTTCATCAGCAAAAGGTATTGAAACCTGCAATTTTCCAAGTAAAACATACACCATACCTCAAGGCGGTTTATAAATAGTCCCAGTACCACTAAAACCACCCCCACACCCGCCCATGCTTACCTTTACACAATAAAACAAAGAGCCTCAGCAAACCTGGTAGCGCCACTATAGCCATACAGAGGCTTAATTTCAACTGATATCTCCCGAAACACTCATCAGCAAAACATATTAAAACATGCAAATTTGCGGGTAAAACATATACCATTGCATAGGGCACTTTATAAATGGTCCCAGTGGTACTACATCACCTTTAGTAGCTAGACATCTGCACGTTACTAAAGTCTGTGTTTTAATCACCGACATACCCACCTCTCCCACCCCCGCCATTGCTTAACTGTACGAAATCAAAGAGAAACCGCCACCATTCCTAGTAGCGCTACTATACCCATACTCAGACTTAATTTTTAAAGGTGTCTTCCGTAACGCTTATCATCCAAAAGTATTCAAACATGCAAATTGGCGGGTAAAACATAAACCATCCCATAGCACGGTTTATAAATGGGCCAAGTGGCACTACACCACCTTTACTAGCTATACATCTGTATGTTAATAAAGTCATTTAAACACTCTGTAGAGTGTATAGCAGAGGATGGGGAGAGTAAACAAAGTTGTAATTCCAAAACTTTTGATATACCGTCCCTTTAATGTATGTATATTAAGGACATTAAATTGATTGAAAAAATTGACGAGTGTCTCAAAAGACATAGTGAAACTGAGCACCGGTAAAACCCGGACCACTTAAACACCTACGTATATTCAGCACAGGAACACAGCCTGACAATTACTATCACTTGTAATGACATGTACTTTACTAATGTCAAGAAAGTCATACAGAAAATATACCGAACATTTTAATTTCATTTTTATCTCTCACACATTTATAAAACATCTCTTCTAAAGAAACACTCGCCAACTACTTCTTTTTCATAAGAACAGACAATAATTAATATGTTTACTACCATATATTTTAGTATATCTACCTTTTTATTATTCACTAGTCACAAACTACTAAAACTATTAACTATACCCAAATGCAAACCAGAAACCATGTTCATATTATATCTCAACCTATATTCAAATGATTCAAACTATGCGTACATATAAAAGGAACGTATCACTTTTACTATCTCCATCTCCTCTCCATGTAATCTCCTAACACTGTAGACGGCCTCATAGTACAACAACCTACCTAGACTTATGTTCAAATCTACCTCTCACTGTCAAAAATGAGACCACAACCTGTCCACATAACATTTCTGGGTTTGGTTTTAATGCTTTTAACTTAATAACACATACATCTCGTACCCCCCTTCCCCAATACTTCCACAAAAAGTATAATTTGCAAACGTAGGACATTTTGTTTATCTCGCCAGAATACATTAACAAACCCAAATTAACGCTGTACCTCATTTTCAAAACCATACAGTCCTTTAAAGATGACAAACTACATTTCTTCTTTGTGAAAAATTCCTAAACATATATAAAGTACTTATATAACAATAGGTCAAACTTTATGCATATTTTATAACCAATATGAAGCACCACACTTTACTAACAGGATATTAAGGATATTATTTTGAAATAAAAAATACTTTCAAACTTAAAAATATCACCTCAAATACTTAATCACTACTACAGAATACATAACACACCTTGTTCCTTTCTACCTCACCTTTGTAGTTGGTATGCAGATTTCAAATGTCACACACGAATGCAATTCTTTCTTTCTCACACAGTACATGTAATGCATGCTTTCATCAAGAATGAAACCAGTAATGGTACAATTTCTCTGTCGCTCCACATATAAATACATGTAAACAACAAATCAGAATACTTCATTCCTTCATCGACATTCCAAAACTTATCTCCATTGGTTATTTTTTAATTTTGCATCTGAAAAGCTACTTAATATTCCACTCCACACACAGGTCAGAAGTTCAACCTATTTTATCACCACACTTTCTGGAACATTCTACGACAGCTGTAGGTTAAAAGTTCATGATTTTTTTTAAATGTAACCTTTTCTTTTTCAGCATATTCTCGAACATTTAACACCACCTGCAGGTTAAAAGTTCACCATTGTTTTAAGTTACAAATGTACCTTCCAAATGCAAGTAGCACGTCTGGTTGAGCTTTGCACATTTCATCCTATCGTATGTACTTCAGGTTTAGACTGCTCTTTATTAACCAATGACAAACATGCTTTTTCACGCAACTAATATGCACCCTAGTTTTTAGTACCCAATGCTTCTTATCTTCCAATCAATTATCGTTTTCTGCGTAGTTTGCACTTTACAAATACTGTATTGATTTACCTTCGCACTCCCGGTATAACACCACCTAAGCACCATATACAAATTACTGTGTTCCAAGCAAAACTTCCTGCTACTACGTATAAAATATTACTGACACTACTTAGACAGGTGTGGCACAGTGGCCAGGGCACATGACTTCACACCATAAGACACAAAGTTTAGGCTCACGCTTTCATCCCCGACTCCTGCACCAGCTCACCTTAGCAGCATCAGACTCTACGCAATACCTCACTTAATTTCCATACCCAGCACTTTCAGACCGGTAGCTATGAGTAGTTTGCTTCGCACCCCCTCTATAGCACACCCCAAACACCCCCACAAGGGTTACAGTGCTCCTACCATCCTCTTTCCTACTTTTTTCACCCTTTTTTCCCCTTACTCGCTTCTACAGAATCACAAAATGACAGCCAACACTCCCTAGTTGCAACTGCTCTCAGCGCTCCCAACCAATAAGCAGCAAGCTTGTGCTCGTAACGCCTCAGTCAATCAGATGTCAGAATTCCCAAATCTCGATATTTGTAAATTTCAATATTTCACAAAAACTACTGAACGGATTTACACCAAATAAACAAAAGCGTGCTTTCTAGACCAAGACCCTTCTCCCTGCCAAATTTGGGGTAATTCTGTTCACCCGTTCGACCTGTAGCCTTGTCTAAATTTTCCTATGGAAATTAACATGGAGAAAACATGTTTTGGGACCCCCCCTTTTTTCTCATCCCCCCTTGACAAACCACCCCCAAACTTCCCACATAGGAGCTGATATGAACAAAGAATTAGTTTGGAAAATTTCATAAAGATTCATCAAACGACAAAGTTATAAGCAAAACAAAAAATGCTCTTCCTATGGAAACTTGGTCCTAACTATAACTACCTACTGGCGACCGCCAGTAGGTTATATATATATATATATATATATATATATATATATATATATATATATATATATATATATATTCACTGAAAAAACCATAGGTTTCACACATGTTATAGTTAGCGGAAATTTTACTGATAAAAAACCAATGAAATTCCCCCGTTATAGTTAGTGCAGGAAACTATAACTCACGCGACCGCAATCCTCTGCTGATGCTAATACTGTATTTAGACACTTATTTGCCCATGTCTTCTTCCATAAATTTTTAGCTATACATATATTACAAATATTTTTTTTTCATAAAGACACATATGTCATCAGCAGAAGATTGCGGTCGCGTGAGTTATAGTTTCCTGCACTAACTATAATGGGGGAATTTCATTGGTTTTTTATCAGTAAAATTTCCGCTAACTATAACATGTGTGAAACCTATGGTTTTTTCAGTGAATTTGCAAGGTTTTTTAAATGCTAATTCCTAACTATAACGTGTGTGAAACCTATGGTTTTTTCAGTGAATTTGTACGGTTTTTTAAATGCTAAGTTACTTTACGCCATTCGTGGCGTGCGCGCCCACTTAACGCAGTTCGTTCCGTGCGCGGTGCGCTTGGCGCACCGCGCGCCCACTTTACGCAGTTAGTGCCGTGCACGCACGGTGGGCACGCGGTGCGCTATGCGCACCGCGTGCCCACGTTACGCTAGATGGGCCATGTACGCACGATGCGCTTCGCGCACCGTGCGCACATGGAGGACATATGATGCGCTTCGTTGTGAAAGGTTAAATTTAATTTTTTTTCTATGGGTTATAAGCCATGCGCAAATGGTGCCCTTCAGGCACCATTTGCACACGGGGTGGGGAGGGTGTGGATAATTTTTTTTTTTCAATAATTTTTTACCGTATGCGTACGGTAAGCGTAATCGGCAAAATTAACGAAAAAATTAAAATTGCGTTTTTGGCCTTGGGGGATCTTTGTGGACTCCCTCTACATGGCTAGGTGCTTTGGAGCTGGCTAAACAGCTCCTTTACATGTTTTTGCCCTTTGTTTTGTAATCCACACTCTGAGTGCGAGAGAGAAAATGGCGGCCGCCGCTTCCTGGTTTCGACCGTTTCGAATGTTTACTAGGATCTAACGGCCAATCAGAATCGTGCTCGCGCACGTCACCGTACGCGTACGGTAAGCGCACCGTAAGCGCACCGTAAGCTGGCTCAGATATATATATTGATTTAAAGGCTATTTTCTCAGAATCTACTGAACAGATTTACACCAAACCTACAAAAGGCACTTTCTTGACCTGAGGACTACCTCTCTGCCAAATTTCTAGTAATTCTGTTCAGCCGTTCGGGCTGTAGCAGTGTCTAAAGGTCCTATGGAAAAATGCATGGGAAAAACGCGTTTTGGGACCCCCCTTTTATCTCAGCCCCCGCTTGACGAATCCCCCCGAGACTTTCAGGGTAGGAGCGTAGCGTAGCGCCCCACCTATTTTGAAAAATTCACGAGGATTCGTCAACCGGCGCCAAAGTTATTCAAAATAGAATGTTGCGGATTTCCTATGGAAACGTGGTCCTAACTATAACTACCTACTGGCAACCGCCAGTAGGTAATATATATATATATATATATATATATATATATATATATATATATATATATATATATATATGTATATATATTATCTACTGGCGGTCACCAGTAGATAGTTATAGTTAGGACCGTGTTTCCATAGGAAATCCGCAACATTCTATTTGGAATAACTTTGGTGCCGATTGACAAATCCTCGCCAAATTTTCAAAATAGGTGGGGCGCTCCGCTCCGCTCCTTCCCTGAAAGTCTCGGGGGGGTTCGTCAAGCAGAGGCTGAGAAAAAGGGGGGGTCCCAAAACACATTTTCCCCTTGCATTTTTCCATAGGACCTTTAGTCCAAGCTACAGCCCGAATGGCTGAACAGAATTACTTGAAATTTTGCAGAGAGGTAGTCCTCAGGTCAGGGATGTGCCTTTTGCAGGTCTGGTGTAAATCTGTTCAGTATTTCCTGAGTAAATAGCATTTAAATCAATATATATATCTATAGGCACGCTCCGAGCGCGTACGGTAAGCTTACCGTACGCGCACGCTGCCGTGCGCGAGCGCGATTCTGATTGGTTGTTAGATCTTAGTAAACATTCGAATCGGTCGAAACCAGGAAGTGTCGGCTGCCATTTTGTCTCTCGCAGTCTGAGGGGGTGAAAAACAAAGGTGGAGAACGTGAAAAGGGGGCAGGGTGGACAGTTCCTGACCCCCTAGCCTTTGTCAGGGGGTCCCAGAAGGACCCCCAAGGGCCAAAATGTCTTTAAATTTTTTTACGAAAAATCGCGGAGTACGCGTAGCGTGCGCGTACGGTAGAAACGGAAAAATTGCGCGAAATGCGTGACGTAGGCGCGCGTACGGTGCGCGCACGGTGAAAAACCTTAAATAAATAAATAAATAAATACATAACTTAGCATTTAAAAAACCGGGCAAATTCACTGAAAAAACCATAGGTTTCACACACGTATAGTTAGGAATTAGCATTTAAAAAACCTTGCAAATTCACTTAAAAAACCATAGGTTTCACACATGTTATAGTTAGCTGGACATTTCACTGTGAAAAACCATTGAAATTCCCCCGTTATAGTTAGTGCAGGTAACTATAACTCACGCGACCACAATCCTCTGCTGATGACGTCAGATATTACATCACTGATGACATATGTGTCTTTCTGAAAAAAAAAAATTGTAATATATGTATAGCTAAAAATTAATGGAAGAAGACATGGGTAAATAAGTGTCTAAATACAGTGATGTAATATCTGACGTCATCAGCAGAGGATTGCGGTCGCGTGAGTTATAGTTACCTGCACTAACTATAACGGGGGAATTTCAATGGTTTTTCACGAGTGAAATGTCCAGCTAACTATAACATGTGTGAAACCTATGGTTTTTTAAGTGAATTTGCAAGGTTTTTTAAATGCTAATTCCTAACTATAACGTGTGTGAAACCTATGGTTTTTTCAGTGAATATATATATATATATATATATATATATATATATATATATATATATATTCACTGAAAAAACCATAGGTTTCACACATGTTATAGTTAGCGGAAATTTTACTGATAAAAAACCAGTGAAATTGCCCCGTTATAGTTAGTGCTGGCAACTATAACTCACGCGACCGCAATCCTCTGCTGATGCTAATACTGTATTTAGACACTTATTTGCCCATGTCTTCTTCCATACATTTTTAGCTATACATATATTACAAATATTTTTTTTTCATAAAGACACATATGTCATCAGCAGAAGATTGCGGTCGCGTGAGTTATAGTTGCCAGCACTAACTATAACGGGGCAATTTCACTGGTTTTTTATCAGTAAAATTTCCGCTAACTATAACATGTGTGAAACCTATGGTTTTTTCAGTGAATTTGCAAGGTTTTTTAAATGCTAATTCCTAACTATAACGTGTGTGAAACCTATGGTTTTTTCAGTGAATTTGTACGTTTTTTTAAATGCTAAGTTACTTTACGCCATTCGAGGCGTGCGCGCCCACTTAACGCAGTTCGTTCCGTGCACGGTTTTTATCAACTTTAATAAGCCCTGTACATTTGGTGGCCTTCGGCCACCAAAAGCACAGGGGGTGGGGTCAATGTGGATAGTGTTTTTTTTATTTCGATTTTATAATTTCATGTTGCCAAAATTTAGTTTTTTTTACCTATTAATAAGCCCTGTACATTTGGTGGCCTCCGGCCACCAAAAGCACAGGGGGTGGGGTAAGTGTGGATAGTGTTTTTTTTTTTTTTTTTTTTTTACCATACACTTACGGTAAGCGTACGGTAAGCGTACTCGGCGAAATTGCCGAAAAATAAATAAACCCGTTTTTGCTCTTGGGGGATGTTTGGGGACTCCCTCAACATGACTGTGTGGGAGGGAGTTGTCAAAAATGCCCCGTAACATGTTTTTGGGCATCAAGTTTGAGAAATAACTCTCAATGCGAGAGACAAAATGGCGGACGCCGCTTCCTGGTTTCGGCCGATTCGAATGTTTACTAAGATCTAAGAGCCAATCAGAATCGCGCTCGCGCACGCCACCGTACGCTTACGGTAAGCGTATGGTAAGCGTACCGTAAGCGGGCTCAGATATATATATTGATTTAAAGGCTATTTTCTCAGAATCTACTGAACAGATTTACACCAAACCTACAAAAGGCACTTCCTTGACCTAGGGACTACCTCTCTGCCAAATTTCTAGTAATTCTGTTCAGCCGTTCGGGCTGTAGCTCGTTCTAAAGGTCCTATGGAAAAATGCATGGGAAAAACGCGTTTTGGGACCCCCCTTTTATCTCAGCCCCCGCTTGACGAATCCCCCCGAGACTTTCAGGGTAGGAGCGGAGCGTAGCGCCCCACCTATTTTGAGAAATTCGCGAGGATTCATTGACCGGCGCCAAAGTTATTCAAAATAGAATGTTGAGGTTTTCCTATGGAAAAGGGGTCCTAACTATAACTACCTACTGGCGACCGCCAGTAGGTAATATTATATATATATATATATATATATATACCAATCGTAGATACCCGAAGTATGAAGGCGCCACACCCAGCGTAGTTTCAATCTTTATTTCTGGAAGACAGCAGCACACACAGCGAGGCCCTCGCAGCTTAATCCTTCGTGCCATACGCGTTTCAGGAGCAATCTCCCTTGTTCACTGGCTTTCGTCGAGGAGGAAACAGCTGCAAAGACACGCCCATTGGGGCCTGATTCACTTCAAAAGATCGCGAGTGCGATTCAAACTAGCACAGGATTAAGCTGCGAGGGTCTCGCTGTGTGTGCTGCTGTCTTCCAGTAATAAAGATTGAAACTACGCTGGGTGTGGCGCCTTCATACTTCGGGTATCTACGATTGGCATATATGTGGTCTGCCCTGGCCACGAAGGTTGCCCCACTGCGTACCCCAGCAGGTCCACGCGCCTGTGAATTCAAGGAGCGCGAATGGAACGGCGTTTTCTCTGGTGAGACATGAACGAGCAGCAGCCCAGCCAGACTCTAACCAGCGACCTAATCGGATTTTAAATACTTTAGGGAAGTGAACGGCAATATCCACTTGGGATACAAGAACTTACCTGTACCACAATGACCAGAACACCTTGCAAAGACACGCCCATTGGGGCCTGATTCACTTCAAAAGATCGCGAGTGCGATTCAAACTAGCACAGCTGTTTCCTCCTCGACGAAAGCCAGTGAACAAGGGAGATTGCTCCTGAAACGCGTATGGCACGAAGAATTAAGCTGCGAGGGTCTCGCTGTGTGTGCTGCTGTCTTCCAGTAATAAAGATTGAAACTACGCTGGGTGTGGCGCCTTCATACTTCGGGTATCTACGATTGGCATATATGTGGTCTGCCCTGGCCACGAAGGTTGCCCCACTGCGTACCCCAGCAGGTCCACGCGCCTGTGAATTCAAGGAGCGCGAATGGAACGGCGTTTTCTCTGGTGAGACATGAACGAGCAGCAGCCCAGCCAGACTCTAACCAGCGACCTAATCGGATTTTAAATACTTTAGGGAAGTGAACGGCAATATCCACTTGGGATACAAGAACTTACCTGTACCACAATGACCAGAACACCTTGCAAAGACACGCCCATTGGGGCCTGATTCACTTCAAAAGATCGCGAGTGCGATTCAAACTAGCACAGCTGTTTCCTCCTCGACGAAAGCCAGTGAACAAGGGAGATTGCTCCTGAAACGCGTATGGCACGAAGGATTAAGCTGCGAGGGTCTCGCTGTGTGTGCTGCTGTCTTCCAGTAATAAAGATTGAAACTACGCTGGGTGTGGCGCCTTCATACTTCGGGTATCTACGATTGGCATATATATATATATATATATATATATTTCTCCAAACTTAGCCCTGCAAGCAAGTCCGCACTCCAAATCAGGTAAGTTGCACAACAACTTTTATTCAGGATAAAGCGAGCATTTTTGTCCAAGATTCTCCCTTTTTCCACTGCCTACGTGTGATCAAGGCACTTTTGTGCTGAAACGCGTAGCGTTACCTTGTGAATAAACTCCCACTAGCTGTACCTTTCTGAGAGCGTGTTTTGCTTATCGTAGCAGAAAACTTTATTGACTCTTAACTCGGCGGTGGGATTGGCCGAGTGCAACACGCCACCTGACAATGGGATAGGGATCCCGGAAACGAATCCTCTTGTGAAGCGACGGAATATATATATATATATATATATATATATATATATATATATATATATATATATATATATATATATATATAGCCAGTGCAGAGCACTTTTGCTGCAATTGAGAAGTTATTGGATACTTTAGAGGTTTTCTTCTGTTTTTCTTTGCAGGAGAATCCAGAGATTGGTACTGAAACACCGATGAGGAGAGGGCAGGTGGGAGCCAGAGAGAGTCGGCTCACCACAGCCCGACGAAGAACGTCGACCGCAGCATGAACATGATGACCCAAAAGGAACAAGGTAAGTAAACTGGACATGGAAGAGCTGCACGCGATCACTAGAACACGAAGCACACTTCCGCCGCCAGAGGACCGCTTTATGCCAACACTGCTCCGCCCCTGCTACAGCATGCAGTGGAGGCGGAGCACTCCTGACAGTTTTATTATATTAAAGGTATCTGTTATCAATACTTCTCGAGGAAATATAATGCTTCTTCCCAATGTGTAGTCCTCCATGTCCCTAATATCTTGTTCTCATTTCTCCATTTGGGTGTCCACTTCTTTTTGAGTGTTTACCACCAATGTGTATAATGTAAAAGAGATAACGTTTTTCATCATTTGTCAAACTAACAGCTGTTTCTCTATGGGAGAATATTCATTATTTTCTTCATCTCCTACAACAGCAGCAGGTATTCCATGTTTTAGCTATAAGTATCTAAAGGCTTGGACTTATTCATATCATATTCAGTCTGGAGAAGGATAAATGGTACAGTTCCATTCCCATGCCACACCTCCTTAAGAGTTCAAATGCTGATTTTGTCCCATCTCTTAAATCCTTGAAGTGCCCTACTACTTATAATCATGTGCCTACCCAGAAAGATATTCTGGGGGGGTTTGTTTTCCACCCGTCACTTTATTCAAGCTATTTCATATTCTCATACTGTGGTTTTAGTGGGAGGGGCATTACGTGTTCCTCTTAGTAGGAGATGCATATATCCTTTATGACCTATTATGTGACTGTTCATTTTAAATACAAGTTACTGCAGGGGTGAGTATGCCCATTCATTGATTATAGAGAACTGAGACGCTTCATATTCTTTCTGTTTATCTAGGAGCGTAATGCCACTTTTATATTCTATTAGAATTCTTTTTAATGTTCTCTGTTATGGTTAATTGATCTAATTAAAAAAATCCCTTTGAAATTTTGTGTTCGGTACTTTGTAATACATATTTATGAGAGAGCTAGCAGCATATAAATGACTGCTCTACCCAACATCAGCAACGGGAGGTTGCACCAGTGAAAAACATCATATCCTCATATCGATGTTTTTCCCAATTTATGCCTAATCCAGGATATTTCTCATATGTGTAAAGTGTTTGCCTAAACTTGATAAGTGAGTCCTCTGAGTCAGCTATGTATAAAAGGATTTCATCTGTGTGTTATGAAATACTTTCAACCCAAGCAGCATCCCATACCCATACTCTCGGTTGGGCATGTTTTGGATCTATTTAGCTAGAGGCTCTAGGGCAAGTTGAAAACATTGGGGATAATGGACATAACTGATGTGTTCCTCTGCTAATATGGAAAATCCTAAATTGTACCCCATTTACCCTCACTTTTGCCATTGGTTAATGCTAAAGTAACCTGACACAGGGTACAAATTTGGGTCCAAATCTCATTTTCAATTGATTGTGAAATAGAAATTGCCATTTTATTGAGTTGCATGCTTTTTTGGACACAATGGCAAATGGTTCCCTCTCTAGTTGTGACAGCTAAATTGTTATGCAGTTGTCTTAGATTACATTTTGTAGACCTTTATGGCATACAGCAGGTGTCATCATGATGAATTACTTCCTTGATTATAGGTTTTAGTCTGTTGGCTCGTAAATAGACCAGGATTTGTGTCTCGCAGTTAAGCAGCAATATAGTTTGGTTTGATATGGATGCACCCCTGGGTTTATCCTCATTAGGAATCAAAACTATTGATGCCACCCTGATATCTGACAACTTTCATTTTCATTATTGTGGAAGATCATTTCATATAATGTTTTAATCATTGACCTGGCCATTTTTCAGAATTTCAATAGGTAGGCCACTTGGGTCTTGGGTTTCCTGACTGGTGTTGTCTTGATGCTGTCACAACCTCTTCTTCAGTTATTTTCTCTTCGAATACCCAACTATGCTCATCAATTAATCATTTGGTGGACACACTGATATAAATTGGTAGAGACCAGTTTGTGCTGTAATTACTCATTTTATTAGCAGGGCAGCCATATTTAGCATTCTTTGCATAATCTCATGGTAATCTGAAGAGGTCTGATGTTGAATGGCAGCCCTAACTAATACGTAAATCTAAAAAGAGGGAGATAGAAGCAAGTTCAACAAATTCACTTCCCTCCCGTCATCAATACCAATAATCAAAAAAAGTAAACCACAATGCCTACGTACCAAAGGTTCATAGAGGATTATCTCAAAGATCCTCATCCACATATTCTCACCCAACAGGTTATGTTATCTCTGTTAGGGTGATGTAGTGGGTAGCATCATCATTGCTTCTTGCTAAAGAAGGATAGGGATAAGGTTAAAAGAGAAAGGCGATGTTGCGAGGATAAATTAATGGCCCTACACATCTAGTGTCAAGGTTGACATGTTTCAGCCGCATACAGCCCCTATGGGTCTAAAGCTTTCGTCAGGACCGAAAAAAAAGGACTGCGTCCAACTTAGAGGTAACCCCTGTAAGTACATGTCGCTGTGCAGGACGTGCAAGGAGGTAGGCCTGAGCAAGTAGGCGGACTCGAGGACTACTGCGTTTACGTCCTTTATTTACAGATATAAGGGCAGACAGCAACACCAGGTTGAGTACGAAGGGCATCGACGTTCCTCTTCTCGTCAGAGTCCCCGGCTCCTAGGTCATCAGGCTCAGCCCAAAAAGAAAGATGAGAACGGGGTTTAGTCGAGTGTCCTCCGGTCTATTTACCGTTCAGGGAAAGGGGAGTGTGGGTATTACAAACATGCACTGGCCGTCACCATGTGTAAACCAAAAGATGTAGGAAGGGCGGCAGTCCTCGTACCCCAGCCAAAAGGGAGAGTTAAGGTCACCGCAACACAATGTGACCACCCGCTTGCAGCTACCCGTTCCCTCCCGTGGTGTATAGAAGTCCCCGGAGTTTCCTCCATACCTGTTTTAGCCACGCTTTTCCTGAAGCGTGGTGGGGCGATGAGTGTTGTCGTTCGCCTCCTGGCTCTCCCTCCACTGGGCTCCCACAACGCTCTTTGCCAGTCGATACCTCCTCTGGCCGACAACCGCTTCTTCTCTCTGCTTCTCTCCCTCTCTCCTTCTCTGCTTCTCCGTCTTCACTCCAGGCTTTCGCACCGGTGTCTTCCGCATCCACCTCTTTCTCCACCACCGATGCATGGGACAGGCTGGCGAAGGCTGATGTCACGGGGGCGAACTCCACCTCCGACGGGTCCGGATCGTCCTTAAAGGGCCCGTCCCATCCCTGTGGACGAGAACGACAATCACCTTCCAATCTGGTTCCGTCTGTCCCGTCGACCCCGTGACACATCTCCCCTCCCGGCTTTCCCCGCTCGGGGGAAAGGGGATAGCGCGACAAATAGTCGGCGTTCGTCTGTTCGGAGCCCTTCCGATGACGAACGATAAAGTCATAAGGCTGAAGAGCCAGGAACCAGCGAAGGATGCGGTCGTTGCGACCCTTGTTCTGTTGTAGCCAATATAAGGGGGCATGGTCGGTATAAAGGGTGAATCGACGGCCCTCTAGATAATACCGTAGTTTGTCGATTCCCCATTTCACTGCCAAACATTCCTTTTCAACGGTGGGGTATGCGGTTTCCCTGGGGAACAATTTGCGACTCAAATAGAGGATGGGCCTTTCCCTATTCTCAGCGTCTAGCTGGGACAAGACGGCTCCTAAGCCGACCCCTGAGGCATCAGTTTGTAGAAAGAAGGGCTTTTTGAAATCTGGGGTTATCAAGACGGGGGTCGTTGTTAAGGCTGCTTTGAGGGTCTGGAAGGCGGAACGGGCCAGGGGGGAGGGTTGTCTTAGGTGGGACGAGGAAGCCGTTTTTCTCAGGAGATCACTTAGCGGGGCAGAAATACTGGCAAAATGGGGAATAGAGCGGCGGTAGTACCCCACCAACCCCAGGAATGCCCTCAGGTCTCTTCTTGTGGTAGGGAAAGTCTGGGAGTGGATGGCCCATACTTTTTCTTGTTGGGGGAATATACGGCTCTCGCCTAGGACGTGCCCCAGGTATTTGACTTTTTTTGCGTTAATATGCAATCTTGCGTCCTGTAGGGCTCGTAGGATCATTCTAAGGTGTTGCATGTGGGTGTCCCAGGTGGGGCTGAAGACGACTATATCGTCTAAATACGCTGAAGCGTACCATAGGTGGGGTACCAGTAGAGTGTTCATGAGACACTGAAAGGTCACTGGCGCCCCATGCAGACCAAAAGGGAGAACGGTAAAATAAAAGAGACCGTCAGGGGTTGAAAAAACGTTTTTTTTCTGGTCTGGAGGGTGGAGGGGGACTTGCCAGTATCCCTTGGTGAGGTTGATGGTTGTTATATATCGAGCCTCACCAAGGCGTTCAATTAGCTCGTCTACTCTGGGTAACGGGTATCCGTCTTGTTTGCAGACCCTGTTAACTGCGCGAAAGTCAATGCAGAACCTCGTGGTACCATCGGGTTTCGGGACAAGAACCACCGGGGAGGACCAGTTACTCTTAGAGAGGACAATGATGCCTGCTGCTAGCATCTGCTCTACTTCCTTTTTAAGGGTGAGGTGGCGTGCTTCCGGGACACGGTATGGTCTCTGTTTTACTACGACGCCTTTTTCGGTGGGTATGAAGTGAGTTGCCAGGGAGGTTCTACCTGGTTGGTCTGAAAACACCGCCCTGTATTCGAGAAGGACGGCTAGTGCCTCTTTCTTCTTTTTTTCTGCCAGATATGGATTAATGACAGTATCCCCTACGGTGTGGAGTACTGGGGCAAGGGTGGCCACCGCATGAGACGAACGGGGGTGGTCCTAACCACTTCTTCAGGATGTTAATGTGGTATGTTTGGGTCCGGGATAGGGAGAGTTGTAATACATAGGTGGTCCTCCCTATCTTTCGCTGAATAGGATAGGGGCCTTGCCATTCCTTCCTGAGCTTGTGCGTCGAAGAGGGCAAGAGAATGAGTGCCCAGTCTCCCACATCCAGCTCCCTCCACTTCTTCCCCCTATCATAAAAGGTCTTCTGTTTTTGTTGTGCCTTCTCTAGATCTCGTGAGAGAGGGTCCTTAGCTTGTGCAGCCTAGTTTTGAGATGGTGGGTAGAGTCCAAAATTTCTTGGGAGTCTAGTGCCCCCTCCCTTTCCCAACTGTCCTTCGTGATCTCTAGTAGGGTGCGGGGCTTCCTCCCAAAAAGAAGCTCGAACGGGGAGGACCCCAAACTGCTCTGCACCTGGCTTTGTAGAACAAACAAAGCCAGGGGAAGCAGCTGGTCCCATTGTTTTCCATCCCCCTTAAGAGCTTCTTTAGGGTTAACTTTAGGGAGCGGTTATAACGCTCCACTAACCCGTCAGTTTGGGGATGATAAACCGAGGTACGAAGGTGTTTAACGTGCAGCAGTCTACACACTTGTTTCATTAGACGGGACACAAATTGAGTCCCCTGGTCTGTGACTAGGTCCCGCGGAAACCCCATGCGAGAGAACAGTTCAACCAAACGTTGGGCTATTGCAGCTGAAGTGGCAGCACTTAAGGGAAACGCCTCCGGATACCGGGTGACGTAGTCCACCACAACCATGACATATTGATATCCCCGGGAAGACTTAGGAAGAGGGCCTATGATGTCCACTCCCAGCCGATCGAACGGTTTCCCTATAATGGGCATGGGAACCAACGGGACCTTAGGGGGTGTGTAGGGATTTCGCTTTTGGCAGATTTCACACTCTTGGCAATACTTCCTCACCTGAGCGTATATCCCTGGCCAAAAGAAATTCTGGATGATGGATTCAGTGGTTTTCTCTGCCCCTGAGTGTCCTGCCAAGATATGTGCGTGCGCATAGAACATAACCTGGTCTCTGAAATCAGTGGGTACAATCAGCTGGGGATGGGCCTTCTCGCTCCCCAGCCTATACAAGAGTCCCTTTTTCACTATAAAACCAGGGTAGATACGGTGGGGGTTGGTTTTGTTGTCCTGGACGTTCTGCCAGGCCTGGGCAAGACCAGCATCGTTCAGTTGGGTGGTCCTAAAATGGGTATCGGTGGCCCAAGGCTCTGACGCTAAGAGGCCTGAAGAAGCATTGGCCACCCCGTTGTTTTTATGTAGGGACTCTAGCATAAGGGTGGAGAAACAGGGGTTATCAGCGCCTATTATAAGAGGTTCAGGCAACTCAGGGAGGACCCCTAGCTCACACCGGTTCCCTCCCCCTCTTGGGCTCTTTATGATGACTCTGGCTACCGGGTAGTCACTGACATCCCCATGTACACACCTTATTCCTACGGTGCGCCGTGGTAGGATAGAGGAGGGAGAAATGAGGTTTTTCCTGACAACGGAATGGCGACAGCCTGAATCCAATAATACTCTTACTTGACTACTGTCCAGTGTCAGACTTACATAAAACATGGGTCCGGTCTCTTGTGCATACATGAGGGCTTGGGGCATGTAGCCTACTTCCATGGGTTCTTCTTCCCCTTTCTCTTTCCGCTTTCGACAGTATCTGGCTATGTGTACCCACTCGCCACATGCATAACACTGCGGTCCCTGGGCGACTGCTGTCTCGGGCTTGTTATAACGTATTCGAGGAGGGGGCTCAAAGGATGGCTTTACAATTTTTTTGTCCGGCCGGGGGGGATGGGTGCCCTTAATCGGTCTCTCTCGTTCCCTAGAAAAGGTACTGGATTGGGCTCTGGCATAAGAGTTGGCCAATTCGATGGCGTGCTCCAAGGACAGCCCCGCATGTTGTCGAAGCCATCGCTGGGTGCCATAAGGCAAGGCTTCGAGAAACTGCTCAAGATATACCTTGTTCATGACGTCATCCATGGTTGACTCCAGGGGCTTCAGCCACCTGTCGGCTGCGTCCTTAATCTTAAAGAATAATGTTTTTGGGGTATCGCCCGGTAACCCTCTTTCCTGTCGGAATCTCAGGCGGTGGCTTTCATCGTCTACCCCCAGTCTATCTAGGATGAATTGCTTCACATGGCCATACGTGGCAGTCCCGTCTCTATTAGCCAGCTGGTATGCTGCTTGGGCTTCTCCTGACAGAAGGGGGGTCAGGTAAAAGGGCCATCGTTCCCCGGGCCATGCACTGGCCCTCGCCGCCCGTTCAAAGTTCAGAAAAAAGGACAGCGGGTCATCACCAGGGGCGTATTTCTGAAGTGGGACGACGGTTCCCGGGGGAGCGGCAGTCCGGGTTTGCCCCAAGGGGGCTATCAACTGGGCCTGGCCCTCGGCCAGTTTAGCCAAATTGTCTGACTGGGTCTGTATAGCTGAGGTGAAGACCGCTCGATCCTGTTCCGCTTGATTGGACGTCTTTTCCATAGCCCACTTGAGCTTTGCTTGGCCTTCCCTCTTTTGGTTAATCAAGGCTTCCATCTTGTTGCGGATGGCAGCTCCTATCTGGCTCGCCACTTGTCGCCGTGCAGGACGTGCAAGGAGGGTAGGCCTGAGCAAGAAGGCGGACTCGAGGACTACTGCGTTTACGTCCTTTATTTACAGATATAAGGGCAGACAGCAACACCAGGTTGAGTACGAAGGGCATCGACGTTCCTCTTCTCGTCAGAGTCCCCGGCTCGTCTCCTAGGTCATCAGGCTCAGCCGAAAAAGAAAGATGAGAACGGGATTTAGTCGAGTGTCCTCCGGTCTATTTACCGTTAAGGGGAAGGGGAGTGTGGGTATCGCAAACATGCACTGGCCGTCACCATGTGTAAACCAAAAGATGTAGGAAGGGCGGCAGTCCTCGTACCCCAGCCAAAATGGAGAGTTAAGGTCACCGCAACACAATGTGACCACCCGCTTGGAGCTACCCGTTCCCTCCTGTGGTGTATAGAAGTCCCCGGAGTTTCCTCCATACCTGTTTTAGCCACGCTTCTGAAGTGTGGCGGGGCGATGAGTGTTGTCGTTGGCCTCCTGGCTCTCCCTCCACTGGGCTCCCACAACGCTCTTTGCCAGTCGATACCTCCTCTGGCCGACAACCGCTTCTTCTCTCTGCTTCTCTCCCTCTCTCCTTCTCCGCTTCTCCGTCTTCACTCCAGGCTTTCGCGCCAGCGTCTTCCGCATCCACCTCTTTCTCCACCACCGATGCGTGGGATAGGCTGGTGAAGGCTGACGTCACGGGGGCGAACTCCACCTCCAACGGGTCTGGATCGTCCTTAAAGGGCCCGTCCCATCCCTGTGGACGAGAACGACAATCACCTTCCGCTCTGGTTCCGTCTGTCCCGTCGACCCCGTGACAGTACAATAATTGACGGATAACTTGTCCAGGTTGCACTGGTCCTCTGGGCTCATCAATATTAAAAGCACACTTTGTAGCCTAAAATCAGAAGGAAATTGACAAAGTCATTAGGTCATGCGGAGATATTGTGCTTATCAACTTACATTGTATTAAATTATGTCCTTCTTAATGACCCGGTGAGAGATGCTACAGGGCTCCCTATTTAAGTGCACATATATGAAGCAAAAACACATACTTAGCATAAAAAATAACAGTGGCTAATGTTAATATCTATAGTGATAATAAAAAAAATAAGATTGGACTAGGGCTAACAATACTGACAAGTACACAACGATGAGATGAGGATGTTGTCCTAACCAGTGTTGTTGTACAGATACAATTAAAAAGGGAAAGGGTTCAATAAATAAAAAGGGTGCATAAATACCTAGTAATGAGGTTGAGTGAGGGTTCATGGGGTTGGGGAGGACCCCAACTAATACTACATGTCTTATACCGTCCTCAATGTCCCTACCAATATATATATATTTCATTTTGCTCTATGTCTGTGTCCCTAGGGTCCCATCTGCCTTGTGGAACTGTTAGGATATGTAATCAGACTAAGTAGGTGGCATGGCTTCAGTTTATGGAAGACGTGCTCTCCACAAGAAAGTCTTTATCTTTTAACTTTCACATGCCTAAAGAGATGTTATAGGTTTTCTCTCCACATGCTATAGTATCACCGCTCCCATTTTATGTTGTGTTGTGTTGTGTTATGTTATGTTATGTTATGTTATGTTATGTTATGTTATGTTAACTAGACTTGCTAAAGCGCACATTCACTAATGGTTTCTTGGACCTATACAGCCTAAGGGAACAAAAGCCAGTAGGAAATATATGAGTCTAGCTAACACGAATAAGCTTGTCTAAAAAGCCAGGTTTTAATATTATTCCTAAAAAAATTTAAATTGCTTTCTAAATGCAGGTGATCTGGAAGAGAGTTCCATAGACTGGGTGCCAGAACTGAAAAACTTAAGCCTCTGATAAACGTCTTCTTATAGCTCCTGGCCCCGAGAAAATTGGAGCTGGAGGATCTGAACATGCACAAAGGTGTATATTTTGTGATTCTCTTTGCTAAAAGATGAGGAGTCAATCACTGAATAGCTTTGAAAGTCCTGCAACAGATATTTAACTCTATGCTTTCCTTAACAGTCAGCCAGTGTAGATTTTTGAAGACTGGAGTTGCATGAGAATATCTTGGTAGTCAAAAGATGAGACTGGCCCCTACATTTTGAATAATCTGGACCCTATGAACCGCATTTGTTGGAAGTGTTATACATATAGAATTAGCATAGTCCAGCTGTGACACAACTGTAGCCATGATTATGATTTTCAAAGCTTCCATGGGGAGGATGGTAGATATTTTCCCAATACTTTTCATAGAATATATACATTTGGATACAACTGCACCAATCTGAGATGACATAGTCCACTATCTATCAGTAGCACCAGGCTCTTAGCTAATGTCTTAGGCCTAGGAGTATCTCCTAATCCTTTGGCCAATAATGGCTATTTGAGAGATCAACTTTATTGTTTAAGATCACGATCTCTGTTTTGTCCGCATTTAACTTAAGCTGGTGTTACCTAAACGGATAAGAAGCTGAGGAATCATCTGCATTGTTATACACTGTACATCCTCTCAATAATACTTATTTAATTAGGGGTCTAGCATACACATTAAATAGGTGGGAAGATACGGAGTATCCTGTGGAACTCCATGTACGATCAGAATAGAAGTCGCTACAAATGGACCCGAAATCACTGCCTTGGGTATGATCTTGAAGGAAAAATTTCAACCAGTTCAATGTGGTATCCTTAAACCCTGTTTTTACCAATCAGTCGACAAAAATCTTATGGTTGACTGTATGATAAGCAGCAGGTAAATCCAACCAGTGCAGAGATATGTACATTATTCCTATCAAGCCTGGGATTACCCAATAAGAGAGTAATCACAGATTCAGTGCTTTTGCCACAACGTAAACCTGCTTGCTGCAGGACCAAGCATTCTGAATTTTGTAGATGGTCTGAAAGTTTTTCCAGAACTTTTGCTGAATACAGAAGTAGGAATATGGGACAGTAATTTAAAAAACAATTAAATCGCCCCCTGTTTTTTGAAAAGCGGAATCATCCTAGCGCTTTTAAAGGTTTTAGGAAGAGCGCCTTATAAAATGGATTTATTTAGTAGTTTTAAAAAATGAACTTCTATGGGCTTTACTATATTTATCATCACATGAGTAGGGCATAGAGATCTGTTTGACACCCTATTTGTTGTTTCCCATTATTTCATGGGGACGACATTCATCCAAACATTTATTAGAAGAAAGAGTCTGGGTTTTTGCTCTCTTCCTCAATATGCAAATCTGAAGAATTTTTATTAGTCCAAGTTCTTATTAAATCTATATTGTTTTGGCCAAACTTTCTTTATTGAAGTTTGCACATAGTCAATAAATGCTTTACAGTCACAATGTTCCCCTTCAGCAATTACAGTAGAGTTAAAAGTTTGCACAGTGTCCCTTGGTGAGGGGATAGCAGAAACACAACATAGATGCCAATTAAAGTTACAATCTTGTCAGTATATCTTATGCAAATCTATTTTATTAATGAGAAAAGTGTTCAAGTTGTCACAGAGGTCTATAGAAGAAAGCATAGACAGAGTAACTCTGTTAGGTGAGGAGAACTTGTTCATTATTGTGAAGATCTTCTTTTGTTTCCTGATGGCCTCAGACCTTAAATTAATATAGTATGTAGATTTGAATAATACCATTACATTTGCTGCCACCCCAGCTATAGAAATTTCAATTTATTAAAATGTTTATAATCTTCACGCCAAAGGCGTTTTTAACAACATAGATGGAGCTTGGCCACTTTCAGCTAAGTGTGAACCAAGGAGCTGGCTGAGAACAGGTTATAGTTTTACAAATTTGTAGAAGAGAAAGATGGCTAACTGCTTTCTGTAGCCAGCATCATCAGCATGCTGACTAAGCTCTGGTTCAGAGGCCTTTAGAGTGTAACATAGAGCATCTAAAGTGACTCATTGCCACTTATTGTTAATTTTATGCGCCAAATGACTTAGAATTTGAGTTAGGTCAAATTTAATTAAATCCCCAATTAAGTGCTCATGCAATTCTCCTCACACTTCCGGTGTACAGCATATGTACCTGGGTCTCATATAGGCATATAGGGGTGTGATATGTGCTGGTCCATTACACCCACCTTCACTAGTAGCCACTCTACATTGAATTCTTGGGGATGTGGCCCGAGGTCCCAAACCTTCTCCACTTCTGACAAAGCTCTGCCCAGATCCTACCTCAAAGCCGCTGGCCCACATTTAATCTTTTTGCAGCCACAGGCCCAGCTACCGGGGCCTCTGCCCTGCTCCTCTTGCATCCATTGGTCATGGGGTCCTTCTTCATCTTCCATTTTCCACAACGGGAGCTTAACTAACAGCAACCGATAAAGTCCACAAGTGGCCTGGAACTCAACCGTGGCCATGGTCACTGCCCAGGGCTGGACTGAGAACACTCATCAGCCCTGGAAATGTTATCAGACCAGCCCCCGGAAAGGGGGAAGGGGTTGGGCGAGGGTGCAAGGGTGAAGCACTGCTACTTCGGTAAACCTGCCCCCCACACTGCTGCTTTTGTTACTGGGAGCTGATATTGCAGCACTGCTGCAAAACTGGCCCCCAGTAACAAAACCGGCCCCCACCACTCCAAAACTGGCCTCCACCCTTCCAGCATCCCGGCGAAATGCCTAATGCCCGCTACGACCAGTCCAGCCCTGATACTGCCCCGTCCACTCCTGGCTTTTTGCCATTCACTGTGCTGTCTCATCCCACCTGTGATGCTCTCCCGAGTGAGGTTGAGCAGGGTTAATCCACTCCTCGAGGAAAACACCGTTTCTGCACCAAAAATTGAGCTCACATTTTGATGTTGAAGGTTTCTGTAAGCAGTCCCTGGAGATTAATTAACTTGCAGCCTCCCTCTTGCCATCTGTGGCCCTGCCCCTATGTTCAACTATGATCAATCTTCCAGGCTTTTGCCTGATGCTAGACCTTGCACCCAAGCAAATAAGCTTTACTGTGCACAGCATTCAGTCATATGTAATGAGGTTAACAGCAGGGTGCAGCCTGTGGCGGGAGCATACATCCAATCTTTATGTGGCTGTTTCTGCTGTGGGCTATCTTGGGTCATGCACAGTGGGATTTCCCACAGGGTTGGGTCCTGTGACTCATTTACCATGACCAAACTTCAGGCTGTACACTGCATTTAGCCATGCACAGTGGGGATTGACTGCAAGGCCTGGTCTGCAGTCAGGTCTTGCACCAAGCCCACTGTGCAGCCTATCCATGCTGCACATGGCCATCCTCCATATACAGTGGGGATATGCTGCATGGTCTCACTATAGTACAGGCTCTGTGCCCAAGTAACTGTGTAGCCAACCCCTCCTCTGCACAGCTATGCAAAATCAGGGGCTCGTCACGCGGTTGGCAATATACAGGCCCTGTATCCAGTGCCTTGTACAACCAAAATCCACTGCACGTGGTCATGGCCAGGTTCAGCAGAGATTGACATCATGACTTAGTCTTTGGGCAGGTCCTTCACCAAACCTGCACTACACCTACCCCTCACTGCACACAGTCTTCCACCATGCACAGCACAGTCGACTGCAGGCACTGAGCCCAAGTCAGGAGGTGGCCAACTCCTGCTGCTCAGTGTCGTTGCCCAAGTGCATCATGGTAGTCCCTAGGGTCTGGTCAGGACTGTGCATGAAGTTAGCAAGTCAAGTCTAGTTCCGGTGTCTCAGCTTTTGTACATGACCCGTCAAAGGATGCCAAAGGTATTAGCAATTCAAAGCTTTTGTTACCCCCCTTTCATTTTAGCCCACTTGCAGGAAATGTGAAATATTTTCAGATTTATTAGCAACTTTGTCTCCCAATGGGTCTGCAAAAATCTTGATATAGCAACAATAAGCGAATGATGCTAAAAACTGTCTGAACATGGCACAGATTTGCAAATGGCGGTAGCCTTATTAACAAATGAACACTTGTTTACCATCCAACTTTAACTAGGCCCTCTGCATTTGATGTATCTGCACAAAACTCAAAACAACATGGGTAAACTACACATGCTAAACGTCTGTCAAATTTCATGCAGATTTATCAGACAGGAGTGAAGCTATAAATTAATTAAAAAATGTCTTTTCATTTGTCAATATTTATGCAAAAATTAGACCTTCAAAGATTGCTTGACATCTTTTTCTAATGCTACGATGTCAATGGTAATATGTCTGAACAGAGTAACACCATACCATAAAAGGGACCACCTATCTAAAGTAAAGCTCTACTTTCATGCAAGTTTGTTACAATTCCATTATATATATCAAATATATATTACTGCTAAAATGGAAAATGGTTCTTTTTGGCACCTCCTTATCTGTCCTACTGAATGAATTTGCGTGAAACTTGCTAAGCTTGAATTTAGTTAGATGAACCAAGTGGTTGCCAGATTGCAAGTGGGTTCATCAAAAAGTTAGGGAATGGTAAAAAAAAAAGCATTTTCCACTGTAGCCCTATAGGACATTTTGCTCTGTGGGACAGCAAAAAAGGATGTATACTAAACTTGGTATGCAAGTAGACCTTTATTCAGAAGATGGTTGATAGGGGTTTAGTGTAATTCCGTTCAGTAGTTTTTGAGATATTTGTTTAGCCAATATGTCAGGTGGGCTTTCAAGGGTTATTTTTTTGCATATCTGGGGCGGTATTACGGGAGTGCCCTGGGGGCGCAACGGGTGTTTGCGCCTGTTTTGCATGCCCTGGGGGCACTTTAGTATAACTGAAGGGGCCGCAGATGCTTGTGCGTCCCCTTCTGTAATACCGATATACACACATAAAGCGCCAGCGCTATCATCAGAGGGCGATCCCTCATTTGCATGGGGGTGTGGCCCTATGTAAATGAGAGAATTCCTTTGCCTCTGTGCCTACGCTATATTGTAGATATGCGCACCGAGGCAAAAAAGCTTTCAGGAGGCGCACTGACAGTGCGCCCTCTGTTAGCAGCCCTCTGGAGGGGAAAAGCGGGTCCCATGGACCCCCCAGACACTCCCCTGCAGGTGGGTGCCATCTCTCACTGCACCCGCCTGCGGGTGGACGCCTGCACTCTAAAATATGGAACAGCTTCAAAGCAGCCAATCCGTTTTTCACATGAATAGGGCAGCGCTAATTCTTGGCTGTCCAGGGGGCAGCACATTCCATGTAATAGATCGCACTTTCCCCTGTTTGCGCCGGCGCACCTGTTTTAAGGTGCGCCAGGCGCAAACATCGAAAGTGCAACCTTTACATAATAGGGCCCCTGGTCCGTCAGCTTTGCAAGCATAAAACGTCTGTGCAGAAGGGGCTGGACATACAAGCAGTTGGGTACAGGGCCTGGCTCTAGGGCAGATCCTATGATCAACTGGTAGTTATGTTTAACCTTAGCTGTGCAGCAGAAGCTCGGCATACCTATAGCGTTTTGTTTTCTTTTGTTTTTTTTTAACAGAAATTTACTGAAAACAGTCAGTTAAAAATGTATCTGGTTGTGAGTAGTAAGAGGGTATAGCTCCCATCAAACTATCCTGGCCGCAAAAGTGACAGGTCTGGTCGCAAACGCTGGTCCTAAATTTGACAGGTCTAGTCTTAAATTTGACAGGTCTAGTCTTAAATTTGACAGGTCTAGTCTTAAACTTCTGGCCTTAAATTTGACAGGCCTGACAGCACAAATGGACCTGGCTGGCAGCAAACTCCTGGCCTTAAATTTGACAGGGCTGGCCGCAAACTGTTGTCCTTAATAACTCTGGTTTTAAAAGGGGGTGACATGTAGGGGTAGTCCTAAAAGTGGCAGGTCTGGCTGCAAAACATGGATAGTTGTGTATATGTTCAAAATTGCGCAGAAAAGTGAGTGCATGTAGGAAATGTCTGGGCATGTTTTAAAACTGGGGGGTTGCAGACAGATGGTGGGTGAACAGCTGCGGCGCCGTCCTGAGGCCACGTGACCGTGTTGTGTTGTAGAGGTGTACGCCTCTTTTAGGGGTTGTGACTTCTTAGAATACATATAAGCATGTGGCAAGAGCCGTGTACAGCAAGCAGACGTTTGAATACGAAAAGGGACCCACAGCCAAAATGAAGAGATACAACCCGTTCGTGAAAAGCGCCAGGGTGGATGGCTCCCAGACCCTTATCAATAGATATTACCACAGCTTAACACCTCTGGTAATGGACGAGAATGCTCAACAAGAAACACCTAGGGATATGGGCTGCGACGTTACTGGTTTTGGCACAGGCCTGTGTAGGCCTATGGAAGAACTTAGGCTCAAGGATTACGGATGCCGGATGGTCCTGGTTAAGTGCGACAGCAGCGAAAGTGAGGGCTTGTGTAGTGACAGTGTGCTTGCTGGCCTCAGTTCAGTGGACATGGAGGACAATGATGAAGTTGTAGCACCTCCTAACACACCCACCTGTGAAGACATGGACCTTCAGGAGAATACAGCTGCTGAGAAGGACGGTCTGCAACAGCCTGGGACAAGCGTCGAAGATGTTGGGGCCTCGCAGGACATTAACGACTCGCAAGATTTCAGAGCCGCAGCAGAGGGCTGTGATAATGCAGAGGTTAGTAGGAAAATGTTATGAACAGGTAGTTACAAAAATGATGTATTTTATTTCTTCAACTAACGTATTGTCATTCTGTCTTCTTTTGACCCCTAGAGAGCAAAACCCGCTGGATGCACATACTTCATAATGCACTATGGTAAAGAGGCTGTAGAACCCCCTAACACACCCGTCTATGAAGACATGGACCTTCAGGAGAATACGGCTGCAGAGAAGGAAGGTCTGCAACAGCCTGGGACAAGCGTCGAAGATGATGTGGCCTCGCAGGACATTAGCGACTCGCAAGATTTCAGAGCCGCCGCCGAGGGCTGTGAAAATGCAGAGGTTAGTAGGAAAATGCTATGAGCAGATAGTTACAAAAATGATGTATTTTATTTCTTCAACTAACGTATTGTCATTCTCTCGTCTTTTGAACCTAGAGAGAAACCCCAAAAAGGTCTGCTACAGAGTGGAGGCATGTGTCAGGGTGGCGACCTGCAAAAGCGAACAATGTAATTTTCAATTGTCTGTGGTGTTCAAAACAAGCTGAAAGTTCCACATGTCAAAATCGTGAGGGCTGCGATAAGTGTGTATGCGGCTCTGACGCTTGTGAAAAGGAAGAGCCAGGATTGACCGACGACGACCGACAGGCAGTTAAGGCTTTCGCCGCGTCGGTGGTACTAAATTGTGTCAAACGGGACTATTACAGCCTTTGTCAAGGTCATCAAATCAAAGATCCTCAGCAGGCGGCGCACGAATGCTTGTGTGAATCATACAGAACAAGAACAATACGTTATATTTGTACTTTGCTAGACCCTTACAAGGTATATAAACTGCTAAGGGTTGTGTATGGTTTGTACAATGAAAAGAAATATGTCCACCCCGATATGTTGATGATCTTGATAGGGACACTCAATGAGATCCGATACGCCTTAGACCCGAGCTCAAAACTAACCATTATGCAGGGAATGGACACTGCTTTCAATAGAAGGATGATAGAAAGACTCATCGCAAGGCGTATGTGTAATGTGTATAAAAAAGATAGACAAGCAGTGTCTTTGGCCCCCCGAAGACTGTTTTAAACAGGTTCTTATGTACCGTTACATGATAGCGTGTATTTAGAACAAACTAGTAGAATGTTAAACCCAAAAGGGTGACGCTGTGTTAAGTCGTACTATGCAGAATGTGAAAAGATATGAAACCAATGTCTATGATTTTGCTAATAGTCTTTATTTTTTAATAAAATGTTCTTACACAAAACAAGCGTCATTCATTGCCTTGTGTAACGGCTGATAACATGCAGGGGGGCGTGTTAAGAAAACTTTATTACGATACTAGGGGAGTTGGTAGCTTGGGGAGTGCCGAAGCTCTATATAGAAGGGCTGTGGATGAAAAGGAGTCGGTAAGCAGAGAAGCTGTGAAGACTTGGTTATCAGGCGAGGAGGCGTATTCACTCCATAAACCGGCCAGAAGACATTTTAAGAGACGCCCAACAATCGTTAATGCGCAAATAGATTATCAATGGCAAGCGGACATAATAAGTCTACAAGATGTGACACCTAGTAATTCGTTAACTGTTTGGAGAAATGTGTATGGTCGTAATTTCGATACAAAGGTGAAGAAGCCTGTTTTTAAAAAAGGTGATCACGTAAGGATTTCAAAATTGAAAGGAGTCTTCACGAAGGGTTACCAGCAGACTTTTAGCGATGAAATATTTATAGTGGAAAGTGTGGAGCTTAAGGAAGGGCTGTATATTTACAGGTTAAAGGACTACGATGGGGAAATGGTGTCTGGGGTTTTTTACAAGGAAGAGTTAAAAAAAGTGCCAGATGATCCGAACAGGGTGTACAGGGTTGAAAAGGTTCTGAAAAGGAAAGGTAGCGGGGCTAAGAGCCAAGCATATGTCAAATGGCGGGGATGGCCTGAGAAATTTAACAGTTGGGTGTTGGCCAGTTCCCTGAAGGGTGTGTGAGCTCAAAACAGCTGATACGATGGAGACAAAACCCTTTTATATAACCTTACCATCCAACGCCTCTAAGGGCATGTTCCCCAACAATCAGATTTCTAATTACACCGTCAAATTGGCTAAGCCTGTGGACCTGAAAGGGGACTGGGAGGTTGCCCTAACAGAAATCCAGTACCCTAGAACATGGAATACCTTTACAGCGGCCGAAACCAAGTTCCACTTCAAGCGTGAACAGGACCCCAAGGTCATAAACGTATCCTTCCCTCATGGCTACTACCCAAGCGTTTCAAGCGTTGTCGTAGCCATCAACAAATCCATAGCTGCCATAGAACCGCTGCCGAATATTCATCTGGTGCTGGATAACGTTAGAAGGAAGGTGTTTCTCAAATCCATAAATCGCAATACCCTGTTTAACTGCTCCGGTAAATTAAAAAGGGTTTTAGGGACAGTACAACATGTGAAAAGTCCGGTGGAACAAGATCACACGTTCCCCGATATTCACGGGGGGGTTCTACACGCTCTATGTGTATGGTGATATTGTAGAGGCTCAGAGGATCGGGGATAGTTACTCGCCGCTGTTAAGATGTGTTCATGTACAGGGTGATAATAATACCATGGTCAACATCCAATTTAACAAACCTGACTACGTCGCAGTTTCTAAAAACCATTTTGACACTATTTCAATTATGATCTACGATGATCAGTCTGATTTAAATACGGTAAAGTTATTGTCAAACTTCATTTAAGGCCTAGACACGACAGGGGATATTAAGCAGCAGGAATGGTGGTTATGAAAACATACGGGGACCCGTCCATGTACAGGGACTATTACAGAAGTCAAGCCGGTTATGGGGGACCCCCGTACTTTCAAGGTTCACCAGTTATGTACGGGGCTGGCTTAGGGGGATTCTTTAGGAGTCTGTTTAGAAGAGCTATGCCTTTCCTGAGAAGAGGCTATGAAATTGCAAAACCTCATGTTAAGACGGCCGCCACGAGCATTGCCCAGGATATGGTGGGGTCTGTTACATCGGCGGTTGCAGAGCGCATGAACAAACAGCCGCAAGAAGGAGCGGGGCTGCTGTATAAACCACGCGCGAGTGTCAAAATGAAACGTGGGGTTTCCAGACGAAGGGGCCCTCCGGCCCCCTATAAAAAAAGGAGGAGCTCTTCAAGACGCACTCAGAAAAGAAGAGCCCCAAGAAGGAAGAGAGCTGCCAAGAAGCGAAACGGCTCTAAAGTAAATATTTTTTAAAGCCTCGTAAACAGCACTATGGCCTTCGTACATTGTGGATCAGGAGAGTGCGCCAAATCAGAGTTAGACTTGTTCACTCTAAAACCCACGCAGACAAGCATCGAAAACAGCTTCTTCATGGAGGTATCACCTTTAGCAGCATTGACGCCGCTGGCCCCCATAGAGTTTTTTGTGTCAGGGTCCATGGATATGTATTTGGATCTCAACAACACGTTGCTACATCTTATGTGTAAAATCATCAAAGCCGATGGGTCCGACACTGAAGACGATGCTAAAGTGGCAACGATCGCTTACCCGCTAGCTACCCTGTTTAACCAAGTGGACATCACCTTGGGTGATCGACTCATCACCCAGAACGATAACATGTACGCCTACAGAGCCTACATCGAGAGCATTCTAAATTACAGTAGCGATGCCCTTGACACGCAACTTTCAGCGGGCCTGTTTCACCGGGATACATACGGACAGTTTGAAATCACAGCTCTGGATGGAGCCAATAAGGGTTTTATAAAAAGAGCAGGGCAGGCGGCAAGTAGTCGTACCTTTGACCTCCTAGGTCGCACACATTCAGACCTCTTCTTCCAAGATAAACTGCTCATCAATGGAATTGATCTTAAGCTCAAGCTCACTCGCAACAAGGACTCATTCTGCCTCATCAGCGGGGATGCGGAACACTACAAGCTGAGCATCCTGGCCGCGAGCCTGTTTGTAAAGCGAGTGAAAGTGTCACCGAGCGTCAGGTTAGCGCACGCCGAAGCTTTACAAATATCCAACGCCAAGTACGCTGTGGAAAGAGTATCTCTGAAGGTATTCAGTATACCTGCAGGAACCCGCTTAACACAGCAGCAGAATTTATTTCTGGGACAGCTACCCAAACTCATCATCATAGGTTTTGTGGACAATACAGCTTTTAGCGGCACCTATGCCTCAAACCCCTTCAATTTTAAACACTACAACATCAACTACGCGGCGCTGGTCCACGAGGGCAACGTGATTCCTGCAAAACCCTACACACCCAGTTTTACAACCGCCAACTACGTCAGGGAATATCAAGGGTTGGTTTCGATAACCGGGAAGCATCAAAGGGACTGTGGTGTGGTCGTGTCACGAGAAGGTTAAGGGAGCGGATACAGGCTGTTCGCATTCGACCTGACACCCGACATGGAAAATGGTGATCACTACAACCTGGTAAAAAACGGGAATCTAAAAGCTGAAATACGTTTCGCCGAACCGCTGAGGGCGAATGTGAACATGGTCGTATTCTCGGTATTCGACAGCATCATACAGATCAACCACGCCAGACAGATTTTGTTCGACTATCTTTAAAACATTTGTGAAATGGACACTGTGCAGATACGGAACTTCTTAAACAGGCATAAATACGCTAGGAAATACTTTTTAGGGGTTTTCCCTAGCGATGGGTTACCAACCGAAATTGGGCCAGGAAGACCGTGCACCCTGGTCTTTAACACAGACCCTCACGACAAGGGTGGGGCACACTGGGCCGCCTTGTTTATAGCTAGGGACAAGGTTACAGTTTTGACAGGACAGCAGAGTTCCCTGAACACAGTATCTATACACGGCCCATATTCAAGTTTGTGAAAAAAGCTGCAGCGGTGGTGGAGTATAACAAGCTGAGGGTGCAGGATTCCATGGCCATCACATGCGGAGAACACTGTATTTATTTTATCAGTAAAATGTCAGAGGGTGTCTCGTTTAGAAATTTCTTAAATCTATATTCACGGGATCTTGTTAACAATGACAGTATAGTTGTGAAATATGTAAAAGAAAACACAAGGTCGTCGGTCAGACCTGTGAAAACCGAATATGCAGCTTGTCAAAACTGTAAGGGTTTATAACAGTCGTATGCTTAATGTTGAACATGTAAAATAAAGACATTATATTTTAAAAAAACATGTATTCAGACTCCGTATTTCAATATACATACACCTTAAATGTTTTAAAAGACGACTGAGACGGATTGAAAAGTTATAACATGTGTTTATTACAAACAGGTTTGTAGCAGGGTCATGAGTTTCGCAAACTTTATTGAAGAAACCAATGAAGTAGAAAAAACCGGAACATTTATACATATAATACACACAATTATTCAAAAAGTCTGTGGAACCATCAAGGCGTAATCCACGTGAGGGGTTTGGGCATAGTCTTTTTTTTGCGCGGTGGTACCTTAGGTGCAGGGGTCGACCATGTCGGGGATAGCCTTTGCCCTTCAGAATTTATAGGCGATGGTAGTAGGGGGTCCTTCAAATTTTCCAACAGGCGACGGTGTTCATTATTCCCAACGACCGTGGAGGGTATATTGAGTTCAGCAGCGGCTTGCAGACACTGCTCCCAACCACGAGGCACATTTTGAGGCGTTAGGATTTTGGGATGCGTGAGACCTTTCACTAGATCGTACATGTGCGACCCTGCAACCGGGTGTCCCTTGTAGAGAAATTCACCTCGCTCATTCCATGAGGTTAGGTTTTTAGAAGCTGCGAGTTTACTCATTATCATCTGCGCAGCCCCTCTGTGCCTCTGGCTTATATTTTTTAAGAGATCGCCAACAAAGGTATCTGAGGATGTTGCAAGATCGGGAGGCGGCTGCATGGGTTGCGGGGCGTTGGCTGGAGCTGGTGGTTGTTCAGAGTCTGGGGTATATAGAGTCAGCTTATTTTTCTCGGTATTCCACAGGGTGTATGAATTTAAGAATTTTTTGAGAGTGGCGGTGTAAAGGTTAGCCTTGTCATAGGGATTTAGATCGGTCCTGCTCAAAATGTCTTGAATTTCAGTATCCAGGCGTAGAGTCTCATTTCTACGTATATCCCAGGCGTTGTCCGAGGAAGACCCCATATGCTCCATTTGCTGCCTAGGCACCAGATACATTTTTGTGGCATGTTCCATCACCGGCCCGTGATGAGGCTTGTAATTATAGGTATAGCAATGCCCAACAAGTTACCTATAAAACCCCCAGACTGTTTCACCAGTTTCTTCTTTGTGATGAGCGATGTCCTTTTATTACTGAGCTTCCTGATAAGACCCCTCTTCTTCTTCAACACCTGTAACTGATGCTTTGATATAGGAACGTTGCCTTTTAGGGTGTTTAGGGCTATTTCTGAAATGGCAGACACTAAATCGTCAGAAGCGGCGCCCAGGATGGCCTTTCTGTGTTGGGGGCTGGCTGTAGCAAGCATTTTCAGGAGCGCTAGATTGTGACGTAGGCGGGCAGACATGATCACCACTGAGCGTTATAATGGCTGACCTGTAAATGGCTCTAAAAGACATCAGCGCTGCTTTTTATAGGGCCTAGTCTTGGGCTTTGGGGTGTAAACTACAGGGAGCTCTGGGGGAAAAATATCAGCCCTTAGTCTATAGTCTTCTAGAGTTTCATTTTTTAAGTGTACCAGCAGGTACCCGTGGGGTTTTGATGTAGCGTCGCTAAAGGCCTCCATGAAGAAGTGTGTGTTTCTGGGGTACATCTGTTTAGCTATGACGGCTATTTGTTGTTTGTCACGAGGGTTTTTAAATAAAACAAGGTATGAAGCGTTGAGAGCTATAAACCTACTGTTCTTGCCTTTGTAAAACAAGTTCTGCATAATGTAACAGATGCTTAGATTGTGATGATGTGAATATTGAGTAAAAGCTCTCTCTAACTCGGGATGATCACCCCCTTCACGCATCAGATCATCAACAATTATCATATTTACAAGGGTTGGGGGCAGTGGCTCATCATCGTTTAGGTTATTCGGTATACCCTCTATAAATTTGATATGGGGGGACCGACGGCCCAAGTCTGTATAAAGAGGCTGCCAGCATGAATAAAGCCATACAATATTGTTAGGGGTTTGTGATAAAGCAGAGTCGGCATTTTCTAAGAGCTTTTTTATAAAGTAGCTTTTACCGCAGTTTGAGGGGCCTGCTAGAACGCAGGAGAACGGATGCTGTAACCTGGTGTCCATGCTGTGGCGGTTGTCTCTCTAATGGGTCTAATAACCATAAGGCAGTGTTTTATAGTCGCTTGTCAGGACCCTTTTATCAAAAACAACTCGCAATGTTTTATGTAGAGGTTGGGTTGTGATTTCCCACTTTTTTTGAGATCTGACTATGCAGGGCTGGTTCACGACTATGGTTTTAGCATTCTCAGAATCGTCTGCTGTAGCGTATTCATGCACCAGATTCTTCAGACTATCAAAATTGATTTTTAGGGTGTTGCTGACATTTAATGTTATTCCTTTGACCTTCATACACACCTTGTTCTTGTTGGTACGGTAACTGTATGTTTTAGGCCCTGAGGAAGTATATTCTTTTATATACTCATCCTTATCTAGCTCACTGGTTAGATTACCCAGATAATCTCCTAGAGGAGGGTCTTCATCCCCAGGCTTGCTAAGAAAAATCACTGAATCTGTATCGTGATACAAGCAGCGATCCTGGAGCTTATCCATAACCCCATAAAGCTCGAGACGAGCGTGGGCTGTCGTGAAGCAGGCTATGAAAATGTTTATGTTGTTACTCGATGTGGGGTACTCTTGGGCATATTTCCAACACAAAGCCGCGGTATCGTCATCGATAAAATCGCAGCTGGACACCTCGTAGCAGGGAGCAAACAGGTACTTGAACAGTTCATCAGGATCTGATATTAAGGTAGTATTTGAAAGGTTTGTGAGATGTGCAAATTTTCCCCATAAGGAGTTGAGACAGAGTTTAGCTAACTGTCGGCGTGCAGGATTGACCTCTATCAGGTGGGGGCGTAAACGGATACCCTCATGAGCGTAGTAGTCGGCAATGTATTTCTGTTTTTCACCCTGACTAGTACACCATTCAGGATACCCTGAGGCCTCCTGTTTATCTCTGAGAAACAAATTATTGTAGGGGGCAAAGAGTTGTGTTGTAGTGCTCTTAAAATGCCACACTTCGTGTACTCTACCTAACCTGTACCCTTTCTCTAAGGCAGCTTGTACCTCGTTGCTACACCAGGTCCCTGTGAGCATCCTTTGTTCATCGGTGTGTCTGCACCCCGCAACCTCTTTAAACATCGCACATGTTCGACAGAGGGGGAACATCAGCTTACCATCGACTCTAGATGGTAACACAGGGAAGTAAAGCTGCTTAGGCGGATAGATTTCACATTTGATAAGCCCAAAGTATTCGGATAGGGGCTTAAAATCTCTATAGATGATGGTGGGATGACCCAGTGGGTACAACTTCATTTTGTTCACAAAAGGGTACAGACTGGTGAAGTCATAGTAGTGTATTTTCTCACCCTCACCAACGGACTTGTACAGTTGTATGGCATTTGTACGCCCCCCAAATAAGGCATCTCGGGGCTCCAAAGGTGTGGGTAAATCATGAGTCTTAAGAAACGAGCAGAGGTCTGTGTCAGTTTTTAACATGTCTAACCACTCGTGCTCCCAAAGAACTCTCATAGCAAAGCCCTGATTTTCAACATACTGGGCCTTTGTCAGAGTACGTCTGTATAAGTGTTCAAATTTGGCACCCAGCATTTTGTTATACTCGTGGGGTTTGTAACACTTGGGGCAGCCGTGGTAAAAACAACCGTTGAATTCAAAGGCTGTCGGCACACCCTTAATTACAGAGTACCCGTCCAGGTAATAGGGTCCCAAGCGGTATTCACCACCCTGTAAGGCATGTTGAATCTGGATGTCCTCCTTCTCAGAGATGTGCATGAGCCACTGGATAGAGGGGGTTGAATAACGTTTATGTTTACCGTTATAGAGGTCTGGCGGTACTAGAGCTATAGTTTCCGGCACTAAAAACATGTGTTTGTAGATGGACATACACATGGATGCCAGAGTGACGTTTTGAAATGGGTCTATGTATTCGAACGCTTGTTGTATTTTAGGGGTTTTGGATGTCAAGGCCTTGACTTTCTTAGGCATTGTCTTAGGTTTCAAGACCATGACTTCTTTCGTCATAGACACCAAAACATCTCTGAAGAGGTTACAAGCTTGCCGGAGGATCATTACATCAGTCTGACAATAAGCTTTCAACTCTGTTTGAAAGTGAAACTCCTTTTCACGGTTTTCAGAGTACCACTGTAGAATGTCCGCTTTCTCATCAGGCATCATGTATTCAACCCCGTAGCTGTCAGGAGGAGGCATAGGTCCCACATAATTCTGGTTAGCCCAGGTGTTAAAAAAGTGTGGAAAATAACCTTTACATCCTGGGAACCCAAAGGCCTTTGGCAGCATGCTCAATTTCATGGGGAGGAAATTCAGGGTGTCTATGAACCGTATTTTTAAAGGGCATACCGTCATCAGCATCAGTTTAGAACCCTGGGTTATGAGTTCCACCTGTATCTTTTCACAAATCATGTCGCGTAGAATAAAGAAGGAGTCATAGGCTTTCGAGTTGTGGGCGAGCATGGTATATCCTTGGAATTTGGCTTGAATGAAAGTGCTTAGGAAATCACCAACACACGTTCGTCCCTCAAACTCCCAACTGTCGTCGGAGGTTAGATGGTGTGCGTAAATGTAGTTAGGCTGGTGTATCCCCGTCTCTTGTGTGCACTCTATATCAAATACTATATAGTCTTCGGTCTTGGTCTGTGGTGGACCTTTAACCATATAACATTGGTGGTTGGTGCCGGCCTTGTAAGACACGTGGCAGCGGGGACATATCATACCCTTGCACTTGTGATCCACTGCTACATATCGCCCACACTCGGTGCAGTCCTTTTTAGGGACGCAGTTGTAAGATTTCTTGTGTATGCTCAAGCAGTTTTGCGAGCGACAAAACATCCTGCATGTGCCACACCTCACCTTCAGGGTGGCGTCTTCTATACAACCGGCCCTCTGACACATCTTACAATGCATTTCACACTGGTGACATGCTTTATTGGTGTATATATGTTCGCAGTGGGTGCACACATACCTGGCTCCCAGAAAACCTTTAAGGTTCAAGATGCCGTAAAAATGATTTTCAACGTGGAGGACATATACGGTCTTGTTTCTCACAGGTCCCCCGGTTGTAAAGTACTTCCAGGAACCGTTGTGATAAAGAACTTTCACCGTCACGCCGAAATAGTTCTCAAAAAGACCTATATCGCCAAAGCCGACCATTCGGTCAGGAGGTATTTCAAGAACCTCATGGGCTTCAGCAGCTCTAGACATGATGACAGCGTCAGGGGTCTTGCGATCCATCAGCAGCCCCACGATGCTGGCCGCCAGACATGTATTGGCCGAGGCATTGCTAAAGTTGAGCAGCCACCTCTGTTTCTTACCAATTAGTTTACTGTATAGTATGCTCTTTCAGGGTCTGGAAACACCTCCCCCCTCACGCCCCCGTACAATAAGGGCTATGACTCTAAAAGTGCCATAGGCAACTAGTTCAGCCTTACTCTGTAAAAGCCTTGAGAGGTTTACTAAAAATTGCACAGCGTCAAAAACATCTCGGGTCTTCCGCCCGGTGAACAAAGGAGTGTCAAAACCCTGCCCCTGGAAGCGGAGTTGGAAAAAGTCATTAGGCCCCACATCGTGTAACAACCTTTCTATGAGCGCCTGCACAGCCTGATGTATAGCTAGAACACCATGAGTGGTTGATGTTATTTGGTGTAGGTTAACAAATCTAAACTCCTCATAGTGTTCTACGGCCCTAAACCTCTCTACTTCGCGAGTGTAACTTCTAACACTCTCTAAAAACAAGGGCTCAGGTCCCTCATCAGTAGGAGTGTGATTTGTGGAGGTGTTCTCTGATGTGTCATTTTGGGGGGTCGGGGTGGGATCTGTCTCAAGGGTCCTTGTAAACCTGCGGGTAGCGCATATTCGAGCCTTCTTCAGCTTATGTATTAAAAGCCGTCGTTGCTTTGTACTATTAAGCCACTTTTGTTTTTTTTTACAGGCCCAGGCTTTTCTAGATACAAAACCCCCGCCTATCTGAACAGTTAGGCCTGTATCATTGGACGCCTTGTTCATGGAGGCCGCCACTACAGTTCCACCCCTAGGTCCTTCTGAATGCTGTGGTGTTTGGAGTTTTAAAGCCAACCCCCCTACCCCCTTCAAATGGCCGACCCTCGGTATGTTAGACCCTGACCCTATGTATTGTCGGTGGTGAAGTGTTGGTTTAAGTGTTTCAGGCGTGGCTGTTGAAGCTGCGGTACCTTGTTTGAAGAGGTTTAGGGAAACAGCGGGGTCTTGTCTGAGGGGATGTGGGGAATCATTGGGGTCTTGTCTGAGGGGTTGTGGGACAGCAGATGGGCGCTGCTTGAGCAGTTTTAAGAAGCGTACAGACTTTGTCACTAACCTCTGGACCTGACGGCTATATTTTAGAGGCCTCTTATGAGCACCAGTCGCTGTGGGGGTCTTTAGGGGCTGGTCTTGTCTTAGTCACCATTGTATACCATATATGTCGGCCACAGCTGTCTGACACATCTGTATGACCCCGTTTTTACACAGCCCAGTCCTTGCCGTGATCAGATGTTGGGCCTCCCTCTTGTTACAGATCTTGGAAAACCCCATATCCATTCTTATGATTGCGCGGCTCCCCTGACGCCTTAATTTTCGAACAGCCATCTGCATCTCTTTTACATGAGCCTTGAATACATCTTCTGCGTTTACAGACACATCTTGTCCCTGCTTAGGGGGGCACACCTTGCGCGGTCTTATAAATGGCGGTAACTCCGCAGCACCATCTATACTGTCAATAGCGGGCGCGGGGCTGGAAACATGGCTGTACACGGGTATGGCAGCGGGGCTGGACACATGCCTGTACACGGGTATGGCAGCGGGGCTGGACACATGCCTGTACACGGGGCTGGCATAGGGGCTGGACACAGGACTGTACAAGGGGATGGCCGCGGGGCTGGACACATGCCTGTACACGGGTATGGCAGCGGGGCTGGACACATGCCTGTACACGGGGTTGGCAGCGGGGCTGGACACAGGACTGTACAAGGGGATGGCCATGGGGCTGGACACAGGACTGTACAAGGGGATGGCCATGGGGCTGGACACAGGACTGTACAAGGGGATGGCCGTGGGGCTGGTAGGGTCGTATGCTCCCGGTGGGGTACCAGGGGACAAAGGGTATGAGGATTGTGAGGAGTTGTCGTTGTAATCCTGGGGCCTCGCTGAAATGTCTGTGTTAGGGTGTTGTGCCTGATTACCGGTGTTCTGTAAACCCTCTTTGCTCAAAGACCCTTGGTACGCCTCTTCTGGGGTTCTACCTATGCTGTCTACAAACCCCCTCATTAGCGTGAGTGCGTAGGTATCCGTGCTAGAAGGACCTTCTAGGGGATGCGTATTATCCACTGTTGAGACCCTTGGCTAGGCCTGAACACTTACAAACGGCTTTGGCATCTGCTCAGGGGCGTGCACCTCTACAGAGACAGTTATTTGATTTGCCAATGTCTGGGGTTTCAGGACGCATGGTGGCTCCACCACAGCCTCGGGGTTGCTGAGGACCGCGGCTATCTGCAACTTAGGGACCCCCGGTTTCAGCTTCAGATATTTTCTTGAGAGGCGCGTTGTTTTAGGGGGCTGCGGCGGCGCCACCTCTTCTACACCCTCCGGTACATCTATCGCTGCCATGGGTCTCTTGGGTGTATAGGCCTCATTCAGGGGCTTAGCATCCTTTTTTACAGATAAGTCTAAGGGGCTATCTTGGGGCTCAGGGGTCCTCTGGTTCTTCTTCTCAGGGCTTAAGAGCGTGGCTTGGACCTCTGGGAGCACCGGCGCTGTCTTCTTGAGGTTTAAGGGCTCGGATTGGGGTTCTGTGAATACCTTGATGGACTTCACACGTTTTAAAGGGTTGGGACGGTTCTCAGAGTGCCTATGTTCCTTCTTAATGAGGTCTGTGATTGAGACACCTTTCTCTTTTAATACCCTGAGTGGTCTCAGACCCTTTGTAGCTGTTTTACATAGACCCGCCCCTGTGTTATCTGTGATTGTAAGCACTCCAACAGTGTTGACCCCGCCCCTGTGCAGAATGTTCAACCTGTTGTTTGGGGTGTAGTACGTAGAGAGTTTCTCCTGGCGTACACTCCTACTCACGCCTTTTGCACCGCTTCTGTTGTTCTGGACGACTGTTGTTATGTCCCTTAAGGGCTGCGACGACCCCCCACCAGCCGCATGTTTCTGAGACGCTTCTAAAATATAAACAGAATATATATATATATTAGAGGAAACATAAAACAACACATGCAGTCAACACCATCCTGAGTTCTACACAGCCACCTTTTTATATAGGCATTACTACAAGCCGTTGTACCCTTCTGCTTGAGAGTCTGTAACACCGCTAGTACTTTTCACACCCTTTTGTAACAAACACACCTGGTAGAGGTCTTTTTTCAGCTCCTTTCTTTGACAGGGGTCCCACTTTAGAAGTTGAAGCTTTCCTCTTCAAAGGGCTTTCTTTTGAACGCTGCGCCGCCTCTTGGCCCGTGCCGCCGTCCTGGCATAACGTAGGGGCCCCTGTAAAGAAACATAATACCCAACATTAGGCATCTTTCAGCGGAGTCCTCCTATACACCCTCAGGGTCAGAACTCGGGCCTACCCCGACAGCTCCCTAGCGCCTTAGATAGTTTAAATAACAGCGGTCTTTTTAATTACTTGTAGGAACTGTAGTGTTTTGCACAGTGTTCATAGCTCCTTGAGCCTCGATGTACACCAATAGCTCTTCAAAAACTTGTTGTAGGTCGGATCATAAGCTGTAAAATCATACATACATGAGAACCACATTAGAAAAAAGAGAACTTATGCGTTATTGGTTTACAAAACTACGTAGAACTACACAACTCCTAATATATATACCTGGCTGTGGTGTTGTCAACTGTACTGGGTTGCTAGTTATTACAGCGGTGTCCATCGCCAGGGGTACACATGTAACTGCTGCATTTGCAGGGTCTTGCATCTGGATTAAATAAAAAGCAACTGCTTTAAAACACGCCTTTTCTTAAACACTGTATTACAATTTCAAACAATTAATGTACGCATTTAAAAAAAAAAAAGCTGTTAGGAGGATGCCACACCCCACAATTATAAAAACCATAAAAACGCTACCTGTGGTGCTCTAAAACATATATTCAAAAAGAAAATGGTTGTCTGTGTAGCGAAGAAACCTGTGCTTTAATAACGCAGGCATTGGGTCTAAACTTAGCATGCATCGGCCACCACTGTCACCTGTAACGTTTGTTTTAGTGTTTTGAGTGTGCCATTTATTGCAATTTTTTTAATCTACGGGTACTTTGTATGCTTTTGTAACGTATCGTTTGCTGTCTCTTGTATTTTGCTTGCCCTTGATATTTGCACAGTTGTCACTATTGTCTCGTGTAACATAACGCTTGCAACATGCTGACTTGAACACACACACACACACACACACACACACACACACATGCACGCACGCACGCACACACACACCCCTACAGTGATGTCACCATACAGTCACTGTAGGGGTGGGACCTTGCACAACAGACCCGGAGGCGAAGCAGGCAGCAGCCATTCCGCTGCTGTCCCTAAGGAGCCCCCAAGGAGCAGCGCGACCCCCGGAACCAGGCAAAAGACCCCTGAGCAGCGCCACGCTGAAGCGGGCTCGGGGGTCTTTGGGATTTCAAAATAAAAAAAGAGCGGCATACGGCCGCGAGGCATCTCAGCCCCCACGGACCATCGGAGCCTCCCACAACCCCCCGAGCAGCGCCACGCTGAAGCGGGCTCGGGGGACATTTTTTAAAAAAAAAAGAGCGGCAAGCTGGCCACAGAGCCCCCTACAACCCATGGAGCCATACCCAGCAAGACACCCCGAGCAACGCCAGCGGCAGGCGGGCTCGGGGGACATTTGTTTTTAAACAACGCACCAGCACGGGTCCGTGAGGGCCAAGGACCCCGGCACCCCGGCACAAGACCCCCGAGCAGCGCCACGCTGAAGCAGGCGCAGGGGCATTTTGGATTAAACAAAAGAGCGGCAAACGGACGCCAGGGCCACCCGGACCCCCACCAGGGAACCAGGCACAAGACCCCCGAGCAGCGCCACGCTGAAGCGGGCTCGGGGGCATTTTTTACATTTTAAAAAGGAGCGGCAATCAGCCGCAGAGCACCACGGACCCTGGAGCCCCTCCCCAGACCATCGCCAGCAACTCCAACAACGTTAGGTCTCTTTGGGGTGTTTTTTTAAAACGAGGCACTCAAGGACCCTGAGCCACTCAGGAACCATGGACCCCTCCAACTCAACCCCCCCTACAGGGTCTCCTGCACGGCTACAGACCCCTACTTCTACCCCTCAAAACAGCGGCTTGGTGAGTACAAAAAAAAAGGCTTTATTTATTTTGACCTGTATGAACTGTACATTACATGTTTGTGCCCAACCACACTTAAAGCAGCAGTAGCCTCTAACATTTTATCGCCATTAAATGTATAACAGCTTGTTTAAATGTTTCTAGGCTCTGTAAAATATACATTACCCCTCTGCAGGTACCCTCCTAAGGCCTACAACATTATGCCCCTTAAATACAAACCCTGTAAACTCTACCCTACACCCAGCCCCATTAACATTAAATACCTACAAACACACAGCTTTAAACTAAGCGCCTCAACAAAACCTTTATTCACTTTAAACACATTTACATTGCATTTCACGTCTTGTAAAAAACTTCAGTGTCATCATTAAACACAACACTTAGGGCCATGTGTAGGTAGCCAAATACCGGTCGGTAACGGCCGATTTTCGGTAATTATACCGTTACCGACCGGTATTTTGGCTTTTGGTATGTAGGGGGCTCATTTTTGTATTCGGTAATTTACCGAATCGGTAAAATTACCGAATCGGTAATTTTACCGATTCGGTAAATTCCGAATACAAAAATGAGATGTAGGGGGAGTGTGTGGGTGTTTTTAGGAGTCGGTATTTACCACCAACTAATAGTTGGTGGTAAATAATTAATGGATGTGTTTACGCATTTTTAAGCGCTTAGTAGTGTGCAATGTGGCAGACATACATGCCCTTAGGGCATGTATGTGTGCCACATGTGCACACGTGGCCGAATCAGGGGTGCAACAGGGTGTCAATGTGACACCCTGCCACCCTTGCATGTGTTCCCCTAATTACCGAATCGGTATTTACCGATTCAGTAATGAGGCATACCTTCCCATCAATGGGAAGGTATGCCTCATTACCGAATCGGTAAATACCGATTCGGTAATTACCGACTTTTACCGAATCGGTAAATATTACCGACTCATTACCTACATATCATTTACCACTTCAGAAATACCGAATCGGTAAAATTCGGTATTTATGAAGTGGTAAATGGGTCCCTACCTACATATGGCCCATAGACTTTAAGATTAACAGTTTACAATCCAACCTACATAGTACTATTTAGCATTTTTTTAAAAAAGTACACCTTTTTTTTAAAACCTGCATATACACCCTAATACATAATTTGCGTCATCCTTTATTTACCTCATTTACATGTTGACAGGCGGCTTCAATCTGGGAGAAGTTGCTCAGCTCCATTCTTGCCTTAAGTTTCAAGGGTTGGCTCTGTACCTCCAAGACAATCCAGGCCAGTCACTCCCAAGGGTTTTGAATTGGTGCTGGGGCAAAAAATCCACAAGGTGTAGCAAAGCAATCCAGGCCAGTCACTCCCAAAGGTTTTTGAAGGGTTGTTGGTGCAGAAATCCACAAGGTGCAGCAGAGCAATCCACGCCAGTCGCTCCTCAAGGGTTTTTTTGAATGGGGGTTTGACAGTGTTCCTTAAGGGGCCCTTTTATACTTGTCCTAGCAGGCTAATTAGAAGCCCCCCGCACCCTTTATGACTTGAGGAGTGTTTAGAACAATGTCCTGGAGGTCTTTGGATGGGAACCTTTTTTTCTATCCTTGTACAGTATAACCAGTACAGCATTTATTACTTTTGGGGGCTTGGGTGGCCATCCCCAAAACTCTTCACACCTGCGTGACACCTCCTCCTGGGAAGTAGGGAGCCCGGGAACAGGGTCTAGCTCCAATCCTAAACCCACCACCTGTCTTTTTTTTTTAAGGCCAGAGTTTTTTCCTGCCAGAGCTGTCAAATTTCCAACCAGCCTTGTCAATTTGGGACTAGCCTGTCAAAATTGGGACCAGGGGCTTTGGGTTTGTGTGAATTACATCCTAGCAGCTGACACCCTGTTTCAGGTTCTCATGGGAAGCTTTGGCTCTGCAGGCCAACTGTCTTTTTCGCATCTCAAAGCTCCTTGGTGGCTGGGGTTTATATTTTATAATGGGCTTGTATTAGCATATTTTGGGAGAACTGCCAGAGGAAGGATTGTGAGGACCCTTTACCACTTTGACACCTACATGCCATAGCCTTCCTCCCAGGCCCTGGGCTGGGGAGACTCAGGACTGCCCCGCAGCTGTTCCCCCTGCAGCTGTCTGAAAACCCCCAGCCATGTCCAGTTTTGCTGTCAGGCCTGTCAAATTTAAGGCCAGAAGTTTAAGACTAGACCTGTCAAATTTAAGACTAGACCTGTCAAATTTAAGACTAGACCTGTCAAATTTAAGACCAGCGTTTGCGACCAGACATGTCACTTTTGCGGCCAGGATAGTTTGATGGGAGCTATACCCTCTTACTACTGTTGTGCAAACACTTTACTACCTACAGATGGAAAAACCCAAGAAATATACTTACAAAATACAGTTTAAGGTGATATTTTGGTTCTAAGTCATAAAGCATCTGTGCAGAAGGGGCTGGACATACAAGCAGGTGGGCAATGCCTGGATGTAGGCTAGACTATATGTGCAACTGGTAGGGCACAACAGGCCTTGCAGAGGCTGGGAATACTGCTAACATTTAGAAAAGAAAATCATATAAAAAAGACAGTTAGAACATTTTCTGGTTGTGCAAACACTCTACTATTTACAGATGGAAAAACCCAAGATGTTTATTGAAAAAAAGAAACTTTAATGGTATATTATGGTTCCGAAGCAAAACCTAAACACAACTAAAATTCACCAGTCTGTATGGTCCACTACTTGAGCTTTACAAACACACATACCCACATACACACACTCCCACACACATACATTCATACACAAATATGTGTGTTGCACAGTCATCAGTTGAAATACTATAGTTATTCTTCTGATTCACTTTCCATTTATTGATAGGTTTTATATAGCTCTAGCTAGACCTAAAGGTACCAGAGCACTTTACATGATCGTGAAGAACACAGTAAATCAAGACACTTACCATATGATGCAAGACTCATTAGTTTCTAGAAACACACAAAAAATAAACAAAGTAAATCGTTAGGCAATGAGCTTGGATAACCGTAAGAGGGAAAAACAACAGTATGTGTTAAGGGAGAGAAAGACCTAATATACAACAGAAGCAAACAAACAACCGACTTTAACAGAGGGTCTAGTCTTGTAAAGAGAGATAATTAACAAAGTTCACTATGCTTAAGAGTTAAAGTATTTGTTGAGGAGGAGGAGTTTCAGGTCTCTTTTGAAGCAAGGGAAGGAGGGGTTGCATCATAGATTGCTAGGTACAGAGTTCCATATGCTGGGTGCATTGCCAGAAAAAGAGCGAATATGGTTTGATTTTCTTTTTAGTTTGAGAGGTATGAGAAGAAGTGCGTTGGAGCTTCTCAAAGTTCTGGTACTTCCAACTTTCGTGAGCTTATTGTCTAAATTGTTGTGGGTATGTGAGTGAAAAGCTTTGTGGGTGATGCAGGCTGTCTTGTAAGTACATCTTCCTTCAATGAGAAGCCAGTAGAGGATCTTGGGGGCTGGTGTGATGTGCTCAAACAATTTAACAACTGTTATGAGCTGGGCTGACATGTTTAGAACTGATCTAAGGGGGGGCGAGGTGATTTTTTGGCGTCCCTGTGAGGATGGCAGTTCCATAGTCCAGTTTGGAGAGGACAAGAGATTGAACAACCGTCTTGAAATCATCAGAGGGAATGAATGGTTTAATTTGCTTGAGGTGTTTTAGTGTGTAAAGCGCTCCTTTGGCTGAGTTTTTAATGTGATCTTTCACTGACCATGATGAAACCTAGGGACTTTGCGGAGTTAGACAGAATGAGAGAACAATTTAATGCATTCAGGTCGCTGAGCCATTTATGGATTGGTAGTTAGTTGCTTTTAGGGGAGAACAGAATTATTTCAGTTTTATTGGGGTTTAGCTTTAAGTGGTTAGAGTTAAACCAAGATTGTATCTTGCTTAGTGTGGCATTGACATGCAGGATGTCACTGGGTGATTTGATTTTGTAATAGAGTTGATTGTCATCAGCATATAGGTGATATTTGATCTCTGCTTGCTTAAGGATGATAGTAACGGGGTCCCATGAAGAGATTGAAAAGGAAAGGGGAGAGAATTGAGCCCTGGGGCACGCCAAGTGTGACACATGTGGGTTTAGAGAACAGGAGTTGATTTTGATTTGTTGTGATCAGTGCTGTAGGTATGATGTGAATCATTTTAAGACTGTGTAATTGATACCAGAGCGTATCTTCAGTGATTCAAGTAAGGCTGGGTGATTTATGGTATCAAAAGCTGCTGATAAGTCGAGTAGGATAAGTAGGCATGAATCTCCATTGTCTAAGGATCTGTGGATGTCATCTGAGATATTGAGCATGAGAGTTTCTGTGCTACAGCCTTTCCTGAACCCTGATAGGAAGGTGTTGAGTTGGTTGAATACCCCTATATGATGGTTAAGTTGTTGTAAGACACATTTTTCCATAGTTTTGAAAAGGTATTTTTAATTTTGCTAATAACTTTATCACCATTTGACTAAATCAAACTTGACACTCACTTGGAAGATCAAATGAATGTGTATTTGTCAAACTCTCCACTCAAAAATTGAGGGGGTTGCCAATACGTGTTTCCCACTCTGATTCCTGTAGGAAATGTTGCTTTTCTACTACAGTAAAATCCACTGACTGGAAATATACCAACTTTGGCATGAAAGTAGAACTTTACAAGCATGATAAATCTGTTCAGATCGTATTTGTTTAGATTTATAATATGCTGGGCAGGATTTGAAAGGTTAAAGCATTTACATTTTTTTCAGTTGATTCTCAAGCACTATACTCACATATCATGTCAATCACATTTAAAATTTTAGTGAAATGTGATTAGTTAATTAAGATCTTATAATACTTTTTTAGGCCAACCTGAAACTTGCAAATTCTGACAAACATACGAGTTGGCGCTGTGGAAAGAAATCACAGAGAGAAGACGAGGCAAGATAAGGCTTCTAAGCGACAGAGGCAGGTAGATATTCAAATTTAGGTTTGGAAAATATATTCCACAAAAAGCAATAAATAGCATTTACGGCTCTGTAAATTTGCAAATAGCCTAAATGTCTTGAGCTCATGGCTTGAAGTTTCCAACAAAAGCAACCACATCTTCTCATGCTGAAGATTGTATCAAACTGTGCTAGACACCTGAGACAACAGCAGAACGTGAATACACATACAAGGCACTACTTCAATAATGTATCAAAGCTAGGCAGAAGGAGGGTCAGTGATAAAAGGTACAGGACAATCATTAAATCAAAATAATACATTATTTCTTGGATGGTCACAAGCAAAGCAAGGCTCTGACTTAACTGGGATGATGCACATGTGGATACATTGGTAGTGGGAGGGTCATAAGCCCGAGGTTGCACAGGTGATTGTATAAGTGGGTGGGTGCAGGGCATCGCTGGAGGTCAGGTCCTGCATTCAAACCTTGCTGTACATGACCAGACGCTGTGTGCAGTCTGGACACATCAGGAAGGTAGGTGTAGGCCTTATGATCAACCTCTGTTGTGCAGGGCAGAAGCTCATAAGTGCAAGGATTGGATACAGGGGCAGTTGTGGCCCATACCAAAAGCTTAGATGTGGCGCTGTGTCTAACTGGGAGGGCTCATTGGTGAGTGGGTGCAGGGCCTGACCAAAAGCTGAGTTTGCGTCCATCCACTGAGGCCGAAGTCTAAAGACTGTGCAGAGTTGGGGCTGAATCCACAGGCGGTTGGATAAAGGGCCTAGTAACAGACTAGGCCCATCCTCTAACCAATTGGCATGTTATGGAGGGAGTCCTTTGTTACGTATTCCTTAGAAAACCTCTATTTTGTCAGCAATTAATTTTAAGTTCTTGTGACACATGCAAGCATGCAATAATGTCAGCTAGCAGGGCTATTTGATTTTCTCCTCAGTGATTTTTAATCCCTTCTAGACATTGTGAGAGGTGCTTATACCTTGGTGGTAGTGCTTGATATCAAATCCTTTCACCACCATATCAAAACAACAGATTTCTAGAGGAGGTAATTATTTTTGTAAATTCTTTTTATTGGCATTTGTTGTTATAATCATGAAGCATTTACATTCCGTACACATCACTGTGGTACAAGTGCAGCTAAATCGGCCATCATCATTATAGAGATTACATTTGTGTCTCATTCCGTGTAGATGTGGCATGCGCTGTAGCAGGTGTTCGCCAAGCATGAAAACTGGGGGGAAAAACCGAACTAGGAGTTGCCATGGGATTCTTAGTGGTTGGGCCAGGCAAATGCCGTGAGTCCTCGGAGATCTACTCAACGGTACAGCTGTATCTTGCGTAGGAGAAGATGGGTGTGTGGGTCGGTGTAGGGGATAGCTCAGCATGTCTGGCGAGCGGGGGCGAGAGCCGAGCAAGTCCTAGGGTGGTGTGGGTAAACAGGAGGGGTCCCCTGTCCTGTGGGCATGTACAGTAGGTAGTTGTGTGGTGTCAGGGGTAGTTATGCCATGATCGGGTCCTCCTGGGTCTGGGACTGTTTGAATTGGTGTAATAGAAGCGCCCATTCCAGAGAGATTGGGATGTTGCGGATACCTTTAGCTTCTTCTTCACGCACTGCGTCCTCCTCAGCTGCAGCCCATTTAAGCACCGCCCCCACCCACACCGCAATCGGAGGGCCCGAAGAGGAGTGCCAGTGCATAGCTATACAGCGTTTGGCCAGCAGGTGGGCTAGGGAAACAAAGCACATTGGTATTTTGTGACGTTTCCTTCGTCCGATTATGCCTAATGCGCAACCCTCCCAAGTGGTTAAGTGGGCAAGTCCAGTGAGGTCTCGAAGTGTCATGTGGATAGACGACCAATAGCCTTGGATAACCGGGCAGGTCCAAAACATATGGAAAAAGTCGGCATCCCGCGCCTGACAACGAGGGCAAAGGAAGGTCGTATCGGGGTAGAAGCGCTGAAGGCGTACTGGTGTCAAGTAGGCCCTATGTAAGATGTGAAATTGTATATTCTTAAAACGGGCGTTCCTAGATACTTTTTGGGAGAATTCCATCGCCCTTTCCCACTCGCTATCGTGAAATGAGCGTCCCGTTTCATCCTCCCAAAGAGTCCGCAGGGGCTCTAGTAGTGGGGGTGTCAGTTCCCTGATCGATTTGTACAGCCACGTGGTGAGGTGGCGACCTGTTCCCATTCGTAATATTGTGTGAAGAACTGGGTGTGTGGGAGGCTCCTCTAGTGTGAGGTCATGATACGGGCGGTAGTGGCTGAGGAGTTGGCGGTGGATCAGGAACTGGCCTAGGGGAAGGTCATAGTCATCCATGAGTTGTTGGTATGGTCTAAGCTGTCCCTCCTCGAACAGTATTTGGGCTTCGGCGATGTCTCTGGAGGTCCATTCCTGGAGCATGGCAGGAGCAAAAACAACCCTGTGTCGTGGCCAGCCTACAAATGGTAATAATGGTGTGTATGTGGGACAGTTTGATGTCATGCGGTGTATACGCTGGACGCATTTCCGGGCAATTTCTACTTGTAGGGGGTAGGTCCGTGTGGGGCGGGATCCCGGTAGGAGTAGGCGGCGCAGCTCTGGTATTGGTACACGACCCATGGCAGTGCATGTTTCGGATGTGTACCTTTCTGCCGTCCAATAAGAAAGCCACTGAAGCTGCGCCGCTAGGAAATAGGCTTCAAAAGATGGAGCGCCGAGACCCCCCTGTGTCGTGGGTAGTTTTAGTTTTGCTAACGCAATTCTGTGTCACCCCTTACCCCATATTAGAGAGCTAAGGAGTGTGTCTAAGTCTTTAAAAAAGGAGCGGGGTGGGATTATTGGGAGGTTGGCAAAGTAATATATCAGCCGTAGGTTCAATATCATTTTTGCAAGAGCTACCCTACCAATCGGGCCAGCAGGAGACTCCGCCAGAACCCGATTGTGGATCGCATACTGGCCAGTGCCTTACGATGATTACCCTCAAAGATGTCGGCCGGGGAATGGTATAAACGAATCCCGAGGTATCGGGGGGCCTCTGCAGCCCAATGTATTTTCCGGTCACCAATCCAAATGTCCTGGGGAGAGGCGTCGGGATGGAGGGGATACACCATTGATTTGTCCCAGTTCACTTTCAGGCCCGAAGCATCAGCAAATTCCGTCAGGGCGGTTTCAAGTGGGGCAAGGTCCGCTGTAATGTCCCGTATATATATAAGGAGGTTGTCTGCGTACATAGATACGCAATGCGTGGTGTCTGCGAGTGGGATGCCCCAGCCCTGTCCTTCCCGGTGGAGCCGGATAGCTAAGGGTTCAACAGCGAGCGTAAATAATAAAGGTGAAAGGGGGCACCCTTGTCGTGTGCCCCTGTGTATTGCGGATTCCGGGGAGATGTAGCGACCGAGGCGGACCCGGGAGGTAAGGCTGGTATAGAGAAGGCGAGTGTAGGCTATGAGAGTGGGGCCAAGTCCAACCCGCCCGAGAATTGTAAAGAGGAACTGCCATGTTAGGGTGTCAAAAGCCTTCTCAAGGTCCAGGATCAGGCATGCCGCTCGAGGGAAGCGATCGCCAATCTGATCCTTGATGTGAAAAAGGCGTCGAATGTTTTGAGAGGTATTCCTGCCCGGGACAAAACCACACTGGTCCGGGTGCACTAGTGGGCGTATAATTTGAGAGTATCTATCCGCTAAGATTTTCCCTAGGATTTTGCAATCGGCCGTGAGAAGCGTGATGGGGTGGTAGGAGGCTAGGAGTTGGTGGTCATGGCCGGGTTTCGGGAACGTTACGATCACCGATGCTCTCATGGAGCTAGGTAATTCACCGGATTGTAGCGCTGTGTCCAGCACTGTAGATAAGCGAGGGGTCAGCTGGGAGGCAAAGGTGGCGTAGTATTCGAGTGGAAACCCATCTAGGCCTGGGGCCTTGCCACGGGCTAAGGCTCGTATAGCGCGTGTAATCTCAGTGGTTTGTATCTTCGTGTCTAAATCCGTTTTGTCCGCGGCAGATATCTGGGGGAGGGGGAGAGGGTCTAGGAAGTGGTTAACAGCCTCCGGATCTAGCGATGGGGGGATATGGTAGACTGCTGAGTAATGTTGATAGAATGCCTGGAGGATCTCATCCTGAGATTGTACCAGGGTGCCATGGGGATTTATAATTGCGGTGATGGGCCGCACTTCAGTGTCTCGTTTAGCGAGCCATGCCAACAGTGTGCCCGTTTTGTCACGATCTTTATGCATTCGGGTCGCATAGGCCCGAAAGTTGTGACGCCGTAGGTCCGCACATGCTGCCTGATATTCTGATATGGCATGGGCAACTTGTGTCGCCGCTGCCACTGACTGATCCGCGGCCTTAGTGGTAGTGGCCAGTCGCTGCTCCGCCCCCTCAAGGGTCCGCTCCAAGGCACACCCCGCCCCGACTCTCTGTTGGATACATTCCCCCTGGGCCACCACCTTAAAGCCGTCCCACTCGATTAGGATTGATGACGCGGTCCCCGTGTTGTGAGTAAAGTATTCTTGAATGCTACGTTGGTGCTCGCGTGTGAAAACTTGATCCGTTAGATAGTCCCCGATAAGCGCCACGTGGGGACAGGGGGTTGTGGGGGTCTCCACTGGAGGCTTAGGAGATGTGCATCGTGGTCTGAGACGACCCTGCCTAGATAATCTGAGTGACCTATTTGCGGGAGAAGTGTTGCAGTGCATAGAAAATGGTCAAGCCGGACCCGTAAGTTGTGAGGGATGGAGTAGACGCGTGCCCGGGGGTGGTGCAGTCTCCATGCATCTGTGAGTGACCAGTGTGCGACCCATGCCTTGAACCGTTCAATTTGTCTGTGGGTGGGGAAGTGCGGGAGTGGGGTTGAGACCGGTCCAGTCTCGGATCCAGGATACAATTGTAGTCCTCACCCAGTATCCAGGGCACATGTGTGAATTGGGCGAGAGTGTTAGTGAGTCGGTCCCAAAATTTGTCCTGGTCGACATTCGGGGCGTACACACTTCCCAAGAGGACAGCCTGACCATCCAAGAGTCCCTCCAAGAGGGCGAATCTGCCCTCTTCGTCCACCACCTGCCTGAGTTCCTGGAATGGGGTCCCTGGGCGGACCCAGATCAGTGCTCCGCGGGCAAATGATGAGTAGGTTGTGGCACAGATGAGACCGCGCCACTTTGCGCGTAGCTTGCCTACTTCCGTTAAGTCGAGGTGGGTTTCCTGCAGACAGAGGATAGACGCTTTCTGTCGCTTCGCGTAGGCGTAGATCGTGTAGCGCTTTCGTGGGGTGTGTAGACCGCGTGTATTTAGCGTGAGTATGTTAATGTCTGCGTTTTTCGTCAGCTTTGCCATGGGCGATCAGTACTGCGTGTGGGTTGGGTGAGGCGCCCGCTACATAAGTCATTTAGTGGTCTCCTAGGGATGCGCTGTGCCTGAGGAGAGCAGGTGGAGGGAGAGCCTGGCCATTCAAATGTTCTGTGGTGTGGAGCTCCATGGCAGAATGGGACATGTATGAACTGGGGAGTAAACAGCGTGTGGGGTTGCGGGAAACAGTCCCAATACAAAGGACTCATCGTTCAGGAAACGGTGTGCCCAAACTTCCTTCCGTAACATTAGGGGGGATAACTGCTCTATATGATAGGGGGTGACGACATGCAAGTGCGAAGCCGCGCGCTAAATGGGCATGTAGAAGGAGCAATGCGCGTCATGTGTAGGGTATCAATCCTCGCTCTTTAGGCAGTGTGTATAGGACAGACATTACTCGTAAGGATACAGTTTGGCAGTCCTTATTCCTGGATTGCTTCAAGATGAAAGAGGAGAGGTATTGTCAGCTCAATTACTTTGATGTTAACGACGCTATTGGAGATCATTATCTTCGATTTTATCGTTTACGAAATGGCGCACATAGCCATTATAAGCCATATGTATAATGTTCTTCATACAAAAGTAAAAGTCGGTCTCTGTAGAATGGCCGTTACATCTCTAACCTGTTAAAGTCAGCAATAAAGTATGTTTAAAAAAAAAAGATGAAAGAGGAGAGGTTTGTCCATCTAGTAGTCCGTCTGCCGTTTGTGGAGTGGCATGGGGGGCGCCACCGGGTCAGCCCCTGAGGTGGTGTCATCGCTGTCGTTTTCGCCTTCTGATGAGAAGAGCTGCGGGAGTCGGTCTATGGGTTCCGAGTGTTGCGTGGAGCGCAGGTCAATTGCTGCTTGCAAAGCCCCGCGTCTCTCCCGCATAATCTGTTCAAGATCAGGCGATTCGTGGGAGCCACTCGCCATTTTCGACTTGATGTTGCGGAGTTTCATGGGGCGTTTCCGAGCACGGAAAGTTTTTAGAGGTGAGCCCCGTTGAGGGTGAGGGTTGAGCGCCCGTGTACAATGTTGATCTGCCTAGTCCTGTGCGGCCTCCGCGGTCATGAAAAAAGGGAAGAACCTTTGTGGAGGATCTTGAGGCGAGCCGGCAAGAGCAGAGCATATTGAATGTTATTGTCTCGCAGTCTCCGCTTTACGTCCAAGAAGGATGATCTTTGCTGTTGCACTGCTCGGGCATAGTCCGGGAAGATCATTATCTGGTTGTTCTCCACCCGCAGTGGCGCCGCCTGTCGCGCCGCTCGAAGTACCGCATCACGGTCCTGGAAGTGCAGGAATTTAGCAAGGAGCGGCCGAGGAGCTGCGCCAGGCGGGGGTTTTCGGGCGGGCACTCTATGGGCTCGTTCTATTGAGAAGAATGCTGTACGGTCTGATGTTGGGGTGAAGGATTTAAGCCATGTGTCCATATAGTCTATGGGGTTTGCACCTTCGACGCCCTCCGGCAGCCCCAGCACCCGAATGTTACAGCGTCACGAGCGACCTTCCAAGTCCTGTGCGCGTTCTTCCACCACGGTTAAACGAGTAAGGATTCCTTGGAGCGTCGTCTGGTGTTCCTTTAGTGTTGGCTGTATTTCCTCCAGCGTCCGTTCCTCCGCTCGCACTCGGTCAGCCAATTTACGGTGATCGTCTCGGAGAAGGTTGACGTCTGTCGCCAGAGTACCAAGGCGTTCCTCCATAGACAAGCGGGCCAGTTCGATGGCGGCATGACCTTATCCAATTTATCCAAGATTGATAGGTCCGATGAAGGTGCTGTACTGGGGGACCAGGTCGAGGTCTTCGGCATGTTCTCCGGCGCGGTCTCCGGGACTGCGTGGTGTTGTGTAGGCTTTGGTTTCCCCATCTTCACCTTGCGCGGAGGGGGGGTCGGTACTGCCGCATGGGTCCCACAAGCCGCCAGTGGCGTCGGGGGTCAGCGAGGCAGAGGAGAGGCGCGAGGCCCCACAACACCGGTGGATGGCGGGAGCGCGTCGCCGAAGGAGAACAATCCGTGCTGATATTCTGGCTCCCACGCTGTGGTCAGGGCACAGGAGTCGCCTACGTCAGGCACGGGAGGCTGTGGATGAGTCGCTCCTAATGTCAGGCCACCCACGCGGAGACCACACGTGCATTCAGTGGTGCGGGTGGAGGGTCACTTGTATTTCCCTGTGAGTTAGGGGATGCGCCCCAGTGAGATTGGAGGGCTATCTCCGCAGTCGCTGTGTGGATAGGGTGCCCTCTGGGAGCCTGTAGAGGGATCAAGGAGCCTGCAGTCAGCTATTATAGAAGTTGCCGAGGTCCAGTTGTAGGTGTTGGAGGGACCCGGGCTTGCGTCACCCCTGCTAAGAGCTGCGGTCCTCTCTCGGCCTCACCGTGCGCCTGTTACGTCCGACACCTGGAGCGCTCCGATCAGGGCGTAGGGCCCGCCACCGTCTCACGCCGAGCACCGGCGTCCTCCGCTGTTGTGGTCCGTCTCGCCGGCTCTCACTGATCTTCGGGGGACCCCCAGAGCATCGGGGGGTTCCCAAGCGACCCGCTGTGGCCAGATGGTGGGCGGACCAGGCGGGGGTGTATCGGCACTCTCGGGTACCCCAGGGGAGGCTGTTGCTGTGTTGGCTGTGGAGGCAGGGGCCTCACCGGAGGCGCAGGAAGAGGTCAGGTGCCACCCGGGCAGCAATGCCAAGGTCAGGCAGGATCGGAGAATGGGAGTCAGAGGACCTTCGGGCCACGCCACCCCCGCTGGGATTCGGTGCTCTCCCCCAGTCCCCCCGGGAGTAGGCTGCAATAAGTACCTGGAGCGTCCGATGTTAGTGCCGAGGCTCGCTCCCGGTACGTGTCAGGCACACAGCGCCCAAGATGGCGGGTGGCTTAGGGGCGCCGATGATCGTCCATGCCGTGACGCTTTGCGCTGTCCTCCCCTGGTCCGCTCCCAATCCACATCGTCCGGATGTCTGAGCGGGCTGAGTGCGGTGTGCCGACGTCCCTGGTGTTACTCCTGGCACCGTCGCTTGTGTCGCTTAGAAGAGTCCCGGCGCCATCTTGAGTCCCGGAGTGCGGTGCGAGCGGCTCCATCCCAGGAATCTCCGTTCGGAAGCGGTAAGTGTCCTCAGGCTTCCGCAGGCACCGCACCGCCGTGCAGACACATTCCGGCGCTTCCTAGTCCGCCGAGCCTCCGTGGTGACGCTCAATATTGGCTATGAGAGGCGCCCAAGCGCGGAGCCTCAGCAATGCATGGCCGCCATCGTGGCTTGTGTAGCCACGCCCCCCTTCTAGAGGAGGTAATATGTGACATGAAGGTTTGTACATATTTGTTGCAGTGATTTGTTATGCGGTGTTGCATGTTTGTGCTGAATTATTGCATTGTGCTCTTGTTTTTTACTATGGTTGTTGTGTTGTATTTTGTTCTAACTAATTTGTTGCACTGTGCCCTTCGTTTTAGTTGTGTTGTCATGTTGTTTTGTGTTACAAAATTGTGTTATGCTCTGTTGTTTACTTTAGGGATGTTAACAAATTCTGCTATTTTCCCAGCCAAATGCAGCACATTCCTTTAGATGTCCAGTGAAAAGCAGCAGTTTACCACTGCCTAGGGTGGTAAAATACCACACCTCCACCTCTTCAACTATTTCAGGTATCAGACCAAGCCTTTGGCAGATGCAATTCTTATGTTAGTTCTCCCAATGCTCACACACATTCATGATCACAAAAGATACAATTTCAAGAGGACCAAAGTGATCACAATCTTCCCACCAAACCTGATTCTCTGAATCAGGGTTCTCAAATCATGACCACTGATAAACCTACTGATCACAAACACAAAAACTAACAGAGACAAAAGGAAAACTGTAGACTCTGCAAAACAATGAAAGGGTACCTCAGCATAATGCAAACAGAGTTCCTCAGAGATTTATGTTTAAAATAAGAAAACCAGGAAGATTTACTTATCTTCCAGATTTAAGAGCAATAGTTACCAGTTCCGTAAAATGCTGATGTTTCACGACTTGGAGGTCCTTCTGACTCATGTTGTGTGGTTCTGCAACTTGTTCAGGTTTAAGATGTTCTCCCATAAATAGACTCCAAAATATACAATACCAGAAAGCAGAAATGAATAGTTGTGAAATTCATCAGTATAGCTTTTATGAGCAAGGTACCTGTTTATTTTAGAGAAGTGCTAAGTAGCTTAGTAGGACTTGAAATTGCTGTGTATGTTCGATGTTGTCCATCAGTAAACACTTCTTAGTTAATTTCCTATTTTTCCTTTTTTCACAACATAATGTTGATATATTTAAATAAATTGGTTTAAAAACTAATTGACAAGACGCTATAACTTTGAGATCTACTAAATGCCTCTGATTAGCAAAGTAAAATAAATAGAGACATGTAGACACAAAACAAGTGGCATCTTTTTTGTTTAATTAAATGCAAGGGATGCAATCTGATCTTAATATAGTTTTGAAACCAGGGTATATATCTTGAACAATGTGTGTCTGTCCAGAAATTGGTTTATGTTCCTCTGTTTCCAAAGTTGTGGCTGAGTTTGTGTGATTGATACACCTAAAAATGAATGTGATACTTGCTTTCTGTTGTGGAGCACAATCTTTATAATCAATAGGTCATATGAGCAAATGCTCATACGTTGTTCCTAAATGAGACTATAGAAATAGACTTAATAAAATATGCAATAACTAACAACAGAAGTCTGGTAGACAGGAGACAGCTTTATTCATTTTGACACAACTCAATGCAGCAATGCTGTGTCAAAGGGATAGAACAGAAATGCTCCATACCTACAATGAAATAACATAGTTCTGCTCTCGCGTAGTGCTGGTGCACTTCTGGCTGCCTAGCGCCAATGTTGGCACCCATGCACCATGACACAAGGGTGTCTGCGAGGAGGTCTGAATAGTTTTTGTGCAGGGGATACCTTCCTGCACAAAAACGTTTCTTAGAGGCTTATTTCTAATTGTATGTGGAAAAAGGAAGTACCAAGGAGTAATAAAGATATTTCTACTTGTTATACTAACCTCATGAAGCGCACCATTTGGTGAAAACCCATGTTTACTGACTGTAGTAAGTATGGGTTTGTGGCAAAATACATGGGTGTATGCAAAGAAACTGCCATGCTCCATCCATGTAATGTGCCTCCCAGGCACAAGGTAAAGCAAGGTACCATCATGTGCTGCCTTGCATTTCTTTTCGGATAAATCCCATTCAAAGTCAGGCTTGGTAAATCCCAAAATGAATTTTGCTGCAGAGTTGCACCCCAAAAGTGGCACAACCGTGATTCAAAATCTTATTAAATATGAGCCGAAGCACATAAATACTAGAAATGCAGCTGTACCTGGGCCAAGGGAAGTACACAAACTAATGTTTGCACTTGCGCTCTGTGTTCATGCCCCCGAAACCGGTCCCAGAATGCTTGTTTCTGGTCCAGGGAGGACACGGCTTGGCAGTACGAGTGGGACTATTCCCATGAGGGACAGGGTCAAGACTGATTCGCTTATGACTGGGTCCAAACTGGGGTGACGTAGTGAGGAAAAGAACAATGGATTTAACCTAGATCTCTTTACTAGGATTGAATGTTTCATTCATTCAGCATTCCGTCCATCATTTGTTGCCACAGCACTGTGTTCATGATACAGCAGCAGATGATGCACCCATTTCTCTATCATCTTGGCACACCTCTATCTCTACCATTCTCATGTAGCACCTCCTTATTTCTCTTCTGGGGGTGAATGTCTGATTCATTCAGCATTCCGTCCATCATTTGTTGCTGCAGCACTTTTCACCCTAAGTCGGATGGGTATGCCCAGATGTGAGTCCCCTCCTGGCTGTGCCACTTGATTCAAGCTAGCCTGGCTGATGAGGGATATTACCACGAAACCAGTCCCAGGATGCTTGTTTCTGGTCCAGGGAGGACCTGGTTTGGCAGTTCAGGTTGGACAGTTCCGATCTGGAACAGGGTCAAGACTGATTTGCTTATGGCTGGGTGCAAACTGGAGTGGCGTAGTGAGCAAAAGAACAATGGATTTAACCCAGATCTCTTGATAGGGGGTGAATGTTTGATTCATTCAGTATTCCGTCCATCATTTGTTGCTGCAGCACTTTTCGCCCTAAGTGGGATGGGTATGCCCAGACGTGGGTCCCTTGCTCACTGTGCCATTGGATTCAAGCTAACCTGGCTGATGAGGGGTATTACCCCGAAACCGGTCCCAAGATGCTTGTTTCCAGTCCAGGAAGGATCCGGCTTGGCAGTTTGGACTGGACTGTTCCCATCAGGAGCAGAGTCAAGACTGATTTGTTTATGGCTGGGTGCAAACTGGAGTAGTGTAGTGAGCAAAATAACGATGGATTTAACCTAGATCTTTTGACTGGGCGTGAATGTTTCATTCATTCAGCATTCCGTCCATCATTTGTTGCCACAGCACTGTGTTCATGATACAGCAGCGGATGATACACCCATTTCTCTATCATCTTGGCACACCCCTATCTCTACCATTCTCATGTAGCACCTCCTTATTTCTCTTCATCTTTCTGAATAATACCTAGCCTATGGTTGGGATGTAGGTACCATGTTTTTCTTTTTTCTACTGTTTTCAAGTTCTAGAATTTGACTGCAAATTGTGTGATTCTGGCAAGCTCACTTATTCTCACTCGGTTTTCAAGTGAGAAACATAATGCAATTTTAAGTATGTGAACTGTAATGTCACTGTGAAATGTGCAGGTCCCCAAATACCCAGGCTCCATTACTGTCAATCATTGATCCTACTGTAAGTATTCATATACATATTTACTCATGTGTTTACTTACTAATACACGTGGGTGTAACTCATCATTTTATTACTTGCTATTCCCTATTTCCAAGTGTAGATTTACACCTAGGTAAATACTTACTTGACTTCATCCCATCAGGAGGTGGAAGTAGCCACAACTGGATTTATGAGGGTGAAGTTACTCATAGTAACTTTGCACACATAGGTGGAGCTCTCTGTCATTGTGGTGATTACCCTATGGGAAAGTATAGTAAAAGTTATTAAAAAATATATTATACTTTACAAAAAATGCTAACCATATATTAATGTTTAATATAAATGGATTTAACATTTTTTATTATCAACCTAAAAAAATAAAATAAAATATTACAGCATATTTACACATCAAATAACATGTGTATAAATAATTAGTTAGCTGAAAAACATTAATTTATTAATTTTATACAATAATTTAAAATATTCCACCCTCACTAACAGCTTTTAATATGATTTAAAATTTAGTAAATTGTGTTAAAAGTTATGAGTTTAATTATTTTAAACATACTTTTAATGTTTTAATAAAAGTTTAAAAGCTAGATTTTATTTTTTCGATTGTGTAGTAAATTGTAAAATAATTATAGAATAAAAATATATGTATGAAGATAGATAGATAGATAGATAGACACAGTAGAATTCTCTGTTTTTAAAAGTTATGGCTCATTGGGGATATTAGTTTAATACTATGTACTAGTACTGTATATCCTCTAATGTCCAACGGCTCTTCCTGAGTTTAGAATTTCTACAATAGGCTAGATGTATGAAATATTTTTGCGCTTGCAAATAGACCAATTCGCAGAATCGGTCTGTTAACGCCAAAAATGCCTTTTCATGTGTACAATGCCCAAATTGCGATTTGGTAACTTGTTACCGAATTGCAATTTGGGTTTGCGATCGGCATGTGGAAGGGCCATGTTTAACGGCGTCCCTTCCAAATACCGATTTGCATCGGTAGGTACGAATGTTTTGCAACCAAAAAACGGTTGCAATACATTTGCACTTTACCACCAACTCAAAGTTGTTGGTCAGCCATTTGCAAATGGGAATGGGCCCCTTTGAGAATGGTAGAAAAATAATTTTTAGAGCAAGCAGTAGTCCACGGGACCACTCCTTCCTCTTAAAAAATGAAACTTAAAAGTTGCATTTTTTGCTTTTTAAAGTCAGACCATTTTCCTTTAAGGAAAACGGGGCGTGTTACAAAAAGTGCTTTATTTAAAAGCAATCACTGGTCTTGACCCCAGCAGGCCGCCATCCCTGTGATGGCAGCAAATCACAGTGATGCTGTGGGGAGCGCAACTACGAAGCACTCCCAGTTACACTGCAAAAATGGATACATCATCCAACTTATAGTTCCACCTTTAATTTTTCTCCATGTAAAACCATGTTTTCTCCACGTTGTATACCAAAAAATCTTTATACTCTTCTTTTTGATCCACATATATGGGTTCTTGCATTTTTTCTGCTTCTTATATTCTAGATGTGTCCATCCGGACCTCTTCAAGAACATGCTCAAAACGCAAGGTTCGTTCCAGACAGCATTTCTTTATTAGCACCCAATGCATTTCGGGCTTATACCAGCCCTTTGTCAGGGGTAACTGCAGATTAACAATTTAAGAGAAAACACGATGTTACTACATTATCCCTTATATAACATTTGAAAAATTCATCTTATCACCAAAACTTTGCTTATAAAACCTTACAAACACAAAGCCCCTTCCCAAATCTATAACTTCATCCCACCAAAAAACCCAATCTATCCCATTCCACCACTGAACTGTGCCATGATATTTCCCCACTATTACCTAACAACATCCTTTTAACATAGAACTTTCTATGCCAAACCCCTCCTTCTTCAATTAATCCCATTCTCCCCCATTCAGTCATTCCAATCACCTATGAATCAATCATACTCACCGAGCTTACAACTCTCACCCATCCACTTCACTTGCCTCTCACGCATTCACACTCTCATGCAACTTCCTGAATTCACGTAATCAATCGTACTCACCGCACTCACCACACTCACCCGTCCACAACGCTAATCTCCTGCACATTCGCCTGCTCCTGTTACTCCCAGTCCCCACTGCTTACACCATTGCTACTAACACTCACAAAGCATCCTCCAACCGCTTCAACCATAAAAACATTGAAGAAGGAGGGGTTTGGCATAGAAAGTTCTATGGTAAAAGGATGTTGTTAGGTAATAGTGGGAAAATATCATGGCACAGTTCAGTGGTGGAATGGGATAGATTGGGGTTTTTGGTGGGATTAAGTTATAGATTTGGGAAGGGGCTTTGGGTTTGTAAGGTTTTATAAGCAAAGTTTTGGTGATAAGATGAATTTTTCAAATGTTATATAAGGGATAATGTAGTAACATCGTGTTTTCTCTTAAATTGTTAATCTGCAGTTACCCTTGACAAAGGGCTGGTATAAGCCCGAAATGCATTGGGTGTTAATAAAGAAATGCTGTCTGGAACGAACCTTGCGTTTTGAGCGTGTTCTTGAAGAGGTCCGGATGGACACATCTAGAATATGAGAAGCAGAACAAATGCAAGAAACCATATATGTGGATCAAAAAGAAGAGTATAAAGATGTTTTGGTATACAACGTGGAGAAAACATGGTTTTACATGGAGAAGAATTAAAGGTGGAACTATAAGTTGGATGATGTATCCATTTTTGCAGTGCGACTGGGAGTGGATCGTAATTGCGCTCCCCACAGCATCGGTTTATAAAACTGTGCCACAGGGCAAGGCACAAGCTCAGTAAACGCATGCATGTTCTTGACGATTGCTGAAATATAAGGATTAACAGTGACAAGCAACGGTGTGCATACCACCCCTTTTTAATCAGCAAATCACAGTGGCCACATATTGCGACCTACCTCATTAATATTCATGAGGTAGGTCTATCTGCAACCAACTACAAATCGCGACTTTGGGAATTTGGCTACATAAAGCATTTGTGCATTAGTGATAGCGATTACCAAATAGCGATTCGCAAGATATCGGTATTTGGTAATTTCTATTACTATTCTTCGTACTTCTAGCCCTACGTTTCATCTGTTTTCCAATCTCTCCTGTGTGAAATTCTCATTTCTTTGCACTTGCTTAATTTCGTGAAATTTTGGAAAAATTGCAGGAAATTACGCAAAAATCAAAAGTGAAATGTGACACTTTATTTTTGTTACAAATGCACCCACATGTCCATTTTTAACACGAGGAATCATTTTATGCTAAACAAATAGAAAGTGCTGAAAACAGCAGCCGCTCGCATTCTTATGAACTGCATTGTTCCCATGTGCTTGTGCAAAATTTTTGCTCAATTTTGCTCGGCACAGTAGCATAATTGTGGGAATTTTGCATTACAAGCATAACTTGAAATCACGTATATTTCGCAAAATGTTTTAATCTCTCCTTTGACTGCTGTCTGTACGTTTGTGGTAGACTCAAGATTACCCGGACAGAGGGCCTTATTAGGATGTCGAACGTCGGTGGAAGTCCGACATCAAAGGCATTGGTCCGACAGCTGGATTACGATGCCAGCAGTCGGAGCGATGTCATCGGCGGGACCGTACGCCGCCTCTCACAGAATCAAGGATCCTGTTTGGGCCTCAGTTGTAGGCCTAATCCCTTCAATGGAGACAGAGCCTGCAGAGGCACCGCTGAAGGGATTATGATGTCCCTTTCCAACAGCCTTTCCATGTTGGCCTTTCCAACATGGATAGGCTGTTAGAAAGTTAGTTTGGGGGCCCCTAGCAGGGCCCCAATCCACTGAGGACTCCGCTGTGAGGCCTGGGGAGCACATGTGGTGCCCCCAAACGTCTATGGTACCTGGCACATGGTTCATAGATGTTTAGAAACATAGCCTTTACCATTGCAGCTTATGCTGCGACCCTTTTCCGGGCCACAGCACAAGTGGCAATGGTAAAAGCTATGCTTCCGACACCTGTGCTGGTGGTCACATCATAATATAAGGAGTGGAACTGCCGACTACTTGTCGGGCGGTTCTACTACTCCCGAAACGATGCCGGTCTGACGCTCATCTAACCTCCATCGTAATCAGGGCCGGACTGGAAACCGAAACCGGCCCTGGCAAACTGCTCGGTCGGCTCCCTCTGCAGGGGGGAGGAGGTGCGGCCGAGCTGTTTTCTAGGGCCGGTTTCAGACGATTTTGTTACCGGCGGCCGTTATTCCTGGCCCCCGGTAACAAAAACGGCCCTCGGAAATGCCGGTGCCCGCTACGGCCAGTCCAGCCCTTATTGTAATAGTGTCCAGAGTTTCCTTTTTTCCTTTCCATCATTTTTTCTTGTTTCTGTTTGCATTATTTTCGTTAAGTGCAAATGTTTTGATACAAATAATCCTGGCACACTGCAAGGTGCTATATTTCCTGAGAATTGGTACTCTCTGTTGATCTTTCTTTAATATGTATTATATACTGAGGATTATTCTGCCAGTGGTTTCCTACTGTTGGACTTTATTGTTTGTTCATGCACAAAACTGTCCATCATGGTATTCTTGCTTGTAGATTTGAATAAAACAAAAGTGAAGAAATATTACATAAAATAAGTTACTGCTCAATCGAGGATACTATAAAAAAAACAAATAGAGACTAAAGACTAGGTTAAAGTCTAACAATGCAAATAAGGGTGATGCAAATAAGGGTGGGGAATGATCGGAACCATTCTGCTTAGTGTAGTACAAATACAGGCACATTTTGTAAATACACAAGTTATTGTCATAGGGAATGAATTCTGTCACTCTCAAGAAAACTGTTTTTAGACATGCCAGGCACAATTCTATCTATTGAATGCTTATTTATTTTATGGAAATGCCTGATTCACATCAATAGTACAAAATGTCTTTCTTATGGTACTTAATCTGTTTTTATTAAAAAGGCTATACAAAACCTGAATATAAATGTGATGTAATTACTAGCTGCAATCATTTTGCAGCAGGTATTCATACCAGCAGATATTTGATCACAATGCCTAGAGCATATAATGGGCAGTCTCAATTTCCTCTCTTGCTGAAGACTATAAAAGAGCTAGAAGGCAGCAAAGTCATTATACATTTCACAGTTCTGGGCTGCTGAGGGAAGCATGGATCATAGGCAGCTTGGTGCCAGCTTGGCTTGCTGTAAAATATCCACAATATAAGAGCACAGTTCTGACTCTTATGGAAAAGGACAATGCAATAATCTTAATTTTTAGAAAGATGACCAAAGTCAGCAGCATCTTTATATCATTCCCATTATACTGGTCCCGAATCGTATCCTTTGATTGGACAATGTTGCCAGATGCTTGTGAAGGGTGGTGGATGGGATAATTTCAGATAGGGGTGTGATTACCTGAATACCAGGGTCTGATTACGAGTTTGACAGTGCGGGCTGGGTCCGCTCCACAGTCGCACTGCCAAACCTGTGGTTGGGCCGCCTGCCAGATTATGAGTGTTTCTCGTGTCTGGTGGGCTTTTTTTTAATGTATCTTCCAAGCTGGAGGAGTGTGGAGTATGTTCCCGGCTAGACAGTCATGGCTGAACTGACGTTAATAGTATTAACGTACCCTTCGCCTGGTATTCGAAGGAGCTAGGTAATCGCCCTAATGGGGTTAGTCTACTTATAAGGTAGCTCATTGTTAGGTTGCTTGCAGTGCTTGGTTCATATGTAACACTAATATTTAACCAACCACTGTGTAGATAGTGTACATATATTGGTCCTGAAGAATTGACACATGATCCCCCAGACACACTAGGCAAGAAACATGTCCACCACCACTTCGTGGCCACCACTGGACACTATCTCAGCGTTGGCTCACTTTTGTTGTTTTTTAATTGGGACCAGTGGGCTCACTGATTAAGTTGGATTTGGAGCACCATTGAGCCCCATTTTAGTCTCCTCCACATTATTTGTTCACACTTGTTACCCACATCTGCACCAGAAGGCCCCATACCCACACTGCACCCGACGGCCTGGGATAAAAAGATCTCCGACAAAGAGCCCCTCATAGGGTGCCTGTCAGGCATTGGAGCGCCGGCCTGACGAGGAGCAAGGCCTATGATGAAGCATGACACCCAGCTGGGTATGTGAGGGCCCCATTTCCCAATTTGGGAGACACCCTCTCTCCACCTCAGGGTCAGGGTGATTGACCGACTCAGCCTCTTCCCCTTCTTTTCTTCTTTTCTCCCCAAAGAACTGCATACCGTGTCTGCTTGTTTGATCCCCTAGAGGCTTATGTGCTGGACCTTTAAGCACCTCTTGTCCCCTTCATTTTTTAAATACTCTTATTATGTTCCCATGGCAGTTCCTCAGAAAATGGGCACCACAATGGGAATGCCAAAAACAGTTCCTGCACGACATGGACTGTAAAGTCCATGCCATACAGGAACAGGTGTGCATGCACACAGGATGGCACATGTTGTGCCCCCCTGTGTGCATCCACATGTTGTGAGGCCCCAAGGGGCCCCCGTATGGTCCCCATTGTTTCCTCTCCGGCCCAGATTTCCTAGGAGTGGAACCGCCATGAAAACCACAGTGGAGAGGAAACTTGTAATATGCTTGGCAGGACTGTCGCACCGCCTCCAGGGAATGGCTGTTCCCTGGTAGCTGTGGCCGCACCCCAGATAGTCTGACGGTCTGTGGACCACTAGACTCTTAATCAAGCTCCAAATGACGATTCACAAATCTGTAGTCGATAGTAAAACTATTTTTCCAATTAAAAATGGCTGGTTTTAATGCTTATAGGTATCCACAAAGTATGAGCTACAAGATATTTTCCCCAACGGAATATTATACTAGGCGAATGTACTCATATACTGGAGTAAATCACACAGAATATTTGGGGAGTAAGCTTTCAATGCATGGTTTACCTGAAAGCTTTGAGAATGCCCACAAAAAGTCCCATATGTGAGCATTTACAAAATCCTTACCGAACCTTCTTCAACCTGAAAATTGTCAAAGATTTACACAAGTAAAGGGTTTGGGGTAAATCACTTGAGGCAGAGGAAGGGAGATATATTTTTTGGGGATGGGAGAAGAGGCTTCTTGAGGGGGAACACATTTTTCTCATGGAGAACAAAACTTTGCAAATTCACAGCTGTGCCGAATTGTGCACAAAAAATGACATGTCTTTCCAAGGAATATGTCCCGCAGCCTAGAAACTGCTTTCTAGGCACATTCTTCGAAAGTTTTGTGAAATCCAAAATAGCCTAAAGTGCCATCAAGTGGTGCGAAATCTTGGAAAAACGTTACCGTTATCGCATTTTAAGCTACTGCAAAGGGTTTCCTTTCTTGTTATTCCTTTACCTCGTGATTCCCCTCAAAGAGCACGTGCATATTTTAAAACTTTAGACTGTAGGGAACACCATGAACTGATGTAAAATGGACGGTAGAATTTGGTGCGGCTCATGATTGTTGAAAAGTTTTGAACTTTTTTCTAATTAGCCCTCAGTTAAAGGCTTTTAAGCAAAGCTCTTTTTCGTGATTATGTTCGAGATTGAAAAAACAGGTATGCAAGACTTTTTGGTTAAATCAGTAAAGAAGGTTATGCCAGGTATATTTTTTTTCTGAAAAATAAATCATCAATGTGCAAACTCATTCTCATACTTAATACATTTTTTGTTGATCTTTTCTCACACATTATCTTTTACAACTGAAGTTTCTTGCAAAGTGTGAACATTTCTGCAAGTTCTGTGGCCCTCATTTATGAAAAGTGACGCATCGCTGTGAGAAAACAGCGATGCTTCACTTTTCATTGCGCCCTCCTTGCGACACCAATGGTGAGTCATATTTACAGTATGACACATCATGTCACAAGGAGTTACAGATACGTCAGTATTTCTCTGACGTATCTGTACGCACAAAAATGACACATTGCTGGAGTGTGTCACAAAAGTGACGCAACTCCAGCAATGGGTCATTACACATGGGCAAGCCCCATGTGAAATGTGCCTGTGCCAGACTTATGCCTGCCATTAGGCAGGCGTAAGATATTGACGCATTTGCGTCCTAGAAGTGGCGCAGTGAAATTATAGATTTCACTGCGTCACTTCTACGACCCTTTCTTGCGTCGGAACGCCCCTCCCGCATACATTATACCTGGCGCAGGTATAATGTGGCGCAGGGGTTTACAAAGTGACGCATCTACCTAGATGCGTCACTTTGTAAATATGACGCAACATGGCGAATTGTTTACACCGCTAGTCCGTCACAAAATGTGACGCACCAGTGGCGCAAAAGTGACACAAGTGCCCATAAATAAGCCCCTGTGCCAGACTTATGCCTGCCATTAGGCAGGCGTAAGATATTGACGCATTTGCGTCCTAGAAGTGGCGCAGTGAAATTATAGATTTCACTGCGTCACTTCTACGACCCTTTCTTGCGACGGAACGCCCCTCCCGCATACATTATACCTGGCGCAGGTATAATGTGGCGCAGGGGTTTACAAAGTGACGCATCTACCTAGATGCGTCACTTTGTAAATATGACGCAACATGGCGAATTGTTTACACCGCTAGTCCGTCACAAAATGTGACGCACCAGTGGCGCAAAAGTGACACAAGTGCCCATAAATAAGCCCCTGTATGTTCACAGAGTACAGCCAATGCAGCCAAAGGCCTTTGGCAGTTATCAAGTCAGACACAATAGAGTTGGGAATCAAAAGATCACAGTTTTTAAATTTGTGAGGGAGATTGAGATTGGTGGGTACCAACAGTCATTTTTGAGGACCTAGATTTACTTTTCATCATCAGACTTTGACCCAGAGGAAGAAAAAGTAAGGCAGAAAAGGCACGAGGAAGGAGTAAGAGAAAGATAGGATAATATTAACAAATGGAGAACCCAGGGAGGAAAAAGAACCAACAAGAGTAAGATGAAGAGAGAGAAATTGTAGGGTGGTGTAAGAAAGAGGTATGAGGTGGCACTATAGCTTTACAGCCTTAGTACTCAATGATTCAGGTTTTCAGAATCTCCAGCGGAGATCTCCTATGCAAATCTTTGGCACCGAAACTGCCCTCATCGCTGCCACAGATGACATCAGGACCCTGCTAGACAACGGAGAAACCGCGGCCCTCATCCTCCTGGACCTGTCAGCCGCCTTCGACACGGTCTGCCACCGCACACTATGCACACGCCTCCACGACGCCGGGATACAAGAGAAGGCCCTGGACTGGACCACCTCCTTCCTCTCCGGCAGAACACAGAGCGTCTGCCTCCCCCCCTTCTGCTCCGAAGCCACCGAGATCATCTGCGACGTACCCCAAGGCTCATCCCTCAGCCCAACGCTGTTTAACTTCTACATGGCACCGCTCGCCCACGTCGCCCGATTGCACGACCTCAACATCATCTCTTACGCCGATGACACCCAGCTGATCCTCTCCCTCACCAAGGACCCCCACACCACCAAAACCAACCTCCACAAAGGAATGAAGGTCGTCGCCAAATGGATGAGGAACAGCCGACTGAAGCTGAACTCAGACAAGACGGAGGTCCTCATCCTCGGATCCACCCCTTCAGCCTGGGACGACTCCTGGTGGCCGACCGCACTGGGAACAGCTCCAACACCGACCAACCACTCACGCAGCCTAGGGGTCATCCTCGACTCCACCCTCTCCATGATTAAGCAGGTCAATGCCGTCTCTTCCACCTGCTTCAACACCCTCTGCATGCTCCGCAAGATCTACAAGTGGATTCCCACCGAAACGAGAAGAACGGTCACCCAGGCCCTCGTCAGCAGCAGGTTGGACTACGGAAATGCCCTCTACGCAGGAGCCTCGGCCAAACTCCTGAAAGGGCTTCAGGGCATCCAGAACGCCTCTGCATGCCTAATCCTCGACATCCCTCACCGCAGCCACATCACACCCCACCTGAGAGACATGCACTGGCTCCCCATCAACAAGAGGATATCGTTCAAGCTCCTCACCCACACACACAAGGCACTTCACAACACCGGACCAGCGTACCTCAACAGACGACTCAGCCTCTACACCCCCACCATCCAGCTCCGCTCCGCCGACCTCGCCCTCGCCACAGTCACCCGTATCCGAAGAGTGACAGCCGGCGGCAGATCATTCTCCCACCTCGCCGCCAAGACCTGGAACACCCTCCCCATCCACCTACGGCAGACCCAAGACCTGCTGACCTTCAGAAGATTGCTAAAAATCTGGGTTTTTGAGCAGTAGCAGCATCCCCCACCCCCCAGCACCTGAGACCCTCTCGGGTAAGTAGTGCGCTTTACAAATGCTATGATTGATTGATTGATTAATGGGTAATTTTTTTAAATTTACAAACTAATAACTATTTCTGAGGTGGTCAATCTGTAGATTTGATATGTGAACTCCTCTAGCTCATTGTTGCTTCATGGATGCCGCTGAAAGGGCCAAGCCCATAAATCTGGACTTACTCTAGAATCACAATCCAATGGTTCTTTTTAGCCGCATGTAAGCGTAGAGGGGAGAAAATTCATTATTATTGCCAAATCAAGTTCTCTAGATACAAAATAACCACAGACAACTTCATAAAGTTAGTTAGTTATTACAAAGCCAAAAATAACTAGACATTAAACACCTCAAGATGAGAGTGTAAAAATACATTGGAATTAGCATAAAGCCAAATCTTCACATCCAATGTAAGCGATGCAGCATCAACAAAACAATTAATTCAAGAAATAAAATGCTACTCAACCATCTTCAGAAAAGGAGTAAAAGGTGTGGAGTCTTCCTAAGCAGTCTCTCCACCATCGATGGGTCAGATAGCATAAAGCTATTGAGACAGAGCTTGGTCTAAGATGCTCTCTCTCTGAGGGCAGAAGAAGAAGTGTGCGCTTTCCCTACTCTCAGCAATCCAATATTTAGAGGAGATATTTCCCAGTATTCTTTTCAGGTCACGCTATCCGCTCTGGGTACTTCTCTAAAGGTAACTTCCCATGGGACAAAGGTGTTCTTCTCCTCCAATACACTTGCCCTTGTTTCCCAAGCATTCTCCTGTGTGAAACGCAACGTCCTTCCTTTTTCGATCCAACCCCATCCGATGTAATTTTTTCTCTGACTAATAAAACAAAGACAATATTCCAGCTAACAAGAGCACTTTTTCCACCTGCAACAAAAAACGTGAGAAAGAGAAAACTTCATAGCACACATGAAATTCACTATTAATTCTAAAGCAAGAGCTTCCAGGGAAAATACATTTCAGGCCTAAAATTTCGACTAACATAAGAAATAACATATGAGCTTTGCGAGATTGCATAGAAAAACAAGGCACGTTCAGTTAATATTTCTACCTACATGTAAATGACAAAATTAATAAACACATTTAATGACAGAATGATTGCCAGTTGCAAAACACCTATTTCTTCACGTTAATATTTTCTGCTAGTTGCATTCACTTCCTACGTTAATTATTCATTTTATGATTCAATGGCCTAAATACATCACGTTTCATGTTATTACAATTTAAGATTTTAACACTTCAAGTCAATATGACAAAAGATTATATGTGGGTGTGCTCTGCACGTGTAAATATAATGCACCCCTGCAAATAAAATGAGATTCCCGCTACATCACTGCCTTGCCGATGCTGAGCAGCATTGGCACAAAACAATCTCCAGTGCTACGATCTATGAGCACAAATGTGTCATGATGCTATTGGCTCAAGTAACAGTATTCCTGTGAATGCATCAGCATGCATGCATGTACATTTGTCATGACGCAGCTCTTATTTTGGTTTTATTTCAATGTACAGTTCCAAGATGGTGGACACCCACCTACGAGTAGTAAATTATTATTTTTTTTAAATGAAAGGTTTGTGAAAGTCCATTTGCAGATCAGAGCAGCCTGGTAGCAAATAGTGGCTGCCAGACCCTTCAAAAAAGGGGGAAAAATTAACTACATTGAAAGAAGAAAGGGAAGGGGTGGTTGAGGGAGGGAAGGGAGGGGTGGCTGGAGCAAGTAAAATCTGTCGACAAGTAGAGGGAGTGAGCAGGGAGGGTAGGAGAGCAATTTAAAATTTGCGAACATACGTGACAAGAATTTTCAATTTTATTAAGGACAAGGAGGCGAGGATTATGCTTTCTCATTTCTTTATTAGAAATGCACAGCAGCCAATTAGAAGAAACGTTAGATAAAAGAAAACTACAGTACCCATGAACACCAGGGTACCACATGACCAACCATAGAGTCCCCCATATAAAAGGTAATGTAGATGGAATTACGTCCTCTTTCTTTGGTGAGGAACAGTTCTCATTAAACAGGAAGTCCAATTAAAATGATGAACGTCAGGTAAAGGAACTCATCAGCAACAGCCATTGACCACTTCGAAGAAGCAGGACTCAGCATCTGCAGATCACAGGAAACAGAAGACCATCAAACAGGATAAGCAGATGGAACAGAGACCCTCTACTTCGGATCAGAACCTGAAAAGAGACATACCGCCATAATACTCATCCAATAAAGAGAGTAAAGTCAAATTGGGGGGGGGGGGGGAATAGAGAAACAAGGAATTGCGTCAAACATAATCAATAGGCAAAATAACATTAGAATGCAGAACATGTGCATAAACAATAACAATGGGTGGGATAATCCTCGCCTCCTTTTCCTTAATAGAATTGAAAATTCTTGTCACGTATGTTCGCAAATTTTGAATTCTATGTCAGGACAGGAGGCTCCGATTATGCTTGTTCAAAGCTGATCAACCACTACAGAAGCAATATGTTCAATAGGTTTATAATGAAAGGTTTTGAACACAGAGTCAGAAGACCAATCTGCGGCTTTCATGATGTCCAATAATGAAACACCCATCGAGAATGCTTTGGAAGCCATAGCCCCACGTGCCGAATGAGCACCAAAAATGGAAACATCAATGCCAGCCTCAGACATGAGCCATCTAACCCAGCGAGCTAAAGTAGCTGGGGTAACAGGACGAAAAGGCTTCTGCAAAGCAATCAGTAATTGACCATGCCTATCTGAACGTAACGGAGCAGTACATACCTCATAATCCTTGACACATTGAACAACGCAAAGGTTGGGATGATGAGGAAAGGAAGGATAGAAAATCAAGGTAGTAGCTGTTTTGGTGTGTTTGGAAAGAAGAAAAGTGACACCCTTAGGTGTAAAACTGCGACCTGCCAAGTCCAACGCACGAACATCAGACACTCGTTTGCAAGAAACAAGACATAACAGCATAGTCAATTTGGCTGAGAGTTGCTTACGGGAAAGCAAGGAATTAGAAGGCCAAGCCTCCAAAAACTTTAAAACAATGGAGACATCCCAAATTGAGGCATACTTAGGGCAAGGAGGATTCGACAGACGAATACCTTTAAGCAATTTGGTAATCAAAGGATGCTCACCCGCAGGTTTACCATCGATATGAATATGAGCCGCTGAAATGGCAGAACGAAAGTTGTTGACCGTGCGATAAGCCAAACCGGAGGAAGCGAGAGAGGCTAGAAAATTCATGATCAGAGAGACATCCGCTGAAGTGGGGTCAACCTCCCGTTGAACACACCAGTCACACCATCGTTTCCATGAGCCTCTATATCGTTTATGAGTATTGGGAGACCAGGCTTCGCTGATAAACTTGGAAGCGTCACGTGAAAGGCCTGGGAGCGACCAGCGATCCCCGAAATTCGCCACGCTAGCAGAAGGAGATTGCCCGATAGAATGAGGGGATGCGGATTGCCGAGGGGATCCAACAATAGATTCCACTTCTGGGGAAGAAGGAGTGGCACCGCACAACACATCTCCAATAGAACCGGGAACCACGCCTGAGCCCTCCACAGAGGAGCAATCAGAATTAAATCGGTTTGATAGCGTTTCGTGCAAGCCAGGACCCTGGGAATCATCATGAATGGGGGAAAGGCGTAGCACAGAACCGACGGCCAAGTCTGAAGAAACGCATCCGTGGCTAGGGCTTTCGGATCCGGCCTCCAGCTGAAAAACAGAGGGAGCTGAGTGTTTAGGCGAGAAGCGAACAGGTCTAACTGACACTGACCCCAGGTCCGAAGGAGAGAGCGGAAAATGCGAGGATGAAGCCGCCAGTCGCTGAAGTCGCGAAGATGGCGAGAGTTCCAGTCCGCAATCTGATTGTGGCAACCAGGAAGATATTCGGCAATAACAGTGATCTTTTGTTGTAGACAGAAGTGCCAAAAATCTTTGGCGATCTCCGCCAAAATCTTGGATTTCGTTCCCCCTAACTTGTTGACATACCGGACCGCTGAAACGTTGTCCATGCGGAGAAGAATGCAACAAATGGATTGAAGAGGAGAAAAACACCAGATCGCAAAAGATCCCGCCAGGAGTTTCAGGCAGTTTATATGAAGAGACAATTCCTGGGAGGACCACCGACCCCCGGTCGAGACGGGACCGCACCGGGCTCCCCAGCCCCACAGACTGGCGTCGGACTCTATCACCAGATCCGGAGATGAGCCGAACAGGGCTCGCACATTCCAGGCCTCCATGTGGTCTTACCACCATTGAATTTCCCTTTTCGCTTCCTCGGAAAGAGGAATTAGATCGGAATAGCGAAGACCTTTTTGGAGATGACGGATCTTCAACCGTTGGATTGCCCTGTAATGCAGAGGACCCGAGAAAATCGCCTGAATGGAGGACGCCAATAGACCGACAACACGTGCTAACGATCTCAATGTCACAGTCTGTCTGGAAAGAACCGACATCAATTCCCTCTTGATGTACCGAATCTTTTGATTGGGTAAGAGAGGTTGACAGGAAAGAGAATTCACTTGGAAGCCCAGAAAATCTATCACCTGTGTTGGAATCAAGACTGATTTCTGAGGGTTCACCAGAAATCCCAGAGATTGTAAAAGGTCGATAGAACACTCCAGATGCATCAAGACTGTGAGGGGACAGTCATGATAAGAAGGTCGTCCAGATATATTATTAAGCGAACACCCCGAGCGCGCAAACATTCCACGACGGGCCTCAGAAGTTTCGTGAAGCACCAAGGTGCCGACGAGAGGCCGAACGGGAGAACTTTGTATTCGTACCAAGTTCCCATCCAACTGAATTGAAGGAACCGACGATGTGGCTCGAAAATGGGAATCGACAAGTACGCATCTTTGAGGTCGAGGCGAACCATCCAATCCCTCACGCGAAGAAGATCGCGCAATAAATGAATCCCCTCCATTTTGAAGTGTCTGTAAACGACACCTCCGTTGAAGTCCTTCAAATTGAGAACTAGACGGGAACCGCCCCCTTTTTTCTGCACCAGAAAAATAGTGCTGATGAAACCATGGGGATGGGGAATAGTTTGAATGATTGCCCCTTTGTGGAGAAGAGACTCGATTTCTGCCGAGATTAACCCCTGATCTTGAAGAGAGACAACTAGAGGAGTTGGAGGGTGGGATTGATGTTGGGGCTGATAAAACTCTATTTTATAACCCTGAACGGTTTGCAGTACCCAAGCATCGTTGGAGATCAGACGCCAATTGTGCAGAAAAAATAGGATTCTGCCCCCCAGAACCACATCAGAAACAGGAATCAAGCTCAACTGAAGTGTTGGAATCCTGGTAGCCACCTTGGTTTCCACCGGAACGTCCCTTACGAAATTGTCCTTTCCCTTTGCGAGAAGGATAGAAGTGGGAACGGGAGTTGTAGCCTGTATCCTGACCACCGCCTCTTTGGGACTGGAATCCCCTCTGGGAGAATTGTTGAGAGCCACGGCCGAACTAGCGTCCCCTATGTCGTCCGGCCCTGGCAAAAACCGGACGAAGTGCACGCCGAAGCGAAGCCTGGGCTTTATCAAGACCGCTGAAAGTTGCTACAAACTTGGTAAGTTCTTTTAGAAAAGGCTGGCCGAATAACAGACCCTGAGCTACAGGACCGGACTCAGAAGTGGAGAGTTCTGCCAATTTAGGATCCAATTTTAGAAGAATTGAGCGACGGCGCTCGCTGGAAATTGCACAGTTGGCATTACCCAACTGGCAAATAGCCCTCTGAGACCACTCAATAAGCTCGTCAGGGTCCACAAGAGACGAAGATTCTTTGGCCTGAAACCCAAGATCTAAAATCTTTGTGAGTGGACCTAGCAAGTCTAGCATATTATCCTGACAGGAGCGCCAGGATCTGTCAAGACCCTTCTTTGGATCTTTGGCAAATTTTTTAAGATAGGAGTCCATCGTAGGATCAATCTACGGAGTGTCCGCTAAATGATCAGCGAGATCCGGGCGAGGACACTCAGACCGAAGGCGAGCCCTGACATCTTTTTCAAAGGGTTGCCAAATGTGTGCTTGTACATATTCTGCCACAGCAGGAGAAGGAAGCCAGGAAGAGGAATGCGGATGATAGAGGTCCGAAGTTTCGAATGTAGGAGCGTCAACATAATGCTCCTTAGAAGACTTCTTACGTGGTGGAGGAACATCCTGATCAGAGGGCGAGGAATGAGTACCTTCGGTGTCTGTTAAAATTCCGGAGGATGCAGAAGCGCCCACCGATGTCAAGGAGGAAGACTTATCTGTGGTTAAAGTTTTAGCCAATTTCCTAAAATCCGACCTATGCAGATTAGCTGGAGACTTGGACAAACGGGAGGTTGGCAACCAGCCCTGTTTGGCATATTGTGTCAAATGACGTTTTAAGGGGTTAATAGCACAGGCAAGTGCTTTATTAACTGAGTGTTGTACACCCTGGTCCAATGCTTCCACCAAATCATGCTCTAGAAAACTAGAGTCGTCATCCTCATAAGAATAGTCATCTTCATCAAGGTAATCTTCCATAATGACACAGTACTGTGACAGTAATGCCCACAAGATGACACTTAATTATTAGTAATGCCAAAGGCACAATGCAGGGGGAGTGAATAACCCCACAGCAAGCCAGCAGGTCAGGTAAAACCTGACTCTGTAGAAAATTTAAATGTGGAGGGTGGGCTTGCTGAAACAAATAATCACTCTAGGCAGAGCCTATGCGTTTTTATACAGCCCAATGCTTATGAATTGCAATGGGCGTAGTCGGGGCTGAGGCAAAAAACGAGGCTGTGGGCAGCGTTGTGAAAACAACCGTCTAAATTTTCAAGCTCCGTGTGAAAACACGGAAGATAAACACACAAAATGGCCGCCGCGCATGTGCGGTAACGGCCGCCTCGTCAGAAATGAAAAGAGGAGCCCGCGCGCTTAGCGCGCGAGTCCTCCAGCCCCCGTTCTCCCGCTCCACTAATTCAATAAAGACACTGGCGCTTTGAAATGCGCCCGGACCTAGGGAGGTGAGCCCACGCTCCCGTGAACCCCCAACCGCTAACCTCGCGACCTAAGGAAAATAAACAAAGAGCGCGAGCGAGCACGAGGGACACAACGCAAAGCAGCGTTAAAGTGCATACACAGCAATAAGCAGCGCAACAGTTTCACAAAGCACCATGCAGGAAAATATAAATAATAAAGCACTTAACTGGCTGCGGAGCAGCAAAGAAAGAGGACGTAATTCCATGTACATTACCTTTTATATGGGGGACTCTATGGTTGGTCACGTGGTACCCTGGTGTTCATGGGTACTGTAGTTTTCTTTTATCTAACGTTTCTTCTAATTGGCTGCTGAGCATTTCTAATAAAGAAATGAGAAAGCATAATCGGAGCCTACTGTCCTGACATAGAATTGGGGTGTTGCTTATAAAAAAACACAAGCTGAATGGGAAATGGTGGGGAAAGCAAAGGATGCATTGGGTAATGGGAGAGCAGGAGTGGAGGTGGTGTGAAAATAGAAACAGCACAAATGGGAGAGAGTAAGGAAAGTAATGCACATCTTTGGAGTGATCAACAAAGAAGAAAGCAGATCCCTGAATGTAAGCAGAGGGAGGACACCAGGCAAAAATGAAAAAGAAGTTAAAGAAGCTATGCTCTAAGAAGGGACAAACACAAGATGAAGGGAAGCTATCAAATATAAAAATGCAAATGGGATTGGCTTGCTTCAGGCAGTCAGAAGTGTTTTACCCACATGTTTGGTGTGATTTAACATAAGTTTTAAATAAGCCGACTTACTGATTGCTGTTTTAATTTGTGCAGTTCTCGCTTTCTGTTCCGCCACAGTCACTCGGACCGTTTGATGCGGAGAAAGCTTCCCTTTTGCCCTGCCTCTCTTTCTGGTTGAATCGCCGCCACTGGGGGGCTAGCGTTCTAGTAGCTACCCTCATCACTTATGAATAGCCAATGGCGGCGCCGATGCACAGCACAGCTTCAGGCAAGCAGAACTGTTTTCACTGCATTTCTGGTGTGATTTAACATGAGTTTTAAATAAGCCGACTCACTGATTGCTGTTTTAACTTGCGCCGTTCTCGCTTTCTGTTTCCCCCTCAGGCACCCGGACTGTTTGATGCAGAAAAAGCTTCCCTTTTGCCTTACTGGTTTAATAGCTGGCTCTGTGGTGTTAGGGTTCTAGTAGCTAACCTCATTATTTATAAATAGCTGATGCCGGCGTAGACGCGTGCAAACTTAAGGTCCATGGACAACGGATTGTTCAGTGTACCCTGTATTCGTTTGACTAGATGTGGTGGGAGAGCCTTTTCCTACTTGGCTCCTGGAACAGACTACCTTTCCATTTCCACCTCTGCACTGAATACAACAAATTAAGGAAAATGCTCAAATCACTTCTATTCTAAACGAATGTCACTTACTGCCTGAGACTGCTGCTCAGCGCTGAGATACCCCTCGGGGTGTGTTGTGCACTATATCAAGTTTAATTAGCATAACATAGCATAACAGACAAGAAAGTCAACCAATGATAAGCAAAGGGCTGACCGAAAGTCCACTGTAAGTGTTGGTAATTATCACAATAGGCCTTTTCAAAAGAGAAAGGTAATTCTGTTGTAGGCGCGACCTAAAAAAGTATCAGATAGATGGTCACAGTTCCTTGACAGATAACTGACAATTGGGAGTACACTGGAAATACACTTGTGTACGTGCTCTTATGTATGTTAGTTGCACAAATTGAATTTATGGTTTACTAGAAACCAAGTGTTTTTGGAGAACTAAGGGTCCAATTTAGAGATTGGCAGACAGGGCATCCCGTTGCAACTACGTTGAAGTGCCTTGCCCGCCAAACCCTTAGTGGTCTGCCTCGTTTTGATATGGTTGTACCTTAAGTATTCTGTTGACTGAGCCTCGTGTGGCCCTGTCAACAGATTACTTCCTCCGATAGCCAGGTAGCGTAGGGGCCATGACAGGAAGGACATTACATCACCACCCTAATTGTTAAAGTGAACGGTATAATGTATATTTTCTGTCTGTAACTGACAGGAAAAACCAGACGTTGAGGGAAAGAAAAAAATAAAGACCCCCCACACCCTGGGAGAAAACTCCCAGGGTGTGAGGGTCATTCGTTTTTTTGTTGCTCAGAAGCAAGCTCCTGCTTTGAGAGTTTGTTTCTGGAAAACAAACAAAAAGAAATGTAAAAGGTTTTAAAATAAAGATGGCCGTCCACCAAACATTTTCAACATTGAATATTTCAATGCACAGAGAAGAACGCCGGCGTAGACGCGTGCAATGGATGCGTGCCGATGGCACACCAAATGCAAGCCTGTCTGCAGCTGAACGTCACCAGAAGCCAGGACCCCTGGTCCTTCTACAGAGCAGGTCTGTAACTTCACCAGTATCTCTTACTCTTCAATAGGCCTACGTCAGTTAGGCAATTCTAACATGTCACCGTCCAATTAGGCATTTACTGCACCAATTGTTTCCCTAGGGCTCTTGAGAGGACTATAGCCTCAATGTCAATTTGAATGTAGCTATGATACCTTTAGTAATACTGCTGTTAATGACAACGTTGCCCATAGAATTACTGATACAGTTGGGATAGTTTCTCCGAGTCAATTTGTAGCGACTTCCCCTCCACTGACACATTAGGAAGTCTACCCTCTGCATTTCCAGAAAGAACACTTCAGGGATATTTTCCTTTGTAATTTTAGTTCATTACCTCAACATTCTACAAAAGCCTGGGATCTCATTACTTCCCTGTCCTCAGATATTTATTTCCTCACATAAACATGGCTGAATGCCACAAAATTTCCCTCGATTTCACTGGCAATTCCAGGAAACTACCAAATACTGAGATTAGATAGAGGCCCTAAATTTGGTGGAGGAATCACCATTGTTTTTAAAACTACAGTCAAAGTGTCTTTTTCACAACAGAATGTTAGAAAGGAGCACTTATATATTGACCACCAGGCCCAAAAAAGATTTCAGCCAGTGCTTAGCAGAAACTGTAGCCACCCATACTTTGTCTAACCACCATTCTTTTCTATTGGGCAACTTTAATTATCATGGAGAAGACTTGTCCAACCCAGAGGTCGCTCAGAATATTGCAGATCTAGAGACACTGGGTCTGCATCAAAAATTAAATGCCCCACTCATTCAGCTGGTCATACGCTGCATTTAATGTTCATGAAGTCTAATTCTAATATCTTCAATGCTCCTATACCTCTTACATGGACAGACCACTGTGTGGTCCTTTTTCAGATCCCACAACTAAATGGAATTGACAAATCCAAGTCTGACAGCAAGCTAGAAAGAAGGGTTTGTCTAGGTTAGTTTTCGGAAAGTTTCTAACCAGTTATAGGATCCAATGACTTGAATGTTAATCTGGCATTAACTGATTATAATAAGTCTTTAATTATGGCGTTTGACACTATCGCTCCACTGAAAATGAGCGACAACACCAAACAAAGACCACGTGCTCCTTAGTACACTACTGAGCAAAGGCAAGAAAAATGTGCTTGCAAAAACCTAGAGAGAATATGGTGAAGGACCAAAGGCTCAAAAGACAAAGATATTTATAAATTGCCCTTCTCTAGATATCAGCGCAATATCAAATCAGCTTGAAAGAGTTAAATTGCTCAGCAAATTGAACAGGCAGGCAATTCTTATAAAAAATCCTATTTAAAGTCTTAAATGGTTTTATTAATTCCCATGCCAGCACCCAATCAACTCTCACCTCACAAGAATTATATTATTCCCTTGCAGACTTCTTCGAGGATAAAATGCAACAGATATATCAGAATTTACCTATCCACGCAGATGAATGCACTGAAAATATGAAGATTAATTCATCCCTGCCGAAGTGTCATTTTGGCCTAGCAAAGTTTGAACCATCCTCTCTAGAGCAGGTTCAGATGCCATTAGGAAAGGCAAAATCCGGATCCCCGTTAGACTCTTGCCCTCCTAGGATTACTGCCTTACCCTCAAACCAGCTTGCTCCTGCAGTTCAGGCACTGTTTAATTCAACAGTGGAATCAGGCACTATCCCCTTAGAGTGAAATTCTGCACAAGTTCTACCCATTCAAAAGAAAGCCAAAATGGATACCAAATATTTTGCTAACTATCATCAAATCTCATGTTTGCCCCTTCTAGGAAAGCAAATCGAAGGCTTAATTAAAAACAACCGACAACCTACCTTGAGGTGAACCAATTTCTGGACCCTTCGCAATCAGGGTTCAGATCCTCAGACCGTACAGAGCTGGCACTATGCCGTCACTGACTGATTAAGACTCTCTCTCGATGCTGGTGTCTCATCTATGTTAGTGCTGCTGGATTTGTCTGCAGCTTTCAACACTGTATCAAGGTGCTGTATCTCCAGTCTCTGCAACAAGGCTGTTGCATTGACTGCAGGAGATAGGGATTCATGAGATGGCTCTCAAATAGTTTCAAAACTTTTAGGAAAATCGAACCCAAACCATTGCTCTTGCCTCTTTTAAATGCCACACTATATGTATCGATAAGTGTGTACCGCAGGGCTCCTGTTTGAGCCCTACATTTTTCAACATATATGTGTCCCCATCTTGCCAAGATCGCAGAGTCATTTAGTTCTGAAATAATACCATATGCAGACAACAACACACAGCTGATATTTGCTTTCGATAAAGATCTGGCTAAAACAAAAGATCATTTTGCCAAGGGAATGCTAGTCATTTCAGGGTGGATGACAACTAACTACTTACAGATGAATGTCAGAAAGACAGAGATTATGTTGCTTGGCAAGGTCAATCAGCTCTGGTCTGATGAGTGGTGGCCTCCTGAACTGGGCTCAGTTCCGACCCCAGTCAGTGAAGAATCTTGGTGCGAAAATAGATCAATCATTATCTATGAAAGAGCAGATCCTGGCGACTACTGGTATGTGCGTTCATACAATGCACCTATTGAGGAGAGACATTCTCTATCTCCCGATTTCAGCTAGAAGAACAATAGTCCAGGCTCTTATAATCAGCAACTGGACTATGGTGTGGCACTATTGGCCACAGCCAACAAGACTCCGGCAGTCAGTTTTGTTTTGAAACTTTTGTCAGGCTCTGCCTCGGCCCCACTGCTGACAGTTTTACACGGGCTACCAGTCACGCAAAGATTTTTTTTTTTTAAATCTGCTGCTTGACATGCAGCTTCTTAAGGGGGAAAGGTACCAGTTATCTGCATCAGAAACTCAAACGTTACTCTCCTACCAGAAACTTAAGGTCCATGGACAACGGATTGTTCAGTGTAGCCTGTATTCGTTTGACTAGATGTGGTGGCAGAGCCTTTTCCTACTTGGCTCCTGGAACAGACTACCTTTCCATTTCCACCTCTGCACTGAATACAACAAATTAAGGAAAATGCTCAAATCACTTCTATTCTAAACGAATGTCACTTACTGCCTGAGACTGCTGCTCAGCGCTGAGATACCCCTCGGGGTGTGTTGTGCACTATATCAAGTTTAATTAGCATAACATAGCATAACAGACAAGAAAGTCAACCAATGATAAGCAATGGGCTGACCGAAAGTCCACTGTAAGTGTTGGTAATTATCACAATAGGCCTTTTCAAAAGAGACAGGTAATTCTGTTGTAGGCGCGACCTAAAAAAGTATCAGATAGATGGTCACAGTTCCTTGACAGATAACTGACAATTGGGAGTACACTGGAAATACACTTGTGTACGTGCTCTTATGTATGTTAGTCGCACAAATTGAATTTATGGTTTACTAGAAACCAAGTGTTTTTGGAGAACTAAGGGTCCAATTTAGAGATTGGCAGACAGGGCATCCCGTTGCAACTACGTTGAAGTGCCTTGCCCGCCAAACCCTTAGTGGTCTGCCTCGTTTTGATATGGTTGTACCTTAAGTATTCTGTTGACTGAGCCTCGTGTGGCCCTGTCAACAGATTACTTCGTCCGATAGCCCGGTAGCGTAGGGGCCATGACAGGAAGGACATTACATCACCACCCTAATTGTTAAAGTGAACGGTATAATGTATATTTTCTGTCTGTAACTGACAGGAAAAACCAGACGTTGAGGGAAAGAAAAAAATAAAGACCCCCACACCCTGGGAGAAAACTCCCAGGGTGTGAGGGGCATTCGTTTTTTTGTTGCTCAGAAGCAAGCTCCTGCTTTGAGAGTTTGTTTCTGGAAAACAAACAAAAAGAAATGTAAAAGGTTTTAAAATAAAGATGGCCGTCCACCAAACATTTTCAACATTGAATATTTCAATGCACAGAGAAGACCGCTGGGCTGCAGGCACCTCTAAATCTGACAGACGGTAGTCCATCAGGTTGCCAGTGGCAATGTCCTCCAATGCCCTGACGGTCCAAGTACTGTCTGTTAAACTCATAATCAGGCTCTATGTTTCTATGTGAGTCACTGGTAAGTGAAAATGAATAAGTGCTCATTAGAGAAAGTCATTATCCACGTAAATATTTGCCCATTTGTTTTGAGTACCATAAGTGCCTGGTGAAAAAAAACAAGCTATGATGGAATCTCTTTGGCATGAAAAAATTATCTTCTAACTGTATCTACTTTAACGACAGTCAGATTACATTTTAATACTTAAAGATTCTGTGAAATGTATGTGCACATTATGTTCAATGTCTCATGATACAGAAAACACGTGTATTCATAATATTAGTAAAATATAATTCCTGAATCTTAAGATATTAACATTTAAGGTGACAATCATTGTTGTAGATGCAGCAACAGTATATTTTGCAGAGAGAGTTCACTTGAGTAGTATAAGGGAATTCTTTCCATCAAACTCGAAATTGATAGATGTCATGCACTAGAAATCCCTCCCCAGAAGAGTCAAGAAGTAACTTCACCTGTGGTCCCTCCTCAGAAATGATGTCGCTCCCAGTACTTGTTCCATAAGCTGCACCTTAAATTAACCTGATACTACAAGTGCAATGTTACCCAAACCCAGAGCCAAAAATGACGTAGCCACTAGGCTCCAGAGGTGGTGTCACTCAACCCTAAGCATGGAAAGGATGCCACAATGGGCCTGACCCAGAGGCAGCAGTCAAATTACCTGACCCTGGACAAGATGTCACCCTGTTGGGGTGAAGGGCACGTGGATGGAGCGGCGTCTGAAATTAAACATGCCTGTACACCCCATCTAGGAAGGACCTCACCATCGCCTATGACCTGGTAGAATCTGCTAGCCAACTGACCATGGTGCAGGAATGTTGTTGTGATGGCACCCTCTTTGGAGTGTGGGATAGATATGAGGAGCTCCTCACGCAGTCCTACCAGAGCCCAAAACTCGCTACATGTAAGAGATCCTGCCTTCGCTTTGAAGGGATGCAACTGCTTTGCCACAAAACTCCCCATACAGATATGAACACTATGGATAACTATTATAACAGCCTGACACCGTCGCCTCTCAGCAGAAAGTGTCTAAATATGTGTACCACAATGTCACAGGGCTTGATGAGGAAGACTGCCTAAGGTTACCAAATAATTGCTGGAATGAGCTGCTGCAGCTGATATCGCCTATTAAAGTTTCCCTCAGAAGTGATGCCTACAGTAACAACATATAATCTGAAATAAATCACTAAAATGAAAGTGGTGGGAGAATTTATAATGACTCCTAACAGGCTTATACGCGAAGATATGGGTTTTGAGCAGGAGCTAGCTCCTGATGTTATAGTGTAAGAGTGGCGAGCAAACCCAATCACTTTCAAATGTCAGAGCCATCACTGAACAAGCAGAATGTTCTGTGTGCATGAAGATCTCTACACATGTTTGTATACTGTATGTATGTGCATGTAAAAGGCTAACTAATAAATTATTATTCTTTTTTTTGGTTGAGGCACAGAGAGTGTCAATAAAAATTGAAGGCACTGAGTGCTCACAGATGACAACTAAAACTGTTGATTTTTATTGCGGATTCGGTTAAAAACAGACTGAAAGTGACATCACCTAAAACAGCAAACGTTACTTATTTTGTTTTTTTTTGTCAATTTTGAAAAAATAGCCCCTAGCAAGCCCTTCCAAGAGTTATGGACAGTTAAGTTTTGCAGCCTTTGCAGTGTCTGATTCAAGCACAAACTTTCATTACCTGTTACCGAAATAAAATCAAAGATCCTCTCCAGGATGCACACAAGTATTTGCAGACCTCATCAATGTCGACAATTACCTGTTGTGTATGTTTTTAGTTAGAACCTCCCAAAGTGTGTTAATTGAGTGTTGTACAATCTGATATGGGAAAACAATGCACACTGACATGATTCAGGTCCTGTGGAAAACGTTTGGACAGATCCAGGCCCAGATTTACAAAAAATACATGCAACACAGTGCAACAATTAAAGTTGCTGCCCTCCGGTGAGTGAAAGGTAGAGAGCAGAACAGAGCCATGTCTACTTTAGGCTCAAATGCGCTAAAGTGCACTCTCTTGCGCCATAGTGCAAGGGTGTATGCGGTCTGTAAGAAATAGTTTTTGTACTGGAAGGGGAGCCTTCCAGTACTGTTCCAGTACAAAAACTACCCTTGAACATTTCTCCTGCTATGTACATGTGTAATTCAATGCCACACCCACGCAAAATAGGAAAAATGAGGAGAAATTGAAACAATTGTCCTAGTTATGCCTGCCTTGAGGAAGCATAAGATTTTGTCATAAATACTTAACCTTCAAGTGTTTGTAGATAGTGATTTGGGTCCAAAACCGTGGGTGGTTGGATGGTAATATGTATCGAGCATGAAACGCCCCCTTGAAGCAAAGTAATGCAAAGCAGGACATAGCAACACTTTGCGGTACTTTGGGAAAGTAGCCAACACAAATCCGGATTTGCATTAGATCGTCAATCCCAACATACACTGTGCATCTGGTTTGCGTTACAACAGTAACCTGGCCCAATGTACATGTACCCCCCGCCGAAAATATTATTGCATGCGGGGTTCAATGTTTGACTGTCTTAGAAGAGTGTTCAAAAGAGCTATAGAAAAAGCATGTATGTAATGTAATCCTAAAAATTGTTGAGTGATTTATTAAGATAAAACTTAGATTTGAAGTTTTGAAAGTGCTGCAGCTACGTTTAGAAGCATCTGAGGTACAAAATAGCCCATCCATTAAGAGAACTTTAGCGAAGTAGTAATTATCTGGCAAGATGCATATTGCCTTAAAAAAACTACTATGAAGCATTTTATGAGAAGAATAGACAAAAACGGGCTACTCAAAAAGGTAAGTTATCCTTGTGAGTAAATTACAAGTCTAACTTCACTCTTACACTGTAGAGTAACTTTACTACTTTTGGCTACCACAAAATCTTAGTGTAAAGTTACTGAAAAGTGTACACTAATACATCTGAACCCCCTGAAAAAGTGGGTGGCATCAAATTTATGAGTGTGAATTACTATTGACAAAAAAATCAGCGGCAGTAAGTCCCGCACCACACATAAACAACCACTGGTACTGCAACAAAATGTCCCATAGGAATAGCCCCATAGGAAATAATGTTAAATGAAATGAAAATGTTAAAAATAGTTAACAATGTAAATAAATATAATTTGAGTCTAAAACGTATATCAAAATAGAACATATTTAAAATGTTATTATGAAATATTTTAAAAACCTCTTTTAACTGAAAATTAATGTAAAATTAAATGTCAATAAAATATAATAAATTGCTTTCAATTAATTGTATGGGGTTTTATTTTTTAATTAAAACGCCAGCAAAATAAATGTAGTTGAATTTAAGAAATTCAGGTGTTCGTCTCCGCCTCTCCTATCTTTACTATGTGAAGATCCATGATTTTCCATGGGAGACTATTGCAGTGACAGTGGTTGGTCGTGTATGGTGCTGGACTTATTCCAGCTCTGAAATGGAGTATATTTAATACTGTATTAAATATACAGTATATTTAATACTGTATCTGAAATGGAGTATATTTAATACAGTATTGGGTCCTTTTTGCCTGTAGTAACTTTTGGATTGCAGTTTGTGAATAGCAATGGGCTTCCTTTTTCGTTGGTGGGTGCAAGTCCCTCCCTGAACCCCTCCCTTATCACCTCCTTATACTCCTCCCCATTTATTAGTAAGCATGCCCCTTTTTCCAGCCACTCCTTCTCATTCCTCCCATATTTAGTACTAAGTGCCTCATTAGGATGTTGGTTGGAAAACCTCCGACCACAGGTCGGAGACTTTCTGATCGACATCCTAGGTTTGAATTCCGACCGCCGTATTAGGATTACAGCGGTCAGAATCAAACCGGCCGTTCATTCTGGCTGGCTTCCAACGGGCTCATGGGGCCCATCGGGCAGTCAGAAACCCACCATAAACCCGTGCGGGTGGCGTTTCCTCTGGTGGGGATATGACGTTGGTATCTGACAGCCTTTCGGAAGCCTATCAGAAAGCGGCTTTGGGGGCATCTAGCAGGGCTACCTTCACTCTGCGGCCTCCCGTTGGGGTCTGCGGGAGCCCCCCTGTTAATCGCTGCACCGTCTGGCAGGCACCATGAGGTGCTTGCCAGACGATGCAGGGATTTGCACAAACTTCCATTTCTCTATGGGAGCTTGTGCTGCGGGCAGAAACCGCCCAAAGCATAAACTCCCATAGTAAAATGGGAGTTTGCGACCACACCATGTTAGTTGCATAATAATACAGTGTTTGGACCCGCTGACCATAGGTTCCCACATCGAAACGGTGTTGGGCAGATTCAAGTCCACCCAAAATTGTAAATAGGGCCTAAGTAGTAAACGTACATGTATGAGTGTCACCTCGTATAAAAAGATAGGAGAGATGTAGGTGGAGATTTACACTTGTTGATTGTGAATTGCATTTTGTAATAAATAAGTAGTACTGCTGTAGTACTACTTTATGTTCTACAATATGCAGTTTGTCAATCGGGCATGTGTGTGATATATCGGACTTGGTCATACAGATGGTATCCTAAATGCTGTTCACTATACCTGCTCTCCTTTCTCATTCCAGGAGGTCCTATCTTTTGCAGTAGCTGTTTTGCTTAACACCATCTGTGAAGTTGCTTTATACTGCTGAGTTATGTTTTTTAAATGTTGCTCAACAAAAGGAATTGAGGATGGTTAAGGTTCCTGGGGAGCCATTGGAGGTTCATTTTCAGAGTGAGGGGCAAATGGAACTAGGCTTTCAATCTGTAATTTTCATTAATGTTAGTGTCCAAGTGAATTTCAGTGTCTAGGCGCTGCATCTCATTTTGTTTTATGCCCCAGGCATCATGCCTAGAAGGACCATGTTTTTCCATCAGATGCCACAGAACCAAGTACATCTTGTGGGTATATTCTATCAGTGTCTGCTTAATTGTCTGGTGATTAACAATATTGCTATGCCTAATAATGACCCTTTGAACGCCCCATGAGTTCCTTTTTAGATAGCAGGGACATGTGTTTGTTGCTAACTTTTTTTATGAGATGCTGCATCTTCTTCAGAACATGGAACTGACAATCTTATTTACAAGATTGTCATTTAGGTTGTTAAGGCAAGCTCTAAAATTGCAGCAGCTAAATCTCTGAAACCTGTGCACTATGTGGCCTTTGTTTGCTATGGGCTAGATGTGACCAGCATTTTTAGGGGGGGCTAGAATTTGATGTACATGCCAACATGGTGGGTGCCTTTTTACTATTGTATCTAGATTGTAAATGCGGTTTTGGCCTCTCTAACAATTTTTTATAGGCTGTTTACCTATGGTGGACTGTAAGAAACCAGGTCATTTAAAAACATTTTTTTAATATTTATAGTTTTTCAGTCAAAAATCATCTAAGCAACAAGGTTATTGGTGAAAAATATCACTACGGAGTATGTTGTGTTCTAGAATTGTTGTTTTTAAATCTACAAGTAACTAACAGTGGTGTGTTACAGAAGCATCTGTAAAAGCTTTGATGAAACATTTTGTGTTGTTTTGTTGAGGTACATTTGTTTGGCTATAACTTGTATCTGTTGTTTGTCTCTAATGTTTTTAAACAGTGCTAGATAGGGTGTGTTGAGGGTGGGTGGCATTAATATTGTCTTGTACCAGCATATTATGGTAAAGAATGTTGCAGGCAGGAATATTATTATTTTAAGTGTCTAATATTGTTTTGTAAGGACAGATGAGTTTATTATCAATTAGGCATTATTTTGTAATGTTTTTTGATTTTGTGTGTTGTAATTATAAACATGTCAATTTTAGATGTGTGTCTTTTTTTAGACGTTTTGTATTTTTGGCTATATTTTTAAATTGTTGTTTTAAAAAAAAATGTTTTTACATTATTGGCAGGGTGTTGGATTTGTAGGGGAGTAGGGTGGAATGATAGTTAAATATAAAGTATAATTTTGTTAAACATGTTTTACAATTTATAACATTTAGGGGCTCATTATGATGTCAGTCGGAAAGCCTCCGACCGACAGTCAGATTCTCCTAGTGAACAATTCTGACCGACCGATTATGATGCTCGAGGTCAGAAGGGGAACCATTCGGTCATTCCGAATCGGTTCCGACTGGCATTTGGAGAATCCAAGTCAGTCATAGACGATTCGTACAGCTCAACGAACAACTTTTCCAACCGACCAATTACCATGTCGGATTCTGACAACCTTTCCGAGTCGGCCTGTCTGACACAAAAAGGCTGTTGAAAACTGACTTTGGGGGCCCCTAGCAGACCCCACTTCATCTTGAGGTCTCCGGTTTGGGGTCGAGGGGGTACCCAAGGGACCCCCCTGTAAACCCATGTACAGTGTGCCAGGCACCATTTGGTGTTAGCAACAGGGTGCAAGGTTTCCCGCATACACCCATTTTCACCTTAGGAGTCTATTTTGTCAGTCGGAACCCAAGCTCCTATTGAAGTCAATAGTAGTCCTTCCAAACTGTGTTCGGAAGCATCATATTCGGTCAGGTGAAATCGCCGACTGCGAGTTTGTCAGTCCCGATTCTGAGTCGTGGTCGGAAGAAGGAAACTCCAACCGACATCACAATGAGGCCCTTAATCGGTTATTTAAGTTCTAATTATGCAAATGAGTTAATTGTTACTTTATTTAATTTAACATAATGTAAAAATATTTATGTTTTTAAATTGGTGAATTATATTAACTCATTTCAATTTTCAATTCATTAATTATTTAAGGTTTTTAATTGGTAATTATGTTTTAATTGTAATGTCTAGTTATGTTATTATTATTTAAATAAATTATAGTGTTTTATTGTTTTGTTTTTTGTTAAATAATGTAATTGTCGTTAATGTTTTTGCTGTGATTTATTTATTTTTTGTATCTGTTTACCCATTTTGTGTCTTATTGTAAATTTATTTAGTATTTTTTAATGAATTTTGGTCATTTCTCGAAATGTGTTTTTTATTACAATTTTAATCTTTTAGTGGATTTTTTATTTTATCTCATTTTTAATACTGTACTTTTTAAATATATGTTATAATATAAATTGGGTATGTTTTCGACACTTTCTCAAAAGCTGCTTTGGAGTAGGAATAGTGGAGTAGGAATAGTGAATAGGAATAGTGAATCTGATACCTCTCCCCCCTCAAAGTTCAACGCTTTCCCTTCTTTTGCATAGGTTGGAGTGGGAATAGTAAGTTCATCCCCTCCATAGTCCAATATTATTTCACGAATGTTGCGTAGGTTTAACCCTTTAAGTGCGTCCGTCGGTCAACAGCCGTCGCGAGCACTACTTCGGTAGTGCTGCGCACATCCGTTGGCCGACGCGGCCCCGCCCACTCAATGGAACGCCCCGCACCGCGGTGGAGTTAAGTGGGAATAGTATGTCTGCCCCCCACAAATTCCCACATTTACTTTACTATTCCCTACTGTTGCTTAGGTTGGAGTAGGAATAGTAAGTGTGACACCCTCAACAAAGTCCATGGCATTCCCTATTGTTGCATAGATTGGAGTATGAATAGTGAACCTCACCCTCCAAAGTCCAATATGTTCACCAATGTTGCTGAGGCTGGAGTGGAAATAGTACCTACATAGACAATTCAGGGGAACTGCAATGGGCATTTGTTTCACAGTAAGTTGTGCAAATTGTGTTTGTGTTGGTGGGAAGACAAGAGCTTTGGTCACCAGGCAGTTATGCTAGTGATATTTTTTTATGGTTATGTTACTTCAATGGCCTATTTGCAATTTGGAAAGCCAGCAAACATTTACAAAATAAGACAGGCCTATATTTTTATGTGCAGAGTCTCGGAGTCATAAAATTAAACTCGCAGTTTGTGAATACTAAAAATATAGTAAACTTACCCAAAAGTGCAAGTTTACTTTTGTGAATCAGGCCCAGATTCTTGTTACTAGCCAAATCAAACACACATGCACTCAAAATGCACACAGATTGTCATCCCATATAAGTGGTACATTGCACAAATGGAGCCAAAAGGCAGTGTACTGCATCTCAACAGGTAAAAAGTTCTGTTTAGAATCTACAAAGGCTGGTACGCTGCCAGCACCACATTATGTCAACAACCCAGGCTATGTACAGTGGTCCCATGTCAATACAGAGGGCATGCTTTGTTTGCCCCTATAGGACATAAAACAGGTTTTAAACCTCAAAGTCTTCATGGGCAAGTCAGGAAAAGTCAGCATACTATTTAACAACCAGTTGAGTCACCCAGCACAACGGTGCAGATTGGTTTAGCATCGAACACACACTCCCATCCCAGGATTATCTCAGAAGTGTTCAGCAGAAAACACGTTTATTGTTTTGCCAGTTACATGATTCCATCTCTAAACAGGTTACAAGCTTTCCTTTATATATATACATCTTCTTTGCACTATGCATTCAACTCCTCTTGAAAATTAAAGTCATGCTGTTGCTTTCTGTGTACCATTTTAAATAACCTTCTTTCTGCCCAGGCTTCATAAAATCAACACTCCCATAGTGTTTGGCCAATAAAATAAAACCTGCATAATTTTGATTGACTAAGATGCTATAAATGTCAAGGAAATAACATTTAGACACAAAAAACTAAGGTTTTTCACAATTTACTCAATTTCATGGGCATAAAATGTAGAGCATCAATGAATCTTAAACAATTGAGGTGCACCATGAGCAGCATCTCTGGCAACATGTAGACTAAATCATATGTTTTTGAGTTATGGGCCAACATTGCATAGCAAGTGAGGTTTTTCTTTTGCAAGAAAGAGGGAAGGAAATCTTACATGCAAAAAGTTCATGCAATCTCCCAGTTTTCATCAGAAGTTAGATGATGGGCAGATATGTAGTTGGGCTCATTTACATTTTCTTGGGTAGATTTTATATCAAATATATTTTTTGATTTTGGACGGAACAAAGTCATGTAACACTTATTCTTTTTTGTAGAACTATGCATTTTACACCATTGGCATTTAAGTCCTTTGCATTCATGGTTAGCACTAATGTAAACAATTATTGTGTGAGGTGCGTTGAATCAGTCCCATAATCACAACCTGTTTTGTATTTTATGAAGCAGTTTTGTGAGAGATTGAGTAGATTAGAGTGTGGCCATATTACTTTGTGACAGGGGGTTTTAATGCACCTGTTAGTCTGACATATGTTACAGTGCATTTCACACTGGTCAACAAACTTTGAGTTGTACATATGGTTGCAATGTGGACATACATATATTGTCCCTAACAACCACTTTAGGTCTAAGATATTATATAAATAGTTGTCACAGTATAGAATGTAAATTAAGTCTCTGCACCTAACGTATTTCCAATTGGTGCAGAACTTTAATGGTCACATCAAAATAATTCTTAAAGAAACCCAATTCACCAAAGTCCACTAGCCAAGTGTGGGACTGTTCTTTGCAAGCCAGGAACCTCGTTTCAAGAGCAACTTCACAATGCACAGTTCCAGAAAGGTGTTGGTTTCATGATTGTTAAAGTTGAACATAGTTTTTCTCATTGATTTTACTTCAGCATACCCTTTGAGGTTTTAAAACACACCAGCCTCTCTACAAGGCACAGCGAGAGCCACTATTCTGAGGGTCCCAAGAAATGCAATTTCTGCATTAGTTTACCAAGATTTTTCTGAAAAATGCACTGCATCAATACTTTTCACATTTTGTAAATGAAGGACTGCCAAGAAACGGAGCTAGAAAAAGTAATTTGGCCTTATATCTTATAACATGCATACTATAAGAGCTTGTATGTTTGACAAAAAGTTATATGTCCCTGATCCTTACATTGTTACTCTAGGCTGACAACTCAAAATTGTACATACGTCTCTGAAGCAGCAAATTCTCTCTACATGCATCTCATACATTCTTGCACTCTCTAGAAACACTAATCTAAACTCTGAATCTTGGGGGTCAGGAGGCAATACATCAATCACTGGTGGGCCACCCAATCCTGTGAGGACGCCTTTTTTTATTTGCCTAGTTTTTTAAAGGTATTTATTGAAAACCTCCTCTGTTTGACTGAATTTCCCCACTTTTGCTTCTTGCTGCTTCTTCTGTTTTCTCACTTTGACGCTGAACCAATGTGGTGTGTCTCTAGAGAATTTGTTACAGAATGCTTGCCTTTTGTCATATCTTACATCTTTTACCTCGGCGAGTGCTATTTTTGGAATATTTGTCTCTCTTTGCTCTGTAAGCTAGCAAAGGTTTACATTGATGAGAGAGCCAGCCAGGTGTTAGTTGCTTAACTACGATAAATAAAACTATTTACCTTGTGCTCGCTGCATCGCCGAGTTCGTGAAGCAGCGAGCGCAAGGTAAATAGTTTTATTTATTTAATTACTTACCTTACTCCCGTCCGTCGTATGTCCGAGTCCACTAACCCCGCACCCTGCCCCTCCCCCACCCCGCAGCACTCCCTCGGCGAGTCGCCACTGGGTGCCTTTCACACAGAAGTCGTTCTGATTTATGGCAACGGCACATGAGTCTGTGTTTGTATCTTTCTTGGTATAATTGTGACATCTGAGGGCCAGGGGTACATTAACAAAAGAAACATTTATATATTTGCATATAAAATAATAAATGTCTATTTTTCATAGGCGCCCTAAAAGCGAAAAAATAAATACGTGTAAAAGTCAAGGTCTGTCTGACAACGATCCAACTGGCAAACATTAAATGGTTGTTGAGTAATGATGCCTGTGTTTATTTACCATGAAGACTACGTAGAGCGCTTCCTAACTCAATAGAGGTATCTGCATTTTCCAGCGTGCTTACGATTTTGCATAGAGCATCGTACCTTTAATGTGTTCTGTGCCTCATATTGCAATTCATACTTTTTCTTTTATAATTGCATAATCAGGTCAGAGCCTGATTTTGAATGCCTCTAATCAGCTACCACTTTTCAGTCAACAAGAGGCTGCTGTAGAAGAGGATTGTACTTTTAATGTCCCATAGCTCTAAAACTGACTTATTCCGAAAACAGCTTTGCTTTTTAGACACATGAATCTCTAAAACCAATTCTTCATTTTTCTCTGTATTTAGTTCATAGTTAAACTGTTTTAAAATATGATCCATGAACACAAAATTAAACATACACACAACAGTGCTATCTACAGAGACACAATTAACCTTCTAACAAAGCATAAATAATATAAAGAAGGTCTAAAACGTATTTTCTTACTTCAAACACATTGGGCCGGATTTATCGTAACATTTTGTTGCCCTTGCGTCTTGCAGGGTGCACAAGGGCAACCCAATCCTTAAATCAGGTTTACTAATCCACGCAATGCCACCAAGTCGAGGTCTTGCATTACTCTGCACCGGAAATGCGTTACATGGGTGGAGCGTTGGTGTTCCCGCGCATCCACCCAGTAGCGGCTCGCAGTGGGAGTGCTGCGGGGCGGTAGGGTGGGGCGGGGGAGGGGCAGGGTGTGGGGTAGTAAACTCCGGCATACGGCCGACCGGAGATAAATACATAAATAAATAAATAAAACGAATTACATTGCGCCACTGCAACGTGTTGCAGCGCATGCAATGGAATTCCTTTTATTTATTTATTTATGTACTTATCTCCTGACTGTATGCCAGAGTTTACTACCTCACAACCCTGCCCCTCTCCCGCCCCGTTCCACCGCCCAGCAGCATTCCCACTACGAGCCGCTACTGCATCCACCCCTGTATTTTAGTGCATTCCTAGATTTACTAAGAATGATAAACCTTGGAATATGTCAAAATTGTACTCCTTCCAGATAGAGGTGCAACAAGGAGAAATATCTTCCTTTCACCTCGTTTCTTCCTCTTTCTGAGTGTGGTGCATTTTACAGCACACTTAGAAAGAGACAAACACTTTTAAGGATTGTTTTTGTGCAGGAAGGTGTCCTTCCTGCACAAAAACAATCTTGCCTGCAATTCAGGCACTCTTGCACCAAGGCACAAGGGTGCCTGCGTCGGTGCTAATCAGCCACAAGTGCACCAGCACAAGGAGAGAGCAGTAATGTTCCATACCCTGTCAGATAGGGTGCTTTCCTGCCCTCTCCATTTGAGGCAGACTGGTAGTGCAGTGCAGCAAGTTGTCTTGCTGCATTGCGCTGAGTCGAATTTTGATAAATCAGGGCCATTGTGCCAGTCTGCTAACAAATAACAATCACATTATCTCAATGAGCTATAAGATAATCCACCACCTCTTGCATTGACCAATTTGTAACATAAACAGCCAGGTGAAAGACAAACAATGCACTAAAAACATCTAATAGGACTATTGCATAATCTTGCCAGTTCTTGAGATGGGTTAAAGGTATCCCCCTCCTTAAATGAATTCATAAACTGAATGCTCTATACACAACTAAAATCATTCTAAGAGTGGACCACACTTTCACTTTAATAGCACACAACACAACATTGCACACAACGTTGCACATGAAAATCTAACTCGCAAAAAAAAAACACATTTCCATTTTTATAACGCAAAGCCTTGCACAGTCTATCATAAAATCATACCCTGTGTGCTGCACCATTTTGAAACATCCCGTTACTAGAAGACCCTATTACACTCTTAAATTTGCCTTTTTTTAATTCAAGAAACTATTTTGTGGCACGGGAAGGTATCTTTCATTACACCCTGGTACAGACGAAACACTTTGGGACACTACAACTGTGCGCCTTCAACACTCTATTCCAATACAAAGCATTCATCCATCGTCACCAGAGACACTGGCTTAGACTCATCAAAGCTTATAAAAGCATCACCTCAGACACCCTCAAACATGCTTATTCACACAGGCATACATACACAACAGACGCAAACACACATGCAAACTCACCCTGGGCAGGAACTCCGCTATGCTGGCGTAGCTTGCAGATTTTTACATACTCTGCGTTCCTGCAAAACGTCCGACTCCACAGCGGAGCGGAGTTCAGCCCCGGACCCTCGTGCCTCCAACCCCCCTCAAATAAATATTAATAAAATAAAAATTAAAGTAAATAAAACTAACTCACCTTTATCGCGGCATCTCTGGGCTGCCCTCCTCCTCCTCACCGTGGCCCTGCAGAATCCCCTACGTCAGAGGAACGTCATGGTAGGACTGTTTTTTCGTGCTCAAAAACAGTCCTGCCCATAATGCAGGCAGTTTTGCATCATGATGCAAGTCTGCCTGTGTTGGCGCTAGGCAGCCTCAAGTGCACTAGCTGAAGACTGCCATATCTTAGTAGATATGGTGCTTTTCAATTCTTTACCGTTCATGCAATGCAGCAAAGCAATTTGCTTATGCCCCTATATTACGTGAACTTTTAGTAAATTTGCCCCCTTATGTTGTAGAAAAAGTCTTAGAACTTAACTACTCTACTCAACAGCTCATTTGTCTTTTCTCCATCTCTGAATTGTTTTACGAGTCCAGCACCAGTACACCTTAGGGTAACCATGCACATTACTAGCTTCATAAAAGTTCATTTCAAAATATACTATGCTTTGCCCCCAAGCTGATTGATACTGTGTTGTCAAACATGTATCTATTTTAGCTCTGAAGCAGGCTACGAAATCATGAGTGGTGTCCTCAGTATATCTTAACATAAAACAGCAACCTGCATTAACATGAATATGTTTAAAAAAATATTGGGTTCATTGTACAGATCCATGATGAGTACAACTGAACTGTCTGTTGTATGTTAAATGAAGCAGTGTTTGCAAACCTTTTTTGACATTATGTGTAATTGTTACATTATACATTGAAACAGTAACCTTCGGAAGGTCTCCCTGGACACTTGAACACCTGTGGAAAACCCATCCTAATCCCTTTCCCACATGTCAATCCATTTCTTTTTCACTCCCACTTTTTCACTGCCTTAACAGCTCCCTTTTCGAGGTACCCTGTGCTCTTTACAACACTCCGATGCATTGTAGCAAAGTTCGGGCTCCATAGATAGCCCTAAATACATATACAAACATACAATACTATGGGCCTGATTCGCAAAGGTAAGTTACACTTTTGAATACTTTTACACTTTGTAGTAAGTTTACTACTTTCGGCATTAACAAACTTACTATTAAAGGGTGATTTTCATGTCTCCACTCCCAGAGTAAATCAAATGGCTTACTATGGTGTGTGTGGGTGACAAGGGTAAATCCCACTCACTCCTCTGTGTCCCTCACTTATATACAACTAAAATGTATAGCTACATGTGTGGGGACTCCACAGTTGAGGCGGAGAACTTCACATACATAAGTATAGATAAAACTTAAATTTTGTAGTACTACAAAACATACTACAACGTTAAGTTTAAGAAGCAGGCTCATAATGTTTAACTTAATCAGTAATTAGAAGTCTTCCTCTTCAGATCTCTGCTCATAACAACAGACTCAGCGCTAGTTCTTGCTGTCTTGTGCAGCACTGAGCTTTAAATCATGCAGCACATTTGTGAGAGTCCCATATTTTTAAACACCATAGCTAGATACTTCTGTAGATTTTTTTGATAACACTTCTTTATTTGCCTGTTTTAGATTACAGAGTCATCAGTTGTGCGAATTATTTGACTGAAGTATCTGAACACCAGCAAGCCAAAGATTGCTTTAACATTAGCAAACTCTCTCTCCTACTCTGTAGGTATACAAGTGATGTTTCTAAGCACTCACATATGACAGTGGTTACCCTGCCATACGTCTGGTACAACTCCTACATAAAGCCTTTGTTATGATGCTTTACTTTGTTATGAACTGTATTGAAGAGATGGCACTAAAAAAAGTGGTCTCTCGACCTTTTCTATGATGACAGCTACTTCTGTTCACTTAAAATAATCCATTATCCTTTCAAGAAACATTGAAAAATGACTGACTCCTGAGTTGGGGTGGTAACCCATTCGCAAAAGGCAATGTTCCCTTCTTTGTGAATGCAAAAAAAGTTTGTTTGAGAATAGGCAGTGATTCAAGTCCACTGCCAACTCTCAAACAAATTTATTAAAAAAGACACTGGGCTGTATTTAAAAAAAAATGTAATTTATTTAAAGACAATGACAGACATGGTGGTATGCTGGCCCTATCAGGCCACCTTCCCAGTGATGGCCACTAATCAGAGAGTCAGAGAGGCTCAATTTGCAACTTACCAGAGGAATATTAATGAGGTAGATTGGCTTGCAACCCGCTCCAATTCCTTATTTTGAACCAACCTATTAGTACACAGTTTGGTTTGTAAAGTAATTAGTGGTCACAAACAGCCAGTACGCAAATTGTAACTCGTTTTTGTAAACACATCTTTAGTTCATCTGGGCCTAAATAAGTTATAGTGACCCTATCAGACAAGATTACTTGGTGGCGACCACATGCAAGATTACCAGTAGCCACCATCCCATTGCATCAGGCAATGTTATTAGAAGTAATGTCATAAAAAGCGTTATCAATCTGAAATGCCTCTAAAAGAGTAATTGAATAATGGTCTTAGCAGCAAGGACTCTCTTGGACTAAGGAAATTACATTAGCAATTTCTTTCACCAACTCAGTGTGAATTATGATTCTTCGATTCTCAATAATTATAGTTGGGAAACATTTTGGCAGACAGTCGTTGCTGCTTGGCCCTGGGGATGGGGAGTTAGATGATGAGGAGTTATTGTTTTTGATTGTCTCGGGGGGGGGGCACACCAGCAGCTGGATGGGGGACGTACACTCAGAAGTAATTGGATCCAATTGGATTCTGAATGTCTAATAGAACACAGGGGCGCCTTTGTATGACCTGGAGTGTCTGGTGGATGAGATCAGCTATGAAGGGCCATAATATCCACAGGTACTTGAGGCGTAGGGAAGGTCCAAATGGCAATGCTGCAGGAGACCCATATTGCGGGATCAGAGGTGGAGCGTTTGCGCCGCAGGTGGTTTGGGCAACTGTACACAACTTCCTACTCTGCTTATGCGAGAGGCACACTGGTATGGGTCAGAGCTGGAACCTCGTTCGAACTCACGTGGTCCCTAATTGATAAGGAAGGCCGGTATGTTTTAGTGAGTGGGAAGTTACTGGGGAGAGAAATGTCTTGCTGGATTGCTCTACACCCCCTCTTCCGGGAGCACCAGCTCACAGATTGGCAGTGGGGTTTAGAGACTAGATACACCATTGGGGCTATCGGGTGTCTGGTGAACTCAACATGGGCTTGAGTGTGATATTTTCTTTTTCTCCCACATATATGCCCTGTATACCAGGATAGATGCATTCTTGTGCTCGAAGCGGTTGTGCCAAACTGTGACGTTTACTGAGTACCTGTGGTGCACCCTCTTGGATCACAGTCCACTCCTCATGGAGCTTCACCCACTAGATGACAGACCAGTGATTCTCTTGTGGCAGCTACAACGCACAGTGTTAGACGATGAGTGCTACGGTAGTCTTTATCCACTGCTATTATGGGCTACTTTGCTGCAAACCAGGGCTTGGCCTCCGCTGCCTGATGGAATGGGAGGCCTTTAAGGTTGTAATTCGTGGTCATTGTATGGGTCAGTCAGCTGGTGTTCATAGGGCGCTTCATGGGGAACTGTACACATTAGATACCACTATCCACACCTTAGACTACACCTTAGTATTAGACCCCTCTGCTCATCAAAAACTGCTAGGTGCAAATGAGCAGTATAACACTCTTCTAGAAAAACTCAGATGTCACGACTATAAGACACATATGGCCAAGACACATGACGAGGAGGGTAGATCCCGGCGCTTGCTGACTTGGCTTATTCATCCTGAACTGCATGGCACACCCAGTAAGCGTTTAATTGCCGATTCAGGAGCACACATCTAATCACGAGGCCCATTAATTACGAGTTCTGATCCTATTACGAGGCCCTCTACTGTCACCAAGAGGCACTCCCAGAATCCCTGCAGCATGTTTTTTTGGCCCCTTACGCCTCTAGGCCATTCCACTGGAGCAGGCACCTCATTAGTGGGACCGATCACGGCTCCTGAAAAACAACAAGTCATAAGGAGATGGCTACAGGCAAAACCCCGTGGCCTGATGGACTCTCGATGGAGTTTTACTCAGCCTGTGTGGGCATTTTAGTCCCAAAACTATGCACACTATATGCCGAGTCCTTGAGGCTGGGCTGTTTGCTTGAGTCCACCAGAAGTGCTCTCATGATCCCAATCTCCGAAATTAAGGTTTCAGGAGCTCTCACCACAGCCTTCCGCCCTTTATCCATGCTTAACATGGACTTTAAGGTCCTTAGTAAGGTGTTCGCAAATAGATTGCTCCCTTACTTGCAGGTGCTCATTAATAAAGATCAAAATTGCTTCATACCAAGCTGCAGTACCTCACTTAACCTGTGGACTCTAGCATGTGCAATACCACCCTGCTGTGCAAGATCAGCATACTGCAATGCTCATGTCAGTTGACCTTGTGAAGGCTTTTGATTTGATACAATGGGACTTTCTAACAGAAGGGACGAGAAAGATGGGTCTAGGGAAGGGATGGATTTGATGGGTGACGCTACTTTATACAGAACCGACAGCCAGGATTAGAACAGGCTCTAATGTCTCTACCACGTATGAGATGTTTTGGGGGACTATACAGGGATGTCCACTGTCCCCCTTACTTTTCACTCTGGCCATAGAACCACTGGCAGAACTATTTCTAAGAGAAGGGGCAGGAAGTACCATAAGATTAGACAGGCAGGAACATATCATCTCGCTATATGCAGATGATCTTCTCTTGTATTTGGCAGATGGTCCTGAGAGAGACCGGCAGGTGATTGACTGATCGTCTAGAAAAGTTTGGGAGAGGTCTGTGTTACTCCTCAACGGTACTAAAACCTGTCTGTTTCCCTGTGGGTAGACCGCTCCTTGTCCGCAGGATATTTCACTGGGGCTTCAGTGGTCTTCCATCTCCTTTAATTATCTTGGTATCCAACTATATCATACACTGGAAGACCTATGAGAGAGGAGTCTAGGTGGTGCTCACCCCTCTCTTAAAGGTTGTGGTGCCTTTTGGAGATCCCTGCGACTTTTCCTGATGGCCCGAATTTGACACATGGGTAGAAGACGTTACGTCCTGGGCAGAAGCGAAGGAGAGGGCCCTCCACAGGGAGGATGCCAGAGGGATTCGGTAAAGCCCATTAGCAGGTCTCTGGACCGAAATCCTAGGGAGCTGGGAGCATCCGGCAGATGCCTCGGTTTCAGACCAGGGAGCTTCTGATGACTGAGGACATGAGATGGATGGGGAGAAGTGTGGGGAGATGCTGGATGACACTCCAGGAAGATACCCACATTTGGGCCCCCATTCATATCTCGATTTGAGCTGTCAGACCCAATGCTTCTTACCTTTGCCCAGACTCGAGGACTCATACCTGAGACACTATGAGATACATTTAAGACTCAGATGCCAGCTGATGAACAGCCCACCCAACCACACTAGTTTATTGACATAAATTGTACCCCTCAAACAGTTTTCGTTCGCATTGGACTTTTTTTTATTCCTGCGTTGTAGTTTATTTTTCAACTTGGCTATTACTTTGAAAGACATTAGCCTCTGTTCATGGTGTGTCACCCACCTTTTGCAACTTATTCAGACCACCCGTCTCTCCCTAGTGCTCCTGTCACAGAGCTAACCGGGATGCACTCACACAGAAGGTAAACAGATTATACCTGACCCTCAATCCATGACTAACCGACAGCTAAGAGTTGAGATCCTGTCACGATGAAATAAAAGCAGGCCGTCAAATAAATGGCAGACAATTACAGGCTTGTATGGGGAAAATTTACATATATATCACTGTTTGCTCAGTAATGCTATCAATACACTAGCAAAGTTGGTGTTGTAATGGAATGTGTAACGAAATGTATCAGATGTTTAAATACCAATAAAAATATTTGGAAAAAAAAGTATAGCTTGGCTTTCTTGTGCAATAATTCAAAACATTCAACAAAAGAAGTCAAAGGGTTGTTCCTGAATAGCTACTTGCAATAATTGTCCTGAAATCACCCTAACAATCTGTACTTCCTGTTTACTGCACTGTTTTTTAATGTATTACAATGCGTTTGTTATTTTGCAAATATAGCCATAAAAACGCCACAGTCCAGCATACAATTAAAAATGTGAATTCTACAAATAATACAACCATACAAACTGTATAAAACACAATAAAATCCTAACAAAATATATAATGGGAGCTGTACCACTCTATAATCAAAACTCTTAATTTATAGCCAAATAGAAAAAGGGTCACATATACAATAAATATTCGTTACTACATACATAAGGACTTCTCAATCTCAAAGTCTCAAAATGTCTTCAAGAGGTGGGTAAAATCGTATTTCTTCCCCATAGCCCCTTTTGGGTTATATCAACAATTCAATCAACGACTCCTGTATTGCAATTAAGAATCTTCCTATTGCACATGTCACATTTAAAAATCTCATATTTATCAATAGACTATGTGCTTGGTCCCTGCTGTCAATTTTAGAAGCAATAAAAAGGGGTTTTAAAAATTCTTTCTGTTATTCTAGGAACCACAAACAGTCCAACAAAATATGTGGGCCAGTGCATTTCACTTGTAATCCACATGTACACAGACCCTGTTTATTCATCATCGCTGTTTTTATCTTCCTATCTGCGTTACATGGGTTCAAGCCAACTCTAAATGTCAATACTGTGTTTCTAAGCTTCGGGTTAGGCATGGCCTCGATAAAGGGGAACATATGATCGTTAGTCTACCTGTTTACCAAGAACTGGGTGGACGATTTACTCCCCATTTGCTCCCCAAATAACATAAATCTTCTTCTCCTTAGTGTTAATAATATCACGTAGCACCTGCTTGGGGATTTGTTGCCCTGATTTTCATTGATCTGGTTCTAAGGAAAATTTTGCACACAACTTATCTAGCTCAAGTCTAGCCTGGAACGCCCATTTAAGTTCGCTTTCTTCTATTTCTCTTTTACAAAGATTTGATATTTTAGGAGTTCCTTCTCTATTCAATCACTGCCAGAAATTCAATGTTGCTTGCATTCCCCAAAAATTCCAAGCTATAAGTTGACATTCTACTCTCACCGCCAGTATGATAGTTGATGGAGGGAGAGCAAGGAGCTGTTTCACGCTTTTACCCTCCTCTGGGTTCTAATCCAATTTGCCACATAGGAATAAAACCACCACACCGTATTGGAATTGTGGGCGGACCATTGCATTTTATACTGCTGTGTACCTCCCATAACCTGAGCTATTCTTCTCTTGTTTAAATTGCTTTCTTTCACGTACAGCGCTCTGATACCCTGATGGGTCATGTTCGCGCTATATAAAACCGCAAAAAAAAAAGGGAAGTTCATCACTGTGATTACTGTGTTTTGTGGGAAATACTAGGCCAAGCATGGCCACAATTATGCCAACAGAGACCACCCCTATGTCAGGGGTGGCCACTATTAGTCCAAGGGTGCCCAGAATATATTAAGACTGGCCAACATTATGCGAGGGCAGAATACCAGAATGCGAAGGATGCCTTGTTTATTTTCATGATGGATATCATTAAGCCATAGGTGACTACCATTATGTTAGCGATGGCCCCAATATGAAATGGGGGTAAGGATGCCCATAACATGAAAATATGGATCATATTAATGCCAAGATCATTATTATTCAAGGCTTCACACAAACAGCGTAAAACATGATTGATGGAATACTTGATTTATTCTCAGCTATGTAGAATCATGCTGGGACACCTTTAATGTAATTGTTTTTAGATTGTCTGTGCCATTACAAATAGGGTCAAAAATATACAAACCAATCTTGGCCCTTCCCCAAAAAGGATGGTCCAACCTGAAGTGCCAGAAATGGTAACCAATGTACCAAAGACGATGCAGTTATGCCGGATGCCACCAGATGCCAGGGGTTGCCACCTAGTAAAGAAAATGTATGTCAGAATCACCCCAACACACACACATGAATATCTCACACACATCCTTCAACTGACAATTAGGCACATACATATCTCCGCTCCCACTCAAGGCCCTGTTCTCCTCAGCTATCGGGCTACCTCTGCACAAGGCTCACTTTACTGCATGGTGGTTTGTCATATAACAGGTCTCTGCGCTCAGTCATAGTGTGGCTGTGTGGGTGTGTGTGTGTGCATGTGTGTGTGTACAGTGATCCCTGTCTTGGTTTGGTTGTCACAGTGACACTCAAAGGGTGTTTAGCCAAGTGGTGGTGCTTCCTACATGCTGCAGGAGGCAGAACAGATCAACTCCACTACTGGACTCAGCTCCACATCTGATAACAACGTTCTGACTTTCTCATGATTTATTCCACCTCTGATGTATGTAATCATTTGAACACCACACTTAAGTAAATTTCTTAAAGGAATTGGAGTTATGGGTGAACCTATGTGAGTGTCAGGCAAGCAGCTACGGAAATGGAATGGAAATTGCAAATAAGTATCTTTCTGGTAATTTGTGCTCATGTAGAGATCTGCATGAGATGTTCTAACAATGCGGTGAGCTGTCCTGTTAGACCTGGCCCTTTTGACAGGTTTATCCCAACACTTTTTGCCTTTTGCCTCCTATTTTTCTGACCCTGTTTTTGTTGGCTATAGGATTCTGGGGACTTTACCCCTGCTAACCAGTGCTAAAGTGCATATGCTTTCTGTATAATCTGTGACAATGATTGGTTATCCATGATTGGCATATGTGATTTATTGGTAAGTCCCTAGTAAAGTGCACGGTGTGTGCCAGGGCCTCAAATGCTACTAGTGGGCTTGCAGCATTGGTTGTGCCACCCACATGAGTAGCCCTGTAAATGTATCTCAGACCTACCACTGTAGTGTCTGCACGCGCAGTTGTGTACTGCAATGTTGTCCTGGCAAGTGCCCCCACTTCAAATATGAGAAACCTCTATACTAACCTATCTAATTTCAGCATTGGTCAATTCTTTTTGTGGTCCAGATTGTTCCTATAAATTGTTCGGTTGTCTTTATTTCATCTCGACTGGATTCATCCGCGTTGTGACTATGGCACAACGCGGATGAATCCAGTCGAGATGAGATAAAGACAACCGAACAATTTATAGGAACAATCTGGACCACAAAAAGAATTGGTCTTGCTTGTCCTTTTGGGTAATCATGAAGAGACGCTAGTCGCGAGTTTCGAGACTACTGAAATGGAGCAAAGATATAAATTACAACACTCCAATGTCAGAATCATATGGAAAGAAAACTCTTGACATATGAAAGCGATCTAACATATGTGCCGATATCTGATCTGAGTAATATTTACTATCCCCAACTAGGACTTCTTTGATTGGAAATTAGAGGGCCTTGCAATGAACCCCTTACCATTGGTTCCTACTTGATGACAAAGTGAAGATACCTCAGCCATAGGCAACGCTGCTGTTTAACAGAACTGTATAACCCCCCCGGCCCAGCTCTATTGGTTTAACTAACTTAATCTGTAATTGGTCCTGATGAAGGTGATATGAACATATTTTCACCGAAACGTGCGTAGACCACTTCCAGACATTGGAAATCCTACAAGAGACACAGACAAGAAAAGTATCAGTCAAGAAGAATAATTTAACTCTCGAATGTCTATGTTTTTAACTCAAAACTATATAGGATCCCTTATGTACTTTGTATTTTATTGTTATCTTTTGTGTTGTTAGAATGTATGATAGTATGAGTGAATAGGCTGATAGGTGAGAATGTAGTTATGATGACTGGTTGTGGGGTTACTCATAACGGTGTGACTTGCTTTTCAAATGTACTAATTTCAAAATATATGAATTTGCAAAGATTTGTATGATTTTATGCTCTTGTGAACACAAAAATAAGAAAATATACATATAAAAATGAAAAAATAAGTTTTTGATAGATAATAAAATAAAAATATATGAAGAAAACACATGTGAGAAGATTTTGTATATGGGGATATATCTTATGTTTGAGCCTTTTGACCAATGCTGAAATGAGATAGGTCAGGATAGAGGTTTCTCATATTTGTTATTGTTTCCCCCTCCTCTTGGACCTGAAAGTAAATAGGGGGTACCTTTCCTTCTTATAAGAAGTTCTCCCACTTACCAGGCCCAAACCTTTCCTTACATGTAAGGCCCCCCAAGGTAGGCCCAAGGTATCCCCATAGGCAGGGGACAGTGTATGCGGAAGGTAGGACATGTGCTAGTGTGTGTGACATGTCCTTATAGTGAAATACTTGTTAATTCGCTTTTCACTGTTGAAAGGCTATCTGTCCCATAGGCTTAACATTGGAGTTGCTCTGTAACATGTTTACATGTGTAACTTGCACTAGGGACAAGATGGGAAAATTAAGTTTAGACTCTCTAAAATCAGAATTTATTACCGTACCTTTTGGTGAAGGTGTTTTTTAAATCCTGTGTTTGAAAATGGCACTTTTTGAAAGTGGGTATTTTCTTACTTCACCATTCTGTGTGCCTCTGGCTGTTTGTGTAATCAGCGTCTGGTGTGTGAGTGACAGGAGTGGAGATGTGCATTCACTCTAGACAATCACTTGGGGGGGGGTTGAGGTGTGCCCTGCCTTGCCTGGGTGACTCATCGCAGGCCTGAATAGACCTAGTCTGCATTTAGAGTAGTGGGAGGAGTTGTAATTACACCTTTATAGGCTGTGTCTCCCTTTGCACAATGCTGTCTCCGACCCCTGTGGTCATGCTGCACCAGTGAAGGCAGAACTGGTTTGGACTGGTTTTAGAGAACCTTGCACAAAGAGAACAAAGACATTTGGGGTATAAGTATTACACCTACAACCCCAAGACGTTAGACTACTTCTAGGATCAAGAGGAACCTTTGCCAAGGAGAACAGATGGAGAAACTGGAGGAAGAGTACTGCTCCTTTGCTGTGTGCAGTCTGGGGTTGGCCTGCCTTAGCTGTATTTGCCAAGGAAAGGACAAGGACTTTGCTGTGTGCTGTGCCCCCCCTCCTCCTGCTTGAAGAAAGACTCTCCAAGGGCCTGTGTGTGCTGGCATGGCGTTGGAAGACTCGGGAACATCAAAGTCTTCCTTCTGGTGCCCTACTTTACTTTTGGAAATTCCTGGTGCTTCTCATGGGGAAAGTTCCCTTGTGCTTTTTTACCTTTTACAGAGCTTTGTGTGCTGTGCACTGCCATCGCTCTGTGTGCTTTGCTTCTGCACAAGCGCTGTATGTGCTGCCCCACTTCTTTTTGTTTAGTATTGAAAGACACAAGGAGTGCATAGTCCCAAACCCAGTGTGTGGAGAGCAGTGGTGAAGGGGTCCTATGTTTGTGGAAAACCAGGGGGCAGAGCTTGTGGAGGAAGCGCTTTCTTCTCTCCCTCCTGGCAGCCGGCGCGTACATGCCCTCACAGCAGCGCATGGTGAGCGCTGTGTTATTTGCTCTGCTGGATTTTATCGTAAGTCTTCACATGGTGAGTGCTTTGTATACCTCTTGACCACGCCCTACTCAGCGTGGATTAGCCCTGTGTTACTGAGACAGCGCCTGTTCTGCCTTACGTGCCATTCCCGAGGCCCAGTGCGGTCCCCGCCCAGAGCGTCGCAGAAAGCCTGAGGAGGCGGGCACTCCGCGGAGGAAACCGTTCACCTGACCATCAGGGAGCGAACAGACGGAGACTTCACTCCGGGTCCTGTTCATGCCTCCCCCTGGTGCTGAGCTGGCAGGCCCTCACTGCCTAGGTTACGACAGCTGCCCCATATGGTAGTGGGCAGCTGCCTTAACACACCAGGTGTTCGCACTGGCAGCTGCGCCACGTGATCACGGGCAGCTGCCGATCTGTGCATCTATGGGGTCCATTCTTATCAGGTGACCTGATTGGTGTTTCCCTCCCTGCGAAAACTGCTGCATTGGCATGCCCTAGGGGCGTCATGGTAACCAGAATGTGTTCTTAGTGATATGGCCTGGTGGGAACTTTGATTTATGTCAGTATGGGCCAATGTGTTTTTTTTTTCTATATATGGCAAGGTGATCTATGATATACATTTTCTGACGTGAACAACCTATGAAAGTGTACCGTAGTGCTCTGATGATATGGGCAATATATATGTCTACATGCTAATGCCCTATATGTGATGCAATGGCCATTGCCTTATGACAAAGTGATATATGATCTATGTGGCGTCAGGACATGCACCTAGTGGCGCAGTGATTTATGTGTTGTGGCCTAATGTGGTTCACCCAGCACAAAGTGGTATTTGGTCTAACTGGTATGTTCATAACAAGCGCCTAGTGGTGCAGTGATATGTTATGTGGTCTAAACGTGTTTTACATACTACTCAATGATTTATGGTCTAATGTGTCTTATGTGTATATAATACAAAGGCTATTTTTATATAACCTTGTGTGCAGTCTCTTTTGTGGTGTGCCTAGTGGGTCACTGGTGTGTGAGTGTGTGTGTTGCACAAACACTTTACAGACTGCCTCTGGGATAAGCCTGTCTACTCTGCCAAGTTAACAAGGGGGTGAGCAGGGGTTATCTTGGGTGTGTAACTCCCTTACCCTGACTAGAGTGGTGGTTTCTGCCTGGCTCAGGTGTATACCCTAGCCAACCAGAATCCCCATTTCTAACATGTCCTCTTCTATCCAATGCATGTATGTTGAAAGGGGTGCCATTTATAAGAAAGGTGTTGCAAATATAAAAAAGTTCAAGTATGTATTATGTATGTATATGGTACTTTTACTGCACACACCTAACCAAAAGGCAGCGAAGCACTGTACAGGGTCAAAGAAAAGCCTCAAGTCATTGCAAGTGATCAGGATAAGTCTGGAATGAGTGAAGATACAACGGGGGGACTGGGGTGAGTGTGCTGTCAGACTCCTTGACTCCTAGCGTTTTGTTATATCAAAAGTCAAGAGGCTCTACTTTATTCATGGGACTCTGCGGTACTATTCACTGGTATGTACTGATTAACGCTGTACACGTGTTGCGGTTTTGTTGAAAAGATTAATAAAGGTATAATATATATATTTTTTTATAGACAAGCCTAAAGTCAATAAGTAATATAAGAGGTAGCTGGGTTGTGGGTAGGTAATGCATTGGGGTGTAGGGCCATATTTATGACCTGGTTGCAAGAGCGATGCAAACTTAAAGTCATATTTTTGAAGCCACACAAAGCCACTTTGTGTGGCTTTGAATGGCTTCAAAAATATGAAGTAATGCAATGCAGCTCACATCGCAGCTGCTGCTGCATCTGCATCGCAGATGTCCCTGCTTGAAAGTTTTTCATTTACTACAATTTTTGAGAAATCTTTTTTTTCTTATATTAAGCCTCAGTCTTTCCTTTTCGATTTCTAACATCATAGTGATATCTACTCCACTAAAAAAATAAACTGCACAGAGCCCAAAGGCTGCCGCAGAAGTTGCTGGTTTCAGCAAAAAAAAAAAATTGCAGAGCACTCAGGTTTAAAGGTAGGCAAATTTACTTGATAGATCGTGTCTTTAAAATGTGCTATGTCAAGAACAGTACAGATTTTACTTTATCAACTAAGCAGAATTAACACTTTTATTCATAGATGTTAATGACCTATTAAAAAGAACAAAAGACAGCAATGGCTGTGGCAACATTGACCTTTTTAACAAATGTTGAAATTAACACCAACACCAAATTTATTCTGGAAGAACAAGAAAATGTTTTCATTGCAGTTGCTTATTTCATAAATGAGCTTTCTGAAGCTTTCAAATAAAAGTAAAACAATATATGTAATGATTGTTTTGTAAATAAGAAGGACTCTTTTTGCTTCAAACAATTGGGCTCTACCTTAGATAGCTGTAGATGGTTTATTAATTCATTTATTGATGTGTTTATTTTTCTATCTATTGATATATTGTTTTCTAAAGCACAAACTCCATCCGCCCACGTTGTATCCCACTGTCACAATTTGAAGAGTACCATTAATAGGCAGCGAGTATTCGCTGTTTCAGATATGCGTGCATTTTCCGTAAAGAGGTGAAGAAAGCCAGGAATAGGAGAACAGTAAAGGGACTAGTTTAATTTTAGATTAATTCAAATAATGGCATATGATAGTTGGATAAATATAGGGAGTACAAAAGCAGTAAATGTTTGAATTATGAACAGGGATGTTCAAAAACACAGGTTTGAGGTAATATATTTAACTATGCTGAGGTGGGTTAAGACTACAGACGTATAGAAATACGGGGCATATTAACAAGCCAGGCGTTAAAATTATCGCCGCTTTAGCGGCCGAAAACTGCCGCTAAAACAGCGATAATGGGCTTGATAATATGCTCTATGGAATTCCAATTGAAGTCCATGTTAAATGTGAAGGCCATCTAACCTGAGCTTCAATTGGAATTCCATAGAGCATATTTTCAAGCCCATTATCGCCGTTTTAGCAGCAGTTTTCGGGCGCTAAAGCGGCGATAATTTTATCGCCTGGCTTGTTAATATGCCCCTAAGTAATATACAAAGGCTAATTACAGTTGCAAGCCATGGCAATGCACATGGAATAGAAAACCTACTTAGGCTCTCTTTGTTAGTGCAGGAGGGTAAGGGGGCGGATTTTCCCCACTCGTGGAGTCACCAATACCCAGTATACCAGTAGCTCTGGGAATAAGGAAAACCTGCCTGATTGTGACTTGGACCCTGTGGGTCCACTAAGAAATAAACAATTACTGGAAATCAGTAATTCAGGGTCTGGTTTCCTCAATAACTCATCATTTTGGGCCAGACTTTCACCCAGAGATTTTGACTGCTTTTATCAGCAAATATGTCCAGTGAAATTTAAGGGATCTGCTGTGTTCCAGCAGATTTCTTAATTCAGCTGAAAATGAGATTAAGAGGCTACTTGTAATGAGGTACAAAATGTCCTAAAGAGTCTTAGAGGGAAATTCTGAAGGTTACAAGGAGAAGGTAATTACGTTGGGTCACATTAGGTATGTATACAGCTAAGTGAAAAAATGAAATCCAGAATGAAAGTAGGAAGTATATAAGGACTGTTCATGAAGGGATTCAAGGTAAAATATATGTAATCAACGAGAGAGAGAGAGGGATACCAGGTCACTCCTAGACCCCCTAACAGAAATCTTAATTAAACAACATAATAGTGAAGCTGCAAAACAAAGGAAAAGCTAAGAATAAACGGCGCAAGAGAATCACTCCAGTGGATTAAAAGAACTCTCGCTCACCAACCTAGTTGGTGACATGCTTTATCAGTGGGTTCCCACCAGAGAGGCCGAGTGCCTCCCTGGTGTGCTACGACGCCTGGTTACAGCGGAGCAGGGTTTTTGTGTAATCCAAATGTGATTAGGTGTGATGTGATTTAAAAAGGGATCAGTTAGACCATAAACAAACTTTATTCGCGGTGAATTGATCACTACTAAAAACAGTGTGGTGGATGATACACAGACTGGCTAAATTGACCAGACGCATCCATGGTGAAAAAGGAAAGAAATAGTCAACATGTTTCTGCCTCTAATCGCTCATTGCGAGGCTTTCGTCAGTACCAAGAAATCAAAGAAGCCCCACGGTGGTATGCGCTCGCTAAGGCGCACCCTAACTAGTGGAGTCTGGGACCAGTATCACTTATGGTTCGTAGTCAGGGCTTCAACATTTTTGAAAGCCACGTGTCTCTGTAAAAAAGAAGAGCAAACACACAGACAGATCAAGTTGTACAGGTAAACATAGAAATAGTTAACAGTGCCTCAGTGACTTGAGTGATCCCATGAGTGATCATGCTTGGACCGTTTGTTTGAGAAAAAGTGCTCATTACGTTCCCACTATAGCTGTAATGTGAACGATTGTGATACCCAACAAATGAAGGTACAGCAGTCTAGGCACTTTATATACTTATATCTCTATCGAGTGCTAGGCTTTGTTTTATTGGCCACATGGTTTATGTAGAAAAGGCTGCTAAACAAAGTACGCCAAACTGGCCCATGCCGAAGGTGTGGAGAAAGAATAATGTTAAAATCGCTTATCGGACTAGACTGAACTGAGCAAGCAGCTTGCGAATGTCAATAATTCTGGGCAAAACAAGCTGTTACAATAAAATAAAATAATATAAACATGGAAGCTGGATTTCATGATGCAGGCTTGCTTAAAATATCCGGTAAAGATACCCCATGGGTCCTGGTGGGGGGTGCGAACTTTTAGTCACACTCTATACCAGGTAGAAAGCAATACCAGGGGTTAGTGTACTGGTTTCAATCAAAACGGCATGTCGCGTCTATGTAAAAAAACTATTACTTACTACGGCAAAGTTCACTGCCCGTAGTTGACCTGCATAATCCATACCACAGAACCCCGCAGATGCCGCCTTGTTAGATGCATCGGGTTTAAATAACGCATCAAACATTTCGTCCCCGTTCCGGAATTGGAGGCATCAGCGTTGTGACGTCATAGCGTTGCGACGAGCGTCTCGTGTTAAACAACTAGACCTGTCGGAATTGAGTCAAAACTTCTTACTTTGAATATATCTAACTTTATCAAGTGCCTAAGAGTAGCGCGATGTGGTAGTGATTTTGTACTCTCTATATAGGCCAGGCGCGGCAGTTTTTTGTTTACTATGAGATAAAGAACTGTAAGAAAACGTCTTTTGACATTTAAGGAGTGACAGTGTGTCTTTGAGATGTGCAGGGAATTAAGCACAAACGAGTGTGACCAGATCACTCCACACTTGAATCAGCAGTATTTAACCTGACTGACACCACGCTACCGTGCCGGCTGACCGAATCCTACAACAAGTTGGAAATCAGAAAGAAGGATGGTTGATATTGACTAATCCCATGTCGTCTGAAAAACAACAATTGAATTTATAAAAAATCACCACATATAATTTTCAGATACTTTTAGATTTTATGAGGTTTTAGAAAGGAGAAATCCTATTTTTTGAATGAATTCAGCGCAGACCTCAAGAAAAAAAGTTGTTTTTTGTGCCCTGAAGAAGTCCGCGAGGATGAAACGCGTTGGCTACGGTCTTTTTATCTTGCTGGAAAGATAGACCACGTTAGTTGAATTGCAGTTGGTATGTGAGCGTTGAGTCCAGGTACTGCCACTCTCCAGATTTAAAGTTTTAGTCGGTGCAGTTAAGTGGCAAACACTGCAATTCCCACATGACCCTGGACTCTCGGCGGGCCCCAGGCATTCAGGACGGTTGGTGTTGCTTCATTCTCAGTTTTCCGTGGGCGAGTATGTACCCGCTTTTTTGTATAAGAACAGTGGTTTTGACCATTTTCTGTTGTTACTTTCCAAAATCTTCCAATGCCTATTTATTGGTTTGGAGATCGCATTTGAGACAATGTTGTACGTGATTACACAGGTCAATGGAACTTCTTCTGAACGTTTCTGATGGTGCTCGAGTAGGGCTTCCCTTGGTTGGTTCCTCGCTCATTTGCAGCTCCTTTTGAGGATCCAATCTGGGTAACCTCGTTGTCGTAGTTTGTTAGTTAGATCAGTAGTCTGGGAGCGGTAATCGTTAATCCTCCTGCAGTTGTATTGGATCCTCAGGTACTGACCATAAGGTAGATTCTCTCGCAGGGGTCTCGGGTGGAAGCTAGAAAACTCAAGTAAATTGTTTTTAGCCGTAGGTTTATAATGAGTCTTGGTTAATAATTTTCCTTCTGATTGGGCTATTACCAAGTCTAAAAAAATCATCTCTTTTTTGTCCATGGTGTGTGTGAACTTTAGATTGGGATCCAGGGTGTTAATCCATTCTACAAATTCCAAAAGTGGGGCTTCAAGTCCCTGCCAGATGACCAGAATATCATCAATGTATCTTTTCCAAAAAGATATACCGGAAGCGTAGGGGTTACCTGCATTAAGTATGTATTTCTATTCAAAATCATGGACATACAGTCCCGCTCTATGCTTGGGGCAAAGGTGCTGCCCATAGATGTCCCTGTTGTTTGTAAAAAAAGTTCACCCTTGTATTAAAAAAAATTAAGTTTTAAGGCCAGAGTGGCACAATCAATAATGAATTGTTTGGGAGTCCGGTGTTCCCAGATGCCTTCATTAAGGGCCCCACTCAGAACTCTGATGGTATCGTCCTGAGGAATGCTGGTAATGAGACCAGGATTATGGCGTCCTCATCAACCGTAAACTCCTGTAAAATGGCCAGGAGGCTCTTAGTGTCTTTGAAGTAGGTAGTTGTCTTTTGGACGAGAGGCTTCAAGAAAAAGTCACTGAACCGTGACAAAGGCTCCACAAGGGAGTTAATCCCTGACACTATCGGGCATCCTGGGGGAGGCGTCTTGTTTTTGTGTGTCTTAGGGAGGGTGTAAAAATACGGAATTATTCCCTGACTCGTATTCAGAAAATCAGCCTCATGCTTTGTAATGTGGCCATTCACCTCAGCACAATTGACCAAACTATTGATTTAATTTTTAAGTTCTGAAGATGGATCACTGGTCAGGGGGGTGTAGTTCCTCAGGTCACTCAGGAGACGTCTACACTCTCTATCATAGTCTCCTACATCTTGAATGACCAAAACTCCACCTTTGTCAGCAGGCTTGATAACGATTGAGGTGTTGGATTGAAGAGACTGCATTGTTTGGAATTCTTCCGCGCTGAAATTCTTGAAGGTTCCTAATTCCTCAAAGGCTTCAACGTCATTAAATACCGCCTGTTTAAAGGCAAGTATTTCAGGGGGAACCGTGTGATGAGGTAGAAGGAAGGTGGACTTAGGTCTGAGTCTGGTATCTCCAGAAGTGTTTGGTACCTCATATGGGCTGAGTTTTTAAACAAAAGCTTTAAGTTTCAGCTTCCTAAAAAATTCCGATAATTCGCAGTGTAACCGGAATTTGTCTAAGCGTGTTGTAGGCACGAAGCCCAGACCTCGCTCAAGGACTGCTGTCTCTGTTGGAGTTAGATTTACTTGGGAGAGATTCGTAATCAAACTGCTTGGTCCCGCCTGTTGGTCCTGTTGTTTTCTGCGTGTGTGGTTACCCACTGCATCTTACTGTTCCCAGTGTACTTGTCCTGTCCCTCTTCTTTTACCTCTTCCCCTCCGTCCCCTCTCTAAAAAAGGAGGGTGAAAGGTGTTTTGTGGGTAGGGGGGAATTGGCATGAATGGTGGCCATCATCAGGAGCTGTGGATGTTGGAATTGATTGCGAAAACCACCACCCATTAGTGTAGGAAAGGCTGGCCACATTTGGTGAGGGAAATGTTGTCGACCCCTACCTCTGCCCCTCTGCCTAGATTAAAGCTACCCCCATTTGAACCACTTGACGTGGATACGTCATCTTCAGATGTGTCAGAACCAATAGTGTTCCTTGGGGGTGCTGTATAGTCAGGGTCAGCATAAGGGTATATCTTGTTGAATGTAAACTTCTTTAGATCTTTTTGAAATTTCTGTACTTTGGACTTTGTAAGATTGTCTTTATAGTCGTTGATATCTTTATTCAATTCATCAAGTTTTTTCTTATACATGCTTAATGTGGTCTGAAAATGATTTTTAGTAAGCTTAATTTCCACCATCATTGCTTCCGATAACCTAAGTGCAGTTTTTATGATGAGCACTAACCAGTCGCAGGTACAGTGCCACGCGGTCTGGACCCATTCTTTTCTAAAAACCGCATCTTCTAAGAAAATGCGTGGGGCATTTGTGACCAGTAGACCTTTGGGAGCAGTGTTATTCCGCAGGTACTCCGTTAAGATAGTACCATGAAGTATAGTCCGGATCCTGTTCTGTTTTTGTTCTGTTAATTTCTCCCAATCACTGGTCTGGGAAATGGTTTGTACTATCGTCGGATCTGAAAACAAAGAGGGGGTAGCCAAAATGGCATCCACCCCTGCATCAGAAAATGACAATCTTGGAATGTCCATGTTATTTGCAAAGTTCAGTCAAAGTCCTTTAAGCAATATAGAGAGACAAAGGATCTCTCACAGCTGTGCGCTGCCTAAATATATGTAATCAACAAGAGAGAGAGGGATACTGGGTCACTCTTAGACCACCTAACAGTAATCTTAATTAAACAACAGAAGAGTGAAGCTGCAAAACAAAGGAAAAGCTAAGAATAAATGGCGCAAGAGGATCACTCTAGTGGATTAAAAGAACCCTCACTCACCAACCTAGTTGAAGACATGTTTCATCATTGGGTTCCCACCAGAGAGGCCGAGTGCCTCCCTGGTGTGCTACGACGCCTGGTTACAGCAGAGCAGGGTTTTGTGTAATCCAAATGTGATTGGGTGAGATGTGATTTAAAAAGTGATCAGTTCGACCATAAACAAACTTTATTCACTGTGAACTGATCACTACTAAAAACAGTGTGGTGGATGATACACAGACTGGCTAAATTGACCAGACTCATCCATGGTAAAAAAGAAAAGAAATGGTCAACATGTTTCTGCCTCTAATCGCTCATTGCGAGGCTTTCGTCAGGACCAAGAAATCAAAGAAGCCCCACGGCGGTATGCGCTCGCTAAGGCGCACCCTATCCTTTGGAGTCTCTGCTGTAACCAGGCATCATAGCACATCAGAGAGGCACTCGGCCTCTCTGGTGGGAACCCAATGATGAAGCATGTCAAGAACTAGGTTGGTGAGTGAGGGTTCTTTTAATCCACTAAATTTGATCCTCTTGTGCCGTTTATTATTAGCTTTTCCTTTGTTTTGTGGCTTCACTCTTCTGTTGTTTAATTGGGATTCAAGGAAAGTCATAGTTAAGACAGAGCTTTGAATGTTACGCAGTTAGTCCATGAGAGTTGAGCGCCATACATGCTTAAAAAGATCCAAATTACAGAGTTAGTAAAACCCATATGTAAATTATATTGCTTTGGTTGTTTGTTGGCTGATAGCGTTGGAAGTGAGTAGGCGAGATCATATTCAAAATGAAACATTTAATGTGATTTCAATTTGGTGGAGAGAGTGGCATAGCTAGGAGGACAGCAGTCTGCCTCTCCAATAGCAAGGGACCATACATTTTTAGGTTACGCTTTGAAAATACATGTGCAATTCTATATATAACAGCAGTGACTGCAGACAAACAGTGTTCACACACGCTCTCTCTCCTTTTTAGGTCGAGCCTAGGCAGCGCGCATGCACTGTCTGCAAGACCTGTTGTTGTCTCCTCTATCGGCTTTTAGCATGCCCATGAATTGCCATTTGTTCGTTGTTGTGCCATTTGGAAATGCGGGGTTTTTATTGGTGCATTGAGTCTGATTCTTCCGCCTTTGCGTGCTTGGGTCATGCCCAGGCGATTTCACTCATTGTTTGCTTGCGTTGGCCATCCCAATACTTCCGCGGTTGCTCCTGGTCATCCTGATCTGCCTTTTTATTTTGTAGGTTATCAACATCGTTTTAGGCTTTAAGGCCATTTCATGGACAATGCTCTGTTCCGCACCTGCAAAGTGGCAATTTCTGTGTGGTAGTTGTTGGGCTATGCCAATAGCTCTAACTAAAAAAAATGCAATACCTATTGCATTTCTAATATTTGTTTCTTTTTTCTCTCTCTCTCTTCCTCATTTTCAAGCGTGAGTAGCTTGTATATTCTTGTTTTATTTTTCAACTTTTTGCAGAGAACCTCATGGCATCTCTACCAGTGCCTCTAGACCCTCAGGTCTATTTTGCAACTTACATCATCAGCAACAGACAGCGATCAATCACTTGTGTTTAGGTTTCCCCTGCAAAGTGAGATTTTAGTCAATATTGTTAGTCTAATATCTTACACAGGCATCATTTTTAAAATAAATTCCCAATTTAATTATTGTGAATTAACCACCAATACACCGGAAAAGTAGAAATTTCATAGTAAATAGTTCTGAACAATATGACTGCTTCAAAGTTAGTGTTTGACATTTTTCTCCTAACTTCTCCCAAACACGACAGTAACATGGCTGGCTCATCACATCCCAAACAGCTTTAGGGCTTTGAACATAAAATGATCCCCTAACCATTCTTGGCATGATGGTTACACACCTGTAAATATGCTTAAAATGCTGTTGGAGAGAAGTACATTCCATCTGTAAAACATTTCTAAATAAGATTGAATCCTTTTTTGTCATGAAAATGTTTACTTTGCAGAATTCTCAAAGAAGCAGCTACTGCAAGACAACCCTCTTGTTTTAGTGGAATCTTAAATATTTTGCGTCTGATATGTTGAATTTTGAGGTGCCTCTAAGTGACACAGACACGTAACACTTGTATGATGCACAACCGTTTTCTGCAAGTGAAAGAGATACTTCCATATAGTATGAATATAGAATAAACCCTAAAATGGGCAAAAGAAGGCAATTTTTAAAAGATAGCTGTAATAGCATTAACAAAAGAAGCTCACCTTTTGTTAGAAGAAGTGTTTACGAAAGGCCTTATGTAACCCTGGGCGTAGTTTGCGTAGTAGTGCACTTCGCAAGCTACGCATAGCTACGCGAACTGCGCAGTGCACTGTGCAAAATGCCGTTCGCACTGATTGCACAGTGCCGGATGCTTGTCCGCACAGTGCAATCATTGCAAACCGCATTTTGCACAGTGCAAGCAGTCGTTTTCTGCCACTCGAGTAGATTTGTACTCAAGCGGCAGCTTTTACAACGCGGACTGGTAGTTTCTCATCGTGAGCGGTGGTGAGCATACGTGACCACTCGCAATGAGAAACCTGACCTCCCCGCGTTTAGAATCTCACCGGGAGGTTTATTATCCACGCTCGCGATCGGCAACTTGATGTTGCTGATCACGAACGAGGAAAAAGTCTAGCCGGGATGTTATTTTGCTCGCTCGCAGTCGCCAACTTGACGTTGAGGACCGCGAGCAAGCAAAAAATGCCCGCTACGTTATGCATTTTTGCACTGTGCTACGTGCAATATGCGTAGCGCGTAGTTGCACAAACTACGCAAGCGTAGCGCAGCCGCGGCCCGTGGAGGGAGTTCCGTGGGGCGGGAAGGCGGGGCGGGGGAGGGGCAGGGTGGGGGGGTTCTAAAAACTGGAATATAGATAATTGCAGGTAAGTAAACAATTAAATAAATAAAACGAATTTCGTAGCGCGCGCTACGAAATTCGTTTTATTTATTTAATTGTTTACTTACCTGCAATTATCCATATTCCGGTTTTTAGAACCCCCCACCCTGCCCCTCCCCCGCCCCGCCTTCCCGCCCCACGGAACTCCCTCCACGGGCCGCGGCTGCCGTAGCGTAGTCCTATGCTCAGGGTTAGTCTTATGTCTGCTGAATACTTTATGTTCTACACAACCTTTTTCACTCCAAGAGGTAGAAAGGACGATGTTAAATAAATGGTGTACAGAAATCCTTAGCTGTTAGTGAACAGCATTTTGATTAGGAACAGGTGAATGAAGATTTCTTGCTTAGAAAACCCTTCAATTTTCTGCTGTGCTGCTTTCCATTTTTACCAATAATTATGTCTATTAAAATGTCAAAATATTTAGATGGTAATGCCACAGAATTTGTTTGACCTTTCATTGCACGATATGACAAATAATTTACCTTCTCCTACTGCGCAATTAAGAATACCACATCCAATAGTTTGCTCCTTCATTGTTTCATAATTTCACTTCCCCAGCCAATAATCGAACGAGTTTAAAGCACGGAACATCCAGCAATGATTCTTTTTTCACTCTTTCATGGTTGCTAAAAATCACTTTGGGCCCTATTCACATAGATACATTTAGTCGTTAAAGTGCATTTGCAACCACATTTACCTCTTCTTATGTCTGCCAGGAATTCACTTTGAGATTCGTGGTAGGTATAAACCCATTTATTAGTGTGGAGATCTCCACTACGTGTCCTGAGTTTTCTGCTGTCTTAAATCCCACTCAGGGGATGGGTAGCGAATGTTCCAAGGTGTGGTTTGTCTTGAAAAGTGGGTAGCACCCACGAATATTTTCATTTGTCACATTTCCAGACCTTGATCCGACCCTTACTCACCCTGGAAAGGGTGGGAGGTTTACTCCTGCATAGGGCTGGATAGACTCCCCTTCCAGGTTCAGAAGGGAAATGGATCACCATCTGATTGGGTCAGTATGTCGTGGAGGGGTTTTCTCCACAGGGAGAAATATTTACCCTGCTGAAAAAAATACGTAGGATCCTATTTCCCCTATAGACACAGTGAGAATAGGAGCCTGCTGGTAGAGTCACCGAACGGTCCCTGAAGTAGGCCTGGAACCCTGTACATGACACAGTTTTCCAGGTGTACTACTGGGAGTGTTGATAAATAGAAAAAAAAGTAGGAAAAGTTCGGTCAGGTGGAGGCAGAGATCTCCACCCATACTTTTCCTAATCTCTTTGTAAATTGGACTCATAGGAACAAAGAAAGTAAGTCCATTCTGTGCTTTTAACATTTCAAGGATGCATTAACTCTTGTAAGTACACCAAGAAATGTATTTATTTATTTCACACATGTATATATTGCAAGGGTATTAGGGTGCTTCACTTAAAACAATGATTCTACATTAGAAGACACCAGTGTAAGAATACATTCTGAAACACTTTTGGACAATGAAGGTAAGATAGTATGGTGGAAACAAAAATGACTAAAAAGGATATCTTCAAGATGCTTCCTGAAGGTAGTGATTGGTGTAAGTGTTCTCAGATAATGGAGTTTCATAAGTAACTGGCAGTTCTGGAGAATGTCTGTTTCAGAGTCACAGAGCTCCTGAAATCAAGAATTACTAAAATACTTACCGTAAAAGGGGCAGGCAAAGGGTGGCGTAAATATGGGGCAGCGCCAAAATTAAGATCAGGGAAAACCTAGTCTTACCCTGGCGCAACGAGGGGAAATGTTTAATTTCTCCTCGTTTTTGCTGTTTCCTTGTGTGCTGCATTGTGCAGCACACATGGAAACAGCAAAATGGCATTGACTGTTTATGTGCAGGAAGGTGTACCTTCCTGCACGTAAACAATCATTTAAAAAAATGACGCTTTGCAACTTCTATGTGTGCTGCATTAGGTAGAACACATAGAAGTTACAAAACATAATTTGAAGATTGTTTATGTGCAGGGAGGGACACCTTTCTGCACATAAACAATCTTCCCCTGCAACGCAGACACCCTTGCAGTATGGTGCAAGGGAGCCTGTGTTGGCGCTAAGCAGCTTCATTTAGCACCAGAGCAGGGGGAAAAGCAGGCTGCACTATATTGTTCTAAATATGGTGCGGCCCTGTGTATCAGAAGTGGTGGAGCGCCAAGGATGCTAACGCCGCGCTCCTCCACTTCTATTGTTAATATGCCCTCACTGTTTTACATCCACATCATCCCTCTGCTTCCTGCAGGAGTGCATGCAGTCAAGCTACAACAATTTAGGATCACCAGAAAGCATTGAAGATTCATCCCATTCTGGTGAAGCAGTTGCTTCTTCATGAGATCTGATCTTTCTTTATGAATTGCTTGCTTCTATGACATGATTTCAAATTCTAATGTCTTTCTGATGTTAATCTTTAGACTTCCCTCCACCAAAGATTACATCCAATAACATTGCTTGCTCAGTCATGGTTCCAGACAACACTAGTATGTCTTCAAATCGCTTAATGATATTGTATGGGTGTGGCATTGTGCTTAGTATCTTCTTCAGGCCGTCCTGTAAAAGATGATGGGGTTGTTCCTAAATTCTTGTGTCAAGACCTTTCACTCAGCTATACCTTGTTTCCAGTGGACTACATGCAGATGCATACTGTGTAGGCCGGCTTTAGGGTGGTGTGACCAGTGCAACAGCTCGGGTGGGGGGTTATGTTCTAAAATATCTTATTGGTTTAAAAGCTCTTGCTGCAGTGTTCCTTGCATGTCCAGTCATTTTCAGGCAACAATAAAAATGTCAAGATTACTCCAGTGATTTATGTACCTGCTGGAGAGAGATTCGAGTTTTGTTTACTGGCAGCTTTGACTCATAGTCTGCATTCACACATTGCTGCTGTTGGGGGAGAGGAGAGAGGAGGCCTAGGAACCACAACACCCAGCAACACTCGAGGCAGGGAGGAGCCTGTTAGCGTTGGCATGCACTCTTCACCAGCTGCTGCTCCCCACGGCATGGGACGCCACTTCTGCATTCATGCATTGCTAATGTTGTGGGGAGGAGAGAGGAGGCCTTGGGACCACAAGGTCCAGCAACACTTGGGGCAGGGAGGAGTGCATTAGAGCGGGCATTCTCTCTTGACGAACTGATGATCCCCACGGTGCAGGACACGGCTTCTGCCTACACACATTGCCGCTGTTGGGGTAAAGGAGAGAGGAGGCCTAGGGACCACATGGCCCAGCAACACTCGAGGCGGGGAGTGTTAGCGCCGGTGTATGCTTTTCACCAGCTACTGCTCCTCGCAGTACGGTGCACCCGGGGGCATGCCTGGGAACAAGAGCGGGCCCATCAATGTTCATCCAAGCCCAGAGGAGAGGATGCAGGGCCTGCTCTCTTGGATCCTGGTTCTTGGGTCCAGAATTGTTGTATTCCTCCAGCTATAGAGGTACCTTTTCGGATCTTTATGTTGGGCAGTATAGGCTAATCATCTGTACACAACAGACCCTGGGGATCATCCCCTTGAGGCCAATTGGAACTCCAGCTCCGGGAACAGGTTTATTACTAACTATTTAACAACTATCATGGGGCAAATAATTCACAATTTAATTTTGTGGAGGACAATATCAACTCAGGAGGTAATCAACTTCTACGGTTACGGTTTCCCTCGCTTCCGACAACCTCGGGTTACATGGGTGGTAAGTGATATAGCAAAAGTCGCAATAGAAGTTATAAACGAAGGGCAACAACAGTTTAAAACTGCCCTGCCCTAAATTTCTCAAGCAGTGATAACCTGGGCTCTAGGAAGACCCCCAGGATATTGCGCCATGAAGTAGCAAATTTAGCGGCACAAATACGGAAATTTAGCGGCACAAATACGGAAATTTAGCGGCACAAATATGGAAATTTCGCTGCATTTTTGTGGCACTTTATTTTGTAATTTTTCCTACAAAAAATGCAGATATCTTATTTGTGTGAGTTATTTTATAACATGAAGCTATGTATATTTGGTTTATTTACAAATTAGACAATTAATTTCGGGTCAAGGCTACATATAGGACATAAACCTGTTAATGAATAAATGCACATGGAACCTATAAGCTTGTCGCCTTAGGTATTAATCTTGGCCATGTATGTGCAATTCTTCTGAGCAGTCCAAATCTAGCCCAATATTGTGCTGCTGATTATAATGCAAAAACAATAATGCCCGAATGCATTGCTCTAAGAGGGACCGTTGTCTCGCTGACACAATAATTTTGTAGATGCTATTGCTCCTTTCAGCATCTGCAGAACTGGTCACACAGTCCTTGTACACAGCTGCAAGCTGTGAGAGGACTGGAATGCGGTTAGCCATCCCACGCCAAAAGAAGTCAGTGTCGATCACCCCAGAAATGGATGCCTGTACTGCTTCTGGGCCTACATGTTCAAAGTAGAGGCGAAGCTCCTGATCATGAACTTCGCTCAAACCAGGGATGGCTGAATATGCACTCTTGTCCTTAGGCAGGATGCAGAGTCATGCAGGATTGAAAGGTACACATGCTTCATGAATCCAATGCCGGCTTGGGCCTCCCCATGTACTTGCCCACCTTTTCAAGAGAATTTTCAAAAGCTTCATTAAGTTGGGCTGTTATCTTTTTTTCTGTATCAGACTTAATTTAGCCCCTGCAGCGGACTCTAGAAATGGTTGTAGTGACTCCAGAGCGAGGACTGAATTGTTTGTGAGGTTCACGTGGAGGTCCTCTAGATAGTCATACACCTTCAATGTCACTGGTGTTTGACTCTAGAATAAGTCCATCAGACTTAAAATGTTTTGGCATTTTTCTGCCACAATGTCTAATTGAACTTGAATGCAGTTTTTTGGGTCGCTGTTCAAAATCCTTAGCAGATTTTCAAGGGAATCTGGCGGAGACTTGCTGAGTTGCATCACAGACTCAACAAACCCAGCATAAGCCTCAAAGTGCTTGCAGCGGTACTGGACAGCAGCAAACCAAGAATTCCACCGGGTACTGCAAGGGTCAGGTGCCATCTGTGGTTTCATCCCATGGTTCTCAGCAAAATGGTGCCGGTACCTTCTCTTTCTGCTACCAGCCATGTAAAAGATTCGCGAGAAGTACAGAAGGAACGCATTTAGCTCCACAAAAGGCTTCTTAAACGACTCTCCAATAAGGTTCACTATGTGTGCCAAGCAGGTGATATGTGTGGCATTTGTATACAGATTTCTCAACACAGTGTTGTATGCCTTGAGCATGTATGCCGCATTTTCAGTGTTAAAGGAAATAACTTTCTGAACAGCTATGCTATACGCTGTGAGCACCTTCACAAATGCTCGCGCTACAGTCCCATGGATGCACTGTGAGAGGAGCACTGTGTCTGCTAGGTGGGTGTGGATCTGACGGCCACCCTGCACAGAGACCACTGCAAATAACATATTCAACACACACCACCCTTCAACATCAGGTGTTTCATCAAATAATACACTGATCTTCTGATCTTGCAATTGTTCTTTCAGCTCCAGGTATCGCTCCACCATTCCGTACTCAGTCATAGAGAAACTTGCGCAACACAGGGTGGTCGGTTTTGCTCAGCGGAATGTTCAGTGATGTGCAGACATTGACCTGCTCACTTATTATTTCCTGGTTTGAGGCACCGGCAGCTGCACTCTTTGTGAAAAGTGAGTTCACAGTAATCTGACGAGCACTTTTCATTGAAGAGTGAGGGTCTGTAGCATCTACACAGCTCTTCACGTGTTTTTGGGACCCCACATGCATATCCACTGGGTGTTTCCAGATGTGGTCCACTGCCACATTGCACACACTGCAAAACAGCACTCCACCATCAGCATGCATCACAGAACTGTACTCCTGTGGCCTGATATGCTGCGGTTATATGGGTAGGTAGAATGTGATCAGTGCTTCACAGCCTTCACAAGCTGCAGAAACATCTCCATGCTGCTTTTGTTTTGGTACAAAAGGGGGTAGTGATGGACGGAGCATCAGAACCAATCAAACACTCACACCCAGTCAACAGATCTGGGTTTGATCCATCACCGTTCTTTAGCCCACTCTGCCACCCCAGTTCAGACATGGCCATATGCAAATCAGTCTGACCCTGTGCCTCATGGGAACGGTCCAGCCCGAACTGCCAAGCCATGCCTTCCCTGGACCGGAAACAAGCTTCCTAGGACCGGTTTCTGGCATTACAGCTGTCTTCAGCCAGGCTTGCTTGAATCCAGTGGCAAAGTGAGCAAGGGACTCACGTCTGAGCATACCCTGCCAACTTATGGCGAACAAAGCGGTACAAAAGGGGGTGGTGATGGACGGAGCATCAGAACCAATCAAACACTCACACCCAGTCAACAGATCTGGGTTTGATCCATCACCGTTCTTTAGCCCACTCTGCCACCCCAGTTCAGACATGGCCATATGCAAATCAGTCTGACCCTGTGCCTCATGGGAACAGTCCAGCCCGAACTGCCAAGCCATGCCTTCCCTGGACCGGAAACAAGCTTCCTAGGACCGGTTTCTGGCATTACAGCCGTCTTCAGCCAGGCTTGCTTGAATCCAGTGGCAAAGTGAGCAAGGGACTCACGTCTGAGCATACCCTGCCAACTTATGGCGAACAAAGCGGTACAAAAGGGGGTGGTGATGGACGGAGCATCAGAACCAATCAAACACTCACACCCAGTCAACAGATCTGGGTTTGATCCATCACCGTTCTTTAGCCCACTCTGCCACCCCAGTTCAGACATGGCCATATGCAAATCAGTCTGACCCTGTGCCTCATGAGAACAGTCCAGCCCGAACTGCCAAGCCATGCCTTCCCTGGACCGGAAACAAGCTTCCTAGGACCGGTTTCTGGCATGGGTTCAAACTGGAACGGCATGGTGAGCAAAAAAACGATGGATTTAGGCCCAGATCTCTGTACTGGGGTGAATGTATGACATTGTTCTGCATTCTGTCCATCAATTGTTGTTTTTGCAATTGTCACCCTGAGTGGGAAGGGTATGCCCAGACGTGGGTCCCTTGCTCTCCATGCCACTGGAATCAAGCTATCCTGACTGAAGAGGGGTGAAACCCCGAAACCGGTCCTAGGATGCTTTTTTCCTGTCCAGGGAGAACCTGGCTTGGCAGTTCGGCTGGACTGTTCCCATGAGGCACAGGGTCAAGACTGATTTGCATATGGCTGGGTTCAAACTGGAACGGCATGGTGAGCAAAAAAACGATGGATTTAGGCCCAGATCTCTGTTCTGGGGTGAATGTATGACATTGTTCTGCATTCTGTCCATCAATTGTTGTTTTTGCAATTGTCACCCTGAGTGGGAAGGGTATGCCCAGACGTTGGTCCCTTGCTCTCCATGCCACTGGAATCAAGCTATCCTGGCTGAAGAGGGGTGAAACCCCTAAACCGGTCCTAGGATGCTTGTTTCCAGTCCAGGGAGAACCTGGCTTGGCAGTTCGGCTGGACTGTTCCCATGAGGCACAGGGTCAAGACTGATTTGCATATGGCTGGGTTCAAACTGGAACGGCATGGTGAGCAAAAAAACGATGGATTTAGGCCCAGATCTCTGTACTGGGGTGAATGTATGACATTGTTCTGCATTCTGTCCATCAATTGTTGTTTTTGCTTTTGTTTTGGTGGCTTGTTGCTCCTTTGGAATCCAAAAGATCTTGGGGGTTGTGGCGCAGTCAGGTAACTCACCTACAAATATATTTGGTGTTACTAGATGTGTTTCAAAGAGAAAAAACGGCATTGCAATTGTTGAATGGAAAGTTAAGAAAATGTAGGGAAGCAGTGTTTAAAAATGCACGTAACTCTGAAGCACTTGCAAATGGCAAAAAAATTGAAAACTTGTTGAGACAGAACTGTAATGGAAAATGGCCCTCCCCAAACGGAGTTGAGCAAACAGTTTTAAAACAGCATGGTCAGTTGCAAAGAAAGGAGAACGTGAAACCTTTTGAAGCGAAGTTGCATACATGGAGTGTTAATACATACAGGTAGGCAGAAGTCCTTCACAGTGAAATGGCACACTTGTTGGTTCCTTTAGGCAAGTCTGAGTCCTCTTTATGGGGGTGTGGTTCAGTCACTGGACTGGCCTGAAAATGTATTTGGTGTTATTTGATGCCTTCCAAAGAGGAAAAAAGTCATTGCAATTGTTGAATGGAAAGTTAAGAAAACCTAGGGAAGAAGTGTTTAAAAATGCACATAACTCTGAAGCACTTGCAAATGGCAAAATAATTTAAAACTTGCTGAGACAGAATCGCAATGGAAAATTGCACTCCCCAAACGGAGTTGAGCAAACAGTGTTAAAACAACATGGTCAGTGAAACCTTTAGAGGCAAAGTTGCCTACATGGAGCGTTAATACATACAGGTAGGCAGAAGTTCTTTGCAGTGAAATGGCACACTTGTGTGGTCCCTCTAGCAACTTTGAATCATCTGTGGAGGGCGGTGAGAGAGAGAGGTGGGTTGGCCCAACAGAAAAAACATAAGGCAAAAATGTTTACCTAAAAACAACCAACCCTGCCCCTAAGTGCTTGCAAATTAAAAATAACATGACAAAGGTTGCATGGGTGGAGCAAATAGGGCAAAAGAGGGCAGGATGAGCCACCTGCAAAGAAAGGGAAACCTAAAACCGTCCAAAACAAATTTGTAAAAGTGTAGTTTGTAGGAGCACATAAGCCAGGTGTTTGCACTCGGGGAGAAGGAATGAGAGCAGGCAACAGTGCTTAACGGGTGTGTACGGAAAATACCCATATTGCCCCAAACCACCCCCCCAAAAAAACCAATGAAACACACAAGATCACACAGAATTCCATCGCAAAACCATGCACAGCCCTACCACCAATTGCAAGTAAGACTTCACAAATATGGGCGGCGACCTCAAGGTTCTGCGCTTTAGCATATGCATTATTCATTTCCCCAGAAGTGTACAGAACCCAACACTTACCCGTGTTGTGCAGCAGCAAGCATATATTACTTGCCAGACGGCCCAATGGCTCTTGAACCAGCAGATTCTTTCCTTCGAGGCTCTACAAAAGAACAAAAAAGAGTTAGAGCAGGCTCGGCTAGCAAAAACAATGCCCCTGGGGCTGCCGCACACTAGGTACGCAGCGGGCCCAACATTAAAGAAAATGGCAGCCAGGGCCCACCACGTGCCCCATGTGCGGCTGGCCAAAAAACAATGCCCCTGGGCCCACCACACACGGGGCATGCGGCGGACCCAACATTTAAAAAAATAATGGCAGCCAGGGCCCGCTGTATGCCCCGCGTGCCCCGTGTGCGGCAGGCCCCAACACAGAAGTAGGAGAACCTACCTGGTCTCCACTCCAGGCCCGTTCCACGGATCCTCCAGCTCCAGCCAGGTAGGTGTAGATGAGCAGACCCCTCAAAAGGAATGAACAGCAGGGCAGTTGAGGAGTGTAAATAAACACCACCTCACGTGCCTGCAGTGGGGACCCTCCTACTATTGGCCCAGTGGCTCGCCGCCTACATTCCTTGGATTTCACAGGCACTTTTGTAAAAAGCGTGGCTTTTTTACCAAAGTGCCGATTTCGCAATTTGTTTTGCAAATCGCGAAATCCTGGAGGGTCTGTCTAGGGCATCAATGACTTATTACCTCCCCCCCCCCCCCAGCTCACCACTGGTGATTAGGGCCCTTGCTAATAGTACAATGGCTGTGGGGTCCTCAAGGCACTCCCCAGTCACCAAGAAGAGGGCTACAAGATGCACTTGAACGAAGCAATATGGATAGAATAAAGCAACTAGATAATAACTATCAGGATATGGAAGTAAGGATTCTTGATTTCTGTACCAACCGGTTTGATAAGCTGGAGGGCATCATAAGTGACCTTAATTCTTGTTTTAGCCAAGAAACTGGCAGAATTGGAGGCCGCCTTTAATGCCTCAGTTATGTCTCCTCTATATGTGGCATTATAATAGCCAACATCTGCCCAGCCTCCGACAATTATGTCCCATGATCCTATTACTCGACTACCCGGAGGTAGTACAAATCTGCCTAACAGCGAAATGTTGCATACTCAAGAGATGTTAGACCAGAAATTGAGACCTTGTAGGCCTAGCAGGCCCACCACAGACTATCCACAACTCCCTCCAGGGTGCACACCATATTTAACCATTCCAAAGGATGTTCCAGTATTATCATCCCACAAAGGGATGGATCATAGATCCTTGAAGAACAAAACAGTCTTTTGGTTGAAATCAAATTCATGATGGTGCAATGACTTATCAAAGGAAGTCCCTTATGTTAGAAGGACCCCCTGGTTAGGCATCCACCAAAAGGAATCCCCTGGGGATTGTGTCATTATAAACTTCAAGAACCCATATGTTGTCAAATCTGTATTGCAAAGTTTAAGTTGGATGAAATCTGCTCAGAGTACAATCAAGGCCCTGCCATTGGGATATTTCTAAAGACCTTTTAGGCTACAAATGGAATCTCTCCCTGCAACAGGCACTACTTCGGGCCATCCTGTTGAGTCACGTTTCAATGTCCCCACCAGGAACAGCTTTGAAGTTGTATCTACTCTGGATGCTGAGGACTAACTAAATTCTAGTATGGCAGTCAAGCCAATAAGAAAATACCTGTACCCATGGGCATCCAATAGGAGAACTGATCAACCTCCCCCACAGACAATTTGTGCAGCCGACCATCACGCCACCAATATTATTCAAAGGAGGATTTTAGTGGGGATTCCATTGAACTTTCCCCTTAGTTAACTTGTATAGTTGCTCAACAGGTAAAAAATCGCAAAAAGAGTGATGGCATTCAGATACTGTCATAGAATGCTGCTGGTTTTCTAGATAAGCTCTCAAACCCAGACTGGGTGTCATTTATTCGTGAACATGACATAATCTGTTTACAGGAAATCTGGTCCCTAGTTGAGCTTAATATAAATGTTTTTCACTATGTAACTTATCTGGCCACTCCCTCCCATTCAGAAAGACCTAAAGGTGGACTATCCACTTTCGTTGCAATTAAGCTGACAAAACTTAATGTCAGCGAAGTTAATTCTACTTGCATCTACCAGATGCTCTTATTGATAATGTCTGACCTGTTTGATATCATTATGATTATTTTTTACTGCAATGTTTTTGATCTTTATTCAACAAAAGTCATTGATGGTTTAGAAGATGACATTGTAGACATTGGTGTCATAGGCAAAATAAGGAAGTTCTTGCCATTTGGGTGAGAGATTTTATTTTACATCTATGTAATAATAGCAACACCATACAGTGTGCCTGAGCTACCTGGATGCGATAGAACTGATGCATTTTAAACAGGTCCCTTATGGAGAGGCAGTTCATAGAGTTTTGATTTCAAGGATTCAAGGCTTAGATAGCAGTTATAGGAGCTGTGATACACCCCTCCATCCAACATTTGAGGAAAATGTAGTAACATAGATTACGCTATTATTTCGGCTGATTTGTGCCCTTTGTTGCACAACAAGGTGGTTACCAGCTGTAGTACTGGCCACAATCTGCTTATTACCACCATCCCCCTAAACCTGGATGAGGAGGGATGTCAAGTTGAGGAACAATCAATTGAGTTTTCTCGCAATGGTGGTAATAAGATATAAATGGGGAAAGATTGATAAAGAAAAACTCACACAGGTGCTCTTACGGGATGGTGTTGAGACAGAAAATCAAGTTGGAATTGTCGACTTACACAAATATCGAGTTGGAAATATCGTGATTCAGAAATATCCACTGCAAGAATATCATGGTCAAGAATATCGAATTTAAGGTCAGAAATATCGGGGTTTTTTTAAATATGGAAGTCATGAATATTGTTTGCAAAAATATAGTTGTTTAAAATAACGATTTTTTAATTAGTGTTATGTATTTTAATTTATATTTTAAATGTATGTAATGTATTTTTTTGTATAAGCATTGTTTGTGTTTTTTAATATATGTTAAATTTTTATTAGTAATGAATTTTATTTTAATTACATTTTCATTTTTTAGTTTTTTAGCGGGTTGTGGGTTGATAGGGGAATTGAATGAGAAGAAATTTAATTATAGTAATTTTTTATTTTTTTTTATTTTATTTAGATTTTTTAGTGTTAACTGTGGGAATTAATTTATTTGTAATTAATTATGAATTGGTTATTAATTATTAAAAATGGATCATTAATTATGGTAATTGTGTAAAAAAGAAATAGGTGCAGGTTGTGGGCCTTATAGGGGTAAAGGGTGCTAATTAATTTATTTTTGAATAATTAATAATTTGGGGTCCATTAGGATGTAGGGCGGTGGGACTACCGCGGCACTGGCGGTGCGGAAAAATGCCCTTTTCCGCCCGCCAGCAGCGGACATCACGCCTTCCATATTAGTATGGTCAAACATAGGCCAATTTCCGACCGCAGCGGTGCGATGTGCACCGCCATCAAAGTGCGCCCGCCACCTCGGCGGTGGGAGCCAATGGAGACCCTCCACCGTACGGAATGATGTCCGCCCGCTTCACAAATTAGGATGACTCAAGCAAGCAGACGCACCGCAGAGGAGACACCACCCAACCAGAGACGGCGGAAGCTCGACAGCGGAGCACGAAACCAGAGTCCCGGTCACGACCGCCATGGACCCAGCTCTCCACGTCTTTCCGGTGCTGTACCTGTTACATCACCAGGAACTCATGGACCGCCGCGGACAACGCCGCAGGTACGCAATAGCACAACACACAACCCACGGCCTGACACAGGGTCCAAATCCACATCAGACACCCTAGGGGGGACAGGGGCACATCCACAAGGGCACCCACACATCACCCACCTGCCACAAAGTCACCCCGCTGCATCCTGGACACACAGCTACCGCCACCATGAAGCAATGTCCTGGTCACGTCACCGCAATGGCAAACACAAGCAAATACATGCGCACAATGCAGAAGGCAGGGCCAGTGCCAAGAATGGGCAGGGCACAAAGACCACAGGGCCACACCCACTCCCACCACACGCTACCACACCCCATGAAGGCACATGTCATGTGCCCCCTCTGTGCACCCCATGCACAACAAGCCAGGGCAATACATACCCTGCACCACACACCAAACAATCATGGAGACACACAATACAGGAGTGGCTGCACAGGAACACACAACACACAGCACATTAGCACAGGGCCAGGGAAACACATACAACACCACACTCAGGGAAAAAGCAATGAGGACAAGCAACAAATGAACACACACAAGGAATCAACATCCAAATGGACACACATCCTGCATAGTCACACATACATATCACAGACTGACACACACACACATACACACCCCACATGCCAACAGCAATGGAGCACAACAAATAGAGAAACCAAAGTGGGCTGCACACAAATGGAAGGCCATGGAGACACACAACAAGCATGTGTACATCACATCAACACAAGGAACAGAGCACAACATCCTCACACCATCAAAGCACACCTGGCTGGCACAGTCAGTAAAATCAAACCACAGACAGCTCAGTGCAACCACACAGGGAGACAGCAAAGCAAACCATGTATAGGCACCAGGATGAAAGGATGAAAGGAAGGCCCTGAAGTCAAACTGGGAAAAGCCACACATCCATACAACTACTTCACAGGAGTACACCAACAGCACTACACACAGGGACCATCTACACACCTCAGGGCTGACAAACACCAGTAAGAATCTACACACATACACCAGCAGCACACAACACCAGTGCCAAACACACTGAAGGCTGGCAATACTTGACTGGCAATACACATAAAAACAACCACACACCCTGGTCTCAGCCACAAACATCACCCACACACACAGGGATGCCACCACAAATGTGGAAACAAATACAACAGACAAACACATAACCCTACAGAAACACACACAGAGCCACAACAACAACAACAGACATGCCCTGCGAGCTAAACTGGGGAAAGGCAATGGGAGCACAGACACAACAGGAGTGCACAACCTCATCACTCAGGAACAATGCACAGACAACATACCACATCACACACAAGAAGTGCACCATCACAGAACAACACAGCCACAGCAAACAAACAGCAGATGCACAGGCAGAACAATCACATAGCAAACATAGCACAACATCAGGGGATGCACACCAGGCAATCACAAGGCAACATACACACACAGCACAAGCTGTGTGTGCACACCAAGCATACCAGACACACACAGACATCAGTGACAGAACAGCAACCCACACAACACCATACAACACAGCATAAAGACAGCAGCACACCCAGGAAGTGAAGCAATAACACAAACACAAACAACACACATACAACCAACACAACACCCAATAGATGCACAAGTCTGGGACACAAATGTGGAAACAACTTGACCACAGGACTGGGCAGGACTCACAGTTGAACTGTATACCAGCAACCATGACTGACAAACAGCACCAGAACATCACACATGACCCATTGGGGAAATGCACTGAGAGACACATTGACCCTGGACAAAGAACTGCACCACAAAGCACAGTGGCACAAATGAAGTCATGGGGAGGCACACACACATACAAACCAAGGGGACAGCTCACACCAAAGTGAATTGTACTGCATGTCAGTAGGAGACATGGCAGGAGTGTACCATACACAAAGAGAGGGAGTGCAGACCCACAATGGGTAGGCAGCTGAAGCACAGATAGGGGTGGCATGACCACACACAACATGCCACACTGGAGGCAAGAAGGCACCATGGGACAGCAAGGCATGAGAAAACATAACCACAATGGCAGTGTGGAGCAGCAGGTCTGCACAGACCCCACAAACAGCCACCAGACACATGGATGTGCAACAAAACACAACACTGAATTGATGGTAACACCCTCTGCATACTCACAAGTGACAAAAACAACAAGTAGGAGTCAGAGAGAACTGCAAGGACACACCAACACACTGCACAGTGCACAACATACAACTCACACATGGGCATACAACCACATCCACAAGGATGAACAATCAAAACAACAGGCGCACAACTCCTGGGTGACACATGTGTGTAGTTGACATTGCATAGACATGCACACATCAACACTCCCCACAAACGCACCCCCTTCACACTGCACACTACCTGGCCATCCAAGAGCACGAATGGAAAGTAAGCCATGGGACAAGATGACCACACACATACACCACTGGGCACACATATAGGAAGAACACACACATGATGACCCTGGACAGCCTGACTACAATACTGTGTGCAGAAACCCACCCTGTACTGGCAGGGCCCCCCAACCTGACATATGTACAATCACACATTGCACAGATAGGCACCATGACAAGAGAAGAGTAAGGCACAAAATGCAGAGCATGTCCATGAGAAGCTGCACAGGCAAGGGCAAAACAACAAGGCCAGTGGCCAGGGCAGAGTACAGAGTATGCCCATGAAAAGCTGCACAGGCAAGGGCAAAACAGCAGTGAACAACAAGGCCAGTGGGCATGACAAACTGCAGAGTATCTCCATGAGAAGCTGCACAGGCAAGGGCAAAACAGCAGTGAACAACAAGGCCAGTGGCCAGGGCAGAGTACAAAGTACAAAGTATGTTCATGAGAAGCTGCACAGGCAAGGGCAAAACAGCAGTGAACAACAAGGCCAGTGGCCAGTACAGAGTGCAGAGTATGTCCATGAGAAGCTGCACAGGCAAGGGCAAAACAGCAGTGAATAACAAGGCCAGTGGCCAGGGCAGAGTGCAGAGTATGTCCATGAAACGCTACACAGGCAAGGGCAAAACAACAAGGCCAGTGGCCAGGGCAGAGTGCAGAGTATGTCCATGAGAAGCTGCACAAGCAAGGGCAAAACAACAAGGCCAGTGGCCAGGGCAGAATGCAGAGTATGTCCATGATCAGCTGCACAGGCAAGGGCAAAACAGCAGTGAACAACAAGGCCAGTGGGCATGACAAACTGCAGAGTATGTCCATGATCAGCTGAACAGGCAAGGGCAAAACAGCAGTGAACAACAAGGCCAGTGGGCATGACAAACTGCAGAGTATGTCCATGAGAAGCTGCACAGGCAAGGGCAAAACAGCAGTGATCAACAAGGCCAGTGGCCAGGGTAGAGTGCAGAGCATGTCCATGAGAAGCTGCACAGGCAAGGGCATAACAGCAGTGAACTACAAGGCCAGTGGGCATGTCAAACTGAAAACTGAGTCCATGAGAAGCTGTACAGGGAATGTGTGCGACTGTACCTTTCCATGGTCAGCAACACAGTCAGGGGGCAACAATGTGAGGTACAGGCCCAACTGTGTGAGACACAGGTTTCTGAGGGTGACTACCACTCAGACTTGGCTGTCAGGCGGACTGGGATCCGGCTGTGTCTCGGGGACTGTCGGGGCACTTGACGGGGGAGAGAGCGGAACAGCTGAGGTAGAGCTATCAGTGGCTTGGCAAGCTGGAGGGCTGTTTGGACCAGGTGGTGTAGTGGCACATGGAGGTGGAGTCATGCAGACGGGAATCACGGTGTGGCTGGGAGATTGTGGAGGGGTGCCCTTCCACTTCTTAGGGATCCTAAATGGCTTGACTGACTGTGGATCAATGGGAAGTGGTGTGGGCACAACAGGCACACTCACCACCACTGCTGCAGCAGGTGCAGGCACTGGCTGTCCCTCTGGTGATGTGCTGGACCCAGCGGAACGCTTTGCCTTGCTTCGCCTCTGCCCCCCTTCCCCTGTTTACTAGGTGTTACCCCTACAGTGCCCTCCAGCCCCTGCTTCACTGGGCTTGGAATGGGAGTCAAGGTGGTTGGTGATACTGCCTTTGAGCCCTTTCTTGGTGTACCCTTGGCATGCACCACCTCCTTGGTGGGAACAGACACTGTACGATTATCTTTGCGTGATGCTTTAGGGGCAGGAGAGTCCTTGTATGGGGATGCCACTGAGGCATGTGTGCCTGAGGTCAGCTGCTTTGCTAATTGTCCACTGGTGTCGCCTGACGGGCTTTTCTCCCTGTGCTCTGGGATGCCTTTGGTCTTCTGTGGGGATGGTGTCTGCGCCCGGGACCGCTTGGGTTGCTGCTGCTGTGTGCTGTATCGTGACTTTGATGTATGTGGACCGTGGTCACTATCGTCAGACGTGACCAATGCCCGGGGGGGTGGAAAAAGGGACTGGAGCTGGACTGTGAGAATGTGCCTGTTGCAGGGCAGATGTCACTGTTGATGACAAAGCCTGGACTGTCCGGTGCAGCCCAACCACGTTGGAATGTATGCCCTCCATGAAAGCAACCACCTGGGCCAATTTCTTGTCGTCGTCAATGAAGGCATTGAGGAGAGCTGTCTTGCCTACACACAGCTGGCGCAAAAGGTCCACAGACTCAGCACTGATGGCAGCAGGGGGGACAGGGGCAGGGGCAGCGGTGCCAGTCTCTCTGACACTCTTCCCCTCTTACTGAGGTGGACACGGGCAGCACCAGAGGAAGTGGCTGGGAGGGTGGGCAATGGCCGCTGTGTGGTGGAAGTCGATGCAGAGTCCCCGTTCCCTGTGCCCTCCAACATGGATGCATCTCCGCTGGCATCGAATGATGTGGTGCTTTGCGTCTCAGGCTGGGACATCTCCAGCAGACTCCTGACCCCATCTGAGGTGCTGGTGACATCTGTGTCACTGGGCTCCTGGGCAGCTGTGGTGCTAGTTTCACCCCCACTGGTGTCCGTCTCCTGTCCCTCCGTAACCACAGGTGATGCTGCATGGGAGAGAGAGATGTAGGGTCAGGTCAGTGGCAAAAACAGAACATATGCAAGCAATGCATGACAAAAGTTGAGCAAATCTACATGTTGCACACCACCCTTTGCAATCACATCGTGCCAACTCACTACATAGACTCAAGCAGTGCGTGGAAACTGGAAACTCAGGCATGAGTGAGCCATGTGATGACCACACAGCACAACACCCTGCTTGTGGCTCTGTTCAAACAGGCACACAACTAGTTCTGAGCACACCTAGGGACATGATGGGGGCACACAACTTGTTGCCAATGACAGAACTGGATGGAACAGGAGGGGACAACACAGACCCAGACTACAACATAACAGTCCACAATGGACATTAGCCCATGCCACCCACCATGTGGTACCTTGGGGACAATAGAATGCTGCACATTGCTGTAAGATGTCTAGCCCTCCCCAATATGGGTGCATGCAATAGATGCATTGATGTACGCACAGTCAGATTGGGCACACTGCCATTCCCTCCCATGGGATTCCCAAGACTACACCAATGCAGAAGAAACCTGAAGAACACAACTCGGAATGTAATGTGAAGGCACAGCATCCGAATCACCTTTGTAAGTACAGGTGGTGCAAATGCATGCCACAGGCACCCAGGCCAGCAGCCACTTACATGCCACAGCATCACACTACCAACATCACAGAGGCCAGCGCTGTCACAGGCTCTGTACACATGCAGCCACTCCCAGCCAAAGTCAGACTCCCCAAATGCTCACCCCTGGATTGCTGCTGATGCTCCTTCAAACGTGCATCCAGCTCAGGCTGTGTCACCTCCAAGATGCGCCCCATTAGTGGTGTCATACTGCGCCGTGCCAGACGCCCAGTGCGAGGAAGCAGCCCCAGGGTCATCTCCGCCACATTCTTTGCCAGCCGGCTGATGTCGTCCCATCTCTTGTGGCAGTGTGTGCGCCGTCGGTTTGAGACCCTCAGGGCTCGCACCTTCGCTGCAATGGCCCTCCACACGGCCTTACGCTGGTGTACCTTGAGCTGCAAGCATGGGAGACAAGAAGGAGAAATGATCAGGGACACAGTGTAATGTACCGACATCTATCAGTATATCAGCAAGATACAAAATCATCACATATCCAACGATAGGTCAATCAGATACTATAGTACAGCCCACATGGGACCCCTGCATGGGAAAAGCTGATGTTAAAGCATGCAGGTGTGAGGGGGAACACAGTCCCTGCACATATCACACACATGCAGAATGCCAGCACTGAAACACCCATATAGCCTGCCCACATCTCCAGTCCATTGTTGGCTTGAGCAACACATACATCACATGTCAACCTCTGTTTGGGGGTGGACTCACTGTGTTCAAGACTGCACAGCCATCAATGTCCCTGTCCTGTGAATATTTGAATGCGTCATGGTGGTCACATGGATGGACATGATATCACAAATTCAAAATGACAATCACAAGGGCAGTTGTGTGCAAACCACAGTGCTGAGATGGACCATAGCTGGAGTGCAAGTGACAAGACTGATGTCATACTCTGTAAGTTCAGTGAGTTGTCCTTGTCTTTGTAGGCGGGGACTGTGTAGGCCAGCGGGGCTCACACTGAGATGGACTACAGGGGCACACACAGCCATCCAGCCAAGCAATCACTGTCCTGACTACAGCATGAACAACCTTCTGTGTTACTGTATGGCTTACAACACAACAGAGGTCACTCATACATACATGTGCATGGAGGGAAAGCTGTGGCATTGGGTACACACACCCTCCCACTGGAGACAGCATGTCAGGCAGTGCATGACACTACCCCACACTCCCAGGCACATACTGCATCAGTCCAACTACATGTTTGGCCCCCCTGACCTACCCCACCACTGTTGAAGACTTACTGCGACATTTGGGGCACCATATAGCCTTGGGTACTGTGTGAGCACCTCATCCACCGGGACCTCCAGCTCCTTGCTCGTGAAGGGACTGGCACGGATCTTCTCTGTCCTCGCCATCACTGTGGATGTGAGACAACAGCAGGGGATTTTGGTGGTGAGGGGTCTCAAGCAGCAGTCCCTGGAGGCAGAAGCAGGTGAGGGGTCTCAGGCAGCAGTCCCTGGAGGTAGCAGCAGGTGAGGGGTCTCAGGCAGTAGTCCCTGGAGGCAGCAGCAGGTGAGGGGACTCAGGCAGCAGTCCCTGGAGGCAGCAGCAGGTGAGGGATCCCAGGCAGCAGTCCCTAGAGGCAGCAGCAGGTGAGGGGTCTCAGGCAGCAGTCTCTGGAGGCAGCAGCAGGTGAGGGATCCCAGGCAGCAGTCCCTGGAGGCAGCAGCAGGCGAGGGGTATCAGGCAGCAGTCCCTGGAGGCAGCAGCAGGTGAGGGGTCTCAGGCAGCAGTCCCTGGAGGCAGCAGCAGGTGAGGGGTCTCAGGCAGCAGGCCCTGTGAGCAGTGGCAATGTGAGGCTCACTCCCACATATATAGCCTCCTGGGATTGTTTCAAAGGTGCCAAGCTGCAGCAATTGGTGGTCCAGGTCTGCCTCTTTCAAATGCATCCAATCACCGCCTCCACGGTGGTGGAGCACGCCTACCGCAATCTTCAAAATTGCATCATGTCACCACAATCATGGCTCCCATTGGCTGTAAGGGCATGCTCCATGGCGGTGATACAACGCTGGGGCCCGGGGTGCGCTACCGCGATGGTGCATCTTTCAAATCCAGCCAATGTCCGTCTCCACGGTGGCAGAGCACGCCTACCGCCACCTTCAAAATTGCATCATGTCACCACAATCATGGCTCCCATTGGCTGTAAGGGAATGTTCCATGGCGGCGATACAACGCTGGGGCCCGGGGTGCGCTACCGCGATGCTGCATCTTTCAAATCCAGCCAATTTCCGCATACGCGGTGGCGGAGCACGCCTACCGCGACCTTCGAAAATGCATCATGCCACCGCTATCAAGCTTCGCATTGGCTCTAGGGCGAGCTCCATGGCAGTGAAACACTGCAGGGGCCCGGTGTGCGCTACTGCGATTTTATGGGTGGAGCATGCCAACCGCCAGTTCCACATGTCTCCATGCCTATGACTACCGCACTTGTGTGAATGGGGGTGCTGGTGACACACCGCCGGTGCCAGGCAGCAGCTACCGCGATATGTGTGCCATGCATTGACATGAGGCACTGCCATTCAGGCGGCGGAGCATGCCAACCACCATATGGGCATGTCTCCATGCCTATGACTACTGCACTTGTGTGAATGGGGTGCTGGTGACACACCACCAGGGCCAGGCGGTAGCTACCACGATATGGGTGCCATGCATTGACACGAGGCACCGCCATTCAGGTGGCGGAGCATGCCAACTGCCATTTGGCATGTCTCCATGCCTATGACTACCGCACTTGTGTGAATGGGGGTGCTGGTGACACACCGCCGGGGCCAGGTGGTAGCTACCGCGATATGGGTGCCATGCATTGACACGAGGCACCACCATTCAGGCGGCGGAGCATGCCAACCGCCAAATGGGCATGTCTCCATGCCTATGACTACCGCACTTGTGTGAATGGGGGTGCTGGTGACACACCGCCGGGGCTAGGCGGTAGCTACCGCGATATGGGTGCCATGCATTGACATGAGGCACCGCGATTTGGGTGGCGGAGCATGCCAACCGCCATTTCCACATGTCTCCATTCCTATGACTACCGCACTTGTGTGAATAAGGGTGCTGGTGACACACCGCCGGGGCCAGGCGGTAGCTACCGCGATATGGGTGCCATGCATTGACACGAGGCACCACAATTTGGGTGGCGGAGCATGCCAACCGCCATTTCCACATGTCTCCATGCCTATGGCTACCACACATGTGTGAATGGGGGTGCTGGTGACACACCGCCGGGGCCAGGCGGTAGATACCGCGATATGGGTGCCATACAATGGCGATGGCCATCTGTCAAACATCACCAGTGCACAGTGCCAACATGTTCAATGGCACATCATTGTGCACACGATGCCAATGTTCAATTTACTCTACTGATGATTACACATGCCATGTTTGTGTGTATAACGTAGATTTGCCCCTACCCACTCACATGTCACTTAAGGATTTGATGTTGGTGTAGGCAGGACAGTGTAGTCCTGGACTGTACAATGTGTACACATGTCAATGTGTTGAGGTCCAGTGACAATCACAGCAATGCTCGTCTCAATGAATGATGATCTATTTAGCATTGCCTCACGTCTTCTCATGAACACATTCGTCATTCCAGCGCCAACTGGTCATTCTGTGGTGGATGTGTGCCAGCTTGTAATGACGCATTAAGGTGTGACCGGTACAGCAGCTAGGTATGAGACAGTGGTTTTGATTAGTTACACATATGCTGGATGCTAGACTCCCAGGCGTGCACATGTGTACTGTGGCCATATCCCTATGTGCATTCACACTGCCCAAGGAGGTGTTTGAGGTACTTGTCTTGTGTAAGTTGACATGTGTGCCCTTTGTGTAGCTGAAGGTGTCCCTCCATGTAAGCTGGTCTGTTAGTCACTATAGATGTCAGTCATTGTTGACGTTGTGTCATTGAGAACGTGATATGCTGTGCATATCTCATGATGTATTGAATTGACATGTGTCCACCATCATCTTCAATAGGAGGAGGCCAAATTTGACTCGTCACTTGACGGTGCTGGAGGACATGGAGGATGTTGCGATCATATGGAAATGCTGCCTGGACAGAGCCACCCTGAAAACCATTTGTGATCTGTTGGAGCCCCACCTGCAGCCACGCAGGACATATCCAACAGCTTTCACCCCTACTTATAAGGTGATGGCAGCCCTGCATTTTTTTGTCACTGGATCGTTCCAGGAGACTGTGGCCAGCGCTGGTGGGATGTCACAACCGATGTTCAGCATGGTGCTGCGTGATGTACTGTCCGCCATGATGCTATACATGGAGAGATACATCTATTTCCCCAGGGGTGCTGAATTGCCAGCAGTGAAGGGAGACTTCTATCCCCTTGGACACATCCCCAATGTTGTTGGGGCCATTGATTGCACCCATGTCGGTCTTGTGCCACCACGGGCAAGTGAGCACATTTACCGCAATCGCAAGCTTTACCACTCCATCAATGTGCAGGTGGTGTGCCTGGCAGATATGACCATCTCGCAGGTGTGTGCCGAATTCCAAGGCTCTGCCCACGACTCCTACATCCTGCGGAACAGCATAGTGCCTCAGCAGATGGCTAATCTTCTTCCCGAGCGTGCATGGATTGTGGGTGAGTATGCCTAGTCGTGTGGTGTGCTGTGTGTGTGACCTTCTGCCCTGAGCCTCTGCGACATTGCAATGTCTATTTGTGCTTGTCATACCTAGGTGACTCTGCATATCCCAACCCTCCCTGGTTGCTGAGCCCACTGCGGATTCCCAGATCCCCGGCTGAAGTCCACTACAATGAGGCCCATGGGAGGACACGTCGTGTGGTGGAGCGTACTTTTGGCCTGCTCAAGTCACGTTTCCGGTGCCTGGACAAGACCGGAGGTGCACTGGCATACTCGCCCAGGAAGGTGAGTCAGATTGTTGTAGCATGCTGCATGCTCCACAACCTAGCCATTCGCAAGGAGATTCCCCTGCTCCTGGATGATGGTGAGGACCCAAGGCCCCAGCCTGCAAACCAAGCCGGGCCCAGTGATGAGGACAGTGGAGAGGAGGAAGGTGTTGACCTGCGTGAACAGCTCATCACCCGCTACTTCACTTGACGGTGGGTGTCAATGTGCAACATATCCATTGTCTGATGATTTTGCTGGTGTCGTGAAGGGGCATGTGAGAATTGTAGCATCAGCCAGTTGTAGACTAAGGGGTGGTTGGAAATGTTTCTAGGACATGTCATTTGGGAACATCAACAGGACGTGTATGTTGACACTTGGTGGCCATTGTGACATGTGCATGTTGGGTTATCCTGGTATTAGGGCTTGTGTGATGTCTGTGATGCCACACCCAGACCAGTGACAGTTGTTCTGTTGTGTTTCCCTAGGTGCCTTCGACTTCTCCTTGCCTACATACAGCCCATGCTCCTGGTACATTGTGATCATGTTGAAGACTGTACACCCTGTAATAAAGACGGAGCAGACACAACAAGTGTGTGAGGATATTTTATTTACTATGGTGAGATGCGAGGGGGGTGTACATTTCCATTGGGGGTGGGGTGGAGCAGTGAGTTGACAGTCGCGGTAGATGAGGTAGTCGAGTAGTCACCACATTGCTGTGGTGACCCAGTCCAACAGACAGATGCCATTCACAAGGCAGTGTGGGGAAGGACAGTCCATAGAGTCAATGCAGTGGTGGAGAGGGTTGCCATCATGGCCGGCTCCGTGACTGGCGTCTGGCAGGTGCTTGGCCTCCAGATACTCCCAGGGTCTTCTTGGGACGACCCCTTCGTCGTTTGGCAGGGGGGTCCCTGCTGCAGGGCCAGTGGGGTCTGTGGACTCACCCCTCTCTGTGGGTGCAGGGGAGGATGGTGAACTGTCATTGTGCAGCCCACCAGAGGGAGGTAGAGGTGTTGTCTGTGGCGCATGCCTGTCCCTCAGTACCGCCACTTGCTGGCCCATGAGGTCCATGATTTGTTCCATACGGGTGTCGATGGACCTCATCAACAGGATGAGCTCATGCAACAGATCGGCCGACCAGCCCGTTCGTCCCTGGGCCTGTTCGTATGTGCCCAGGACTCTGGTGGTGTGTTCCAGGGAGTGGGTCCCAGCCTCCTGGTGTCCCTGGGTGACCCTGCCCCTCCCACCTCCCCTGCTGCCATGAACCTGTTGCCTCACCAGTGTGGGCACCCGTATCCTCTCCCTGCCCTCCTCCGTCAGTGGTGTGTGCTGGGCATCCTCTGGGACAGGGAGGGTGTTGCAGGCAGCACTGGAGGTGGTGGTGGCGATTGCCACACAGGCCATGACAGCAGGGGTCTGCTGTGGAGTTGTTGTTGCCGCAGATGTGGTGGGGGGGACGATGGGGTCCTGGGACCTGTTGCTCCCTGACAGACCAGATGGGCCGGCCTCGAGCTCATCGTCCATGGAATCCTGGGAGTCAACATCCGAGAGTCCTTGTACCGGGGGTGGAGACTGGCTCTGCAGGTTGCTGGTGTTGTCCTCGACAGTGAGTTCTTGGTCACCTGTGGGTCAGATGTGAAATGGTCATTGCAGTGCACCCGGCAAGCTTTGTGTTGGCTGTGTGTCATTCACTTTTTGTACACTGCACAATTGACATATGATCACATTGTTGACTATGTGCACTACTGTGCTTCCTGACATGATGCAGTGATACAAGCATTACTTGTCCATGGTGTGAGGTGGCAAGGCATACCATGCGAACAGTGCACAATTGAGGTTTACATGAACTTGTTGCCATCTAGGGCTTGGCACAACATGTGTTTAATTGAGGAATCATAGTTTATTTATCTGACCTAGCAAACGTCACATCTGGCATGGACTGGCCATTCTCATCTCCTGCATACCTTTGTCCTGTCATGTGCATATCTTGATTTGTGCCACCACACATGCTTTCATATTTTTCGAATGGTCCTTGTTGCACTTGCCCCATGGTGATGCACATGTAACTAGTTGCTGTGCATGGTTGTGCCCTGACTTTCTTCTACTTGTGCATTGTTGTGTCACACTTTGGTGGTTGTGACAGTTTCCTTAGCTTACCTGTGTGCACACTGTGCTTGGCAATGGGGTAGGTATGCCTCTTTGTGCAATGAGAGGGCTGGTGTTGTCATATGGCACCAATTAATTTGTGAAAAATGGGTGGGTGCATGTACTGGCTACCTACCTGTAAGTTTGTTTGGTGTACTGCAATGGCTTCCAACTGCTCCTGGCTGGGGTGGGGAAGGGCTCCATCCTGCTGAGGTGTGGGACAGAGGGAATGTTGGGAGCAGTAGTGCAGGCCTCCCACCCCCAAACACCCTTCCAGGGAAGATGGCTACCTACCTGTAAGTTTGATGAGGGTTGTGTAGTGGCTGACACATGCTTCTGGGTGGGGTGGTGGGAGGGATTCATCTTGCTATGCTGTGGGACAGGGGGCATGGTGGGAGTAGTGGTGCAGGCCCCCTACCCCCAGACACCCTCATTGTGAAGATGGCTACCTACCTGTAAGTTTGTTTGGTGTACTGCAATGGCTTCCAACTGCTCCTGGATGGGGTGGGGGAGGACTCCATCCTGCTCAGGTGTGGGAGAGGGGGCATGGTGGGAGTGGTGGTACAGGCCCCCCACCCCCAGACACCCTCATTGTGAAGATGGCTACCTACCTGTAAGTTTGATGAGGGTTGTGTAATGGCTGACACATGCTTCTGGGTGGGGTGGTGGGAGGGATCCATCTTACTAGGCTGTGGGACAGGGGGCCTGGTGTGAGTTGTAGTGCTGTCTGCCTGTACACATGCCCCCATGGTTATGTTGTTAGCTATGTTTGGGGTGAATGGGAGTGGGTGAATGTTGGATCTGTGAGCCGTGTTTTTGTGAGTGTGTGGTGCAGATGGATAGAATGTGTCCTAGGTGGCATAGCTTTGTAGTTGTGCAAGGCAGTACATTGCAGAGTGGCGGTAGTCATTTGTTTGTACTTACCAGCCTCCACTCCCCCGGCTACTCCTGTGAGACTCTCTGGATGCAGTATGGCAAGCACCTTCTCCTTCCATTGTGTGTATGGTTTTTGTGGAATGGGAGGGCCACCACCAGTCCTCTGAGCCAGCTCATGGTTCTTGCTCCTCCTCTCCTTGACCACCCTCTTCAGATCATGCCAACGCATCATGATCTCCTTTTGTGATCTTGGGGTGGTCCCTACTGCATTGACCCTTTGGACTATCCTAGCCCACATTTGTGCCCTTGTGGCTAATAGTGTCTGTTGGACCAGGGTACCAAAAATCTGTGGTTCCACTCTGACTATCTCATCTACCATGACCTTCAACTCACTCTCAGTGAATTTGGGCATTTTCTGTGTGGCCATGGTGTGTGGTGTGCAAAGTGATTGTGGGTGCAGGAGTGTGAGTGGTGATTGTGCTGTGTATGGTGTGTGTTGTGCAGGTGGGTTAGTTGTGCTGGTGTGGAGGTGGTGGTGGTGCTGTGTGTGGTGTGGCTAGTGATGTTGTGTCCTTGGCCTCTCCTGTCAGCTGTGGTATGTGTCCTTTCTCTCCTGGAGTTTTGCAAGGGATTGTGGTCAGGGAAGGGGCTGGTTTTATACTCAGCTATGTGGGTGTGTCCAATTGGGGTGTTGCTGACAGGTGTGTTGTCCTGGGATTTGTATTTTTAGTTTTACCATGTGGTTGTGTCATTGGGGTGTGTTTTGTGTATTTGGGAGACATAGTTTTCTGTGTCCACTTTTTGGCCTTCTTGTGGGGTTTTGGCTTCGTCCGCCATATTTTTGACGGTTCGTCCGCCGCGGTGGCTGTGCTTCAGCTCTTCCGCTGGCTCTCCCATTCATCTCATTGTGCGACCGCGGTGGTCGGAGACAGCGGTACGTACCGCGGGACCGTCGGGGATATACTAATTTCCGGTTCAGTGTCTCCGCTATACTTGCGGCGGGTTGTTGTTTTTCCGCCGTGATTCCAACCGCCGTGGACGGATTTTGGCCATCTCTGCCCGCTACGGGCAGTGTTTCTTGGCCTCGTACCGCCGCGGTCGGATCTTTTGGGTGGTTAATCCTAATTTGGCCGCCGGATTTCCCACGGTGCCGGTTTGCGGTTGATTTGCTCTTCCATGGCGGTCGGGATGCTTTTCTGCCCGCCATCCTAATGGACCTCTTTGTTGTCAATTTATATTAATTAATTGATTGAAAATTAATTATGGAAAATTTGTAATTAATTTTAGGTGCGGGTTGTGGGGTTTATAGGGGTAAAGAGTGGGAAGTAATTTATGTTTAATTAATTAATAATTGGTTGTTAATTTATATTAACTAATTGATTGATTATTAATTATGGTAATTGTGTGATTTTTTAGGTGTGTATTGTGGCACTCATGGGGTAATGGGTGGGAAGTAATTTATGTTTAATTAATTAATTATTAGTTGGTTATTAATTAATTAATTGAAAATTAAGGGCCTCATGTAGGAAGCCAAATACCGGTCGGTAACGGCCGATTTTCGGTAATTATACCGTTACCGACCGGTATTTTGGCTTTTGAGATGTAGGGGGAGAATTTCATGATTCGGTATTTACCGAATCAGTAAAATTACCGAATCGGTAATATTACCGATTCAGTAAATTTACCGATTCGGTAAATACCGAATCATGAAATGAGATGTAGGGGGAGTGTGTGGTGGGTGTGGGGATTCGTTATTTACCACCAACTAAAGGTTGGTGGTAAATGACGAATAGGTGAGAAAAAGCATTTTTGTGCACGTTTAAGTGTGCAATGTGGCAGACATACATGCCCTTAGGGCATGTATGTGCGCCACATGTGCACACATGGCCGAATCAGGGGTGCAACAGGGTGTCAATGTGACACCCTGCCACCCTTGCATGTGCTCCCCCATTACCGATTCGGTATTTACCGATTCGGTAATGAGGCATACCTTCCCATCAATGGGAAGGTATGCCTCATTACCGAATCGGTAAATACCGAATCGGTAATTACCGAATTATTCCGAATCGGTAATTTTTACCGACTCATTACCTACATTGCATTTACCACTTCAAAAATACCGAATCGGTATGATTCGGTATTTATGAAGTGGTAAATGCCAGCCCACCTACATAAGGCCCTAAGTATGGAATTTGTGTATTTAATTTTTTAGGTGTGGGCTGTGGGATTTATAGGTGTGAAGGATAGGAAGTAATTTATGTTTAATGAATTAAAATTAGTTGATCATTAATATTAATTAGGGTATTTGTTAATATATTTTTCGTGTGTGGTTTTATTGTTATAGGGGTACAGTGTGGGGAGTAAATTAATTGTACTTACTTTATCATTCGTTGTTAAATACTACTAGTTTTTTAAAATTGAAAATAGGTTTTAATTGTGTAGTTGATTTTTTTACTGTTTAATTTTAGCTGTGGGTTGTGGGGATTATGGGATAAAGTGTGGGAAGTTAAGTAATTTTTATGAGTTGTAATTTGTTATTCAATTAATAATATTCCTTCAATTGGTAATTAATTATGTTAATTTAGGAAGTACATTTTTTTTAAATTTAGATGTGGGTTGTGAATTGTGTGGTATTATAGGGTAGGAAATAAAAAAGTTAATTTATGTAATAATTCATGTTTTTGTTTCTAAATAATTTCCTATTAAAAAGATTTATTTGTTTGCAAATAATTTTTATTTTCTTTAATATATTATGGTGCCGATTCCGATCCTGTAAAACCCGGGTACAAATGGTCGTACGGAGCGTTTTCTCCGTCCGACTCGTACCCGGGAAAAACACCTTACAAACTCGCAAGTACGATTCGCCCAGAAATACCATTTCCGTACGAGTCGTACAAAACACCGACCGGCAAAAAAATAAATACAAGTCTGATTCTGGACGACGCATACGTGACGTGGGGGTGGGTGCATATCAACTCCAGCAGTGGACAGAGACATGGGGTGGGTGCAGAGTAATACCAGCAGTGGACAGGGACATGTGAGGGGTGGGTGCCTATCACTCCCAGCAGTGGACAGAGACATGGGGGTGGGTGCAGAGGACTCCCAGCAGTGGACAGAGACATGGGGGTGGGAGCAGAGGAATACCAGCAGTGGACAGAGACATGGGGGTGGGTGCAGAGAAATACCAGCAGTGGACAGGGACATGTGAGGGTGGGTGCCCATCACTCCCAGCAGTGGACAGGGACATGTGAGAGGTGGGTGCCCATCACTCCCAGCAGTGGACAGAGACATGGGGGTGGGTGCAGAGGACTCCCAGCAGTGGACAGAGACATGGGGGTGGGTGCAGAGGACTCCCAGCAGTGGACAGAGACATGGGGTTGGGTGCATATCAACTCCAGCAGTGGACAGAGACATGGGGGTGGGTGCAGAGGAATACCAGCAGTGGGCAGGGACATGTGAGGGGTGGGTGCCCATCACTCCCAGCAGTAGACAGAGACATGGGGGTGGGTGCAGAGGACTCCCAGCAGTGGACAGAGACATGGGGGTGGGTGCAGAGGAATACCAGCAGTGGACAGGGACATGTGAGGGGTGGGTGCCCATCACTCCCAGCAGAGGACAGAGACCTGGGGGTGGGTGCAGAGGACTCCCTGCAGTGGACAGAGACATGGGGGTGGGTGCAGAGGACTCCCAGCAGTGGACAGAGACATGGGGGTGGGTGCATATCAACTCCAGCAGTGGACAGAGACATGGGGGTGGGTGCAGAGTAATACCAGCAGTGGACAGGGACATGTGAGGGGTGGGTGCCCATCACTCCCAGCAGTGGACAGGGACATGTGAGAGGTGGGTGCCCATCACTCCCAGCAGTGGACAGAGACATGGGGGTGGGTGCAGAGGACTCCCAGCAGTGGACAGAGACATGGGGGTGGGTGCAGAGGACTCCCAGCAGTGGACAGAGACATGGGGGTGGGTGCATATCAACTCCAGCAGTGGACAGAGACATGGGGGTGGGTGCAGAGGAATACCAGCAGTGGACAGGGACATGTGAGGGGTGGGTGCCCATCACTCCCAGCAGTAGACAGACACATGGGGGTGGGTGCAGAGGACTCCCAGCAGTGGACAGAGACATGGGGGTGGGTGCAGAGGAATACCAGCAGTGGACAGGGACATGTGAGGGGTGGGTGCCCATCACTCCCAGCAGTGGACAGAGACATGGGGGTGGGTGCAGAGGACTCCCAGCAGTGGACAGGGACATGGGGGTGGGTGTAGAGGACTCCCAGCAGTGGACAGAGACATGGGGGTGGGTGCATATCAACTCCAGCAGTGGGCAGAGACATGGGGGTGGGTGCAGAGGAATACCAGCAGTGGACAGGGACATATGAGGGGTGGGTGCCCATCACACCCAGCAGTGGACAGAGACACGGGGGTGGGTGCAGAGGACTCCCAGCAGTGGACAGAGACATAGGGGGGGTTGTACATCATTAGCAGATGATCACAACTCCATGGGTGTATGTACGTATCCCTAACTTTGGGCAATGATGATAGTGCCATAACAACACATCACTCCCAGGAGGATGGATGTCTTTCCCCCACTGCATGACACACCACATGTGGGTGTGAGGACAAATAACACATGCATACCCACCCCTGGCAGATGCAGCACAATACACACACTGAGATCATGCCACAAGACTGTATAGTCATGTCACAGCCTAAGAAACTATGAGAGCCAAAGAGAACACACACTGCCACGCACATCCCAGGACTGATAGGAATGTTCAGGTGCTGGGCCAGCCACCAAGATGTTGTCTGTCATGGAAGGAATAGGGTGGAGTTCCCACCGATACAATAGCCACAATTGTGAGTCAGGTGTTCAAATACCCAGCAGAACAAGTACCATATGTGTACTAGGCTGGGATTACACACATGCATTGTGCGGAAAAGGGACAATTTATCCATGAAGGCATGGCAAAATACACTATACACAAGTACAGTGAGTACCAAGGATGGCACAGACGATGCAGCCGGAGATATTGCTGAGCAGGCATGGCCAGAGTTGAAGGGATCCATCACCAACAAAGGAAATGTAGACACAAGGCAACACAACAATTGTGCAACCCTCTGCAGGGGAGATGTCAGGTGCCACAGAGGAAGGAACACTCCTAGGGACAATGTCTCCAAACACAAAGAGCAGACACGACCAAAGATTCTTTGCAGAGACCTTGTGAGGGCACGCAGATACCAGGTTTCACCCCATGAGATGCAGACTACAACATGTCCATGAAACATAACACATTCCCACAACCCCAACTCCTGGAGCCTCAGCATCAACATCAATACATGAAATGCAAGACTTTCAAAACGGAAAACAAAATGCTTTATTCAGCATGAAAAAATAAGATGTAGTAAAGAACACTATGTACAAAGGCCAATGGCCAGTCCAGATATGAAGTCCTTGGGGGGGGACACATGGCCACGCGTCTCCCCTAGCTTGCCTGCACATACTAAACCTCTGGTTCAGCGACTGGGGGGGGCATCATGTGGGGAAGGACCAGGCACCGCAGGGACAGGAGGGGGAAGGGTAGGTGTGGTGGGTGAAGGGACGAACGACTCCACCACAGGGGGTGGGGCAGCACCAAAGGTGGAGGTGAGCTCGGCGCTGCACACTTCTGCCAGTTCTTCAAGCGTCTCCCCTGCACCCGGAGAAACAACAGACCCCAAGGAGGGGCGGGGGGGTCGGAGGGATGGGTTGCAGCGCTACTGGGGGAGGTGGTGGACAGGCTGGGGGACTTAACTCCCCTACCCGTGGAGTGCCTTAACCGTTTCCGGCCAGGTGAACTAGTGGGGCTGAGGCCCAGCCCAGCAAAGTAGGCCTCCTTCTCCGAATCTGGGGCAGGGGAGCCAAGGGGAGTGACATCGGAGGGACTGGGGAGTGAGTCATGTGGACGAGGACTGTGGCTGCGTGCCTGCCTGTGTGCCCCAGACCCAGTGGGTGTGCCTGCTTCCCCCTGAGTGTGCGTGTCAGGAGGTGTGCGCTTGCCCTTACATGGTGGTGTGCTGCTTCTGTCTGGTGGGGTGCGTGTGTGTGAATGTCTTGGTGTGCTTGGGACAGGCATGGGTGTGGGACTTGTGGATGGGGCAGGGGTAGGGGGGGAGGCAGTGCTGCAGGTGACTCACTACTGCCGTCAGTGACGAGTCCAGGGACCTCAGCAACATCCGTTGGTCAGACATCGCTGATGACATGCCCTCCATGTACGACACCATCTGGGTCAGCAGTCTGGTGTGGCCATGGAGGACAGTCAGGATCGATGTCTGCCCAACTTGCAACTGCCGCTGAATGTCCACAGACTCTGCAGTGAGGGCAGCAGGGGGGACAGGGGCAGGGGGTGCGGTGCCTGGCACGAAGGAGACACGGTGTGGCCTAGCACGGGCAGAAGGGACCCGAGCAAGTGGGAGGCCGGTGATGGGAATGGAGTGGGCGGCGAGAGATGTACTGCTGCTTTCAGCTGTGGGAGCAGCCTCCGCCCCCTCTGGGAGCTCAGCCTCGGACCCGTCTGCCTCGTAGTCAGTGTTGGTACTGGGCAGGTCCTCCGCCTCACTCCCCTCGCCCTCCGTGCCACTAGATTCCACTGACTCCTCAGCAGTGGTGGCACCACTGCTCAATCACTCCTCCACGTCCGTGCCGGTGTCTCCCTCGGTGTCCTCCGATGATGCTGTGGGCAAGGTGAAGAGACAGGAAAAAATCATCACCTGTATACATCTGACACATGGGTCCAAACAAAATAGGCAACAGTGCATATCAGGAAAGGCATTATGAGTAACATCTAGGATACTCCCCACATATGTAAGCCCTGCACTCCCCAGTTGGTTGACCCACCATGCCACTTGGAAACAATGAAAATTAGGACACAACAGCAAATAACTTGAAATCACAAGATCATGAGAAGCTAGTGTCTGGGATCAGTTGAGCACAGCAAGCCTAAGAAGGCATGCCCCCTCTTGTTCACTGTGAACCAAACAGTATTGTCGCACCCAAGGCCAAATACCACATGCCAATGCAGAAGGTGTCCCCACACTCAGAGATCTGTGAGTACTTTTGACACCCCAAAGAAATACATTGTGACTCCTGGAGAATCACAACCCTTTACACAATGCACATGTCTAGCATGTGTGAATGTGGCACTCTGTGAACACAACACACATGTGTCTGTATAGCAGAAGTCACACAAGGAGGTGCACACCAAACTACATGTACACAGTCATTGTCTGAGCTGCCAGACTCATTCAAATCAGCCACTGTTAGGCAGAAATGGTGTATCAGTAAGTACATATACATGGCACCACGGTGGTCTGGATGACTTGACACTCGTAAGTTGGTATCAGCAACAACCAAGGACTAACCCAAATGCTACCACACTGTGGGAACATGTATATGTATGAACTCCAAACAAGTTTTGTTCAAACTGTGCCTTACTTTAAAATGTGCCAGCGTGTCCCTGGAAAGTGTAAAGGTGGTGTCTTGTGCACTTCCTTGGGAGACATCTGTCATGCAGGCACATCATTGTCCTTCACAACAAAACAACAAGGTCAAGCATATGAAACATTGAGACATGTTGACAGGTGTAGTGAGTGCCAATGGACATTTTCTCTGAGTAACAACTTGAATAATGTAATTTGTCACATGGCTATCCGTCACCTCATCACACAGTTGGCTACACATATGACCTACTAACTGTCATCTGGAGTGGCACACATGTCCACACCCAGGACAATGCATAAGCTAATAGGCCTGCAATTGTTTAGCAAAAAAGCCTAGCTGTACTGTGGGTTCCCCCTCATGGCAAGCCAGAATGTACCCACAGATGTCAGCACACAAAGTCACAACTGTGTAGCATCTGAACCACACACAGGTGCCAAAAATGTACAAGCAGGATACATGATTGTCAAAAACTGACACAGGCAATGAAGCACGAACATTAAGCACTGGCCAACATCACGGGGGCACTGCACGATGACTTTCTGTACTGCGAATCAACACACACAAGTCAGAACTGGCAATGAAACATCAGGGTTGAACATGTATGCCCCTCCCACACACACCCACCCATACCTGAGTCAATGTGACTGATACCGATCAAGAAGTGACACCTCTTATTCAGGGTTACAATAACAGTGCTTGAAAACTAGCTTCATTAACACGACATCACCTTGTAGGGCTGCCAAAACATATTGGTCACAAACAAACATCAACAGATTGTTGTGAATAGCCACACAGGCACTGCCCAGTGTGAGTATGCACAAGCAAACTGGTGTATCCCTGTCCAGTGGGCAAATGTATCACACAAGTGAAAACTACTACCTAGTCCAGGGAACAATGCCACAGAGGCAGAGCCATGCTGAACCCACAGTGAATGTGCACAGTGTTGGATGACACACATGAGTAGGAGGGCAGGCTGTGTCAGGGGACTGTAGTGGGCACACTGCTCCATGGTCCTGGAATGAGCTGACTGTTACAGGAGCAACCGTCCCGGCACTATGCATATATCCCACTCATGCACATCATGTCTGAGGCCACAACATTGGTAATGCATGCTGCAAGTCTGTTCATTTGAACCCTCACACTCCTATGTTGAGACTCAGCATCAGTGCCAACAATTATGCACCCCCAAATGACTGAACAGGACAGGGCACAGGCAGACCACCCCCACACATGATGCTGAAAGCAGTGTGCACCTTGATAAACTGGCAGCCTAGATGACCATGTGCAATAGTGATAACACACAGACCAGGTAACACATGTCAAGGAGGGGAAAGGAGGAAGAACAGCACAGGTTGACTTGGGGGAACAGGATAAGCTCTGCACATATATAGCCTGGCAGTGTATCCAGGCGACTGAGCAGCTACAAAATCTGGCGACACACAACAAACACACATGTACCTACCCCCTTCCTGCTGCTGTAACTCCTGTATCCGCCTATCCAGGTCAGGGAAGACCACCGCCAGGACACGCTTCATCTGGTGGGTCAGGCGCTGGCACCCGCCATGCTCGCGAGGAGCCTCCTCCTTCAGCATGACCCGGGCGATCCTCCGGGTCCAGCACCGGATGTCCTGCCATCTCTTCCTCACTTGTGGCAGGCGCCGACTGCGACCCTCCACCGATTGCACGGCCTTGACGGCATCCTTCCAGATCTTCCCCTTCTGGTAGGCGGTTACCTGTGTGGATGACAAAGTGGGACAACATCACTACACCTGCACCATGTCACAGAGACACACATTTGAACATCTTAGATGTGTTGAACAGGGCATAGTATGCTGGCAAGTAATAGCACCTTAGTCATAGGGATTATTTCCACTGGGGACGCACCAATGCACTACATGGCATAGTAAGTACACAGGTGGCATGAGGGGTGCGAAACAATCCCTGATCATGGCACACACTGTGCATCCCAAGCAACACAAGGCTGATGGACAGCACCGCAAAGCAGTCACATGCCCCAGGCCACTGACGAAACCTCAGCAGAGTACACAGACACACACAGGCACACATCAATCACCTGCCATTGGCAACAGTGGATGCAAACCTCACTCTGCACATGTGCCACTTGCCAGGGGGGGGTCACAGGTGTGGGGCTAGCTCAGCAAATCAGACACACAGCACGGCTTACTTCACACATCAGATGGATTGAGCAGTTGCCTCCTCCATGCAGCTGTGGTGCAACACTCCACATAGACACTCACCCACATGACAAGAAACATTCACACACATCAATGTCCAGGGGGCGTACACATCATTTGGACACTCTCACCACTCTCACCACAGCTCCACTCAACTCTCACACACATCTGTGGGTGCAGTCACCTGTCACACCGGGGTGACCACTGACTCACCGCAGGACAATAGAACAAGAATGCCTAAGAGGATTAGGCTGGCTGAATGTGCCATGCACTATGCAGTGAATGTCACAGTAAGCACAATGCAAGTGAGGAGTGCACACATGAACTACATAAAGCCCTGCATGAGAGACATAAGCCATCCACCCCCTCCGGGACCCACCACAACCAACATTGCATGTCTGTCACACCTGGACACAATGCCAGAAGGGACAGACACAATAAAGGTGCACAGGCAAAGGTAGTGGAGTCAGCACTCACCTGCTCCCCTGGTCGACCATACAGCATGGGGTACCGTGGGAGGATCACATCCAGCAGGGCCTCGTTCTCCTCCTGGGTGAAAGGCTGGGCCCTCTCCACAGTCCTTGACATGGTGCCAGAGGGAGACAATACAGCAGCAGTGGTATCGACTGACATGTTGTGCAGGCAAGTGCCCTCTCATGGGTTCTGCCTGCCTTATATCTGCCTTGCTGGCCTATTTCATTTACAGGAGTACAGAGTGATTGGTCAGACTCATTTGCATCCTACGTTTCCTCCAATCCCTTTAAACATACACCAGTGACAGCCTTCGCATCTTTCGATTTTGCAGCATCATGTCAAGTCAACAACCACTTTGCAACAATGTATAATGTGGCCAACTGCTTTTTCCAGACCACATGATGTTAAAATTTGAACTTGAAACTCGGTATCCATGACAACCAGCATGCATTTAGGCCCTAATACTTGTCCCTCGTGTGTCCCCATTGTAATTCTTAAATCCCCACACAGGTACGGCGCGTTTCACACGTACCCCTAGGGCACCATCACTACAGCGATACGGGCCGTACTCACACGTGTACAGGCCGTACACATGTGAGTACGTGCCTATCACTATAGTTGGGGATACCGTAGGGCCTAGTGATACGGCATGTACTCACGCGTGTACGGGCCATACATGCGTGAGTACGTGCCTATCACTATAGTTGGGGGTACCGTAGGGCCTAGTGATACGGCACGTTATCACGCGTGTACGGCCTGTACACGCGTGAGTACGTGCCTATCACTATAGTTGTGTTACTGTAGGTCCGAGTGATACGGCACGTACTCACGCGTGTATAGCCCGTTCACGCGTAAGTACGTGCCTATCACTATAGTTGTGTTACTGTAGGTCCGAGTGATACAGCACGTACTCACACATGTACGGGCAGTACACGCGTGAGTACGTGCCTATCACTATAGTTGGGGGTACCGTAGGGCCTAGGGATACGGCACGTACTCACGCAGGAATGGAGGTGTCAGACTCGCACAAGGCTGGACATCAAGTCATTGTCAGTGCAGTCCTTCATGTGCAGGGCATAGGTGTGTCATGCAGTGATGTGGCACATGTCTCCTCATGTTGTGGCACAATAGATGTGTGATGAGCTGTTTACACATGTCATGTGTGATGGGCACTACGTGGCACACTTCCCCTTCACACTTTGCACATGTGTGCATGTACGACACACATGTCAAGAACTGCATCACTGGTATGGCACAGTCAGCAACACCTGCAACTGTCCCCTGATGCCAGGTACACGGATAATTACACCTGACATGTGACTACCAGCGTGCCACGAAGTGACTATGTCATGTGTGTGTCATGTGTTCCCATGAGCTTTCCGTTGGTGTTCCGTCAACTCCATCTGCTGTTGCAGCATCCAACATGTGTCTGTGTGCATATGTGCATGACACACATATACGCACACCATGCCACATGTGGACTCACACGTTACATGTGTCATGATGGTTCGAAGATGACTTCCTGACATAAGGCAACATCTGCGTTCTCTCAATGTCTGTGTCATCAGTTTTTGACATGTACCCCTTCATGGAAATGTGTGTTATCTGTCCTTTTTCTGATGACATGTGACCTGTGCGTCTAGATTCCCGCCAGCTGTCTGTATGAGATGACATCCTTCAAATGCTGATATGTGGATGTCTGTCACTCATGAAATGTGTCTGGCTTGTCACTTACACTGGCCCACAGCTATTTTAATGGCATGTTACGTCAACATTGCCATGCAACTATTGTGGCTGGCTCTTCGTAGGAGTATCACCTGGCTGGCCTACGTGTCCTGGATGTATTGCACAGCACAGACTCTGTATTAAGCAGATGTGTATTAGCTGGTGAACATGTGCTCACCTCAGTGACATTGGTGTGGTAATGTACTCACTCTTCGTTATTCCTTCCAAATCTCTGCAGGGCACCGCCTCTCCCCAGACGAATGCCAGACCTGGATGCCATGCGTGAACATGACTGCATACGCAGATACTGCTTCTCGCAAGAGTTGATAGAGGACTTGACCCGCCGGCTTGCACCACACCTCCAACCACAACACAGGTATCCTACAGCTCTGACCCCCAAGATGAAGGTGATGGCAGCCCTACATTTTTTTGCCACCGGCACGTTTCAATTGACCATAGCTGATGTCGGTGGCATGTCCTAGACAATGTTCAGCCGTGTCCTGCATGATGTTTTAGAAGCCATGTCGGTGCACCTGGATGAATTCATCCATTTTCCCACTCGTGAGCAGTTGACAGGTGTCAAGGGTGAGTTCTATGCCCTGGGAGGGATGCCTCATGTAATTGGGGCCATTGATGGGACACATGTGGCTTTGGTACCACCACAGGCACAGGAGGTAGCCTATAGAAACAGAAAACATTACGACTCCATTAATGCCCTTGTGGTGTGTCTTGCTAACATGCTGATTTCCCATGTCTGTTCCCGTTTTCCAGGGTCCGCACATGATGCATACATCATGAGGTGTAGCAGGGTGCCATAAATTATGCTGCACGCGGAACGAGCATGTCTTGTTGGTGGGTATACTCTGTTAGTCCTGTGTTTAGCGCTATCTTTGTATCTTACGGCATCTCCTGACCCACTTCTTCACATTATGTTTCCATGTAGGGGACTCTGGCTATCCCAACATGCCATGGCTGATGATGCCTCTCCGCAACCCCTAGAACAGCCGCAGAACACCGGTACAACGACACCCATGGGCAGACGAGGCGCTTGATTGAGAGGACGTTTGGACTCCTGAAGAGCAGATTCCGGTGCCTCCACAAGACCGGCGGCGCCCTCCCATATGCCCCGGTGAAGGTCTGCAAAATCTTCATTGTGTGCTGCATGCTGCACAACATGGCAGTGGAGAAGGCCGTGCCACTCATCCTTGATACGGATGAGCAGGATCATCCACCCGTGGAGGATGAAGGGCTCGGGCACGGGGCAAGTGAGGATGAGGATGAGGACATCCGGAGTCAGCTTATCCGCAACTTCTTCTCATGATGGTGAGTCCCTGTGTCTGAGTGTGCACGCTTTGAGCCTTGTGTGGCATGTGGTGCAAGGTGTGTGTCGAGCTGACTGTGTGCTAAGTGACTTGGAGGTGTGTTCTGATGTGTCATTCAAGTGATGATGTCATTCCACACATATTAGCTGGGACACTAAATGTATTAAGGGCATGGTGACAACATCATTCCTGTAGAGTACATGTACATGTCTGCGGATTACTAGCTCTTCGCTGACTTGTTGTGTGTCTGTCCTCCCCAGGTTCTTGCGGCTGTCGTCTGCTCATGTCATCATTGCCCTCCTGCTATTCCTCATGAGTATTGCAACGTGTGCTGGATGAGAGTTACAGGCACAGACATGGTGAAAAGTCATTTGGGGTAAGGAGTGCAGCAAGGCATTTTGTGGGTGGTACGTGTTTGTGATATGTGGGGACTGCTCCTGTGCATGTTGTGTTACCATGCATACATGTCGACTCACCATGGGCCACATGACATGTTGGATGGTTCCCATGAATTGATAGTCACTCTTCCTGACAGTCATCTGTAATGGTTTGTGGATTCTGATGAAGGCATCAATGTGTGTATAACGTCCCTCAGGAACATCCGGGATGCTAATGGTGGACATAGTGTGGGACATCCCCCTATGAGGCTCAATGGGGAATTGAAAACTCTCTGTGTGCAGCAACGGGTGTTAGGCTCAACCCCTTCACTTGTGTGCCAGCTCAGTAGGATTTAGCACATCTGTGTGTTGAAGGGGGTGTCCAGTGTAGGTCACACATGGTCAGCCAAATGACCTGTGAGTCTGTTCCAATTGATGCATTTCCCTTAGTGTGAGGCTGAGTAATAAAGGTGTTCGTCACACTCCAAGGTGCCTCATCTCTGTCAATGCAGGTCTCTTGCCACTTTGCCTGCGGCATATCTGGCATAGTTGTGGAAGATTATGCATAGGAGTCCATGTGTCATTTAGCAACATGCATGCAGTTGCTCATGGATTAGGCTTCCTATTGGGCATGAAGTACATGATCGTGTATATTTTTGGGCATATTGGTCCACACACTGGGCCATCAACAGCTGTTTAGGGTGTGTCTCCTGTGCGCAGGTCAGCCTTCAGTTTCCTGATCCGGTGTCATGCTTCTTTGGTGATTGTGCATGCATTGTCTCTGGGTGTACCATGTGACACTGGACACTCCTTACTTTACACACGTGCCTGTTGCAGTTGTCTTTCTGACATCCTAGTCTTTGTGTGCCAATTCTGGCATTTTGCAAGGAGATGCCGCCTGCTGCTGCGGCCCCTGCAGCAAGGGCCCACAGAGTATCCAGATTTGGCTACACACACACCTCCAAGATGCTCCTCACTTCCTCACTTCCTCATTTCCTCCCTCCACCCATTCATTTGGCTGTCCTCAGCTTGTCTATGCCACTGTTGCCGCCACGCGGTGCAAAGGCTGGACCATCAGCACATGCAAGGTGCACATTGCACCACCATCCTGTCCTTGCATAACCCACATCACACTACAGTCTGATGTAGCAGCCACACTCCGAGCTATGTCCATCCGCACATCTAACGCCTGCTGTCAGACATACCCTGGGCACACACACGACACCTTTGCATGCTGAGTGTGCAACTCCAACTGCCTACACTGCGCTGCCCCGCCTTCCAGGCCCTGTCACACCAACCAGGTCACGTCCCTAATACTCCCCACCGGCTCTGTAGCCCAGCAAGGGCATGGGAGTGGGACTCAAGGCTTCAGCATGTAGTATGGTGTCATCGTCTGGGACATGGCACAGGTATCATCTCTCGGCATGTCAATCTACAGAGTGTCCAGGACCCCCCTCTCCACCATCACATGCGCACAGCACCTCATCATCAGCTCGTATGCCATTGACAGCCAGGTGCTCCTCACCCTCAACAAAGATACAGACATTGGCAGTTCCATCATTCAAGTATGCATGAGATCCATTGATGAATGGCTGAACACGAGCCACCTGAGGCTGGACTTGTACAGGACTGAGGTGATCATCTGAGGATTGTCCCCTTCCAGCTGGGTCAAGTGCTTGTGTCCCACCCGCAAGAGCCCTGCACAAGCACCCAGTGGCCACACACACAAGATGGTGTGCATCATGTTTGGCTCGCTCACATTTGCCATGCTAGTCCACAGCATCTGTACCTCATGCTGCAACGCCCTCTGCATTATGCACATGACCCACAGATAGATCCACTCCAAGAAAAGACAGACCATCCCCCAGGACCATGACAACATCCGTGTCAAATACTGCCCTGCCCTCCACGGAGCAAGTACATCCAAACTCCCAGGAAACTTGTCCACATCCAGGGTGCATCTGCACACCTCAGCTTCAACACCCTGCGCCCCAGCCACCTCACCGTCCACCATAGATAGCTGCAAGGGATCACTGTCTGCTGCAGGATAACCTCCACACTCCCCACCCACACTCAGGAGGCAGTCCACAACCCCGACCCCAAACCAACCTTGTACGTCTGTCATCCTAGATCCCGTTGGGCCATCTCCGTGCATCCAACCTTGCCCTGGCCACCGTTCTTCACATCCACCGTACTCCAGCATACAGGACATTGTTCTCCCACCTGGCCACACATATCTGGGACTCCCTCCCCGGGAACCTCCACATGAGCCATGTCCTCTACGCCTTGATGATAATCTCCCAAATAGGTCTGTCCGCACAGTTTAGCAAGCCCCCCCTCAGCAGCCGGAGGCCATCACAGGTGAGTGTTGTGCTCCATGCCTACATTGAATGATACCTTGTGACCCATGTGTGTCCTGTACCAGACTCTGATCCCAGGGTATGGATGGCTGGAGTTTGTTCAACACTCAGGCATAGTTTGACATTTCCACACACATATGTCATTGACTAATGCAAAATGACAGGAACGTCTCATGACCAAAGTAATATATTTATTTGCGGTGGGGTACGTGTATTGGTAGATGAAATTAGGTGCTCTACTGGGGGAATAGAATCCAAAGTTCAGAGTCCAGGGCACAGTGTTGGTCATCATTGGTCATACTGTGACCAACAAGTCCATGTAGCAGAGAATGTCATTGGATGAGGTGCTGCTGTTGCGCCAGAGGGCCAGGTGCCAGGCCAGGTGACCTGGGAGATGTGGATGGTCCGCTGACTCTCACGGGAGCTCAGCCAGTCTTGCCTCCATCCGTCCTTGGTGTTGTTGATGACTGGCATGATGCTCGACCTGCAGGTTCTTTATCTCATCGAGGGTCCCCTGCATCTCTGAGAGTCTCGACACGACCTGGTTGATGCCTCTGGTGTCACGCCGGTATGAGTCCAGGATGTTGCGTATGTGTGACATACCGGTGTCCTGAGATGGCTGGTCAGGTTCGCGCCTCCGCCTGCCTCCACTCCCACCACCCCTGCCCACTTGAGCCTGGCCTGCCCTTGTGGGCACATCGGGTCTACGGGACCCCTGAGGGATGGCATTTGCAGGGTTGCCTTCCTCCTTTTGGGTGCGCGGAGAACCTTGTCCCTCCTGGTCAGACTGGCTCTGTTGTTCAGTGCGAGCAGGGCTCCTGGGTGTGTCCTGGGATGTGGCAGGAATGGGGGGGGGTGGTTGGCACAGATGTACCTGACGCAGGTGCTGCAGGGGCTTGGGCACCAGAGGGTCCAGGTCGGTCGGGGTCATCCACGGAGTGGTGAGAGTCGTCGCTGCCGGTGGGATCATCTTCACGCGGAGCCTGGGACTGTGATTCTTCCCCCCCAGTGTTGGGGGGAGATCGTCGACGTTGCCCTGTGTGTGAGATAGAGACAATGTTAATGGTGTTTCATGCGACATCTATGTTTCATACATATTCAAGTTGACACAGTTCCTCCAGGTAGTTGGATGTGCCTAGCATTCCTCTCAATGTCCACTTGGGGATGGGTATGTTGCGGGGGACAGATTGGGCTGTTCTCCTGAGTGTTTGACCTGTAGATTGTTGGCTCTGATGCTTATTTGGCTATGGATTGGTCTTGTTGTGTCACATGTCCATTGTGGGAGTGTGTAAATCCGTTGCCTGCCCCAGGGGTGTGTGCTTGTGTTGGGGTGGGGTTGTGACCGGGCCTGCTGTTGTGTGTAGTGTGAGTTGTCATTGGGTCTCCCAGGTGATGTGTCTGTCCCCTCATGGTGCATGCTGGCATGACAGTGAGTGTGAGTTCCTGTGCTAGATACCTGTGCTTGTGGAGTTGGTGTTTGAGTGTACAGTGGTCCCAGGAGGGCCTTGTGCTGCATACAGCAGGGCCAAGTGTCAGCTACCTTGTCAGTACTTTGCCAGTCCCTGTGCATTGTGCATGGGTATGTACCTATGCCATATGGGCTGAGGGCATTGGTGTCTGCGTCTCATTTTCACAATGTGTTGTGTGGGGCCCACCATCCCAGCCTCCCGGACATCCAGTCTTGTGTTTGTGGTTGTTGTAGCCTTGGACATGGCCTTGCCTTGATTTGTGAAGGGTGCATGGAGACGTTAGTGGCATGAGCGTGGTTTTTGAGTGTGGTTGTGTGCGGTGAGTGCTTGGGGGAAGTTGCGTGCATTTGGTGTATATGTGGTGTGGACCCCATTGCCCCCATGTTACGCAAGTTGTTTGTGTACTCACCAGGCTCTGCGACTCCTTCGACTCCGTGTACTCCCACCGGCGGCAGCAGGGCCATCACCTTCTCCTCCCAGGGATGGTAGTGTACGGGTCTGCGGGGCGGCCCACCTCCAGTGATGTTACTCTGGGCATATTCTTCGTTCATTTTCCTCTTGACCGCCCTGCGCAGATCGTACCACCTACCTTGGCATTCATGCCTGGTCCTTCAGATGGGCGCAACAGCATTCACGTTGTCGACAATCCTCTGCCACATGGCAGATTTTTCAGCTATGCTGGTCTGTCTGACCAATGTTCCAAACAGCTGTGGCTCAACTCTGATGACTTCGTTGACAAGAAGGTTCAGCTCCGCTGTTGTGAATTTTGGATTCTTGTCTGTGGGCATGGTGTGGGGTGTGGGTGTGGGTGTGGATGGTTGTGGGCGTGTGGGTGTGAATGTGACGGTGTGTGTGTGAATGTGAAGAGGGGGATGTTTGTGGAGGAGGTTGTGTGAAGGTGTGTGAGTGAAGGTGTAGTGAAGGTATGAGTAATGTGGAGTTGTTTCTCTGTGGGGTCTGGCAGCAGTGGGTCTGTTGCAAAGGCTCATAGGTTGTGTGTGGGGGCCCTTTTTATTGGTCCATTTTTGGGTGTGGCTGTGTTTGAATTTTGGTGGGTGTGTTATAAGAGGTGGTTGTGATTTGGGGCCTCTGTTTGCCTGTTTGGATGTGCCAGGTCAGTCATTGAGATGTATTTTGTCATGTTGCCGTGTTTTGTGTGCGAGTCGAATTGACCCTCCTTGTGCTGTTTTACAGTGTCCAGGTTCTGTAAGAGTCTTTTTCGCGTAGGTACGATCCGTACATACGCGATGCTGGGTGAGGGTGCTGGGGTACGGTGTTGGAGTGCGGCGCGTACATGCGGTGGGGGTACGGTGCGTACACGTGCGGCCCTGGGGTACAGCGCGTACATGCGGACGTACGGCGCGTACATGGGGGGTAAGGCGCGTACATGCAGTGGGGGTACGGTGCGTACACGTGCGGCCCTCGGGTACAGCGCGTACATGCGGAGGTACGGCACGTACATGCGGGGGTATGGCGCGTACATGGGGGGAATGCGCGTACATGGGGGGGTACGGCGCGTACAGGTGCGGGGCTGGGGTACAGTCCGGACAGGGGGGGGTAAAGCACGTACATGGGGGGTACGGCGCGTACATGGGGGGTACGGCGCGTAATGTTGCGGGGCTGGGGTACAGTGCGGACAGGGTGGTTTACGGTGCTGACATATTTGGGGGTGAGGGGGCTGTACGGCTCGTACACGGGCATGAGTTTACCCGTGTACATGTGTGCTACTGCGTTGGCTCCGTACGGGCCATTTTACGTGCGATTGTGTATTTACGATTTGCACGTAAAAATGTCCGGCTCACTCTTTTTCCCGACGATATTCGGACGTAAAAACTTTCCGACGCACTCTCGTAATGTAACGTTATAATATGTTTTTCAATTAAAATGAAATATATTTGTATTTTAATATTTAACATATTTATATATTTTTAATTTATTTTGTTTTTTAAAATATATGTGTTGTTGTTAAAATGTTGTTAAAATGTTGAAGTGACTGGAGTGAGAATATTAATTGTTACTCCTCTGCAATCGAACACTTTCCCTACTGTTGCACTCACTGGAGTGGGAATAGTAATTTTAACCCTCCACTATCCAACACTTTCCCTACTGTTGCACTCACTGTAGTGGGAATGGTGATTTTTACCCCTCCGTTATCGAACACTTTCATTACTGTTGCACCCACTTGAGTGGGAATATTAATTTCTACCCCTTTGCTATCCACCACTTTCCCTACTGTTACACTCACTGGAGTGGGAATAGTAATTTTTACCTCTCCGCTATCCAACACTTTACCTACTGTGGCACTCACTGGAGTGAAAATATTAATTTTTACCCCTCCACTATCCAACACTTTCCCTACTGTTACACTCACTGGAGTGGGAATAGTAATTTTGACCCCTCCACTATCCAACACTTTCTCTACAGTTGCACTCCCTGGAGTGGGAATAGTAATATTTACCCCTCCGCTATTCAACACTTTCCCTACTGTTGCACTCACTGGAGTGGGAATATAAAAGTTTACCCCTCCGCTATCCACCACTTTCCCTACTGTTACACTCAGTGGAGTGGGAATATTAATTTTACCGCTCCGCTATTCAACACTTTCCCCACTGTTACACTCACTGGAGTGGGAATAGTAATTTTTACCCCTTCACTATCAAACACTTTCCTTACTGTTGTACTCACTGGAGTGGGAATAGTAATTTTTACCCCTCCACTATCCAACACTTTCTCTACTGTTACACTCACTGGAGTGGGAACAGTAATTTTTACCCCTCTGCTATTCAACACTTTCCCTACTGTTACAGTCACTGGAGTGGGAATAGTAAATGTTTCCCCTCTGCTATTCAACACTTTCCCTACTGTTGCACTCACAGGAGTAGGAATAGTCATTTTTATCCCTCCGCTATCCACCACTTTCCCTACTGTTACACTCACTGGAGTGGGAATATTAATTTTTACCCCTCCACTATTCAACACTTTCCCTACTGTTACACTCCCTGGAGTTAGAATAGTACATTTTACCCATCTGCTATCCAACACTTTCCCTACTGTTGCACTCACTGTAGTGGGAATATTAATTTTTACCCCTCCGCTATCCAACACTTTCCCTACTGTTGCACTCACTGGAGTGGGAATAGTATATTTTACCCCTCTGCTATCCAACACTTTCCCTACTGTTGCACTCACTGGAGTGGGAATAGTAATGTTTACCACTCCGCTATCCAACACTTTCCCTACTGTTACACTCACTGAAGTGGGAATAGTAGTTTTTACCCCTCCGCTAGCCAACACTTTTCCTACTGTTGCCCTCACTGGAGTGGGAAATTTAAGTTTGAAGATTTTTAAATAGTTTATTGGTTTAATTTATAATAGAATGTTATTGGTACACACACACACAAACATATATATATATGTACATTTTTATATAATTTTGGAATTATAAAATAAATTAAAATTAATTGTTTATAAATTGTTTTAAAGTAAATATATATGAAATATTATGTATGTGTGTTTAACTTTTTTTACTTAAGTTTTTTATAATATTTGTTTAAATGTATATTAAATCTACTTTATTTTTTTATATTATTTTATTATTTAACATATTTATTATTCATTATTTTATTTTATATATATAAAATTCGATATTTTGTACAACTATATTTTTTACATCGATATTATTTTTCCAATATTTTTGTACCTTCCTGTTTAAGTATAGGGAGTCAATATTTTTGCATTCTATTATTTTTCATCAATATTTTTTACTTCTATATCTTTTACATCAATATTTTGTCAGTGAACCATCCGAGATCACCAGCATGCTTTCTCAATCCTAGCCTCATCTGATGAACCGCCTGGGAGAATTGTAAATGCTTTTTGTGATCTCTGTGCATTTAGTTCTTCCAAGATGCTAATAAAAAAAACCTCTCAGGGCCCGATTACAATGTGGTTAGGAAAGCATTCCCACCTAGGGCCCAATTACGATGTGGTTAGGAAGGCCTCCTTACAGCATTTGTTCCTTCCAAATCGGACCGGGAATGTGTCTTCCCGATTGAGGGCCCGATTACGATGTGGTTAGGAACATAGGCTCCCATTGAAGTCAATGGGAGTCCAATCAAATCGTACCTGGAAGCATCCTGATGCATTGTACTCGGTCGGTCGGACTCTCCCGATCCAAGTGGGTCAGAAACCATTTCCAAACTGATTCGGTCAGGAAGATTTCGTAACCGTATATTAATCGGGCCCTTAGTAGTAAACCCCTGAAGGACTGGCTCAACCATGCGTGCACTGCAGCCCACAAACAGGTTAAAATGGTCTTGATAAAAAGTCTGCATCATAAGGATGAAATCCAATTAAGTAGAAGTGAATACAAGAAGGTTATTGAGCAGAGAAAAGAGGAGCTTAGGAAGGAAGCATGGGAGGCTCTGGAAAGGGCAAGCAAGTCAAAAGATAATGCTGCATTCTGGAAAATTGTGAACAAATCTTTTTTTCTCTGGTTATAATAAACCTACGATTGACACAAACATCACTGTACACTCTTGGGTAGAACATTTTTCATCTGTCTTCAGTAGAGATGAGGACATTTTGCCAGTTATACAGCCATCCCAGGATGAAGTCTGTTTATTAAGTTAGTCAATTGAGGTTAAGGATGTTTTCAGAGGAGTTAACCTGGGAAAGCCTCAGGCCCTGATTATGTCCCTTTGTATTTGTTAAAGGAAATTGTACTCTTTGGCCACCCCTCATAACAAATGTTTTAAGGGCTGCTTTATCCGGCCAATTAACTCCATCCTGGAAGGAGGTGTGGTGGTTCCGACTTCCAAGAAAGGGAACAAAAATCTAGCCTGCTGTTACCATCCAATCTTCTCGTTGGACAGTTCATGTAAGATCCTGGGTAGAATTATTGCCTACAAATTGGAAGCGTGGTTAGAGGAAAAGCAGATACTTTAAGGGTGCAATGTGGGTTTCGCAAAGATTTTGGCACTATTGACCAATGCCTAAACCTACAGCTTATCCTAGGTAAATATGTCAGTGCTAAGGGGGGGGGGGGGTCCATACATCTAACATTTAAGGATCTCTCTAGCACATTTGATATGGCAAAACATCCTATATTGTGGTCCATTATGGAGAAATAAGGGTTTGATAAAGCACTGATTGACCTGCTACATATACTGGACTCGAACACGGTGGCCAAAATAAGTTATGGGGTAAATGGGGAGCTCTCACTGGAGATTAGGTCCTGCATGGGTGTGCATCAAGGTTGTGTGATGGACCCCCTACTCTTTTTAATATAGCCTTATTGACCCCTCTAGTGTTAAAGGCCCAAGCCGAAGGCAAGGGCCTTTAACAAGGGAGTGGGACTTTAATAGCCGGTATAGCCCAGCTACGAAGAGCTATAAGGCTATTAGAACATTCTGCCACTAGAGGGGGTAAATGGGGAGCTCTCACTGGAGATTAGGTCCTGCATGGGTGTGCATCAAGGTTGTGTGATGGACCCCCTACTCTTTTTAATATAGCCTTATTGCCCCCTCTAGTGTTAAAGGCCCAAGCCGAAGGCAAGGGCCTTTAACAAGGGAGTGGGACTTTAATAGCCGGTATAGCCCAGCTACGAAGGGCTATAGGGCTATTAGAACATTCTGCTGCTAGAGGGCAGAATGTTCTAACAAATAAAACAAATGCCTCTCCGAAGCCCAAGGGGGTTTAAATCCCCTCGGGCTCCAAGAGGCCTTTGTAAAACAACATTGGAATGTTGCTTTGCGGGTTTTTACCAGCCCATAGAAGCTCAGAGCACTCCATTGTGTTCAAGGAAGCGCTCCACATTCCAATGTTCTAATATACATTAATGGCCTAGAGGAATCCCTGTGTTAGGTAGGGAAGGAAATGCCCCAGATAAAGGATATTTCATTTCCATTTCCGCTCCACGCAGATGATGCAGTGCTGATCTCAAGAATGGGAAGAGAGCTGCAAACCCTCATAGATGTGTTTTAAAACGTTATTAATGCTCTAGGCCTGAAAATGAATATTCATAAATCTTTTATTATGATAGTGAGTCCTAAACATACTAGAACAATGACATTTAATCTAGGGGGCACTAGGATAGCCAAAGTGAAAGGTTTTACATAATCAGGGATTGAGTTTAATTCGAATTTGAGTTGTGATCTCTTAATTAGATCATGCACACTCATATACCAGATATCTATTGACTCACTGTTTAATTTTGTAAGGAGACTGGGCCATAAACCAATTAATGAAATTACTACCATCTACAGTACTAAGGGCCCTATTTTGACATCTTCGGTTTCACTTTCGACCGCTGCATCACAATGCCGGCGGTTGAAAATGAAATCAGCCAGTCATTCGGAACCAGCATGTAATCCCTTAAGGATGGCGTTTCTGCCGTCGGGACTATAATGTCGGTTTCCCACAGGATTTCCATATTGTGGTTTCCGACATAGAAAGCCTGTCAGAAAGTGATTTTAGGGCACCTAGCAAGGCCCCCATTCCTCCAAGGCCTCCAGTTGGGTGTAACGGGGCACCAATGACGCCCTCCTGTTAATACCTGCAATATGTGGCAGGCACCTTGATGTGCCTGCTACGCGGTTCTGGGATTAACAGAATCTCCCATTTCTCCATGGGAGCTTGTTTTAACTGGTTTACTGCTGCAGCACAAGCTCCGAAAGAGAAGTGGGAGTATGTGACCGTACCATGTGCAGGAGCATTGTAATGGCGGTGTCAGGACCGCCGACTGGAGGTCGGTCGTCCCGAGACCACGGTGATCCGCCCGACATTGTAGTCAGGCGCTAAGTGTGTTGCAATAGGTTCCCATGGGGCTAGGGTATGGGGTTATAAAAACGAAGATTTCCTCCAGATAGTGGAAAATAAGTTTTTGTGCACACTGCTGCCTGCATCACAATCCTTGTCCACCTTTGCATGTCACTTAGAGCTTGTTGTAAACCTTTTGGAGGACATAATTAAACTCAGTCTCTGGCTCCTCTGGTTAAGGATTTGGGTGAGACCACAAGCCAGTCTTACTAGGGAGGTGATTTGAGACTGCCTCTGTTTGGACAATGTATGGTCAGTTTCTTGGCTAAGGTATGTTAAATCTGTCTTTTGCGCCTTGAGAATCTCCGAGTTTTTTACAAATCCCGGAAGTAATTAGAGTGGTACCAACGTATTGGTTAGAGAACCCTTTTATATAGGCGAGAAGAGAGCCGCCTGAGGGATTTTTATTGACTACAAACAGGTTTAAATTATTTTTCTATTAAATCCTCAGCGGGTTTGGAGTTTTATATGCCGTTTAATCAAAATGAGAGGTACAGATTTTATCTTACTAGGTTGCTCATTGTTCATTTTTTTTGTGGCTTACCCCACACAGGGTTCCTGGTTTATCTAATCTCCTCAATTGTCATGGGATTGTGGCACAAAGCAAAGCACTCTGCACTTCAGGTTGCTCTACACTTTTATTCTGCCTACAGGAAGCGTTTCTTGGTCCCAGTACTCTGTGCCGCCTACATTAGTCAGTAAGACAGCTCCCATTTTTTGCAAAAGTTAGATATTCCTCAAACATGTTATGCAGTGACTAATTTTATTAAAAGTTATTTATCACCAGAAAGAGGTATGGTCTAGCAACCTGCATTTAAAGGACATTGATCACTTAGGCGTGTTCTGTGTAGGACAGAGCAAAGTAACTTTTTGCTTTAATTATGTATTGTATTCTCTTTTTTTAATTACTTATTCTATTTGTTATTTTAAATGTTTTTATCAACAGAAATATGTGTTATTGAATGTTTTTATGAAATTTGCTTTTATGGCTGGATTGACAGGCGAATAAAGTTAATTGCATGATTGACTGACTCGTACTAAAATAGCGCAGATCGTTATTGTGCCTGCTGTAAAGAACATGTTCCATGTATTTGTATTTATGGAGATAGCGCAGTTGGTTACTGCTTTTGTCACAAAGATCCTTTTGTTACTTGTAGTTCATAAGTCACAATTCTAATATAGCACAGTGAGCTGTGAACTGACATCAAAGAGCTGCATGCAAACTGCAATGTATAGGTTAGAACGTTATGTTTTTCCCCATTCTTTAGTTATCCTAATGTTGCTAAAAATAGTTTGTGTTAGTAGAAATACATATTAGTAAAGTCAACCTCAACCACGATGTTACATGTCACATCCTGAATTTCTGCTTCTCCAGACAAAGCACTACATACAGCATATCCATATGGCTGACATGTGACTCCTACTCTTTGCAGTCCTGTTTGTCTTATGTAACACATCATATATACTGATTTACACAAGTTTGATTAATTATTTCTGTATAACGTGTGTGATGTAAACTGCTCCAAGACCCTGCACTGGTATGAGTAGCGCTGTAAAACAGATGAAATGCATGTTGAAGAAGTGCTATGGAAAGATAAGGGACACCGTCAGAGGATGGTAGTGAAAGAATCCATGAAGAAGGAGGCCACCGGGAGGCGGATGCCTACATAGATTGTCGCATTGGGCGCCATTGATCCTAAGGCTGTTTGGTGAGTGGAGCCAAAATAATTTATTGCTCATTTCTAGAATTTATTAAAGATGGTCAGATACTACACTTGATCATGGGTGACCATAAGCTGTAATCTGTTGAATGCTCAGTCAACAACTGCTAGCATATATGTTTCCAGGGCCACACCAACCTTCCAAATTAGACTTTGCTGTGAAGTTCTTTTCAAAACCTTATAAAAATCATGTTCTATCTTCTGCTGTTCAAAGGCTTCCCCTCTGTGAAAAGACCATGATCACCATGTAGATGCATGCACTTGGTCATGTCCTGAGCCTTCCTTCCTGGGTCCATTGTCACATAGCCACACCTCCGTTTTTATTCATTTATATTCCAACTAATTGGATGAGAAGACAGACTTTGTTTTACTTAGTATTTCTTTGACCTGATTTTCATGGCTCTGCAGTGCTTGTGTTCCCATAACAGATCATATCATCATTGCCACTGAGATAATTATACTCTCATTCTTTTCCACGTACCTTCTGTCCTTAGCACCGTGGTGGACAAACTCATCACAAAAACCCAACTCGCTTATAATGCAGTGTTTCTAGCTTATTTAATTAATCCCCTTATAATTGTGTCCTGGCCAGCCTGCATGTCACATATTCCTACTGTGAGAATTTGGTATTGCTCAAGGAACGATACACCACTGAAGTCTACAGTTCTGTGCATACCTCCCTTGGTAAATCTTGGAAACTGAAGTTTATCATAGACACCAGTTCTCCAATATTCAACATAAATAGCACTTCGTCTCCCCTCACAGGGCAGTGCTTTGCTGGCCGGCCCTATCTGTTTAATGTGAACTCTAACACTTTTGTCAGTGCTCTAAGTTGCAAGTTGTCTCTATCTCAAAACTACTCTTACTTAAGGTTGGGGATGGGAAACCATGTGTCACCTCTCCTGTGATTGTCACAATCACCACTGGCCTTCTCCAAATGCCACTCATTTGTTGACGTAGGTCCACCAGCACATCTTTTTGTTTCAATAGCTTCATCTCTATGTCATGAACCATGATGAATCATGCTCACGATAATCCACTCATCATAGTGCCATTGGGCTGTACTTATTCCTCTTTTCAGTTTCTGGACTGCCTTCCATCTTTTTGTACCATCTCTGCAGTCATGCACTTAGTATATCAGAATTAAACATCTTTTCTTTTTCCAGACCGTATCTGACATATGTAATACTGTGTCCCAGGTCCCACCTTAACCCACTTCTTCCAAAACTAAAATTGACAATACTTTGACCTTAATTTAAATTTGAATTCTGCTGTAACACTTCTCCTCCAGCTAAACTTGTGAATCAATAGGGAAATGCTCAAAGGCCGCCTTGAGTGACTATTCTGCAGATATAGTAAAGTGATGTTTTACGATTGGCAACATCCACCACATTATGATAATCTAAACTTGCCCTTCACCATCTGGATTTTGTATGCATTCCAGTGCAATTCATATACAAATTCAGCTTTCTCTGACATTGCTATCCTATTTGATCATAGGACAAACAATTAGTAATTAACTTCTAATACATCACCCATAACCTCTTGCAAAGTTATTTATATCTCCATTGATTCATTGCCAGAAAACACATAATTTTCTGATCAATATCACAACTGTATTGGTTCTAACACAGTAAGTGAGGTCTCTCTCTGACTTCACAGCACTGCTCGCTCCCACTGTCCTTTAGGGCCTCCCTTCTCTATTGGAATATGGATTAGCAGATGTACTATCTAATCTGCCCTGACTGCCTACACTGGATCTTGTCTTCCACCAGGTGGCCTAGATCCCATTCACAGTGTTTAACTACCGTAGGACTGCTCCATCATCGACCAATCCATGATAATCTCCTCCTATAAATTTGAATGACATAGTGGAACATCATATTCTCCTGGTAAGTGCAGGTTGAATTTGAACACACCATCATCAAACCTACGTCTATATTCATACATTCTTTCAGTTTCCTCTAAATGGTCCAATAATTAAGGCATCTCCTCTGTCTCAGCTGTCTATTCCTCCCATAATATACTTAGCCTCATATCCAGAGTATTAACCCAGGCCTGAGCTTCTCTTACTTTGCCAGATTTTTGGGATCATTGGGCGAATGAAGAGGAGGAGGGCATGGGCTCTAGGGCATTGATTGAAACACTACAGAGTCTGAAACTTGGACAACATATACATGTACCTACACATATCAAAGGACACACACTTGATCAGGTATGGTCCATCAACTTTATTCTCTGGAATCCAGTTATTCATCCGTGCATGGTCAGACCATCACTTAATCAGTTTTACATTAAGTGACATTACTCTACCCAAACCCATGGCTCGTCCTAAAATTATGGCTAGAAATTGGAATCACATCAAACTAAATTCCTTTTATAATACCTTGGCACTCAATTTGCCTACCATGACAGACAACGTAGACAACTATGAGAAAGAGATCTTAAACTGGCAATTGAAGGTCATTAATATGTATTCCCCTCTGCAAATTCAAACCAGTCACACTCGGCAAAACGCGGCTTCTACATCGTTTTCTGCTGAGTTAAAAACAGCTAAACTAAGAACCAGCCAGGCTGAACGGAAATGGCGTAGAACATACTCACCAGAAACTAAGGAGTTAGTAACTCAAAGCTTGACAGCCTATAAAAAAACAATTTTAGAGGCAAAAAAATATTTTTTCACTAACAAAGTCAGAAATTCAGATAATAAAGTGAAAGACATCTTTAAAATAGTAAGAGATCTATCTAACCACAACCAAGTAGCACCTCCTATCATTCCCTCACAGAAATTGTGCGATGATCTTAATTACTTCTTTCTAGACAAAATATGGAAAATACAGGAATCCATTGTCCTTAGCCTGTAGGATATGCAAAACACACAAGAAAACAGTAACCCTACTATCATTTCTACTTTCCCACGCATAAACAAAGAACAACTTACAGAATTAATAAACAAAGTAAAAACAGGCTCTCCTAAAGATGTTTGCCACCCCCATATACAAAAACGTATTCTTACTTCCTTTCCAGAAAGCACTCTATCCCTATTGAACTTATCCCTCATGCAATGAGAGGTCCCCCTAGCCTTTAAAGAAGCAGTGATAATCCCACTTCAAAACAAACCTGGCGTGAACCCTCAGCAGTTAGACGACTATAGGCCCATATCTCTCCTCCCTTGTCCCGCTAAAATTCTAGAGGTATATGTAGCTAAACATCTTTGTTCCTTTTTAGAAGAGACTAATTTCCCTGATCCCCACCAGGCAGGCTTATGGCCCTCTCACTCAACTGAATCAATCATTTTATCTCTAGTTGACGACCTAAAAGAAAGGGCTGATGAGGAATGCACACAGGCATTGGTACTACTGGATCTATCAGCAGCATTCGATACAGTTGATCACAAGATCTTAGTGGATCGAATGGCTGTGGCAGGTCTTAGGGGAACTGCCTTAAATTGAATGAAATCCTTCCTAAAAGACCAAACTCAATCAGTCTGCCTCTCACCTTATAGCTCTGCTATAGTCAGTACGACCTGTGGGGTATCACAGGGCTCCTCCCTGCCTCCCCATCTTTTTAAACTCTACATTCACCCACTGATATATACCTTCCAACAAATGAAGGTAAAAATCTATAATTACATGGATAATATGCAGTTGAGTTTTACAATTGATGAGACATTGGAGTTCTTCCAGAATACCACGCTGTTCATCAGAGACTGGATGAATAGCAACCAGTTAAAACTTAACTCTGATAAAACAGAAATTGTCATCTCCAATAATAAATTAAACTACTGGACTCCTGCTTACTTGCCGACAGAGTTAGGTCCCCCACCCAACCCCAAGAGCAGGGTAAAAAGTCTTGACATTCAAATTGACGTGGACCTATCCATGGAACCCCAGATAAGCATGGTTACGTTGTCCTGCTTTCTCCAACTCGGAAAGTTCAAGAAAATTGGAAGATTCTTCACCAGAGAGGCACTCCCTATCAACCAAAATCAAAGACTTCAGATGATACAAAATCAAGCTGCTAGGATAATCTTTCAACAACCGAGACATTGCCACATGAAGCCGCTGATGAAAGAGCTTTATTGGCTCCCAGTGGCACAGAGATCCATGCTCAAAACAGGATGCATTATCTTCAAAGCGATACACAACAAAAGTCCCAAATACCTGTCCACAAGGATCCACCTATATTTCCTGAAACGCAATCTAAGATCTGCGCACATGAATTTACTGGTGGTCCCGAGATTTAGACGCAAAAGGATGGGAGGGCCACAATTCTCTACGCTAGGTCCCCAACTTTGGAACTCTATGCCCATTGCAATCAGAGAGGCAGCAAATTACATGTGCTTTAGGGAAAAGCTGAAAACGTGGCTATTTACACAGGCCCACAGATAGGTTTACTCAGATATCGGTGGTCATTAAATCAGCGTCAAGAGACCTGTCGGTGTACGTGCACTCTATAATTCTCCCATAACATAACATAACATCATGAAAACCCTACACCTCCGAAACTCACTCTGTTCTTCATCTTCATGTTTTATACCCTCTGCAGTAACTACTTCTCAGTACTTAGAGTACTCTCTATAGTGTCTGAGTGAGCAAGTATGTATGTTTTTCACATCCTTAAGATAGAAAAAATATCTAATCATGGCTTAATATGGCCCCAGTAGGAAGCCTAATCCTATCTGAGGGACTACCTCCTCTTTCCTTAAGGCACCTGTTGCGAGTGCTTTAATCTTATGCACCCAGGGGAGCCCCCACTCTCCTGGCTGCCCAGCTCTCCAACTAGGCCCAACACAAAGAATGCACCACCTGAAGTCCCCTAGGCACCTTGTACCAGCCAGCCGCTCATGGATGACAATGCATTCCTAAGAAATGCCACATCCAAGTCATCTATGGAGCATCAGCCCAGGGACATACTCTGGTAGTTTGTGGATGCACACCCAGACTGAGCCCACTTGACAAGCTGGTGCACATTTCTGCCTGAGGGCCCCATGTTCGGCTCACCGATAGAGCTGTGTGCACAGTTAGGCTGAAACCATTTTTCAGAGACATCGCAAACAACATACTTCATGCAGAAGAGAATGACACTGACTCCCATGTTCACAAAAGTTGCTGCGTGTTTGGGAATACCAGCACAGTCCAGCCAATAGGATGTATGTAGCTACATCGTGCTTTACTTAAAATTAGACTTAATCACACCCCAGTCATCTGTAGGCATCGCTCTTCGTCTCAACCACAGCGACATTCCATTGACTGAATTCACCATATCATGTGAATTCAACAGGTTCATGAGCATGTAAATCCACCACACAACTGTATGCCTGGACTCCAAGACAATGGTGACAATTCGTACACTCTAACACAGCGACAAAACGGAAATTCCTTGTTGTCACCAATGTTGGGTCTAATTGGAGACCTTTACAGTTTCTTTCACATTTAGACCATGTCTAACTCTTCATGAATCTGGTTGTTGCCCACTGGCAGAATTCATCCTATTTCAACTATGGAGATAGCCAAGACCAGTGCAAAGGAGTAAACCGAACCTGCTCCTTTATCAACTGTGGAATCTTTTCTCGGTGTGCTTCTCCATTTTGTGCCATGACGTTTAATTCCTAGGGATGATGTAATGAACGTCTTGCCTAGAGGTGAGTTTCCATTGCCTTCAGGTGACTCTGATGTTCTTTTCCTTAAGCTATCTCAGATGTACTACTACTAAGATTACTGTCATTGCCCCCTATAGTTTACCACCTTCTGTATTTCCGCTCTCTCAATCTGACATCACTGATAAAAAGATCCTCTCTGCCTCCTCCAGGGACATTCCTGTCACAAGCAACCGTTTCCGTGGATACATTGGGGGGGGGTGGAGGGGGGATGCACATGGATGCAGCTTTAATGGAGATGATTAACCTTTCACACTCTCAATACATATTTGAGGAGAGACTGATTATGATAAGATCAAGCAATGGTTAACTGGTATTCCCACCGCTGCTGGTTTCAGGCTTGTTCTTGTGACCCTCCAGCAGCAAATCACAATAGTTTGACCACGGAGATCCAACCTTATTGGTTGATGGCAGCCAAGTAGAAGCACTAAAACAGCAGGCGTTCAACATTTCTAATTAGCAGCCCTCAAGCAATCACAATGGGACCGAATGTTTGAATCATTCTTATTGGCTGCTAGGCCATTACTAAGACTAGCACTGTCTCTGCTGCCCGGCCTACTATGATCTGATGGCTAGGGTTAGAATCACGGTTAAAATAAGGCTACTTATTTTTTCTCAAGAAATGTTATTTAATATAATTCAAGTTAGTTTTAGTATCGGGGTTAGCATGTTGGTTCCATAAGAATAATTTACTTCTTTTAATGTACTTTAATGTAAATGATTGAATTAAGTTTAGTTTGACATCATTGTATTTTTTCCCTTGGTGGAAGCACAATTTACTTTAATTTATGGGTAGGGCTAAGAATATAATTAGAATAAGGCTAAGAATAAAGGTACTTATTTGTTTTCATTTACAAAAATGTCTCTAGGGATGGGTCAAAGGTATTAAAAAATAATAATAATTAGGGTTATGGTACAGGTAGGATGAAAGATAAGGGTCAAAGTATTGATAGGTTGAAGTGATGAAGTCAAAGTACTGGGGTAAAACATCTGGGATAGAGGCCGAAGTAATGATATAATAAAGTGATAGTGCAGTAATTTGGGTTTAAGTAATGGTGTGCACCCAAAAAAGTGCATGCACAAGATAAAAGTGGCAGACATCATCTTTGCTTGTGCATATCTCCTGAAGTGAGCTTTTCTTTGTTTCCATCCTCGGAAACCTCACAAATACATATTTTTGCATCTAATTATCTCCTCAGCAATCTTGCCTATCTTCAATACTCAGTTCTCCTCTACCACCTAGATATCAGCATTCAGTTATTTCCGTTGTAAATAGAGTTGGGGCTAGTTATTTTCCTATAACTGCAAGTAGCAGGTACAGAGCAAGGGACTTACCACCCTATTAATGCAAGACAAGGAAAGTAAGGGGATCCATCGGAGGAAAGAATGCAATACATTACTTAATATGTACCAGTGAAGGAGGAGAAAGGGATCTTTTGCCAGTCAATGACCAACATTTTCTCCAGCACAATTATTCTCCTTTTCTAACCTTCATAAGGTACATCCTGATTATGAGCTTGCTGAACGCCTGCTGTTAAGTGTTCTTCATCTATCATGCTTAATGTAAATTGCTTTACGCTGAACTTTGGCAACGCCTCTGATTTGTATTCATCCTCTTTCTGAAGCTTGATGTGAATTGTTCTATTTGATTTTATGTCATTTTCAGAAAATTCAAACATGTTCTGACAACCTGTTTTTGTCGATCCTGTCGCCACATATTTTTCACTTTGAATGGCATACACCACGTGGAAAAAAAACAATCTGATGAATGCAACAAAGTTTGTTTCTCTTTCAATTCTGTATGATTTCTCTTCCATACTGAACTTTTCCTTTTTATCAATCAATCAATCTATCAATCAATCAATCAATCAATCAGGGGTTTGTAAAGCGCAGCTACTCACCCGCGAGGGTCTCAAGGTGCTGGGGTCAGGGGGGTGGCTCCGTTGAGTGCTGGGGTCATCCGAAGAACCAGGTCTTGAGGTCCTTCCTGAGGTAGGAGAAAGACTTTCCACCTGTTCTGGTTTTGTAGATGTGTGGGACGGTGGCCAGACAGAAGTCAGCAGATCGGAGGTGTGTATTGGGTGTGTGGAAGGAGAGGCAGTTGTTCAGGTATGCTGGTCCGCTGTTGTGGAGGGCCTTGTATGTGTGAGCGAGGAGCTTGAAGGTTATTCTTCTTTCGATGGGGAGCCAGAGGAGATCGCAGAGGTGTTGGGTGATGTGGTTGTGATGAGGGATGTCCAGGATCAGTCTGGCTGTGGCGTTTTGGACGGTCTGGAGTTTGCAAATTAGTTTCTTCTTGAATCCGGCATAGAGAGTGCTGCCGTAGTCCAGTCTGATACTGATGAGGGCATGATTGACCGTTTTGCTGTATTCGGGTGGGATCCATCTGAAGGTCTTTCAGAGTATGCAGAGGGTGTTGAAACAGGCCGAGGACACGGAATTGATCTGGTGGTTCATCGTAAGTGATGACTCTAGTATGATGCTGAGGTTTCGTGCGTGGTCCGTGGTGGTGGAGGCGTTTCCGAGCGCAGGGGGCCACCAGGTGTCGTCCCATTCCCAGGGGTTGTAGCCAAAGATGAGGACTTCTGTTTTCTATGAGTTGAGTTTCAGGCAGCTCTTCTTCGTCCAAGTGGCGACCGCTTTCATCCCTTCTTGAAAGTTGTGCTTGGTGATATTGGGTTCTTTGGTGAGGGAGAGGATGAGCTGGGTGTCGTCGGTGTAGGAGACGATGTTGAGCCGTGGTTTCTGACGATGGTTGCAAGGGGACCCATGTAGATTTTGAAGAGGGTGGGGAGGATCCCTGGGGCACTCTACATCTGGTCTCTGGTGGTTCCGAGAGGTAGGGCAGGAGTCTGGCTTGCTGAGTTCTGCCTGTGAGGAAAGTGCATATACAGCCAATTGCCTTTCCGCGGATGCCGGCGTCGTAGAGTCTGGTGGGTAGTGTGCAGTGGGAGACGGTGCCAAAGGCGGGCGAGAGGTCCAGGAGGCTCATTTATATGCTGCCAATACTTGTTCTCTAACGTCTTCCAATCAACCCAGTAATTATTATTTTTTTTTACAGGATGGTTCCCCCATGGCACCCCATAACAGTCTATTCATTTTTTAACATTCCCCACTACTGACCCCTTCGCACCCTCCACAATGTCAGAGTGGTCGGTGTTTATCCTCTTCCGTTGTTACCCTTGCTACCATTTCGTTGCACTGCTTTACTGGTACTTGTCTTGTCTTCCTTTTCCCTTTCATCTTCTGTGTCCAAAGTTTTCTGTTCCACCTTTTCTGTTGCCTTCTTGCTTTTCTCTTCTACTTGCCGGTAGGCATAGAAAAAAGATTACCGTGACCTGCATTTTACATTTTGTTTAACATTGTTTGACTTTTCAGGACATAAATATTTATTCATACTATTCCTAACATTTTGACCATTTTTAAATATTTTTATCTTTTGAGATATGTACCAGACCTACAACTCGGTATTTTTTGTCACTGAAAACGAGTGGGTTTCCATGGAACAGGTATGTTATCAATATAACATCAACACATTTTTCTGAATGGGAACCACTAGAAGTTCAACAAGATAAGAAAACTCAGCATGGACGACCTCACTGTTATAGGTACAGGAAACATTATGAAGAACCTAGCTCTTAATGCCAAACTACCTCGTCTATGGGAACAAGTTGTTATGCATGACCTTAATTACTCAATTACAAGAAGGAGCAGCCTAACTTTCTCCTGGATTCAGGTATGGGAAGCCTTTCTACATCTTTAATTTTCTTTCTACCACATTGGGAAACTAGCGACTATGTACGCATCGCACGTGACAACTTAATCTGTCTCGAAAAAAGGAATTATAGAAAACACTTATAGAAATTATTAAAACGTCCGACACCAGCTGATAGGCACGATAAACTGAATATTTGAAACAGCACTTAAAAAATAATATACTAGCAATTATACTGACTCAGCGGGAGGATTCCTAGATTGAACTACACCAGTTAAATAAGTGACGTAATAGCTTTAAATTCGGATTAATAGTTGGCCAAGTAACATCCTATCATAAAAAACCTGCGAGTACAAAATCACATATCCCAAATAGAAAACATATATCAATGAATTCTATGGTGATGTTACTATTACTCTCACCTACAATGCAACTCATTTACCCGAAACCTTTAGCACCACACAAGATGATTTTATATGCATCATTCTGTGAACATGTTGCTCCCCTGGACCCACTGGGATTGCGTTTGACCTAATAGAGAAAGATTCAAGGAACTGCAGCACAATATTATCATATTTATTTCCCAAGATACTCTCTGATGGTCAAATACGTCCTCCTGGAAAGGCTCCATTATACAACCTATACATAAATGTGGTCCAAAAAAAGAACCAAAATGGTATCAAGTAATTTCCCTTCTTGATGTGAACAGAAAGATTTTCGCCATGCACTTACCAACTGAACCTACACAATGGGCTTCAGGTAATAACATTATCAAATACTTCTAAACTTGATTTAGAAGACAATGTTGTACCAACGATAACTCCATAGCCTTAAGCATACTGCCCAACAGAGAAATACAGCAAAGAAACAATATATATTTCGCTGGTTTTTGTAGACTAGTCGAATGCCTTCGACAAAGTGGACAGAACATTTTTATGACAAAAACCACACTATTGGGGCATTGATCAAACTCTGTTTGACATTGCAATTTAAATGAACTACACACGAAACGTGGGTTCAAGCGAAACTCTCCAATGGGCAGGGCTAAACTCCATAAAATATACTTTGTGAATGGCCTCAAACATGGATGCATACTGGCCACGCCTTTGTTTGCTTTGTACATTGCTGATTTACCTGAGGCACTGGCTCACAAGACAGGTTAGCCACTTAGGGCCTCATTTATGATACCCCTTGCGCCGCCGGAACGTCACTTTTTGGTACGTTGCGTGGCACAGGAGCCTGCTCCATATTTACGAGGCAGCACTAAGCCACTTTTTTGGGCTTAATGCTGCCTCATAATCATCACTCCCTGTGTTAAAGGGGCGTGCAATGGGTGTTGCTGGGGGCGTTTCCAGCAACATCCATGGCTTTTTGACACTGCCCCAGATTTACGAGAAATCGTAACTCTGAGGCAATGTCAAAATTGTACGCCTCCCCAGGGGAGCTGTAAGGGTGGCACAACGAGGAGAAATAACATTATTTCTCAAAGTTTTTCCTTTTTCTATGTGTGCTGCATTCTGCAGCACACATAGAAAGAGGAAAAAAGTCTCTTGTGATTGTTTTTGTGTCAGAAGGTTTCCCTTCCTGCTCAAAAATAATCATCCCTGCAACGCAGCCACCCATGCACCATGGTGCAAAGGTGCCTGCATTGGCACACGGCAGCCCATTGTGCTCTGCCGCAGGGGGAAAGGACTTGAATGCGGCGTATGTGATAGATATGGTGCATTCCCGCCCTTTTCTTTTGCCATAGGGCAGCGCAGCAAGAAGGACTGTGGTGCTGCCCTACGGCAAAACCTCATAAATGAGTCCCTTAGCATGTGCTAAAGAATAGGACATTTTTAACTAATCCAAATGGGTCTGCTGCATCATCTAAACTGTTTGCACAAATATAACAACAGCAGCTTCAACGTTATCACCTTGAAAACTAAAATAGAATCTTTTGGCTGTCCTAATCCAAAGCTTACTTGGACTTCAAGAAACTCAACGATTGAACAAGTCATACATTATTCTTATCATGGTATTGAACTAGATTATACAACAAGATGGAACTTTGGCATTTCAAACTTGATCACTAGAGCTTTGGTGGTTTGCAATGCACAAAGTATTTTCTTAAAAAGAGGGCAGAGGTGCTATGGGCACTACTATCACTACAAATGTCACAAAAATTGCCCCCCTTTTACAATACGCGTTACCGGTCCTAAATGTTAGACCTATGACCAAATTAGAAACTCTAGTCCTACAAATAAAAAAACTATTAAACCAAAGATCAACTACTCCCCGCTGTCTCATGCGGTTTGAGTTTGGTTTAACTGCTTTGATTACCACCACCAACATCAACCTCATTAATTTCCTTTGTGAATGTGCGAATACCTCAAACGACAATTTAAAGGGTATAATTTGGAATGAGTAACTACTTTATCCATAGAATCTACCAAATCAATTAGATGACGGCTTATTCCCTCATTAGGTTTTATCAGCTGCCCTTCATCTTAACTCAACTGATAAAGCACACCGCAAACTTCTTATCAAGTGAACAATAAGAATATTTCGCCGTGCTCAGCTCATCTCTCAAAAATGTGTAAACACATAACGAATATACAATCAATGTGTACGGTTTCAAAAATAAGTATTAGGACTTTGACACAGAAACAGACATAAAACAGGCATTCCTATGAGTCCATTTACTATATTTTTAGATTTGTTCAATTTGAGCTTCCTGCAATTCACTAGACATGAAGCAGAAATCCTGTCATCTTTGTTCAGCACAGAAAGAGACTATTGAAAGAATGAATGAATGGGTTTTATAAAGTGAAAACAGCTTCCCCAAGGGGCCTCCTGGCACTAGCCTGAGATAAAAAATATCATGTCCACCCAACAAGATGAAAGAGTGGAACACAACCAGGTTTTCATTTGATCCTGAAAGGACTCTTATTGCTAACAGATCTGAGGATGAGAGGGAGTTCATTCCATGCCCTTGCTGCCAGAAAATAAAAACACCTCCTACCTTCCTCCCAAACTAGCTTGCTAAAATGTTACTTACATGCATTGATTTTGTATTGATGGAGCAGGATTTTGCGCAAAGAAACCTGCTCGGATTAACACCCCCATAATACGTACAAACAGTTAGGAGTAATATAAAACTAACATGCACCTTATATGAACACGAGGGAAAACTGCTTTATTTATTTATTTAGTGCTTTCTATAGCGCGAACATGACCCTGCGTAGGGTATCAGAGCGCTTTACAGATGCATTTCAACAAACAAAACCTTATAAGTTACCAAGTCATTAGTGATTTACCATGACTAGATCAAACATTAAGCTTCAAGGAAAACATATAAACATATATATGTCATCAGTTAAGTTACCATGAATAGACTAAAACATTAAGCTACAAGGAAAACATATATACAAGCCCATATTAGGTTAATGGGTGGCTAACGGAAGCAAGGAAACAGTCATGAGAAGTTTGTAGACAGTAGTTCTGCTATATGGACTTATGGCAGAAATTTCCTCATATAGAACGATTTTGCTTCCTTTTTAAATCCCGCAATGGATGGAATTCTTCTAATGTTAGGAGGGAGTGCGTTCCAGATTCTCGGAGCTGCCCCGGAGAACGCTCGGTCATAAGTTCTTTTCTTACAAAAATGTGCCGGTTTCAGTAGTAGGTCTGCGTGGCTCCTGGAGAACCGGCACCCTCCTGATAGTGTGAGTTTCTGTGCTAGGTAAACAGGTGTTTTGTGGTGTAACGCTTTGTGAGTGATGCATGCCAACTTGAATTGACTTCTTGCTTTGAAGGGCAACCTGTTGAGTACTTTCAAGTGAGGAGAGATATGGTCGAAGTTTTTGGATCCAGATATAAGTCTTGTGGCTGCATTAAGACATGCTTTCAGTGGGGCTGTTGAGATCTTGAGGAGCCCGGCCAAAGTTGTGCAACCATACTCAATCCTTGAAATGACCAGTGCCTGAACTGCTGTTTTAAGATCTGTTTTATTTATGAATGGTTTTAGTTTTCACAGGTAGCTTAAATGGAAACTGGCGTTTTTTGCCATTGTGTTGATATGTGCTCATGTTCAGGTTTTTGTCCAGAGTAATTCCCAGAGATTTAGTAGAGTCGACAATCTTCGGAGTACACTTTAGAGCCGTGATAAGGTTGGTCCATTCTAATATATTTGATTTGCTTTTCTGGTGCGCAATCAGTAGGAATTCGGTTTTCTGAGGGTTTAGCTTCAGGTGGTTCATGGTTAGCCATTGGAGGGTTCTCGTTAGTGCCTGGTTCATGGTCTTTATCTCTTCTGTCGATGCGACCTTGATGTACAGCTGAGTGTCATCTGCGACCATGTGGAAAGAAATGTTTGCTTTTTGTAATATATCCGTGAGTGGTTCTACGTATAGATTGAATAGCGCCGGAGATAGTGTTGACCCTTGCGGAACTCCGATTGTATTTCTGGTTGGGCCTGATAGGGTTTGGTTGACAATTAATTTTTGCGATCTATTCTCAAGAAAGAAACTAAACCATTTTAGGGCTGTTCCCTCTAGCCCCATTCTGTTTTTCAACCGATCTAGGGGCAGATTTACAAGGCCCTTGCGCCACTTTTGCATCATTTATAACATGGGAAAAGTGACGCAAAAGTGGCGCAAGGGGCTTGTAAATCTGCCCCCTAATATTTTGGCATGGTTTACCGCGTCGAAAGGATTAGGAGACATGTTTCGTTGTGGTCGAGATGCACGCATGCACTAACATGAAAGAACTAAAAAACTTATTTACATTATACTTTGAAAGAGCCAATAAATAATGCATGACTAGGCCACATGTGCAATTTGTAGTCTTTATGTTGTAGTTTGCTTTGAAATAATAAATAATGCCGCCTTTGGTTAAAGCTAATGCTAGGAAAACATAAATGAGGGATAGTGCTAAGGTGGGAGGCATAACAGTGAAAAGTGCATTATCACATAATTAATGAATGTTATGCTTACTTTTGCCATAGTGAGCCGAATAATCCGCTATTATTCTTAAATTAGCCTAAAAAGATGAAGCGCTGAAAGATGAGCAAGAGAGCACGTGACCTACACTGACGAAAGTGCTGAGCACCACAGGTTCAAGGCTGGACTGTACAGAATGTGTTGTTCGCCTGCCAAGAAAAGTGACTAACCGTGGGATTCAAGACCATTTCCGCGAATGTGGTAGAAGAAGCAGCATGAGAATATTTATGAATGTATCGGACATTGTAATAAAAGAACGAGTCAAAGTTGATGTAATAGGAAGGGAGGTCTTACAATGGACACGTGCAAGTAAATGAATAAAGTCGCAGTGGTGTGACAGACCACCTCCTGAGTCCACCAATCAACTGTCTAGTTTCGTGAAAATGTTTCAACTGATGTGGGACAGACATGTAGGTTTTAGGGTATTATTGGGGTGCCTTTGGGGGTGTTGTTAGAGGAGAAAGCGCGTCTTCTAGATAGCTGTTCGAGAGGGATGATGCGTCGCTGTTCATCGGTTTGCAGAGAGGCCTAGTTGTTCCTGTCCTGTCCCACTTCTGGGTCCCGAATATTTGTTCCCTGACTGTAGCTCAGGGAACCCCCACTGTCCCCTCGGCCAAGGGGGTGGTATTTCACAGATCCTTTGGGTTTGTATTATTCTGACTCGTACATTGCATAATTATTTGCAAATGTATTTCTGCTTCTGACTCTGATGTCTCTTGACCTATCCACTCCGCCATATGATTATTTGTTTCACATTGTTTTTGTTGAAACTGATGTCTCTTAATGTATCCACTCCTTCATGTGCATTTCAAATTGATGATGAGACTGTCACTATTTGCATGTGCTGATGTTATTTTCTCTCTCTCTTGTGAGTTTCATTGTTTGCACTGTGACTGTATGCAGATGAGCACAACATTTTGCATTATTATGAGATAAAGCTTTATTAATCTTACTGAGAGTCTGTGATTATTTAGCTGACTAGACAGTTAGTTAGATAATGTGCTATCATGACCATCAACTATTCAACTATTTTGTCTATCGACCGAGGGGAAAGAAAGTTGATGTATAGGTTTAGTTATGTATCTAGAATTGTTGTAATAAACTTGCAAATAAAACAAATCTTAGTTCATTAAAACTTGACCCCCAGCGCGTCAGGGATTTAGGTGAATGTGTATGGGCCATTGGTATGTTATCGAGTATTGATCCCTGATCAGGTATTGGCTAGCGCTGGATCAGTATCTTGAATATAATAACCAAATTCTATAAAGTTGTCTGAGTTTTATTGTGTCTAATGGACGTTTAAAGAAACTGTGATAATTTCTAAATGTATAATAGAGATAGTTACAGATTATTTTCAGAACATCAGGTTCTTTTGCTCTTGTTCTATGTAGCCACAGCAGAGCTTTTGGTTTGCATGATTCTTGTTAGACTAAACTTCTTTATGAGGTTCGATCTACCAATTGCAATACTTTTTTTCTAAAGCATAGTTTTGAGAGTAATTTATCTGAACCTATTTACCAATTTGTGAGTTGGCTAAGAGGATGTAACCTTTCGGCTAGAGCGGTCGACCTCGAAGGTGGGGAACCAGGTTCCGAGTCTCAGCAACGACACTCAACATCCTAGGATTCTGGGCAAATCACGTAATCTCCCCGTGCCTAACAATATGAATGTGTCCTTGTGTAATGAAACTGGTGCTCATGTAAAGCGCTCTGATACCTGATATCTTTGGGTCTAGTTCGGGCTATATAAAACAAAAACAAAAAAGAAAATTAATGGTCGTCATTGGGTAGCTGACAGTTGGACATCCTATTTCCTCACCACTCACTATGACAGAGAAAGGTCTGTTGAGGACCATCACTTCTGAGGTGAAGTATTGAACCTGATTAGAAATACTACCCGTATTGGCCCAGTAGGATTGTTAAGGCTATGTTCATATCAGTGTTAGCCTTCCTCTAACAGTAGCATTAGCTGAGTATCATCAGCATATAAGATTACTTTGATCCCAAATTACTTTTTAATGTGGCCAAGGTGTGCCATGTAAATATTATAAAGAGTGGGGCTCAATGAGCATCACTGAGAATCCCTGAACATATCATCAATTCATTTATTTTGCAAATTGACAAAAAACATATAAAATAGAAAACATCAGTACAATAAAACAATTTATAATCATCTCAATTGCAAATTAAAAAATAGCAGCATATGTAAAAAGCAATATTCCATGATGCTAGATAAAAAACTTTTTTTTAAAAATATAGATAAAATACATGCACTTTACTAAAGGTCCAAGATCAAGATAAAAAATAGGCATAAAATTCAAGTGATAACAACCAGTAGCTTAATGCAGGCAAAGACTGTGTACAATCCCCCAAACCTAATCTAATCGCATAAGAGCAACCCTTTTCTGTCTACATCTCCACATATGTTGAAGGAAGTGAGAGACAGCAAATATAATTGGCTGTACAGAGTTAGATCTTAAAATCCTAGAGCCCATTCTGTAGTCCCTAGACCCCATGCTGCGGCACAGCAGCAGGATCCATTTCCTCCTGTGGCCATGATAGAAGAAAAGGACATGATCAATACATTATTTTTTCTTGAGACAGAGAGTGCAACTTGTATCTAATTTGGTAGAGGGGCAACGCCATTGAGCAGTGAATGACTGCAGCGGCAGGGTCCCAATCTGAAACTTAATATACAAAGTTTTAGCAAGCAGGGGCTCAATCACATCCATGTACTCTTCCAAAGACTAAACCTCTTTAAACTCAAATAAGGCTAAGGTCAGACAGCCCACTCTCCGGGTCCTGTGAGACCCACCATCCGCGTGTCTCAAATAAATCCCTTTGAGAATGGACTCCAGCACTCTACATGCAGTCTCCAGATTTGTCCAATGGTTCTCATACCCAAGCTCACTTTGATATACCTCAACCATGGGATTCTGGCAGCCTCTGGGAGCTTTAAGATTTCTTCTAGACCCATCCGATAGGGCACTAAATCTGCAGAAGACCAGAACCTTCTCCAATACGACAAAGGTCTAAGTCCTACTCTGTGAACAAGGGATCTATGACCTAGGTCTAACCGAAGAGGGATAAGTAGGGTACCAGCGCGAAGGTTAGTGAGGAGTCGTATAAAACGGTTCTTCACCAGCTCCATATCACTTACATTCTCACGCTCCCAAAGTTCCCCACCGTAGAAAGACACCCTTCCCCATTGCTTGTACGTTATGGGATATCGGACGGAAGCTGGAGCCCTGAAGGGACCTCAAGATGTTATGTTATGTTATGTTAAACCGCACTTTTTGAGCGCACGGCTACCCCAGAAGGGTGTCCCGGCGCTTTGGCAAAGTGGCCCAGAGAAACAAGAACCAAAGGCAAAAAACCTACTACAGTCACACTAGGTTACTTAATAAAAAGCAGATGCCTCCTGTGTAGTGCTCTAGCCTGAGTTTACACTTCTTTATCCGGTTTGACCAGCCAAATTGCTCACTGAGAGTATAAACTAGGTATTCAAATGTACAAACTCTCTCCAATGGTACACCGTTAAATACTGGGTGTGATCGAATCATGTGGCAGGGGTTCAAGACCATATACTTGCTGAAGACATCAAACTGGTCCAACACATTTTTGATACCCATAGGGGATTTTGAGACCAGTAAGGTGTTGTCTGCAAACATGAGTGCTAGGACCTTCCTACTAGCCAAAGTGAGGGTACTATGTTACATAGCTCAAGTTGGGCCATCAGGTCATTAATATGTAGCAAGAAAAGGGTTGGGCTAGAACACACCAATGTCTTACTCCACGGGTCACTGGGCTATGTTCTGTCAACTCACCAAGGGAGCCTCATCTGATCTGCATACAGTTGTTCAAGTGGAGCCTGCTGATGACATCTATGAGGTATTTTGCAACACACAGGTCAGTCAGGACTTTCCATAGGGCCTCCCTTAGGACACGGTCAAGCTCCAACCGAAGGTCAACAAAGATGACACAGAGGTGACCACCCCCCAATGGGACTTGTTTCCAGTATATTGATTGTAATCGGAGTACTTGATCAGTAGTGCTGGTCCCTGCCCTGAATCCAAATTGCAACGGCGTCAACACACCTCCATCCTCCATCCAATCGTGTAATCTATTCAACAAGATTCAGCTAAAAAGCTTCTGTGAGCTATTGATGAGACTAATTGATCACTAATTGGATGGCAGGGACCTTAGGCCCTTTTTTTAGATTGGGATAATCTCAGCCCCTGCCCATGTATGGGGCATTGGTAGCCCATTTATAATGCTATTAAAATACAGGGCAAAGTAGGGGCCCCATATCTCCTTCTCGGCTTTGGACAAATCCCCAGTATCGTGTCCAGGCCCAGCGTTTTCCCTAGGGTGATCCAATCTATTGCATTGGCAACTTCTCTCACAGTAATAGGACAAATTACACATTCACCATGTCTGGTCAAGACTGTCCCAGATGAAAGGCTGGATAAACGACCTTCTGCTACCGGTTCTACTGGCACAACCAGACCACATTCTTAAGATGGCACAGCCATGGCTTCAGACACCCCACTAGATGAACTCACAGCAGTTCCTGCAGCTGGCAGATTGTCCATCTCATGACACCCCCAAATCACAGGCATATGGACCTATAAAATGATCAACCCAAGCAGCAGCCATTATATTACTAGTCAGGGGAGCAGCAGGTTGTTGGCTTCTATCAGCCACAATTTGCCAAAAGAAGCGATGGTCTTTCCCTTATACTGCTGACAATAGTGAATTTTATTTGGCCAATACATACTCTAATTTGGCCTTGTCTGTTGTGGCTTGTAAGAGGTCCTAGCTTCCTCAATAGAGGCTCTGATCCCACCTTTAATAGCAATCGTCAAGGAGCGCCTTGCTAACCTGCAAGCCTTGGTGTACCATGGAGCTGCTTTGGCCGGTTTTGGAGAGAGACCTAGACTCCACTATACAAATCTCACTTAGGGAGCAGAACATTGAGTTATTGATGACATTATACTCCTCTCATGAGGCAGCTACAAGATAATTCCCTCTCAGGGCCAACACTGCTTCCAGAGCAGTAACGAGTACCTCATACAGCTGCATCTGGATAGTCAGTTGGCAGAAATAACGCTCCATTTCAGCCTATGGTGGTTACTGGTAGGAAGAAGCCTCCTGTCAAATGGTTCATTATCATAGGATGGAATACTAGAACCCAGTGAACTCATGGAGAGATTCAAAGCATTATGATCACTCTCCTGCCCCTGAATCACAACTACTATTCATGGCCATAGACTAATATTCATCGGTATATAATCGATACGGCTAGTGCTTCCTTGGTGATTGAAGGTATCCCTTCCTTCCTCATCTGATAGTGTTCTCAAATTACAAGCTCTCAGACCATTGTTGAAGGTAAAATAATTTAGTTCCAGGGCAGAGGCAAGCCATTTCTTAAAGAGTGTAAGGGAAAGCCCATGGGCCGCCCATCTCTTCGTTCTCTTCACCACTAAGTCTGACAGTAGCAACGCCAAGGGGTTTGAAACTACAGCTAAAATTACTCGCCACAATTCTAAAAGAAAACACTAGGGAGGGATGGCAGGTGAGCATTAACTATATCAATGAGGGCTAAGTTGGTCTTGTTGCCTTCTTACCTAAAATAGACATTAAACAAAACCCCAGCAGGAAATTGGAAGATTACACACAATACATCAGGAGAGCCTAGATCTTAGATTTTAGATGTACAGACCACAGTGGTTTTGATACAAATTGCAAGGGCCCCCCAACAAACGGCCTTTCACAGAAAAGGAGGCAGGTCAATGAAAGCTATCAAACCCAGATTGAAAATGAGCTGTAACAGCCCAGGTGTCCTGGAACATACATATGTCAAATTGGTCCACAAAATCACATCAATCTGAATGCACAAGTTTATACGTGACTCCAGCAAGGTTCCAGGAGACAAGCTTAGTGAGAGGATTGACTTTGGGCAAAGGGTCACTACTGATGGACATACTAGGAGCATCAATAGCAAGTGATTGGGGGCCATCAACTGTGAGGGATTGCAACATATTGTCAATGGGGGGCTATGGGCATCAGGAGCTGGACGTGGGAAACCAACAAGTTCAAGGAACGGTAATGCATCAAAATTAGCTCCTACTTCCATGCCTCTTGATATACCAGGTGCCCTCTGTTGGTCCAGAGATTCAGTCGTTAGCATCCATTTCTGAAAGTGGCAGATATCTGTTGCGGGTGGGGACAATAGAAGCACCAGGTACATCCGCTCGATGGAATAGGATCCATGCCCATCTTAGCTGTCTAGGTGGACTAGGTCTGTAAAAGTAACAATACTTGTAGCTGCACCTACGTTGCCGGACCTACATCCAGTTTTAACCAGGTGGAGCGCCAAGCCCGGGTACTCACAGTTTATTACCACAAAATCCCCTTCTATTGTTTAATCTTATTGGCTAATCCACCATTGCCTCCTCACCAGTAGTATATCATCAGAATCAGAAATGTCAAAGGCAGTATTCCGTGAAAGCCAATGGCAAACTTTACTTTTAAGTTCCAAATATGGTTCCTCCCTATTAGATGGAAGAGACAGTATTGCAGCAAATACCACCACATACGGACAACATTCAGATTCAATTCTAACATGACTAAATCCATGTGGAAAGTGACTGGGGGGAAAGTCTGTTTGCACTATAACACCCATCTAGCCTTTTTTTTCCTTGGCCAACTGAGTCACAGCTTGTTGTGGGCACAGACCCTGCCCTGATGATGAAATACATATTTTTATAGTCGTATCGGATCAGAAGGGGACAGGAGCCTGTGTTCTGCCTTTACAATTGAAGTTATTAGAGATAGTACAGTTGGGAGGTGCTTGACCATGTGGTTGCATGGGGACTGTGATTGGCGGTAGATGGTTCAGTTTAGAAGATAATTCCTGAATAGCCCCATCCAGGGTACATAACCTGTGTACAAGAGGAGCAATCACAGATGTCACAATAGATTTAACTTGGTATAGATTACTTACCCGAGTTGATTTTGTCCCCCATCTCTCGCATCAGAATTAGTGATTGATGTCAGTTCCACCTGTGGAAGGGTTGGGCGGGCGGATTTCCGTAGACTGGTAGACGAATGGGCAATAGACCCCCTGCTTCTTTGGCCCTTTTTTGGTTTTCATCTTCTTCCTGGTGGATGGCTCACAAAAGCTAGTGTTCACAGACACATCAGGCACATCCATAGAGGGCACTTTATCTAAGGTCAGCAAGGAAGTATGGCTGGCTGCTCTCAGGGGGGGGGCAAACTGCAGCAACTTAAAGGAGCTGCATCAGATCCCTCCTCGATGAAACAAAACTAGGTCCCTCCATATTTCCTTGGCAACTACACTTACTGTTGGAACCAAGAAAGTGCCAATGTTTTGCCAACTTGTCCTTCCTTCCAGTCAATTTGCACTTGCCCATAATTAATAGCTGATTTAACAACCAAAGAGTGCAATCAAAATGTGGCCAGCCCTGCCTCTTCTGGGAGATGATGGCCGCTGCGGGCTTCTGGTTGTTTTAGGTGGCATATTCAGGTCGGCCCCAGCCCCACCCCTTTAGGAGAGAAGCAGCTGAGGGATGTAGTCCAACCCCAGCACTCGTCGCAGGCAAAGTTAAAATGCGGGCAGGGAACTTCTCCTCAAATCACCTGCACTACGGGCTGCAGGTCATGCTAGATGGCACATTCAGGCCGGCTGCAGCCAAGCCCCTTCAGGAGAGAAGTAGCTGGGGGACGTTATCACACCCCAGCACTCGTGGCAGACATAGGTCAAATGTGGGCAGGGTAAAGCTCCTCAAATGTATTCTTTGTCTATGTCCCAAACTATTTGAGCAATGTAAAAAATGTATCTGCTCATTGTTTCAGTCACATATTATAAGAAATTCACCCCCCACTCCTACTGAAACGTGAACAAGGTCACGAAGAACATCTCACCGCCTCCCTCAGCACAACCACACCGTCGAGATCCATAGATTCCAATACCTCAGCAGGCAACCTCAACCAATGGCTCTCCAACTGTTGTGACGTACTTTCCCCCCACAAGAAAGCACCTGGCAACCAACACTCCAAGAAAGGCAGTTGGTTCACTACCGCCCACTAGTCCAGACGCACCTGTAGATGGCTCGGGAAGAGATGGAGGAAAGACAAAACCCTGGAAACCCACGCAGCCTTCTAAGCTACCATCACCGCACACCACATTCTCCTCAATACCACAAAGAAAATCCACTGCACCATCAACTGCTCCATCAAGACCGCCTCCTTCCTCAAATACTGGAAACATGCCGAGATCAACCCTCCGCTGAAGAAACCGTCCGCCAACCCCACAGACCTAAAGAATTTCAGACCCATCTCCCTGCTCCCTTTCCCAGCCAAGGTCATCGAGAAGGCCATCAATGCCTTACTCTCAAAGGTCATCTAAGCCAACCATATCCTGGACTCCTCTCAAATCGGTTTCCAAAGCAACCACTGCACGAAGACCACTCTCCTCACCGCCACCAATGACATCTGCTCCCTCCTTGACCAGGGAGAAAAAGCAGCCCTCATCCTCCTGGACCTCTCGGCCACCTTCAACCCCATCTCCAACCACACCCTAAGCATGAGACTCCAAGATGCTGGCATCCTTGACAGAGCCCTGGACTGGATCAGTTCCTTCCTCACCAGTAGAACACAGCAAGTAAGACTACCACCTCTCCTCTCAGAACTCACAGAGATCGGCTGTGGAGTCCCCCAGGGCTCTTCACTGAGCCCCACCTTCTTCAACGTCTGCATCGCCCTGCTCGCTGCCATAGTCAGGTACCACTGACTCAACAACTTCTCCTATGCCAACGACACCCAGCTGATGCTCTCCCTCATCAACGAGCCCACAATTGCCAGAAACAACTTCCACAATGGGATGAACGCCATCACCACCTGGATGAGAGACAGCTGCCTCAAGCTCAATTTGCACAAGACCGAAGTCCTCATCCTGGGGCCCAACACCTGTGCTTAGGAAGACTCCTGGTGGCTTGCCATGTTAGACACCCCCCACACCCACAGACCACGCATGAAACCTCAGATTCATACTGGACTCTTTGCTAACCATGAACTGCCAGATCAACGCCTTCTCCTCATCATGCTTACACACTCTTCACCTGCTTCAATAGACCTTCAGATGGATCCCCACTGAGCCCAGAAAGATGGTTGCCCACGCTCTCATCAGCAGCAGACATGACTACGGCAATGCACTCTATGCAGGCGTCACCCAAAAACTCCTTAGGAAACTGCAGAACTTTGAAAAATGCTGCAGCCAGACTGAGAACTCCATTGGCTCCCAGTCAACAAAAGAGTCGCCTTCAAGCTCCTCACACAAGCATACAAAGCCCTACATGACGCCAGACAAGCATAAATGAACCACCACCTCTTATCCCACAAATCCACCAGACACCTCTGCTCCACCCAACTGTCCCTTGCCAGTGTTGCATCTCTGATCCGCAAGACCAGGACCGGAGGAAGAACCTTTTCTTACTTCGCCGCCAAAACATGGAACACCCTGCCTCTCTACCTCAGTCTAGCCCCGTCACTGACAAAGTTCAGGAAGGATCTCAAGAGCTGGCTCTTCGACTGAGCTGCTGCTCCAAGTTGGAACTGCAGCCCCCACCCCAGCCCCTTCAGACCCTTAGTCGCGCTTAACAAGTACTGATTGATTGATTTAAAAATAACTGATGTAAAACAGCTTAGTTTCACTTGACCTACTGATCGATCTATAGTTTGTAAAGTGAAATACTTATCTTAGTGTGTGTGTATTATAAGCCGATAAACCATCAGGAATCTGAATTAGAATTTATCATAATATATATGATTGAGAATTCCTGTAAGATGTTGGGTTGTTGGTTGACTGGGGTGTGAGTTCTGGTCAAGCAGCAGCCATAATCTTTGTCAAGGTGAGGAACAAGCCATCCCTAAATTAACCTGTACTCAACCCTCTGGTAACTTGGCACAGAGCAGTCAGGCTTAACTTAGACTCAGTTTGCAAGGTATTTGTGCAAAACCTCAAACAGAAAGAAAGTGACAACATCACACAAAAAGGATCCCACACCAAGTTAGAATCATAAAGTACTTTTTTTAAAATAAATAAAACAAGATCAAAACAACGAAAATAAGATCAGTAGAACTGGAGACATGCAATTTAAGATTTCAGGGAAAATAGGGCCAAAAAGCACAAAGTGCCAACTGTGGATATCTGGCCGCGCCACACTACGACAGAGTCCAAGGTTCAGGCTGACTGCGATGGAGCAGGGGGTGGGCTACAGAGACCCAGCTAGGCCGGCAGAACAAAGTACCTTAAATCCTGGTTGACAGAGCTTTGCGAGGATCTTCTCGCTGAGGGCTTGTGCTTCGAAGTCCTGCTCAAGGATGCATCACATGCATCACACAGTCGGGGCGAAGCGTTGGTTCCAATGAGCTATGAGGTTGCAATGCAGAGTCCATTGCCGTCATTGAGAGATCAAGAGATGCAACGGCCTGCACCGAAAATGCATCACGCAGCAGCGGTTCTAAAGAGGTTGCGGGCTGTGGCAGAATGATGCAAGGGTGTCTGCATTACAGACAGGATCGTTTTTGTGAAGGAAGGGACACCTTCCTGAGGCATTATCCTCTTTACATGTGTGCTGCAGAATGGGCACATGTAGAAAGAGGAAAGCATGAGGAGAAATAACATTTCTCCTTGTTACGTCTTCCCTGGGAAGGCAAACCATTTTGATACATTCCCAGGTTTACTAGTGTTAGTAAGTCTGAGATGTGCCAAAAACCATGGGTGGATGCTTGGGAACATAATTCAGAGGAAATACAAAATTGCTAATTAGAACAGCTTTCCCTCATTATAGCAAATTCCGAGAACGCCACCCTGACGAAACCAAGCTGACAAAACTCCAATTTGGGTGATTGTTACATTGGAAAGTAAATCTTTAATATGTCAATTTATGGGCTCTATCTATGCACCACCTTTTCAGGGCAGAGTAATACAAGGTGGCTCTGCGTTGCATAGTAAATCTCACCTAAGGACTTGTGTTGCCCTTGCATCACCTTGCGTGACGCAAGGGCTACTCACGCCTTGATAAATCTGGCCTAAGTCTTTACACTTCTGCCCACCTACCCTCTCATTCCCCCACTGTACCTCTACTCTTTGTTCACCACACTCTCACCTATGACTGTTAATCCTACTCACTCTCTTATATAAATTAATCCACTGTAGCTACATAGCCAGCTGCCGATGTGTATAACAGATGTTATTTCGAGCCTGAGGGCCATTAATAACCAGTATAGTTGGAGGCAGATGGTCTCCAAGGCGATACAAACATTTCACCCACCGAGGGTATAATATTCTAAATTAAACAGGGAGAAACACAAAGACAAGCATCCTATATCAGCCATTATTAGACCTGAGCATCTCCAGTGTCTTCAGTGGAGTTCTCAACATTCCAAAGTTCTAATAAAACTTCTCTCACAGTTCATGTTTTGCTCACCCATAAGTTTGTCTCCTACTCATTGCTCCCTTGGGCTATTATGTCTAGCTCTAACTCATGCCATACCTCTTCTCTTGATGTGTTTGGTGTCCTTCCGCATGTGTTTCTCTGCCTCTGTGAATCACTCAGGTCATGGAAAGCTGGCTCAAGTCCACCACAATTGTTTCCCTCTAGCTCCTTAGCTGAGCATATTACTTGACACACCATGATTTATACACACCTCAGACTATCACTCGGCTTATATCTCCTTGCTAACATACTGTCGCACCGCCAGCTCTCAAACCTTCCTGCGATGTCCCTTGCACAAGCCTGTGATCTACCATGCCCCTCTCAATGCAACTTTCCAAACACTCTCTACAAACCATGCCACTACAAATCCTTTTAGATGATGGATCAGAAGTGTGGATAAGGTTCCATTGTTGCTGGGGTGGAATGAGCATCAGAAGCATGCAGCTACGCTGAATAACCAGGTTTTTGTTTCCAGGTTCACCCCTTCATCAAATGATCAGTTGCTCTGTGACATATCTGTTGTCAAGGGTAGCTGTTTGGTCCTTTGTAAGGAATTCCATAAATGTATGGGTCTGATGTGCAGGTACGTGTTGATCAATCCAGCCTCTAACTCCACAGACTCAGCCTTCATCAGTAGTGTTACCCTATGCTGTGCCTCAAAGCTGTTTGAACAACGAACCAACGAGAGTGCAAGTGTGCAATGTTTTGGGCAAGGAGAATAACAGTGAAGGAAGTCAGTAGCGACCAAATACAGCTTCCAACTTTTCCAGGCCAAACTGAGCAGAAAATGGCAGTCTCTGTGGGCACAATGATTACTGCATTTTTTCAGCCAGGAGGAAGTGAGTGGATATATATCTGCTGGTGTACTGAACATTAAATCAGAGCTTGATTTGAAAAGAAATAAGTGCAGGGGTCTATAGTTTTTCTTAGGATCCAGCCATTCCCCCTTGTGTTGCTGAATGCTGGGACTGCAGGGTACCAAGGCTGCCTAGTTTTGATTCCCCCTCATGCCTCTTTCTTACACCACCCTACACTTTCTGTCTCTTTATCTCATTCTTGCAGGTTCAGGTTCTATTAATCCCTGCTTTATCCTTTTGTCACTACTTTCCTATCTATTTGTTCCCCCCATCTCTCACTCTTTCCTTCCATTGCCTCGCTTGCTCTGGGTCAAAGTCTGATGATGAAAAATAAGGTCCTGGTACAAAGAGTGCTGGTGCTCACTACCAGCAACCACCGGCACAAATTAAGCTATGCGGTCACAATTTTTGTCTCCTCTGAAGAGATACATGATCTCAAAAGCTCGTGAATCAATAGATGCTATCATCCCCTGACATATATAACAGGTATTCGCACAGGTGTAATCTTTTTAATAGGTTCTATAGATATGTTATCAAAATAGGATAGTCTAGCACATAAGCTCATTCCAGCTTTATTATGACCTTTTATCATATTTTTCTCTGCTTGAAGGATGTTCCACACGTTCATTCAGTACCCTTTTTTTTTCTACTAGTGGTTCTTTATAGAGATTGATAAAGTGCATAAAATATCCATAAAAACAAGCAGAGGTCACACGTTGCTTTAGCTAGTTATAACATCCATGAATAGCATGGCACATTCTGTAGAAGCCGGCTTTTGACAGACAGTTGTCGATATTCACTATTAGAAACAGCAGTAAACCATTCAATAGATAATAGCAGCAAAATGGCGGCTGAGAACTCACATCCAGAATCCACATGTATGAACTGAAAAAAACCCTAATTGAAGTGATAATACCCAAACAAAGCTAGAAAGATATAGGCCCGGATTTACTAAATTATCACGCAGTGCAGCACCCGCAAATGCTGCGCTGCGTAAGGAGAGAGCAGGAGAGTGCCATATTTACAGAAGGATATCCTTCCAGTACAAAATACTATGCTTAGACTAACTTTAAAACTTTTCCCACCTTGTATGTGTGCTGTAAAGTGCAGCACACATGCAAAGTTGAAAAAGAAAGGAGATGTAAAATAATTTCTCCGTGATAGCGCCTGGTTGAAGTGGGCGCTATTTTTGCCGCAAAACCTTGTCTACTTTTTTTCAGTAAGTAGGGTTTTGCGTCAGAATCCTTGGGTGGTTGCATGGGAATGCCCATGCAACACACATGGAATGCCCCTTGGTGCTAAGTAACACAAAACAGTGCTACTTTCAAGTGATTATCCAGTGCAAAACAAATTTTGCGCTGGGAAGTAGATTAGTAAAAAAAGATTTTGTGTCATGTGTGGGACACAAAAACAGCACTAAATCTTAGTAAATATACCGCTCATAGTCCAATTTTGTGGGGTCAACCCAACGTTTCACCCATGAGTGGAGAATTTCCCCCTGCCTCCTCCTCTCTGCATGTATGTAAGGCTCACCAATGAGAGTCTAACTCATTCAGTAACCTTTGTATGAAAAATATGTTTTTTCAAATGCAAAGCCTGAGCCAACCAGTTCAGCTTCATCGACTACTGTCGCCTCTTGTCCTTCCTGTCCTCTGAAAATAACCTGGGACTGAATTTATAACCCTCCACAGGAGGTGCTGTGCTCATAGCAGCAAAAAATAAATACAAAGCTCACATGGTTTAAAAGTTAGACAAATTAACTTGACATAGTGGGTTTTTAAACCATAGACACCGACCTACCTGACAAATGAGACCGTTAACTTCAATATCAACACAATATCGGCCCCTGGGGGAGATGACCGTCGCATCCTGGCTTACCCTGAGGTGCTTCGTGCTGATAGGCAAAGGACGGGGTGGGATAGGTTAGTTGGGGGGGGTAATTGGGGTGCTTTATAGGTGTCAGGAAGGGAGTGTCTGGCCTCTTCCTGACTCCTAGCACCACCGGGAGGGAACAAGTTAAGAAAGGACCGCCCACCCACACTACATGTTGTGGTATGTTGGTGGTGTGGCTTTTTTCTACAGCGTGTTGCCAATTTAAGGCAGGTTGCAGAGCGTAGGCGGAATTTTGGAGCCTGGAGAGTCACATGCGGGCATATTCACCCCTTGGAGGGAGGAAGGGAAAACAGGTGACTGAAGGCGGTGAATGGGATGCCACGAGCAGGGGAAAGATCTTCATTGGAGGATGTTTGGCAGGGCAAGTGAGGGAGTGAATGGGTGTATGGAACGAGGTCAGTGAGTGAAAGGAGGAAGAATGAAGCAAAGGATCTGGGCTTTGGAATGAAAAGTAGGTGAGGTGTGAATGGTGTGTGGAGGAATGAAACTGTCACGTTTATTGTCATATTTATGAAGGTTGAGATATTGTCAATGCTAATAAAATGAATAAGATGTTGCAACCCTGTCCTAATAAATGGCCTTTTACGATAAAGTAACAACCTGGCGTGTGGTTATTGCACGAGGCAGGAAGTTGAGGGTCATGCTTTAGTCATGAGAACCCAGTTCAGCTTCAAAAGTGTTATCTGATGGCTTGAATAGTATAGCAAACCACAAATGTATGTGCATGTTTTTGAATGTATGTTTACCTATATTTATATTTTAGGAATCGTTTCCTTTTAAAGTGACACATGGATATGTATTTTCTTTCTATTTATTTACTGTTCTGTGGCCAAGTCATCTTTTTGTTTCCTTTTATCCAGTGAGGAAATCAGTAGAGGGGATTCTAACCAAGAGAGCTACAGCTAATTTTTCCAACATAAAAAAAGCATTAGGAAGGCCAATAAGTCTGACCTTTTACATGGTGACAGTAGTTCAAGTAATTAACAGGGACCAGATTTAGAAACATGTCAGCGCAGCACCCATAGTTGTTGTACTGCATTGCATGACAGGAAGAGTGGAAGAAAGCAGCATATCTACTAAGATATGGCATTTTCCTGCTCTCTACCTAGTGCTGGTGTACAATTATGCTGCCGAGCACCACACACACACCTTTGCAACATTTTGTGTAGGGTGAATGTGTGATGTCTAACACAGGTTTCATGTTGGGAGGATACCTTTACAGTATAAAATACTATTCCTTAGCAAACTTGAAAACTTTTCCCACTTCGGATGTGTTATGTACAGTTTAGTACGCATGTAAAGTTGGAAAATGCAGGAGAATTAATAGTGCTTCTCCTTTTAACGCCTGCTTCAAAGTGGGGTTATTTTTTGGGTGGAAAAGCCTATGTACTATTGTTAGTGCATAGGTTTTTGCATTAAAAAAAACTTTGCACTGGAAAGTAAATTAAAAAAAAAGTTAAAAATTTAAAAATGATATATTTTGCGCCAGGTTCTGTCACTTTTCTGATTCAAACCCAGTGTAAAATGTTTGTAAATCTGCTCTTAGATATCCTTCTCAAGTTAGAAGCAATACCCTAAAATCTTTAACAAGACTGCAGCCCTTCAAAGCTTTAGTAGATATCTCTCTCAGGTCAGAAGCAATTGCATAACAAGTCTGTCACAAAGCAACAACTCAGCTGTTACTAAATGTCCCTCTCGAGTCACATGCAAATTCTTCAAAAATTCAGGGGGTGTGACATGAACATAAAAATTTACATATACGCGTTTCGGTTTCCACTGAAACCTTGTCTCGTGAACAAGGTTTCAGTGGAAACCGAAACGCGTAGAGTTGGTGAACTGGCATGCTGTAATGAATTAAAATAAATGCGAAATTGGATCACTGCACAACGGCCTCCTGGCTCGTGAGTGAGCGAGGAAGCCCTGTGGGGAAAAGGATGAATGAATAACGATTTGGCTCTGTCGTACCTCTGACGCACCGCCTTAGAGCGCCCAGGAGCCGAAAAGTGGGCCGCCTTTGAAGCATACATTTATATATATATATATATATATGTATAACCTACTGGCGGTTGCCATTAGGTAGTTATAGTGTGGACCTAGTTTCCATAGGAAAAGAGTTTTTTGATTTGCCAATATCTTTGGCGCCGTTTGCCGAATCTTTGCAAACTTTTTACAACTAATGGGGCCAGCTCCTGTCTTGAAAGTTTCGGGGTGATTTGTCAAGCGGGGGCTGAGAAAAAAGGGGGGTCCCAAAACGTGTTTTCCCCATGTTAATTTCCATAGGAAATTTTGTTGTGGCTACAGCCCGAACGGCTGAACGGAATTACACCAAATTTGGCAGAGAGGTAGCTGTTGTTCCAGAGTGCACACTTTGCTCCTGCAATGTCCTGGGGTGCCCACTCCAGGGACATTGTCGTTTGCTATGGCAGGGCGGGAGCACGGCTCCATCTCTGCCATAGCAAACACTGCTTTGCTTCTTGGAAGGGAGAGCAGGAAACCTGCTCTCGCTTCAAAGAAGCAAAGCAGAATTGCTTTTGGGCAAGGGGAGCTGCATGTCAGCAGCTCCCCTTGCCCAAAAGCAATGCCGGCTCCTGCAGGAGGTGGGGAGCCGGCAGGGACAGTGGGGCTCCCCCCACGGTCCCCAACTTGAGAGCATGCCTCAAAGGATGGGGTCCCCGGGGCAAAATAAAAGCCCAGGGGGGTGAGATGTAATTTTCTTTTTATAAATATGAAATAGCAGGGCCTTGGGGGATGGGGTTCCCGAGGCAGAATTTAATTATTAAGAATGGGGGCCATTTTTTTTTCTCGCGTATTTGTAGTCCCGACTCCATCGCGTCAAGCGCGCCCCCCAGTGTAAACGCAATGGGTTCACGACACCAAGCAAAATTAAAAAAATAATATGTATGTTTTTTAAAGGTAAGATTCATTTTTGGGTTTTAGGGTGGCTGTAAAAAGAGCCCTTGTTTCATAATTAGTTTGTTGTAACTACATGTAAGTGCGGATGCACAGCTTTAGGTTGTTGAGGAAAACTGTTTCCTTGATCTGTGAAGTGCTCTCCATCACTTCTGTAGATGTCGTTCATATCGAAATGTAGATTGTTGTTGTAGATGGACCACATTCTATGATCTCTGAGGTATGCAGAAACAGCTTTATTGACATTCTTTCTAGCTTTCTCAAACTGTGGGCAGAATTGATTTGACCACTCCCATTTCTGTCTTTGACATATATCAGAGAATACAAAGACAGTCTGAGGTAAAAGCAACATCATATGTGCAAAGGTATCCTTCATTATCATTTCCAGACCTACCCCAGTCAATGTGCCTAGGTCATTGCCACCACTGTGCACAATCATGAGGTCAAGGGTTGGAGATAGAAAAAGATTTTAACCAAATGCATCAATTGGTGCCACTTTAATCCTCTGTGTGCAATCCATTTAATGTCCACATTTTGCAAACCTAGGTCTTTGGCAATATCTCTGCATTCAGCATACCTTTTGCACCAGAAAACATAGCTGCGGCCTATAATCCTCACTGTGAGCATCTTGAAGGGATGTCTGGAAGGAATGAAAAGATGTCTGTAGCTGAGGTAGTCAGTTGGTAGAATGAGAGGTATCTAAAATGGTGGAGAACATGTTGTTTTTTAAAAAGTTGATAAATGATTGGCTGTTCCTCAAGATTGAGCACTCAAAAATAGGATGCATGTTACTTTGCTGAGGTATCATGCTTCTGATTTGTTTTTAGAAAATGTTTCAAAGGTACAGTAGACATCATTAGGTAATATCTTGCAAAAGTCAACCACCCCTGCTGTTTTCATTAGTAAGCTTGTGTGCTGAACTTAAAACTACGGTGAACTTGTGACCTCCGAGTACAGATGAAAGTTGCATGACCTGTTGCTATGGAAACTGGCAATAAGTTGAATGGGGGAAGGGTTGAAACTTAACTGTGGACTTAAAATGTAAAAAGGATACTTAAATATAAGTGAAACGTTAGTAAATTAAGGTTTTCTAAGAGAGTAGTATTTGGAGAAATAGTGTGTTGCTCAAAATATATAGGAGTATAATTGACAATAGGTTTTTGAACTCCCGTATAGATTCGCGGATCCACCGTGGTGGATTTGCAACTCCAGAAAATTACAGAAGCAGTTTGGGCACCTTTTGAAGACAATTAGAAAGGGTTAATATGTGCAACTAATAGAAATGTGTTTTTAGATTTGAAATAATGATGGAAGCAATGTGATTTGATACTTACATTTGTTTGAGTGCAAAAAGAGAGGGAAAGTTTGTCATTTCTGGTTTCACCTTTCCGAGAGAGGTGTATTCCATTTCTTGTGTGAAAAAGGAAATCTGTTAAGAGTTTCTGATATTTGGTATTCTGCAATACTTCCTCAAATATGAGTAAACAATTTGTAAGGTGTATTATATATTATCAGCACTGCTTTATTGTTTCTAGTGATATTTTTACTTTAAAAATAAATAAATAATAATGTTGAACTTGTAAGACAAATGTGATGTATGGACTATGTTATGAAATGTACAGCTCTTGATTGTACTTTGTATTATTGTAATGAAAAGAGTTTTAAAATAGTTTGTAGATAGAAAAATGCTAGAATGATTAGTGTTGGCTTTCTGAAATTCACTGAGACTCTACTCATCAAGTTGTGCATTCTCTCAGGCACTACCCACTACCCTTCATTTTGTATGTTTCTTATATGATACCACTTTTTAAAAGGTCCAGACACATGTATGCGTGTTTTTTTCTGGAATATTGTGAGACTTTTAACAGATAGATTGAAAAGGTTGCTGCTTTGTATTTGTTTAGGTTCAACACTTTGAGTAGTTACTGAATAGTGAACCTGCAGTGCAAAACTGAGGTTTAAAACATCTTGGCAGAGGGATTAGTAATTACCTTAGGTTGTATTGGTCTGCGGAGATGTATACTTTAAATATGCCGCATAATTATAGGTGTCTCTTTAAAATGGGAAGTGCAGTTTGTCAAGTTTAAGGGAGTTTTTAGTCTTATGACTGAGGTATGTGTCTGTGTGCACATCTATTCTCTCACGTGTTATGCCTAACAGATGGTAGAGGTATAAAAGTCTGGTATACATGTATCTGTATGTTTCTTTCATATATAATGCCACTACGAAAAGGCACAGACACATGCATACCATGTAATCCCTCAGACATTAACTATAGATTCGAGCAATCACCAAGGCACTACTATCCCACTCAAAGATTGAGTCAGGCACTATCCGTGCTCTTATCTACTCACTCTGATACTACTGATGCACTCATAGAATGGCCCAAGCATTACCCTTACACTCTTATTTTTTCTCAGGTGCTTCCCATACAGTCATACCATCATCCAGTTGCTAGCACTGCAGTCATAGAATCACTCAAGCAGTACCCATGCACTTTTTTTGATCTTTAAAGCACTACTCATTCACTCTTGTCTTTAACCATGCATTAGCCTTGCTCTCATGGTTTGTCTAAGCAGTGGCGGCTCACCGAGGGAGTGCTGCGGGGCGGTGAGGTGGGGTGGGGGTGGGGCAGGGTGTAGGGGGTAGTGGAGACCGACATGCGACGGACAGGAGTAAGGTAAGTAATTAAATAAATCAATAATGTACCTTGCGGGGCGTGGCCAAGCTTCGAGGCAAGATGGTCGTGTAGTGCCTCGACTCTGCCGATAACCTCCTCCCGAACAATTATCCTGCTGCCTATCCTCAAGCGCTAAAATCTGCCTCCCTGCACCTAGCGGACCCAGCCCCTGCTTCACGGGGCCCCAGCGCTGCCTCCGATCCGAAGCTACGAGGTCCGCTGCATCGGGGCCTAGCGGAGTCTACGCGGCCGGGGAGTGGAGTGATCCTTGACGCCGGCGCGGCGCGGAGGAGTGGGCGGCCGCGGCTCGCCAGAAGTTGCCTGGAAGCAGAGGGCGCTGTCGCCCGAGTATCGCTCCTTGACGGTGAGAGGTGCACCCCGCATCGGGCGACGGCGCTGTTCCCCCCCCCCTCCCTGGTACTGGGGGCTCAGCGATGACATCGTGCCTGGCGGGGGGGACTCGCCCTGCCCTGGGACGAGCCTACCAAGCTGTGTCGTCTTCTGGCCTGGGGGGCCTTCCGGAGGTCCCGAGTCCATCTGCCGGGGTGCCCCGGCCTGCCGCTGGAGCGGAGTCTTTCCCCCCCCCTCCTTCTGCCCCGCCTCCAGTACCGGCGGCGGACACTGCCCTGCGCTCTTTGAGGCTGCGGACTGGGGATGCTGGCTGACACCGTACCTGCTCGACGGACTCTGGAGGTGCCGCGCTGAGCCTGTGTATGCTGTGTTGAGGTGGGGAGCGCTGCGGCAGGGGACTGATTGTTGGAGCTCCCGGCTGTAATGCGCGAGTGACTGTGGCGCTCTAACTGGTCGCGCCGTGCAGGGGAGGTTGAAGATCTTTTGCCACCTGATCAGCGGGGGCCTTGGGCTGGTAGCGCCCTGGGGACTCAACATATTGGCGCAGTTTGATCACCAGATCGAGAGCGGGGCTGGCGAGGCGAGGGTGTGGCAGTGAGGTGGTGGACAGGATCTGAGGGACGGGGAGCCACGTATCCTGACCTGGACTTTCCCTTGCCGGGGGTGTGCTGTGGGTGCCCCGCTTGCCCCTCGCGACCTCTGCACGGCGGGGGGGCGCCATTTTGTGTCGCTTTACTCGTGGCTCCTGCGCTGGCCACTCTCCTTGAAGGAGCGCCTGCCGAGACTGTGCTGCCCCTGCTTCTGACCTGACTCGCTCTCTGTGTGATACCAACAGCCGGCTCCGCAATGTCCGGCGCCAAGGGAGCCAGGGCGTCCCAGCAAAGTAAACTCGACCGGTACACGTGTACAAGGGCCGATCAATCTGACAAGAGGGCGCCGGGAGACTCTGCCCAGCATGGCGCAACACAGAACCCTGCCGAACCCACTATGAAGGACCTTATGGCAGCCATTACCGGAGTCTGAACATCTATAGACACTCTTTCCTCCGAAATGACGCTAATAAGGGCTGACCTTGCCAACTACCGGGAGAGGGCGCAACAGCTCGAGACTACCGCGGAGGGACTGGCGGGCGACACCTCGCAGCTACAGGCTGAGGTTGCTGAACTACGGGCCTTCCGCAAATCAACCGAGGATAAACTTGACGATTATGAAGGGAGGATCAGGCGCAATAACATACGCGTCCTCGGGGTGCCAGAAAAAATGGAGGGCCATGCTGTGGATCTTTTCATTGAGAATCTGATCACAACTAAACTCCAGCCTAAGGGCCTCTCGAAACTCTTTGTTGTAGAAAGGGCACATAGGGTGCCTGCAGGTCGCCCGAAGCCGGGGGCTCCACCTCGCCCAATCCTGGCCCACCTGTTAAACTACCGAGACAGAGACACTATCCTCCAGGCCGCCAGGGTGGCCCCCCCGGTTCGCCTGGATAATGCACATGTCACCTTCTTCCCCGATTTCACCCGCGGGGTGCAGATGCGGCGGCGCACATTCCAAGAGGTCAAGAAACAGCTACGAGCCAGGGAGCTGAAGTACGCCATGCTTTTCCCCGCGAGGCTGCGTGTGGAGGCGGATGGGAAGACCTATTTCTTCGACCATCCGGATGCCGCCTCTGACTGGCTGGAGGGTCGGGGGGACCCTCGGGGGACTGGCCCCTCAGACGGCTGATACATAGGGGCTGGCCGTACGGGACACCGCTCTAAAGGTGGTGGAGTTGCCGTGCCCTGATGTGAGTGGACTTGCCGAGGGGGCTCTGCGGGGCGATCTGATGCAGGACAGAGCATGGTGCCATGGAATGGCGTGCCATTGCCCACTTGGACCATCTCGCATAATGGCTTAGATGTACTGTCACTTGGGAGTGAGAATCGGGGAACTGCTATAGCCTCCCCCCACGTTCTTCCTTTAGCTGGGTTACATTCTAATCTTTTCTTAATTTCTCTTTCTTGTGGGCGACAGGCACTCTGCATATCTTGTCTTATGGGTAGTTTTAAGCCTGGAGTGCAGGGCAGCAGGGAGGGGGGGAGTTGGGAGGGACTGTTGGTTTTTTCGGTTGCTGTGTATTATTGTATGTTTGATGGCATAGTGTTCAATTCTATATTGCTGTTTCAATCCTCATCGACACATAAATGGGTACGCAACGCAACAAGGAATTTAAAATCTTAAGTTGGAACGTTAACGGATTGGGGACAAAATCAAGCGGGGGGTGGTTACCCAACACATTAAAAGATTGTCTCCGGATGCCGTCCTGCTCCAAGAAACGCATCTAATAGGTAACAAGTGTGGAGCAATGTCCAGGTGGGGATACTCGATGGTGGCGCATGCTGGCTTCACGTCTAGCTCAAGAGGAGTGGGGATCATGCTTAAAAAATCATTCCCGCTATCGATCACATCCTCCTATGTAGATGACCGTGGGCAATATGTGGGTGTCACCGGCAAGTGGGAGGGGCATACCATAACCTTTCTTTCAGTGTACGTGCCCCCTGGGTTGCAATCAACGACATTCAATGACCTTAGTGCTCTACTACTCACCCTACCAGTGGGGCAGCTTGTCATGGGCGGGGACTTTAACTCTGTAGTATCGGGTGAGCTAGACCCGCCGCATCAATTGCCCCAAACGACACACTCACTCTCAAATTTTTTGGAAGCTATGGGTCTGGTGGACTTATGGCGAACTTACAACCCGGACAAAATTCAACACACTTTCTACTCTAACGCGCACCACAGCCTCTCCCGATTGGACTACATGATTGCCCTTGCCTCCAAAGTTGCTCATATTCACGAAATTAGGCATCTCCCGAGGGGTATATCTGACCACTCCCCTCTATGGGCCCATGTCGTACTAGATCATACGCAAATAGGTCGTATCGCCCCCATAAATCCCTGGCCCTTTAAGAACCCTCAGATACGTGGGTAGCTGATCAAAGCTATTGACAACTACTTTACAGAAAACTAACACTCGGTCGATTCCCCGCAAACGCTCTGGGAGGCGTTTAAAACTGTAATCGGAGGTCAAGCCCTGTCCCTCATAGCGGGGGAAAAAAAGGAAAGACTGAAGGACATCTCGGACGCTGAACATCGAGTGCACCAGCTTGAACATACAGTTAACTCGAACCCTGCACCTGACGCGATGCATGAACTCAGGCTCTGTCAGGATGAATATCGGGCCTTGGTTACCGACCGCGCCAAAACGCTGGGGCAAGAAAAATTGGGCCGTATATATGATTGTGGAGACAAGGCAGGAAAACTGATTGCCTGGCTCGACAGGAGAGAACGTGCTAGCCGCCTAGTCCCTGAACTCATGGGAGTGGATGGAAACCCTGTTACAGACCCTCAAGAGATAGCCACTCGCTTTGCAACCCACTACTCTACAATATACACATCTGGTGCCCCCCACACGGTTGAGGACTCCCTTGATCTTCTGAGGGACATTTCCCTTTCTACCCTTGCAGAGACGGACCGCCAATTCTTAGACAGCTCCCTCTCCACTGAGGAAATCGCAATAGCGATACGAGCGCTCCGCCCGGGTAAAGCTCTTGGCCCCAACGGTATCCCTATCGAGCTGTACAAGCTACGTCCGGATAAACTAGGTCACTATCTCAGGTCCATGTACACCTCCAGCCTGGACAGGGGGATACTGCATCTGGACCAACGCTTGGCCACGATCGTTACCATACACAAGGAAGGGAAGCCCAAAGCGGATTGTTCCTCCTATCGGCCTATCTCCTTACTAAACGCTGAGCCCAAAATACTAGCCAAGGTTCTTGCTAATAGACTGATTAAGGTTGTGGGGGACATGGTCCATCCCGACCAGTCGGGATTTATGCCCCGGAGGAATACTGCCCTGAATTTGCGCAGAGTACACAGGGTGCTGGGTAGGGCCCAACAATACGAGAGGACGCGATCATAGCTTCCTTAGATGCTACTATGGCATTCGACACCCTTGAATGGCCTTATCTATTTGCAGTGCTAACAAAGTTCGGCCTTGGTCCGGTTTTTATCAGCTGGGTGAAACTCCTCTATGCCACGCCCATGGCGCAGGTAGTAGTGAACAACAGAAAATCCGCCCCCTTCGAACTCGGGCGGGGCACCCGCCAGGGCTGCCCCCTTTCTCCCCTCCTGTTCGCTATGGCCCTCGAACCCCTGGCAGCCTGGATCCGCAGTGATGTTGCCATTCATGGACTGCGATGGGCACCGGGATGGGAAGACAGGATATCCTTGTACGCGGATGACGTTCTTCTCTACCTCGCCTCCCCTAAGAGATCCCTTACTGTCCTACTTGATATCCTGGACATCTTTGGGAGATACTCGGGCTTCCGAGTTAACTGGCAGAAGTCACTCATATATGTCCTCAGCGGTGACACCCCTCAACTACCCCGAAACTGCCCAATATCGATAGCCTCCGACGGATTCAAATACCTAGACATTTTTATCTCTATGGATCAAACACTTCGATATGCGCGCAACTTAACCCCACCCCTGCAACGCCTCAAAAGCTACATTCTGCACTGGCAATCTCTCCCTATCTCCTTACTGGGTAGAGCGGCATTATTCAAAATGATGTCACTGCCGCGCTTCCTCTATGCATTGCAAAATGCCGCAGATCCCGTTCCTAACTCATACTTTGGGGAGATAGAGAGCCTTCAGAGGGCTCTCCTCTGGGGAGGCAGGCCACGCATAGCACTATCGAAGCTCACGCTTGGCTGGTATGATGGCGGAATTGGACTGCCTGACATTAAAAGATATTATTGGGCAGCTCATCTAATCGCGATCAATCATGGCACCTATGGCCCCCCCGATGCCCCGGGATTCCGCATGGACCGCTGGCTCCTGCCCAACGGGGGGTACGGTCGAGCGTTGTACTCCACTCCTGGTAAGCTCCCCCTGACAGGGCCTACCAAACACACGACCTAGATATGGCACACTGCTACACAGTCACTGGGCTGGGCCAACAGATTAACACTTGCTACCCCGCTTTGGGATTCACAAAAACTAGGGTACCTGGGAGACTCAAAGGGGTTTGACAAGTGGGATTTGATCGGTATCTCCACAATTGGTGACCTTTGGGAGGCGGGGGGAATAAAACCGTTTAGTGCTTTGCAGACCCAATACTCACTCGCCGACACCGAGCTATTCCGATACCTCCAGGTCCGACACGCACTGCGGACCGCACTGCCAAGGGACGTCCCACCACCTGATAGCACCCCCCTGGAGGATAGACTCCTTGATGGATACCTGCCCGAGCGGGCCATATCTCTGACATACAAAAAGCTGATCAACAACATGCATGACCCCCTAACCCTACTGAGAGAACGATGGACGGGGGACGGTATAGAACTAGATGATGAGGGGTGGCAGACAGTGATCTCATCCCCTAAAACAGTCGCAATATCAGCAAGGCTCCGCCTAGTGCAACTTAAAATATTGCACAGAATATATCTCACTGGGCTGCAACTGGTACACATGGGGAAACAAACTGATGGGTCCTGCAGAGGGGGATGCACCCAACCGGGTATTTTTATACACATCATATGGCACTGTGGGATAATTCAGGAGTACTGGCATAAGATACATTTGATTCTTAGTGAAGTCCTGGAGGTTGAACTCCGACCTGAGGCTCCCAGGTGTCTCCTTAATATCTGGGAGCCCACGGACCTCAACGCCTATGCCATACAATGGGTCTTGCTTGCCTGTATGATCGCTAAACGAAATATTGCACAGCACTGGGGGGCCCCACAGGCACCCAAAATCGCAGAATGGAAAAAGGACCTTGATTGGTGCATGCAACGAGAAAAATCTGTTTACATTGCGAGAGGATGCCCCCGGAAGTGGTCTAAGATATGGACCCCTTGGAACTTGTACCGAGGTGAAATTTGTGCCCCCCCCAGACTGAGTGATCCAGATATCTCCCCTTCCCCGTAACTCCAACGACAAAAGTATATTGTGTTCTGATGACACCTTGTGTATGCCATTACCTATGTTGTACCTCTGTGAACCTATGCCTTGTTGTCGAAGTTTTTATAAGAAAAAGAGTTTTAAAAAAATAAAAAAAAATAATGTACCTTGCGTGCACTGCATTGCCAAGTTGGCGATGCAGCGCGCGCAAGGTAAATTGTTTTATTTATTTAATTACTTACCTTACTCCTGTCTATCGTATGTCGGACTCCACTACCCCACCACCTAGGCCCTCCCCCGCCCGTGTCCTGCAGCACTCCCTTAGCGAGTAGCCACTGCGTCTAAGGTATTTTCCCGGCACTGATCTAATCACCCATTCAGGACTGCTGCTCTCATGCAATCACACAGGCAGTACTCTTGCACTTAACTATTTACTCAGGTGCTACCCATCTAGTCATGCATTCTCTCAGCCACTACCTAGTACCCATCTATTTGTATGTGGCTTTGATATATGATGCCACTTTTAAAAGGTACAGACACATGCATGCATGCTCTCTATAATATTGTGAGTTTTTTAACAAATAGATTGAAAATGTTGCTGCTTTGTATTTGTTTTGGCACAACACTCTGAGTAGCTGGTGAATAGTGAAGCTACAGCCCAAAAGTGAGGTTTAACATATGTTGGCAGAGGGAATAGTGATTTGGTTAGCTCGCATTGGTCTGTGGAGATGTGCACTTCGAGTATGCCCGATACTTTTAGGTGTCTCTTTAAAATGGAAAGTGCAGTCTCTTAAGTTTAAGGTACTTTTTAGTCTTATGACTGACGTATGTGTCTGTGTGCACATGTATTCTATCACGTGTTATGTCTAATCAGAGGTTAGAGGTACAAAAGTCTGGTATACATGTATCTGTATGTTTCTTTTAGATATGATGCTACTAGGAAAGGGCACAGTCGCATGCATGCCATGTAATCCCTCAGACATTAACCATACATTTGAGCAATCACCAAGGCAAGACTATCCCACTCAAAGATTCAGTCAGCCACTATCCGTTCTCTCCTGTACTCAGTCAGGTACTACTTATGCACTCATAGAATAGGCCAAGCATTACTCTTACACTCATATGTTCTCTCAGGTACTTGCCATACACTCATAGAATCATCCAATTAATACTACTGCAGTTATAGAATCACTCAGGCAGTACCTATGCATGTTTTCATTCTTTCAAGCATTACTGACACACTCTTGTCTTTAACCATCTGTTAGCTTTGCACTCATGGTTTGTCTAAGGTATTTCCCCTGCACTGATGTAATCACCCATTCAGTACTACTCTCCTCATGCAATCACCCAGGCAGTACTGTTGCACTGAACTATTTACTCAGGTGATACTCATCTAGTCATGCATTATCTCAAGCACTACTCACTACCCTTCTGTTTGTATGTTTCTTTCATATATGATGCCACTTTTAAAAGGTACAGACACATGCATGCATGCTCTTTGGAATATTGTGGGTCTATTAACAGACATTTTGAAAGAGTTGCTGCTTTGTATTTGGCTAGGCCCAACACTCTGAGTAGTAGCTAAATAGTGAAACTGCAGCCCAAAGGTATTTTTTAAGACATCGTAGCAGAGGGATTAGTGATTTGGTTAGCTTGTATTGGTCAATGAAGATGTACACTTCAAGTATAACGCATTATTTTAGGTGTCTCTTTAAAATGAGAAGTGCAGTCTGTCATGTTTTGAGGGACTTTTTAGTCTTATGAGTGAGGTATGTGTCTGCGTGCATATGTATTCTCTGTTATGTCAAAGAGATGGTAGTTGTATAAAACTTTGGTATACATCCATCTGTATCTTTCTTTTATATATGATGCCAATATATATGATGCCAATAGGGAAAGGCACAGACACATGCCATGTAATCCCTCAGACATAAACTATAGATTTGTGAAATCACCCAGCCACTATTATCCCACTCAAAGATTCAGTCAGGCACTACCCATGCACTTATCTACTCACTATGATACTACCGATGCACTCATAGAATTGTGGTAAATAATTTAATTACCGGGACTTAATTTGATACAGAAACATAATAAAAATAGCTCAGTAAATAAGAGGCAGAATCCGTGGTATTAGAGGTTCGGAATGGGCTTTATTCCAATGGATGATTCGAATCGGTTGCTCCAAGTTCCATCACCACGAAGGTTCAGGAAGTGAAGTACATACATTATTGATAATTAATCACTTTTATACAATAGGCATTACAGTGAAGCAATTGCAAGAGGCGTAACAATTGATAGTGTAGATAAGACATACATACGTAGCAAAAGTAGGTGGAACTGGGAGTAACAAAGAAACGTCATTGGTTGTGGTGTCACATATGGGTGGACCTATGAAATAATTTCGCAATGTCAGCAGAAATACTTGGCAGAGATGCGCGCGCAGCAGTATGACGTGTAATTGACGTGCAACTAGGGGGTGAAGGGGACTTGACATTTAGCTCTACATGTGGCGACAGAAGTCTGGAGGGTCAAGTCAACCTAATCCCAAATCATATCTAACATCCTATGTTTAAAGAACTATGTTATCCAGAAGAGAGGTCTCTTAGAGTAGAATCTTATTCTATACTGACTATACTGACTGTTAGTGCGTGTACAAGCGTCTAAGTGTCTACACTAGATGCGAGGGCAGGAATCTTCCATAGTAACAGGGCTATGAATTACTTGCATGAAGACAGAGAAACCGGGCCTTTGCTCGGTAGCTGGAAGAATGTTTACTTAAACTACTAGACAGGAATGCAATGGGCAGGGAACGGAGCAGATAATTTCGAAGGTGAAATACAGTTTCTTGGCAGGCAACAGGCTGATGTCAGGCTTCGTGAGCCGCGCAGGGAATGAGACAAAGTTCATGGTCACAGATGCAGGCTCAGACTGGAGCTTCAGAGGCAGAAAGCAAGAAAAGCTTGATGACAGAATCAGGGCCTACTTGCCTGGACTGTAAAATGGCATAAGTGAACCATATAAAGCCGGTGGCCTTTCATACTTAGGAATGGAATATCCGGCCTATTCATGGCGGATCTGAAAGAGGACATGTTGACGGTGGACGCACATGTGTTTGCGTCTTCATAACTGGAACTGGAGGGAGCATACATGTACTTGTGATTCATACATGAAACCGTTGGGGTCCAAGATAGGGGACATAACTGATCATAAAAATCCATATTTGCACATTCCCTCCTTGTCCCCTACTTGCCCGTCAAGAGATATCAATCTTCATCAATCCATTGATCTGTTCATATAGCATCATTTGTTCTTCTTTTTTCTTCTGGGACGAACGAGATCTTGGTGGTGGAATACACGATGTGGCACACAGACCACAAATCGCTGGTCCACATTGTAGGCATAGACAGCAACTGAATAGTATGAGGAAGCCAATACCTAGGAAGGATAGGACCTTCCATCCAAAGGTAGATAATACACTCCAAAACCAACCGGACCAAGTCCAGGTGCCTGGATTCTGGTGTATCTGGCTTACAATCTTATGAAGGCGAGTTATGGCTTTATATACAGATGGCGAATTTTCTGGTATGAAAATGCAACAACTTGATCCGATGACCCTACAAGCTCCGCCCCTATCGGCCAGGATGACGTCAAGGACAAGACGATTTTGAAGCACAACAATCCGCATAGCAGACTGTTCTTCTGTTAAATTGCCTAAGGCGGAAATAGTTTCGTTCACTACTGCTTCAAGGGTTCTAGTTAATCTACGTATCAGCTTACTATTGGTAACGGTACCTATATAGGGAAAGAGACCTTTATTGAAATCTGTGTATTTTTCCCATGCTGTTTCAGTGTAATCGACAATTGGGAGATCTCTCCTTTCTCTATTGTGTACTAAATGAGTATTTCTGTGATAATCAGGAGGAGCTAGGAAAACAGGTGGCAAAAGAAATCCAATGTAACAGGTACCATCCCAATCTAGAGGTAGGCGTACATATGCCGTCTGACCACATATGAAATAGGAATGGCGGGAAGCTCTAAATGTCGACTTGCCTTGATCACTGAATTCTATTACAGTGGTGCATCTACTATGGCCCATATGTATGGAACCATTCTTTCTTACACATAATTCACCCTTTACTGGAAATATTGACATAGCGGGCAAAATTGGAGTAGCTTCGGATTCGACATTTAGGATCATAAGATTAAGCGTAAAATTACCTAATCCATATACTTCATTTTCTAGATCAGTTCCTGTTCTCTTGGGAAGTCCCTCCTTGTTAGGGTAGCAGACTGTAAGTAAAACTAAGTTTAAATTTCCCCATACCCAGTTGTCTTGATAAACTGCAGAATTTGAATCTAGGGTATTAATTAAACTAAACCATGCTCCACAGGAGCCGTTGTGTGTGAATGGGTATGGAAAGAGAGGTAGAATTCCTTTATAATTCTGATAGGGAGGGAGTCGGCCACATATCCAACAATTTGTAGCATTGCTAACCTGATGGGAATGATGTAACATACTAATAAAAGTGTTATTGCGCAGCGCAAATCTATACGATAATTCATGCGGGGGTAGGTCACTAAAAGAATGTTCAGCAGTAACATTATAAACATGTCTAGAAATAGGATAATATATGTGCAACAATATACTTGCAGTAATTATTAAGAAACTTAGGAAAAACAAAATTAATAACGTCACTGTGCAATGACTACGCAGTGATTTACAGTATGCATGTCGTTTCAACATTTTTCGGGTGTTTTCTCTATTCAGATCTAAGGGATACATGTCAGGGACAAATTCAACCGCTTCACCTTGGAGAGGACTTAAACAATCAAATTTCCCGACCGGTTAGATCTGAGTTTTAGTTTATATTGTTCGTGACTACTGGTTTCAACAAAAGGAAGTTTTGAGTCAATGGGTGAAGACACACAAGGTGTGGTGTTTACGTCCGATGGTAGTCCATGAAATTTCTTGATATGACTTGAATGTATCCAGCCTTTTCTGCCCTCGATCTTCACGGCTGTCCTTGTGGTGAGCAAGACCAATTTCGGTGACTTCCACCTAGGATCCAGCTGAGTCTTTCGATCAAAGTTCCTCACGAGGACCAGATCCCCCGGAACTATGTCATGGGGTTTCACCTCAGTGTTGTCAGGAAAAGCTGCAGCTACCTGTGAACGACAAGATTGTAGTGCAGACATCAAAGAAGCCAAATAATCTGTCAGCATATTACAGTCAATATCAGTTATTTTACGTGGTATAGGCGTCCCCCACATATTTGGTGGTCTGCCAAAGATCACCTCATACGGGGATAGCCCTGTTCGAGAGTGTGCTACCATTCTCATGTAAAAGAGTGCAACTGGTAATGCTACTACCCAGTCGACACCTTTCTCCCTGCATATTTTGGACAATCTAATTTTCAGGATCTGATTATGTCTTTCTACGAGACCTGCTGCCTCGGGGTGTCGGACACAGTGGAATTTCCACTGATAGCCTAACAAAAGTGAAACGTGTTTCATTAGTTCGGATGAGAACGGCTGACCGTTATCTGAGTAGACAGCACGTGGTAAACCGTATCGTGGGAAGAATTCTCGAACTAACTGTTTGGCAGTAGTCGGGGCAGTGTAATCTGAAACCGGGTATGCCTCTGTCCAACGGGAAAGAGCACAGACAACTACGAGAACATATTTGAATCCTCGACATCGTTCCATCTGGATATAATCCATCTGGAGGACTTCAAAAGGGTGATCAGGAGACTGAAATCCACCCTGCTCTACGGGAACGCTTTTTCCTGGGTTGAACTGACAACAGATCATACAGGTACGAACCTTTTGTTTAGCTGCTGCTCGTAAATGTTTATTGAACCAAATGTGTTGGATGCTGTCTAGCATAGCTTTTTCTCCTAGATGTGCTGGACTATGTATAGTGTTAATAATAACTTGGACCATTGAATCAGGAAGGAACCACACAGATTTTTCCTTCGTCATCCATCCTTGGTCCGTTTGAATCCCTCCTAATTCAGTCCATTTCTTTATTTCGTCTGGAGTAGCATGCGTCTGTATGTCAATTACGTCAAGAGCGGGATCTTTAATCGTCATACAATGTGTTGGCGTCGGGACTATTGTCTTTGTCATGTCGGATGTTTGAGTTTGAGCAGTCTGTTTAGCTGTTCTGTCAGCTAGATCATTGCCTTGAGAAATGATATCAGTAACTTTCGTATGAGCTTTACATTTCATAATTGATATTGCAGTGGGTAGATGTATTGCATCTAATAAGGCATGAATGAGGGGTCCGTGCTGAATGTGGGCACCGTGCGAAGTTAAATAACCTCTCTCTCGCCACAGCACGCCGAAGTCATGTACAACTCCGAATGCATAACGTGAATCAGTGTATATGTTGACTTTTTTATTTGCGGCTTGAATACAGGCTTGTGTCAGAGCGACGAGCTCTGCTGCTTGAGCGGACAAGGTATTTATACAATTTGTTTCAATGATTTCAGTGTCTGTTGTGACTGCGTAAGCGGCCACTAACTCTCCTGTATTTGTTCTCATACATGAACCATCTACATACAACGTCAGGTCTGGGTCTGACAATGGGACATCTGTCAAGTCTTGTCTGGGTTTCGTCGTGATTGTAATAACGTCAATACAGTCATGAGCTAGTGGGTCCGTTCCAATTACGGGTAAAAGTGTGGCAGGATTCAATGTGTTACAACGTCTGATTTCTATATGTGGTTGGAACAATGTTAATTCATACCCTGTAAGTCGCGCTATAGTTAAATGTTGTGTTTGCGTTCGATTCAAAAGAACCTCTACTGCATGCGGTACTCGTACTGTCAATGGATGTCCTAACACTTTGGCATCGCTTTGTCTGATTGCTAAAGCTGTCGCTGCCACTGATTTTAGGCACGCAGGCAGAGCCTGAGCTACGGGATCTAATGTACTAGAAAAATAAGCACACGGTTTGTGTGATCCTGCTTGTTCCTGTGTGAGTACTGACAAGGCAGTACCTTCGCGTTCTGTAACAAAAAGTGTAAACTGTTTATTGTAACATGGTGTTGCTAAAACCGGTGCTTGACATAAAGCTTTCTTTAAGCTTTCAAAAGCTTGTGTATGTTCCTGAGTCCAAGGGAGAACAGTCGATGTGGCTGCCTCCTGTGTTGTCAACTGAATGAGTTGTTTTGCTAGAAATGCATACTGAGGGATCCATTGCCTACAATATGAAGTGAGGCCTATAAAAGCCCGCACCTCCTTTTGTGTCTTGGGTATAGGCATGTTAGCTATTAACTGAATGCGGTCGGGTGTAAGCTGCCTTCCCTCCTTGGACAGCGAGTGTCCAAGATAAACAACTCGCTGGACACAGAATTGCAGCTTAGAAGGGGACACCTTGTGCCCCTTTTCGGCTAGAAATTGTAAAACTGTCAGTGATGCTTTCTCACATTCAGGTTCGCTTCTAGCGGTGATCAGCAGATCATCGACATATTGAAGCAGGGCAGTGTTTACTGGCATGTGGATACTGTCGAGTTCTCGTTTCAGTGCTTGGCTATAGATGCTGGGGCTTTCTGTAAATCCTTGAGGTGCGCGTGAGAATTTAAAGCTACGTCCATTTAAACTAAATCCGAACAAGTATTGGCTTTCCGGATCTATAGGGACGCTGAAAAAGGCATTTTTGAGATCAATTACAGTAAAGAATGTTGCTTCGGAATCAATAGCTGTCAGTAATGACGAGATATCTGGGACCACAGGGAATTGTGGCACAATGCATTTGTTCAATTCGCGCAGATCAATAACCAATCGATATACTGGCGGGGCCTTCGGATCTGTTCGTTTAAGAATCGGAATTATCGGTGAATTACATACATTGGAGTCTGTTTCTACAACCACTCCTTGGGCAATGAGCTCGTCAATGATTTGTAGTAAAGCCACTACAGCATCTGGTGGTAACTTGTATTGTCGCATTCGTGGTAGTACCACTCCTGCCTTTAGTGTAACTCGATATGGTGTAATATTCATGCAACCAACGTCAGTAGGGCCTTGTGCCCATAGATGTGTAGGTAAAGTCTGCAGTCGGGGATCCATGTCTCGAGACACATAGTGACCTTTGAAATCACGTAAAAACAATCTTACTCCTTCCGGAGAACAACATATTATAGCTCCTAGAGCTTTCAGTGTTTTTATACCTAACAAGTTTTCTGGACATGATTTAGTAAGCAATAAATCTGTAGTTCTGGTCAAGGGTCCTATCGTAAGTGGAAGAGGCTGTGATACTTCATTAACAATAGGTTTTCCTGAAAAACCAAGGGAAATATTCTGTGAGCCTGAGAGGGGTGCCCCTGGAACTTCACTACGTTTTATGGTTGTTCGACTTGCCCCGGTATCGAGTAAAAATTTTCTATCTTGGCCTAATAATTCACTATGTACATAAGGTCCTTCTTGGTCTACAGGGACCTCGATAAGGGGTAAGTCAACTTCCCTCTCTAGGCTGGTTCATGCATATCGTTGATAATCAGGATAGTCATACTGTGCGGTCTGGTACAGCTGTCGTGTCGTGGTTTGTGTGGCAGCAGCAGGCAACGCTGGTGCGGCTGGCACAAACTGTATAGACTGTTGTGGAGCTGGCATGGCCTGTGCATGCTGCGGTGCTCCTTGTTCATTCTGATCCTGTCTAGGTGGCCGTGGTCTTTCTTTTGTAATACCTGTGGCGATATTACGCTTCAGGACTGGGCAATCGTGTATATAATGACCTGGTTGTTTACAGTAGTTGCATGTCCCTTTTACAGGTCCTGCTGAATCACCGGAATGTGTCGTACCCTTTTTATGTCCTTCAGCTGGAACTGTCTGGGAGACTAGCATTTTCATTTTCGTGTCTTTCATGCGTCTTTGTTCATGATCTTGTTCCTCTCTAATTCTATTGTGATGATACTGTAACATTTGTAACATTTGTGATGGGGTGTTACCTTGCCAGGTACTCTCGAATTTCAATACTCTATTCTTCACTTGGGGCAAGGAATTTTCAACTAATTTTGTCACAAACAGATGTGGGTATGATTCGCTACTTGCTTTTATGCCACTATTTATACCAAAACATTTTTTAAATCGTGCATAGAAATCACTAGTGTCTTCATCTTGCTTTTGTTTACAGGCTGAAATTGCACCCCAGTCTTCCTTTTTCGTAGTTAATAAACGTGGCAGTACCTGTACTAGTAAACCTGGTAGTGCTTTAGTTTTGTCCCCAAGCCCCGAACCTGGACCTCGGGCCTTTTCTTCATTTTCTAATGCTGTCCAGTCTATCTTTTGGTCTCCCACCTCCCTCTCTTTTTCCTTGAGTTTTTCATAAATGCCAGCAGGCATCAATACCTTTAATATTGTCATAATGTCGGGATAGGTATACTCTCCCATGAGTAACATGTCTTTAATTTCTCGGTGGAAACCCGCTGGGTCTTTGTCATGACTGGGTACCACTTTCTTCATTTCTAACAATTCTATTTTCGATATGGGCGTATATACAAATACACGTTTAAACTCATTGTCCTCGCCCTTTATTGGGTGTACTTCTTGTAAGGGATTCTGTCTGTCCATGTAATACATCGGTCTTTCCTTGATGGGCAGTGAGACATGTTCTGGACATACGAAAAGAATGTACTGCTTTCTTGATTCTAGTATTTCTTTAATTAGCTTAGTACCTGAACCTCTCCATCTATTCGTGAGTAATTCAGTCAATATATCAGGTAAGGGACCAGGATCTGAATGTTGGCTTTTATATAGTATAAGAAGTTGTTGAATCATATAAATCCCAGCTAAACGCTGTTCATCTGGGGTGAGATTCAAAAATGTGTGTGCTACTGTATCATCATCATACTTTCCGGGACTGTCAATCCAATGAACGGCTGACCTGGCTAATTCTTGTTCATCCATAGAATCGAGAAAATGATAACCCCTTCGTTCTCGGAGTAATTTGTCAGTGGCTTGGAACGAATGCTCGGGGGACTTTATATTTATTATAGGTGTTTGAAAATTCCTGTTATTTTCTAGACATATCGGACGTATCGGGTCAGTAAGACATCTAGTACTATTACAAGATCTTCCTCTACCTACATAGGCTATGGTTTCTGACTGTCCTGTGGGCAGTCCTGATCCTTCCTCCTCCTCATTTTGTTCAAACTGGTCTACCGCTAATCTTTCTTCGTGTAGGCGTTCTATTTCTTTGCGGATCTTTCGGCACATGGCTATTATACAGTTTTGCTTATCATGTCTCCCTTCTGATATATTCTGGCTCCATCTGGTAAGAATTTGCATTGCTTCCGGGTCTACCCCCGGTCGGTCTTGATTTCTGATCACACAATTTATGAGGAAACGTAACAGTTCCCCCTGTATTTCCACTTTCTGGTATTCCATAGCTCTGTTAATACATTCAGAATCTCGCCCTGTTTGGACAAAATGGTATATATTATCTAGATGCATAGTCATTCCTGGTAACTTCCCTAAATACACCGCGGCTCGTCTGATACGTAATGATGCCATGATCATTTCGTCCTCTTTGCCGGGCACAGGGTCATATCTACAATCTATAAGAAGTTCCTTAAGCGTACGGGCATTTATGAGTTTGGGGGTACGTGGATGTGCTGACTCCTGAAAAGTAAGTTTATTTATTCTGGGTGGCGTAGAAAAAATATTGGTAGCACCTCCCGTAGCCCCGTCTGGGGTATCGGGCGTGAAAGGATTCGTTGAACGCGATACAGCAACTATAGGTGTGGGCACAGCTATAGAGGTAGTTGTAGGAACAGATGTGGAAACAGATGTGCTTGTCGGAACTTGTGTCAGGATTTGGTGCTGTAGAGATACAGATACAGGATCTTGGCGTTGAACCTCCCCGGCCAACGGTCTATGTGGGGCGGGGTTAGCATACTCGGGAGCTGCGTCATCTAAATATGAGGAAAGAAAAACATCTTCTGCGGTTCTAGGATGCCCCTTGGGATGTACTTTTATTGGAAATAATGGGGGTGGCAAGTCTTTTGGTATCCCCGCAGTAGCCTTAGGTAATCCCTCGGCCAGAAGGGGATACATACCCTTCATAAGGGCATTTCTTTGTCTGTCTACTTGTTCTGATTTCACTCGTGTACCTTCTTCAATTAATAGATTTTCTCGAACTTCATTTGAATTCTCTTTACTCTTCTCTTCCTGTCTACGTGCTTTTTCTGTACGTCTATATGATTCTTTACGCCATAATTCAATGGCGTCTTTCTGTGATTGTCTAGCTTTCTTTTTCCATAATTCTTCCTCTACTTTCACGATGCACTCTGCATCCCAGGTCCCAGCTGCGGGCCACCTCTGACTTTCTGGTAATTCCTTAGTGTAGTCTACCCATAGATCAAGAAATAATATAGCGTCTAAGCCGTGTTTATGATACATGAAGTACCCTGGAGTGTCCCTAGGAGGAATAGGAACAGCTTCTTCGAGTACCCCTTTTCTAGTTGTGATCTGTCTTAATTTCGAAAAGAGCGGCATATTGAGAACTGATCTGATACTTGATCTTGAACAAACTTAATACAATAAACACGATAATGAACAGTCATTCATACCACAATATGCAGAACGTATTAACACATTTAACATTTAACATTTAAGTGAGCACAATGATGATACGATCTAAGGAAACTTAATCTCTGAACATAATACTCGGTATTAACTGAATTTTTCTGAATTTATATACTTGATATACTAGATATACTGCTAAACAGTACAGATACACTACTAAAACAGTGCAGACCGGATTTGTGTACCCAAACCCGTCTGGACCGGCACAACTTATGTGCACGCCAGAACGCCTCCCCAGTAATGGTACTCACCGGGTAGCTCGGAACGGAAGGCCTCGGAACGGAACTGAACTGGACCGGACTGGACTCGACTCGACAACTTCGGACACTTCTGAGCTTCGGAAACCTGGTGGGCCTCTGTATACCTCGGATCTTGCTCTCTCAGATAGGCTCTGGTCGGGATACTTCGCACTTCTCACCGCCTCGTCTGGGTGTTGATCGCAGCCTCAGTCGCCCCCGCTTGACCGGAGGGAGATACAGGAAATCCTGCTGGTACGCGTTGTTGTCCGTCCAGCTGTGGCAGGAGACCGGGCCTGCAACGCACCGCCGGCGCGTGAGATGAGAAAGTGTCCCTGTTCGGGCGCCATTCATGTGGTAAATAATTTAATTACCGGGACTTAATTTGATACAGAAACATAATAAAAATAGCTCAGTAAATAAGAGGCAGAATCCGTGGTATTAGAGGTTCGGAATGGGCTTTATTCCAATGGATGATTCGAATCGGTTGCTCCAAGTTCCATCACCACGAAGGTTCAGGAAGTGAAGTACATACATTATTGATAATTAATCACTTTTATACAATAGGCATTACAGTGAAGCAATTGCAAGAGGCGTAACAATTGATAGTGTAGATAAGACATACATACGTAGCAAAAGTAGGTGGAACTGGGAGTAACAAAGAAACGTCATTGGTTGTGGTGTCACATATGGGTGGACCTATGAAATAATTTCGCAATGTCAGCAGAAATACTTGGCAGAGATGCGCGTGCAGCAGTATGACGTGTAATTGACGTGCAACTAGGGGGTGAAGGGGACTTGACATTTAGCTCTACATGTGGCGACAGAAGTCTGGAGGGTCAAGTCAACCTAATCCCAAATCATATCTAACATCCTATGTTTAAAGAACTATGTTATCCAGAAGAGAGGTCTCTTAGAGTAGAATCTTATTCTATACTGACTATACTGACTGTTAGTGCGTGTACAAGCGTCTAAGTGTCTACACTAGATGCGAGGGCAGGAATCTTCCATAGTAACAGGGCTATGAATTACTTGCATGAAGACAGAGAAACCGGGCCTTTGCTCGGTAGCTGGAAGAATGTTTACTTAAACTACTAGACAGGAATGCATTGGGCAGGGAACGGAGCAGATAATTTCGAAGGTGAAATACAGTTTCTTGGCAGGCAACAGGCTGATGTCAGGCTTCGTGAGCCGCGCAGGGAATGAGACAAAGTTCATGGTCACAGATGCAGGCTCAGACTGGAGCTTCAGAGGCAGAAAGCAAGAAAAGCTTGATGACAGAATCAGGGCCTACTTGCCTGGACTGTAAAATGGCATAAGTGAACCATATAAAGCCGGTGGCCTTTCATACTTAGGAATGGAATATCCGGCCTATTCATGGCGGATCTGAAAGAGGACATGTTGACGGTGGACGCACATGTGTTTGCGTCTTCATAACTGGAACTGGAGGGAGCATACATGTACTTGTGATTCATACATGAAACCGTTGGGGTCCAAGATAGGGGACATAACTGATCATAAAAATCCATATTTCCACAGAATGGCCCAAGCATTACCCTTACACTCTCATTGTTTCTCAGGTGCTTCCCATACAGTCATGCCATCATCTAGTTAATAGTACTGTAGTCATAGAATCACTCAGGCAGTCCCCATGCACTTTTTTATTCTTTCTAGCACTACTCATACACTCAGGTTTTAAACCATGCGTTACTTTTCACTCAGGCTTTGTCTAAGGTATTTCACCTGCACTGATCTAATCAGTCATTCAGTACTGCTGCTCTCATGTAATCACCCATGCCGTACTGTTGCTGTGAACTATTCTATGACACTACCCATCTAGTCATGTATTTTCTCAACCACTGCCCACTACCAATCTATGTGTATGTGTCTTTTAACAGACATATTGAAAAACTTGCAGATTTGTATTTGGTAGGCCCAATACTCTGAGTAGTTGTTGAATAGTGAAGCTGCAGCCCAAAAGTGTTTCTTTCTCCATCTCTCTTGCTTCTTTCTGCACCCCTCCTATCTCTTTTTTATCCTTCTTCCCTTCTTTCTGTATCTCTGATGCGTCTTTCTGCACGCCAGTGGTTTCTTTCTGCACTCCGCTGGGCTCTTTCTACACCCCTCTACCCTCTTGTAATCAATCAATCAATCAATCAATCAATCAATCAGAGTACTTGTAAAGCACGCTACTTACCCGTGAGGGTCCCATGGTGCTGAGGGGATGGGGGGGTGCTGCTACTGCTCGAAGAGCCAGGTCTTGAGGAGTCTTCTGAAGGCCAGTAGGTCTTGGGTCTGCCGTAGGAGTCGTCCCAGGCTGAGGGGGTGGGTCCGAGAATGAGGTCTTCCGTTTCAGTACTTCTTTTGCCTCTTTCTGCACCCCACTTCTGTCTTACCTCAGTTGTCTGTTTTTTTGCAACTCTCTTCACTCTTTCTGGACTTCTCTTGCCCCTTTTTGTATCCTTTTTCACTTTTTCTGCACCTCTTTTGCTTCTTTGTGCACCTCTGTTCTCTCTAACTGCACTTCTTTTGCCTGTTTCTGCAACTCTCTTGCATTTTATATTTGTTCCTTGCCTCTTTCTGCACCTTTGTTGCTTGGTTCTGTACTTTTCTTGCTACTTTCTGCACCCCTGGTGGTTCTTTCTGCACCACTCTGGTCTCATTGTGCATGTTTGTTGCTTCTTTCTGTACTTCTCTTACTTCTTTCTGCACCTCACTTGCTTCTTTCTGCACCCCTCTTGTGTCTTTTGCACCTATCTTGCTTGTTCCGGCAGCCCTCTTCCTTGATTCTGCACCTCTCTTCCCTCTTTTTACATCCCTGTTCCCTCTTTCTTCTCTTCTCTTGCCTCTTTCTGGACTTGTCTTGCCTTTTTCTGTGCATATGTTGTTTCTTATGAGTTACAAATGCAATAGAAATGTAATTGTAATTTTGCGCTTAGTTGTTATTTTCAAAATTAAAATATTATTAATTTTGAAATTTTAATTAATGTACTAAAATAATTAAACTATTGTTTGTTTTTTAGGAAGAGATTTAATTTGGATTAGAAATAAAAGATGGGAGAAAACATGAAAAGAGAAGAGAACAAAGGAAACAGAAAAACGTAATAAAAACTAAAACGAGTACAGTAGAAAAGCATCAAAAGTATGCTGGGTATAAAGGAGGAAAGACGTTTTTAGAACAAAGGAGAAGCAAATAAAGAAACACAATGGAAAAGAAGTACAAGTGACAAAAAGACAGAAACAATTTAAGGACATACATGCATGTATGTTCCGTAATAGAGTAATTCAAAATTTAATTAAAGCTTGTAAAAAGTATAAGAAAAGATCTGTAGCATATAAAAAAAGCAACAGATTGAAAGTGTACTAGATACTGCTTTTGAATTGAAACCAAAATTATTTATATTAGTATTGAAGAGAATGAAAACATTGAATAAAACAATGCGGTTTATAAAGCAGAAAAGCAAAGGAAAAAGACTGGTTAATAGAAGTAACTTTTGCAAAACTTTTTCTGGTGAATGAAAGCACACTTCCAGTACGGAGCCTTTCTTTAATGAAGAAAGCTATTTTCAACAAAATAATTTAGTTCATGCAGTTGATACCATTGGTCGTTGTTATGAAATCAAAAATGGTTGTGCAATTGAAAAGGAAAAGATGGTTCCTAGAGATGTTGAAGAAGTAATAGCTGAAGAAGTTCAATGGAGACGTACAAAAGCTCCAGTGTATAAGTGGGATTGTAGTAGTATTTGTAGTATTCAACAGGAATCTATTGATATATTACAAGTTTTCTTACGAGAATATGCCCAAAAAAGTGTTAAACAGAAGATTAAGATGTTGCAAGGATTAGATCCTTGTAAAGTGAGAAAATATACTCAGATGCAGGGTCATTCTCTGGCTTGTCTTTCTAGAAAAGTGTGTCGAAGTACTTTTCATCATTTAAGAATGTTAGCAGTACATTACGGTAGTTAGTAAGAAGATTGTACTATGTAAAAAGTCCTGCATTATGTGCAACTGAAATAAACACAGTTCTTTTGCATGGTACAGTATTGGATGTAAAAAATGTTTGTGATGATATACAGTTTCCTTTCTTTGGTCCTCAAGAGGCGTGTAGAGAAAGTGAGAGCTTGATAAGTGTAGGTGTTGAAGAACAGGAGGAAGATATTAGTCCTGAAAAGTTTGTAGGAGAAATTACAAAGTTTAAAGTACTTTCATGTGAAAAACCAAACTATGTTGAGAATGTTGATGTATATTTAAAAAGTGAAAAGGAAAATAATGATAAGTGGGAGCAATTTGGTGCTTATTTGTTGGTGGAAGGTTGGTTTGAGTTGGGTACTGATCAACATATTTGTAAATATTGCTGCAATAAATTTGAACAGAATAAAATGCCACCTAGAGCTATACATAACAACTTAGAGTTGGTAGCTAATCCTCCAGAACTGGCAGAGTAAAATACATATGAGTCCATTCTTATTCAATCTGTGCACCCGTTTCAGGCTATCGTTCGTATGGAGCCTAAAACAGGTAAACTTCCTCCAACAGATTTACAAAGAGGTCTCAAAGGAAGAGTTGTGTACTTACCTTTAGATTTTAAGAAAAATATTGAAACTGTTGGTGTAGAGAGAGGAAAGTGAACCTGTAGTTATTCTGGTTAACGGTGTACCAACAAAGAGTCGGAAAATATGGCAAGAGTTAGGAGATGTCACCAAACTTCAAAAGGCTGCATTATATCTTGTAGAAAACAAAATTTATTATAAAAACGTATATGTGGAAGAAGAAAAAATATCTTTAGAAGAGAAATGTCAACTGGCCAAATAGAAAAAGTGGACAACTCCAGGACTGAAGAAATTTATGAACATTATAGTATACATCCTCTACATTCAAGTGAGAGGAAACACTATTGAATTATTCCAAATGAAGAAAGCGAAGGGAACTCCCATGAGTGTATGGGAAAAAAGTTTGGAAGCTCATTGTTTTCCACAGCTGTTCCCCACTGGAAAAGATGGACGATATGATGAACGATCAGTACAGATTCCAGCTTCAGAATATCGTACAAACAGATTGTACACAGAAGATCCAAGATTTTAACAGTGTATTCCATATTTATTTTATCTTCAGTTCGAAAGTGACTTGCCTAGACTTTCATGTGCAGTGAACCACATATTATAAACAGGAGTTCATCTTACACATGTTTCTGCAAAGGAATTTTTGTACAAAGTTCAACAAAGAGACGATCATTTAGAATATCAGGGGCATATTCTCAAGTAGCTATCGCCAAGTTAACGTCACTTTAGCGCAGCCAACGTCGCGAAAAAGTTACTGCCCCATTTACAAGCCGGTGCCAACAGCCCATATCACCAGTTTTCCGGCAATAGCATCCTCAAAAAACATCGCCACTGATGACCCCGGCAACTATCGCTAATGAGATGCAGAGTAGGCGTTCCTGTGCAGAAAGCCGCAATAACACCACTCCACAACATTCTCAACGACCAGCCAGATCGGCGATAAGATCACAAAACATGCAATAAGACATGTTAGCAGCCGGAAATTAACACCTGCTCTGACCTGCTGCAAAGCCGGACAACAACCGGCACCAGACAAGGGAGCACAACCCATAGCCAAAGATGAAGAACAACAGATGTCCCCGGGCAACTGAACATGCAGCCCGGAGCCCCAATAAGGCAACACACCCACCGCCACTACCCCCAGGACCCCCCCATACCCCTCTCCATTCCCTGCCCGGACCAACACTGAGGCAGTGCAGACAAAGACATCAACCTGCTGAAAACGCACCAACCTCTCAGACCCAACACCAGGGAATGTCATTGCCCACCACAGGCTCAAAAGGACAACCATCCTACGCATCCTGACCACCATTGCCCACAGGCTAACGGTACCAACACAACGGACAACTAACATCCCTCCGCAGACAAAGCTGCTGGCTGTGCTGCACATGTTGGCCTCTGGGACCTGCTAACCAACAACCACCAGAGTCGGACATGTCTCACAGCCAGCCCAATCCAAGCCCCCCCACAATTGTCTTGGATGCCATCATCAGCTCGGTACCACACTACCTATCCTTCCCCCACACCGAGCAGGAACAGCTGGAGACCAAGCAAGTATAATAGCAGGGGAGACCCAATATACCGTTGGAGGCTTGGGCAAATCTGAAAATGACGGGTAAAGATGTCTGCAAGGGATTTTATTCGAAGAAAGTTCCATGGTTATTTATATTGGACTTACTCTACAGGTGAGTCTAATTCGAACAGACACCCAATTGTCATCTGACAAAATCAATGAATGAATATATAAAGCACAAAACAAGGGAATATCTTTTGTTGAAAATACAAAAATATTTATATATATGTAGATCAAGTTAAAAAGGAGTACACGTGAACAATGAATTCAGCAATAATTCATGAAAGAGGTGAAATCACATTTGTTCTACAATTCATGAAGAAAACATCTATTCCAACAAAAATATCAATGACATATCTCCTAATGAGAATAATAATCACTGGATACAATCAATATTTTGGAAGTAGATGATGGAGTTGACGTTTCGGTCTTAAATGGCGTCAGTCCATCAGACCATCTTCAGGACAATGGATATTGCATATGAGAAAAGACCCCTATATAAATATAATACAATCAGTTACATTCATGTATACATGATTGAACTGTGACTATTTAGTGCAACAGTGACTCAAAAAATATACCTGTGTGCAAACACTTTATGAAGTCGCAACCCAATTAGACCAACATATTGTGTAGTGTGGTAGTCTGTATACATTCCAGGTGAAAAACAGATAGCATGCTGCATGTCCATCACCACCCTCTACTGCAAACGTGTTACTTAAACATTCAGCTTTGCTTACTATTCTTAGTCGGACTCAACACGATAAATCCTTGTCGTGGAGCTATGTTCAACCCAGCTCATATAGATATCAGAGCTGTCACTGAAAGTTAAAATAAGCTGATATAATCAACTGATGTCAGTTTCATGTAATAACTTCTGCTGTTGAGTTATTGTCCTGACATACCTAATCCTCAGATCAAGGTCAATCCAGTTTTATGGTGGCAATATAGAACTCCGTCTAAATTAATGGCGGCGATTCTTTGAGGGAATCTCAGCACCTCCAGTCTTAGTGTCCCAACTGTATTTCTAGAATGCAAAATGACATCATATACTGATCATGTTGGGATTGATGTCCATGTCATCTTAACAAGCAATCGTGATTGTCTAGTCTTATGATGATAAACAATTCTCCAAACTGGGTGGAAATTCTTCCCAATTGTACCACCTACACATTTTAGATAAATGCAGCCTCATCAGGTCAAATCTTGGACATTAAAATTGTTCAAGTAATATTGTTCTTATATTCCACAGGTCATCTACACCGAGAGTGTATATAGCGTACTACAGACTCTTCACTACCCTCGGTGTTACAGTCATTTATTCATCTGCTGTGTCAAATTTCACTCTATTCTCTGCATATGTCTCGCAGAGTATATTCATGCGGGCCATTGCACGTGTCCACTACTTCACTAATGTTAACAAACCAATTGTTATTGTTTATACCGATTCCGGCCAATTAACTGTGTACAATAATGATTGCACTTGCCCACTCTGTTCTAAGTATGAGTCTCGCTTAATATCCCAACGCGAGCAATTACATCTGACACTTAGAGAAGGACTTAACCATGAACTTTTCACCATTGAGATCAAAAGATTTTAAGTTGGTAGTGCTTGAACATGCTGCACAGTTGTTACACATATAGTGTCCAATTACAGGTGCAAGCTGTCTCATGTTGTCCACTACATTATGTTCTGGCATTTTATAGGCATGGACCAACCGATCTTTTAAATTTGTGCCCCTCAATGGTGAAAAGATCATGGTTAAGTCCTTCTCTAATTGCGACACCAACAACGTTGTATATTGTATTCAGTGCCCATGTGGCTTGAAAAACATAGGTAAAACGACACGAATGGTTAAGAAACGGATCCTACATCATCAGCCGAGGATCCGTTGCAAGGTTGAGAATGCGCCACTAGTTGATCACTATGTCCAAGTAAAACACACAGAGAAGGACATGTTATGGTGGGTAATAGAAGTAGTTAAACCCACGATCAGGCAGTCAAATGTAGACCAGGTCCTGACATTGAAAGAGAATCGATGGGTCTGTCGGGCTGACAGTATCAAACAGGGTCTGAATTCTGTTACTGAGTGGCACACTTTAGCGTGCATGTGATGACATTATAAATGAGTCATGTTTTAACCTTTGAATGTATACATTGTGAGCCATACCCCAGGCAGTGTCAACACCGGTATGGATAGTTTAGTAGTGTACCATCCCTTTATCCCTTAACAATATGAGTATCAATTGTGAACACTGCAGGTACACTGTGTATATGTAAATTGTTGTTTGCATTCTGCAATGCGACTATTTTGATAATATATATATCGCTTTTTTGTGCAGCAATCATTATGCAAACAATACGCTGTCATGCTGCTGTTGTTATGATATAAATGCATTGATTTATATGTCCTGATATCTAAGATGCGTTTGTAATTATGTAAGACTGATCATTACATTCTAAACATGAGCTACATGTCTGTAATCTTTCCCACTTGGATCAGTCCACTTTACCTCGTTATTTTCTTTGCCTTGAACGTATTGTTTTTTGAGAGACCTTTTTGTGCAGTCTGTATACACTCGAGGTGAAAATCACAACAATTTAGGAGTGCATAGACCAATAAGCAATTGTTTGACTCCAACGTGTTATAGGATGTAAAACTATACCATCTTTAGCATTAGTCAAGGTAGACTAAGATGGCCGCCATTTGACCAGAATATTCTACTTCAGTGGTACGCTTGTTTGACTTCTGGGTCATCTTTGTGTGATACTTACGGTGGCCACGGCTTAATAAACGCTGCGGTAAACAACACCGGTTCGCCTCGTGTTTTTCTGTTCATCCTTCCCGCGATGTAAGTAGACATATTCCGTGTTGGAGCTTTGAAAGAGACAGCCTATTGTTTCGAGTACAGCGTTATTTTCTAAGCAGAGCGCTTCATTTAAATGCATGGTGATTACAAACATACCTGTATGCTTGAAATTGTCGTGATTCCACCAGGTTTATCTAGACTCGCATTAAGCAGGACGTATTGGCCTAATGCTCAGTTCTATCGTTAGCTACTCCCGATTTGCTTAATATCTTTGAGGTGATGGTCCGCATCTAGTCTGAATTAGTCAATTTGCGCATTTAATACATTTTGAAGCAAGTGACAGATGTAATTGCTCGCGTTGGGATATTAAGCGAGACTCATACTGAGAACAGAGTGGGCAAGTGCAATCATTATTGTACACTGTTAATTAGGGAGATTGGCCGGAATCGGTATAAACAAAAAAACTATTTGTTTGTTAACATTAGTGAGTTATTATTGCACTTAGTTAATCAAGGAGATTGGCCGGAATCGGTATAAACAATAACAATTGGTTTGTTAACATTGGTGAAGTAGTGGACACGTGCAATGGCTCGCATGAATATACTCTGCGAGACATATGCCGAGAATAGAGTGAAATTTGACACAGCAGATGAATAAACGACTGTAACACCGTGGGTAGTGAAGAGTCTGTAGTACGCTATATACACTCTCGGTGTAGATGACCTGCGGAATATAAGAACAATATTACTTGAACAATTTTAATGTCCAAGATTTGACCTGATGAGGCTGCATTTATCTAAAATATGTAGGTGGTACAATTGGGAAGAAGTTCCACCCAGTTCGGAGAATTGTTTATCATCATAAGACTAGACAATCACGATAGCTTGTTAAGATGACATAGACATCAATCCCAACATGATCAGTATATGATGTCGTTTTGCATTCTAGAAATACAGTTGGGACACTAAGACTGGAGGTGCTGAGATTCCTTCCAAGAATCACCGCCATCAATTTAGACGGAGTTCTATATTACCACCATAAAACTGGATTGACCTTGATCTGAGGATTAGGTATGTCAGGACAATAACTCAACAGCAGAAGTTATTACACTGTTGCACTTAAATGGTCACAGTTCAATCATGTATACATGAATGTAACTGATTATATTATATTTATAAAGGGGTCTTTTCTCATATGCAATATCCATTGTCCTGGAGATGGTCTGACGGACTGACGCCATTTAAGACCGAAACGTCGACTCCATCATCTATTTCCAAAATATTGATTGTATCCAGTGATTATTATTCTCATTAGGAGATATGTCATTGATATTTTTGTTGGAATAGATGTTTTCTTCATGAATTGTAGAACAAATTTGATTTCACCTCTTTCATGAATTATTGCTGAATTCATTGTTCACGTGTACTCCTTTTTAACTTGATCTACATATATATAAATATTTTTGTATTTTCAACAAAAGATATTCCCGTGTTTTGTGCTTTATATATTCATTCATTGATTTTGTCAGATGACAATTGGGTGTCTGTTCGAATTAGACTCACCTGTAGAGTAAGTCCAATATAAATAACCATAGAACTTTCTTCGAACAAAATCCTTTGCAGGCATCTTTACCCGTCATTTTCGGAGACCAAGCAAGGTGTCAACGCCATAGCTGGCTTCCCTCACGTGTCAGGGGGCAATTGAATGCACACATGTCATACTTGTGCCCCCTGGTGACACTGCACACAATATCCACTACTGAAAGCAGACGCATACCATCACTGTGCAGGCAATAGTGGACCACCTGGGAATCTCCACCAACGTCGACTCCAACCACCCATTCCGAGTGCATGAGTCCTACATCTTCCGACCGTCCATCATCACCCGGCGCTTCCAGGCTGGCACCTACAGATATGCATTGCTCGTTGGCAAGTACCAAATGAACACACCACACACCCCAACTCCACAATCATGCAACTCACAACACTGGGAATGCACACGTCACAAACTCACATACAACATGCCCACTCACCAGACACGACAGCACATAAGCCATCAACTGCATGGCACCTCAGCCACACAATAGCAGAGGTGGGGACTAGGCATGTGCAAAGGAGGCAAGTGACCGATGAATGAGAATGTACACAATGCCAAGTGTGGCATGGAAGCGATGGCCAGACTGCAGTATGCAGACCACACACATATCCATCTCAACATACACCGCTGGTGTATGGAGTGCAGTGGACAGTGGACGCAACCATGTCACCCCAGCCAGTGGGGAGGATTTCGGAAATGTAGCTTGTTACGTCCGCCCCTGTAAGCGTGAGCAGAGTGGGCTGGCCCGGCGTACGCCAGGCCAGTGTAGGAGTGTGAATAAAAAGCACGTAGCTCTGGGCGTGGTCCTCTTCCGGAATGCCCAACATCTCTGCCAGGGTGGCGCCCCTCACCCCATCACGAGGCCGACGCCATCGCCGTGAGCGGTGTTGCCTGCATTCCTGTGCTCCTGCTGCACCCCGGGCCGCAGGTCCCCGTACCAGTCCTGCCAGGCCCTGTGCACCCAGGCCTCAATGCACACCTGCCGACACCGGCGTGTGTCGAAGAGGGCCCACCATGTGCCGGTGCAAGCTTCAAGCCCGAGTGCCGCGAACCTGGCAGCCTGCTCAGACCATCAAGGCCTCCGCCACACAGGCCCGCAGTACTCCCTTCTCGTGGACGTACTCCACCTGCATGCACAGTGGACAAGTAGGTCACACATTTGGAACTGAGTCTTGATTATACTATGGCAGAGAACATCAATTATGGCTGATTTTATCTCACTATACTCCCTTCGATGTGGTGCCACCAAGTCTGTGCATAGCTTTCCATCCACACGTGTCGGTGGGCCCATGCGGATTACTGCCCTCAGGCCACGCTGCATTCGAGTAGGTCGCACATGTGGGACTGAGTCTTGATTTGTCAATGGCAGAGTGCATATCATTGCACGCAAGGAGTGGTGTGAGAGGAAGACGCGTGTCAGTCAGGAGGAAAAAAGGATCATCATTACGGAGGTGATCAAACACTACCGACCACTGCCCTGGTGTCACTAACTCTGTTTATCGCCAGACAACGACACGTGGCTGTGGGCCCTGTCTGACCGCTGCCTCCGACCTACACTGCGGGTGAGTAGGTCACACATTTGGGACTGAGTCTTGATCATACATTGTCTGAGTACACACATTAATGCAGCGTTTACATCACTGTACTCCCTTGGATGTGGTGACACCAAGTCTGTACCTGGCATCCCAACCACACGTGTCTGTGGGCCCTTGATGACTACCCCGTCGGCCTACACTGCGGTCCAGCAGGCCTCACACCAATCCAATCCGGTCCGTACCAGGCAGGACACGTCATCGTTGCTGACTGAACACCCACTCGGCTCTGGTGCTTTTGCCTCCGTCAACCACAAGTCACCCCAAATGCCATGTCAACGTCGTGTGTTAGAGTTCCAGGAGGAGCTCTCTGAACTGCATCTGGCCCGCGCTGACCGCTGCCTCAGGCCTACACTGCGGTCGAGTAGGTCACACATTTCGAACTCAGTCTTGATTTATGTATGGCTGACTTGATGTCATTGTACAGGCCTCATCGCAGACTGCATCCCCTTTCAGCCCCGGTGCCACTAAGTCTGTTCCCCGAGACCCATGGCCGCTTTCTGGTTTAACTTTGGTGGCGACTGAGTCCATGGACTTTGGGTTGTCGTTGGTGATACTGACTTTGTGGCAAAAATGATGCAGTGGCATTCCACTCCTCCATTTGCTGCTTCCGGACAGCTTCCACCCTCTGCATCATGCCCTGGAGGACACCTTCCACTGTCCCCCGCAACCCTTGCCACATTCACCTCAGACATCGATGAGGACCCGCTCAGCTCGCGCGGCCCATCTGACTGCACCACAAGTCACCGTCCTGTGGTGATGTGCCTGTGACGGCTGCAGTGCATCCGGAGCCACTAACTTTGTGCAGCTCAAGTCAGGGACCCTGTCTTCTGAGATATTGGTTGGCCTCTGAGACGATGGCCTTGGGATCATCGATGCCATGTGTTTATGGCCCTGCGCTGTCCCCTGCCTCCGACCTCAACTGCGTTACACCAGGACTCACACATCAAATCGAGTCCTGAGCGTCCTGGACAACACATCACCGCAGGAGGCACACACCACCACAGCCAGGTCCACCTCCAACCACCAACTGCAAGAGTCGAAACAGTCGTACTGGCAGACTAACTGAGTTGCTCACACCTGTGGTGGATGCCATCATCTGCCTGATACCCTGCTTGGCACTCCAGGTGACCCAACCTCAGTGCACTGCAACTCACGGACACTTTTGTTTGCATATTGGGTGACCTCTGTACTTGCTCGGGCTACCTCCATGATGCTCCACTGTTGTCTCTGTTATGCTGGTATTTCTGTTTTACTGCTGTTCACTGTTCAAGTTTTTGCCAGCACCAACAACTCCTTGCTGTCTGGCTTACACTCACCCTACACACATCCAGCACAGGCGTCACTGTACCTGTGGCCCTGCCAATAAAGGGGCCAGGCGCACGCGCCCGTGGTCAGTTCCACTAACTATCTGCATGTGTCCTTGTGTTCATAATGTATGCATAAGGACCCCAGAACCGACAACATTACATTGTGTTGTGTACAGCGGACACCAACCTGTCTCCGCAAGCAGCGTGTTAGACCTTGGAAATGTAGCTTTATCGTCTCCCACTCAGTATGTTAGAGGAGTGTACTGGGCTGTCGTTCGCAGGTCCAGCGTGTGTGTGTGAATGTTAATTGCGTGTCTCTGGGCGTGGTTCAGTACTGTAAATGTGCACATGCATGTGTCTCTGTCGCAGTGTGGGTCTCCTTGGTGTGGTGTAGGTGGTCCCTGAGAGGAATTAGACAACCACGCATGTGGTCTAGTTCGTGTTCCATGGGTTTGGGCCCAACCCGCACCTCTTCGGCCACCTCCTTTTGTCATTCTTACACCTGACATTGGAATGCGATGTGTGCCTAGGTGACATGTTGGGAGCCAGCTGTGGTGGCGGGTGCTTCCTGCTGTGTGGTCTGTGCAGGGGCTGGGGTCTGTGTGGCTTGGCTGCCCTGCTCCTGGGGTGGGTTGCCTAAGATGTCCATGGGCTGTTGTAGGGCGTCGGTACCGATGGTGGGGTGTCCTCTCCAGCATCACTGATGGGTAATCTAGTCTGCTCTGCTGGATGTGTTGTTTGTCCCTCTGCAATGTGATGGGGAGATGCATGTTGACATTGTGTTGACATGTATGTTGGCGCATTGTCCTTGTTAACATGCAGGCTGTATGACTATGTACATTGTGACTGTTTGGGAGGTGCTGGATTTTGATACGGGACAGTGGACATATGGACTACATGACGGATGTGGGTTTGTACGCATACATTTGCTTCTCACAGTTTCCTGCTATGTTAGATGTGGTTGGCCTGTTTCAGCGCATGAGTGCAGCCAGTTGTGTCCTCTGTTCTGCAGTGTCGGTGTTGCACTTTGTGCCACATTGTCGTCAATGTGGATGTGCTTTCATTGCTATGTGTGTGTGCTGCTGTGTACCACGAGTAGGAGGGACATGTTCCAGGGTCATTGTGGATGTGCAGTGTACTACACATCGTTGTGCATGTTTGCCATTGTGCTCATCTCCCCTCATCCCCCCAGTCCCTGGTCGTTACTCACCCTGTTGATGTTGTGTCAGGTCCTCTCGGGCTGTGTCCTGACTCCCACCTCCTTGCAGCGTCTCCACACTGATGTGGCACAGGACTCCCACCTCCTATTGCCGTTGCTGCCTTCCTGTTGGCAGTGGGTTTGTGCTTGGTTTGGCTTTTCACATCATGCCAGCGCCTTTTGTCCTCCTCCATTGACCTCCTCGACACTCCGACTGCATTCACAGTGGTATAATTGTGTGTCAGTAGATGGTAGTGTTCTGTCACCTCCGTGACGCTGTTTTGCTTTTCTTGCGGACAGCACCCCGTCTTCCTCTCAATCTTCTCCTTGGCCTTCCCTGATCCCGTTGTTCCTTGCTGGTGGCTTGTGGGGTTCGCGTTGGTCTCTGCACTCGGTCCGGGTACATCCATGGTGCTACGCAGTTGCTTTTATGGTGCATTTTCCCGCATGACGTGTGGGAATTGCCGGCCTGTGGCTGGTTTTCGCTGGTTTTAGTGTCGCGATTGGCATCATCGCAACTTTTTGGGTGTTGGTGTTTCGCGTTTTCGCGGCGTCACGTTGACTTTATCGCAGACATTTGATGCCTTATCGTGGGCCTATCGCATGGTGCCGCAGTGTTGAGAATACCACGTTGACTAGGTGTTATTTTCCCGCGATAGACTGCGATGTGAGTAGTTGCGTTAGGCTACTCTTGCGGTAGTTATCACTCATTCTTGAGAATATACCCCTCAGTTAATTAACTTGATGGCGTGTCAACGTGGTACTAATGAGTATTGGTATCGTCGTCACGGAGAACTTAAATGTATGTTAAGGAACTGAGGAACCCCTACGTAGTTTGTTACGCTTAACTGTGCTGAGTATACATGTTACAGTCTGTTGTAACAACCACGCTCGAACCCATCTGGAAGAATCACCTTGTAATCATTTACATAAGTAGTAATGCTTGATTGTTTTCCCCTGTATGATTTAAAAGTCATTACCAATGCTTGTTGTTAATATTTACACCAGTCTTGAGTGATCAAACTCTATGTCAATGCTAGTAAATTATTTCGTTAGTCTCGTGTACTGAAATTCCTCACAATGCAATGGGTCCTACGAATGCTCGGATTGGTTGACCGCTGTAAGTTTATATTCAAAGTCAAGAGGAATCATTTGGGTAAGTCTAGGTCTTGCTGCAACATGAAATCGAGTATTGAAATCTGTACAAGAAATTGAATACTTAACATTGAATGAACCAGAAAGTACAGATATTGTTAAAACGAATATATTGGATATGTACTATCCTAAAAAGAAGTCCACATCTGGAAAACATATGTCTCTATGAAGTACTGCAACATTACAGCTTTAAGAGAAATCTTACAGAAAATATAAATGAAGAAAAATATGCAGTAATTGGATGTGATGGATGTTTGGTAAAACATGCCAAAGGAAATCTTATTAACCACAGGAAACTCAGTTAAAAGGGAATTTCCGGTAGGGCGGCCTTTGAGGGGAGCGACTGTTACAGTCTGTTGTAACAACCACGCTCGAACCCATCTGGAAGAATCACCTTGTAATCATTTACATAAGTAGTAATGCTTGATTGTTTTCCCCTGTATGATTTAAAAGTCATTGCCAATGCTTGTTGTTAATATTTACACCAGTCTTGAGTGATAAAACACTATGTCAATGCTAGTAAATTATTTCGTTAGTCTCGTGTACTAAACTTCCTCACATGTGCAAGTTTTGCTAGCATTAAAATCATGAGGCTTTTGTTTTTACTCGTGCTGCTGTAAGCGTGGGTCACGTTGAATAATTCCTGTTTGTGCAATTTGGAGACGCACGTTACAGAACATGCTGTATTTTTGACAGTTGAGCTCACGTTCTCTAATCACGTTCCCTGCAAGCAAACCGGCGTTAAACCAAACACGTGGAACACTGGTTCCTCCGCGTGTTGACCCCACCCTCCAGCTACTCTATTTAAAGCCCAAAAACCCCTGCAAACGCGCTTACGCTCGTTTTCTACTAACACTTACCTGAAGGCAGAAAACCCTCCTCTGCGATCCTGCATCGGCTCCCGAGTTCCTGCGAGGCATCCGGTCCGGTTCCAAAGGTCTTCCCTCGTTGCCACAGAGACGCCTCAAGCTTCCCTTCAGCATATCTGGAGTCACGTGAAAAAGATTCCTACGGGGAAAAGGAAGCAAAAAGAGAAAGCATTCAGCAATCAGTGAGTAACCGGCTGCCTACTACAAAACAACTGTAAGTTTTTCGGACATTGTTTTCTCTTTAGTCAAATCATTCTTAATTAAAATAATACTTGGCCAAGTGTAAAGAATTTAGTGACTAAACAAGCACAGAACAATACAAATATAAAAAGACTTTACTTATCTAAATAAAAGTGGAATTTCACTCTGGCGCAGCGCGTTCTCCTAATTCAAGGCGCAAAAAAAACATAACTAAAGAAAGGACAAAAGAGACATTTGGATTAATAATTCTTGGCATTCTTCGGACTAATTAGTTGTGAGTATTTACAAAGCAACATTGATCATCATTCAACAAAACCTTTGTGTAATCAGGTTAACCAAACAACGATAATTAAAGTTTCATCCTTATCTTTGCAGATGTATATTCCACGTTGTGTTCCGGTGTAGATCAAAATGTTGAGCAAAACAAAGGTACTAATATATGTAGATATAAAATCCAATTCTTGCAAATCTTATGTTCTTTATGCTAAATTCATGTTGTTCTCTGTTTAATACTAGAACTGTGTTTCACGAGAAGGCTGACAGGAGAGCGCAGAAGCACGCTGAAATTTGGAGTGTCTTTTTGTTTATTATTTTGTCCCAATTCCCCCTTCCCTTAGGAACTTAACTTGGTCAAACTGTGTTAAATATTCAGTTGAGTCCAGAGGAAGTTCGTGGGGGAAGTCGAGAGCAATCCACGCATCTCTCAAGTTGAACATCCTGCCTTTCAGGTGAGTGAAGGTTAACAGAAGCGTAAGCCTTCACAACAACTTAGGTTCTCCTTGAGAGATATGGATACTGATACAGAGATCATTGATGGACAAGCTTTGGCACAAGCACTGTCTGACGATGTTTTGCGAAATCAATCTTTAGCAGAGACTTTACAAAAAATGCAAATTGAAATGGAAAACTTGAAACATGAAAATACAGTATTAAGACAGGAAGTTCTTCGTTATAAACTGAGAGATTCTTTATGGGGAAATCCTGTTTTGTCACCACATTTAGATTCATCAATGTTTGGTAGTAAGTCTAAAGTCTCTAAATCAGTCACGAGTCCTGATTCTAATTCCTCACCGGAGCAAGTAACGGTGGCTGTTCCTAATGTTGTTCCTTTGGCTGCTCCGGAACGCTTTTTTGGCGATTCTGGAAAATTTACCATATTCCTTAGTCAATGTCAATTACATTTTACATGTACACCCAAGTTGTTTCCCACGGATGCAACTAAGGTAGCCTTTGTACTTTCCTATTTGGGAGGCACGGCAGCAAACTGGCCTATACCGTATATCGATCGAGATGATCCCATTCTACATAACTGGCCAATGTTTAAGAACACCATGTCTAAATTGTTTGCAAAACATACATACGTACAAGCCAGTGACAATGAGTTACTAAACTTAAAACAAGGTAAACAAGATTTACTAACTTATGTAACTCAATTTAACAGACTTTTGACCGAAACTCAGTGGCCAGAGGAAAAGCGCACATCGCTCTTTTATAGAGGATTGCGTGATAATTTAAAAGATGCCTTGGCACATATTGTGGATCTTCCTGAAGAGTATTCAGACTTTGTGGGGATGGTGGTCAAATTAGACCATTGAATAGGAGAAAGAAAGGGCGATAAAACCCGATTTGAACCCAGATTTTCAGTATCAAAAAATGAGAGGAAGGAAAGTGATTCCAAGGTATCTGAGTCTGAGCCTATGCAGATCGGGACAATTAAAGGACCCTTGTCAGTAGAGGAAAAGGATAGAAGGAGAAAATTAAACCTTTGTTTATATTGTGCTAAATCCGGACATTTTGCAAAATAATGTCCAATAAAACCTAAAGGGACAAAGAAAGTTAATTCCGTAGTCACAAACATTACAGGAGAACAGGAAAACTAACAAACTCGGCAAGAAGGGGGGTCTCTTGTACGAGTAAAGAATCTTTGTTGACCTCCAATGTTTCCACTAATGTGGTACCAAAAATACCTCGACATTTCATGATCCATGTAGTTTTGATAATTAGTACCCATGTGCGGCATTCCGTCCCAGTCTTATTAGATTGTGGAGCCACAGGGAATTTCATGGATATTAAAATGGCAGAAAAATTACAGATTCCAACTGAGTGGAAAACACAACCTGAATCTGTGTGCGCAGTGGATGGGTCAGCTTTGTCTTCTGGAATGATCACCAAGAAAACAACTCCCTTGATTATGGTATGCCAGAATGGACATACGGAAAGAATAGGCTTTGATTTAATTGATACCCCTACATTTGGGTTAATTCTAGGAGTACCATGGTTAACTCAGCATAATCCTAGAATTAATTGGGCTTTGAGAACGGTAACTTTGGATTCCACTTTTTGTCGTGAGACTTGTTATCAAGAAGCACTCACTGAATCTATGACTATTTTACATTGTGCGGCTACGCAAACACAGGTAGTTCATCTACCAGTTGAATACCAAGAGTTTAAAGATGTTTTTGACCCAGTAAAGGCTGGCTCCTTGCCACCACACAGGTCGTATGATTGTCGAATTGACCTAATACCTGGAGCTACCTTGCCTAACTCGAGAGTATATGCTCTCACAGAAGAGGAAACAAAATATTTGAGGACTTATCTTGACGAGTTATTGGCATCAGGGTTTATAAGACACTCTACCTCTCCTGTATCCTCGCCACTATTTTTTATTCCTAAACCTGATGGAAGTCTCCGCGCTTGTATTGACTACCGCGGATTAAACAAGGCCACAATAAAGAATAAATATCCATTGCCCTTAATACCTGTTCTCTTAGACCAATTACGTCATTCCACAATATACACAAAATTAGATTTGAGAGGTGCATATCACCTGGTTAGAGTCAAGGAAAATGACGAATGGAAAACAGCTTTTAAAACTAAATTTGGCTTATTTGAATATACAGTGATGCCTTTCGGTCTATGTAATGCACCCGCAGCATTTCAATTTTTTATCAATGAGGTGTTGCATGAATTCCTTGATGTTTGTGTAATTGTGTATATTGATGATATACTTATCTATTCAAAGACAAGAGAAGAACATGTGCAGCAAGTTAAAGCAGTGTTGCAGAAATTGCTGACAAACCATCTTTTTGCTAAACTTGAAAAATGTATTTTCAACACAGATACAGTGGATTTTCTTGGGTATTGTTTGTCCCCAACAGGTATAATGATGGATGTTAAAAAGGTAAATGCTATTAAGGAGTGGCCAGAACCTACGACAGTTAAGGAAGTACAAAAGGTTTTAGGTTTTGCCAATTTTTATAGGCGTTTTATTCCTTGTTTTGCAGAAACTGTTGTACCTCTGACTAAATTGTTACATAAGGGACAAAAGTTTGTATGGACAGAATGCACCGCTCAGGCGTTCAAAACCCTCAAAGAAAAGTTCACCTCTGCACCCTTATTAAAACATCCAGATCCAGATCTTCCATTTTTTGTAGAGGCTGATGCTTCACAGGTGGCGGTGGGAGCAGTATTATCTCAAAGGGACATCCAGGATGGTCAGCTACATCCTGTAGCTTTTTATTCTAAAAAACTGCTGCCTGCTGAACAAAATTATACTGTGGCAGAGCGTGAGCTGCTGGCAATCAAATTGGCTTTTACTGAATGGAGACACCACTTGATGGGCACAAAATTCCCAGTCACTATATTTAGTGATCACAAAAATTTACAGTTTTTTAGTTCTGTAAGAGCCTTGACACCTCGACAGATGCGTTGGCTGAATTTTTTTAGTGCCTTTGATTTTGTTATTACGTATCGACCAGGTGTACAGCAAATTCAGTCAGTTGTCTTATCTAGATATGGGTACACAGGTGATTTAAAAAAAGAAGGAATTGGTCCCCCCATAATTCCTCCACAAAAAATTCTGGCTCCAATTGTACAGCAAGATTTTTTAAAACTAATCAGGGAGGAACATTTAAATGTAACAGCCCAGGAGTGGTTAAAAAATCCTCACAATTCTATTCAAGATGGTTTATTGTACCATAATTCTTTGTTATATGTGCCAACTAAGAGTTTACAAGAAAAGATTCTATCCTGGCATCATGATTCACTTTTAGCAGGGCATCCAGGATCACAGAAAACCTTGGAAAATTGCAAAAAACATTTTTGGTGGTCTTCCATGATCACAGACATTAAAAGATATGTCGATTCCTGTCCCATTTGTGCAAGAAATAAATCTGTACACAAAGCACCCATGGGTTTATTACAACCGTTGCCAACTCCTCCGAGTCCTTGGCATACAATCAGTTTGGACTTCATAGTCAATCTACCTAAGGCAAATATGTATACCACTATTTTGGTGGTAGTGGACTATTTGTCAAAAATGGCACATTTCATCCCTTTGGTGAAACTCCCCACTGCAGCACAGTTGACAGATGTTTTCATTAACGAAATAGTGAGGTTACAGGGTTTACCAGCCAAGATCCTTTCGGACAGGGGGACTCAATTTACCTCAACATTTTGTACCAATTTAGGAAAAAGTCTAAAGATGGATATAGCTCTTTCAACGGCCTTTCACCCAGAAACTGACGGCCAAACGGAAAGAGTTAATCAAACGTTATTGCAGACTCTACGCTGTTTGATGGTGGTATTCCCCACTGACTGGGATAAGATCTTACCTATTGCAGAATTAATTTATAATAACAATGTGCATTCTGCAACACAATGTACACCGTTTTATTTTTTACACGGGTATCATCCACAAGCATTACCTATTTCTGTGACTCCCTCTTTAACACCAGGGGTCACAGAGCGACTCACCTCTTTACTAGATATACAAGCAAAAGCTATGAAACATTTAAATAAATACAAAGACTCTATGAAGAAGCAAGCGGATAAACATAGAATAGCTCCTCCACTATATCAGGTAGGAGATAGTGTTTGGCTTTCTACTAAAAACTTGAAATTGTCAGGACCTAGAAAATTGATGCCAAGATATATAGGCCCATTTGTATTTGAAAAGATCATCAATCCAGTAACTGTTAAATTGGTCTTACCCCAAGAATATCCTGTACACCCTGCTTTTCATGTATCCCTATTAAAACCCTACAATCCACAAACCAGACCAGAACCTCCACCCCCTCCTATTCATGTTGACGGACATCTAGAATATGAAGTTCAGAAGATTTTGGATGCAAAGAGAATGCGAGGTAAATTGTACTATTTGATAGCCTGGAAAGGTTTTGATGCTACTGAGAACTCTTGGGAACCAGCATCATATGTTCATGCTCCACGACTTTTGAGACAGTTTCATTTACGTTTCCCTCTCAAGCCACGTCCGGTAGGGCGGCCTTTGAGGGGAGCGACTGTTACAGTCTGTTGTAACAACCACGCTCGAACCCATCTGGAAGAATCACCTTGTAATCATTTACATAAGTAGTAATGCTTGATTGTTTTCCCCTGTATGATTTAAAAGTCATTACCAATGCTTGTTGTTAATATTTACACCAGTCTTGAGTGATCAAACTCTATGTCAATGCTAGTAAATTATTTCGTTAGTCTCGTGTACTGAAATTCCTCACAATGCAATGGGTCCTACGAATGCTCGGATTGGTTGACCGCTGTAAGTTTATATTCAAAGTCAAGAGGAATCATTTGGGTAAGTCTAGGTCTTGCTGCAACATGAAATCGAGTATTGAAATCTGTACAAGAAATTGAATACTTAACATTGAATGAACCAGAAAGTACAGATATTGTTAAAACGAATATATTGGATATGTACTATCCTAAAAAGAAGTCCACATCTGGAAAACATATGTCTCTATGAAGTACTGCAACATTACAGCTTTAAGAGAAATCTTACAGAAAATATAAATGAAGAAAAATATGCAGTAATTGGATGTGATGGATGTTTGGTAAAACATGCCAAAGGAAATCTTATTAACCACAGGAAACTCAGTTAAAAGGGAATTTTCCTATTTAGCACTTCTGCAACTTTTCAAGCCTTGGCGTAGTGAAATGGAATTACTTGGAGATTTTAACTGCTATGAAGATTCTTTTCATGCATGTAAAGATAGCATTCAATGCACAATTTTTCCAAATTATCTACAAATTATTAAATTAAGAGATTGATCAAGAAAATACTATTGCAGCTGAAATAGCTAGCAACAGTTCTCAAGATAGTCAAAGTTCTGCTCCACTAAGTCAAGATCCATTAAGACCACCAATTCTTGAAACTGAAGCAGCAACAGCCATGTATAAAGTAGGAACAGCAATTCAACAAGTACAACAGGACATTATTGATTTGGGAAACTTGGAAGAACAACTAAATATTGAACAAAAAGAAATATATCAGCAAGTTACACAACAGACACAGCATGGTTTACTGCATGACAAAAAGAATGCAACTGCACATCATTAAAACCTATTCAAATGCATATCAGTGGTCAAGCTGGAGCAGGAAAAAGTTTCTCAATTAAAGTTTTGACCAGTTATCTACAGAAAACCACTGAATCACATTTATCTTTTGTTGTAACCGCTCCAACTGAGTTAACAGCACATAACATTAAAGGGATTACATTCCATCGATTACTCATGCTACCAGTTGAACATGAAAATAAGTTGGAATATCACAAGCTATCCGGAGAAGCTTGTTATGAAGGCTCAAGAGTACTAAAGAAAATTAAACTTCTGATCATTGATGAGGTAAACATGGTCTCAAACTTAATGGTTGCCTTTATACATTTAAGAATGAAACAGATTTTAAAAACAGATTATGATGTTTTATATGGAGGAAAACATGTAATTGTATTCGCCGATCTACTCCAACTTACTCCTGTGAAAGGGCAACCACTTTTTAAAACACTTGTCCATGAAGACACTAAGAAATCTTTTGGAAGTATTGGAAATGTAAACATTTGGTCTCATTTTGAATATAAAGAACTTATTAAGAATATGCAACAGGCAAGTGATGAACATTATGGAAACATTCTTCAAGATATAAGAATTGGTGTTTTGACAAAACATTGTAAAGAAGCTTTACAAAGTCGGCTACTAACGAACTTGTTTCCAAATGAAAACATTGCACATGAAATAATGTACAAAAAATTGGAGAAAAGAACTCTATAGTTTGCCTAATGCCAGCACTGCAAGAGTGTTCTACATTCAATCAAGCATTTTTGGAAGTGGAAAAACAACCAATAGTGAAAATGGAAACCATTGATAAAATGGAACACAAAGGAGTTACTATTCTTCTCTCAGATAAATTACAGTCAAAATTGGATTCTTTAGAAAATTATGTGTCTAAGACTGCAGGTTTAGAAAAGACTTTATATGTGTGTGAAAACTGTCGAGTAATTTTACGGTGTAATTTGGATGTAGAAAAAGGTTTAGTAAATAGAGCAATGGGAAAAGTTGTTGATTTTGTTAGTTATCAGAAAAGAGGTGGAATTGAATTTTTGAAGATTAAATTTGATCAGATTAAAGAGGTAAAACAAATTGGATGTTGTGCTGTTCGTTTTTTGCTTGTAAAAAACGTGTATGTTCGTAGAAAACAATTTTCTCTTTCTTTAGCATATGCAGTGACCATTCATAAATCTCAAGGTTTAAGTGTAGACAGTGCTTTGGTAAATATTTGAAGTACAGCGTTTAAAGAGGGCATGGCATACGTTGCATTATCTCGAGTAAGAACATTATCTGGTTTGTATTTGATTAATTTTGATGAGAAAAAGATTAGTGCTGATGCAAATTGTGTAAAAGAATCGGTTAATAAGACTTTATGCTCCTAACTTAGGTGAATATCCCATATATGAGAAACGTGTACTATGTCCAAAACGGAAACATGACAAACATTCTAGTGAGAATCAAAAAAAGAAAACAATTCAAGAGACTGATGAAGCTGCAAAAAAAATGAAAATGGACACTGTTGATGATATTTTAGGATACCAGTTAGAAAATAGTTCAGGTATCAACTGCTATGCTAATGTAATTGTGAATGTTGTCTTTTATCTAGAAGATCTTCATCATGAAATTATGGAAAATCAAGAAAAAAGATTCTGTTCTTTACTACATTATATTTTTCAAAAGTTGATAACCGATAGAAGTAAAACCCATACTGCTCCTGCCATTCGGCATCTTTTGGATATATGTACTGGTTCTTCGCAATTTACTCTCAATATACAACAAGATGCACTAGAATTTCTTATGTTTATGCTTGCAGTTTTGGAAGATGAAGGGATAGAAATTGAAAATTTGTTTGGACTAAGTTACAAATGGGATCATAAATGTGAAGAGTGTTCATTTTCTTCTACCACTGAAATAGACACTGAACGATTCATATGTTTGACAACACCAGATTGCAAATCAATGTTTTTTAACAAATTAGTAAAATCAGCTAATCAAGAAATGAAATGCTCTCATTGTAAATCAGAAATGTTGTCAATGTTATACATAGAAAGATTTGGAAAACATGTCATTTTAATGCTATAACGCTGTAGAGCAAATGGAAGAAAATTGGAAACTAAAATAAAAAAAATTGTGGCAAGTCAACAATCAATTTCAGGAAGAACTTTTGAAGCTGCGGCTATTATTTTCCATGATGGACCTACTACAACATCTGGACAATATGCTGTGTATTTAAAGTGCAATAAAGGATGAACACATTGCAATGATGCCCATTTGGAATTCAAATGTAGGTTGCCTTTCGAATTACCAGATTCATATCTGATATTTATGATGCCAAAGTTTTGAAAACATCATTTGGTCTATTGGGAAGATGTAAACACAAATTAATGAGTTTATTTTGTATATTTTCAATGCAAATTGATTTGGAAACATTATTCGGGCTATTGGGAAGATGTGAAGAACTACTGTTTGGATTATTGTTTGTGCTAATTCTTATTGCATTTGCAAAATTGTGTTTGAAGGAAATAGTTTATAAATTTGATCTTTATAATATACGCGATGTAAATAAGAATGTATATTTCGGGAAATGTACTTCAGAGAAATAAATGATTTATTGTAGTTGAAGAATGTAATTTAGAAACTGTAGATAGGTAAACAGATAGTTGAACTTGTAAATATTTTCAATGCAGATTTGTTTTTTTTACAATCTCATTGATTGTATTTTCTTTCTGGCTGTTATATGATGATCTACATTGAAATCACTGCGTATGATAAAATTCAGTAGAATCTGAGAACAGCAAAAAAGGGAAACTGAATATGGTATGTAATTCTAAAATTATGTTGTGTTCTTAAAACTATAATATTATATGCACTAACAGTTTTTCTTCTTTTAGTTATACAAAAGCTTGAAAAGATTTTAAATTCAGTTTACAATAACACTACTGTAAAATAGATTCAATGAGTTTGGTATCTACTTTAATAAAGATGGTAAGATGGAATCATGTAATAAGCATAATAATATGAAGTAATGTTTACAGTCACTTTTATTGCAGTCATCCATTTTTATCAAATACTACCCATGCACGGATCTATACCATTAGGCACTATTCCCACACTCCTGCCATCACCCATGCACTATCCATGCATTTCTCCAATTACCTAGCCTGTATTCATACAATTATAAGATCACCCAGACACTACCTATGTACTCTTCCAATCAATCACCTAGGTACTATCTGTACATTCATGCAATCAGCTAGACATTATCTGTACACTCTTCCAATCACTCAGGTAGTACCTATACACTTCTCCAATGCCCTAAATTATCTCTGCACTGATGCAATCACCTAGACACTACCCTTGCACTCTTTCAACCATCCAAGCAGTATCTAAACAATGCTCTATGCATTCAGGCAGTACACATACACTTATGAAATCACCCAAGCTCTATTTATACAGTCCTTCAATCACCCAGGTACTACTCCTGTACTCCTCCAATCACCCAGCCAGAACCCTTCAAGTTTTAACATCACTCAGGCACTACCTATGCACTCTTCCAATCACCCAGGCCCTACCCCTACACTCTTGCAATCAGCAAGATATTACCCCTACACTCATGCAATTACCAAGGTATTAACTATGCATTCCTCTAATACCCCACACATTATGCCTGCACTCATGCAATCACTTAGGTACAAGCCATGCACTCCTGCAATGCCACATGCAATCAATTTGGCATTACACATGCACTCTTCCAATAACCCTGACATTACCCCTGCCCTCATACAATCACCCAGGCATTACCCATGCACTCCTTCAATCACTCAGGCAGTACCTGTGCATTTATAAAATCATCTAGGCACTACATATGCACTCATGCAATCCCAAAGGCACTATCCATGCACTCTTCCATGCACTCAGGCATTGCCCATGTACTCCTTCAATCACCCAGACATTACCCCTACATTCATGCATTCACCCAGGCATTACCCATGCACTCCTACAAACACTCAGGTAGTGCCCATGCAGTCATAAATGTACTCAGGCACTTCTGCAACACTCATGCAATCATCGAAGCACTACCCATGCAGTCTTCCAATCATCCAGGCACTACTCCTGCACTCATGCAATCACCCTAGTACTACTCATGCACTCCTCAAATCACCCAGTAACTACCCATGCAGTCCTACATGCACCCAGGCACTACCAATGTACCAGGCAGTACCCATGCACTCATGCAATCACCTAGGCATTACCCATGTACTCCTTCAATCACACAGGCAGAAGCCATGCACTCCTCCAATCACCCATGCATTACCCATGCACTCCTTTAATCACCCAGGCATTACCCATGCACTCATTCAATCACTCAGGCACTACCCCTGCAGTCATGCAATCACCCAGGCACTACCTATGCACTCATGGAATAACCCAGGCACTGCCCTTGCACTCCTCCACTCATCCAGACACTGTCCATGCACTCCTCCAATTGGCCAGCCACTACCCATGCCCTTATAAAATCACTGAGGCACTACCTATGCATTTGTCTAATCACTCAGGCACTACCCATGCACTCCTCCATTCACCCAGACATTACCCCAGCATTCATGCAATCACACAGACAATGCCCCTACACTCATGCAATCACCCAGGCACTATCTATGCACTCCTCCAATCACCCAGGCATTACCCATGCACTTCTTAAATCATTCAGGCAGTACCCATGCACTCATGAAATCACCTAGGCATTACCCATGTGCTCCTTCAATCACACAGGCAGAAGACATGCACTCCTCCAATCACCCAGGCATTACCCATGCACTCATGCAATCATGTAGGCACTACCCATGCACTTTTTCAATCACTCAGGCAGTACCCATGCACTTCTCCAATCACCCAGGCACTACCCATGCAGTCTTGCAATCACCCAGGCATTACCCATGTGCTCCTTCAATAACTCAGGCAGTACCCATGCAATCCTACAATCACCCAGACATTACCTCTGCACTCATGCAATCACCCAGGCATTACCCATGCACTTACAAAATCCCCCAGGCATTGCCCATGCACATACTAAATGACTCCGGCATTATTGATGCACTCATTCGATCACTCTGGCAGTACCCATGCACTCCTCCAATCACCCAGACATTACTCCTGCGCTCATGCAATCACCCAGGCACTAGCCATGCACTCATGCAATCACCCAGGTATTACCCATCCATTCCTTCAATGACTCAGGCAGTACCCATGCACTCCTCCAATCACCCAGACATTACCCCTGCACTCATGCAATCACACAGGCATTACCCCTACACTCATGCAATCACCCAGGCACTATTTATGTACCTCTCCAATCACCCAGGCACTACTCTTACACTCCTCCAATCACCCAAGCACAATCCATGCACTCCTCCGATCACCCAGGCACTACCCTTGCACTCATCCAATCATTCAGGCACTACCCATGCACTCTTGCAATCACCAAAACATTACCCATGCACTCCTTTAATCACTCAGGCACTATCTATGCACTCCTCTAATCACGGAGGCACTACCCCTGCACTCATGCAATCATCCAGCCACTACCCATGCACTCTTACAATCACCCAGGTATTAGCCATATACTCATGGAATCACTCAGGTAGTAAACATACTTGTCTCCAATCACCCAGGCACTACACATGCACTCATGGAATCACACATGCACTACCCATACACTTCTCCATATATTACACTTGCCACAATTCATGCAACACTTACAAATCTGTCTATTTTTAACCAAATAGGCGGTTCTAAAAAGAACTATTTTTTTCTTCTTTTTTTCTTTTATATTTTTTGTGGGTTTTTTAACAAAAATGAAAAAATTAACAGAACAACGGGGAAAAGCTACAAAACACTATGAAATTACAAAGTCATTGCAAAATAAAAAAAATGAAAAAGAATTAGACAATGATGGTTTTTAATGGCAACCATGATGGCATCCACTGATTGTTAGCCACAACATATAATTGTTTTGCATTTTACACAATGCTGCTCCACTCTGGCAAATTCAGGTACGATCTGAGGTGTTGATGTTGCAGAGGAACCAGATAAATTACTTGGTCCAGCAGCGTTGTCCTGACTTGCCGGCTTCTGTAGGTCTCGTCGCTGCTGTTCCCTCGCGAGAGGCCTTGGGTGCATTTTTTGTAAGTGCTTCAGCATAGAAGAGGTGCCACTGGAATACTTCTTGTCAGAGCCTCCTGACAAGACATTCTGACATATGGTGCACGTAACCTTTCGTGCATTTACCTTCTACTTCCCAGGTGGAATTGAGAAAAAAGCTCAAATGATTAATATCTCACCTTCACCGGTTCTTCCAACTCTTCTTCTTCTTCAGGTGGAAGCTGCTGTGCTGGATTGGAAGCAGCCATTTTCTGATGAAGAAAAAAATGCCCAAAAACCCTAAGAAGAAGAGAAAAACAAAAGCAGTTGAAAGAATGAACAAATAGGGTGGGGTCCTTCAAGTTCTAGAATCAAAAGCTTCTTAACCAATTAAATACTTTCTTTTGAAGTCACATGGGATTTGCGCACTGGCGCGCCAACCGGCGTGCACCCGGCGCGAATCCAGAAAAATATATTCAACAATAATATATCTTTATTACAATTACAAATATATAAATTTACGGTTATATTAAGTAATCTTTTGGTATAATATATATAATAAAGTTATATACATATACTTTTAAAACGTAAGGATTTGCGATGGATTCGCACACCTGGCGTGACTTCTGGAAATACGTACGCGGCGTTACGCAGGGCTGGGAACCGCGCACCCTTCGCATACCATGTGCACATCGTACACGACTTAACCAATATGGTAGCAAAATTCTTGAATTCTTGCACCCACCAGACAGGTACATGATCGGTACGCAAATCCACTTTTTACAAAAAAAAATGTATATTTATATTTTAGAAAAGAGAAAACATGACATTATTTTTATAACAATTAAAAAAGTAAGAAAAAGTATTTTTGGGACATCATACTTAGAAATTAGCATTTATAAAACCTTTGAAATTCACTAAAAAAAACATAGGTTTCAGGGACGTTATAGTTAGAAATTAGCATTTAAAAAACTTTTGAAATTCACTCAAAAACCCATAGGTTTCAGTGACATTATAGTTAGAAATCGACATTTAAAAAACCTTAGAAATTCACTGAAAAAAACATATATTTCAGGAACATTATAGTTAGAAATTAACATATAAAAAAAACCTTAGAAATTGACTGAAAAAAACACAGGTTTCAGGGACGTTATAGTTAGTTGGACATTTCACTCGTACAAAACCAGAGAAATTTGGCCGTTATAGTTAGTTCAGCTAACTACAACTCGCGCCCCCACAATGCACTGCTGATCACATCACATATTACATCACTCATGACATGGTCAGTGACATCACTGATGACATCTCAAATGACAACACTGGTTTCTCAGACATGATTTTGCAGTTCTGGGAAAGAGTGACCATTTTTGTCTATCACACTGGCCCACAAGACTGGAGTAGGCCACCCACCCAGCTTCAGAGAATCCAGCCAGGATTATATATCGGTCCAATCCCCAAGTTATAAATTTTGACAATTTTACAAATGGTGATCTGTGGCATATCGTCCAAGCCTAAATCTTTGCAGATGTATCAGATTGCTTAGAGATGGACAAATGAAGTTCTTCTACCATCCAACAGCCATATGAAGGGGATATACATGAGGTGAGAGCTGTCTGACACAGTTTTCAATCTACAATATCCCACTCCATGAACATCAGCTCTAGAATATTTCAAGCTATTTATTCATATTTGACCCAACATTACGTTTGCATACAAATGTTAGTATTAACAAGAAAAAATAAATATTGACAGAATTAAATAAGAATTAGAACTTTCAGAATACACCTGAAAAGAACCAGGAAAAACATTTACATATTTGCATTAAAATAATGTGCTTTAGGATTACTACATGAGGATAGATACTTCACTGTCCACAGTGATACATGTCCCGAAACAAAAACGGAGAGAGCCTTCTGCCTCCTAACACCCAAACTTCATTAGGTGGCCAAGCCCCTAATACACACACCCTTTTCTCCATCTACAGAAGCCGTCACAGAGAACCCACTCCCTCCATTCAGCCAAGCACCATTTGGTGGCCAAACCCCTACCATGTACAGCCTTCTCCTCTAGACACCAAAGCCTCAATAGGTAGCCACGCCCCTACATGCACAGCCTATTCCATGCACAAAAGTCTTCAAGATAGCCCACTATATCTATAACAGATGGATTTCAGTGTTTGTATTTAGTTTAAAATGTGACCTTTGTTCTGTTTCAGTGAATTTCTAGGTTTTTTTAAGCAAAGTTTGATATTATTTCTATACATAACTATAACATATAGAATTATTGACGGATAACAGTGAATTACGGGGATATTTTTCACAGAGCAGTTCTGAGTGACAATGAGAGTGAAGCTTGCGTTGTCTCTGATGTCACTAAGAACCCCAAGGTGAAAACATCCCCGTAATTCACTTTTTACAGATCTATAATTTTATGTTATATATGGTCCCAAAATCATCAGTTCCTGCCTTCAACTACTGTGCAGGGGTATAGGATAATGGGGGAGCTATACATATATTTCCCTCTTCTAACTGACGCAAATGTGAAAAATAAATATCTTACCTGCCATCTTTAACCAAAACCCACTACCTTCCCTCTTCCTTTCCCCTGATGCAGCTGTGCCTTCTAATTTCAGCCAAAGCCGACAAGCAAAGCTGCACTGACAGGCTCTCAAGGAGGCCAGTCACCTGGCCTGGAAGTCCTTTATAACATCACAACAGTTGTTAACTAGTTTTATTATCGACTGGTGTGATGGTATAGCAAGGAGTTATGATTTTCAGAAACTGAAATAAATGAAAGAGGCTCTCTATGAGAGCTATACATAACATCACTATAACCTTTTGTTTATGCAAATTGTGGTATTCTCAGTGGATTTCTTTTTTTAAATGTCAAGTAAAATATTATTAGGATAGTTAGATATAATATATATATTATCTTTAGTTTATCTTTTCAATTTTCTATAGTGTGCTTTACTGTTTCTATGTAACGTCTGTTAATCATTAAATAATTATTTTGACTTTTCCCAGGTCCTGCTGCGTCCTACTGCGTCACTTCAATATTCTTTTTTCCAGTGAAGATTGTGTGTATTGGTGTGTGTGTGTGCATGTGTGTGGGGTTTTGTGGGAGTGTGTGGGTTGTGTGTGGGTGTGCTTGTTTGTATTCAATCAAAAGGGAAGTGTTTACTCCTCACTCACATTATAAAATAGCTCATGGTTTCATAAACACAATCATTAGCACCCTCAGCAGTGCACTGTTCATGATCACAACAATCACAACACAAGATGATATTACAAGTTACTTCTTTGTTTAACCACTTTTGAAATCTCATATGACATCACCTTTGACATCATCAACGAGATCCTGAGGCTGCAAATAAACAGATATATATAGGGCACGAGTAAAGAATTTAACTGAGCAGGCAAATCTGTTACATCCACACAGATTTTATTTGGTGCATTGTTGTTGGCTGGCTGTTCCTCCTTGACACTGCCAATTGGTACTGGGCTTTGTAGATTTACTTGTGTGCTTACTTTTAACCATTGCAGTTTTTGAAGATCAAAGCCACTAAGGGGTAGAATTACTAGCAAATTGCAGTGAGTTTGAGTCACACAAGTGATTTTTCCAGCCCAAAATGATATTTGCTCTAGAGAAGAGCCCTAAAGTATCTGCCAACCTTTTAAGACATGGCTTTTCATCCAAAAAACAAATTTTTGAGGGTGGCTGGCCCTTTTTGCAGGGTTATCCCCAAACCTTTTGCCTTCTTCCTCCTTTTTTCTGACCCTCTTGTTTTGGCTTTAGGACTCTGGGCACTTTACCACTGTTATTCAGTGTTGAAGTGCATGCGTGCTCTCCTTTAAAAATGGTATGTTTGGTTTACACCTGTTTGGCATATTTAATTCACTTATATGTCGCTTGCCCAGTGGTATCCATATACCCAGGACCTGTAAATTAAATGCTACTGGTGGGCCAGCAGTGCTGCTTGCGCCACCCACAGAAGTAACCTTTCAAACCTGTCTCAGGCTTGCCACTGCTGGGCCTGCATACACTGTTTACTGGTACATTGACTTGGCATTTAAAGTTACTTTCCAAGCCTGAAACTCCCCTTTTACTACATATGGGTCATCCCTAAGGTAAGCCATCGGCAGCCCTATGGGGAGGGTGCTGGACATGTGCCTTTATTGTGTGGCATGTCCCAATAGTGACTAACAGCCTATTTCCCTTGTAATTGCTGTGAGGCCTACTCCCCTCATATGCTAACATTGGGAATTCCCTTAAAGAAACTTAGGTGGCAATTTCTGGTCTGAAAGGTGTAGCATTGCCATGTTTGGAATGTTTGGAATTGTGGTGATAAATCCTGCTTATTGGAGGTGTTTTTTTTATTACAATTGCAGAAATGCCACTTTTATAAATTGAGCATCTTCTGTGCTTATAACTCTCTGTGCTTTGTAGCCTGACTCCAATCCACATCTAGGGCAGAGTGACAGCTATGCTTTGTGCAGACTTTCCAGACAGCCATCGCACAGGGAGGGTTGAGTGTAACAGGGTTGCACCTGCATTTACCTGCATACTGAATGGTATTTCTGGGCCGGGAGAGGGGGGGTGGGCGCACTTACATTTCTATAGGCTGTGTCCTGCTCTCACACAAAGGGCTTGTTTACCCTTTACCGTACGTCTGCAGCAAGGGCTGAACTTTTGAAGTTCCCCCAGATCAAAAACGTTTTGAGTATAGGTACAGGTGTTCTGACCCCATGTTTTTAGACACTGCGTGGGACTTGTAACCAAGCGCTGCTAGCTCTACATACTTCACCTTGCCACACCACTGCCTGGAGCGCCATCAGTGCTCCATTCCCACCAGGCCACCGTCTTGAGTGCCTTCCTGCCTGTTCACCGTGTGGAGTGCTTCATTGGCGGCCGTCCAGCGTGTGGTTCGGCTGCCAAGACGCCATGCTGCAACACGGGCCATTGGGATAAGAGGCTGCCTTAGTTAGCGGCTGCTCTGTGGGATTGCTGGCAGCTGCCTGGCTGATTTCTCACATGGGGGACCCAGCGAGGTCTTCCAGCTGAATTTCATAGTGTATGGGTCTCCCCCTTCTCTGAGAAGTATCTGGGAGGCACTTGCTTGTTAGTATAAGCAGGACGAGGGAAACCCTTGGCAGAGGTCCCGATCTAGCCGCCGGGAGAATTACCACATTCCTGTTAGTAGGAGTCCAAATGCTTTTGGCCCTACACGTTGTATTCAGTGCCACATCATTGTATAGTATCTATTAGGAGCTCAGGAGATCTGTGCTCTACAATGTTATGGTGATGTTTATGGTACTGATGTGTACTTGGGGATGCCCGGGTAATTCTGCATTGTTTGAATTTTGAGCCCTGATGTGAGTATGTATGTCGTGTTTATGCCTTATACTGACAGCCTAATGAATACTCTTTCTGAAGCTGCATAATATGCACAGTAATACTTTCTTTCATGATGTTTTGCACTGTAACACATTCTTTTATTGCACGCAGTGTGAGGGTTGTGACAATTGCCCAGTGGGCAAAGTCATCACTGATTTATGATGTTTTGGTCTATGGTTTATGTATAATATATTTTATGTGTTTATATAATATTGTGTGGAGTCTCTTTTGTGGTGTACTTATTGTGTCACTGGTGTGTTGCGCAAACGCTCTACATATTGCCTCTGAGATAAGGCTGACTGCTCTGGCCAAGATACCAAGGGGGAGAGCACGGGTTATCTTAGATGTGTAACTTTCTTGCCCTGACTAGAGTGGTGGGTTCTGCCTTGTTTAGCTGCAAAACCTAGCCAACCAGAAACCCCATTTCTAACAATGGCATTAACTTTGAGAAATATTTTTATTTCTCCGAATTTTTGAACTTTGTATGTATGCTGCATTGAACAGCACACATACAAATAATATAATATTTTATACTGTAAGGCTACCTTTCCAGTACAAAACCTATCCTAAAATATAATGCCTCATTGAGGAAAGCGTCAAGTTCCAGAAATGTACTGTACAGAACAGATAGGGGCATATATTCATGGAATAGTGGTACAGTGCAGCGCAGCAAGTCACCTTGCTGTGCTGCACTGAGTCACTGGGTAAGGGCAAAGATACACCGTATGTATGGCATATGGTGCATTCCTGAATATTCCCCCTGCGCTGGCATCCTTTAGACAGTTTAACGTCAACGCAGACACCCTTGCACCATAGTTGTATTGCATTGCATTCAGGATTATTTAAGTGCAGGAAAGGACACATTCCTGAACAAAACAACCCTGAGAGGCGTTTTCCTCTTTCTATGTGTGCTGCAAAATGCAGCACACATAGATAGAGTAAGTAACGAGCAGAAATGAAAATATTTCTCCCCATTACGCCTCACCTACAGAGGCGTATCTTTTTGGCACATTTCCAGGTTTACAAGGTTTGCCAATCTGAGCATGCATCAAAAACCATGGGAGTAGCATGGAAACACCCTCGCAATGCCAATGGAATGCCTACCCAGGGCAGAGTATCGCAAAGCATCAATTTGCTCTGCGTTGCAGTAGTCCAGATTTTTTGAGTCACTCAAAGCCACATAAATTGGCTTTACGGGGCTTCAAAAATCTGACTTAAGGTTTGCGTCGCTCTTGCACCATGTTGCGTGGTGCAAAAGCAACGCAAACTGGGTCATCCCATAGCGTGGCAAACATTTTTAACTGTGTTGAAGAATAATATTGTGTAGTGAAAGGATACCCTTCCAGCACAAATCCTATGGTAGATCTCACAAACACACTTCTACACTATGGTTCAGACAGCCAGGGGGATATGTACAAGAAAGTGGCGGAGCGCGGTTAACGCTGTGCTCCGTTACTTCTGAAACGCAGGGCTGCACCTTGTTTACAAGAATGTGGTGCAGCCTTGCATTTCCCCTTGCGATGGCGCTAAGTTTAGCAATTTAGCGCCAACGCAGGCACCCTTGCACCATAGTGCAAGGTTGTCTGCGTGCAGGGGAGGATTGTTTATGTTTGGGAAGGTGTCCCGTCCAGCACATAAACAGTCTTAAAATGCCATTCTGTCACGTTTATGTGTGCTGCATCTTGCGACATTAAGTGACAAAATGGCATTTTTTTTAAAGATTGTTTATGGACAGGAAGGGGTACCTTCCTGTACATAAAAAACCATGGCATTTTGCGTTTTTCCATGTGTGCTGCACAAGGCAGCACACATGAAAAAAGCAAAAACGAGGAGAAATAATGCATTTCTAATCGTTTTACCAATTTAAGACAAGGATTTACCTGGTCCTAATTTTGGCGCTGCCTCCTATGTACGCCACCCTTGTACATAGGGGGCAGCATCAAAAAGAATGGGTGTTGCGGTGAAACGCCCACTACAACACCCTCTGCCAACCCCTTTCACGCCAAGCATTGCGTTAAAGATGGCCTTATGTACAAGGCAGCGTTAAGCCACGTTAAGTGGCTTAACACTGCCTTGTTCATAAGGCGCAGCCCCCAGAGCCAGCACAACGTCGGTAGAAGTGATGTTGTGGCGGCGATAGGGGCTTGTACATATGCCCCCTCTGTTTGAGTGCCAGCACATCGGATGACAGCAGCTGCACTATGTATATATATTTACAGTTATGGCTCTGTGCTGTGTTTTCCTCCTTGTTCAACGCAGCACAGCACCTTTGCTTGCTGCACTGCATTGCACAACCTTGTAATAAACCTGCCCCTGTGAGTTGTTTGAAAGTGTTCTTGGGATAGTTAATTACATTTGGGATTTTGACCACAGATCTTGAATGATTTCCTTGACCTCATTGAGAGCAGCTCTGACTTGGTTGGATTTGGATTTCACCAGGCTTACTAGAGTCGGTGTGTAGATGTTTGTGCTTTGGTAAATATTTGAAGTACAGCGTTTAAAGAGGGCATGGCATACGTTGCATTATCTCGAGTAAGAACATTATCTGGTTTGTATTTGATTAATTTTGATGAGAAAAAGATTAGTGCTGATGCAAATTGTGTAAAAGAATCGGTTAATAAGACTTTATGCTCCTAACTTAGGTGAATATCCCATATATGAGAAACGTGTACTATGTCCAAAACGGAAACATGACAAACATTCTAGTGAGAATCAAAAAAAGAAAACAATTCAAGAGACTGATGAAGCTGCAAAAAAAATGAAAATGGACACTGTTGATGATATTTTAGGATACCAGTTAGAAAATAGTTCAGGTATCAACTGCTATGCTAATGTAATTGTGAATGTTGTCTTTTATCTAGAAGATCTTCATCATGAAATTATGGAAAATCAAGAAAAAAGATTCTGTTCTTTACTACATTATATTTTTCAAAAGTTGATAACCGATAGAAGTAAAACCCATACTGCTCCTGCCATTCGGCATCTTTTGGATATATGTACTGGTTCTTCGCAATTTACTCTCAATATACAACAAGATGCACTGGAATTTCTTATGTTTATGCTTGCAGTTTTGGAAGATGAAGGGATAGAAATTGAAAATTTGTTTGGACTAAGTTACAAATGGGATCATAAATGTGAAGAGTGTTCATTTTCTTCTACCACTGAAATAGACACTGAACGATTCATATGTTTGACAACACCAGATTGCAAATCAATGTTTTTTAACAAATTAGTAAAATCAGCTAATCAAGAAATGAAATGCTCTCATTGTAAATCAGAAATGTTGTCAATGTTATACATAGAAAGATCTGGAAAACATGTCATTTTAATGCTATAACGCTGTAGAGCAAATGGAAGAAAATTGGAAACTAAAATAAAAAAAATTGTGGCAAGTCAACAATCAATTTCAGGAAGAACTTTTGAAGCTGCGGCTATTATTTTCCATGATGGACCTACTACAACATCTGGACAATATGCTGTGTATTTAAAGTGCAATAAAGGATGAACACATTGCAATGATGCCCATTTGGAATTCAAATGTAGGTTGCCTTTCGAATTACCAGATTCATATCTGATATTTATGATGCCAAAGTTTTGAAAACATCATTTGGTCTATTGGGAAGATGTAAACACAAATTAATGAGTTTATTTTGTATATTTTCAATGCAAATTGATTTGGAAACATTATTCGGGCTATTGGGAAGATGTGAAGAACTACTGTTTGGATTATTGTTTGTGCTAATTCTTATTGCATTTGCAAAATTGTGTTTGAAAGAAATAGTTTATAAATTTGATCTTTATAATATACGCGATGTAAATAAGAATGTATATTTCGGGAAATGTACTTCAGAGAAATAAATGATTTATTGTAGTTGAAGAATGTAATTTAGAAACTGTAGATAGGTAAACAGATAGTTGAACTTGTAAATATTTTCAATGCAGATTTGTTTTTTTTACAATCTCATTGATTGTATTTTCTTTCTGGCTGTTATATGATGATCTACATTGAAATCACTGCGTATGATAAAATTCAGTAGAATCTGAGAACAGCAAAAAAGGGAAACTGAATATGGTATGTAATTCTAAAATTATGTTGTGTTCTTAAAACTATAATATTATATGCACTAACAGTTTTTCTTCTTTTAGTTATACAAAAGCTTGAAAAGATTTTAAATTCAGTTTACAATAACACTACAGTAAAATAGATTCAATGAGTTTGGTATCTACTTTAATAAAGATGGTAAGATGGAATCATGTAATAAGCATAATAATATGAAGTAATGTTTACAGTCACTTTTATTGCAGTCATCCATTTTTATCAAATACTACCCATGCACGGATCTATACCATTAGGCACTATTCCCACACTCCTGCCATCACCCATGCACTATCCATGCATTTCTCCAATTACCTAGCCTGTATTCATACAATTATAAGATCACCCAGACACTACCTATGTACTCTTCCAATCAATCACCTAGGTACTATCTGTACATTCATGCAATCAGCTAGACATTATCTGTACACTCTTCCAATCACTCAGGTAGTACCTATACACTTCTCCAATGCCCTAAATTATCTCTGCACTGATGCAATCACCTAGACACTACCCTTGCACTCTTTCAACCATCCAAGCAGTATCTAAACAATGCTCTATGCATTCAGGCAGTACACATACACTTATGAAATCACCCAAGCTCTATTTATACAGTCCTTCAATCACCCAGGTACTACTCCTGTACTCCTCCAATCACCCAGCCAGAACCCTTCAAGTTTTAACATCACTCAGGCACTACCTATGCACTCTTCCAATCACCCAGGCCCTACCCCTACACTCTTGCAATCAGCAAGATATTACCCCTACACTCATGCAATTACCAAGGTATTAACTATGCATTCCTCTAATCCCCCACACATTATGCCTGCACTCATGCAATCACTTAGGTACAAGCCATGCACTCCTGCAATGCCACATGCAATCAATTTGGCATTACACATGCACTCTTCCAATAACCCTGACATTACCCCTGCCCTCATACAATCACCCCGGCATTACCCATGCACTCCTTCAATCACTCAGGCAGTACCTGTGCATTTATAAAATCATCTAGGCACTACATATGCACTCATGCAATCCCAAAGGCACTATCCATGCACTCTTCCATGCACTCAGGCATTGCCCATGTACTCCTTCAATCACCCAGACATTACCCCTACATTCATGCATTCACCCAGGCATTACCCATGCACTCCTACAAACACTCAGGTAGTGCCCATGCAGTCATAAATGTACTCAGGCACTTCTGCAACACTCATGCAATCATCGAAGCACTACCCATGCAGTCTTCCAATCATCCAGGCACTACTCCTGCACTCATGCAATCACCCTAGTACTACTCATGCACTCCTCAAATCACCCAGTAACTACCCATGCAGTCCTACATGCACCCAGGCACTACCAATGTACCAGGCAGTACCCATGCACTCATGCAATCACCTAGGCATTACCCATGTACTCCTTCAATCACACAGGCAGAAGCCATGCACTCCTCCAATCACCCATGCATTACCCATGCACTCCTTTAATCACCCAGGCATTACCCATGCACTCATTCAATCACTCAGGCACTACCCCTGCAGTCATGCAATCACCCAGGCACTACCTATGCACTCATGGAATAACCCAGGCACTGCCCTTGCACTCCTCCACTCATCCAGACACTGTCCATGCACTCCTCCAATTGGCCAGCCACTACCCATGCCCTTATAAAATCACTGAGGCACTACCTATGCATTTGTCTAATCACTCAGGCACTACCCATGCACTCCTCCATTCACCCAGACATTACCCCAGCATTCATGCAATCACACAGACAATGCCCCTACACTCATGCAATCACCCAGGCACTATCTATGCACTCCTCCAATCACCCAGGCATTACCCATGCACTTCTTAAATCATTCAGGCAGTACCCATGCACTCATGAAATCACCTAGGCATTACCCATGTGCTCCTTCAATCACACAGGCAGAAGACATGCACTCCTCCAATCACCCAGGCATTACCCATGCACTCATGCAATCATGTAGGCACTACCCATGCACTTTTTCAATCACTCAGGCAGTACCCATGCACTTCTCCAATCACCCAGGCACTACCCATGCAGTCTTGCAATCACCCAGGCATTACCCATGTGCTCCTTCAATACCTCAGGCAGTACCCATGCAATCCTACAATCACCCAGACATTACCTCTGCACTCATGCAATCACCCAGGCATTACCCATGCACTTACAAAATCCCCCAGGCATTGCCCATGCACATACTAAATGACTCCGGCATTATTGATGCACTCATTCGATCACTCTGGCAGTACCCATGCACTCCTCCAATCACCCAGACATTACTCCTGCGCTCATGCAATCACCCAGGCACTAGCCATGCACTCATGCAATCACCCAGGTATTACCCATCCATTCCTTCAATGACTCAGGCAGTACCCATGCACTCCTCCAATCACCCAGACATTACCCCTGCACTCATGCAATCACACAGGCATTACCCCTACACTCATGCAATCACCCAGGCACTATTTATGTACCTCTCCAATCACCCAGGCACTACTCTTACACTCCTCCAATCACCCAAGCACAATCCATGCACTCCTCCGATCACCCAGGCACTACCCTTGCACTCATCCAATCATTCAGGCACTACCCATGCACTCTTGCAATCACCAAAACATTACCCATGCACTCCTTTAATCACTCAGGCACTATCTATGCACTCCTCTAATCACGGAGGCACTACCCCTGCACTCATGCAATCATCCAGCCACTACCCATGCACTCTTACAATCACCCAGGTATTAGCCATATACTCATGGAATCACTCAGGTAGTAAACATACTTGTCTCCAATCACCCAGGCACTACACATGCACTCATGGAATCACACATGCACTACCCATACACTTCTCCATATATTACACTTGCCACAATTCATACAACACTTACAAATCTGTCTATTTTTAACCAAATAGGCGGTTCTAAAAAGAACTATTTTTTTCTTCTTTTTTTCTTTTATATTTTTTGTGGGTTTTTTAACAAAAATGAAAAAATTAACAGAACAACGGGGAAAAGCTACAAAACACTATGAAATTACAAAGTCATTGCAAAATAAAAAAAATGAAAAAGAATTAGCAATGATGGTTTTTAATGGCAACCATGATGGCATCCACTGATTGTTAGCCACAACATATAATTGTTTTGCATTTTACACAATGCTGCTCCACTCTGGCAAATTCAGGTACGATCTGAGGTGTTGATGTTGCAGAGGAACCAGATAAATTACTTGGTCCAGCAGCGTTGTCCTGACTTGCCGGCTTCTGTAGGTCTCGTCGCTGCTGTTCCCTCGCGAGAGGCCTTGGGTGCATTTTTTGTAAGTGCTTCAGCATAGAAGAGGTGCCACTGGAATACTTCTTGTCAGAGCCTCCTGACAAGACATTCTGACATATGGTGCACGTAACCTTTCGTGCATTTACCTTCTACTTCCCAGGTGGAATTGAGAAAAAAGCTCAAATGATACTTTAATATCTCACCTTCACCGGTTCTTCCAACTCTTCTTCTTCTTCAGGTGGAAGCTGCTGTGCTGGATTGGAAGCAGCCATTTTCTGATGAAGAAATAAATGCCCAAAAACCCTAAGAAGAAGAGAAAAACAAAAGCAGTTGAAAGAATGAACAAATAGGGTGGGGTCCTTCAAGTTCTAGAATCAAAAGCTTTTTAACCAATTAAATACTTTCTTTTGAAGTCACATGGGATTTGCGCACTGGCGCGCCAACCGGCGTGCACCCGGCGCGAATCCAGAAAAATATATTCAACAATAATATATCTTTATTACAATTACAAATATATAAATTTACGGTTATATTAAGTAATCTTTTGGTATAATATATATAATAAAGTTATATACATATACTTTTAAAACGTAAGGATTTGCGATGGATTCGCACACCTGGCGTGACTTCTGGAAATACGTACGCGGCGTTACGCAGGGCTGGGAACCGCGCACCCTTCGCATACCATGTGCACATCGTACACGACTTAACCAATATGGTAGCAAAATTCTTGAATTCTTGCACCCACCAAGACAGGTACATGATCGGTACGCAAATCCACTTTTTACAAAAAAAAATGTATATTTATATTTTAGAAAAGAGAAAACATGACATTATTTTTATAACAATTAAAAAAGTAAGAAAAAGTATTTTTGGGACATCATACTTAGAAATTAGCATTTATAAAACCTTTGAAATTCACTAAAAAAAACATAGGTTTCAGGGACGTTATAGTTAGAAATTAGCATTTAAAAAACTTTTGAAATTCACTCAAAAACCCATAGGTTTCAGTGACATTATAGTTAGAAATCGACATTTAAAAAACCTTGGAAATTCACTGAAAAAAACATATATTTCAGGAACATTATAGTTAGAAATTAACATATAAAAAAAACCTTAGAAATTCACTGAAAAAAACACAGGTTTCAGGGACGTTATAGTTAGTTGGACATTTCACTCGTACAAAACCAGAGAAATTTGGCCGTTATAGTTAGTTCAGCTAACTACAACTCGCGCCCCCACAATGCACTGCTGATCACATCACATATTACATCACTCATGACATGGTCAGTGACATCACTGATGACATCTCAAATGACAACACTGGTTTCTCAGACATGATTTTGCAGTTCTGGGAAAGAGTGCTGTACAGTACTAAAAATTATTATGAAGTGTCAATATGGCAAAGGAGTTTATATATACTTTATGGAGCACCTCAAAGCACCTGAACATCAAGTGTGTATCTCTACCTAGGCCGTAAACTGTCTTCATGTCTTCAAAAGAGATTGCCTGGGTTTCTGAAGCCCATTATACACAGTGAAGACCATTTTTGTCTATCACACTGGCCCACAAGACTGGAGTAGGCCACCCACCCAGCTTCAGAGAATCCAGCCAGGATTATATATCGGTCCAATCCCCAAGTTATAAATTTTGACAATTTTACAAATGGTGATCTGTGGCATATCGTCCAAGCCTAAATCTTTGCAGATGTATCAGATTGCTTAGAGATGGACAAATGAAGTTCTTCTACCATCCAACAGCCATATGAAGGGGATATACATGAGGTGAGAGCTGTCTGACACAGTTTTCAATCTACAATATCCCACTCCATGAACATCAGCTCTAGAATATTTCAAGCTATTTATTCATATTTGACCCAACATTACGTTTGCATACAAATGTTAGTATTAACAAGAAAAAATAAATATTGACAGAATTAAATAAGAATTAGAACTTTCAGAATACACCTGAAAAGAACCAGGAAAAACATTTACATATTTGCATTAAAATAATGTGCTTTAGGATTACTACATGAGGATAGATACTTCACTGTCCACAGTGATACATGTCCCGAAACAAAAACGGAGAGAGCCTTCTGCCTCCTAACACCCAAACTTCATTAGGTGGCCAAGCCCCTAATACACACACCCTTTTCTCCATCTACAGAAGCCGTCACAGAGAACCCACTCCCTCCATTCAGCCAAGCACCATTTGGTGGCCAAACCCCTACCATGTACAGCCTTCTCCTCTAGACACCAAAGCCTCAATAGGTAGCCACGCCCCTACATGCACAGCCTATTCCATGCACAAAAGTCTTCAAGATAGCCCACTATATCTATAACAGATGGATTTCAGTGTTTGTATTTAGTTTAAAATGTGACCTTTGTTCTGTTTCAGTGAATTTCTAGGTTTTTTTAAGCAAAGTTTGATATTATTTCTATACATAACTATAACATATAGAATTATTGACGGATAACAGTGAATTACGGGGATATTTTTCACAGAGCAGTTCTGAGTGACAATGAGAGTGAAGCTTGCGTTGTCTCTGATGTCACTAAGAACCCCAAGGTGAAAACATCCCCGTAATTCACTTTTTACAGATCTATAATTTTATGTTATATATGGTCCCAAAATCATCAGTTCCTGCCTTCAACTACTGTGCAGGGGTATAGGATAATGGGGGAGCTATACATATATTTCCCTCTTCTAACTGACGCAAATGTGAAAAATAAATATCTTACCTGCCATCTTTAACCAAAACCCACTACCTTCCCTCTTCCTTTCCCCTGATGCAGCTGTGCCTTCTAATTTCAGCCAAAGCCGACAAGCAAAGCTGCACTGACAGGCTCTCAAGGAGGCCAGTCACCTGGCCTGGAAGTCCTTTATAACATCACAACAGTTGTTAACTAGTTTTATTATCGACTGGTGTGATGGTATAGCAAGGAGTTATGATTTTCAGAAACTGAAATAAATGAAAGAGGCTCTCTATGAGAGCTATACATAACATCACTATAACCTTTTGTTTATGCAAATTGTGGTATTCTCAGTGGATTTCTTTTTTTAAATGTCAAGTAAAATATTATTAGGATAGTTAGATATAATATATATATTATCTTTAGTTTATCTTTTCAATTTTCTATAGTGTGCTTTACTGTTTCTATGTAACGTCTGTTAATCATTAAATAATTATTTTGACTTTTCCCAGGTCCTGCTGCGTCCTACTGCGTCACTTCAATATTCTTTTTTCCAGTGAAGATTGTGTGTATTGGTGTGTGTGTGTGCATGTGTGTGGGGGTTTGTGGGAGTGTGTGGGTTGTGTGTGGGTGTGCTTGTTTGTATTCAATCAAAAGGGAAGTGTTTACTCCTCACTCACATTATAAAATAGCTCATGGTTTCATAAACACAATCATTAGCACCCTCAGCAGTGCACTGTTCATGATCACAACAATCACAACACAAGATGATATTACAAGTTACTTCTTTGTTTAACCACTTTTGAAATCTCATATGACATCACCTTTGACATCATCAACGAGATCCTGAGGCTGCAAATAAACAGATATATATAGGGCACGAGTAAAGAATTTAACTGAGCAGGCAAATCTGTTACATCCACACAGATTTTATTTGGTGCATTGTTGTTGGCTGGCTGTTCCTCCTTGACACTGCCAATTGGTACTGGGCTTTGTAGATTTACTTGTGTGCTTACTTTTAACCATTGCAGTTTTTGAAGATCAAAGCCACTAAGGGGTAGAATTACTAGCAAATTGCAGTGAGTTTGAGTCACACAAGTGATTTTTCCAGCCCAAAATGATATTTGCTCTAGAGAAGAGCCCTAAAGTATCTGCCAACCTTTTAAGACATGGCTTTTCATCCAAAAAACAAATTTTTGAGGGTGGCTGGCCCTTTTTGCAGGGTTATCCCCAAACCTTTTGCCTTCTTCCTCCTATTTTCTGACCCTCTTGTTTTGGCTTTAGGACTCTGGGCACTTTACCACTGTTATTCAGTGTTGAAGTGCATGCGTGCTCTCCTTTAAAAATGGTATGTTTGGTTTACACCTGTTTGGCATATTTAATTCACTTATATGTCGCTTGCCCAGTGGTATCCATATACCCAGGACCTGTAAATTAAATGCTACTGGTGGGCCAGCAGTGCTGCTTGCGCCACCCACAGAAGTAACCTTTCAAACCTGTCTCAGGCTTGCCACTGCTGGGCCTGCATACACTGTTTACTGGTACATTGACTTGGCATTTAAAGTTACTTTCCAAGCCTGAAACTCCCCTTTTACTACATATGGGTCATCCCTAAGGTAAGCCATCGGCAGCCCTATGGGGAGGGTGCTGGACATGTGCCTTATTGTGTGGCATGTCCCAATAGTGACTAACAGCCTATTTCCCTTGTAATTGCTGTGAGGCCTACTCCCCTCATATGCTAACATTGGGAATTCCCTTAAAGAAACCTAGGTGGCAATTTCTGGTCTGAAAGGTGTAGCATTGCCATGTTTGGAATGTTTGGAATTGTGGTGATAAATCCTGCTTATTGGAGGTGTTTTTTTTATTACAATTGCAGAAATGCCACTTTTATAAATTGAGCATCTTCTGTGCTTATAACTCTCTGTGCTTTGTAGCCTGACTCCAATCCACATCTAGGGCAGAGTGACAGCTATGCTTTGTGCAGACTTTCCAGACAGCCATCGCACAGGGAGGGTTGAGTGTAACAGGGTTGCACCTGCATTTACCTGCATACTGAATGGTATTTCTGGGCCGGGAGAGGGGGGGTGGGCGCACTTACATTTCTATAGGCTGTGTCCTGCTCTCACACAAAGGGCTTGTTTACCCTCTACCGTACGTCTGCAGCAAGGGCTGAACTTTTGAAGTTCCCCCAGATCAAAAACGTTTTGAGTATAGGTACAGGTGTTCTGACCCCATGTTTTTAGACACTGCGTGGGACTTGTAACCAAGCGCTGCCAGCTCTACATACTTCACCTTGCCACACCACTGCCTGGAGCGCCATCAGTGCTCCATTCCCACCAGGCCACCGTCTTGAGTGCCTTCCTGCCTGTTCACCGTGTGGAGTGCTTCATTGGCGGCCGTCCAGCGTGTGGTTCGGCTGCCAAGACGCCATGCTGCAACACGGGCCATTGGGATAAGAGGCTGCCTTAGTTAGCGGCTGCTCTGTGGGATTGCTGGCAGCTGCCTGGCTGATTTCTCACATGGGGGACCCAGCGAGGTCTTCCAGCTGAATTTCATAGTGTATGGGTCTCCCCCTTCTCTGAGAAGTATCTGGGAGGCACTTGCTTGTTAGTATAAGCAGGACGAGGGAAACCCTTGGCAGAGGTCCCGATCTAGCCGCCGGGAGAATTACCACATTCCTGTTAGTAGGAGTCCAAATGCTTTTGGCCCTACACGTTGTATTCAGTGCCACATCATTGTATAGTATCTATTAGGAGCTCAGGAGATCTGTGCTCTACAATGTTATGGTGATGTTTATGGTACTGATGTGTACTTGGGGATGCCCGGGTAATTCTGCATTGTTTGAATTTTGAGCCCTGATGTGAGTATGTATGTCGTGTTCATGCCTTATACTGACAGCCTAATGAATACTCTTTCTGAAGCTGCATAATATGCACAGTAATACTTTCTTTCATGATGTTTTGCACTGTAACACATTCTTTTATTGCACGCAGTGTGAGGGTTGTGACAATTGCCCAGTGGGCAAAGTCATCACTGATTTATGATGTTTTGGTCTATGGTTTATGTATAATATATTTTATGTGTTTATATAATATTGTGTGGAGTCTCTTTTGTGGTGTACTTATTGTGTCACTGGTGTGTTGCGCAAACGCTCTACATATTGCCTCTGAGATAAGGCTGACTGCTCTGGCCAAGATACCAAGGGGGAGAGCACGGGTTATCTTAGATGTGTAACTTTCTTGCCCTGACTAGAGTGGTGGGTTCTGCCTTGTTTAGCTGCAAAACCTAGCCAACCAGAAACCCCATTTCTAACAATGGCATTAACTTTGAGAAATATTTTTATTTCTCCGAATTTTTGAACTTTGTATGTATGCTGCATTGAACAGCACACATACAAATAATATAATATTTTATACTGTAAGGCTACCTTTCCAGTACAAAACCTATCCTAAAATATAATGCCTCATTGAGGAAAGCGTCAAGTTCCAGAAATGTACTGTACAGAACAGATAGGGGCATATATTCATGGAATAGTGGTACAGTGCAGCGCAGCAAGTCACCTTGCTGTGCTGCACTGAGTCACTGGGTAAGGGCAAAGATACACCGTATGTATGGCATATGGTGCATTCCTGAATATTCCCCCTGCGCTGGCATCCTTTAGACAGTTTAACGTCAACGCAGACACCCTTGCACCATAGTTGTATTGCATTGCATTCAGGATTATTTAAGTGCAGGAAAGGACACATTCCTGAACAAAACAACCCTGAGAGGCGTTTTCCTCTTTCTATGTGTGCTGCAAAATGCAGCACACATAGATAGAGTAAGTAACGAGCAGAAATGAAAATATTTCTCCCCATTACGCCTCACCTACAGAGGCGTATCTTTTTGGCACATTTCCAGGTTTACAAGATTTGCCAATCTGAGCATGCATCAAAAACCATGGGAGTAGCATGGAAACACCCTCGCAATGCCAATGGAATGCCTACCCAGGGCAGAGTATCGCAAAGCATCAATTTGCTCTGCGTTGCAGTAGTCCAGATTTTTTGAGTCACTCAAAGCCACATAAATTGGCTTTACGGGGCTTCAAAAATCTGACTTAAGGTTTGCGTCGCTCTCGCACCATGTTGCGTGGTGCAAAAGCAACGCAAACTGGGTCATCCCATAGCGTGGCAAACATTTTTAACTGCGTTGAAGAATAATATTGTGTAGTGAAAGGATACCCTTCCAGCACAAATCCTATGGTAGATCTCACAAACACACTTCTACACTATGGTTCAGACAGCCAGGGGGATATGTACAAGAAAGTGGCGGAGCGCGGTTAACGCTGTGCTCCGTTACTTCTGAAACGCAGGGCTGCACCTTGTTTACAAGAATGTGGTGCAGCCTTGCATTTCCCCTTGCGATGGCGCTAAGTTTAGCAATTTAGCGCCAACGCAGGCACCCTTGCACCATAGTGCAAGGTTGTCTGCGTGCAGGGGAGGATTGTTTATGTTTGGGAAGGTGTCCCGTCCAGCACATAAACAGTCTTAAAATGCCATTCTGTCACGTTTATGTGTGCTGCATCTTGCGACATTAAGTGACAAAATGGCATTTTTTTTAAAGATTGTTTATGGACAGGAAGGGGTACCTTCCTGTACATAAAAAACCATGGCATTTTGCGTTTTTCCATGTGTGCTGCACAAGGCAGCACACATGAAAAAAGCAAAAACGAGGAGAAATAATGCATTTCTAATCGTTTTACCAATTTAAGACAAGGATTTACCTGGTCCTAATTTTGGCGCTGCCTCCTATGTACGCCACCCTTGTACATAGGGGGCAGCATCAAAAAGAATGGGTGTTGTGGTGAAACGCCCACTACAACACCCTCTGCCAACCCCTTTCACGCCAAGCATTGCGTTAAAGATGGCCTTATGTACAAGGCAGCGTTAAGCCACGTTAAGTGGCTTAACACTGCCTTGTTCATAAGGCGCAGCCCCCAGAGCCAGCACAACGTCGGTAGAAGTGATGTTGTGGCGGCGATAGGGGCTTGTACATATGCCCCCTCTGTTTGAGTGCCAGCACATCGGATGACAGCAGCTGCACTATGTATATATATTTACAGTTATGGCTCTGTGCTGTGTTTTCCTCCTTGTTCAACGCAGCACAGCACCTTTGCTTGCTGCACTGCATTGCACAACCTTGTAATAAACCTGCCCCTGTGAGTTGTTTGAAAGTGTTCTTGGGATAGTTAATTACATTTGGGATTTTGACCACAGATCTTGAATGATTTCCTTGACCTCATTGAGAGCAGCTCTGACTTGGTTGGATTTGGATTTCACCAGGCTTACTAGAGTCGGTGTGTAGATGTTTGTGCTCGGAGAGGATAAAGTCTGATCAGCTTGTCATCAGAAATTCATTAAGCCAGGTGAGGTTTCACGAAGCATAAGATAGAGGAGATGTTTTAATAGATAAAGTTCATGAGGTTCATCGAATAGGGTTCACTTTGCGTTTTCTTGTCTATCTCTCTTCCTTGCAAAGAGAGCAATTGATGGAGAGAATATTGAACAATGTTAGAGATTAACCCCAGTACAGAGATCTGGGCACAAATCCATCGTTTTTTGGCTGTCCATCAATTGTTCTCTTTTCATTGTCACCCCGAGTGGGACAGGAATGCCCAGACGTACGGGTAATGAGAACATACACTGATATGACATGTGCAGCAGTATTTCATGAGTTTTGACAGCAGATATTAAAATTAAGACACAAAAGAATGGTTGAGATGCTTGGTACCCATAAAACCTGTGGGTGCAGGAGCAAAATAGAACCTGACTTTCTGATGATAACACGTGGTCACTCCAAATGCAGTGAAGCACCATAGCAAGCCCTATAAAAACTTTTGTGGTGAGGATTGTTGCCGTTGTTAGTACTAATATTACCAATGGCATAACTAGGGGGGCGATCCGCCTCTGGCGGCACTCTTTTTGGGGGCGGCGAAGGTGAGCAAGTTGTGTCTGTCAACCACCACCATCCCCCCTCCCTGAGAACAAGTTGTCTGTCGGCCGCCAACCCCCGTCCCACTAACTGTTATCTGCACCGGGCGGCAAACTTAGGGGCCACCCTGGGTGGCAGTAGGTCTATCTATGCCACTGAATATTACTGTTATTCAAGTTACAATCATAAACTTTAAAGGAGAAGTTGAGTGGCAGCCTTGGACAGGTGTGTCATAAATTGGTACTATTCGTTCAGTTTGCTAGATTTAGATACAACAAACTAAGGGGCATATCAGCAACAACCGTCGATAATTATCGCTAAGCGCACTTAGCGCTAGCATAATTATCGCCGGCTAGCGTGGATTTTTATCGCTGAGATAGCGTGCTATTAGCAACGCTTATCTCAAAAGCGATAAAAATCCGAGCGCTAACTGCCTAACGTGAGATTATCGCTGGAAACCCAGCGATAATCTCACGAAATGTGGCGTTAGCTTGTTGATAGGCACTCACAAACTTAGCCATGATATCCACCTTCCATAGGATATCATGGCTAAGTCAGTCCAGAAGCAGGCGTAAGGAAAGTAGCGATAACAGGGGTTATCACTACTTTTCCTGCCGTTTTGCTTCATAGCGTGGGGCTTGATGATAGGAGAAGTGCCGCTTTGCGACATTTCTCCTGTCATGTCAGGTCAGGAACGCCCACTTTGCATCTCATTAGAGATGCAAAGCTGGGCGTTAAGAAAAGGTGCGCTAATGCAAGGTTTTCATGCGTTAGCGTGACCTTGCTAATTAGGCGATAAAATTATCGCCGGTTTTCGGCCGAAAACAGCCGCAAAAGCGGCGATAATTTCTATCGCCGCCTTGCTGACCGACCAATAACAAGCAAACACTGATGAAAGCAGCCCCACTCATCCAAAGATCTGGTCAATACAGTGCAAGCTGATGACAGTGAAGGAGATTCTTGGGGCTGCTGTCTAATTGGCTTCAAGCGAGATACTTTCTTTTTTTACCTTTTTTTTTTTTTCTTGTTTGGTGGTTTTCGAAAAGCAAAGAACGTGTCCTTAAAGCAGCAGTAGACGTGCTTGAACATGTCCATCGCGGTATTACTTCTGCTACAAAGAAACAAACCTATTTACCAGCTACTGTGACATAAAACCGACCCCCTGGGCCTTCACTCGAGAGTTCTCTAATCCAGACCACGAATGAATGAAATCCACAACGTGCACCTTCACACCTGGCGGGAACACCCCGCTGCTTTGATTCCGCTTCAGCAGCCCAGGGACAGAGGCCTACAGGAGAACGCGTGTCTTCTGTCAGAGTTGAAAGATTTCTGGCGGAGTTGCATCTGGGTTAAATCAATTCCGTCTCATTCAATTGGCCATCCTCTAATGCTGTCATGCCGACAGGAAAGACATTACTTCGTCTGGGCACAAAATACCTTCTTTGCAGATGAAAGCCTCAAGTCACATTATTTCTAACAAAATATTACATTTAGTGATTTAGTATGTCGCAGTTAATTTTGAGGAAACCGTGTAAAGTGAACACTACAATCCGAAGTGCCGTTAGGCCCTTGGCAAGTTTGTTTTTTAAAACACTTTTAAAAATTATTCTTAATACATTATTCACTCTTATTTTTGTGGTGGAAGAAATGAGGCAGTAGGAAACCAATAAAAAAAATCGCAGTGCAATTTTATGATGTAAGTTAGACCTTCGGCTGAAAAAAACTGAAAGGCATGGAGGCAAGCATTGCACATATGATTTGTACATTTGTAATAGAGTGTAGGCATTTATATGGTGCTTCATTCGCCTCATAGGTTTGTGAAGAGTTCACATTTACATCAGGTTCCAGAACGCCCTTACGGAGTGGAGCATTGAGCGGGGTTGGTTGTCATTCGACCAGAGGTGGCTGGCACGGATCGGGGGTGGCAGGGCTTGGGAGGGGGGTGGTGAGTAGAAAAAAAAATCACTTACCTCTTCGGCTGGCCGCATCTCTCCTCCACTTCCCTTCTGACGATTCCTGGAATGGAATCAGGAAGCACACAGGCTCCTCTAAGCAAATCACGACGCTGCTGTCACCATGACAGAGGCGTCATGATTGGTCTGAGAGGCATAGTTTGGCGCTCAAACAGGGACTGTGAGTCTGTGCATGTGGGAGAACATGCAAAGTGCGCATGACTGTTTGGCTGGCCAGCCAAACCGCCTTGCGCACTTTGAAAGTGCCCCAACCCCCCCCCGCTATGTGAGCAGCCCAGCCCTGTCCCGCAAAACTGCCTTAGCATGGAAAACTACAATTATAATAACATTGTGTTATTATAATTTTGTTTGTCCTTTTTTTGCACTTCTGAAAGCAGTGGGGAGACGCTCCGCCCGCTTAGCAGAGGAGCCACCACTGCACTTGACCTCTAAAGAGTGAGGGGGTGAGGCGTGAAGCCATGCTGTAGACACAGTGCAGCAGTGTTGCTGTACATAAGCGTCATGTGTTTAGTTATTGTGTAAGAGACACAGTCCTACATCTGACTACTAAGGGCCTTTTTTGGAGTTTGGTGGACACATACATGCCAATAGACCCTATTCAGGTTGGAGACTCCCGATTTATGAAGCACAAAAATGCCATTATTTTAACTATCTCCCGCCAGAATTTTCCTCTGTTTCAAAAGAAATCAATGTGGAAAATCAACCCCCCAAGTTTAAAAAAAAAATTAAATCTCACCCAGACCACCGATTAATAACATCACAGAAGCAGCCTGGTTTGACCATTTCTCAGCAGTCTATTCAGGATTGGATGGGACGGCCGCTGAAGGTCTTTCAATGGAATACACGAGCACGCAGCCCCTTAATGATTTATTTTCTCCAGCTGATATCTACAAAGTATTAACTCCATACTTAAAAGCAAAGCTACAGGTCCAGAGGTTACCCGGTGATGTTTTTTATCTGATATTGCAAACTGGTAGATTTACATTTGGTCCGTGGCAAATGCTATTGCAGTTGGGGCTCCTGTACCTCCATCATGGCATGGAGCAGAGGTCTTACCGGTCTTCAAGAAGGGGGACCATTCGCTGCCTTCCAACTACAGGCCGATTAGCTTATTAGATGGGGTACAGAAAGTTTTCTCCCGTGCCCTACTAACTAAAATTACTGATTGGATGGACGAAAATAATATTCTATCCCCTTACCAAGCACGGTTCAGGAGGAAAATCAGTACCACTGATCAAGTCTTTCGCTTCTCCTTACTGGCCTGGAAGACTGTAGCACTAGAGCAGGATAGTCTCTATACCACCTTTATTGATCTAAGGTCAGCCTTTGATCTCATCCCCACGGCCAAACTTTGGAAAGTTCTGCATGATCTGAGGCTCCCACATGACATTCTGGCTCTGTTAGTATGGCTGCATGAGGGAAGTTATGCAGAAGTACGATGGGGGATCAAGGGCAGTTGTCGGATCCAATAAAGGTCACAAGAGGGTTAAGACAAGGCTGCGTATTAGCCCCCACCCTATTTCCGCTTTTCATAAATGGGGTGGTGAAACATCTAGCGAAAGTCCATGCAGACGCACCCTCCCTGGGGAGTGCAAAAATAACTACTTTATTGTTTGCGGATGATACGCTGCTGGTTTCGAAAACCCCAATTGGTCAAATACTGCTTGATCGTTTTATGTCTTTCTGTGTAATGAGAGGCTTGGAAATTAACATCTCTTGCTAATGAATCCTCACAAATCATTCAGAGGCAAACGGCTATTGGGTGGGATTCCACTAGAAAGGGTGGACTCTTTTGAATATCTCGGTGTAATAGTGACCGAGAAACTAACCTGGAAAAATGCATATCTCCAAGCGCAATCTCCAGCAGAGGAAAACATCTGGAACGCACTGCATCGCCGATTTGACGTTGCAGCCCGCGCAATGTAATTCGTTTTATTTATTTATTTATGTACTCAACTCCGTTTGGCTGTATTTCGGAGTTTACTGCCCCACACCCTGCCCCTCCCCCACCCCGCCCTACCGCCCCACAGCACTCCCTTGAGGAGCCGCCACTGGCTACCAGCATAGATTAAGGAGCTCTGGGTTAGTGGTTGGTCCGGAGTTTGCATTTTAGAAGAATGAGCCTGAACCTAAAATGGCCCAATGAGCTATGAATGTTGCTTTGGAAGTGTTAAGTCGAGACATCGGCAACCAGTGTAGAGAACACAGTGTATGCGAAATCGAGACTTGATATTAAGGTACAGAAGTGGTAGTGTAACTACATTCTATATTTTCTGTTGTTTCTAAATCACTTACAGGATACTTTGAGGGGCATACGATTTTCATAATTTAGGTAGGTTTGAGGTGGTTTTTACCTTTTGGTGGAAACCCTAATAAGGAAAAGAAATCAATGTACGCATCTCATCGGGTGAAAGGATTCACCTGAGAAATCATGTAGAGGTCCATATACATAATAATGCCTATATTTCTTGCTTGAAGCAATGGATTTAGAGGTTGGACAGATGATTGATTGATGGTAAGTGAATCATTTTCAACAGGCTAGTATCTCAGTTTCGATGTGTTTATCTTGAGGTGGTTTATCCACAAACTGTGATCAACAGGTAGGAAGAATTGGCTGTTGGCTGATGGCACAGGAGTCTAGGTCACATGTTCTCTAAAGTTTTGGTATAATTTGTGTATTGTGGGTCAAGTGTAGCGTTTGAATTTGAAAGAGGAGATCAGCTCCAGACCTGGTCCAAAGTGTACCTTAAGGAGCACAGGATGATATGGATCCTTGAGGAACAGAATGAGAGATCAGGTAGTGAAGAAGGAAGCAATCCAAAGAAGGACAGTGCCTTGTATCCCAAGCAATTCTAGTGTCCAAGGAGAATACGTTACACACATTAGAAAATGCTGTTTCTGGTGGATAGTCCATTTAACTGTATACTTCTCACCTTGTGAACCTGGCCAGTTTCATGCCTGCTAGTGATGCCATCAATTTCCATTGTGATTGTGTCCCACTTCTGGACATGATGGCACAGAGCCAGGTATAGGTGCCGCCCCTGCATCTTGGCATCAATTGTATCCTTACACATTTGTGCCAAAGAATGCAGAACATAGCTTAAAGGTTGATTTTTGACAGGCTGTGTGTGACACTTAACTTGGGACCTTATTAGTACCCGAATGTCCACACCAAGGAGAATGGGGGGGGGGGGGGGGGTGATGAGCAATCTGCGGTTGGATAGAGTATCCACCTGAAAGAGCATTAGCAGAGGTGAGTAACTTTTTGTAAATACTTCTAACCTAAGATTCTGCACATTTCAAATCGATACCAAGCTATGTCCCCTTCCAGAAGGTGGGTCTAGACAGTGAATTTTACCCCAGGAAGTCCTACAGGACCCAAGCAGGCAAAATGACCCTCTGTGCAGACTTATGAAAATGGTGAAAATATGGACAGAGGCCCATGCCACTGCTGGAATATCCGAGTCTGCAGCAAATTTTGCAGTGCCGTGCTGCATCATTACAAAAAATACATGGATGCGCCGTATTCACAACAATATAGCGAATCCCTTTGTTTTCCCCTGCGCTGGTGTTAGAAATAGCTGGCTAGAGCCAACACAGACAACCTTGCACCATAGTGCAAGGGTACCTGCGTTGTAGGGAATCATCCTTGCAACGCAGGCACTCTTGCACCATGGTGCAAGGTTGTCTGTGTTGCAGGGAATTACTATTTATGTGCAGGAAGGGACTCTTTCCTCCACATAAACAATCTTAAAGGGCAATTTACTCTTTGTATGTGTGCTGCAGAATGCAAAACCATGAGATATAAATGTATTTCTCCCCGTTGTGCCAATCTAATGCCTGATTTTGCATGGCATTAGTTTTTGGCACCTCCTCAGATTTACACATCCTTGTAAATCTGGGGCAGTGTCAAAAAGCATTGGATGTTGCAGTGGAACGCCCACAGCAACACCCATTGCACGCCTCTTTCAACCAGATACCTGCATGAAAGAGTACCATATTTACAAAGTGGCCTTAAGCCATGCAAAGTTTGCAAATATGGTGCAGGGCATTGCGCCACCGAACGTCACAAAAAGTGATGTAGCGGTGGCACAATTGCCTTGTAAATATACCCCCGATGTGATTAGGCAACTAATAAAAGTGAAGATAAACACAATAGGAGTCATTTCTGTGGACAGGAAATTTATGACCATAGAAAGGTTCAAGGAGAGTGCAAGCTGCACTCCACTTGGTATATTCCTATTCCATACATTAAGAGGTACCCTATACATATTCATCATGTCAAGTACTCAGACTGTAATTGGTTCTGTAGTCCTTTCTCTTCCTCGCTGCTTGTGAAGTTATATGATAACTCAAAAAACACAACTAAAATATTTACATATTTAGTGACTTTAGGACTTGAGATAACTATAGCTAGTGAATTTCATGGTTTTGATCATTTAAAACAGTATGTTTTAACTGACAATCTCACTGAACTAAAACCTCCCATTAACCTTTGTTTTTTCTCTCAATATATAGATATATAAATATATATATATATATAGATATATATAGATATATAGATATATAGAGATATCTGTGTATCTATATATATATATAAATATATATTATATATATATTTGGGCTCAGAACTTCCATGCTTTCCCCACGCATTACTTACCCGGACATGATATCTTCTGGGAACTGTAGTTCTACCTGACTACAGTTGTCATGCGATCACGTACAAGCGGACTCCCACCAATGGGAAAGAGGGACATAATATTAAAAGGCACGTGTGGAGCAGCACCCTCAGAGCAGCGGCATCTGAAGAAGGCTATTGAGCCGAAATGCATTATGCTCAATTTGTCCATTAAAGGTCTTCCAAGTTTTCCCCGAGTGGCCTCTAACTTCTTTTGACTGGAGTTTTTTTTTTTTTTAAATTAATTTATCCGTGCCAGCCAGAGGCGTGAAAGAGGCCCCGTTTTGCAAGTGGCCTGAGCGATGCTGGCATCAACTGTTGCAGTTTCTTTTGAGTCCAAGGTATTGGAAGGACTCCGGCCTGCCTCGAGTGTGTGCTAAGCCATGGATTGCTGTCACGTGATCAAGGCTTCTGCCGAAACGCGTTGTGTAATAAACACTCTGACCTGCACTACGTTGTTGCTGTGCCTTTACTACTGAGAGCATACTAACACTACTTGGAGTTTTTTGGAATATATATATATATATATATATATATATATATATCCAAAAACAAAGCTGCTCCCAGCATTGAGGCGCCACACACTTCATGTTTGAATATCCTTTATTGGAGCTTTCACAGGGATGGAGCAGCGTGCAGCAAAACTTCTTCTTCAGCCTTTTAATCCATACGCGTTTCGGGAGCCATCTCCCTTGGTCACTGGCACAGGCAATATCGGAGCGCGGCAGCAATGTTCACAGCGCAGCTGCGCTGATTTTAAATGTTTCCGCCCTGTGGGCGTGGGCAGCAGGTGCATGCTGGTACCTGGAGTTCTTTTTTAGTAATGTTGCCGTGAATCTCCGTGTCCAGTTGGAGCTTGGAAATTTCAGGGCTGTGAATGGGGTGTCAGTATTAACTACCCACTGTGGAATTTTAATAAATTACGGAGATTCACGGCAACATTACTAAAAAAGAACTCCAGGTACCAGCATGCACCTGCTGCCCACGCCCACAGGGCGGAAACATTTAAAATCAGCGCAGCTGCGCTGTGAACATTGCTGCCGCGCTCCGATATTGCCTGTGCCAGTGACCAAGGGAGATGGCTCCCGAAACGCGTATGGATTAAAAGGCTGAAGAAGAAGTTTTGCTGCACGCTGCTCCATCCCTGTGAAAGCTCCAATAAAGGATATTCAAACATGAAGTGTGTGGCGCCTCAATGCTGGGAGCAGCTTTGTTTTTGGATATAAATCGGTCTTGCTCGGACCGAGAGGTGCCCCGCGGCGGAAGAGCCGGTCCGCAACGTAAAAGAGGAAGAGACGTTGCAGGAACTCCGTGTCCAGTTGGAGCTTGGAAATTTCAGGGCTGTGAATGGGGTGTCAGTATTAACTACCCACTGTGGAATTTTAATAAATTACGGAGATTCACGGCAACATTACTAAAAAAGAACTCCAGGTACCAGCATGCACCTGCTGCCCACGCCCACAGGGCGGAAACATTTAAAATCAGCGCAGCTGCGCTGTGAACATTGCTGCCGCGCTCCGATATTGCCTGTGACAGTGACCAAGGGAGATGGCTCCCGAAACGCGTATGGATTAAAAGGCTGAAGAAGAAGTTTTGCTGCACGCTGCTCCATCCCTGTGAAAGCTCCAATAAAGGATATTCAAACATGAAGTGTGTGGCGCCTCAATGCTGGGAGCAGCTTTGTTTTTGGATATAAATCGGTCTTGCTCGGACCGAGAGGTGCCCCGCGGCGGAAGAGCCGGTCCGCAACGTAAAAGAGGAAGAGACGTTGCAGGAACTCCGTGTCCAGTTGGAGCTTGGAAATTTCAGGGCTGTGAATGGGGTGTCAGTATTAACTACCCACTGTGGAATTTTAATAAATTACGGAGATTCACGGCAACATTACTAAAAAAGAACTCCAGGTACCAGCATGCACCTGCTGCCCACGCCCACAGGGCGGAAACATTTAAAATCAGCGCAGCTGCGCTGTGAACATTGCTGCCGCGCTCCGATATTGCCTGTGCCAGTGACCAAGGGAGATGGCTCCCGAAACGCGTATGGATTAAAAGGCTGAAGAAGAAGTTTTGCTGCACGCTGCTCCATCCCTGTGAAAGCTCCAATAAAGGATATTCAAACATGAAGTGTGTGGCGCCTCAATGCTGGGAGCAGCTTTGTTTTTGGATATAAATCGGTCTTGCTCGGACCGAGAGGTGCCCCGCGGCGGAAGAGCCGGTCCGCAACGTAAAAGAGGAAGAGACGTTGCAGGAACTCCGTGTCCAGTTGGAGCTTGGAAATTTCAGGGCTGTGAATGGGGTGTCAGTATTAACTACCCACTGTGGAATTTTAATAAATTACGGAGATTCACGGCAACATTACTAAAAAAGAACTCCAGGTACCAGCATGCACCTGCTGCCCACGCCCACAGGGCGGAAACATTTAAAATCAGCGCAGCTGCGCTGTGAACATTGCTGCCGCGCTCCGATATTGCCTGTGCCAGTGACCAAGGGAGATGGCTCCCGAAACGCGTATGGATTAAAAGGCTGAAGAAGAAGTTTTGCTGCACGCTGCTCCATCCCTGTGAAAGCTCCAATAAAGGATATTCAAACATGAAGTGTGTGGCGCCTCAATGCTGGGAGCAGCTTTGTTTTTGGATATAAATCGGTCTTGCTCGGACCGAGAGGTGCCCCGCGGCGGAAGAGCCGGTCCGCAACGTAAAAGAGGAAGAGACGTTGCAGGAACTCCGTGTCCAGTTGGAGCTTGGAAATTTCAGGGCTGTGAATGGGGTGTCAGTATTAACTACCCACTGTGGAATTTTAATAAATTACGGAGATTCACGGCAACATTACTAAAAAAGAACTCCAGGTACCAGCATGCACCTGCTGCCCACGCCCACAGGGCGGAAACATTTAAAATCAGCGCAGCTGCGCTGTGAACATTGCTGCCGCGCTCCGATATTGCCTGTGCCAGTGACCAAGGGAGATGGCTCCCGAAACGCGTATGGATTAAAAGGCTGAAGAAGAAGTTTTGCTGCACGCTGCTCCATCCCTGTGAAAGCTCCAATAAAGGATATTCAAACATGAAGTGTGTGGCGCCTCAATGCTGGGAGCAGCTTTGTTTTTGGATATAAATCGGTCTTGCTCGGACCGAGAGGTGCCCCGCGGCGGAAGAGCCGGTCCGCAACGTAAAAGAGGAAGAGACGTTGCAGGAACTCCGTGTCCAGTTGGAGCTTGGAAATTTCAGGGCTGTGAATGGGGTGTCAGTATTAACTACCCACTGTGGAATTTTAATAAATTACGGAGATTCACGGCAACATTACTAAAAAAGAACTCCAGGTACCAGCATGCACCTGCTGCCCACGCCCACAGGGCGGAAACATTTAAAATCAGCGCAGCTGCGCTGTGAACATTGCTGCCGCGCTCCGATATTGCCTGTGCCAGTGACCAAGGGAGATGGCTCCCGAAACGCGTATGGATTAAAAGGCTGAAGAAGAAGTTTTGCTGCACGCTGCTCCATCCCTGTGAAAGCTCCAATAAAGGATATTCAAACATGAAGTGTGTGGCGCCTCAATGCTGGGAGCAGCTTTGTTTTTGGATATAAATCGGTCTTGCTCGGACCGAGAGGTGCCCCGCGGCGGAAGAGCCGGTCCGCAACGTAAAAGAGGAAGAGACGTTGCAGGAACTCCGTGTCCAGTTGGAGCTTGGAAATTTCAGGGCTGTGAATGGGGTGTCAGTATTAACTACCCACTGTGGAATTTTAATAAATTACGGAGATTCACGGCAACATTACTAAAAAAGAACTCCAGGTACCAGCATGCACCTGCTGCCCACGCCCACAGGGCGGAAACATTTAAAATCAGCGCAGCTGCGCTGTGAACATTGCTGCCGCGCTCCGATATTGCCTGTGCCAGTGACCAAGGGAGATGGCTCCCGAAACGCGTATGGATTAAAAGGCTGAAGAAGAAGTTTTGCTGCACGCTGCTCCATCCCTGTGAAAGCTCCAATAAAGGATATTCAAACATGAAGTGTGTGGCGCCTCAATGCTGGGAGCAGCTTTGTTTTTGGATATAAATCGGTCTTGCTCGGACCGAGAGGTGCCCCGCGGCGGAAGAGCCGGTCCGCAACGTAAAAGAGGAAGAGACGTTGCAGGAACTCCGTGTCCAGTTGGAGCTTGGAAATTTCAGGGCTGTGAATGGGGTGTCAGTATTAACTACCCACTGTGGAATTTTAATAAATTACGGAGATTCACGGCAACATTACTAAAAAAGAACTCCAGGTACCAGCATGCACCTGCTGCCCACGCCCACAGGGCGGAAACATTTAAAATCAGCGCAGCTGCGCTGTGAACATTGCTGCCGCGCTCCGATATTGCCTGTGCCAGTGACCAAGGGAGATGGCTCCCGAAACGCGTATGGATTAAAAGGCTGAAGAAGAAGTTTTGCTGCACGCTGCTCCATCCCTGTGAAAGCTCCAATAAAGGATATTCAAACATGAAGTGTGTGGCGCCTCAATGCTGGGAGCAGCTTTGTTTTTGGATATAAATCGGTCTTGCTCGGACCGAGAGGTGCCCCGCGGCGGAAGAGCCGGTCCGCAACGTAAAAGAGGAAGAGACGTTGCAGGAACTCCGTGTCCAGTTGGAGCTTGGAAATTTCAGGGCTGTGAATGGGGTGTCAGTATTAACTACCCACTGTGGAATTTTAATAAATTACGGAGATTCACGGCAACATTACTAAAAAAGAACTCCAGGTACCAGCATGCACCTGCTGCCCACGCCCACAGGGCGGAAACATTTAAAATCAGCGCAGCTGCGCTGTGAACATTGCTGCCGCGCTCCGATATTGCCTGTGCCAGTGACCAAGGGAGATGGCTCCCGAAACGCGTATGGATTAAAAGGCTGAAGAAGAAGTTTTGCTGCACGCTGCTCCATCCCTGTGAAAGCTCCAATAAAGGATATTCAAACATGAAGTGTGTGGCGCCTCAATGCTGGGAGCAGCTTTGTTTTTGGATATATATATATATATATATATATATATATATATATATATATATATATATATATATATATTTATTTATTTATTTTCACAGAAAAAAACAAAGGTTAAAGTAACGTTATGGTTAGGTGAAAATGTCCATTAAAACATCATAGGGTGCAGCGGGAGCCAGCATTGCAGGCAGGAGCGATCTGAGCTTTCCTGTCCGCAAGAGTACGGCAGGGAAACATATGACTGTTTTAACCATTCAGGAGCATTTTTAAGGCTCCCACCGGGAGGGATGCCTTCTCTACCCATGCTCCTGGTGGCAGAGAAACTGCTGTGTCCTGGGGGTAGTCTTCCTAGGACAAAGTTAGTGAGCTGGCTCCAGGGGCTGTGGTCCTGGGGCATTTTCGGACTTGGGGAGAGGAGCCACATGCCCCCTCTTCTTTTCGATTGCATTTGGCCCTGGGGGATGAGGTCACCGGGCCAGTTTCAGGCTTGGAGTGGGGGCCAAATGTCTTTCTCTCCTTTCTTTTAATGATAGCCCCGGGGATGGAGTCCCTGGGGCTTTTGCAGGTTCAGGGAGGGGGGCCACGTGCCCCACTAACCTCTCTAATTATTTTGCCCCACGGCATGGGGCCCCAGCACCTCTCAGATGCTGGGGGGGTGGACCACACACACCCTGCTCCTAAATTTTGTATTGTGCTGCCCCTGCCGGGCCCTGGCCCGCACTGGGGTTTCCTTTTTGTAGCACTGGAGTCCAGCGTGTTTTGTTTTAAATTTTACAGCAAATTGACAGCACTAGCTTTAATGGCCCGGTGATCTCATTTCCTGGGGCCATACTTTAATTATATGGAAGGGGGGTATGGACTCCATCCCTGCGGCCAAATACATTAATATTAGGGGAGGTGGCACGCGGCTCCGTCCCAGAGCTTCAATAGTTCCCGGGGACCCAATACCCAGGGGCCAAATGTTATTTATAAAGTGAGGGGAGCATGCAGCCTGCCTTGCTGAGCCCTAATGGACCCTAGAGACCCCATCCCCAGAGCAGAATTCTATTTATAAGGAGAGTGGGGCGCACCCCCTTCTTCGAAGCTTTGATAGGCCCCGGGGACCCCATCCCTCAAGGTTGAATTTCATTAATAAGGGGAGGGGGCTGCGGCCCCCCTCCCCGAGTCTTAATAGGCCCCAGGGACACCATCCCCTGGGGCTGAATTGCATAATAAAGGATAGCCAGGGCCGAATTCTATTTATAAGGAGAGTGGGGCGCACCCCCTTCTTCGAAGCTTTGATAGGCCCCGGGGACCCCATACCTCAAGGTTGAATTTCATTAATAAGGGGAGGGGGCTGCGGCCCCCCTCCCCGAGTCTTAATAGGCCCCAGGGACACCATCCCCTGGGGCTGAATTGCATAATAAAGGATAGGGGGCCGTGGGACCTCCCACCCGAAGCCATAATAGGCCCCAAGGACCCAATTCCCGAGGGGAAATGCCACAATAAAGGGGAAGGGGCACATGACCCCCCTCCCTTAGCCTTTTGTGTCCACTGGGACCCCATCCCCCAGGGCCTGTCCTAATTGTAGGTGGGTGCCCCAGTGGGCACATGGGGCACCCACCAACCAGCCAGCTCCCCACATACTGCGTTAACCAGCACTGCCGGTTGGGGAAAGCTATTTCTGCCTGCTCCCTTGGGTGGTATCAATCTATGTTTTCCTGCCTTCAGGAGCACGGGCAGGGAAAACAGGCCTTCCCTGCCAGCGGTCCTGCAGGTGTGGAAGGCATGTTTGCTTCCACTCCGTTGGAGATTTAAAAACGCTCCTGCAAGCCAGGAGCAAACATATATTGCCCTGCCCACCCTGATTAAGGCAGGGAAACTAGTGTGACCCAGGGGTGGGTTTCCAGGGATACAGTCTGTAGGCTGGCCCCAGGAATGGGGTTAACGGGGCCTTAACATGCTTAGGCCCCCTGACTTTAAGGTTCATGCGCCCGGCCCCTTTATTGGCAGGGCCACATGTACAGTGACGCCTGTGCTGGATGTGTGTGGGGTGAGTGTAAGCCAGCCCACATGGAATGCTTGGTGCTGGCAACTTGAAGAGTGGACACCAGTGCAATGGAAACTGAAAACACCTGCATAACAGAGTCAACTGCTGAGCAACATGGAGGGCACCAGAGAAAGTCCAGAGGACACCCAACATGCAAACAGAAGTGTCCGTGAGTTGCAGTGCACTGAGGTTGGGGCACCAGAGATGAGCGCGCTCATGTGAAGAAAAAGTCTTGGATTGTGTCCCTTCAAGATATTCCCGATGCAGATGCTGTGGGGTGTGTTAGACCTGCATCATCTTCCTCATCAACGTCCCTGGTTTACCACACTGCTTGAGGTGACATTGCTGCGCAACCTCTCCACAGCACAAAACTCAATCAGTAATGGACGATGGCTTGCGGTGCACTGATTTAGTGGCACCTAGAGTGCTGAGCAGGGTATCGGGCCGATGATGGCATCCACGACAGGTGTAAACAACTCCGTAAGTCTGTCAGGGCCACCGCTTCGACTCTGGCAGATGGCGGTTGGAGGTGGTCCTTGCGGTGGTGGCGTGTGCCTCCTGTGGTGATGCGATGTCCAGGCCCGTCAGGACTCGATTTGATGTGTGAGCCCTAGTGGGCCGCAGTTGAGTCCGGAGGCAGCGGACAGCGCAGGGCCACAGACACATGGCGTTGATAACCCCAAGGCCATCGCCTCAGAGGCCATCCAATATCGCAGAAGAAGGGGTCCCGGACCTGGCCAGCACAGAGTTAGTGGCCCCGAATGCACAGCGGCCGGCACAGGCACCCTGCCACAGGACTGTGATTTGCGGTGCACTGAGGTAGGGCCTGGTGCAGTGAGCGGGTCCTCATCGATGTTGAAGGTGAATGTGGTGGAGACTTGCGGGGGACAGAGGAAGGTATCCTCCAGGGCATGATGCGGAAGGTCTGATGTTATCCGGAAGCAGCAAATGGTGGAGTGGAATGCGACAACCTCGTTTTCACCACCAATTTGGTATCAGCTACATGAGGATGAAAACTACCCGCTAGTCCATAGGCTCAGACCCCACCAATGTACGACCAGAGAGTGTCCATGAATGTCAGGGAACAGACTTAGTGGCACCAGGGCTGAGAGAAGATGCAGTCTGCGATGATGCCGGTACACTGATATAAACTCCGCCATCGCTAAATCAGGACTCTGTGACCTACTGGACCATAGTGTAGGCCGGAGGCAACAGTCAGCAGTGGACCACAGTCACATGTCGTTGGCTCGCGATGCACAAAGTTAGTGACACCAGGGCAGTTGTCGGTAGTGTTCGATCACCTCCGTAACGATGATCCTATTCCCTCCAGACTGCAACGCGCCATCCTCTTACGCCTCTCCTTGCGTGCGATAATATGTATTCTGCGTTTGAATAATTGATGATCAGTTCCAATTCTGTGACCTACGTGCGCAGAGTAGGCCGAGGGCAGTAGTCCGCGTAGGCCCACAGACACGTGTGGTTGTAATGCTATGCACAGACTTGGTGGCACCACATCGAAGGGAGTATAGTGACATAAACTCTGCCTTAAATAATGTTCACTGCCATGGTGTAATCAATACTCAGTTCCAAATGTGTGACATTCTTGACCGTAGTGTTGGCCGGAGCAGCAATAGAGTACGTCAACGAGAAAGGAGTAAAGCGGGCCTGTGTCGTGGAGGCTGTGATGGTCTGAGGAGGCTGCCAGTGTTGCGGGCCTCGAGCTTGGAGCTTGCGCCGGCACGTGGTGGGCCCTCCATGACACATGCTGGTGTCGGCAGGTGATCAGTGTGGCCTGGCTACGTAGGGGCGGGCCTGACGGGTTCGGGGCCCAGTGGGCCGGGGTACAGCTGGCGCACAGGATCGCAGACAACTCAGCTCAGGAGGACGGCGTCGGCCTCATGGCGGGGTGAGAGGCGCCACCCTGGCAGAGACGTTGGGCATTCCGGAAGAGGACCACGCCCAGGGCTATGTGCTTTTTATTCACACCGCTACGCTGGCTAGGCGTACGCTGGGCCATCCCGCTCCGCTCACACTTACGGGAGGACGTAACAGGCAACATTTCCGTGAACTCTCCACTGGCTGGGGGGATGTGGTTGTGTCCACTGTCCAGTACACTCCATACACCAGAGGTGTATGTCGCCATGGATATGGGTGTGTTATGCATACTGCGGTCTGTCCAGCACATCGCCGCCACTCTTGGCATTGTGTACTTTCCGAATCATGGTTCTCCTGCCTCCTTCACACGTGCCTGGTTCCCAGTTCTCCCCACATTCTGCTATTGTGTGGCTGAGATGCCATGCCATTGATGGCACATGTTCACGGCTTGCCCAGGTTACCATTGTAAGTTGTTCTGTGGTGGGTGGGCATGTTGTTTTGAATGTTGTATGTGATTTTGTGATGTGTGCATTGCCAGAGTTGTGAGTTGCATGGTTGTGGAGTTGAGGTGTGTGGGGTGTTCATTTGGTACTTGCCAACGGGCAGTGCATTCTCATTGCTGCCATCCTGGAAGCCCTGGTTGATGATGGACTGTCAGAGGATGATGGAATCATGCACACTGGCTGGGTATTTGGCAGCGACGTTAGTGGAGATTCAACGGTGTTCGGATGTTACCTGCACATTGATGTGAGACGTGTGCTTTCTGTTGCAGTGAATGTTTGCTGTGCCACAAGGGGGCACAAGTAGGACATGTGTGCTGTGGGTTGCCCCCAACACGTCCGTGCATCCAGCTATGGCGTATGGTCCTTGCTTGGTCTCCCGGGGTTCCTGCGCATTGTGGTAGACGTATAGATACTGGGGTACCAGGCAGATGATGGCATCCAGGACAGGTGTGAGGGACTTGGATGCGGCTGGCCGTGAGACTTCTCCGACTCTAGCGGGTGTTGGTTGGGGGGTACCAGAGGCCAACAGGTGCAGCACCGCCGGCAGCTTGGGGTGGGGTGGGATGTTGGTTATCCGCTGTGTTGGTCCCGCCAGCCTGTGGGCAATGATATTCAGGATGCGTAGGATTGTTGTCCTTTTGAGCCTGTAGTGGGCAATGATATACTCTGGTATCATGTCTGTGAGGCTGGTGCATTTTCTGAAGGTCCGCGGTCTGTGTCTGCGCTGCCTCTGTGGTGGTCCGGGGGGGTGGTGCGGGGTGGGTCCGGGGGGTGGTGGCGGTCCTGGGATGGTGGCAGTGGGTGTTGTGGCCCTGTTGGGGCTCCGAGCTGCATGATGAGTAGCTCCATGGCATCTGTTGTTCTTCAGGTGTGGCTGTGGCCTGGGCTCCCTTTTGTGGTGCCGGCTGCCGTCCGACTTTACACCAGGTCAGAGCAGGTGTTAATTTCCGGCTGCTAACGCGCCTTATCGCATGTTTTGTGGTCGTATCGCCATTGTGCCTGGTCGTTGAGAATGTTGCGAAGTGGTGCTGTTGCGGCTTTTTGCTCGGGAACGCCTAATCTGCATCTCATTAGCGATTGTTGCCGGGATCATCTGTGGCGATGTTTTTTGCGGGTGCTATCGCAGGTAAACTGGTGCTATGTAGGGGCTGTTGGCACCAGCTTCTGAGTGGGGTGATAAATTTATTGCGACTTTGGCTGCGATAAAGTGCCGTTAACTCGGCGATAGCTCCTTGAGAATATGGCCCTTTGTCTTGATGTCTTTCTCTACTTTGTATCCTCTCTGTGTGAGAGTAAAAAGAAGAGATATAGGGGCATATTTACAAGAAAGTGGCAAAGCGTGTTGTTAAGCCAAGAAGGCTAGCACCAAGCTTCGTCACTTTATAAACGCAGGGCTGCACCATATTTACAACAATATGGTGCAGTCCTGTTTCCCCCCCCCCCCCTGCACTGGCGCTAACTTTAGCAGACTAGCATCAACGCAGGCATCCTTGCACAATAGTGCAAGAGTGTCTGCATTGAGGGGGAGATTGCTTATGTGCAGGAAGGTGTCCCTTCCTGCACATAAACAATGTTAAATGCCTCTTTGTAACTTCTGTGTGTGCTGCTTAATGCAGCACACATAGAAGTTGCAAAACGGATTTCTTTTTTAAGTGATTGTTTATGTGGAGGAAGGGGGACCTTCCTGCACATAAACAATCATTGGCGTTTTGCTGATTCTAGGTTTGCTGCACAAAGCAGCACACATGGAAAAAGTAAAAACGAGGAGAAATAAAGCATTTCAGGTTTTCCCTGGTCATAACTTTGGTGCTGCCCCCTATTTACGCTGCTCTTGTAAATAGGGGGCAGCATCAAAATCAATGGGTGTTGCGGTGGAAAACCCACCGCAACACCCATTGCCCTCCCCTTTCATGCTAAGTGTAGCATGAAAGGGTGCCTTATTTAAGTGTTAAGCCAAGTTAAGTGGCTTAATGCTGCTTTGTAAATAGGGAGAAGCCCCTATCGCCACCATAACATCTGAAAAAGTGATGTTGTGGTGGCAATAGGGGCTTGTAGATATGCCTCATAGTATTTTTCCTACACTGTTGTACAGTAGGACTGCAAATAAATATGTCATATCGACATATTGCAACAACGTACTGTCACACAGAAAGTTTGACAGATCATTTTTCACCTACGATAGGAGAGCGCTGTCAAATAATGACTGTTTAGATGTAGAGGGATGCTAATGAAAACATTTTTTAAACCTATGACAGGGAAAAAATTAGCATCCTGGAGAATATTTGACAAAATAATGGAAGGGTCGGGACCAATTGGGAATTCTGGCAACACTACATCATTCAGGGGGCTCAGGTCTTGAACCTTATGCCAAGTATTACCCTCGGACTTCCTAACTGGGTAAATAGGTGTATTATAAGGAGCTACTCATGGTATATTACTCCTAGCTCTAGCAATGGTTGTACAGTAGTGGCAATGGTCTCGGCTGCTTCTTTGGAAAGAGGATACTGTCTCACCCTAGGTAAAATAGCACCTTCCTTCAGTGTAATTCTAAATGGAGTAGCAGTACAAATAAGGACTACATCACGAGGACCCTTAGTCCACAAAGTATCTGGTACTTGGGAAAGATCTGCAACAGAATTTAAAGGCTCTACCTTGTGTGGTTGTCCTTACTTCCAATACTGTTCTCAATGGTATGTCATCCCTAAAGACTATAACTGTTTTCTTGGAATTATCATCAACCAGTTGATAATCCAGTATTTTTTAACCTTTTTACATGGCTCAATGAACATAGTGCATGCCCATGAAACATGGTTATGATCACAGGCTGAGTGCTGTAGTATTGTGTTATCTGTTAGGCTTTCACTTGCATTATCAACTCATTCTCAGATATCCAAGAATATTGCCCTCGTTGCCAGAACAGGATCTCTTTGAGTAATTGGACCTCCCTTCCCAGTAACGCTGGTGTTACCTATCTTATTGTATATACTACTGTGGTAAATGCTTCTATATCAGTGGGTCAAGATCTGATTTGGTCCCCAGTAGAAGAATCTACTGATACAGCCATGATTCTAGAAGGAGGAACTCCAGGGGTAGAACAAATTATAGTACCATCAGGCTCAAAATGAATATTAATGTTAACTTAGCCATAAGATCTCTCCCCAATAGATTTGCTGGGGCAGCCGGAGAGAATAACAAACAGCCTTTAATGTACCTCCCTCCTATTTCCATCTCCACTGGTTTAGTAGACTGAACCCTCATCATCGCCCCAGAGAATTCTTGTGTGTTCATTGATCAGAAATTAGACGGTCTTCCTCGTTAATACAAGATCGGGTTACTCATGTGTCTATAAGGAACGCATACATCTTGTTTTTGATAGCTACCTTCACAGTGGGTTCCTCATCTGGCCTGTGCATCACTGACAATACTGGACACATTGAACTTCTTTGTGGGCCCCTCTATTGCATATATCCTCCCACATAATTTGTTTGGAAGGGATGTCTTCCTCTCACAATCACACCTCTCTGTCAACTTTGAGGTGGAGTTGCCATGGGGGTGCTTGATAACTTTGTTGTGTCAACATTTGTTGCACTTGAGGTATTACTGGTTGCTCTACATTTTGTGGTGGTGTATGAGGTACATATATTATTTACAGGTTTGATTGTGGCTGCACTACTGTATTCCCTGGATGACTGTAACCTCCTGTCCTTCCACTTTGTCCGTCCCATTTCTTAGTCTTGCAATCGTTTATTAAATGTCTATATCTGTGACAGTAATGACATGCTTGATCCATCCTCTGGAGACCTATCCTGTCCCTTCCTATTCCTCCTCATCCTCCTCTGGTACTTCCTTGTGCCCTCACACTATACTGCTAATGTGGATACTGTTGTTGGACGGTCCCTGGGACCGATCACACAGACATTGCAGTCATCTGAGTCGTAGCTGCTACATCAACTCCTTCCATTGCTACTTTGTTTGCCAATTTTTGCTGCACTAACTTGGCTGCTGCTTTCTCTGTTACCTCCAGCTTGTTCTCTTTCTCCTGCTTCTTTTTACAAAAATGAATTATATGTGCCTGTATCTCTATCCAGACATATTTATACTTGACAAGGGGAAACCCGTAAGGTAGGAAGGACCTAGGGTACTTACTATTTTGAAAAACAATAGGTCCTTCAAAAACAATTCAACATAGGAGAAATATAGACCAGAATCGGCTCTATATAATTATGCAATGCCCAGCCAGACATTGAAGTTTAATGAACAAGAAAACGGATAAATTAAACATACGTGTAAATATTGAGTGGGACACAGTCCTGCGTCCTTCAACAATTAACATAATTACAAACAATCACACATAAAAGACATTTATCAGGCTGAAGAGAGAAGCTTATTGCCGATAAGGAATACAAGGGCAAGCTTTCAAGACGGTACATTAACATGCACAAATTTTAACATATGTGTTTAACATGCATGTTTGTACACAGGGTCGACGACGTTTTGATCTATTTAAGCAATACATAGATCATCATCAGGACTAGTGAATAAACAAGCCTGAGAGTACAATTCCTGTGAAAAGATGAAGGGGAAGGAATAGAGAAGGAAAGAAGACATACATTAAAAACGACCCATAGATACTGAGAATACTTAAAATGGCAGTAATTATGCACGACATGGCATAAGCGAATCTTGAGCCAACGGAGACTAATGCAAGTCAGAAGGAACTTATTCTCATTTTCAATAAACAATAGAAAAGGTTGTTATGCAAGGAGAAAGGAAGAAGAAATGCAAAGGCGCAATTACCTCAAATACAAAGGTGAGAAAGGAGGCATGTCAACTAGATGTGAGTAACCAATAACAGAATGAACCCTGAGGATAAACGGGGTGAGTGAGGTCTGTAGACCGTGAATTTACGGTACGCGATCGGCGGCGTGAAAATTTGGCTGGTACACTGTTAATCGCAATTAGGGGTGTGAAAATAACAAACAGTAATACAAATTAATTGGGTACATATAGCCAAGGTGATGTGAACTATATGTGTGGTGACCTAATACGAAAACCCGGATGGCAGTAATTCAGTGAAGCCCGATCGGCGACGTGAAAAGATCTGGGGGACTGCAGGCATAATGATCATTGTGATTGAGCCTGGAAACTGACCTCGAGTGGAGGCGAACAGAATCGTTGCTGCCGGATGGGAGGAACCCGGATGGGGTTATTGTCCGGAGGACCAGCGGCCAGGGGGAAGATCACAGGTAAAGGCGAACGCTGGAACTGAAGGGGAGGGAACAGACAGTGAGGGGATGGGAAGAAGGAAGGAGCCACGGTTAAGGGGGAATAAATCCTTGGGACTCACCACTTGTTCGTGACGGCGGTTGACCGGAGCTGTAGGGATAGTTGGCTTCCGTGTGAGGCGGCTTGACAATACAAGGTGCGCCTAAGGGAGAACGTAGTAAGGGAGTCAGAAGGGTATGGGGGGGGCCATTGAGGGATGAAAGAGGGACGAGACAGGGCCTTACCGGAGATCCAGTGTGCTGCACGATCGCAGGGTGAAAATGGTGACAGACGAACAATTATTTGAACAAGCCCGGGAGAGACACGTGACCTACCACGAGCGTGTCATGTGACCGGACGTGCAGTGTGAGCGGACATAGGCAGCCGTAAGGGGATTTATGGCGGCCATATTGGGTCAGTGTTGGTGATCAGGGAGTGATAGAGTTAAGAATAAGAAACAGCAAGGAGTACATTCAAGAAGATTAAATTAATTGAATTGACAAGAATGAATTACAATTGATTCAAACAGAAAAGGAATACTTGACAAGTGTTAGATAAAAAAAGTTTTTGAATAAAAAAACGATTCTTTAAATAAGGGCCAGCCAATCCTCATTTCTATTGAGACCGTTGCGGATTGTGTCCAAAAGAATAATGAGCTTCAACTCCTCTTTATTGAGGATTTGTGCCAAGTCACCGCCTCTTGGTGGCAGCTTGATGGTTCGTAGAACTGTCCATTTGATCTCGTTGTCTTGGTGGTTAGCCAGTTTGAAATGTTCAACCAATGGTGCATTTGGGACATTACAGCGGATCCTGCTGCGATGTTGTCCGATTCTTGTTTTGATCTTCTGGGTTGTCTGACCAATGTAGTTCTTGTTGCATGGACACTGAATCAAGTAAATCACGTTACATGTGTTGCAGTTCGAGAAACCATTAGATTTAATCACAATGTTACCAAAAGAAAAAGTTTTCCCTTCCATTGTATAGTCACATAAATTACAATTACCACACTTAGCGTGTCCAACCAAGGGCGTCAGTCCCCAATGAGCATTCAGTGTAGTTGGGGGTGCTTTTCTGGGGATCGCAGCACGCACTAGATGGTCTTTCAAATTTCGATTTTTACGGAAGGCAAACAATGGTCTTTCTAGATTGAGCATACCCACATTAAGTATGGGCCAATGTTTAAGAACAGATTTGCGAACATGGTTGGAAATTACCGAGAAGGTGGTCACACATACAATTCTTTTAGTCTCTTTTTTGGGTTTAGGTGTAAGCAAGACTTCCCTAGGGCAATACCAGGCCCGTTTCTGCGCGTTGCGGACAAGTCGCTTAGGGTAACCACGAGCTTTCAGTTTATCTGAAAGAACTGAGGCCTCAATGAAGTAGTTTTCTTTAGAGAAATAGTTGCGCCGAATACGCAAGAATTGAGAGTAAGGTAGAGAATCCCTCCTTTCTCACCTTTGTATTTGAGGTAATTGCGCCTTTGCATTTCTTCTTCCTTTCTCCTTGCATAACAACCTTTTCAATTGTTTATTGAAAATGAGAATAAGTTCCTTCTGACTTGCATTAGTCTCCGTTGGCTCAAGATTCGCTTATGCCATGTCGTGCATAATTACTGCCATTTTAAGTATTCTCAGTATCTATGGGTCGTTTTTAATGTATGTCTTCTTTCCTTCTATATTCCTTCCCCTTCATCTTTTCACAGGAATTGTACTCTCAGGCTTGTTTATTCACTAGTCCTGATGATGATCTATGTATTGCTTAAATAGATCGAAACGTCGTCGACCCTGTGTACAAACATGCATGTTAAACACATATGTTAAAATTTGTGCATGTTAATGTACCGTCTTGAAAGCTTGCCCTTGTATTCCTTATCGGCAATAAGCTTCTCTCTTCAGCCTGATAAATGTCTTTTATGTGTGATTGTTTGTAATTGTGTTAATTGTTGAAGGACGCAGGACTGTGTCCCACTCAATATTTACACGTATGTTTAATTTATCCGTTTTCTTGATCATTAAACTTCAATGTCCGGCTGGGCATTGCATAATTATATAGAGCCGATTCTGGTCTATATTTCTCCTATGTTGAATTGTTTTTGAAGGACCTATTGTTTTTCAAAATTGTATCTCTATCCAGGGTTTGGCTTCCAATGGCACTATATTATGAAGATTAACCTACACATTAGAGGGCAAACCTATCACCACTACATTATAAAACAACATGGCATTTCCCTTTATTACTTCCCAATCCTGACCTGATCCTTGAGTCCACTTTTCTTTCATCCTGCTGAGAACCCGGGCGGGGTCCTCATTCGGCTGTATTAATTGAGCCATGAAAACAGACTCTACCCAGTTGGAATCAATCCTCCCTTGTGACTGGTCTGACCATCACATAATTACTTTCCACATCAAGAAGGAAGTCAAGCCACTCTCTGTCCAACCGACGAGAACGAGAATTTGGAAGAGGAACCTAGAAAACATTACCCCTGCCTCTCTCACAACCGCTAGTCACACCCTCACACCCCCACTGGATGGTCTCAAAGATATACATGTTCTAACCAATCACTACTTTCACTCTATGAACCAGGTACTAGACAACTTAGCCCCCCTACAACTGAAAAGAGTCACCGCAAAAGGATCAAACCCCTGGTATGATGGTAGGCTAAATGAAGACAGAAGATCTCTAAGAACAGTTGAAAGACAATGGAGAGCTGCCCCATCTGCTGCCCACCTCAAATTGCTAAGAAGAGAAATTCCTATTATAGAAAGATTAGACGATCGAAAGCTGACTTCATTCGTCAACAATTAGACCAAGCCAAGAATCGTCCCAAAAGACTATTTGAAATAATCAACGCTCAATCTAAGGGTGTCTCCCACTCTCCCCAAGCTAATCCCGAAACACTTCCCAATTGTGAGGATCTTGCATCCTTTTTCACAACAAAGACTGAAAACTTAAAGACAGTCCTACTTAACGATCTATTATCACATACTGACCCACAAATGAGTGGCTCACCGACCACACCTAGTATCCTGAGAATCTGATCTACAAAGCTCGAACTGAAGAACAATGCCTCCTGGACCGACTTCAGCTTTAACAACGAAGAAACTATTTTAAAAATGATCACAGCACTGAATCCTTCCAATCACTTCACAGACCCTCTCCCAGCAACCCATTTAAAAACCTTCACTCCACTGCTATTGCCCCTATGGACTAGGATTATAAACACTTCCCTTTTACAAGGAATCATCCCAGACATCCTCAAAGTTGGTCAGATATCCCCCATCCTAAAAAAAACATTAGCGGACCCATCTGACCTGAATAACTATCGCCCAATTTCCAACATCTCGACCCTCGCCAAACTGCTAGAAAAATGTGTCCACGTGCAGCTTAGTAATCACATAGATCACTTTAATCTGCTCGATCAATTCCAATCAGGCTTTCGATCAGGGCACAGCACAGAATCAGCCATGACCTACATAATTGATGACGCACTACAAATATTGGATAAAAACAAGGGATGCCTGCTAATCTTGCTTGACCTCAGCCTTCGACATAGTCAAACATGACAATCTTCTAGACCTCCTGAAACACAGGATTAGTCTATCTGGTACTGTGTTAAACTGGTTCACGTCCTTCCTCCAAAACAGAACACAAAGATTCAAGATTAACCAATCGTTATCCAACCCCTCCCCGTTCACTATGTTTATGGAACCTCTCACTGAGCTTCTCAATTCATCAAATATCCAATATCACATGTATGCCGACGACACACAACTTTACATTAAGGTCCACTCACTTGAAGACATCAAGTCCCTTAATAGAACACTCCATAAAACACAGATCTGGCTGGCAGAGAATCATCTAAAACTAAACACCCTAAAAACTGAATTTTCTCCTGATTGCTCCTCCCAACCAAATAACCACCATCCGTGAATGGATGAAGCACATTACAGCACTCGATGGTCAACCTATCATCATTGATTCAGCTAAATCACTGGGAATAACCTTGGACAATAAGTTAAATATGCAGAAGCACATCAGCGCTGCAACCAAAGGAGCTAATTTTCAGATTAACACCTTGAGAAAACTGAAACCCTTCATACCGGCCAGTGACTTTAAACAGGCAGTTCAATCTCTAGTAATTCCCAAAGTGGATTATGGAAGTATTGCTCTTTGCGGCCTACCCAGATCAACGACCGCTCCTTTAAGAGCCTCAGTAAATACAGCCGCTAGACTCATCACAGGCTCCAAAAGAATCTGCCACATCTCCCCTGATCTTCGTGCCCTCAACTGGATTCCTTTTGAGGCCAGAATTCATTTGAAAATCGCCTGTATGACACATAAGGCCTTACATCACAAAACACCGAGATACCTAGCGGAGAAATTGGTACTATCGGGTGGTAACAGATCCACTAGGAGCTCCAATAATCTTCTACTTAAACCACAACGGTTCTCCGAGAAGAAAACATACTACCGCTCCTTCTCAGGAATGGCTCCCAGGATTTGGAATGCCTTGCCCCAAGAAACGAGACTTAATCCATCCGCAGCTTTTTTTAAAAAAGAAGTGAAATCTATTCTTCTGGCCAAATTCACTTGACTCATTGAAATTCCCCTGTAAATACGTGCTATTCGTGTATGTTCACCTTTACCGTATTCACCTAATTCACGATACTTTTACGTTTTTATGTTGATATTTCTGCACGGTAAAGCGCTCTGATACCTGCAAGGGTCTTGTTCGCGCTATATAAAACTGTCAGAATAAATAAATAAATGAGATACCCAATGTCTGGCCTATCAGGATACATCTTCCTCAGCTGATCCCAGATTACTGTCCAGACTAAGTTGATCATCATACCTTCATACCATCATACCTTGTTTCAGTGATGGTAAAATTTCTCACTCCAGCCTTATGGAAAACAATATCTGTCTCATCTCCTATAAGAGAGATAAGTAAACTATTTATGTCCCCTACTGCCAGGGCAATGCCTGCAGTTTGCTTTTCAAAGGACCTAACCCCTATCCCTGCTCCCTCTGTAAGTGACGGTAACAACTTTTTAAGATTCTCCTTGTCCATTTGTGGTGAAGGAACATAATGAGTTGCTCCAGGTCCCTTACGTATCAGGGTCATCTGGTATACAGGAGTAACAGAATGTTGGGGGTTGTGCTGTCTGGCATATTTTTGCCACACATGCAAGCACTTCCGCATTTAGAGATACTCTCAGTCTGGATCTCCCTCACCATAAAGAATGCAATCCTCAGCAATTGCCATGTCATGTGGATCAAAGGACACTTCTCTTGCCATGGACTCATCTGCAGGACTAAACCTTCAGTACATCCTGCTAAATTATCCACATAGAGTAAAACAATGTATCAACTATTTTCCCCTTCGGCGACTATCTCTTTAGGGGTGAGATCAGTGCAGCGCATAACTGATTGGATACTCATCTGCTGCATCGGTCTATAGTGTAGTGTTAATTCTCCTATAGCTTCACAAGATTCCATCCTGGGATCTGTCTGGCCATGTGTTCCCTAAAATCACAACCACTCAAGCTCTGTTGCTTAGGGACCCCTAGCTTTAGAGAATATGTCCTGTTCTCCTTCTCTAGTGTTGGTGCGATTAGCAATCCCATTGATCCCTTCGTATGGTCATGGTCAATAAGGGGCCTTTCTTGAGTACTCAAGCCATAAGAAGGGTGCCTAGCCTTTGGAGATAAAAGTATTCCTCCCCTGTTGTCTACGTGGCTATGTACTGACTCTACTCTATTTTCCATCCTCCTAAAACTTCCTTGAATCTGTCCTGATAAATGATCACAATATTCTTCTCTCCTTGCTTCCCTTGCATCTTTTCTATCCTCACTTTGTGATAACAATTCCTGAACACTTTCTGGTTAAACTATTACACTCTCCTTCTCCTTCTGCCAAGGTGGTACATTATCCTGTGTCCTACATAATCCTTATCTCTTTCTTGAGATATTGGCTATTGTGCCATACTAACAGCCCAATCTATATAGGTATTCCATTTAGCATCATCTACATCTCTCTGTTGTGGGGCAGACATCCTCTCCTTGACCCCTTCACTGCTAGGCCTGTTCCCCTCCTGTGGTAAGCTTCTTTTGGCTAGTTCGCGCTTAGGCCCCTGTAACTTTTTGACCACATAAGGTATCCACGGCAAATTTGCATCCTTTTTACCAACATCATGGGGATTCTAAAGGTGCACAGGGTTTGTGGATTCCCCTGGAGGCGGCCCAGAAATTAGCCAAAATACACATAATTTTGTTTTTGGGGGAAAAATGCGAAAAAAGGTCTACAGATGAAAGCGTCTGTTTTTTTCCCTGCAAAGGGTATCAAAAAGGGGTTGTGGTGCTGAAATCACCATCTTCCCAGCTTTGAGGTGCGAGCAGACCTTTGTCAGAAAACCAAAAAGCTTTACACAGTTTTGGCATTTATCTGGGACATAGCCTATTTTTGCTATTTTTTGTGCTTTCAACCTCCTTCCAGTTAACTATAGAAATGGGTATGAAAACAATAATAGATCCTGGAAAGCTATACATTTCTAAAAAGTGGACAAAATTCTGAATTCAGCAAGGGGTCATTTGTGGAGATCTTTTCTTTATAGAAACAAACAGTTAAATATAGGAAAAATTAAAAATTAGTTGAAAAAAAACAGCCATTTGTGTCAACATTTTCACCTGTAACTTCTTCTAATTGAGGCAGCTATTTGAAAGCAATATACCGTTACATTCGCTGGACCTTTCTGGTAGTGGCGATATATAGGACTTGTAGGTTCACCAAGAACCCGATGAACCCAGAGCCAATAACTGAGCAGCGTCTTGCAAATTTTTTTTATTATGTGCCTGGTATATAGCAATTATTCTGGGAAAATTTATACATGGAAAATTCGGTATGAAAGACACCTATGTATTTCTGAAATAGTAACAAAATATAGAGTTTAGAAACAGTAGATATTTGCACATTTCCGAAATTGGGAGTACCCATGAGAATTATAGGTCATTTTTCAAAATGACTTCTATTTTACACATTGTATTTCATTTGGAAGGCAGAAATGAATCGAAAGTCAATAGGTAATAACAGTTGCTCTACAATTCTGTGTTACCCAAAGTCTCCCGATAAAAATGGCACCTCACTTGTGTGGGTAGGCCTATTACCCGCGACAGGAAACGGCTCAAAACGCTACCTGGACACACCACATTCTCACAGTGAAAAATGACCCTTTTTTCGCAAAGTGCCTAGCTGTAGTTTTTGAACCCTAGCTCTGCCGGCACCTAGGGAAACCTAGCAAACCTATACAATTTTGAAAACTAGACACCAAGGGGAATCCAGAATGGGGTGACTTAACTGGCTCTCACCAGGTTTTGTTACCCAGAATCCCTTGCAACCTTAAAAAATTGTCCAAAAAAACACATTTTCCTCACATTTCTGTGGTGGAAAGTTCTGGAATCTGCGTGGATCCACAAAATTCCACCCACCCCACGTTCCCCAAAGTCTTTTGAGAAAAACAGTACCTCACTTGTGTGGGTAAGCCTAGTGCCCGCGAGAGGAAACGGCCCAAAACGCAACGTGGACACACCACATTTTCACAGTGAAAAATGACCCTCTTTTTGCAAAGTGCCTAGCTGTCGTTTTTTAACCCTAGCTCTGCCGGCACCAAGGGAAACCTAGCAAACCTATACATTTTTTAAAACTAGACACCCAGGGGAATCCAGGATCGGGTGACTTGACTGGCTCTCACCAGGTTTTGTTACCCAGAATCCCTTGCAACCCTAAAAAATTGTCAAATAAACCACATTTTCCTCACATTTTTGTGGTGGAAAGTTCTGGAATCTGCGTGGATCCACAAAATTCCACCCACCCCGCATTCCCCAAAGTCTTTTGAGAAAAATGATACCTCACTTGTGTAGGTAGGCCTAGTGCCCACAATAGGAAACGGCCCAAAACGCAACGTGGACACACCACATTTTCACAGTGAAAATTGACCCTTTTTTTCCAAAGTACATAGCTGTAGTTTTTTAACGCTAGCTCTGCCGGCACCTAGGGAAACCTAGCAAACCTATACATTTTTTAACACTAGACACCCAGGGGAATCCAGGATGGGGTAACTTGACTGGCTCTCACCAGGTTCTGTTACTCAGAATCCCTTGCAAGCCTAAAAAATTGTCCCAAAAAAATAAATTCTCACATTTCTGTGGTGGAAAGGTCTGGAATCTGCGTGGATCCACAAAATTCCACCCTCCCCACTTTCCCCAAAGTCTTTCGAGAAAAACAGTGCCCCAAAGAGCCCAAAATGCGGGTACTTGGGCCTCCCACACGAGTGAGGCACCATTTTTATCGGGAGACCTGGGGGAACGCTGGGTGGTAGGAAATTGGTGTCAGCCCGGTGATGCCACAACTTTCCCACACAAAAATGTGTGAAAAAGGTGATTTTTTTTCAGCCAAATTTCAGGTTTGCAGGGGATTCTGGGTAAGAAAACGTTGGGGGGTCCACACAAACCATACCTTCCTGGAATACCCCGGGTGTCTAGTTTTCAGAAATGTGTGGGTTTGGTAGGTTTACCAAGATGGCCGCCAACCCCAGGGCCAAAACCTCATGGGACCCCACTTGAAAACCAGGTTAGTTTGTGATAGGTAATTTTGATGTCGCCTCACTAGGTTTTGGGCCCTTGCCTGTCGCGGGTCCATGATCCACCCACGCGAGTGAAGTACCATTTCTATTGGGATAGTTGGACAAAGGCGGGGGTAGGAAATTTGTTGTTTCTGTTTGCAGAGTAAAGATTTTGCCACAATAATGCAAGAAAAATGTGACAGAAACAATTTGACATCACCATGTACTCCCATAGGTGTTTAGTTTACGACCATATCTACAGTTGGTTGGTTATTCTTAGATGGAATGTACACCTTGGCAGAGAGACAAAAAAGACAAAGATTACTGCACAGCCATCTCTTCCTCAAGCATGCACACATACTGGTTGGATTTGGCATGAGGGCGAGTGATGTTTCAGTATATAAACTTTTATTAACAAGAGATTTCACAAAAATGAAGTGCACTGTCAATAATTGAAAGGACAAAAAACTGAGCCAGTGACTCGCAGCTCGTGAGTGGTAAAGCCACGTCAAGGCACCAACCGCTTTACAGGCCATTCACACACCTTTCATACGTGATACACACAAGACCATTCACACTACCAGGCACAAAACCAACACATTACAACATTCACAAAAAGGGACAAGGTACACCCGGCTTGAGAAAGAAAGAGAAGACAAATATTTCTACACACCCACCTATTCCTCAAGCACACAGACATACTGGTTGGATTTGGCACAAGGGTGAGTGATGGTTCAGTATATACAGTTGTATTAACCAGAGATTTCACAAAAATTAAATGCACTGTTAATAATTGAAAGGACGAGAAACTGAACCATTGACTCACAGCTCGTGAGCTGTAAAGCCACGACAAGGCACCAACCTCTTTACAGGCCATTCATACACCTTTCATACGTGTGACACATACAAAACCATTAACACCACCAGCCGCGGGCCCAGAACATTACAACACTCACACCAGCAGACAGTGCCATTCAAGGGTCCATCACTTTATCACGCCCACATTCCTGACACAGCAACCACACCAGCTCACGGATTGCATGGAGTGGCATTTGGCTAGCAGTGTGTTTAGTGACCAGCATCTAGTCACTACTCATACACCGCCAGCCAAGCGCCAGTCCATGTACGCTGCCAGCCAAGCGCCAGTCCACGCACACCGCCAGCCAAGCGCCAGTCCACACACACCCCAGCCAAGCACCAGTCCACGCACACCACCAGCCAAGCACCAGTCCACACACACTGCCAGCCAAGAGCCAGTCCACGCACACCGCCAGCCAAGCGCCAGTCCACGCACACAGCCAGCCAAGCGCCAGTCCACGCACACAGCCCTCCAAGCACACCGCCAGCCAAGTGTCAGTGCATGCACAGAGCCAGCCAAGCGCCAGTCCATGCACACCGCCAGCCAAGCGCCAGTCCAAACACACCGCCAGCCAAGCGCTAGTCCACGCACACCGCCAGCCAAGCGCCACTCCACGCACACAGCCATCACATTTAGGATTTTTTCATACAAAAAAGAAAACACAAACAAATTGCAAATAGATACAAATCTACTAACACAAAATCTGAAACTAAATACACTACACAAATGCCAACCTTGAAACCGAACAAAAAATATTTAAACAATAGAGACCAGGCAGTTCCCTTTACCACTCATGGATGCTTCCAAAAATTGTTTTGCGTGTGGTACACTCTAAAACAAGCAGGCACACACAGCCCAGGGTTAGAAGGACACTCGGGGCAGTACATACGAGTCTCCTTCCGCGTACCTCTTCGCCAACAGACTCTACATCTCCTACTGGGAAAGTCTTTGGAGGGTGTGGGAGGAATGTGATCAGGAACGTGGCAATCTTTCAATCTAGCTACATCCTCCATCACTCCAACTCTAGGAACACTTGCCTGTTCCACTACAACAAGGCTGCCTATTACAGACTCCTGAAACTTAGCAAGTCATCTTTGACTCAGGACAAGAATCCTTGAAAACAACAAAATTATTAAAGGTTGCCAAGTGGAAAAGATGGATAGCCAACTTCTTGTACCAAATGTAAGCCTTACGAAGAGCAGTGTAAGGTTCCAACCTCTGATCTACTCTATCAACACCACTCATGTGCCTATTATAGTCTAAAATGCATACAGGTTTGCGCGCTTCAGCAACCTGACCCCAAACAGTCACAGCTGAAGTGCTTTCATCATGGATGGTAGTCAGCATGTAGACATTTCTTCTGTCTGAAAACTTCACAGCTAGAAGTTCCTCGCAACGCAACGCACTGCACTGTCCCTGCACAAGCTTTTGACAAACAAGTTCTTTTGGGAAACCTTTACGGTTAGAGCGGATTGTGCCACTGTTAGACCTGTCAGCCCTTTGGGTGGTCCCTCCTCATCATTATTTATTTTGTCCCACTTTTGCCTCAAACCCTGTTTGAATTTTTCCTTTTTGGGAACCACCAGACTTTTTAGTGTTGCTGCAGATTCAGGGAGCCATTTTAGCTACCCCTGAAACTTCTGTCTGAGGGCCTGGAGCACAAAATGGTGGCCACCTGTGACATCACCAGCATCCACTGGAACCTACCAGCACCTTCCAGAACATTCCAGGAGATTCCAGAACCCTGTGACCGTTGGAGGCGGTTTAGAATGTTGGGAGGATAAGAGAGGCAGTTGGCAGTTGGAGTTGGCAGTTGGCACCTGACTGGTGAAGAGAGAGGAGCACAACAGTGAAGGAGGAAGGAGTGAAGCAGCAGGGGTGGAAACTTGTGCCTGGAGTGGGGTCCATAAACCCACCCTTGATACTTGTCCCTACTGATGGATCCCAGCCTATAGCCCTGTGTGGGAAGAAGACAGAAGAAACTTATCCTAAGGACCTGGACAGCAGGAACAGGCCTTAGAACCAAGAAAACAGCAAGATTCTGACCTGAGAACTGGTTTCCCTGGAGTCGGGCGTCGAGTAGCCTGAAGACCTGGAGCCCGAGGTGGAGAAGCGGCGCTGACTGAAGTAGCAGACGTCGTACCCGGAGCCGCCTGAGGTCGTGAGAGGGCGCCGACGGAGGTCGTGAGGAATACCAGAGGTCGAGGAGGAAGTGAACCGAGGTCGAGCGAGCGGCGTCATCGGAGGAGTGAAGTCCGCCCTCCGGAGTCGTCGGAGACCGAGGTAGAGGAGCACCGGAGGTCGGGAGTGAGGATCGCACTCCGGAGTCGCCCGGAGCCTGTGAGGAGGAGCACCGGAGGTCGGGGGTGAGGATCGCACCCCGGAGTCGCCGGAAGTCGACATCGAGGCCAGGCCGGCCGACGTCATCGGAGCCGAGAGCGCCATCGGACCGGAGCCGCCCGAAGTCGACATCGTGAAGAGACTGCCCGACGCCGTCGAATCGGAGGTCGAGATCGAACCGAGGCCACCGACATCGGACCGGAACCGCCTGCCGGCGTCGTCAAAGAACTGACATTGTGCCGAGGCCGCCGAGACCGAACCGGAACCGCCTCACGGCGTCGACACGACTCCAGCGGCGTCGGAACATCAGAAAAAGGGCAGTAAGTGGAGTAGAGGGCGCCTAAGGCCCTGTGGAGACCTGAGAGACTACTCAAAGGGGCTAGGGAGGTGCTGAAACCCACCTGACTGTGCCTGGGGTGAACTGGGACTAACCTAGAGAGGTTGTGTGGAGAGAGAAAGCCAGGGCACTGGTATACCCCCCTTGGATCTACCTCAGATTAGGCCTCAGCCTTGTCCCAGCCAGGGAGTAGCCCCCCTCAAGCCTTCCACAACCCTACAAGCTGTGCCTGGGCCATATCAGCCCTTAAGAATTGAAGTGTCATCTGATTATATGAGGGTTGCTGTATACTTTTAATTATTTATTGGGGGTACTGTATTTATTGAGTTTTTACCTATTTATTGCTTCACTATATTTATAGGTCCACAGGACTTGATGGTGTACAATATTTATTGGTACAGTATTTATTGCCTCAAAGTATTTAATTGTCTGTATATATTGCACTTGTATTTATGCCCTGTTATTTATGATCACCCCTATTTATTTCATCAAACAGCCAATATTTATTTGACCTGCACTAATTTAAACTTGTATATTGTGATTGACCTATTTATTTTTCCAATCAGCAACTAAGAGAAAAAGATAAAGAAAGAATATTTTCATAATTTTTACGGTGTAGAGTCGTTTTTGGAACGGATGCACGCATGGTTATTGTATGGGTATATTGTATGCTTAGCACTGCGCCTGTTTCCTGACCACTCGAGCCAAGCTACCACAGTGTGTTCGGGGAGTCCACCACCACCCTTTCCAGTGTGGGAGTGGTTTTCCAACATAAATTGGTGGCAGCGGTGGGATAGAGCTGTGCCTACATATACTCAACAATAACTGTGGGTAGTCCATAGGCCTACACCGGGAGTTTTCTCAAAGCGGCCTTCCTAATTGTGGGATTTTGTTTTTTCCAAATTTACTCTGGTGGTGGGAGGAGGTATTATTAAAGGTACCCCCCTGCATTGTTACTGCACAAAACCTGTCCCCTAACCTGAGTGGGCAAGATGGAGTTTGTACTGGAAGACTTAGAAACGTACACTGTGGCCCAACTCAGGGAGTTTTGCCAGCGGGAGGGGGTGTACTGCCCCCCAGGAGCAAAGAAGGGTGCACTCCAAACCAGCTTAAGGGCTTGGGGGGAGGCACGCCGAGAAAGCAAGGCTGAGGAGGAAGACAGGGATGGAGAGCCTGACCCCGAGGGGGCTGAGATGTACCAACCTGAGGTGGGGAACCTGTCAGCAGGGCCCAAGACACTTTCTAGGAAGGGCAGCACTGTCTCTAGTGGGGACTTATCCGAAGTGGAGTTAGCAGATCGGAGGGAGAAACGACAGCTCACATGGGACTTAGCAAAGCTGGAGAAGGAGAAGGAGGAACAGAGGTTGGCTCATGAGACGGAGAAACAGAGGATGGCTCATGAGATAAGACTGAAAGAGATAGAGCTTCAGATCCTAAGAATTGGGGCACCAACTGTTCCTAATGGTGGCAGCAAAGACCAAGAAATCACCAGGGAATCCAAACCTTACCTGCCAAAGGACATAGTAGCTAGCTATGGGGCGGGTGACGACATCGCCAAGTGGCTAGCAGCCTATGAGGTCTCGTTGAGGGCCCATGGGGTTCCAGTGAAGTATTGGGGAGGAGGATTGTATAAGTACATGCCTCCCGCTGGTAGGGATGCTTTATTGGCCCTCGAAGAGGATGAGCAGACCCACTACCCCACCATGAAACTGGCGCTCATCAGAAAGTTTGGACTAACACCTGAAAAGTACAGACAGAAGTTCAGGGGTAGTCACAAACTGGGCACACAGAATTGGGTGGACTTCCTGGACTATGCAAAGAAGGCAATGGAAGGTTGGATTCAGGGCAGTGAAGTGAGGAACGATGAGGAGTTGTTTGACCTAGTACTGAAGGAACACCTGCTCGAGAAATGTTTCCCTGAACTGCGGCAACACCTGGTGGATAGCAAGCTGACCAGTCCCCGGAAGCTTGCTGAGGAGGCGGACATTTGGGCTAGTACCCGGGTGTCCACAAGGGGGACTGGAGGGGATACTCAAAAGGCCGGACAGGGCGCCCCCCAGAAGAAAGAGGGAGGGGAAAAGAAAAAGGAGTTCTCCAAAGGCCCCCAAAATAACTTCCAAGGGAAGGGAACAGGATTCACCTCTAAGGCTAACCCACCCAGAAACCCTAATCCTGGCCAGAGTCAGCAGCCAAGGGTTGTCCATTGCTACGAGTGTGGTGGCGTTGGACACTATAAAGGAGACCCGAAGTGTCAGAAACGATCACCCCCTCCCACTGGAGGAAAGACCCCCGGAGTAGCTAGTGTAGTGCTCGGGGAGGAGATGCCCTTAACTAAGGGAAGGGAGTGGGCGGGTGTCACTTTAGTGTCCCTGGGAGAACGGGAGATGGTTCCTAAGATCCAGGTGCCCGCAAATACCGCAAAGTATGGGCAGTGGATCACCATCAACGGCCAAAGAGGGGAGGCTCTGAGAGACACAGGGGCCAGTATGACTATGGTGCGTAGCCAGCTGGTGTCTCCAGAGCAGGTAATTCCCGATGTACTCCACCCAGCCGCGATGGCTGACGGCAGAACAGGCCACTATCCCGTGGCCGAGGTTCCCTTTGAATGGGGGGGGGTTGCAGGTTCACTTCGAGTTGCCGTAAGCCCTGCCGTGCCAGTCGATTGTCTGCTGGGGAATGACATGGAGCACAACGCTTGGAAGGAGGTGGAATACCGGACTCACACCGAGATGCTGGGTACACCTGACTGGGCCTGTGTTAGCACAAGGTCCGCGACTACCCGAAGAGGGAGTTCATTCCGGCTGGAGCCTGGAACAAAGGCCCAGCCAGCTGCCAGTCAAGGGAAGAACCGAGGACAGGAGGAGCCTGCCTCGGCGTCTCCACCCCGTAGGACGGATAGGCCACCGGAGGTGGTGGACCAGGAGTCTGCGGAGGGGGACGTTACCAACCTGGAGGACCTACCCATCCCGGCCGAGTGGCACGTGGAGGGAGGCCCGTCCAGGGAGGAATTCTGCCAGGGCCAGAGGGAGTGCCCTACCCTTGAGGGGCTGAGACGACAGGCCGAAGCCCAGGCAGCAGGGAACGTTGAAGGGAACTACAGTGTTTACTGGGAGGATGGCCTCCTCTACAGTGAACCCAAGGCACCCCTACATGGATCGTCACGAGCCTTGGTAGTTCCTCAACGTTATCGAGCCTTCCTTTTGGAGTTGGCTCACGAGATACCATTGGCAGGACACCTGGGGCAGGACAAGACCTTCGCCCGTCTTGTCCCACACTTTTATTGGCCTCAGATGAAAGTGTCGTCCGATACCTACTGCCGGACATGTGTGTCTTGCCAAGCCAGTGGGAAAACAGGGGTGAAGCTGAAAGCTCCCCTGGAACCACTTCCTGTCGTTAGCACCCCCTTTGAAAGGGTGGGCATCGACATTGTGGGTCCATTAGATCCACCAACTACAGCTGGTCACAGGTTTATCCTGGTTCTGGTGGATCATGCCACACGGTACCCAGAGGCAATACCTCTGAGGACCATAACAGCACCTGTTGTGGCTAGGGCCCTGATGGGAATCTTTACCCGAGTGGGTTTTCCCAAGGAAGTTGTGTCCGACAGGGGGACCAACTTCATGTCAGCATATATGCGGGCAATGTGGAAGGAGTGTGGAGTGACCTACCGGTTCACAACTCCTTACCACCCCCAGACCAATGGTCTGGTGGAAAGGTTTAACAAAACCTTAAAAGGCATGATCAGAAGTCTGCCTGAAAGCCTGCGGAGGAAATGGGACGTCCTCCTACCCTGTTTACTCTTTTCATACAGGGAAGTGCCACAGAAGGGAGTGGGCTTCAGCCCCTTCGAGCTTCTGTATGGGCACCCTGTACGTGGACCTCTTAACCTGGTGAGAGACGGATGGGAAAGAACTCCCAGAAAGCTCCCCCAGGATGTGGTGAGCTACATGCTGGCCTTCCGGAGCCAAATGGCTAAGTTGTGGAAGCAAGCTTCTGACAACTTGGAAGCCAGCCAAGCAGTGATGAAGGCGTGGTATGACCACAACGCTCACCCGGTGGAGTTGGAGCCTGGCCAGAAGGTGTGGGTGATCGAACCAGGAGAGCTGAGTGCCCTTCAGGATCGCTGGTCAGGACCCTTTGAGGTGTTGGAGAAGAAGGGTAAGGCTACCTACTTGGTGGACCTGAAGACCCCTCGTCAGCCCCTGCGGGTGCTGCATGCCAACCGCCTCAAACCCCACCACGAGAGGCCCGAAGTCATCTTGATGATGGTGACTGACGGAGGAGAGGACGTGGAAAGCGAGCCTCTCCCTGATCTGTTTGCGTCTCAAGAAAAGGATGGGTCGGTGGAGGGAGTGATTCTCTCCCCATCTCTAACTCCTGAACAGCAGGAGGACTGTCGCCAGGTCCTGGGGCAGTACTCTTCGTTGTTCTCCCTTGTCCCGGGTAGGACTCACCTGTGCGTCCATGACGTGGACACAGGAGACAGCCCACCTGTGAAGTCCAAGATCTACCGGATGTCAGACAAGGTGAAGGCCAGCATTCATAGTGAGGTCACTAAGATGCTGGAGCTAGGAGTGATTGAACCTTCTAGCAGCCCCTGGTCCAGTCCGGTGGTGTTAGTACCAAAAGCTGCACCACCGGGTGCCCAACCAGAACTGAGGTTCTGTGTGGACTACCGGGGACTGAATTCAGTGACAAAAACTGATGCTCATCCGATCCCTAGGGCGGATGAATTAATTGACCGGCTGGGAGCTGCCCAATATCTAAGTACCTTTGACCTTACTTCGGGGTACTGGCAGATCTCTTTGACTGATGGAGCAAGGGAAAGGTCAGCCTTCTCCACGCCCAATGGCCACTACCAGTTCTGTGTGATGCCCTTTGGGCTCAAGAACGCACCTGCCACGTTTCAGCGCCTGGTAAACCAGATCCTCACCGGAATGGAGAGTTTCTCTGCTGCTTATCTGGATGACATAGCCGTCTTCAGTAACAGCTGGGAAGATCACTTGCGTCACCTGCAAGCTGTTCTCCAGGCCCTGAGACAAGCTGGATTGACGATCAAGGCCAGCAAGTGCCAGATCGGGCAGGGGTCGGTAGTGTACCTTGGACACTTGGTGGGTAGGGGAACGGTGCAACCCCTCCAGGCGAAGATCGAGGCCATCATGGCCTGGGAACCCCCCAAGACACAGACTGAGGTCCGAGCATTTTTGGGCCTCACGGGATACTATCGCCGCTTCGTGAAGGGGTACGGTACCATCGTAGCCCCTCTCACGGAGCTCACGTCCAAGAAACAACCTCGACGGGTAGTCTGGACGGAGGCTTGTCAGCAAGCCTTTGAGAAATTGAAGAAAGCCATGTGCGAGGCCCCGGTCTTAAGGGCCCCAGACTTTTCCAAGAAGTTCATTGTCCAGACAGATGCATCAGAACATGGCATTGGGGCAGTGTTATCGCAACTCAACGAAGAGGGTCTGGATCAACCCGTGGTCTTCCTATCCCGGAGACTACTTCCCAGGGAACAGAAGTGGAGTGCAATAGAGCGTGAAGCCTTTGCAGTGGTATGGGCTCTGAAGAAGTTGCGGCCATACCTGTTTGGCTCGCACTTCCTAGTTCAGACCGACCACAGACCCCTTCGTTGGCTGATGCAAATGAAGGGGGAGAATCCCAAGTTGTTGAGGTGGTCTATTTCCCTACAGGGGATGGACTTTCAGGTGGAACATCGGCCTGGAGTGGACCACGCCAATGCAGACGGTCTCTCAAGGTATTTCCGCCTTAGTGATGAGAACTCCCAAGGGGTTGGGTAGCTCTCCCCACTTTCAGCTGGGGGGGACGCGTGTTAGACCTGTCAGCCCTTTGGGTGGTCCCTCCTCATCATTATTTATTTTGTCCCACTTTTGCCTCAAACCCTGTTTGAATTTTTCCTTTTTGGGAACCACCAGACTTTTTAGTGTTGCTGCAGATTCAGGGAGCCATTTTAGCTACCCCTGAAACTTCTGTCTGAGGGCCTGGAGCACAAAACGGTGGCCACCTGTGACATCACCAGCATCCACTGGAACCTACCAGCACCTTCCAGAACATTCCAGGAGATTCCAGAACCCTGTGACCGTTGGAGGCGGTTTAGAATGTTGGGAGGATAAGAGAGGCAGTTGGCAGTTGGAGTTGGCAGTTGGCACCTGACTGGTGAAGAGAGAGGAGCACAACAGTGAAGGAGGAAGGAGTGAAGCAGCAGGGGTGGAAACTTGTGCCTGGAGTGGGGTCCATAAACCCACCCTTGATACTTGTCCCTACTGATGGATCCCAGCCTATAGCCCTGTGTGGGAAGAAGACAGAAGAAACTTATCCTAAGGACCTGGACAGCAGGAACAGGCCTTAGAACCAAGAAAACAGCAAGATTCTGACCTGAGAACTGGTTTCCCTGGAGTCGGGCGTCGAGTAGCCTGAAGACCTGGAGCCCGAGGTGGAGAAGCGGCGCTGACTGAAGTAGCAGACGTCGTACCCGGAGCCGCCTGAGGTCGTGAGAGGGCGCCGACGGAGGTCGTGAGGAATACCAGAGGTCGAGGAGGAAGTGAACCGAGGTCGAGCGAGCGGCGTCATCGGAGGAGTGAAGTCCGCCCTCCGGAGTCGTCGGAGACCGAGGTAGAGGAGCACCGGAGGTCGGGAGTGAGGATCGCACTCCGGAGTCGCCCGGAGCCTGTGAGGAGGAGCACCGGAGGTCGGGGGTGAGGATCGCACCCCGGAGTCGCCGGAAGTCGACATCGAGGCCAGGCCGGCCGACGTCATCGGAGCCGAGAGCGCCATCGGACCGGAGCCGCCCGAAGTCGACATCGTGAAGAGACTGCCCGACGCCGTCGAATCGGAGGTCGAGATCGAACCGAGGCCACCGACATCGGACCGGAACCGCCTGCCGGCGTCGTCAAAGAACTGACATTGTGCCGAGGCCGCCGAGACCGAACCGGAACCGCCTCACGGCGTCGACACGACTCCAGCGGCGTCGGAACATCAGAAAAAGGGCAGTAAGTGGAGTAGAGGGCGCCTAAGGCCCTGTGGAGACCTGAGAGACTACTCAAAGGGGCTAGGGAGGTGCTGAAACCCACCTGACTGTGCCTGGGGTGAACTGGGACTAACCTAGAGAGGTTGTGTGGAGAGAGAAAGCCAGGGCACTGGTATACCCCCCTTGGATCTACCTCAGATTAGGCCTCAGCCTTGTCCCAGCCAGGGAGTAGCCCCCCTCAAGCCTTCCACAACCCTACAAGCTGTGCCTGGGCCATATCAGCCCTTAAGAATTGAAGTGTCATCTGATTATATGAGGGTTGCTGTATACTTTTAATTATTTATTGGGGGTACTGTATTTATTGAGTTTTTACCTATTTATTGCTTCACTATATTTATAGGTCCACAGGACTTGATGGTGTACAATATTTATTGGTACAGTATTTATTGCCTCAAAGTATTTAATTGTCTGTATATATTGCACTTGTATTTATGCCCTGTTATTTATGATCACCCCTATTTATTTCATCAAACAGCCAATATTTATTTGACCTGCACTAATTTAAACTTGTATATTGTGATTGACCTATTTATTTTTCCAATCAGCAACTAAGAGAAAAAGATAAAGAAAGAATATTTTCATAATTTTTACGGTGTAGAGTCGTTTTTGGAACGGATGCACGCATGGTTATTGTATGGGTATATTGTATGCTTAGCACTGCGCCTGTTTCCTGACCACTCGAGCCAAGCTACCACAGTGTGTTCGGGGAGTCCATCACCACCCTTTCCAGTGTGGGAGTGGTTTTCCAACAGCCACAAGCAACAGTGTCCACTTTGGCCAATTCCCTGAACTACCGCACACCAGCGTAGACGTTAACAACATATAAATGGTGGCCTTTGTTAAAAAGTCCTCTACCAAGTTCCCACACAATTTTCTCAGTCACTCCAAAAGTGGACGGACAACCATGAGGGTTAATCCTGGATTCCTTACCGGTGTACACCCTGAAATTAGAGACATATCCAGTCCTACTGTCACACAGCATATACAGCTTAATTCCATAGCGTGCCCTCTTACTAGGAATGTATTGCCTAAAAACCAAGCGGCCCTTGAACATGACCAAAGACTCATCCACTGATATTTCTTTCCCTGGAGCATAGATCTCAGAAAATCGATCAACAAAGTGATCAATGACAGGCCGAATCTTAAAAAGACAGTCACACTCAGGGTGATCTCATGGCAAGGCTAAACCATTATTGACAAAATGCAGCATCCGAAGCAAAAGCAAATACCTATCACGACTCATGACTGCCAGAAATAAAGCCGTTGCCATCAAGGGACTAGTAGACCAATATGAAGACATTGATGGCTTCTTTAGCAAGCCCATCAAAAAAGTTAAACCCAAGAACTTCTTCATCTCTTCCAGATTTGTGGGAGTTCACTGGGTAACTCTAGAGTGGGGTTTAAGGCTGGCACTGTTGTCCCACAAAATCTCTGCCAAAAACACATAGGGGCAGATTTATGTTGCACTTGCGCCACTTTTGCGCCGCCGTTGCATCACTTTTGTGACGCAGCAGCGGCGCAAATCCTGCGCCATGGTGCGGGGTATTTACAACGTGACGCATCTGGGAGATGCGTCACGTTGTAAAGCCCTGCGCCACATGTAGGCGTTCCAGGGCAGGCGGGGGCGTTCCGGCGCAGGAACGCCTCCTAAAAGTGGCTGAGTGAAATCTACAAGATTTCACTCAGTCACTTTTAGACCCATGCTGCGTCAAAACCCTGCGCCTGCTTGAAGCAGGCGTAAGGATTGACGCAGCATTGTACAGATAGGGCCCCCCAGAACATTGCTGGAGCTGCGTCGCGCTTGCGACGCAACTCCAGCAATGCGCCACTTTTACGGCACAGATGCGTCACGCATCTGCGCCGTTTTTGCCCCATGGTGCGCCGCATTATAAATGCGGCGCATCCATGGTGGCGCAGCTGTGGCGCATAATAATTGGCGCATCCCTGCTGATATGCAGGGATGCGCCAGTTAACATAAATCTGCCCCATAGTCCATAAAAAACTGAAAAAAATGTATCGGAAAAATATTTTCTGTATTCACTCTACACCCTGGAACACGAGTAAAGTCTAGCAATGCCGGCTGCAACATGCCTGGGCCAACCCATAGGTCATCATTTCCAACTGGAAGCCTTGCAGGCCCAGGCGGCAGCCCAGATACCTCTTGCTGCACTATCGGCACATCAATGTCCTCCTCTAAAACAGGCACTTAATCCGCACTAAGAGTAGCTTCATCCGCACTGAGAGTAGCTTCATCATCCGATGACTTCATGTGGAGAGAAAACTCACTTCCTGAATCTTCCGCACCCTCCTCTGCCTCAGATGCAGAGTCAGTCTCTGAACCATGGTCAGAGGAAGACTCAAAGAGCATACCAACAACCTGCTGAGCAGTAATCCTGCAGCTAGCCATCATCCTTACTAAGAAAGGAGACTGCACAAACAAGTCAACAACAACCAACACTGTGCAAAATAAGTAAGTAAAAAGAAATGTGTGCCTTTATCACAAAGATCTATATACTCAGACTATGCAATTCACTTGCAAGAGACAGCTACATACACCAGCACCTACTCTGCAGAGAGACAGCAAAAACCAACGATATCCCACTTGAAAGAAAAAAACAAAACCAATTACTCACACGACAACAAAATATACATCGAGCACAAATGCAAAAAGATTTTGACACTCAAAAAACAGAAGCCAAACATACTGCTATTATTACACCATTTGCAAAAAACACATTCATGCAGAGAAATGAAACTCATTTATATTGTACAAAAAAGTCTCTTACCAAATACAAGCAACTACACAAACAGCAGAACTAAAAGTAACGAAACCGCAACCTGGAACAGTCTAAAGAGCAAAAGCTTTCAACTAGAACAAAAAGGGAGAAATAAAGCATTACAATTGCAATTCACAAGAAATAAAACAATTAACATTATAACACGCTATGTCACTACCCAAATGGTCAATCTGCCAGATGGGCCTTCAAATAGGGCTGTGAAAAATGGGGGGAGAACTTACACCAGGGATCGGGTGAGCTTGTCTAAGAGTGGGGCGGAAAACAGCAGACAGAAATGTGCCCCCTTGCAAAAGAAATAAATCCCTGGTGCCTTATAGGGTTTTCTGCCTCCCCCCTCCCGACTAGGCCAAAAAGACCCTCTAAAAAAGGGGCAGATCTGTCCCCAGGAGAGGCAGAATAAACATTAACCAAATGTTACCCCCTTGGAAGCAACCATGTCGCTTCCAATACACACAAAACAAAATCCCTGGTGCCTAGTGGGGTTTCTGCCGCCCTGGGGGCAGAAAGGGCAAAATAACAGGCCGGGCAGAGTACACATATAAAAAAAATCTGCACCCTGGAAGCGACCCTTGCCCAAGGGGTCGCTTCCATTAATAATTTCAAATCAGTCCCTGGTGTTTAGTGGGGTTTAAACAAGGGCCGATCTGCCCCCAGAGGGGGCAGAATACACATTAAACAATTGCCCCCCCGTAAGCGACCCTTACTGTGCACGATCCTGCGCAGGAATGCCCTGTATTGAGACATCAGGAGAGAGGAAATACTCTTTCCTCTCCCCCGATGCCTCAATACATTACGAATTCCCCTCCCGCGCCACCGGAGCCCACAAACTTACCGGCTCCTCCTGGACGCGCTGGAAGCAAATGGTTTCCAGCGCTTCCTGATGACGTCGGCACGTGCTGTGCACGCTGACATCATGGGATTGCGTGGGGGGGTTGGGGGTGGCAGCGAAAACTCTTCTGCTGCCATCCCCCTTTGTGGGGGCTTGATGGGCTGCCCATAAGGGGAGCGTCAGCGCTTCCCTCATGGGTGAATGCCATGATGAAGCAGTTCCATCATGAGCACACGCTCACCCTGGCTCATGACGGAACTGCACCGTCATTATCATAGAAGGGGTTAACTGCCACTCCTGTTATAGCTCTCTTCTGTAACAGTTGGGATGTTGCTGATGAAACAAGCGACTGATCGTCACTGTCTCCTGGACCCTGCTCTTCGCTCTTCACCTCTACCCTCCTAGGGAGAGGCTGGATCTAATGTAGTATAAACTGTGGGGCATATTAGCAAGACCGGCGATAAAATTATCGCCGTTTTAGCGGCAGAAAACTGCCGCTAAAACGGCGATAATGGGCTTGCTAATATGCGTTATAGAATTCCAATAGAAGCCCAGGTTAGATGTCCTGCACACAAAATTATCGCCGGTCTTGCTAATATGCCCCTTTGCTTCTAACTACCCTGAAAACTGAGAGTCACACACCCATTCTTGTTGCCTGGGAATACTCGTGGGTCTCGGTTTTGGCATCTGGGATTCCTTCAAGGATTATGAAGAGGTCTCAACCTCAGGATTCTCAAATCCCTCTGTAGCTTCTTGTAGGTGCGCCAATGGATAAATACCAGGCACCTTGGGAGAAGTATTTATAGGGTAATAGGGAGGTGCAGGAGCGGACGGGGTACCAGATGTGTCTGAGGAGTCCCTAGAATTTCCACAGAAGACTTGTGATAAGACTAAAATGGCTTCTCGCTTCTGTAATTTGATTCCTGCATATCTACTCTTAAAATGTGTAACAATGTGTGCTAGCATTTTGTCATCAAATGTCCATTCCTGTGGTCAGGACACATATGTTTCTGAGTGGTTTTAAACAATTGCTTGCAAAGCTTATTCAACATTTTCTGATCATCTGGAAAGGTCTTTTTCATATCTTCTAAGGGAAACTCCATAATCCCCAATATTCCTAGCAATTTTATAATCTAATCTTTTATTTATTCTTTTTAATTTCTTACACTAGTCCTCACAAATAAGAAATCAGTCAATTTGTCTTTTTAGTCATATACTAAACAGTATATGCCACAACAACGTCAATCTGTGGCCACATTTCTATTTACATGCATATACACATATTCATCATCAACATATTTTAAAAATAGAAACACTTCAACTACTTCTAAATATTAATTACATTTGTTTTACTCTAAACTGGACATTAAAGTACAGAACAGAAATTTGAGTGTGCAGATCGTACCTGGAGGTAAAGCTTAGCGACATTGGCCTTTCAGCCATCCCTCTATGTTAAAATGTTGGAACACATATTGGACTCCCAACTTCGAATTACTCACATTGACCACCTCCAACTTAATATTGGGATAAACACTCTACTGACTACGCAGCGCCTTAACTTAAATTTGGGTGACACTTGTACACAATCTTGCATGAGATAACCTTATATACATTATATATATGTGTACCATAGCCAAAGAGACAAGTCATACAATGTACAAAACAGGGAAGGAAGTCTGCATTGTCCTCGCCTTAAAGACGGCAATCTCCGGGTCCTACCTGTTCCCATCAATAGGCAGAACAGTGCCTGCTTACCTCATCAAAGATGAGGAATGAAGTATGCGGTATTCTGGTGGCAGCTGTCGATTTAGGACAAATGAGACTCCTATCTGGCTCACCAACTGCTGAGGTGAAACTGTATTAAAAAAGACAAGACTCCTCCTGGTAAGGCAAAAGCAGATTAACTGTTGCAGCTGGAAGTGTAGCTATCTCCACACTGGTATCAGCTGGTCTCAAATGGCTGCTCGCAGGCTGACACTTAAATAGTCACAAAGTGTCTCACAGAAAAGGTCAAATAATAGTTTACTCAATAATCACATATTTGTTACCAAAATCATCACATCACCTGTGTCTTCAAACTCCTGACCTATTTTCTTTTTACATTCTTAATTGTAAGTCTAACAATGCTTAACAAACCAATTATTTACTTCTTTTGTATGCATGTGTGTTTTATTGTTCTACTCCCAACACTTCTTATCAGATTGTGTGTACTCTTTGCTAACTCTACCTCTTGCACTTATTCTTTAAGTCATGTTTTCAATCATTGAGAAAACAGAATACATGCTTCTTGTGCTGTGACAATACATTCCTTTAGGCTTGCAAACACGGGTTCTCCTTTAACTAAGACCTTGTTGATCATGCACTCCATTTCCTAGTGACCTCATCACCTGTCTTGCACCATTGTCGATTTTAGGCATTCGCTCCTCTTTTACCACATATAACCAGGCCTGGACATAGTTCGCAGCGTTTCGCTACGCAGAACTCCGCGAAGTGACAAAAAACACAGCAGAGTTCCACAAGTGGCGGAGTTCAGTGCGAAATTCCATTCACGCTGTTCTTCCGGCGCTTGGGTGGAAATTCTACCCGAGTTCCAGCTCGTGCTTGTGATTGAGCGGGGGAAAATACAAAATTAAGTTAATGACCTCATAACTGTAAAATTATGAATTGTTTGAATGAATGTACTAATCAATCAATGCACCTTTCATTAGACATTACACACGGGAAAACTAACTGGCATATGCAAAAATCTAATTTACTTACAGATGTGAAATTAAATTAACATAGGTTTGTGTTTCATGTAGAAAATAGAAGTAAGATTGCATGCATTGCGTTTTGTAGTTAATTATTGTGACAAAGAATGCAGATGGTAAGTAAAATGGCTTTAAATGTTGCTTAATATTAGGTAACACCTAACATGGGTCATTAGAATGGTGGGTGGTAAACAGAAGGGCTTATTTGCTATATCTAATTTCTGCTATGTTGTTTTCACATTAGTTCCGTATAGGCCTGCTAGGCCTCAGTGAGAAAATGGCCACTGTCGAGAGATGTGATCACGTATGACCCCTGCACATGAGCAGAATGGAAGTTACAGTACGGGTGATGGCCTATGCCTGGAGATGTCAAGGCCGCACTGGCCTGAGACAAGAGTGGATGTCAAGATTCTCTGTACCAAAGCCTGGGAAACGGATGGAAGAATTGGACTACAGCATTATAAATAATAACAGTTGTTACAAATGGTGGAACATGACATGTCACAAGGATGCATATGAATATGAATACGGAACCGGTTTAGGCAAGGAGGACAATGAGGTGACCATCACCACCCCTCCAATAGAAATAAATACAGCCCCTAAAAAGTTTCAATTCTGGATATAGCAAGTTAGTGAAAGGGTATAAAAATTGGTGCTTATGATGACGTTGTGGGCACTTGCTTATTTTTCTGTTCAGCATGACACGCTGTCTGTTGAAACGATTTCTCCCAGATGCTGAAAAGACTTTGACAGATTCTGAACTTCGAAGTTTGAGGGAGAAAAGGAATGAGACCGTCGCGGGATTCTATCCTGGAAGGGAATACGTCCGAGGAGGTTAGAGGGACAGTCAGTCAGTTTGGGAACCTATCCTGTGATCTGCGGTTCATACTCTGGTGAACCATTCTCGTCATCGCCCTAAGGCCAAGGGTAATGAGTATTTTTAGTTTTTCTCTTTGAATCTTTACTTGTAACATTTATGAAATTAATGATTATAATCTTGTCTAATAAATTTTACTTATTCAATTTATTCAATGAATCTAGATAACATTTCATGCTAACTCAAACTGAGTCTGTGGTTATTAGAATTAAAGTTATGATCTATAAAAAGTTAAAGGTCTAATTGTGATTGAGCTGGACTTAATCACTTTCAACTGATTCCTACTAGTTGGTCCATCTACCCAAAATTTTAACGGAGTACCTTGATGTTTAATACAGAAAACTCCAGAGTGAAATGTACATAATGTATATAGTCGATATTTAGGAAAAACTTAATATTAAGGTACCCCGGGTGTCTTGCAGCTCGCCAGCTTGTCACTTATCTGGAAAACTGAGTGAATGTGAGTTTTCGGTGTTATGGGCCCCACCGATGAATAAGTGATGTGAGAGTTTTTCCTGGGTAAGGTGACGTTTTGTAAAGGGTTTGCTTTAGTCACGTTGCATCACTTGCAAACTTACCGTTAGCGAGTACGAGTCATGAAATAACTCTGCTGCACTACCCGGAGTGGAGTTTTCTGCACTCCGAGAACTCCGCGGAGTGAAGAAAACTCTGCAAACTCTCCAAATGAAGCGGAGTTCACCGCCCAGGCCTTCATATAACTCTGTGACGCACTTTACTGATGTTTGCGGTAGTGCAACTTCTTCATATTAAACTTCCTCTCTAACACTCTCTGGGGCAGAGTAAGGCAATGCAGCATTGTGTGTTGCATTGCATTACTCTAGATTTATCAAGCCACGCAGGGCCACGCAAGGTGGCATTGTGTGGCTTGATAAACCTGACTTAGTAGTTGTGTCCTCCTTGCGCCCCCTCCTGGGAAACAAGGACAGTGCAACTATTTGATAAATCTGCCCCTAGATCTTTATTCAGGAAGCATGATTTTTGTGACTTGGTGTAAATTAGCTGAGCATTTTTTGAGAAAGTATGGTTCAAAAGTTTTTCATATATTGACAGGTGGACTTGCAGGCTATATATCCTTCTTGCAAAGTTTGTGTGTGATCCATCAAGTGGGGGCTGAGAAATAGGGGGCAGGTCCCAAAATGATCTTTTACCATGCAATTTCATAGAGAATTTCAGACAGTGCTACAGTCAATAGAGGCTGAAAAGAATTACACCAAATTTGACAGAACGCTAGGGCCCATATTTAGCACAGTGGTACATTGCCCTTGATTTATCAAGCCACACAAGGCCACCTTGCATGGCCTTGCACGGCTTGGTAAATCTGGAGTAAAGGAAAGCAGCGCAAGTCACTGCCTTTCATTATTCTGCCTCAGGGAAGTGGTTCATGGGTGGAACGTGGGTGTTTCCACGCATCCACCCATGGATTTTAGAACAATCCCAAATTTACTGGGAATAATATTGACTGATCCCGGCAAGGATTGCTCCATAATTTCCTTTGTGGGCTAATTTACATATTTTTCCTGCCTTGTGGAACCCCAGTCTGGGCTGAGGCACCACCAACATGTAATAGACGTGTTGTGGGGGGATACAGGCTGGGCAGTACATGAATCCTTAGAAGCAACCCTATGTTTCTTGGGGTGTACAGCACCAGAAAAAGTTTATAATATGTTGTTACCATTAGTGGTAAACCTGGGAAGGCTATGCCCTCCCAGGAAGCTTAACAAGGAGAACTATCTTTATTTCTTCTCAATTTTTTCCTCTTTCTATATGTGCTGCATTCTGCATCTCAAATAAAAAGAGGAAAATGCCTTTCATGATATTTTTTGTGCTGGAAGGCATTCCTGCTTACAACTCACCCACCCATGCACCATGGTGCAAGGATGCCTGCATTGGTGCTAAACAGCCAAACGTGAGCCAGCACTAGGAAAGGACAGGAATGCTGTGTATGATGTTAATTACAGAGCATTCCTGCTTTTTCATGGAGGAAGGTGGCTTGCTGTGTTGCGCTGCATGGAAGTATGATACATATGCCCCGATATCTTTATCTAGGAAGCATGCTTTTTATGATTTGTTGTACATAGTTCAGTAGTTTTGGAAAAAGAACAGATGATGGACGGAATGCTGAATAAATCAAACATTCACCCCAAGTCACAGTTTATTTGCATGCCACTTCAGTACAGCCCAAACTGCCAGACCAGGTCCTCCTGGACCAGAAACAAGCATCTTGGGACTGGTTTTGGGGTATCACCCCTCATCAACCAGGCTAGCCTGAATCTGATCTGGTGGCATAGCGAGCACGGGACCCATGTCGGGGCATACCTTTCCCACTTAAGGCGACAAATGCAAAAAGAACAGGTGATGGATGGAATGCTTAACAAATCAAACTTGGGGTGAAAGTTCTGCAAGTAGATAGAGTAAAAAGAGGACTTACATTACCTCATCTCCAGACTGACTATCTGGCTGCCTTATTAGATAATTTGGTTCAGATTGCTTCACAGAAAGAAGTCCTTGACAATTTATTATTAATTCAGAGGTTGAGTGAGTCTGCAGATGATTTACCACTATTTTTAAAACTGCCAAACTTACAAAAAAGACAAGGTATAAAGTGATTCATACAATGAAGTTAATTTTTCATTCCTGGCAGGTGCCACAACGCTGTGCGTTTACCATGATGCAAAATTGTAAATGTTTGGGACTTACTATGTCCAAATCCACTGTGGGAATCTGGGAGACACAGGCGTTTACCCAGGTAGGAGATTTCTTTAATGATAAAAGACAGATAACAAGGGACAAAATAATTTTACATTAAGGGACTCATTAATGTTTAACTTTATGCATATATTGGGTTTCTTGACAGCAAATTACCTTGTGATGAGTGAAGAAACATACATGGTAATCCGTCTCCTAGCGGAAAACAAACTGACAGGAGTGGGACTTTGTTATAGGGTTCTGCTCAAGCATAGTAGCTCAACGCTTATTCCTGAAGTCTTAGATAAAATCAACCAATTGCAAGATAACAGGTGAATGAAAACCCATCTCAGAGATAGGATATAAATCCCTCAGGGCCTCCTAACTTTAAAAGAATTATGTTTTTGGCAAGACGGTTGGCATATTACACCCCACGGATTCTTCATAGGATGTTTCAAACAATTCCTGATTAGTGTTTTCGGTGTCAAGTAAATGATACAGGGGAGTGGTTTCATATTTACATCAAATGCCCTCTGTACTGTATCAATTTTGGAGTAAGTTATTTCAAGAGTTGAGTAAATCTATGCTATTGGTGTTAGTGCCCAAAGCTATATTAGTATTAGTTGGTTATTAGTTTCGTTTTGTTTGCATTCTTTATTCAGATAACACATATCCTTAAAGTATAAATACATGCAAAAAGCTAAATAAAAACATGCAACAAAATACAGAGCTGTAAAAATACAAAGTGCAAATCATTCAATACTCGTCGAGGAGAGGGCTCGAACGACAGTTTTCAAAAAAGCCCCAGCATAAATAATTCTCTCATCGTCGATCAGCTTAAGAAGGGTGCTAAATGCTACCCTGTAATCTGTAATGGAGCTCCTCTTAAAACAGGGAAGTAGAAAAAGCTTCCTATATATCATATAATCTCCACAAAAAATAAAAAGGGAAATAAAGATTGGCCAGAACACCTGTCACATGGACAGGGAGAAAAGTCAAGGTTTGCTTGGAGGCCTATGGGAAAGCATAGCAGATACTTGGACCTGCCAGCCCTAAGACGAAACAAAAGGCCACGCTCCCAGCGACCCATGGGTTTATGTAAATACCCAGCTATTAAATTATCAATTTTGATATTCAAATACAAGAACACACTCAGGGATATATTCACAAGGAAGTGGCGGAGAGAGGCGTTATCCTTCTTGGCTTAACACCTCTCCTTAACGCCTCTCTCCGCCACTTTGGAAAAGCAAGGCTGCACCATATTCACAAGGACATGGTGCAGCCTTGCTTTTCCCCCTGTGATGGCACTAAGTTTCACAACTTAGCGCCAACTGGTTCATGCAGCCCACATGTAAGTTACAAAACGGCATTTTAAAAAAGAGTTTTGTTTATGTACATGAAGGGACACCTTCCTGTACATAAACAAATAATGGCATTTCTCCTCGTATCGCCAACTTAAGGCCAGGGTTTTCCTCGTCTTAAGTTAGGCGTTAGCTCCTATTTACGCTGCCCTTGTGAATAGGGGGCAGCGTAAATATCAATAGGTGTTGTGGTGGAACGCTCACCACAACACCCACCACAACACCCACCGCTAAACACAGCGTGAAAGGTGACCTATTCACTAGGCAGCGTTAAGCCACGATAAGTAGCTTAACGCTGCCTTATGAATAAGGCGAGGTCTCTATCGCCACCACAACCTCACTGAAATTGATGTTGTGGGGGCGATAAGTGCTTGCGAATATGCTCCTCGGTTTCCATGCCTCAAAAAACAATCTTTCTTTGAGGCTTGCATGTTTATCATAGACATGTGCATAGCCAACCCTGCGCAAACTAGTTTCCACTCCTGCTAGCCAAGGAATATCTGTGACATAGTGACTTAGTGGTCACTCTTGCCCACCTGTCTGCTTCTCTCTAGCAACCTAGAATGTGTCTAGGTCACAGAGAGAATGCCAGCGCGTGGGTGCATTTACTTTGAGAGTTAGTGCTGATCGGGCTTGAATGGGGTGTAAATAAAGACTTACACTTACCTCCGCTTGTGTTTTCTTCTTCGTACCTTCAACTCCACATTTTTAAATAAAGACTCACACTTACCTCCTCTTGTGTGTTCTTCCTCGTACCTTCAACACCACAATATCCCTACCTTTGTCACAACTAAGGCAATCCTCTATTATGTCTCTTGAAAGAGAAGCCACCTTGTTATTCCATACAGCTAGCCAGAACAAGAGAGGAGGGGCTCTGATATAATCTTCTACATAAGATAATTTCAGCTCACTATGGCACATATATTGGTGCGAAAAACAGCGGCGGTCCATGCAGGTAACAGAGGTGGGGCGATGGGGCCAGGTAAGTGGGGATTTCGAGGGATAATGCCGTAGGAAAAATAAATATTTAATTAATTTTCCTACGGCATCGTCCCTCGAAATCCCCGTTTACCTGGCCCCATCGCTGTTTCCCACACGGCCCGCCGCTGGAGAAGAAATAGGGGCCACCAAAAGCTTGCGGATAAACCAATTTTCTTCATTCTGTATATTGTGACAGTTGGCAATACCCCAAACCTCAGCCTCCTAGATTGCTTTAGGGGTGCACTGTGTTTTAATAATGTGTAGAATAGGTAAAGTAGCCCCCCTCCTTCTAGGTTGTGGAAGACTAAACACTGCATCAATAGATGTGGAAAACGTATTTGTAGTATCTTCATGTAAAGTTAATACTGTTCACCTGTATCTTCTAACTAGCTGCTCAGCCAGTGTGAGAGTTCCATGTGGAATGTTGACGTGACTGGAATGTTGGAGGTTGGTGTGGTGTGAGACAGTTGAGAGGATGGGCTGAGCAGCTAGCAGGCTGCTCCTGGTGGGGCTATTCTATGGACTTTACTAACTTAATAAATATACTAAAGATCTATCCTGTCTACGTCTGCTGTGTCACATCAACCTATGGAACTAGGTCACTTCAATTGGCGACGAGTTGGACTAAAGAAACCGTGCATGTAACCTGAACAGACTGGTGTGTAACTAAATTGGTGTGACTTGAAGAAATTTGACTTAAAGAAAAAAAACTCCTCATTTGGCGATTCTACCTGGCAACGTGAGCCCCACCAGTGACCACAACACCGGTCACCCCAAACCTCTGTGTGCCAGGTGGAGTGAGGAGTGGAGCTGCAAGTTGTTCCCCAGTGCAGCACAGAGGTTTGCCTCAGTCCTCAGTCCTGTGTCTACTTCGAGGTGTTGTGTCCCTGAGCCGTTTGCTGGATGTCTTCGCTACCAAGATCGGTGTCTTTGGAAGGATGCTGGCCCCTGTGACAGTCGCGTAAAAGAAGTGCTAGCTGTCTCTTTGTGTTGGACCGTGGAGGGCCACTTGATGGTCGTGAGGTGAGCGTTTGGGAGCTGTCACCGGAAGAGGGGTCTGGCGATATTTGTAATTTCAGCCAAGGCGTGCTGTGCCTTCATCTTGGTATCTTATACATTTTTACATACGTTAAGAAAGGCTACCTACATCTTTCAGATGGTCTTGTGCCACAACAAATATCTCCAGGGCATCAAACAGCGACTGTGCCACAGGAAGCTGATTTTTTTTTTGTCTGAAGAAGCATGGTAAACTGATGCTGTTTCTTTCATCTCCTGGATATGTGTTACTAAGGCTGTTTACATTTTTAATAGACATCTTATGCTACGTGAAATATCTACAGTGCTTCAGGGAGAAAGTTAACCTGTTGCTGCCTTCAGTTTTTGTATCCAGTGCGAAGTGGAGTGTTTCTAGTGACAGTAAGGCTCATTCGTGTCTGTTTTATGGTGTTAAATTTTGCCTTGCTGAGGGATTGGATTCGTGACATCTTTAACGTTGCTCCTGCCAGCGTTGCACCGTTGGGTATGATGATTTAATTTTTGAAATTCGAGCACTTTGCCTGCTTTCAGTGTTAGAACTACACAGTGAGGAAAGTGTATATTCAAATTTGTTTTTGGTGTTGGTTTCTACTACGTGGCAAGTAAAAATGACTGTTGCGCTACGTTTTCACATTTAATATTGGCTCGCGCAACTCACCTTAACCACCATGCCGCGTGGGGCTTTTCATCAACCTTCCATGACGTCTCCTAACTTCACGGTCGTCGAGGCTGCCAAAGGATGTTTTGAAGCAGGAGCGTGCCGTGAGCCTCTCGGCATGCGTCTCCTGTGCGTCCCGTCATCTTGGAGTTGGCGGATCCAGGCTTCCTGCATGCCGTGTATTGGTGGTTGAAAGTGCCCTCCAGTATGACTTGCACGTGATGCCCGGCCGCAACTGCAACATTGGAGGAGCTGCCAAGATGTATACTACCAAGCTGCATGAGCCATTACAGTTATTTCGTATGTGAGGGACTGCTGGGTGTCCTGACCATTTGTCTGTGAGTACTTTGCAATACTGCTTCTGTGCCTAATGTGTAGCCTCTGATTTGGTGGATGACACAGTCCGTCATCGGTGGAGGAGTTAAACGACAACTTTTGACTCAGTTTGGTATGGCGCTGTGCTGAGGGACATGTCTCGTTAGTGCCGGCTGTTTTACTGTTGCACGTCTTTTGAACGGTCTGCGACCTGCAGTGCATGTACTCTTACTTTCTCCTCAGGGTCGTGTGAAGATATGCGGATGTTCTGTCATGAAGTCAGCAACATTGTCGGGTGGCAAGTCTTTGAGGTACTTTCTGGTGGCACGTCTCTTCGAATTGTTGAACGCCTGTTCCTTATCGCGGTGACAGGCACACCATTGTCATTTTCGAAATACAAGTTTCTTGTGTAGTTTTATAAGATTCAACGCAAAAATGTTTTATTTAAAAAGGAAAAGAACATTTATAGGTTTACTGTGTGCTATGTTAAAGCTACATGTTAACATTGTTGAATTTACAGTGTGTTTTGTTATTGCTATGTGTCAACATTTTTTTTGAATGGCATTCCACACGTACAATTGTCCCATGTCTCTTATTTGCGCAGTTTATAGGGGGTTATTGTCCCACCTATGTCAGTAGTAATGGGTGTTAGTCCTATTTACTCAGTTTTTAGGGGGTATTAGTCCCACCTACGTAATTGTTTATGGGTTTTAGTCCCATATATTTAGTGTTTAGGGGGTGTTAGTCCCACCTGTTAAATAAGTAATGGGTGTTATTCCCATATACTTAGTGTTTAGGGGGTGTTTGTCCCACCTACGTTATTGGTAATGGGTGTTAGTCCCAGTTACTCTGTGTATAGGGGGTGTTAGTCCCTCCTATGTAATTTGTAATGGGTGTTAGTCCCATTTCTGTTTTCAGTATATTTGGGTGTTAGACCCATTTACTCAGAGTTTAGGGGGTGTTAGTCTCACCTACGTTTTAGTGAGGGGTGAGATCCACCCATTGTATATTTGTTCTGGGAGTGATTCTTCCTGTATCTTTCTTCAATTTCTAGAGTAATTGTAGTTGTTTCCTATTGTGATTCTCTGCGTTTTTATATATGTATCTTTTGTGGTGTCTTCTCAATTTCTGTTTGGGATTTACCGTTTTTTTTTCGTGTTTTATTAAAAGAGGAGGTTGGTGTTAGTGAATGAGTTTAATGTTTTCTTTTCTGGCCACTTCAGTATTCCTGCAATGAACAATGTGAGCCGCTTATGAACCACTAGCAGCAAAAACTAAACCCAAATATGAAAAAGTGCTAGTGCTTTGTAAACTATGATTACCAATGGGAAGTGAATTTATTTTGTACTTTCTGGGTCCACAGGCCATGATATAAGATTTAGTAGAATTATTGCGTAAGTCTAATAAAGCCATAAAATCCACACATCCCTGTACTACAAGACGCAAAGCTCTAGGAGTATGACCCATCACAACGTCATCGTTGGCATACAGAAAGGAAGGTACAATAGTGCCTTTGATTCTTGGGACATCCTGGGTAGAGTTGATATAAAAGGGTGGAGATAGTTAATATATAGAATAAAAAGTAATAGAGCTAAAGCAGATCCTTGTGTCACCCCACTAAAAACACCAATATCATTAGAGACCCCCCCCCAGTATTTATTCAGATCCTAAGCTTCATGTCTCTATGCATACTGTATAAAGTTGGTTATTCACATATTTTATTGGCATTGTCATGTCCATTGTCCAGTCCTTGATCTTACAATGGTGGAAAACGAAAAACGTTCCAACCTTTGAACAGTGGTATGCAAAACTGATGAGAATAAAGGTTTTAGAGGAAGCATATGCCCGGCGGGTCGGGAATTTACCACCGTTTTTATCTGTATGGAAAGCATTTGAGTATTTTGAGCATAATCCGCCATTTTTTAACCAAATTGAATACTGAAGTATAACATTATCAAAGTTCCTTAATGAAATCCTAGTTTCAATATCTCATTTCTGGCACTTTTTGATATCATATGTACTAGGATAGAGGTAATACATTCGAGTTTTTATTGGTTTATAATTACTATTTTAATGTTATTAATAAAGGCACTGCCACACCTTATTAATGTATACAAGAATTAGTATATCTTACCCATGCATTTGTACATCACTGCAGCACTTTGCTATTCATAGCACTTTAATAATTACGAAGGGACTTACAGCTAGCCATATCAGGAAGCAGCTGTGACTTCCTTTTGGTTTAGAACTAATGTGTATAGGATACTATACAAGAAATGCATGTACCTAATTAATGATTTGAGAAATGTGTGTACGCAGTATTAGTTTAATGGCACAGCACTTTAGTATTTTAGTACCCCAACTATGAGGAAGAGGGGTATGCACATGATTCACTTTTTTTTTATATAACTTGTCTATAAAGTATTTCGATGTAACCTATGTTATTGTTATTCACTGGAGAACTTTACTCGTAGAAGGAAGTTACATTACAAATAGTTTTTTCTTTGTCTTTTTCCCATGTATCAGTCGATGAATGATCGGTTGTTAATATAAATTGCATTTTAAGAAAGTGTCGGCAATTAGGATTTGTCAAAGATCTTCGTGTTTATAATTATGTTGTCTTACATTTTGCTCCTTAAAAGAAAAACAAAATTAAAAAAGACTACGGGGCATATTATCAAGGACGGCGTTAAAATTATTGCCGGTTTTGCGGCAGAAAAGCAGAACATGGACTTCTATTGGAATTCTCAAGGGCATATTATCAAGCCCATTATCGCCGCTTTAGCGGCAGTTTTCTGCCGCTAAACCGGCAATAATTGTTAACGCCGTCCTTGATAATATGGAAAAACAGAACAAATAGTCCAAGCTGAGCCTGACTACACCTTACACTTTTATAGCTCCTAACATGAAAAAATGAAACATGAGAGGAGGGTTTTATGAATTTCCTTATTCATCCAAGAAAGAAATTATTATTTATTTCACATTTCTATACAATTGTGCGCTGCAACATTACTTCATTGCGCATTTATCTTTTGTACAAAGCAATATCTTACATTACATTTCATAACACAACATAATAACATGATCCCCTAAATGAATAATACAAACCCACATACACTCTTCAGACATTCATGGCCAATATACTCTTACATACACAAAACTACACATGCACTGAAAACGAGGTCCTAATAACACCCTTTCTTTTCTGGTGGATTGACTCCAAAGCAATTTGTACAACAAAAGTGTTCTGTCTTTTTGTTGAAACAATAAAGTTCCAGAGTTAATTGATTAAAAAAATCACAGGACGGTGCAAAAAAGGACCATATTGGTCGACGCGTTTCAAACCCCTATCTTTTGGGTTCTCTTCAGGACCAACCAATTTCTGCAATAAAAAAGATAACAGATCCGTTTTAGGTATTTTACTACAACTCAGAATTCCAAAAGAACCGCCAAAAACTGACCTCACCCACCTTCGAAAAGTGCCTCCACAATGGAGTCTTAGCTGCCTGAAATAGGTCCGGCTTGCCCCAAGCGCTGTGGAACCTAAACAAAAAACCATTTCCATTATCGTTTCTTCCTCGTCAAAACATGCTAGACACACAAACTGGACAGACACAAGACTGTTGCACAGATGGGGTGCTACCGGCTTGCTCAGAACCCAAACTGAATCCAAAACTAAACTTACCGGATTAGGGGAAGGCTGCCTTCTTTACCGGCTGACCAGCGTGTCTAATGTTTCTTTGCTAAAAACAGAAGGAAACATTCGTCTGTGACTTTAAAATACTCTCCCCGGGCTAGGCTGAATCACGATGCATCCTCGGGAAAAAGGAGGGGGCTTACCTAGGTGAGTTTGCCTGCTCGTCTCACGTGGGAGACCCGCACCGGATTCTAAAAACAAAAAGGCGGTAGAAGTCGTCATTAAAAACTCCTCCGCCTGCTACACGAAAATTCTCAAAGTTATCACGACCCTTCATGTCCCTTCCTTGACAGGCAGAACGCTTACCGGGTTTCTCCTCTGGTATCTCGTTATCCGCATCAATCCATTGGTGAAACTCGTTTGACAGTATGGGAGTCGGTGACGGTTAAACGATCCCGAGTCCCGGAAGTCAGATGGCTGCTGGGGGATGTAGTTTCTCGTGGCAACTGCTTCGTGAAGGGTCAGAAATTTAGTGTGTTTAAGAAGGATGCTAGTGCACCCGCTAGCGATGTAACGAAGCTTTCGTGGCAACTGCTTCATGAAGGGTGAGAAATTTAGTGTATTTAAGAAGGATGCTTGTGCGACAGCTGTTACGAAGCTTTCTCCGTACGGTATTACAGCAAACTGTTTAACAAAAGGAAGGCATCCCATGTGGTCCGGGAGACAGATGGCTGCTGGGGGATGTAGTTTTACATGTCAGTCACTTGACAGATGGTGAATAAGTATGGAATACAGGGCAACCGCTGGCAATGTCAAGAAGCTTGTATCCGCGCAATTTTACGGCAAACTTTTATTGACAAAAGAAACGCATCCCGTACGGAGCCTATTTAATTTGGTAAAAACAGATCAGACAGGAATAGCAGCACGACACTTTATATTATGGTCTTAGCAGTCTAGACCAATGGTCTGAATATCTCCGCTATTTCATTCAGACCATTAATCGCCGTATTAAATTTCATGATGAGTAGTGCTTCGCGTTGGCTTAACTGGCCTTCCAAATCCCCCCCGCGAGGGTCTCTCTCAATTTTGGACAACACTGTCCATTTAAAGTCTTCCTCACTGTGTGTCATTGTAGCCCAATGGCTGACTAATGGGGCATTTTCCACTCGTCGTCTGATCCTTGACTTTTTCCCATGTATCAGTCGATGAATGATCGGTTGTTAATATAAATTGCATTTTAAGAAAGTGTCGGCAATTAGGATTTGTCAAAGATCTTCGTGTTTATAATTATGTTGTCTTACATTTTGCTCCTTAAAAGAAAAACAAAATTAAAAAAGACTACGGGGCATATTATCAAGGACGGCGTTAAAATTATTGCCAGTTTTGCGGCAGAAAAGCAGAACATGGACTTCTATTGGAATTCTCAAGGGCATATTATCAAGCCCATTATCGCCGCTTTAGCGGCAGTTTTCTGCCGCTAAACCGGCAATAATTTTTAACGCCGTCCTTGATAATATGCCCCTCAGGGGCATATTATCAAGAAAGGCGTTAAAATTATCGACGCTTTAGCGGCGGGAAACTGCCGCTAAAGCGGCGATAATGGGCTTGATAATATGCCTCAGAGAATTCCAATAGAAGCCCATGTTCACACCAGAACCTGGGCTTCTATTGGAATTCTCAAGGGCATATTATGAAGCTCATTATCGCCGCTTTAGCGGCAGTTTCCTGTCGCTAAAGTGACGATAATTTTAACGCCGTTCTTGATATATGCCCCCAAAATAGGCTACCAAATTCCTGCTAGCAGCCTCCCCTGCCCAGAGACCCTTCCCACGTCCACCCGCCACACTGACCTGCAACAGTCCCCACACTCCTGTTTATCACCTGCTCAAATCAAGTGTTAAATGGAACCAAAAAAGCTCCCATTAGTCCATACATGCATGTGCATTTTTATCAAGTAACAAGGTCCCGCATATCTTCCCCCACTGTAGTTGGTAAAACACATTGTTGGAATCGGTATTTCCAGCTCCCCTGCATCGCCCAACTGCCTTCATCCTATGTACAGAACGTCTATTAGAAAAAGTACGGGGCTTATTATCAAGCACAGCGTTAAAATGATCGCCGCTTTTGCGGCAGAAAACTGCCGCTAAAGCGGCGATAATGGGCTTGATAATATGCCCTGGAGAATTCCAATAGAAGCCCATGTTGACACCAGAACATGGGCTTCTATTGGAATTCTCAAGAGCATATTATCAAGCCCATTATCACCGCTTTAGCGGCAGTTTAATGCTGCTAAAGCGACGATAATGTTAACACCGTTTCTTGATAATATTCCCCTTCGAACTTCCTCAATAAGCAGAAGTAGAATTTAAATTTAAAAAAAAACAGAGAAAGAATGTTTTCATTAAAAATATCTCTGCAGCTTTTTCAGTTAATCTCTTGAGCTGCATAATGAGACTTTCCAGCGCGGGCCGTGGCCGGCGCCCGAAGGTTCTGGAACTTTGGGCAAGGGCTGCCAGGCTGGGCATACCTCTCAGAGCTGTCACAGCGGGAGTCAGGCGACTGCAAGTCATTTGTCATGCACGAAAGCACATGCTTCTCACAAGCCCTGGGATGCCTGAACACACAAAGAAACTATTGATTGTGTCCAGTTATTTACAAGGGAGCTGGCACTGTTTCTCAATGCATGGCCTTTTATCTCTGGATAATGAAACGTCGAATAAAACATGGCGATGAGCATTCTGGACTTGAATGATATGAACTGCCGGGTGGTGCTCATTTGCAACTCGATGCTATTTAGCACCACATTATGGGGCTTATTTACAAGCCACTTGCACTGCCCGTACATCACATTTTCCCATATTAAAAGTGCTATTTTGCTCCATTTCTTTTTGCAAGGGACAGTACTCTTTTACAGCAGACAAAACCAATGTTGTGGTTTTATTCCTACAGATAAAATGCAACATATAATTTGATGTTCTCCAGAATCAGAATGCTCAGGGGTTTTCCACCGAGCAGCCTGTGTAACCAGGCGTAGGATAGACAGAGCTATCTGGCTGCACAACTGAACAGCCAATATTAATCACAAATCTAATAAATAAAACATATTATATTAGCAGTCCAGTCCTTTTCCGGTGTCAGTGACACAAGCTTCTTTTATTTAAAAGGTGAGCGATGTCCTGAGCTGCATGCAAAGTTTCACCAGGCATCAGCGGTCGCAATGCATTAAAAAAACATATGAGAACTGTGATGCTGCATGCATTGGGGACAGGGTCAGTGAGCGTGGGGGCGGGGTCAAAGATGTGGCTAAAAAAATAACACATTCTGTAAGTTGTTTTGGTCTCTCTCCTTTAGGTAACTACATATAAAATATGGTGCATCCTAAATGAAAAATAAATCAGAAAAGTTAAGTTAATCAGTGATAAATGCCCTATAGCACATTATGAAACCTCTATTGGTTAATGCACTGCAGAGGTCTGTGTGTGTAACTTGAGAGCCACAGGACTGAATCTTGGTTGGTGCAGTGAAGAATAGTAATGTGTATTTTTATTTCTATAAGGTCCCAGCCTGTGACAGAAAGCACTGTGAATATGTAAGTCATTATTTTCAACTTGCATTACACACAGTATAAGATAGACTGCTACTTTACTATTCTTAGGTGCGCTCTAAAGGCCTCCCTTCAGGGTTTTGCTCTCAGCTTCCGCGCCAGGACACTCTTGAGTATTAGTGCGCGCTATAAGTATTATATAACATAACATAACAAAATGCACACACAGGTCTAAGATAAAATGGTACTTCCAGAACATAGATTTTAGCAATACCCAGACTGTACGGAGAGCAATTATTTATATAACTGTCCCTCAAAAGCACTTCACAGTTCAGCTGGCAGCGCCCTTGCGCTACCACTCAAAGGAATACATCTTTGTCATCACAAAGCTTCAAGTGATGCCATCAATTAAAGCCAGTACCGGCTTCCAAGCACCCTTTATATTTGCAGATTAACCAGTTGCACACATTTGCATTTCTTTCAGACAAGGACGCACCCTGGCAAGAAGGCTTGCTTATTGTTTAGATGTCTGGCCTGGTCTTGATTTTACAGCACAGGAGACTCCCTGCCTGACACTTCAGTTGAAGCATTTAGATTATCGTAATTAACCATCCCGGGACGGTTGTCTTTTCACAAAAAAGTAGGCGAACTGTTTGTCATAAATTAAAGAAGTGTGGACACTGTGTGCCCCTCCGATCCCACTCCCTTTGACGTCAGTCAGGCATACAACATGGGCCGTCTCCGGTGCACCAGCATTCAGAAAGCCGGTCTAGGGATGCACTCTACACAATCCACCCAAACTAGCTTCTAACAATTAAGACTGGAAGGATTGTTTTTGTTCAGGAAGTATCCTTCTCTGCTCAAGAGAATCCTGCCCACAATGCTGTCACTCTTGCACCACGGCACAAGGGTGTCTGCATTTGGTCTAAGCAGCCACAAGTGCGCTACTGCAGGGAAATATCTGAACAACGACGTATCATTGAAAACATTGCGCAGTTCAGCTTTGTCCCTTCACACAATGCATTGAATTGCCTCACTGTGCTGTGTTGTGTAAAAAAATTGTAAATGTACCCTAAAATCTATTGGAATGGCCTTATTCTTGAGTTGTTGATAGAAGGGGGGCTTATGTACAAGCCCCTTCGGCCGCCAGTGCATCACTTTTTATGTGATAGAAAATGACACACCGGTGGCACAAGGGGCTTGTAAATAATCTCCAAGGTGTTTAGACCAATTTGTCAGTGGTATACAGATCTAATTCAGATGACCAAGCAACTCTACGGGGCTTGGTCGATAAATCGATGTCACTCTTGGTAACATTGATTGTTATGGGGATTTTACACTTCCATTAAGGCATGGTAAAGACGAGAACACGTCATGTGGATAAACGTTTTAAATTCTTCTCATTTCTTTCTTACTTTCCATGAATGCTGCATTGTACAGCACAAATACAAAGAAGGAAAAGTGTCAAATACATGTTTTTTGTACTGGAAAGGTCTTCTTTCAGTACAAAACTATTTCTTTTCGAAAGCTCACACACTTGCACTATGGCTCAAGGGTGTTTGCATCAGCACATGGCAGCCTAAAGTGCGCCAGCGCATGAAGAGCGGAAAGCAACAGTTCTATCTTAGTAGATATGGCGCTGTTCTACTCTCTCCCTTTCACGTAGCGCAGCAACATTAGTTGCTACACTCAGATGCATGAAGTTTCCGTAAATATGGGCCATAACCTTTATCCTCACAACAGATTGTCTTCCAAATTCAGGAATATAAGACGTTCAATGAGGACAGATTTTCAGTTGATAGACATTTGGGGAGAATTGTAGGAGGCTAAAGAGTTTACTTTTTTCCCCACAAGTATGGACAGTACTAAATAATTGATTTCTTTTTGATTTCGCCACAATTAAAGAAGAGGATCATATCTATGGAAATAGTTCATCCCATGTAGACTGTCACATTGACACACATGGCGAAAATGTGCATATAAGAGATAGAGGTATTGGAAAGAAAGCTAAATAATTAAGTGTATTGTATATAGAAATATTGGGGTTTCAAGCATGCAAAATGATATAAAATGTAGTTTTTGTTAAGAAAAAAAAATATGGCAACTGACCTTCCTTGAAAGCATCAATTTAGTGAATACACTTCCGGGACAACGGCTTAATGGGCTGTCGGTGCGACTATTGTTTCCGGTTTATCATGCTATTTATTGCGCCATTGTTGCACTAGCAGTCATTTTGGGTGCTATTAGGGGGATTCTCGGACACCAGAGTCTTTCCTGCAACATATGTACTCGACGAATCAGTCGCTCAATTACTTTATCATTTACAAAGAAACTCGCCCACCCACACACTCATTTTGTAACATACATAATTATGCGCTCACTCACTGTCTTTCTCGCATATTCATTGCTTTAAAACAGACTCCCGGAGAGAATCAGGGGTAAATCACCCACGCAAAGAGAGCCGTTTAGACGCAGCTGCCTCCATCTTCCTGACAGGCACATTCACCCGTCTTATCATTCATGTCGACAGTCAGGGAAACAAACACAAACATACCTGTGTACTGCCAGATAACATTTATTCACATCCTTGTAATCTGGCATATTAATATCCATAATGAAGGCACTGAGGTGTAAAATGTACGCGTGTAACAAATCACGCATGAACGCTGATTCAGTTCTGGTGTTCAGCACACTGTGAGCCACTAAAAGGTTATTGCCTTCTATAAACGCAGATAAAATACAGGACAAGCTGCCAGTTTATGGGAAACCGTTTTTAAGTATTTTATTTATTTATTGAACTGTAAGTGATGTCATCAAGTATGTCACTGATGACGTTATCTGTGATGTCATCAATGATGGGATTTAGTATTTCAATTATTATATCATGTGAGTTTACAAGCAATGAAATGGTGGGAGTTATGGTTCCCTAGCTCAAACTCGTAACTTTTTTGTTTTTTTTCATAATATCTCTAATGTTCCTTTCACTTCTATGGTCTTGTATAACAAATGTTAATGGGCCCGATTCACAAAAGTAATCTGAGACAAAATCCTACCTTTACGACATTCGGTATTCACAAAAGGCATTTAGTAGTCATAAAGTTAGGTCTTTAGTGAATACCGAAAGTCGTAAAGTTAGGATTTTGTCTCTGTTTAGTAGTGGTAGAGTTAGGAATCCTATCTTTACTACTACTAAATGCCTTTTGTGAATACCGAAATCGTAAAGTTAGGATTTTGTCTCAGTTTAGTAGTGGTAAAGTTAAGAATCCTATCTTTACTACTACTAAATGCCTTTTGTGAATACTGAAAGTCATAAAGTTAGGATTTTGTCTCAGTTTCGTAGTGGTAAAGTTAGGAATCCTATCTTTACTACTACTAAATGCCTTTTGTGAATTCCGAAAGTCGTAAAGTTAGGATTTTGTCTCAGATTACTTTTGTGAAAGAGGCCCAAAGTGTTTTGTGAAGAAGGTACCTTCACGTTCTATTGCAAAAGCTTTTTGCTAAATTAATGAAGTTTTTTAATTATAAACTTTAGTCCTTGACCAAAGTAAGAACCCAGGGCCCGATTTATCAAAGTGTTGCGCTGTCCTTATACCACGCAAGGTGATGCAAGGGCGCTTTGAAGCACCTGTCGATATGGTTATGTTATGCAGTGTACTGATGATGATGCAAGTTGTACTCTTGAGGAAACCAATAAAGTTTGTTTAAATACAAAAAAAAAGGTGATGCAAGGGCGGCACATCACTAAAGTCAGATTTACCAAGCCACGTAAGGTCACCTTGTGTGGCCTTGTGGTGCTATGTAAATCTTGAGTAAGCAAGGCAGCACAAGTTCCTTCTTTGCATTACTCTGCCCCAGGTAGGCATTCCAAGGGCAGAGCTTGGGTGTTCCCACGCATCCACCCACGGATTTTGGCGCATTCCCAGATTTACTGTGAGTGGTAGACTGGGAAATGTGTTACAATGCTACTGCTTCCCGGGGGAAGTGTAGTGAGGAGAAATATCTTTCTTTTTCCTCGTCTGACACAAGCGGGCCTGGTTTGGCACTAGGCAGCCAAAAGTGCACCATCAGATGCAGAGGACAGGAATGCGCCATGTAATGTTAAATATGACGCATTCCTGCCCTCTCCCTTTCACTCAGTGCAGTGCAGTAAGGTTTCTTGCTGCACTGCGTTGCGTGAAATATTGATATATCTGTCCCCCCGTAGCCAGACACATTACCTTTGCACAGCAGTCTCTGGGCACGTGGGGGGGGGATTTACAAAGATTTAACACGACGAAACACAGCAAGGCCACTTGCTGTGCTGTGCTGCACAGTGTCAAATGGAGAGGGCAGGAATGTGCCATAGCTACTAAGACATGGCACATTCCTGCTCTCTCTCTGTGCTGGTGCACTGAGTGCAGCCTAGAGCTATTGAACGCACCCTTGTGCCATGGTGCAACAGTGGGGCCTGATTTACAGCCAGGAGTGCTTTTATGCAGGAAGGGAAAGCATCCTGCACAAAAACAATCCTCTGAGACATTTTCCACTTTCTGTGTGTGCTGCAGAAAGAGGAAATTATGAAGAGAAATAAAGATATTTCTTCTCTTTACACCTCACCTGGGAAGGCGAAGCATTTTGATGCTTTCCCAGGTTTACTAGTCTTAGTAAATCCGGCAATCTGCCAAAATCCATGGATGGATGCATAGGAACTGCCACACTCCACTCATGGAACACCTTCTAAGGGTAGAGTAACGCAAGGCAGTGACTTGCACTGTGTTATGTTACTCCAAATTTACCAAGCCATGCAGAGTTACGCAAGGTGGCTTTGTAAATCTCACTGAAGCCCTTGCATTGTCTTGCGCCGACTTTCATGAAGCAATGGCAAGGCATGGGCTTCATAAATCTGGGCCAGCGTGTGGCCTTCACCCAAGTCCTGTGCTCATCAATTAGTGCCCAGGATCTTAATAAGCACACCCTTTGGCCATGTACAGCAGGGTTGGAACAGAGGGACTGACCCAAGCCAGGGGCCCAGTTCTCAGGACCCTTGAACTAGCTTTGTATGAGTTTTAGCCTTAAAAGATAGGCTCTGAATGCAGAGCATGGCTCTCATCATGCCCCATGCCCCATGCCCAGACTCCATGCTCCAGAGCCTGTTGTGCATAGCATTTGGCACTGCACAATTTGCCAATTTCTATCAATTCTTCACACAACACAATGCAGCAAGCCACCTTGCTGTGCTGCACTGCTCTGTGCGAAAGGGCAGGGATGCACTGTACGTAACATTATATGGCACATTCCTGCTCTCTACTTGTGCTGGCACACAAACTGCTGCCTAGCACCAACGCAGACACCCTTGCACCATAGTGAAAGGGTGCCTGCTTTACAGGGAGGATTGTATTGTGGAGGTAGGGACACCTTCACACGAAAACAATCCTCAGAGGCTCTTATCCTCTTTCTAAGTGTGCTTCAGAATGCATCACACTTAGAAAGAGGAAACAATTAGGAGAAATAAAGATATTTCTCCTTGTTGCGCCTCTGGTGAGGAGCTGTACAATTCTGACACATTCCCAGGTCTACCACTGTTGGTAAACCTGGGAATGTGTCAGAATGCATGGGTGGATGCATGGGAACACCCTTGCTCCAGCCATGGCACTCCTCCATGCCACAGAGTAACGCAAAGCAGCGTTTGCACTGCCTTAGATTACTCTAGATGTATCAAGGCACGTAGGGCCACACAAGGTGGCATTGCGTGGCTTGATAATCCTCATTTTGGTTTTGCGTCGCCTTGCGTGGTGTAAGGGCGATGATCAACCTTGATAAATATGGGCCTGGATTCTTTACACAGCGTCAGTCAAATGCCATGCATATTCACGAACGGGCATGTGCCTTGACAAAGAACAAAAGAAGAATTTGGAATGTGTATGCTGGTTTCAACACCATGTGCTAACTTCAGTAAGTACATTCACACAACCATGAAATAACTAAAGAGTTAACATGCACTATTTTCAATTACCTCATGAGTGAGGTAATACCACTGCTTCTAGAAAGACTATGGATGTTCAGGAACATTTTGCTAACGCGCTCGAGCATACTTCACTAAATCATCTTAACAACGGTCAGAGGACTATTTGAGTCAGCACAACTCTGTTTGTGAATTGTTATGGTTTTTGAGACGTCTTCATGGTTGTGAGTGTGCACTGAGGAATGAGCCATGCATTTAATTTATTTTCAGTTTCCAAACTTTGGGGCAGATTTGCAAGCCCCTTGCAACACTTTTGCGCCACCGTTGCGTCACTTTTGTGTTGCAACGGTGGTGTAAACAATGCGACCAATTTACAACGTGACACATCTAGGGAGATACGTCATATTGTAAAGCCCTGCGTCACATTATACCTGCGTCAGGTATAATGAATGCAGGGTGGGCATTCCCACACAGGAAAGCCTCATAAAAGTGACGCAGTGAAATCTACAAGATTTCACTGCACCACTTCTAGGACGCCACTGCGTCAAAACCTTACGCCTGCTTGAAACAAGCATAAGGAGTACAATAAATATAGGCCTCATCATGCATTGCTGGACTTTTGGACCAACAGATGCGTCAGAATTTCTGACGCATCTGTCAGTCCTTGCACCATTGTGTATCGTAATAGTAAATTCAGCGTATGGGAAACGCATATGCGTGGTTAAGGCTAAGTTGGTCTAGTGTTCGTGCAGGGCGTAGTTCAGAGGAGTGTCATACAGGAACAGGTAAGAGGGGTTCGGGGATGGGGGGGTTTGTTTTAGTTTTTTGGGGGTGGGAGGGGTTCGTGGGGGTGGGGGGATTGTGTTCGTTTTTAGGGGGTGGGAGGGGTTCGATTAGTTTTAAGGGGGTGGGGGTTCGGGTTAGTTTTTAGGGGGTGGGAGGGGTTTGAGTTATTTTTTAAGGGGTGGGGGTTTGAGTAAATTTTTAGGGGGTGGAGGGGCTCGTGATAGTGTTAAAGGGGTGGTAGTGGGTTTGTGCTAGTTTTTAGGGGGTGGGAGGGGTTCCGGCTAGTTTCTAGGGGGTGGGGGTTTGAGTTAGTTTTTAGGGGGTGGGAGGGGGTCGTGTAAATTTTTAGGGAGTGGTAGGTGGGGGGTACGGAGTAGTGTTTAGGGAGTGGTAGGGTTCAGTTTAGTTATTAGGGGGTGTGGGTTAGTGATAGGTTTTAGGGGTGGGAGGGGTTTGTGTTATTTTTTTGGGGGTGGGAGGAGTTTGTGGTAGTTTCTAGGAGGTTGGGGAGTTCGTGTAAGATTTTAGGGGGTGGGAGGTGGGAGGTAGGGGGTAGTTTTAGGGCATGGGAGGGGTTCGGTTTAGTTTTTAGGGGGTGGGTTTACCATGCATTCCTTTACCACAAAGATTCGTGGTAAAGGAATGGTGGTAAAAAAAATAGTGTTTGAGACGCAGTCATACTAAAGGCCTTGTTGTTTAGGGAGTCGTTGTTGAGGAACTCGTTGTTCCAACATACAACAACGGAGCATCCATGGTGGCGCAAGGGTATCGCAGTCTGGCGCAGGGAAACAGACACATTTCTACAGATATGTCAGTTTCGAGTAAATCTGCCCCTTTGTTTTTCTGCAGCTAAAGCTTGGGAGCACCATGGTATTGAAAGCAAGCTTATCGCTTGAGTTTATTATTTCTTATTGAGAGTAAGTGATAAAAAAACACCGAACTGGAATAGGGTTATTTTCTGAACCACTTTGTATTGTCCTGTGTGTTTGTATTGTTATTTCAATGCTATAAATAGGTATAGCTCAATTAAAGTTATCTGATATACCTTCATAGTCCCCAGAGGCATAACATAGGCCCCTGCAACCCCAGCAGGGGGTTCCTAAACCTTCAAGAGGGGCCCCATTCTGCCCAAGGTCAACGAATATCTATGAGATCTGGGGAACTTGGGCCCCTCATCACATTCTGCAGGGAGACTCCACCGTTTTGCGTTATACTACTGAGTCTCCCATTATCCTTCCTGTCCTCTCCCCTGTGTATGCTACCACACACGCTGTAGTAGAATGTTAAGGTTAGAATGCAGGGGATCAAGTGGGTGGTAGTTAATGGTGGAAATAATTCTGTGAAGAATTGGAGGCTGATGGGAAGCATTAAATCTTCTGGCAATAAGGATGGAAGGCATCTACCCATGTTGAACTGCCTGCTACCTATACAGTTTCTGATTGGAAGTGACACTTTTGTTCTTCCACCTTACCGCTGCCTTCATAGGGCTGCCACCTTCTATTTTAGTGTGCTTTCTCTACTGCACACTACAATCGCTTGAGATCCTTCGTCTTTCTCCATCGCTGAACTGCTAGACCATACCTGCTACTTCTTCTTAGGTGAAAATGCTGGGGAAGATCACTCATGTCTGACGACTAGTCCAGGGAATTGCTAAGGCTGACAGTACTGCGAGCTACCAGGAATGCATTCCTAGTAACCTTCAACTGTTACTCACCTTGCATGGGCCCTCACACTCTGTCCTTCACAGCATATGTCTAAAGTGCCAAAATAAAACAAATAATGACAGCCTGAAGTACACAAGTAAAAGACAAGTGGTTGCAAATTTTAAGGGTTTCCAATCAGGAGAGAGGATGTGGTCTAACGGCCAGGGTGGTTGACCTCAAATCTAGAAAGCCGGATTTGAGTCTCAGCAATGACACTCAACATCCTGTGATTCTGGGCAAATCACTTAATCTCCACGTGCCTAACAAAAATGAATGTGTCCTTGTTTAAGGCAAATGTGAAGCGCTCTAATACCTGATACCTTTGGGTCAAGTTCGCGCTATATAAAACTCTGAAAAAAAAACTATGAGGCAATTTAAGAATTAACTTGCTGGTGTTGTCTAGAAAAATCACCTCACCGTACATTTTTGTGAGCATTATTGTGCGGGCCATTGTACTCCTCCATTTACTGACCTCATATAAGCCACCATGTACCTGGGATGTGTCAGCATCTACCTTTCCAGTACCATTACATTTAGCTCTTCTCCAGGAGAAGATATGGGAGGTGTTATGAACAGTTTAATTTATGACTATATTTCCGGAGATCCTTGGGTCGCATAGAGAACAATAGGGCCAAAGCATCAAAAGTTGAAATGCAACTTATTGCCATTGAAGGAACTGAGGACAGATCAGGCAGGAAACAGCCAATACTATGTAACCGGTCAAGTACAGAAGGAAGAAGGCATATGTTTGATAACACTATTACCATAAAAAAAAACCTGAAGGTTAAGCAGAGTGGGATTTATATACTGAGATAAAAAACTAAAGGAAGCGTATTTTGACACCAGGCTTAGTATAATAATTGAACACCACAACTTGTGTCACAGATATCCAGTACATGGAGTCTGTATAGTTATACACAGCTTCCTTACACATGTTGGCATCTAGTTGTGCATTTAGTCGTCCTGACAAAATGATTTGCAATCAGATAGTTATGACAAATATGCATACAAAAATCCAGGCAAGATTGCTTTGTCACAAGGACCCTAATAGAGACAAAATAATCAGTACCATCAAGAGCGCAGAATGATATGCTAAGGGAATATGATTGCTGTGAAAATCAGATTCACCAACTGCTAATATGAATTAAATAAGAACAAGAATTTAACTGACCAAATCAAAGAATAAAATGTTGTTGACAAAAATCAGAGATGATGAATCAGGCAAGGCACTTGTTATCGATGTGGGTCGGCTTCACATTTAGCCTCGCTCAGAAATTGTCTAGCATTTGGCAAAGAAATCTGCAAATGTGACAAGAAAGGATACTTTTTTGAGTATGGAAGGTGCAAAGTCGACCAAGGAGGGTATATACAGTTGATGAGGAAGAAGACGATGCCATTAGTTCGGCTGAGTACTTTGAAGATCCTGTCTTGCTAGTGGCAGTCCTGTCCAAGAATACTGATGAAAGTCAAGCCCTTTGTTTGGTGCAAATCAAAATGTCTGCTGTAGAAGTGTGACAGACACTGCCCATTATCTTTGTGGAAATGTATAGCAAAAATGATCAAAAAAGACTATGTATTGACTTTATGCCAAGAGAATCACCAGGCAGTGGAAGAGAACAAATCCTTGCAACTTCGAAAAATGCCTGGAAAGTAATTTACCACCTTATTGGAAGGTCAAGGCTGATCTCTCGAAAGAAAATTACACTGTGATTAGACAAATGTATTAGTGGTCCCTATAGAACTTAGACTTCGCATGATTCCCCTCTCACACAAAGGCATCCACAAGTACAAAGAGAAGAATTTGAATGGATTATTTGTGGTCAGCTATGGATAGCGACATAGATATGTATGTGAGGGTGGGCCAGGTACATAATGAGGCAGATAACATTCACAAGACCAGAGCTAGTCTACTTATAGCCATAGACTTACCTGAAGATCTAGGACAAAGGCTGGGTGTGGACCTATGAATAAGTTACCTGTTTCAGTGCATTATTATATAGTCATAATTGACTACTATAGAAAGTGGATTAAATATCAAATTTAAAGCATTCCACATCTAGGGGATTTTTTAAAAGAAATGTTCTCCAGGAAGGCTTTCCAAAACAAGTGTTCAACGATAACGCTACGAATGAAGCAACCACCTTTCTGGCTGCCAATATAACCTCTCACAGTAATGCATCCTTGTACCACCCTCAGTGTAACATACCAGTTGAACAAGCCAACCATCTGATCAAAGAGACCACACTTCTAGCACTTAAAAGTCATCTGTCTGTGACTAATGCATTGAGGACATGCTTATGATTGTCCCATACTACACCCCATGGCGTTACTAGTAAAGCATCTTTAGAACTCCAGTGGATAGTGTAGCACTCACCAAACTACATCCCCATTGCTTCCAAAAGAAGGAGAATGATTGGTTGCGTTGTGTGTATAAATCAAGAGAGAGAATGTAGAGTCAAAACAAAAGATGATGGACTTTCAGTGTGAGAGGCGGAAAGCTGTGATCAATTAACAAAATAGGGTGGACGAATTTGTGAGGATCAAGCATTCACATACAGAGCATGAGGGAAATTATTTCACTAAACCTTTACAAGGAGTAAGAAGGAGTGGCTCTGCAGTGTTGGAAAATAGTCAGTGGTGGAATGGTTTTCAGGTGTGCTTACATCACCTATTAAAGTGACATGCATCCTTACGGCCAGATTGGGTGAACATTTCAGAGGTGTATGATGCTCTTTATGACCCCATATTGTGTAATAAAGGTTACCCTCACCTCACAGAAGCCATTGCTATTATCTATTGGTGTTGGCTTTGTGACTTCTGCAAGCATTATGCATGCTGGAGTGTAAGGATATGATCATGGCAGTGCAGATTGCCATATTTCTGGCAAAGCCAGATAGGTTGAAGCTTTGTTTAATGACTATCTTTTCCATAAGAAGGGTGGAGACTGAATGAAATATCCTGTGCTATTTATATTGCTATGTCAATGTTGTAAATAGTTATAGGGCAACGGAAGTTGCCTGATGTACCTTCATAGTCTCCCTTTACCCTATTCGTCCTTTCCCCTGTGTGTGTGGTTACAGAATGTTACTGTGCGAACGCACCATAAATCAGCATGTCATTACACACCGTTACTGGAAAAAAATCAACTTTATCTACATTCCATACTAAGTTCAACATCTACCTATACATATACATGTGTGTGCGTGTGTGTGGGTGTGTGTGTGTGTATATATATATATATTCACAGAAAAAAACATAGGTTTCAGGGGTGTTATAGTTAGCTGGACATTTCACTCATACAAAACCATAGAAATTCCTCCATTATAGTTAGTTCTGCTAACTATAACTTGCGCGCCCGCAATGCACTGCTGATGATGTCACATATTACATCATTCATGACATCATTGATGACATCACTGATGACATCTCAAATGACATCACTGATGACATCACTGATGATGACATCATCCAGTGAATGTGGTTTAGTTGAAATTTAAATATGTATTATATATATACACCAATCTGTATTGAAGATTGAGTGGATATATAACTGTCTGGAAGGAGGATTTAGTAGCTGCCTGACTGTCTGGTTAAGTAAGTAATTAAAAGTGTCTCACTTAATACATGGATTAGTAACTAAACTATGTAAATGTGTGCATCACTGTCTCTGTTGTTGTATAACATGCTGCATCAGTTGGTCACTAACTACATGAGTGTGTATATTAGTTATTGATTAGTTGGGTGAGTATTTGTATGGGACACTGAGTTTGTGTGTGGTTGGATGTGGTGTGTGTAACTCTATGCATAGATGTGTGAATGGTTGATTGACTAGGTGTATAGGTTTAAGAGTGCATATGGAGACAGTTGTTTGGGTGACTGAGTGTATTTATTTGTGTGTTGGTGAGCGAATATATGTTTTAGTTGTACATCTTCAACAAAGTAAAAAAATAAAAGGCATTGTATGTGAGAGTCGGTGTATATAAATAAGTATATATAAGAGTCAGTGATTGTGAGAGTAACTATATGAATGAGTGTATAACTGTAATGGTGATTTTTTATCATATTAACTATGAGATACAATGTGTTTGAATACATTAGGTGTTTGGTGTATAATTGTGTAAGTGAGTAAATGTAAGTTTGATTAATTTTTTCCATGAGTGAGTAGGATGACTGCATAACCGACTAAGATGACTGCTGATGTGTCAATGTCTATATATGTGTATAAGTGCATTTGATAGTGTTCTATTAATTAGTGACTGCATGTATAAGTGATTCTGTTGTTGAATGGGTAGTTGTGTGTGTAGACTTATGAATCAGTGAGTGGGTACGTAGTAACTGGTATTGGTGTGTAAATGGTTTCATATATGGTACTCTGTATTTTACAGTGAGTGATGAAAGATTATACTAGTGTATGATGAGGTGTATCAGATTGTCACGTGGATGATGTCATCAGTGATGTCATCAGTGATGTCACTGACCATGTCATGAATGATGCAATATGTGACATCATCAGCAGTGCATTGCGGGCGCGCGAGTTATAGTTAGCAGAACTAACTGTAACGGAGGAATTTCTATGGTTTTGTATGAGTGAAATGTCCAGCTAACTATAACACCCCTGAAACCTATGGTTTCTTCTGTGAATTGCTAAGGTTTTTTAAATGCTAATTTCTAACTATAACGTCTCTGAAACCTATGGTTTTTTCATTGAATTTCAAAGCATTTTTAAATGCAAATTTTTAAGTGTAATAGTAGTTATACCTATTTTTTTTGTTTTGATTTTCTACAGTTTTTTAACTGTTTATTTATAAATATTTTATTCATTAAATAACATTATATATTTTTCTGAAAATTGCAAAAAAAAAATTAAAAAATTAAAACTGAAATATTGTTTTATTTTTTTATTTTATTATATTTATATTATTTTCTTTAAAAAAAAAAATTCTAAGGGAGTCGCGCACCCAAAGCGTACTCATCACGGTGGGTGCGCGGATTCTAGCCGCCATTTTAGAAATGTCGTGAAGGATCCGCGTGCTGTGTGCGACAGCTCCACGTTTTTCAGTTACATCATATACATTTAATATTACGTGATGTGCGCGATTGGTATGCGACCAGTCCACGACGCCTGCTCCCCCGCATTCGCCACACATGCGCATTACGGTAAGCGACGCTTGCGCAGTGGTGGGTCCCGCGTGATGTCATATACGTGCTGGGGTGCGCTGGGTGCGCGTCTCCCGCGAAATTTTGTAATGTTCTAAAATGATATGTATGTGTGTTTAATATACATATTAGGGCAAGAGACTATCTAAGATCATCATAAAGATAATATATTTGTACTTATAATAAACTTATATTATTTTTAAATATATTTTCGCGAAGTCGCGTCGGGTGCGTGCTTCGTGAGCGCAGAGTGCGCGGATCCCATGTGACCTCAAAAAAAAAAATTTCATTGGTTCATAACATTTCCCACTGTAACTATTGAAGGACCCCACCCATTTTAATCATTCTTGTTGGAGCATCTTTAGAGAGACATCTCTTTTCCTACAAGAACCCTTTTTGCTTGTATTTTTGGTGTTTTTCAAAAAATATCAAACAAAATGGCATCTGGACAGCAGCAGCAGCAGGAGGAAGTATCTTCTGAAGAAGAATTCTTGCAGGAGGCACCACGTCCACAGAGGCCGGAATCTGTCGTGTGGAAATTCTTCACTTTTCCACCTGGAGAGAAGAAAGTAATTGCGAGAAAGGTGACGTGCAAAATTTGTGACTGAGTCCTGTCAAGAGGCAGTGAAAAAAAATACTCTTGTGGCACTGCTTCTATGTACAAGCATCTCCGGACCATACATCCTCTCAATCTTGCTCGGGAGGAAATGAGGTGAGCTGCTTTGAACCCCTCACCTGCTGTGGCAAGTACATCTGGAGCGTCCTCAGGAACACCTGCAATGGACATTAGGCCAGAATTCGCCTTTCTCGAGCAACACTGCGTGAAGTGTAAGAAACTTATATGCTTCGGTGAGCAGTCGGTGGATGTAGTTGCTGCACAACGCAACCAACGTTGTTAATTTTTTTGTTTTTGGAATGATAAGTAATTCCAAATGTTTCCTGTTTTATTCGTTCTTTTTTTTGTTCATTTTTTGAAAAAACCAAAAAAATACAAAATTGTTAAAAAAAAAAAAAATACAAAAGAAAAGAGAAGAAAAAAACCAGAATTCTTATCAGAACTACCTTATCTGGTTAAAGAAAGAACTATGGGCCCGATTCACAGACCTAACTTAAGACAAAATCCTAAACTTACTACCATTTTGGTATTCACAGAAGGCACTTACTCATTTTGGTATTCACAGAAGGCACTTACTCATTTCGGTATTCACAGAAGTTAGGAGTCCTAACTTTAGGACTCCTAAATGCCTTCTGTGAATACCGAAAGTCTTAAAATTAGGATTTTTCTCAATTTAGTAGTCCTAAGTTTAGGACTCCTAACTTTAGGACTCCTAAATGCCTTCTGTGACTACCGAAAGTCTTAAAATTAGGATTTTTCGCAGTTTAGTAGTAGTATAGTTAGGACTCCTAACTTCAGGACTCCTAAATGCCTTCTGTGAATACCGAAATTCTTAAAATTAGGATTTTTCTCAATTTAGTAGTCCTAAGTTTAGGACTCCTAACTTTAGGACTCCTAAATGCCTTCTGTGACTACCGAAAGTCTTAAAATTAGGATTTTTCTCAGTTTAGTAGTAGTATAGTTAGGACTCCTAACTTTAGGAGTCCTAAATGCCTTCTGTGAATACCGAAATTCTTAAAATTAGGATTTTTCTCAATTTAGTAGTCCTAAATCTAAACTTAGGACTACTAAATTGAGAAAAATCCTAATTTTAAGACTTTCGGTATTCACAGAAGGCATTTAGGAGTCCTAAAGTTAGGAGTTCTAACTATACTACTACTAAACTGCGAAAAATCCTAATTTTAAGACTTTCGGTATTCACAGAAGGCATTTAGGAGTCCTAAAATTAGGACTCCTAACTTCTGTGAATACCGAAATGAGTAAGTGCCTTCTGTGAATACCAAAATGAGTAAGTGCCTTCTGTGAATACCAAAATGGTAGTAAGTTTAGGATTTTGTCTTAAGTTAGTTCTGTGAATCGGGCCCTATAATTGCAAGATAATGTGTGAAAATTTGGTTGAATATATGTATACAGCATGATTGACTGAAAGAATGCATTAGTAGTGTATGGTGAATTTATAGGTGAAGATTTATGAGGAAGTACTGCAGCGTGACCCTGCAAGCTCTTTAGCTGGACTGCACTGTGGCACTTCCGAAGCACAGGGTTGTGACATATGTACATGAATATGTTGCAACTCTGCTTTCCTCAGCACTGCTGCACAAACTGCAGCCATGCGGTGACACAGGCACCCGTACAAGGATGTCTGTGCTGTGTGGAGATTGTTTTTGTGCAGGAAGGGACACATTCCTGCACAAAAACAACCAGTAAAGGCGTTTTCCTCTTTCAATGTATGCTGTGGAATGCAGCATGCATTGAAAGAGAAAAAAAAGAGGAAAAAATGAGGAGAAATTAAAAGAATTCTCCTTGTTGCGCCTTGCTACACCAACTCTAGGATGGCGCACCATTCACACACACCTCCAGATTTACGATTTCTCATAAATCTGGAGATGTGTCTTGTTCTATGGGTGTTGCATGGAAACACCCACAGCAACACCTGTGGGACGCCCCTTCAACGCAAAGTTTTGTGTATGAAGGGGTCGTATTTACAAGGAGAGGAAAAAACACGCAGGTTGGCTTTTCCTCTCCTTGTAAATATGAAGGAGTGCCTGGCGCCATCACTACGTTACAAAAAGTGACGTACTGGTGGCGCAGGGTGCTTGTAAATCTGCCACAGGTATTGGCAGACTGATACAATAAGAACATAGTGTAGGATGGGTGACTGAAGAATTGCATGAGACTGACAGGAGGTATCCTACGCTGCATGGGTACTACTTCAGTATTTAATGGAGTGGACCAATAGTATGTATCTGCTTAGAGATTTGTAGGGATTATGCACAGAATATTTATGTGTACTTGTGTTGGTGCCTAGGTCATATTATAAGAATACCACTAGTAACTGGAATGATGACAGTGCTGCAAACAGAGTGAACACTTAATTTATAAGTGCTTACGTATTGGTGGAGTGATAGGATAAGTAGATAGTGGTAGATAAGTGATTAAAGAAGTGCATGGGACAGACTGGACGATTCCTACACTGCAAGAGTACTAACTGGGTATTTAGAAGAGTGTATCAATAGTATGTAGCTAGTTAGAGGTCTGCTTGGATAGTGCACAGAATATTATAGATGTACTTGTGTTAGTAGCTAGGCCATTCTATAAGTTCATGACAGGAGGATTCCTACACTGCATAGGTACTAACTGGGTATTTAGAAGAGCGTATCAATAGTTTGTAGCTGGTTACAGGTGTGCATGCATAGTGTACAAAATATTGTACCTGCACTTGTGTTTTTGACTACGCCATTCCTTAAGTATACGACTAATAACTGGAGTAATTTCAGTGTTGCAAAGAAAGTGGGTGCTGAATTTATAAGTGCTTAGTTATTGGTGGAGTGATAGGATACGTAGATAGTGCTGGATGGGTGAATGGAGAAGTGCATGGGACAGACAGATGGATTCCTAGACTGCATAGGTACTAACTGCGTATCAATAGTATGTAGCTGGTTAGAGCTCTGCATGCATAGTGTACAAAATATTGTACCTGCACTTGTGTTAGTGGCTAGGCCATTCCTTAAGTATATGACTAATAACTGGAGTAATTTCAGTGCTGCAAAGAGAGTGCATGCTAAATTTATTAGTGCTTAGGTATTGGCAGAGTGATAGGATACGTAGATAATGCTGGATGGTTGAATGGAGAAGTGCATGGGACAGACAGAAGGATTCCTAGACTGCATAGGTACTAACTGAGTATTTAAAAGACTGTATCAAAGCTATGTAGCTGATTAGAGGTCTGCATGCATAGTGCACAGAATATTGTAGCTGTACTAGTATTGGTGTGTCTATGGTTTCGAGAATGGTAGTCTGTATTTTAGGGTGTGAGGAGGTGCATCAGATGATCATGTAGATGATGTCACCAGTGATGTCATTTGAGATGTCATCAGTGATGTCATCAGTGATGTCACTGGCCATGTCATGAGTGATGTAATATGTGAGGTCATCAGCAGTGCATTACTTTAATCCAAAAAGCTGGTGGCCATATTGGCCTAGTCATGATGTGAAAATTCAGGAATTGATACAATAAAGAAAAGAAAGCAAGTGTTAATATGCACACAATGTCATTTCAGCAAATCTTGCACCGTGACCGCCATACCTGTATGTTCGTCAACGTGACTTATTCATAATAAACATACTTAGAATTGCAAACATCAACATAAACGATGGACGATACATTACTTTAAAGTGAAAGGCTATCGGCCATATTAATCTGGGCACGTTGCATATTATAATGGTTCTTACACGAAAGAAAAGGAAAAAAAGGGGTGTTAATATACACACACTATCCCTAAATAAAGTTCTAGCGATTATAGTTCCATTCCATTCACAGCTCATTTGAGATGTCATGAGTGATGTAACTGACCATGTCATGAATGATGTAATGTCTGAGGTCATTAGCAGTACATTGCGGGGGCGTAAGTTATAGTTAGCTCAGGTAATTATAACTGCTGAATTTCACTGGTTGTGTATGAGTGAAATCTGAGTCTAACTATACCGTCCCTGTAATCTTTGTTTTTTTCAGCAAATTTCTAGTTTTTTTTAAACGTTAAGTAAGATGCAAATCACAATGGATGGTGGGGGGTTGGAAGCAGGGCCTGGCAATGTGCTGCCCCCCACCCAAGCTTGCTGCTCCTGCCTTCCCTCCTCCTAGCCATCCATTGTCCAAGTCCATGTCCCTGCTCCCTTATTACAGCCCTGTGTGGCCGTTGTTCTGCCACTGGCCTTCCCGCCTTCTCTGAACAGTTAGCTTGCTGCCCCATCCACCTCCTCCCTATCCTCTGTTGTCTGAATCTATGGACTAGCCTCCTCCCTCCTGCCATGCATGGTCTGATGTGCTGCCACTGCCCTCCATTTAGCATGATGTACCAGTCCACTCCTCGTGCCCTCCATTGCCCAATTCTATGCCCCACCATTGACCTCCTGCTTAGCCTCTGTGCTTAGCTTGCTGCCCCTATTCTCCTTCCCCCTGCCCTCCGATGTCTTTGTGTATGCCCCTGCTCCATCCTTTTTGCCCACCATGTTCCATGGACCTGCCACTCCTATCTACTCTGTGTGTTCTGTTGAGATGCCACTCCCCTCCCACCTGCCTAGCATTGTCAGATGACTGTAACCTGTCCCTGACACCTCCACCCTGCCTGTCCACATTTTATGCCCCTATCCCCTTCCCCCTGTCCTCCATAATCCATTTTACTGCCACACCCTTCTGCCCTCCCTGGTCTGTTGTGCTGCAACTGCCCCTCCTGCCTGCCCTGCGTGGTCTGTTGTGAGGCCCCTTCCCCTGAACTCTCTTGTCTGTGCCCAGGTCCTGACCCTCCCTGCTATCCTCCATGGTCCTTTGTGCATGCCCCTGCACCCTCCTTCTTGCCCATCATAGCCATTGTGCTGCCACTAACCCTCCTGCTAGCCATGCATGATCTTCTGTGCTGCCACGGCCCCTCCCACCTTCCATGTGTGGTCAGCTAGCTTCCCTGACACCCTCCCACCTTCCCTTCATGGTCTGTATGTATGCCATCATAGTCTCACTGTTGCTCTCCATGGTGTGTCTTGCTTCTAGCGCCCATCTTGCCTGACCTCCATGGTCATCTTGCTGCTCCTGCCCTGCCCCTTGCCCCCAGCCCTCTGTTTCTATGTGCAGACCCCTATTCCCTCCCTCCTGGCTTGTCTGTTCCATTGTAATGCCCCTGATCCGTCCCTCCTGCCCTTTATGGTCTATTATGCTGCAGCTTTCTCTCCTGTCTGTCCATTATGGTCAGCTAGCTACCATTGCCTCTTTCCCCTCTGTTCTCTGTTGTCCATGTGCATGGTCCTGTCCCCTCCCTATTGCTTTCTATGGATTGTTGTGCTGCACTCCCGTCCCGCATGCCCTGTGTGGTGTATTGTGCTGCTGCAAACCCTGATGCCTGCCCTGTAGAGTCAGTTTGGTGCACCTCTCCATGTCCCTCATGTTTTCTGTTATCCGAGTCCATGTCCCTACCCCAATTCCTCCTGCCTTCCATGATCCAATGTACCATACTTGCGAACATTTTGAACTTGGTAAGAGGAAGATTTTGAAAAATAAACGGGGTATTGATTTTCCCCTTTGAGTTAAATTGAAAAAGAGGAGATTGTAGACAGGAGACAGATCAAATAAAGCCCATTTGAGCTTAAAAACATTGGACGTTTCCTGGCTGAATCGGGTCTGTTGGCATGTATGGTTGTACTACCACTGCCTCTTCCTTCTGCCCACAATGGTCTATTATATTGCCACAGCCTCTCTTGCCAGTCCTGTATTTTTGGTTTGTTGCCCCTGCCCCCCTTTCCACTGCCCTCCATAGTCTGTTGTGCTCCCACTGCCCTTCTTGCCTGCCCAGTGTGGTCAAATTGTTGCCTCTGCACCCTCCTACCTGCCTGCAATTTTCAGAGTCCGTGCTCCTGGCCTCTGCCTCTCAACAGTATCCTAATGAACAACTAGATTGCTAACATTCTATATTTATTACAAAAGTGTGGAACGCCTGACGTCATCTTGATGTAATCAAAACTGTAATACCTAGAGCATTTCCTTTAGAAATTACATATATGAGAGGGTCTTATTTGCTTTATGTTTTTTTATCCAGTTGACCACTTGGTTAAATGTTGCACTTAGGGGAGAGGATGTGGTGTTACTTCCAGAGCTGCAGACTTTGCAACTGGGGAACCAGGTTGGAGTTTCTGCTTCAGCTCGACATTCTGTGATTCTGGTCAAATCACTTAATCTCCCTTGTCTACAACCAAAATGAATTTGCTCTTGTGTGATGTAACCAATGCTCATGTAAAGCACTCCAAAACCTGACATGTCTTCACTATATAAAACTGCAAAAACACAAAAAATAAAAAGTGTTTTGCACACTTCTGTCATTGGGCTACATGTGGGCTACATCTGGGTGATATTTGTGCTGCATTTGGGCTCTTTTGTCTCTGGTGGCCATCTTGGGAGATTTATTTGTTATGAAGTTTCCTAATTTCCTCATTTACTGTAGTCTCCTCAGTAGGAAATGCTTTCGCGTTTTTACTTTGATTCCAACAAGAAGGTACTCAGATATGTCACACATTTGCCATAAATTCTGAATGTTAGCATTCTAGCTGCTCATTAGATCACTGTAGTAAAGTTACTGCTCATCATGGAAGTCTGCTGCTTGTATTAAAAGTGCATGTTTCAGTCTGCATGTCAGATTTTTTTAATGAAATAGAAGAGGATTTGAGAAGTCACTCAAACTGTGCCCTAATTTTTCTTTCTTCAGCACTAATCATAATTTCCATGGCAAAATGAGCCCCCTTATTGTGTTCCTTTTTAAATTAAATGTTTTAAGTGTTACCAGTTTATTCCAATCAAGATGGCTTCAGGTGTGCCATACGTTTGTCATAAGTAAGACAGTAAGCGCTCTAATTGTTCTTAAGAACACTCTGGGACATTCTGTCATGGGCTATACTTGGGCTACATCTGGGTGATATTTGTGCTACATTTGGGCTCCTTTGTTTCTGGTGGCCATCTTGGGAGACTTATTTGTTATGAAGTTTCCTAATTTCTTCATTTACTGCAGTCTCCTCAGTAGGAAACACTTTCAGTTTTTTACTTTGGTTCCATCAAGAAGGCATTCAGATGTGTCACACATTTGCCATAAATTCTGAATGTTAGCACTCTAGTCTCTCATTAGATCACTGCAGTAATGCTACTGCTCACCAGGGAAGTCTGCTTTCTGGTATTCAAAGTGCATGTTTCAGTCTGCATGTCAGAATTGTATAATGAAATACAAGAGGATTTGAGAAGTCAAAATGTGCCCTAATGTTTCTTTCTGCAGCACTAATCATAATTTCTATGGCAAAATGAACCCCCTCATTTTGTTCCTTTGCAAATTAAATGTTTTAAGTGTTACCACTTTATTCCAATCAAGATGGCTTCAGGTGTGCCATACTTTTGTCATAAGTAAGACTGTTAGCGCCCAGTCAGGCTTTAGGGCTTCTCATAGTACCGAGAAAGATTTGGTTGAGGTGGCTGAGGTTATTAGAGACTGTCTGGATGCCAACGGCAGAGCAGCACTTGTGGTTTTAGATCTCTCGGCCGCGTTCGACACCGTGCCGCACCAACAACTTTTGGCACGGTTGTCCCACATTGGCATCACTGGGCAAGTATGGAAATTGATTGAATCTTTCCTTGCTAATAGATCACAGAAAGTGTGGTTGCCACCTTTTTCTTCTACCCCGCGAAGTTTGAATACCGGGGTCCCGCAGGGTTCTACACTCAGCCCTCTTCTTTTTAATGTTTATATGACTCCCTTGGTTTATCTAGCTGAGAAGCTGGGTGCGAGGATTATAGTCTACGCTGATGATACCCAGCTCCTCTTCACATGGAGCAAAACGGACTTCTCCCTGACCATTGCCAAGACTTGCCTGGCAGAGGTCTTTAAATGGTTAGTAAAGGCCCAATTAAAGTGCAATGAAGAGAAATCCGAAGTGCTCCTCTATGGTGCCTTTCCCTCTAACTTTAGGGAAGATATCCTTTGCCGAGTTCTTCAGGATGGCCAGCAAAAAATCTGTGTATCTGGTTTGGCGAGGACTTGAGATTCCTGACCCAGATTAGCAAACTAGCGGGTGCGTGTTTTGGCATGCTTAAACGTCTTAAGAAGTTTTTGCCGCTGCTTCCTAAAAAGGCCAAGGAAATGGTAACACAGGCACTTATTTTGTCCAGGTTGGATTATGCCAACGCTTTGTATTTTGGACTTCAGGCCTACAATTTAAAAAGGTTACAGATTGCACAGAACATGACGGCTAGAACTCTTTTGGGCATGCCAGTTAGATCTAGTGCTAGCCAGAACCTTCGAGAACTACATTGGCTCCCGGTTGAGCAGCGAGTACGGTTTAAGGCCTTGGTATTGGACCACGGTGCTCTCTATCAGACCGGGCCTCATTGCCTTAGAAGGCGTTTTTCATTTTATGAGCCTACTCGGCAGCTTCGCTCAACGGGTCAATGTCTTGCGGTGGTCCCTAGATTCCATTTGACAAGGTTAGGTGGCTGCTCTTTTTCAGTGAAAGTGGCCAGAGACTGGAATACCTTGCCCTTCGAACTACGGAACATGGATAGCCTTAGGCTTTTTAAAAAACAATTAAAAACTCTACTCTTTAAGTAATTGCCTGTTGGGGCACAATTTCCTGCCGGTATTTTAAGCTTTACCTCCTCTTTCGCTGTTGGCTTTCGCGCCGGGACACTTTCTAGTATCTGTGCGCGCTACAAAATAAGGTTAACATAACATAACATAACATAACATAGTTGTTCTTTAGAACACTCTGGGACATTCTGTCATTGGGCTATTCTTGGGCTACATCTGGGTGATATTTGTGCTACACTTGGGCTCTTTTGTCTCTGGTGGCCATCTTGGGAGACTTATTTAGTATGAAGTTTCCGAATTTCCTCATTTACTATAGTCTCCTCAGTAGGAAATACTTTCAGTTTTTTACTTTGATTCCATCAAGAAGGCATTCAGATGTGTCACACATTTGCCATAAATTCAGAAAGTTTTCACTCTAGTTGCTCATTAGATCACTGTAGTAAAGCTACTGCTCACCAGGGAAGTCTGCTGCTGGTATTGAAAGTGCATGTTTCAGTCTGCATGTCAGAATCTTTTAATGAAATAGAAGAGGATTTGAGAAGTCACTCAAAATGTGCCCTAATTTTTCTTTCTGCAGCACTAATCATACTTTCTATGGCAAAATGAACCCCCTCATTTTGTTCCTTTTTAAATTAAATGTTTTAAGAGTTGCCACTTTATTCCAATCAAGATGGCTTCAGGTGTGCAATACGATTGTCATAAGTAGGACTGTTAGCGCTCTAGTTGTTCTTTAGAACACTCTGGGAAGCTGCAGTAGAACACAAAGGAATCAACTGACAGTCTCTTCCCTTGTTGGATGTACATGTTTTACTGAGAATGTCAGACTTCATTCTCACATGACTGTGAAAGATAAAGTGAATTTACAGAAAATATGCTCTCAGTTTAGCTTATAGATCACCTTCCAAACCTCTGTGGGAAAAGCATGAGAAAATAGTTTTCTCTCAAACATGATTCATGATATCCCAGCAGAAGGCTTTTTCACATGGTAAAATCACCTTAGAACACACCAAAATTCCTAAAATGAGTATGGTACCATCAACACATGATTTCTAATGTAACTAAAGTCTAAAAAACCTTCTATTAACTGCAATGCTTTTTAATGAGGTGCTATCATGTATATTGGTCCCAAGATGGCTGCCAACACTTCTTGGATGAAGTGCTGACAGCCAATCAGATCTCACGATGAGATGTGTGGTTAGGCTCCGCCCAGATATATATGTGATTTTACTTTTGATTTTCTCAGGAACTACTGAACGGATTTACACCATTTAACCAAAAGGCATGACTCTGAACCAAGTGCTACCTTTTTGCCAAATTTGGGGTAATTCCGTAGAGCAGTTCGGGCTGTAGCTGAGACTAAAGGTTCCTATGGAAAATTGCATGAGGAAAACACGTTTTGGGTAGGGGTGGGCGGAATTTGCGGAATTAACTTCCGCAAATTATCGCGAAAATGCAGAAAATCTCCGCAAACACGCCGGAAATATCGCGAAGACGCGGAAGTTTTTTTGCCGCCTGTTCGCGGTATTTTTTGCGTGATCGCGGGTCGCCAACTTACCCATGCGGTTGCTCACGGGCGTGGCCATCTTGTTTTCAGTTGTCCCGCCCTCTCGCGATGTTTACTTCCTGTTCCGGGTCGCGCAATGCATGTTCGCGGTCGATATTTCCTGTTCGCGACCGCTTTTACTTGATCACGTTGCTTTTTGCTTGCTCGGGGAGAAAATATCGCGCGAACTTGCGCACGTGGTCGCAATGGGCGCGGCCATCTTGTTTTCCACTCTATTGCATGGTTCTGGGGCCTGATTTTCAATCCTCCCTAAATCTTTTCAATCCTTTGTTTATAGCCACTTTTTTTGGATCTTTACTACTTATTATTTCTCTAACTATTTTCCTGCTTCTATATTTTTGGTTTTTGTCTACTTTTTTTTTGTTTTTTAGCTACTTTTTCTCTTTGTATTGCCCGCTATTTATTTCCTTTACTCCTTTATTTATTTTACCTTTTCTTTCCCGCCCCGTCCCCAGAACCATGTCCAAGGGCAGGGCTGTTCGCCGGCGCAGCCAGAGCCGCGACCGCCTTCCTTGCGGAAGGCGGCGCCCACAAGGGGTGCAGGCACGGGCCTTATTTGGGGAGGCGGAGTTGGCTGCACTAATTTTCTTTGTGCAGCGCCACCTCCCCTCAACCCTGGCAGCAGGTGGCAGGCCTGGGTCCGGGTACGGCCTCCGGGAGCGTCGGCAGCGGTGGGGGAAGGTGCGCCGGGCAGTGTCGCGCATCTCTGGGGTCCGGCGCACCCAGGCACAGCTGACGCACCGGTGGTCCGACATCCTGGACCGTGAGCAGGACCTGCTGGACCTGCTAGGAGTGGAGGTCGCGGGGCTTGGTGAGTACCTATTTAATTATTACAACTTTGTGTCTGTTCTTCTGCTCTATGTTATATATTGCGAATATCTTTTTTTCCTTCCAACCAGCTAGAATGTTGCTGCTTACAATACATTCCAGGTTAATAACGTTTAAAAGTCTTCTGTGATTATGACACAGGTGCTCTTCTGCGCTACTACTAATCTTACTTGTTTGCAGCTTTGCGTTTGCGCTTGCTTAGCGTGATTCTTTACGAGTTTATTTTAGAGAAATTAAGTTACGTAATGCTACAGTGACTCACGTCCACTCCTTACTTTGTCCTGTCACTAATAGATAGGGGCGGATTGATACTTAGGTTTAGGTACTTTGTATGAGCTTCTAATTGGTTAGTGGTATGCGTGATGCCCCCCCTCACTCAGTTACGTGACGTGCTGCTAGTACGGCAGTCTTTAGAACCTTTTCTAGTTTGTTCAATGAGTAGAGGTAGGCTTTGCAGTTACTTAGCAGTAGCAGATCAGCATCAATCAAACCAAAATTTGGTGTATACAAAAAATGTAGTCATGTTCATGTGTCCTCCATGATTGGATCATACACATTGTTGAGGAATACAGTGGAAATGCATACTTAATGTACAATTGGCATGCCTGGAATAGGTGGGCTAGGTTGGGTGGTACGTTGTACTAATACTTAGGCTTACTTGTAACTTAGTTTTCTGGAATCAGAATGGAAGAATGGATTACTGTTGATAAATAGTAACTTAAGTAGTCGAACTGCGAATCCCACGATATTACATGTTGACCAGATGAGATCGGTCAATGTAGTTATTGCAATTGTTGTTTACATAAGTGTTTTTTGACCGTTGTTGAAAAATATTGTATTTGTTTGACACCATCCATCAATGTTTGTCTCTTTCTTAATTCTTATATCTCTCCTGTCCATCAGCACCCAGGGGCAGACCGACAGGGACTGGACAGTCGGCGGGACAGGAACACCACCAGGAGGACACCGCTGAGGGCTCCTCTGCTGGCCCCAGTAAGTCTTCTTGTTTTTAATAATATTTCTTATTCCATAACTTTTACTTCCCTATTTCTCCCGAACTATAGTGTGTTTCCAAATGCTATTTTTTTACCACCAATTATCCTTCGATCTGTACGGTTTCAAAAAGCTTATCCCTGCCTCCGCTATGATGACTACTACATACTATCAGTCTGTCTGTCTGTACTGTAGTAGCTAGTCTTGCCCAGTTGGCCAGTGCCACTCTTTGTGAAAGGTTGTAATATAAAACTCATATTCACCAGTAGCTCGTACAATCCGTTGGGTCGTTGTCTTGTACTACTTTTACTCTTATTGATGTTGAGGCTTTGAAAATTCACAGCAACAACAGCCCTACCAGATTTCTTAATATTTTGATATGATACCCTATAGGACATACCACTGTTGTAGGGATCTTGCACATACATTTGCACCAGAAAATAGGATGTTGATGATGGTAGGTTGGACCTTCCTTGCACACCTCAATCAGAAATTCCGCACCCACCACAATTCCACTGCTTGACTATAGTACTGTCTTGTCATACCTATTAGGTCTCGGAACCGTCCCCCCAAGATAACCAACAAGTAGACAACCCAGAACATAACACACCCAACCTCTGTCGTGGAAGCAATTCACATGCACACCCTTACTTTAATTTGCTCACTCGTGTAAGTTAGTCCACTCCACACCAAATACCACGAAGTCTATGTAAGTTTAAAATGTTTATTTCAATTTGAGAAGGTCTGTACACTGTTTTCTTAGCAGCACCAACCGGCAAATCAATAACATTAAAACAATATACATTGTTACACTTATACAGTTGGGAATTAAATCATGATAACTGAACAGTGGTGGAAGGCAGCACCACCATCCCATAGCAATTTAGTTTATATACATTTATAAATGAAGATGTGAGTGAAGGGACCCCTCACCTCAGAAGAACCTAGTACTGGTAGTTGGTGCATCGTTCAGAAGCTCTGGTTCGTAGAAGGGAATCTTGCGTCTGTAATGCGAAAAAAGAAAATGGTGTGCGTTAGTATATTGCAACTTGCAAGCATTTCTCAGCCGTGCCAAAAAGTGTAGCATCTATGGATAAGCAATATGGACTAACAGTAACAGTAGTACACCAGTTCTTCCTAAAAAAGTGGCTTGTTAATGTTTGTTGACCGCTTGTACGCAGCGCGTAGACTAGACAGTAGCAGTGTGAGGCAGGTCATGTGGGCTCAAAGGTGTCTTAAGAAGCTGCAAGGTAAAGGTAACGTCACATGTGCATGGCTAGGGCTAATCAAGCAAATGCTACAATGATCATATAACTTAGTGTCTACTCTACTACTACCTGATTTGTACTAGTGATGTATGTTAGTATTAACTCATTTTTCAACCTTGCTACTGATCAATAGGGGGGAGGTGTATATGTCGCCTAATAAATGTGTAATGTTTTCTAGGCGCACTACCGACCACCATTGCTGGGGCCAGCGAAGGCGACGCCGAGGGCGAGGATGCGGCAGTTGCAGATAGCAACGGAGGGGAAGTGGCAGCACCAGTGGCAGGCGGTGGTAAGTTAGATTCATAATCTTTAACTATTGTTGAACTTGACAGCACACTCACTGCAAAGGTGTACTGTATGTATATGTATACTGTACAGTTGTGAATTAGGGCCCCATTAGGATGGTGGGCGTATTGCCCCCGCCGGGCCGGCTGGAATTCACTGCCGTCACCGCAGGGGCAAACCTCCCACCATCCCTGTAGAAAATATTCAGACATGTCCAGGCGGAAAAGGGTTCAATATGGCGGTGGTGTCTCTCTCACCACACCGGCAGCCATATAATCTGCATTTTGGAATGCCTTTGCGTGGCGGCATTGCCGTCCGCCACGGAAAGGCATGCACACATTGCACACATTGCAGAGTATGCTTGGGGGCCCCCATGGAGGGTACCTACCGATGCTATGGTACCCCCCCGACTTTCAAAGCAAAACATGACAGGCTCCGTGCGAGGCCCGTCATGTGGTGCTTGGAAAAGCAGCACAACATTTTAGCATTGCTTTCAGCAAAGCCAACCAGAATTTAAATTTAAAAAAACAGGGTGCGCCCGCCACTGTGCCGGGCGCATCATCCTAATTAATTGTCCCCACGGGACCCCCACCCTTTTTAGCAGTCGGATGGCGGGCGGACAAAGTCCGCCCGCTATCCGATGTCGTAAGTAAGTATGAGTTCTTGGGGACGTATGAAGAGTGAACTAGAAGACTAGAATTCCCTTTAATTGGTATAGGACTAGGAGCCGGAGTATTGAGTAACCAATGTCCTCATCTATCTGATTTCAACTCCGCTTTGAAAGTTTTATGGAGAAGAGCACCTGGTGCACAGTTCAACTAAAAAGTGTAAGACAGGTGGAAGGAAGAAGGATGGGCGACATTTAAAATGTTATGTACTACTGTGCTTTATTTTATAGTGCTACTCTACCATGCCACTATGTGTATAAATAATTACCTTGTCCTACTGTTTTATTAAGACTATATTTTACAATTGTCTTGTTTTTTTCTTTTTGATACACAGCAACTCCGAAACTCAACCGTAAGGAGTTGGCCGCCAAGGCACGGCGCCGGAAGCTGGAGGCAATCCAGCAGGAATACCGGCAGCTGGTGGTCCTAGCCGAGGAGGAGACTGCTGCAGCTATTGAACCCTCCTCCAGTGCCCCGGGCCCCAGCCACCGCCCTCCAGCGGTACGGCGCCACCGCCTGGCGGCTGCCCGCCGCCACCTTGTCATCTCCGGTGCCCCCCCCCACTGTGGCTGCAACTGCCGCGGCCTTAGACGCCGCGTCGCCCATTTAGAGGACCAGATGCGTGTCCTCCTCCAGTCCCGCCCCACCAGTTAGTCCCTGTCACTGCCCCTTTTTTAATTCCTGTTCGTTCTTCACTCGTTTGGGCGTTCTCTACTTCTATGGACAGTTGTTGGGGTTAGGGAGGTGGGTGGGTCAGCTTTTGTGGGTTTAGTTTATTTGTTAGGGTCAATTACATATATTTTTCTATGTTACATGCAATGTTGTTAATGTTTTGTAGGTGGGGTAACTGTTTTACATCACACTGTTTCCTTGCTGGTGCATGGCCGCCCATAGCGTGTGTTTGATTTCAATAATTTGCTGACTGTATAAGACACAAACAGATAGATGCAACACACCTCACTCATTGACTGGTCCTACTATGCATTCTTTGGAGTGGTGTTTGAAACTGAAATCATTGACAACATGTCCATTATTAATTCTGCCGCCCCCAAACTTCTCTCTTACCGGTGCTTGATGTTTATGTCCAACTGTGGCACAGCACTGGCTGCATGGTGAAGATGGTTTCCTTTTTCATACATGCCATGATTGGGGTGGTGGTGGTGGTAGTATAGTAGTAGTAGTATACACTGGCAGGGTGGCAGCATTTCCAAAAAAAGAAAAGGAGATAGTCAATCACCTTTGAGAGACTGTTAGAGGAGTAGTTGAATGAAGTACATCACAGAATTTACCGAGCAACAATTATATGCTCAAATATTTGACAAAAAAACTGAATGCTGGTTATTATGAGGATAGCCTACTAGACAGAGTTACAAACTATAGTTTTGTCGACTTGACTATGCCTACAGTCTAACAGTTAGTGCTGTATATGAGGAATGACAACAAACAAATCCAATCAATGCCGGCATTTCATGCTGAGGTATATGTTCCTTTGTTAAATAAAATAACCTCTGAAATATCCTACTCATGGGTGGGCAAGCAGAAGAAGATCATCGCTCTGCATTGAAATTGAAGTAGTGTTGCTTTCACCACATCCGCCCCAGCAAGTGTGTGATTAAGTATTGGTGTACATTTAATTTAGTTACACCTCGACAATAAGTCACACAGCCCGGGGGAAGAGGGTTAGGGTCCGTTGATTGGATGGGAAGGGGGATTTTGGGAAAGGTTTGACATAGAAAAACAGTATGCATACATAGACAAACAAACGACAATCATTGAAGACTACCATACCATATCCATTCCATATGTTAAGGGAGAAAAAGACAATGCATGCATGATGATGAGACCCGGATTACATACACTTCTATTTCTTGTTCTGTTCCGGCCTTAATACTTTAACAGATAGCAAATAGAAATTTTAAATATTGGTAGTGAAGAATCGTAAACACAGAGCAAACGTAATGATGATTGATAATAACAACTCCAAGAACACACTGTTGTAAAGAATGTATACAAGATATTAATCAAATTATTTAAAAGAAGTGAAAAGTGGATACTGTTACTGTCTTATCCTGGTCAAAAATGTGGACTGGTTTTTTGCATCTCGGCATTCCTCTTGCTCCTCTCGTCCATCAATCTTGGGTGTGTCGCCTCGCCACTGCCCGGCTGGAATAAAAAGGTGATTGATTGGTAAGGTAATTAATATGCATTGTAATGTTTTACAAAGTTTTGGACAAGGCCCGGCCTGTAATTTTAGATTGAAAACCAAAGGGGATATTCAGAAAGAAAGTGAAAACAAATGCACAAGTGATGGTGTAGTGCAACAAGAACACTTTCCGAGGTGGCATGTATGCATATGCATCATCTCTACTCTAGTTTTTTTCCAGCATAGACCTTCAACAGTAACAGGAGAGATCAGGCCCACAGTGCTTACCATTAGCACATCCTACGTTAACACTTTAGAGTCCTTTTTTTTCTCTCAAAGAGTTGGACAAACGCAAAGCACATTATCCATTCCAAACATAGCATTTTACAGTTAAAGTTAGTAAAATCAATGCACTGCAGTCATCCCACCGCTACACTCTATTCAACTTCTACACAGACATTTGGGTGTGCTGTGGTTGTTGTTGACGTGTTTACCTTTAGGCTTTTCCGTTTTATGCCACTCATGAAACATCCTCCTGACTTCATCATCAGCTCTGATACTTCTACTGACTGACTGGAGATCGGCCTGCAGTACAAGTATAATTTTTATGACACAACAAGAGTAGAAATATAAATATTACTGACTTGAGTCATTCTTTATTGTGTACAGAAAGATAGATTACCACTAGTACACTTTGACATCACTTTGTGCACAACAAACAACGCAAACACAAAGACCAATAGCTCAGAGTCAGGTGTCCAATGCATGCTATTAATTGTCATCATTCATTACCTGTTCCTTCTCATCTTAAGTTAAAGCCATCATCATGATGGACGGTGCTGTTAAGTCACGGTCATTTGCATTGCGCAGATTGAGTGAGTCCCCTTCCTGTATTGAATTAAAAGCAATGTATCACCAAGATGCAGGAGAAGTACACATTTCTTGTTTGCCAGAAGGGGAAGATTAGTAATTACTAGTGTGTTCTGTAGAAAGTTGATTAGTGGCAGTGCACAATTACATCAATTCATGCGCAACACACACCACAAAATCTACATCATTCAGTCTGCCATTCTGCGGCCAATGCATGGCATCAATCATTACCTGTTGCATCTCATCTCGTTAACGCTGCAGGCCGTCTCTTTCGCCATCATCATGATGGACGGTGCTGTTAAGTCACAGTCATTTGCATTGCGCAGATTGAGTGAGTCCCCTTCCTGTATTGAATTAAAAGCAATGTATCACCAAGATGCAGGAGAAGTACACATTTCTTGTTTGCCAGAAGGGGAAAATTAGTAATTACTAGTGTGTTCTGTAGAAAGTTGATTAGTGGCAGTGCACAATTACATCAATTCATGCGCAACACACACCACAAAATCTACATCATTCAGTCTGCCATTCTGCGGCCAATGCATGGCATCAATCATTACCTGTTGCATCTCATCTCGTTAACGCTGCAGGCCGTCTCTTTCGCCATCATCATGATGGACGGTGCTGTTAAGTCACAGTCATTTGCATTGCGCAGATTCAGTGAGTCCCCTTCCTGTATTGAATTAAAAGCAATGTATCACCAAGATGCAGGAGAAGTACACATTTCTTGTTTGCAAGAAGGGGAAAATTAGTAATTACTAGTGTGTTCTGTAGAAAGTTGATTAGTGGCAGTGCACAATTACATCAATTCATGCGCAACACACACCACAAAATCTACATCATTCAGTCTGCCATTCTGCGGCCAATGCATGGCATCAATCATTACCTGTTGCATCTTATTTTCAGTTAATGGACAGTCTCTCTCGGCTCTGAAGGAGGATAGCTATAGAAGTCATCAGATTCATGGTCCACTTGTTTTGGAAGGACGAGGAAAGTTTGAATTTGTTGTTACCATCATCCAATCATCATTCATGAGGGAAATGGAATTGACCAGGAGATGCAGTATGATCGAGCGGAGGAGCTGGATTCTGAGGACTGTAGTGTCAAATGGCAGACACCTGAAACTTGTATCTTAAATTAGAAGAGTAGAAGACGGTGATAATGCATTTGTTGCGATTCACAAGTTTATAACCGGAACGACAGACACAAACAAAGGGGGAAAAAAGGGAGGAAGACAGTAAGTGTGAGCCTAATTGTCAGGGAAGTATAGCTCGTCCTCAAACTCTGGGGGATCTTCCAGTAGTAGGTAATCATCTGACACAATACTTCCGTCACCTGAGCCGCTGTCCTCATCTTCCTCTGTTGATTCCTGCATTGTGTAATTCGGTGGTATGAAGTGCTGATTCATTTTGATCATTGTTAACCTCTCCACGTTTTTGGGAGATAGACTGGTCCTTCTCAAGGTTACAATGGAACCAGCAGCACTGAAAACTCGTTCAGAAGAGACACTTGCGACAGGGCAAGCCAGATAGCTTAGCGCCAGCTTGCTGAGCTGTGGCCAATCAGACCTTTTCCTATACCAATACTGCACTGGGTTTTGATCAACGTACACCTCTGTTGGGTCGTCCAGATAGGCCTGGACCATCCGCTCAATGTTCAGGGTTGCTGCTGGTAAGCTTTTGTGCTGTTTTTTCTGTGCATCAGCACTGTGCTTAAGGCCCATCTTTACGTACCAATCTGATAATGATTGTACTCGGCCGAATGATCCAGTTATTGTTTTTGTAGTCGATGGTGATGGTGAGTGTTGCGATTGTGAGCCAACTGCACTGCCCTCAGCCGACGAAGTTGCACTTGATTCTGCATGGCCTGCTTCAGTATCAGTACTTGTTGTGGGTTGATTTGGCGGGCTTTTAATTAGCAGCCCTTCGTTTTCAAACTTGATGGCTGCTTCAGCTATACAACTTTTGTAGCGGGCAACATCATTGTCGGAAAAAGAAAGGAATAGTCCTAATTTTGCACGTGGATCCATAATTGTGGCACAAATGTAATGTTCTTGTGACAAAATTTTATTTTGTATCCTTACATTTTCTGATAAGCGCCTGGATAAGCTCTCCACCAAGTCATGGGCTTGCCTTCTGTCCTCTACACCTTTGTAGGATTCAGACACATTATTCAGCTCATGCTCTAGCATTTGCAACAATGGGATAGCTTGGCCCATTGTACAGTCCTCCTTGCTGACTTCACGTGTGAAGACCTCAAAAGGAGACAGCATCTCAGTCAGGCATTGAATTAGGGTCCATTGCTCCCTCTGAAGGGTCATGCCTTTAACACTAGCATCACTGCTTCTGTACCAGACCTATTCATTGAGTGACCTGTGCTGTTCGTACAGACGATCAAGCATGTAATACGTTGAGTTCCAACGTGTTGCCACCTCCTGGATGAGTGCCTTGACTGGCATCCTAAGGTCACGTTGGATGATCCTCAGCTGCTTCCGAGCTTTAAAAGAATGGCTGAAATGAGTGCATATTCTTCGGCAGATGGCCAGTAAATTGCTTACTATGGGTTCTTTTTTCAGAAAGTCTTGCACTATAATGTTTATGCAGTGTGCCAAACACGGAACCCTGAAATAGGAACCAAGTTCCATGGCCTTCAGTACATTACTGCCATTGTCTGTGGCAACAAAGCCAATACCAAGCCCTCTGGGCCGCAGCCATTCCAAAACCTTGGTGCGAAACTCTTCTAAAATGTTTTCAGCCGTATGAGATTTCTCCATGGCGAACATGGCTACAGTTGCATGTTTCCGAGTACCTTCAAAAATCGCAGCTGTGTCAACAACACCTCGTGCAGATAGTTGATCTCCAACCCCCACAAAAGAGATCCAGTGTGCAGTGATGCACATGTAATCTGTGGCTTGGCAACTGCTCCACATGTCTGTTGTCAGGTGGATATTGTGCACAGCACTCTGCTGCAAACCGCGACCAACCAATTCCAGCACATCATGATGTAGTGCCGGAACAGCAATTCTTGCGAAATAGGACCGGCTGGGAACTTTCCATTTCGGGCAGATGGCAGACACAAATTCAAGGAAACCCACCCCTTCCACAAATGAAAAAGGAAGAAGGTCCAGCGCTAACATTTTAGCCAGCTTCGCATTGTACAATCGTGCCGTTGGGTGGTTGCGTTGGAACTGCCCCTCCAACCTAAACATGCTGTCAATGGTAGGCTGGCTTACTTTCCTTAGTGGTGCTGTTTTCATTAACCCACAAAGGCTCAACGACATAGATTGTCTCATTGAGGTACTCGCTGGTCGCCTTGGTGTCTCACCCACACTCTGAGTATGGCTCTTACTGCGGTGCCACTCTGATGTTACTGAGGAGGATGTGGGCGTTACCACTGCAGTGACTGCACTACTGGAGAGAGGGCTAGAAATGCCTCCCTGTTCTTCACCTGACACCACAATAATATTGCTCCCTGATTCCTGACCAACTTCAAAGGGTTTCGTTTTTCTACTTTCTTTTAACTTACGTAGGTGATCCTCCCACACGATATTGTGGTGTATTTTTAGATGACTTGCTTGTCCTCCGGTACCATAGTTTGTACCAAGCTTACCACGCCGAACACCTTGCCGACAAATTGAGCATATAGCAACGTTCTCCTCCTTGGCGCTAACAGAAAAGAAGTCCCAAACTGGGGAGGAGAACTTTCTGGCACTGCTGGATGTGCCACTTTCAACACCAGATGAACTTGAGGGGGTGCTTGAAAATATGTGACCCTGTCCACCTACACTGTGACTTTTACTACCACTTCCTACTGAGATGGTTGAGCTGGATGTAGGTCCCTGCCGGGCCTTGGAAAATATGGCAGCTGGAGGTAGTGGTGGTGTAACCTGTGTTGGTGAGATCCGTGCTACATCCCGCTCAGTAGCAGCCTTTCTGGATAGGGTGAGAATGTCGGTCTCCAATCCCTTTGGGGCGGGAGTAATGTGCATGATGACTGGCTCGTCTTCATCAACATCATCACCCCCCTCTTCTACATCTACCTCCATAACTCTAAGTTTTTCTGGGACCTTCCTTTTCAGAAGCAATGTCTTGTGGCGTACTTCCCTCTCAGACCAAGCTGGTGGGTCCCAAGTGTCATCACGATCATCAGAAGCGGGGCTTGAAGAAGAAATTGATGGACTAAGCCTCCTTTTCCTTGCTGGTGGTCTGAAAGACAATTGATCTTCTGAAACAGTGTTTTGACTTCGCTCCACTTTGTCTGCAGGAAGCTCGATTTCCTAAAATGCCCCTACGTCAGGAGCAACAACTACTATGGTGGGCTGTTGCGGCGGCTGCTGCTGTTGTGGTTGCGGCGGCTGCTGCTGCTGTTCTGGTTGCGGCGGCTGCTGCTGCTGTTCTGGTTGCGGCGGCTGCTGCTGCTGTTCTGGTTGCGGCGGCTGCTGCTGCTGTTCTGGTTGCGGCGGCTGCTGCTGCTGTTCTGGTTGCGGCGGCTGCTGCTGCTGTTCTGGTTGCGGCGGCTGCTGTTCTGGTTGCGGCGGCTGCTGTTCTGGTTGCGGCGGCTGCTGTTCTGGTTGCGGCGGCTGCTGCTGTTCTGGTTGCGGCGGCTTGACACTGATCTGCTGAGTTTGCGCCTGCGTTGAACTTGATTGTGTACTACTTTGCGGTAATGACATTTCTTCAACATCGCTGCTCGTTAGTAGACTGGCTACCTCTGCGACACTAAAGCCCTTGGGCCTAGGTTGGTGGGGTTTGACCGCTGTGCTGCTCCCAGCTTGGTTCCCGGACAACGCTTTGGTGCCAAAAAAAACATTGGCCGGCACACCACCACTCGTGGTTAATGGCACTTCCTTTTTCTGTTCCTTCTTCTCACCGGCAACTTTCTTGGTACTGGACCTGGTACCTTTCTTTGGGGCCATCTTCTTCAGATGTCAGGCAGGAGGCAGATGCACAACAAGTTCTGGTCACACGTGGGCGTGATGCGCAGCAGGACTTCTGTCTGGCTGGCAGTACAACGGGTAGTCAGGTGATGCCGATGACACCTCCTACTATGTCTTTTGTGCACCTAAAAGCAAAGAAGACAGGAGAAGAACATCATTGAAATGTTGCATTTGTTTTTGTGGTTGTTACTTAGTACTGTACTAGTGCAAACAAAAGATAGTCTAGCCATTTATGACTATTTTTTTAACTAGAGCTATGTTATACTACTAGTACTGTGTACAGCCACACACTACACTCTCAGGAAGGATAGGAAAGTTAATAATAAACAACAAAATAAAAAACTAATGGAAGTGTGGTGGACCATTGCATTATTTGAGCATCTCAGCATCCATGGAGCTGCTGCTGGCAAAGGGGGTGGATGGATGGAAGCAGTAAGCCAATAGGAAAACCATGCAGGCCTATATGGCAAAAGCAGGACACTAATAACTCCCAACACAAAAAAGGCCACCAGCCACATGGACACTCACAAATCACAAACAAGCAGGGGGCCTGGGAAACACCAGGAGCTGACAAAAGGCCTATAAAAGTCAGGTAAAGGATGCATGCTGAAGCACACTGCTCTGCCTTTTTAATGCAACAAAATGCAAATACGAACATTCACAGGCCCCAAAAAGGTCTGCAGGGAGCATGCATCGCACACCAACACTCACCAGACACACACAACAAAAGCATGTCTTTAAGACAACCAACATCAGAAAGCCCACCCCAAAAATACACACGACCCCAACTCAATCCAATGCCATCCATGCCCTAATTGATGTCTAAATTCTAAATTCAGAGCACACAGAAAACAGTAGATTACTAAAGCTGTGGCTACCTGCTCTGGTAGCAGTGGATGAAAGCAGGCCTGTTGGCAGACAAGGCCAGGCATGCTTGCAGGCCTAGGCCTCAAAATGGCCACCAGCCACATGGCCAGGCCCAACAACATCAGCAAGGCCACCCCAAAAAACACACTTCCCCAACTCAATCCAATGCCATCCATGCCCTAAATGATGTCTAAATTCAACAGAGCAAACAGAAAACAGTAGATTACTAAAGCTGTGGCTACCTGCTCTGGTAGCAGTGGATGAAAGCAGGCCTGTTGGCAGACAAGGCCAGGCAAGATTGCAGGCCTAGGCCTCAAAATGGCCACCAGCCACATGGCCAGGCCCAACAACATCAGCAAGGCCACCCCAAAAACCACACTTCCCCAACTCAATCCAATGCCATCCATGCCCTAAATGATGTCTAAATTCAACAGAGCAAACAGAAAACAGTAGATTACTAAAGCTGTGGCTACCTGCTCTGGTAGCAGTGGATGAAAGCAGGCCTGTTGGCAGACAAGGCCAGGCAAGCTTGCAGGCCTAGGCCTCAAAATGGCCACCAGCCACATGGCCAGGCCCAACAACATCAGCAAGGCCACCCCAAAAAACACACTTCCCCAACTCAATCCAATGCCATCCATGCCCTAAATGATGTCTAAATTCAACAGAGCAAACAGAAAACAGTAGATTACTAAAGCTGTGGCTACCTGCTCTGGTAGCAGTGGATGAAAGCAGGCCTGTTGGCAGACAAGGCCAGGTAAGCTTGCAGGCCTAGGCCTCAAAATGGCCACCAGCCACATGGCCAGGCCCAACAACATCAGCAAGGCCACCCCAAAAAATACACTTCCCCAACTCAATCCAATGCCATCCATGCCCTAAATGATGTCTAAATTCAACAGAGCACACAGAAAACAGTAGATTACTAAAGCTGTGGCTACCTGCTCTGGTAGCAGTGGATGAAAGCAGGCCTGTTGGCAGACAAGGCCAAGCAAGCTTGCAGGCCTAGGCCTCAAAATGGCCACCAGCCACATGGCCAGGCCCAACAACATCAGCAAGGCCACCCCAAAAACCACACTTCCCCAACTCAATCCAATGCCATCCATGCCCTAAATGATGTCTAAATTCAACAGAGCAAACAGAAAACAGTAGATTACTAAAGCTGTGGCTACCTGCTCTGGTAGCAGTGGATGAAAGCAGGCCTGTTGGTAGACAAGGCCAGGCAAGCTTGCAGGCCTAGGCCTCAAAATGGCCACCAGCCACATGGCCAGGCCCAACAACATCAGCAAGGCCACCCCAAAAAACACACTTCCCCAACTCAATCCAATGCCATCCATGCCCTAAATGATGTCTAAATTCAACAGAGCACACAGAAAACAGTAGATTACTAAAGCTGTGGCTACCTGCTCTGGTAGCAGTGGAGGAAAGCAGGCCTGTTGGCAGACAAGGCCAGGCAAGCTTGCAGGCCTAGGCCTCAAAATGGCCACCAGCCACATGGCCAGGCTCAACAACATCAGCAAGGCCACCCCAAAAAACACACTTCCCCAACTCAATCCAATGCCATCCATGCCCTAAAAGATGTCTAAATTCAACAGAGCAAACAGAAAACAGTAGATTACTAAAGCTGTGGCTACCTGCTCTGGTAGCAGTGGATGAAAGCAGGCCTGTTGGCAGACAAGGCCAGGCAAGCTTGCAGGCCTAGGCCTCAAAATGGCCACCAGCCACATGGCCAGGCCCAACAACATCAGCAAGGCCACCCCAAAAAACACACTTCCCCAACTCAATCCAATGCCATCCATGCCCTAAATGATGTCTAAATTCACCAGAGCACACAGAAAACAGTAGATTACTAAAGCTGTGGCTACCTGCTCTGGTAGCAGTGGATGAAAGCAGGCCTGTTGGCAGACAAGGCCAGGCAAGCTTGCAGGCCTAGGCCTCAAAATGGCCACCAGCCACATGGCCAGGCCCAACAACATCAGCAAGGCCACCCCAAAAAACACACTTCCCCAACTCAATCCAATGCCATCCATGCCCTAAATGTGCTTGAAAATGAAATATATTCAAAAAACAAAAGGAACAGTTGCTTCATCATGCACACACACACCCATGAGGCCATGCCCATGGCTAGCTCGGGCCTACTACTACAACCCACAAAATTTAAAAATAAATTTAAAAAAAGGAATGATGATAATTAATTAATTATCAAAAATAAATTGTAGTTACACAACAACTGCAATGCCCACAATCAAACACAACAACCACTTACTTGTAAAATATCCTATTCCAAAAATCCTGAAATCCAATTGCAATGATGCAGCAGACAAAAAGAGTGATCTTTCCAGCTCCAAATCCAAAGGCAGAATGAGCAGGAGATGTACAAAGCACTGGGAGGAGCCTGCTGGACAGGAACAGGAAGTTGGAGATTCTGTGTCACTTCCTCCCTCTCTCCACCTTGTAAAAAAATGACTCCTTGCACAAAAAAGGAAAGCCAAATGTGAATGTAAGGAGTTCTTTTCATCCAAAATCAGTATTTGCAGATGGTTTCATGCTGCTAGAGCCGATATTCCTCTACAAATTGTAAATTTTACGTTGTTGAGTTCTCGAGCTTCACATTACTTCCGCCGGCGTGTCGAAAACGATATGATCGCGTTCTCTTCTTTGTCCCTGTCGCGTTGGATATGACGTGTTCGCGGTCTCTTTCTCCTGTTCGCTTTCGATTTCACGTGCCCGCGTTCTCATCCTCTGGCTCGCGACGTAGAATGACATGTTCGAGATCTCAATCTTCTCATACTCGCGCGGTGCATGATCGCGAGAAGAAAGACGTGATCGCGCGACAAATGACGTGATCGCGTGAAAAATGACTTTAATGCGGCCGCGAACTCTCGCGAGACAGCGCAAAATGGCTACCAAAATCCAACATCTCGTGGAGAACGCGACCGGGTCAAGAAAACTTGTCGGAGAACGCAGGGATTCAGGTAAGGCGATCGCGCGCGAGAATGTATTGTTTTACAGCACGAGCAAGAAAAAAATTATCGCTAAGCTGCGGAATGCGGAAATTTTGAAATTTTCGCGCTTTCCGCGGAACGCGAAAATGCCAAAATATCGCAATTTCCGCGAACGGAACGGAATTTTGGCCCAGGCCTAGTTTTGGGACCCCCCTTTTTTCTCGGCCACCCACTTGACAAATCACCCCAAGACTTCCAGGATAGGAGTGGATCGGAGCCGGCCAAAAGTTCTGAAAATTTCGTGAAGATTCGTCAACCGGCGCCAAAGTTATTGGGAATAGAATGTTGTGGATTTTCTATGGAAAATAGGTGCTAACTATAACTAGGAAATAGGTTTTTTTGGTTTGCTAATAACTTTGGTGCATTTGACAAATCTTCACAAAACTTTCCATGCAAAATGTTGTCAACTCAGCTCCTTCGTGGAAAGTTTTGGGGTGATCCGTCGAGTGGAGGCAGAGAAAAAACTGGGTTCCAAAATGAGTTTTCCCCATTCAATTTCCCATAGGAAAACTGAACAGCACTACAGCCAAAATGGCTAAAGAGAATTACTCCAAATTTGGCCGAAAGCTAGATTTTTACCAAGAAAGTGTGTTATTTGGTGGAAATCCGTTCAGCAGAAGTATTGCGGGTCCCACAGATCAAAAGATTAGATCTGATCGGCTGCCTCACATCAACAAAGATATTTGTCAGCCTGTTTAAGGACTCAGACACTTAGTACCTGTGTCCTAAAGAAAATCATGTATGAGATCAGGGTAGGGTTACCCCTACCCACTAGATCTTGTAGGCCTGGGGCCAAAAACTGTTTTTTTTAACTATACCGTAGTAAAACAAAATTAAAAAAGGTGCAGCCTTTTCATCTTTTTCATTTTGAAGTCCCCTGGGTTGGGACCAGGAGGGGTCATCACAAAAAAAATGAGAGGAGGTTGTGTGTGGCTGCCACCCGAGTCATTTAATGGCCCTGGCTACACCATGCCTTGGGCTTCTGTAATTGAGGCGCTCCACCACCCCAAGTAATGTAACGGCACCAGGGACCCCATCCTACTAGACCCAATGGCTGGCAGTGTCCCGAGTACACCATTCCCCGGGACACTGTGTTGCTTCCTGCCCAGCAGAGCACAGATATGAACAGAAATGTAACTCTCTTCTGTGCTCTCCTGGGCAGGCAACCTAGGTTTTGCTTTCACCTGGTAAAAGCACACCAATACATGCAGCTCCCACTGGCATTCAGGATGAGTGCTGACTGGGGAACCTGTAGGTTCACAGGCCATGAGTCCCCCCTACAGCCCCCAAGGGGTCTAAATGTTGTGGGTGCCCAGGGGGGTCCGAGGCACACATACAAAAAAAAAAGAAAAGGGGGCAGGCTCCCTCCGGTGCACTAGATGGATGCTGGTTATGGAGCCTGCAGGCCGTGGTGACCATGGATCACCACCTGTGCCCCATACATTCTAAAGTTGATGGTGCCCCTGCTGGGACTGGGGCATCGCCCATTGATCAAAAGTATAGATAGCTGTCTAGTGGGGAGCCAGTGGGGCCACCAAAGGAAACAACAAAGGGAAAAAAGCAGGGACACATTTGAAATGAGGAGAATTGCTCCTGCCAGGGAAGGTTCCCAATAATGATCTGGGAGGGGATTATGTATAGTTATTAATACATCTTGTGGTGGATTTCAGTCTTTTTTTGAGTTTAAACATTGTGTTTTAACTGACATTTTCACCCAACTATAACAACACTTTAACCTTTGCTTCTTTCACTGAATATATATATATATATATATATATATATATATATATATATATATATATATATATATATATATTACCTACTGGCGGTCGCCAGTAGGTAGTTATAGTTAGGACCACGTTTCCATAGGAAAACCTCAACATTCTATTTTGAATAACTTTGGCGCCGGTCGACGAATCCTCGCGAATTTCTCAAAATAGGTGGGGCGCTACGCTCCGCTCCTACCCTGAAAGTCTCGGGGGGATTCGTCAAGCGGGGGCTGAGATAAAAGGGGGGTCCCAAAACGCGTTTTTCCCATGCATTTTTCCATAGGACCTTTAGAACGAGCTACAGCCCGAACGGCTGAACAGAATTACTAGAAATTTGGCAGAGAGGTAGTCCCTAGGTCAAGGAAGTGCCTTTTGTAGGTTTGGTGTAAATCTGTTCAGTAGATTCTGAGAAAATAGCCTTTAAATCAATATATATATCTGAGCCCGCTTACGGTACGCTTACCGTACGCTTACGGTAAGCGTACGGTGGCGTGCGCGAGCGCGATTCTGATTGGCTCTTAGATCTTAGTAAACATTCGAATCGGCAGAAACCAGGAAGCGGCGTCCGCCATTTTGTCTACCGCACTGAGTGTTATGTATCAAACATGATGGCCAAAAACATGTTATGGGGATGTTTTGACAACTCCCTCTCACATAGTCATGTTGAGGGAGTCCCCAAACATCCCCCAAGAGCAAAAACGGCATTATTTTTTTTTCGGCAATTTCGCGGGGTACGCTTACCGTACGCTTACCGTAAGCGTACGGTAAAAAAATAAAAATAAAAAAAACACTATCCACACTTTCTCCACCCCTTGTGCAAATGGTGGCAGAAGGCCACCATTTGTGCATGACTTATCAGAGCACAGAAATTTTCCAAAAAATTTCAACAGATTACCTATCACAAGGAAGCGCATAATATGTCCTCCATGTGCGCACGGTGCGCGAAGCGCATCGTGCGTACATGGCCCATCTAGCGTAACGTGGGCACGGCACTAACTGCGTAAAGTGGGTGCGCGGTGCGCGAAGCGCACCGCGTGCTCACTGTGCGCGCACGGTGCGCGAAGCGCACCGTGCGCGCACGGAACGAACTGCGTTAAGTGGGCGCGCACGCCACGAATGGCGTAAAGTCACTTAGCATTTAAAAAACCGTACAAATTCACTGAAAAAACCATAGGTTTCACACACGTTATAGTTAGGAATTAGCATTTAAAAAACCTTGCAAATTCACTGAAAAAACCATAGGTTTCACACATGTTATAGTTAGCAGAAATTTTACTGATAAAAAACCAATGAAATTGCCCCGTTATAGTTAGTGCTGGCAACTATAACTCACGCGACCGCAATCTTCTGCTGATGACATATGTGTCTTTATGAAAAAAAAATATTTGTAATATATGTATAGCTAAAAATGTATGGAAGAAGACATGGGCAAATAAGTGTCTAAATACAGTATTAGCATCAGCAGAGGATTGCGGTCGCGTGAGTTATAGTTGCCAGCACTAACTATAACGGGGCAATTTCATTGGTTTTTTATCAGTAAAATTTCCGCTAACTATAACATGTGTGAAACCTATGGTTTTTTCAGTGAATATATATATATATATATATATATATATATATATATATATATACAGAACAACCAGCTTCAGCAGAAACTCTAATGAAGCAGGCACGGACTCCAGGCTGTAGGTAAAAGGCTTCTTTTTATTAAATTAGGTCACCCACGACCCCAAGAGAAAAGAGACGCGTTTCGGCTTCAGATGAAGCCTTTGTCAATCAGATATGTATATATATATGGTTAGAGGGACATTATAGTTAGGAAATGGAATTTTAAAAAACTTTGGAATTTCACACAAGAAACCATAGAAATTCAGCAGTTATAGTTATATCAAGTAACTATAACTTGTACCCTAAGATAACTATAACTTGTGCCCCGCACTAAAATACACCAGTTATAATTATCTCAAGCAACTATAACTTGTGCCCTAAGGTATTTATAACTCACACCCTCACCATGCACTGCTGCTTACCGTACATATTACATTACTCATGACATCATCTTTGACATCATTGATAATATCACTGTGCATGGCGGGGTGTGAATTATAGTTACCTTAGGGCGTGAGTTATAGTTACCTGAGATAACTATAACTGGTGAATTTCAGTAGTTTTTAGAGTTCAAACGTTACGTTGTTACTGAACATTTCACCTAAATATAAGGTTACTTTACCTTGTTTTTTTTAGTATATATACATCCACTGAAAAAACAAAGAATAAAGTGAGTTTAATTTGTGGACACTCCTCCGGGCCCTGGTACACCTTAGGGGGCTTGTATTTTAAAGGGACACCTTTCAAAATATATAACCTCAGGTCTCTCTCTCTCTCTCTCTCTCTCTCTCTCTCTCTCTCTCTCTCACTCTCTCTCTATATATATATATATATATATATATATATATATATATATGTACATGCGTGGTATGTACTGAGCTGCCTTTGTGGATACAATCATGGGATTTAGAGCAGACACTGCTGGTTGGGGGCCCACTTGGGGGCTTTGAACTCCTTTCCACAGTAATTAGTGCATCCATTTGTGGATAATATTTGCTGGGACTCTGACTCCCATAATGCTTTGCCGCGGTCATTGGACCAGCCCATCTGGGGGCATGGAAATCAACCTTATGAATAGAGAACTGAGACCGGTGCTGCACGTAACCATTCCAGCTATGGCCTCTGAGGAAGGAAGGATGACTTCTGAAACACGTCAGGCGTGATGTGGGAGTGGTTGTTATTGAAAGCAGCAGGCAGGAGTCTGGTCATACCCGGAATAAAGGCTTGCCACCACTTGCTTGTGTCCGAGTGCTGCTCTATCGTGTGGGCAAATTGGAGCGTGAGTATTTATTTATATATATATATAGTATGTCACTAAACTGAAAAAGAGTCAGAGTTTTGGGGCATAACCATGACGTATTTACCTTGGTAAGTACAACCCAAAGGATATTTATTGTGTCTGTGCCACTTGATGTAGAATGGTATCTCTTGTACCCAGCACTACTACATAGCCAAGAGCTATTTTTAAATGCGGATAGCAGTCAGAGCAGGACCAAAGGCACTGTGAACTGGCCTCTGACCATGCCCTCTACTCAATACTCATAATCCCAGTGCCAGCTGAGAACATCCCTCAGCCATGAAAAGTAAGCTCTTGCTGTGGACCAGCAACAAGTTGCCCGGCAAAAAATCACCATGTCCCTGCAAACTACTGTTCATGTCAGCCAGCTCTGGTTTTGGCCACACTGGCTCCGTGATCCAAGAGCCTACGGTTGAGCATCTGGCACACACATGGGACATGCCTTTCCAGTCCACTGTCCCAGAGACAACTGCATCTCAATTCTGACAGGCATCCACAAGTCCAATATTTCTTTCTACAAAGCTATGATGAGTCACCACATTATCTTCTGGAGCTGTCTTCTAATAGTACCCAGAATTTACTTTAAGCTTTTTGTCTGCATCACATTCAGAACCAGTCACACGTGGAAACCTACTTGTCATCTAAAAACCCCAGGAATAAAGAGATATTCAGATTTGTAACCAAGAAGTTTAAATCCCAGCAGCAACCTCATCCTTCTCTGGCACAGCTACATCTTTCTGGAAATTCTAGCAGAACACCTCTGACGTCTCTTCTCTTCTTTCTTTGCATCCTTTCACATCTGCCTCTGCTCTTGTCTTTACCCTCTAACAAACCCCCTCTCAGACCTGATGTTTTGCTCTTCCTTTGATGCTGAATTTAATGTTAGCTATAACGTATTGTTGTTTGTATCCCATGGTATTGCAAAGAGATCCTGGTCACCACTACATTAGAGATGTATTTCCTGATCTATTATTCCTCATGTATAGTACACTGGTGCTTATCTTAGGAAAAACTATTCTAAATAACGATATGAAATAAATAAATAAAATAAATAGCTTATAGGCATGAGCAGATGGGTTTGACTGCAGGCCACGCCCATTGGCCATGGTCTGTACCCGACTCCTATGACTTTAAATGACATTGTTCCTGGTGTTTGGCAATGTACAGTGCCTCTGGCCACAGGGCTTGAACAGAAGGCTTGCCCTGCACCCAATTACAATGACATCAGAGCACACTACTCATTGAGTTGGGCAATGTGCATCCGTCTCTCACCAAAACGCAGTGACAATTCTGTACCCAGTCTGATGATCACAGAGTCCAGTGGGCACTATATTCAGCCATGTGCAGTGGGCTGTGGCTGTAAAGTATGCTCTGTAGCCATGTCTTGTGTTGAATACCAGTGACCCCAGAGCACACTGCATGTGGCATCTTCCTGCGCACAGACATGAGCGGGGGTGGGGGGAGGCCACCGCTCCTAAAACCTGTGTCGCCCGGGGCAGATTGCCCCCAGCCCCCCACACCCTTCCTTGCTACCCCACTGCACAAATAAACCACAGCCTTTGACTGTGTGCAGCAGACTCTAGCCACAAAGTGATACCTTTGGCCCATGGACTTAGGGATGTGAGAGGTCCTTTCAGTTCAAATATGGCTATCTTACATTACTCACTCGGGGACACATTCTCCTTGCATGCATTAAGGTCCACGACATCCTTGCCAGGCCACTGAGCCCATAGCCATTTTGCCATTCAGCCATTTAGCCATTCTGATAAACTGGTAATATGAAAATCAATGCTGCATGAAGCATACTTCACACAGAAAAATGTTACTCTACATGGCAGAGGCTGGATCAGCTATTTGCTTTACTTTGGCACACGCACACCATTCCAAAATGTTACTTTCTAGTAAACTGTTGAATTCATAGCATTGTGATAATCGTCATTGAAAACTGAAAACTGTTTCATTTAATAAAGAAATACAGCATAACCGATAAAACAACAATTATCTAAAAATGTAAGTTGATTAAGTAAACAACCTTAGTAAAAACAACAAAAAACATTAATCTTTCAAATAAAAGTATTTTAAGAAGTAATAACAGAGATGTTCTTAATTCACAGACTTTGGCATGCTAAGCTGGGTCTCTCCTTTCTAGCTGATAATGTCTACAAATCTGACTACACAATTAACCAGTTGCATGTCCTCCCCATATACATTTCGTAATTGCTTCATTGATACTCCTTGGGCTCATGCATTTAATTATGGACATAATAAGACTTTTCATTAGATCATCAGTTGAGACAAGAGCTTATTAGGTGTGACGTGAATTATGTCCTAACACCACAGTCTACAACACTTGCAATTAAACATTTTGTTGTGTTTCCAGCTCACCCTAATTTCAGCTATCAGGAGGAGTAGAAAATAAAATCTAATACATTTCTCTCTTACACTTGATTTGAGATGATTTTGAAGATAGGATGGGGACACATTGAAGACACCCGGGCATTGTTGATTTTTAGCATGGAAAGCTGTTTTATATCTCCCCCCCCAAAAAAAAAATAGTTTACATTTTTCTCCCACTCTTGTTTTAAATGAGTTGTAATGCAACACATTTTCACAGTTATGTAATATTATAATCAGCTTATTATGATCATGAAAGCGAAGGCTGGTACTTCTTTTCTTATATCTTTCCACATTATGGATTTAAGAGATCCATCTTCAATGGCTCGCAAACAATAATATAGTGTTTATATTGCATATTCATGCCCAGATTTACTATGCCTTTGGGTAGCATCATGCAAGGAGAGGCAGGGCAACACAAGGGCTTAAGAGATATTTCACAACAATACCGATAAAGAACGGGGGTCAAAGGGATAGTTTAAAGACCAGCACGGAAAAAATCCCCAAAAATATCTACATATGCAAACAACAAAAAATCCGTGGGTCTACAAACGTCAAGCTAATTGTCCTAAACCACAAGATCAGATGCTAATAGCAACTACAGAAGTCCTCATAAAGAGGACGGAGTCCCATCACCCACCGTGGTGGCATGCTTCATCATCTGGGGCCTCCTGTTAACCACAACCTGGTGTGGTTAACGAGCTACAACTCCTGAGAGAACTAAAGAAAGAGGAGCTCACGGATGTTTTAAGGATCTTAATAACCTAATGAGGCTGAATATAACAGAGACTCAAGCTGCCCTAAGTGTGGTGAACTAGCGTGAAGTGTGCAGAGTGAGTGCAAAAATAGTTAAAATTGACTATCCAGCGAAAAATATGTTTATTGAGTATCGTTGGATGTCAAAAATTAAAACGAAGGTGGTCAACATGTTTCAGCCACTATAAATCACAGAATTGTGATCAGGGCTTTCATCAGGACCATGTGCTACTCCTGCAACATTAAGCAATGCCAAATGAGGACAAGATGCAAATGCATGAAATCAAAACGATACCTCCAGCAGATGCAACCACTCAGTTATTGGGAAGTGGGGCTGCAGGGGTTCTTAATGCAGTACCTGTAAGAAATACAAAAAAGGCATACACCAAGCAAAGGTCAATGTAGTGCGGGGATAGGGGTTTAGGAGAATAAGTGACGTACAACGGTGGGTACCAAAAGGTATACCACTGATCAGCTTACCCGTCAAAGATCGGGACTGAGACTCACTCTGCACACTTCACGCTAGTTCACCACACTTAGGGCAGCTTGAGTCTCTGTTATATTCAGCCTCATTAGGTTATTAAGATCCTTAAAACATCTGTGAGCTCCTCCTTCTTTAGTTCTCTCAGGAGTTGTAGCTCGGTAACCACACCAGGTTGTGGTTAACAGGAGGCCCCAGATGATGAAGCATGCCACCACGGTGGGTGATGGGACTCCGTCCTCTTTATGAGGACTTCTGTAGTTGCTATTAGCATCTGATCTTGTGGTTTAGGACAATTAGCTTGACGTTTGTAGACCCACTGATTTTTTGTTGTTTGCTTAAGAGATATTTACCAAGCTACGGAAAGCCACCTTGTGTGGCTCTGCATGGCTTAATCAATCAATCAAGAGGTATTTATATAGCGTGGCTTATCACCCGAGAGGGCATCCAGGCACTATGCTAAAATTCCAGAGTAATGCAAGGCAGCGCAAAATGTTGCCTTGCATTACTCTGCATTGTGAAGGCATTCCATGGGTGGAGTTGGGGCATCCCCGTGCATCTACCCATGATTTTTGGTGAATTTCCAAATGTACTGAGGGTAGTAAACCTGGAAATACGTTAAAATTCGACCCTGTCCCAAAAGTGGTGTAACGAGGAGAAATAGGTTTATTTCTCCTAGCTATTTCCTCCTTGTAAGTAGGCAGCATTCTACACCTCACATAGAAAGAGGAGAATGCATATGAGAATGGTTTTTGTATCCTGCTTGTCATGCATGCACCCTTACACCATGGCACAAGGGTGCCTGTGTTGATGCTAGCTGCACCGAGTGTGCCAGCACACAGAGAGAGCAGGAATGTGCCGTATCTTAGTAAAATGTGAGCATTCCAGCTGTTTCTTTTTGATGTAGTGCAGCAAGTCGTATTGCTGCTTTGCATCAAATGTTAGTAAATTTCAATGTCAATATAATGCTCATGTGTAACAGTCTAAACTACCGTGTTATTTGGCCAAGTGAACTTGAAGTTGGAAGGCTGAAGATAAATATCGCCCAACTCTAGTTTTTTTCCAGGCCATCATTGAGTTTATTTCCAGATGTAATGGCCTCATAGGTCACTGTGGAGATAAATTTGGCTGTGAAGACTTGAAGAATTGATGTAGTTAGTGGACTGAGCAATATCAGATCCAGCCTCCAAAGTTGAAACTGAAGATGGCAGGCTTTAGGGTGTATGGCTTTCAGATCGCAGACACACTCAACTCAATCAATTCTATTGCCCCACCTCAATACTCCTTTTGCTTTCCAAAAGATCACTTTTTGCGTTTTGGTATTATTCAACCGCAGATTTTTAGTTTTGTTATATTGATAGAGGGCCTCAAAAGACGTTGAAGGTCAACAGTGGTGCTATCCAGTAAAACCGTATTGTTGGCAAATTCAAACAAAGGGATATGATGGCCGAGTTGATGCCAGACGTATTTGGCTGAATTTATGCTGGTCTACATATCTGCTGTATATAAAGTGAAAAGTAGGGTGCCAAAACACATCCCTGCATAAGTTCACAATTAGTTCAAATTTTCTTGCTTACAATGAGCCGTCACCTCTTCTGATCCTCAGCCATGTGTCGTGTGTAGCAGTTGGATAGCTTATAAAAGTGATGGAGTTATTCCCATATTATAATATGTTTGAACTCAATGGCCTAGCTCAGGGGGGGCAGCACTGTTTTGGGGAGCGGTGGAGGTGAGCAAGTTGTGTCTGTCGACTACCACCATCCCCCCACCCCGAGAACAAGTTGTCCATCAGCCGCAAGACAACCCCCCCCCCCCCCCCCAACCTTGGTTCTGGGTTCATTAAGTAAAATTCGAAAAAGGAAAAGTTCATTATTACACATGTCTGACTCGCTGACTTCTTTTATATAGCACACTAGATGGCATGAGTTGTATAAATCAGAAAGAATGCAATATTTATATTTATATCACAGGATAAAGGATAATATAAAAAAGCTACATGTTTCTTGATTATTCTAGAAAGTGATAACTCAGACAAATATTTGCTGAAATATAACAAAGTGAAATTATTTTAAATGATAATAAATGCCTATGTTTGTTCTTTTCCTTTTTTATTTTAAACAGTAGGAGAACCTTTCATTCTACATTACTATGCTGCCTTTTACATCCCCATTCCATTTGACACTTTATGGTACTGTGCTGTTCTTTTTCACTTTTCTTTCTTTATTGTTTTTTTAATGCTTTCAGCATTATTTTCCATAAATCTCTCTTGCCGTGGTTTGGTTTGAGATACGCTATTTAACTACGTTCATGGCATGAGAGTTTTTGCACCACAAATAGAATATCAAAATGGAAAAATTCAACATTTACTTTCAATGTTTTCCATCTCACCACTTAATTGGAGATGATCATTTCAATGAGAGTAATATTAAAAGACTATTCAGAAAATCTGAAGCTGGTGAGCTTTGCTAAAATTGTTTAAGGTGTTGATTCAGTGCCCAGGAGAGGAAAACTAGTCTTGAATTTTAGATAAATAAAATAGGAGGCAGAAAGACACCTCAGGGATACACTGTCAGATGTTCACTGATAGCTTTTTTTAAACTGAATATTTTCTCCATGTCAACATCCTCCTGAGAAATGCAGTAAATCCTTGGGTAGACAGCATATTAAGCCTGCCCACGCCAGTATAGCTAGTTTAAAAATAAATGACAATGTTATGAAATATAGTTCCTAAGTTAACACGTTTTTATAGCAATTGTGGTTGTGCCCGGTCACTACATTTTTCTAAGGCAAGAATGTGGGATTACATAACAATTAATTCAGGATATTAGAGGCAGGCGTAGGGAACAGCAAGCTTGTGCTATTCACCAGAAGAGATATTTACTGCTAATGATACCTGTTAATATATTTACTAAACTAATTTTCCAGAAAGGTTGGATAGATAATATATTTCAGAGAATTTCAAACTAAGGGCCAGATTTACTAACATTTTGCGTCATTGTTGCACCACTTTTGTGGTGCACTCATGACAAAAATGCTAGTAGATATTAACGAAGCCACCAAGGGGCGACTTCCGCTGCTTGCATGGCCTTGTACAAAAATGGAATGGAATGCAGCGGCTTGTGCCGCATTGCGCTCCATTTCATTTTCGGAGGCGTTGCATGGGTGGAGCATGGGTGGAACATGGGTGTTCCTGTGCATCCACCCACGGATTTCACACAATCCTCGATTTACAATGATTTGTAAACCTTGGATTGCGTTAAGTCGGTATGCCTCCCAGAGGATGGCGTAATGAGGAGAAAAATCTTTTTTTCTCCTTGTTATTTCTTCTTTATGTGTGTGCTGCAATAGCACACATTGAAAGAGGAAAAAGCCTCGAAAGATTGTTTTTGTGCAACAAGGTATCGGTTCCTGCACAAAAAGAATTCTTCTTAATACACAGCCACCAAGGGTGCTTGTGTTGGCGCTAAGCTGCCTGAAGTGCGCCAGCGCTATGAGAGAGAAGTGTGCCACATCTTAGTAGATATGGCACATTTCTGCTCTCTCCCTTTCATGCAACGCAGCGCAGCAAGTTGCCTTGCTACACTGCGTTGCGTGAAAGGTTAGTGAATCCGGCTCATAATGTGCAGAATGCTTGGTTGATATTTACCCATGCATAAGAGTTTAAATGAAGAAATTAAAGTTACACAAAACAAACATGGCCGTCATCATCAATGTACTTTATTTCAGTCTAGTGACCATAAAAGTGCAATTGCAATAACTACATTATAATAAATAAAACATAAAGCTAATAAAAACAATGGATAATCATTGTGATAAACTGTAAGCAATAAGATGAGCCTGGTGGGAGACCTCTGGGGGAATAAATACCACTATCAACATAAACCTCCATAAAACTAGGCTATAACATGGTCCTCCATGTTGAATATTCCAGCCACATCAGTCTAAACATAATTATCCCTCTCTTAATGACCATAGGTATTAAGTGCCCAGGCCTGCTAATAAATAATTAAAAATATCACATAAAAACAAAATTAAAATCAATTAGTGAAATCAATTTGGACAATTGATACTGGATTTGTAGAAAGCGTGCCTCATACATAAATAGCAACAATAACTAAGACAAATTCCCAGCGGGTAGACTTTTCATTCATATTGATCAAGCCCCCCAGAGAAAATGTGAGACCGCAAATAATACACATGCACGTGAATGCATTTTATATACGAGCAACAGAGCCAGGAGTGAACCATTTTTTGAAATGCATAATAAAGGATTTGGATATCAATGCATCACACAGTAAGTGTAATTATGAATACAACTGTAAGTCTTCATTGTGGTACAAGACCAATACAGAAATACAGAAAATTAGTAGGATTTTCTAGATAATAATCTGCATCAAGATCAATTAGTCAAATCCAAAAATGTTATTGATCTTCCACAGATACCATTAGCAGCATTTTTCAGACCTAGATGATACGCATCATTGACTATTCAAATATTATGTCAAAAAAGGAGCGGAGGGGCGCCAGGAGCAAGTTATGGTCCGGTGTCCTTGCTCCCAAGGTTAAACGTCTAATCACAAGGGACACTGTTCCAAAGGAGGGTGCTTAATGTCACCCACTCATCAAGAGAAAAGTATGAGAGAAAGAGAAGAAGGGAGAGAGGAGAGGAAAAAGAGAGAGGCAGCGGTTATCCCCAATATCAAGGATCCAATCCCAAAGGGGAAGGCCAAATCTTGCCTCTTGTTAGCCCTCACACACCCCAGAGGATGTCATGCTTCATCACCGGGCCTTTGCTCCTCATCGGGCCAGCGCTGCAATGTCCTATGGGTACCCGAAGGGTCACTTTGGCGGAGATCTTTTAAGAGAGATGCCGTCTGATGAGTGCGGGTGTGTGGGGTGGATCCTCGGTGGAGGGTGGTGAAGTGCGTGCAGTGAACAATACTCAGAATAAAACTGCTTAGGGGTAACCTAGAAAGACTATTTAATCAAGCGGTATCTCTGACAGGTTAAAAAACCCACAGGTTGGTGAGTTACTATGAGGCTCAATGTGCCCGAGTAACCCTTAAAAAGAAGGGTTACTCGGGCACATTGAGCCTCATAGTAATTCACCAACCTACGGGTTTTATAACATTTTAATGCATTATCAGATATATGGTTAGTTTAAAGTAACCCTAACCGGAAGCTGGAAGGAAATGTGAACCGATCTTTGGTACTCAAGTGATGATAAATCATTCAATAAATATTTTAATGCATTATCAGCTATATGGTTAGTTTAAAGTAACCCTAACCGGAAGCTGGAAGGAAAAGTGAACCGATCTTTGATACTCAAGTGATGATAAACCATTCAATAAATCCAGCAGCTTATTCAGTTTCTGAATCTGCTTTAAATGTGTTAGATTTTAAATTTGTTCTCAGAGTTCCCAAGTCAGAAATCTTCAATTATTGATCAAGACAGAATGTACAATTTACTGGTTTATGCATAATTATTTCACCCCATAAGAATGACCAGAGGTGGGGCAGTTTTAGCACTTGTGGCGCCCAGTGAGACAAACCTTTTTGGCTACCCACATTGACCTCTTTCTCCACGGATTCCCTTACTACCACCCTTCAAGGATGACCATCAATTCTCCATAGCCCCGCCCCCTCTCATGTGTATTTTATTTCTTTTATGGGTGTCAGAGAACTTAATATCACACACATTATACAGAGACAATGAATCATATAAGTGTGTAACTTATGTATAGGAAATGAGACATAAGACAATGAGGACTACAAGGTGTTGAAGTAATGTGTCCTCCATATTGGTCGGCAGTATATTTTAAGAGTGCTGGTCTGAAGAAGCACAAACTCGGGATTTAAAACATAAGGCAGTGATGGGACTGGCTATACTAATAAGAATTTATTTCTAACCCAACAGACCTGTTTTAACAACACTGAGGAAAAAAGCATACGATCTGAAATCTATGCCTTGCAATTTGCTTGCAGGGCTTTGATGCCAGTTCATAGCTTACTGTGCTACATCAGATGGATTGCAACCTATAAACTGCAAGTAACAAAAGAATAACTGTGACAAAAGCAGTAACCCACTGAGCTATCCACATAAAATAGAATTTCATGATCTGCATGTTTCACATGATTTACAGCAAGCACACTAAACCTCTGCACTACTTTATGATGAATCAAAACTGCCTCAGTTCATTGATAAATGGTTTCGATTATTATGCTTTTGAAGTGCTGTAAAAGGTGCTCAAGGCTGATTGAGGTGTTGCCTATCAGAACAAAATCAACAACAAAGGCTAAAATTAACAGATTAACTCTCCCCAATTTATCGGTTTGGCCATGGTTGGTACTGGCTGATTTGGAAAAAATCCCCTGTCTAATACTCAGCGGAAAACAAAGACCACATAGCTTTAGCCTGAGAATAAAAGTCTATATTTAGTACAACTGCAGCAAGTAGACCATTTGCCCCTGAGGCTCTAAACTTCTTTAAGCCTGTTGTAGGATCGTGTATCCTCGAAACTCTGAACCCTAGAGACCAAGTAAAACAACACCATAAACCGCCTTTGGTTCCTAATTTATCAGTGTCAGGACTTGTGTTTCTGATATACCGTCATAGCTACTGAGATACAGGGGCACATTTATTAGTATTTCACGCAACACGGCACAGCAAGGTAACTTACTTCACTGCTTTGCATGAAAGGGAGAGTGCAGAAATGCTCCATATTTACAAGAGTATGTAGCATTCTTGCTCTCTCCTAGAGCTGGTTCACTGTGTGCTGCCTAGCATCACCACAGGAACCTTTACACCATAGTAAAATGGTGCCTGCATTACTGGCAGGATTTGTTTGTGCAGGAAAGGACACCTTCCTGCACAAAAACAATCCTTAGATGCACATTCCTGCAGAGTGCAGCATACATGGAAAGAGGAAGTAACAAGATGAAATAAAGATATTTCTCCTTGCTACACCACTGTCAGGTAGGCGCAGTAATTTGATGCAAATCCAAGTTCCCAAGTCTTTGTAATTCTGGGTTTGTGTAGAATACATGGGTGGATACATGGGAACCCCATGCTCCACCTATATAACGCCTACCCAACGCAAAGTAACGCATGGCGGGCCATGCGCTGCCTTGCTTTGTCTCCACTAAACCACACAAAGCCAACATGCAAAGTGGCTTTGCGTAGCTCAGTACATGCAAAATCATAGTATATCTGGGCCACAGTGAGGAGTTTTTCACACAACATCACTCAGTCCTAATTGATGAGCTGCAGTAAGTGAGGCTTTATTAACTAATCTCACACTCCAAGAGAGATAATGCTTAAGACCGCTTGTATTTTCCTTAAACCAGGATTGTTTTTATTACAGAGTCACCACAAATTGAGATAAGTGGGAATGATCCCCTTTTCAAGTACGTGGGTACCAAAAATAATAAAATGGACTTAGATCAAATTTACAACACATATAATTTTGGGTTTAAGGATTGTCCCTGGCTAATTTAAAAGATTGTTCCTTTTAACTTCAGAAAGCCTACCTATATTTGCTGAAACTAAATAATAGAATATTGGAATACTTAATCTACTTAACTTGGGCAGATGTTCACCATGAAGATTATTTACAATTTAAAGTCGTCTAGTCATCCAAAAAGTAGCCCCTGACAAGCAGGTTGATGACTTTTAAATCAATGATTTAAGTATTTCAGTGCTAAATTCTTCATAGCCATTTCCTAATGTATCATTGCTGAGAACATATGTATATATAGAGGAGGAACTTGTTAACCATATGAACTAACCACAGAAATGTCATTCTACATTCTTAGGTCTGGCACTAGCCAAAACCTTTCAATTTGGGTAAAATTATATTTATACCATACTTACTTCAAGAGGCTTTCAGCTAGTATTCTTCATCCATTGGTCTGGTATTGAATAATTCACATTTTGCTTCTGCCCACTCTAGCATACACAATGGGACAATAGGTCAGCCAAACACAAAAATGGGAGGTATGTTTGCAATAAGTCTAATCACATGGCAATTGTTCGAGGCAGCATTTCAACCAACCATTGTTTTTCCCACCATGCTACCTCAGTTTGGACTCCGCAATATGCAAATAAGTTTCGCCCTTGCTCCAATAGAAACAGTCCAGTTAGGACTGCCAGGCCAGGTCATGGTGGAACCGAAACACAAGCAAACCAAGATCAGTTTGACCCTGATTGGGGCTCTTCTGTTGGGTGTAGCTTGGTTCCAGTGGCACGGTAAACACAGGACCAACACCTGGGAATACCCTGACCACTTAGGGCAGTGCATCAAATACACAAAAGGTGATGGGGAAATACTCGCAATAAGGCCTTGTTATGTGTTTGGCGGTCCATTGACTGTGTTACCTGTGGTCTGACCGCCGTATTACGAGTTGTGCATATTGGCTTTGCGAAGATCGCAGCTGAACCACTGAGACCGCCAGCAGACACCTGACCACTGTGTTCACAGTCAGGGAAAGGCAGCTGCCATAAGGCGATACAGGGGAGCTTCACCGCTGTCCATATTATGAGTTGCATATTCCACAAGCTGACCGTGCCAGTCTGACCTCCAGCTTCAAGTGGTTGGAAACAAAGGATTTTGGGTGCATACTTAACCATTTCTTGTTCTTCCAGGCGGAGTTCGAGGTGGATTCCTTTCTTCAGGTCCACACTTCACAGCAGCATCTTCACCCTGAGGCGATGTACAGGTGTGTCCGTTTCAAACCATATACCCACTGCTTAGACTATTGGCCCGTGTTACCTAGAAGGGTAAACCCAATTAACGTCACTGGGACCTGGTTATAAAGCAGTACATTAGAACAATGGTCCCAGTATACGGATGTATAGAAGAACCACACAATTGTAATGAGTTAAATAAAAATTAAACAAAACATATTCTTGATGTACAGTGTTGTTTAATCACACTAAACAACCAATAGTCCATGTCATTCGCTGACACTTTAAAAGCAGTGCCCCAGGAGGGAAGGGTGAGGGTATGGTGAATCAAGTGAGGATAAGGAAGTGAGTGACACAGTGTACAATTCACATAATCAAATATTTTACAACCCAAAGGTGGGCTCATACAAGAGCCAAGTTATTCACATTGGTTACAAATGTTAGATAGCCATGGTTTCAAACAAAAGACACAGTGATGAATCGCTGTTGGACAAACTGGCTAGTGTGAAAGATATCGACGTTTTGACCCCTGGTAGTGGTAGGTAAGTGTGTCCCTTACGACGGGGTCTTCCTAATGACAGGAGTGTGGGAGGGGGAGTGGGGGCAGGCTACCTAGTGATAATACAAAGAACTTTAAAAACCTGGAAGTTCCCATGTAGCAAAGGAGATAAAACTACAATTAAGAGTTTAGAAATCAAAGATTACCATCAGTGGCCCATTCGTTGGGCTTGAGGGGCAGGAGGGTGCGTGGGCTCCAAACTGTAGTAAGAGAGAGCAGGTCACCTGCCAAAGTAATGAGCAGGTTCAGAATACAAAGGGTCCATCTAAATAGTTAAGAAAAGGTTGGGCCTCCCTAATGCACCTACTTGTGTGAGTTCTGATCAATGTCTGAATGAAGGATGGGCCAGTCATGAAGAATGAAGAATTGCCAGTCTCTTCCCAGTGAAGGACTGTTTACGGAGCATTCGTGCCTGACACCATGACTTTCTAAGGATTCTAGTCTTTCCGGGCCCAGGAGACCAACCCTGACTGGCCCATCCTTCATTCAGACATTGATGAGAACTCACACAAGTAAGTGCATTAGGGAGGCCCAACCTTCTCTTAACTATTTAGGTGGACCCCCTTTGTATTCTGAACCTGCTCATTACTTTTGCAGGTGACCTGCTCTCTCTTCCTACAGTCTGGAGCCCACGCGCCCTCCTGCCCCTCAAGCCTAACGAATGGGCCATTGATGGTAATCTTTGATTTCTAAACTCCTAATTGTAGTTTTATCTCCCTCCCTACATGGGAACTTCCAGGTTTTTTAAGTTCTTTGTATTATCTCTAGGTAACCTGCCCCCACTCCCCCACCCACACGCCTGTCCTGAGGAAGACCCCGACGTAAGGGACACACTTACCTACCACTGCCAGGGGTCGAAACGTCGACATCTACCACACTAGCCAGTTTGACCAACAGCGATTCATCACTGTGTCTTTTGTTTGAAACCATGGCTATCTAACATTTGTACCCAATGTGAATAACTTGGCTCTTGTATGAGCCCACCTTTGTGTTGTAAAATATTTGATTACGTGAATTGTACACTGTGTCACTCACTTCCTTGTTCAGTGTGATTAAACAACACTGTACATCAAGAAAAATATGTTTTGTTTAATTTTTATTTAACTCATTACAATTGTGTGGTTCTTCTATCCATCCGTATACTGGGACCATTGTTCTAATGTATAGACTATGGGCCCAACCCCGGCAATGAGTTGGTGGTATTATTCCACATTTATCATGCATATGTCTGCATTCGACCCATATGCAGTTGAAATGCTCACGCAGGCATTGATACATATGGGTGAATATTCACCACTGCTCAAAATACTCCGCAGCTATACCATGGTCTATAGACCACTGGTGCTGTGGTCTCCCGGCGGTAGCGGTCTTTGGGCGGTCAGTCTGCCAAACTCATATAAAGGCCCTAAGTCTAACTACTGGCAATCACCTGGAGTAACATTCCTTCCCATTATTTTTTTGTTCACCATACCACCTCAGTTGGTACCAGCCATATACAAATGTAATGGATCAGCCTGCATCAGCCTCTGGCTAACTTCATTTTGAGAGAGTGCATATTGCTCTTTCAAAAAGAGAACATCTGTACACAAGGTAATTCCCTTAAATGCCAGTGTATTTGTGTTTTTCTTTATTATTACTTTAGTCTTGCATTTGTGTTTAGAGACTGATCTGATAGGATGCTCTCTATGTTTTGATGTGAGCACAGAGCACATTCCAGCTTTATCCGTTCATTTATTCTGCTAATGCTGTTGTAAATTCCTTTTGGAGTAGCATTTATTTCTCTGACTTCTGCTATGCCACAGCATACAAAAGTGTGTCCATTTGAAACTGTTTTTATAAATGCTTCCTCTTTTCAGTATGCATGTAATGACGTGCATTTACAACTGAGCTCCTGTATGTCATGCTATTATGTATTTTAATTGAGGAGTACAGTAAGACTTGTAAACCAATTTAGTCCGTATGTCTTGCTTGCATGGCTTTCTATTTTGTCATTCCTCTTGTGTGTTGTGCTTATATGGACATTTACATTACTAATCGAAGCTGTGCCATTTATTCCAATTTCCTTTTCTATCTATCTATCTATCTATCTATCTATCTATCTATCTATCTATCTATCTATCTATCTATCTATCTATCTATCTCTTTCAAACATCTCTATCTATGCAACTGTCTGGCCATCTATCTACTTATCTATATAATCTATTAAGCTATCAATCTAGATAATTATTGATGCAACACTAACTATACATCCCTCTTTATCTGTATTGCACACTTCTATATTTATGTATCTTATTAAATCTATTTGTCATAAATATTTGTAAAAACGATACAAAAAAGTATTAGCTAAGCGGCAAGTGGCTGGCACCCATTGCTAGACTGATTGGCCTTTTATTGTCTGGGGTTAGCTAAGACCATTTGATTTTACTAAACTTATGTCTATAACAGAGTTACTTATGGGATTTTCAGCCAGACTTCATCCATTAGTCTGGTGTTGTGTCTTTTACATTTTTCTTCCGCCCACTCAAGCATGCATCATTGGGCAAAGGGAAAGCCTGCTTCAGCCATTGGCTGACTTCACTGTGAATTATAGCATAGAAAGGAGAACTTCTACACACAAAGTATAGGCCCTCAGTGCCAGGGTAAATCTATGGAAATGTATGCCTTTTTGAGACAAAAAAAAAGATTTTTGCCTGTAGCGAATGTTTTTTTTAGATTGATGCAGGGCCATCAGCTTCCCCATCCATAACGTTTTGCAAAACCCACAGCATAACTATAAAAGAATTGCCAAAAGACTGGTGGCAAACACCAAACTAATTAGCTATGCCAATACTTACTGTCTATGTTTCCACTTTCTAAGGGGCATATTTACAAGCTGGCGATAAAAAATGATCGCCGCTTTTGCGGCCGTTTTCGGCCGAAAAGCGGCGATAATTTTATCGCCTAATTAGCAAGGCCACGCTAACGCGTGAAACCTTGCTTTAGCGTGGGGATTCCTAACGCCCAGCTTTGCATCTCTAATGAGATGCAAAGTGGGCGTTCCTGACCTAACATGACAAGAGAAATGTCGCTAAGCGACATTTCTCCTATCATCAAGCCCCACGCTATGAAGCATAGCGGCAGGAAAAGTAGCGCAACCCCTGTTATCGCTACTTACCTTACGCCTGCTTCAGGACTGACTTAGCCATGATATCCTATGGAAGGTGGATATCATGGCTAAGCTTGTGAGTCCCTATCAGCAAGCTAACGCCACACTACGTGAGATTATCGCTGGGTTTCCAGAGATAATCTCACGTTAGGTAGTTAGCGTGAGGATTTTTATCGCTGAGGAGATAAGCGTTGCTAAAAGCACGCTATCTCAGCGATAAAAATCCACGTTACCCGGCGATAATTATCCTCACGCTAAGAGCGCTGAGCGATAATTATCGCCGGGTGTTGCTGATATGCCCCTATGCACTTTAAACAGACAAGTTGGTTTAGGCACCTACAATAGGGATCGTTGCACAGCTGAAGGCCACATTTACAAAACTGCAGCAAAGCCAGCGCAGTCTTTCATCCACCTGCATTGATAGAAGGGGTACCGCTACAATTGGTAATAGTGGCATCCAAGTCGACTCCTCCCTCATGTTTCGATGGATTGTTTAATGTTCCCCAGTACTAAACAGTGCTAAGTTGGTTTGCAGCTGGATTCACGCTGTATGGGTCCACATACATACCCTGCCCCTGGTATTACTGTCAAGAAACAATTCAATTTGTACTGTGTGCTACATAAACCGATTATATAATATTTTTTTTATATAACAAAAAACATGTATGAATATTTAAACCAGAGTCTTATGCTTTTTAACTCTCTGGGTCCTGAATTTTCTTGCATATTTGATCGTTGCCATGTATGTTATTGTTTTTAAAAAATATATATATATCGTTTGAAACATTGCTCATGCTAGAATGCACTCTAATTCAATCAATCTACGTGAACATGTGGCAGAGAATATTAACTCAGTCATGAATGGGACATAGGGGGTCAATAATGTATGCATTTTCATAAGAGCATGTCATGAAAGATGAAAAGCGTTCATGTATGCTGAATAATGTATGTGTATGAATCAAAAATGAATGGCATTTTTAACAACTCAGCCAGTCCTAGAGGAGGGATTTCACGATGGCTGACGTATTTCTCAGCGGATTGGTTTTGTGAATAACCTAAGCAGTTCCAGGAAACATAAGTAAGCTTGCCTTGGCAATTTAGTGAATCAAAAGTCGGATTTATTCATGTGACTGGGCTGGAGAGTGCGCCCAAACTGTAAAACGCTCAATCCTGGCCACAAAGATTTGAAACCCAGCAGACGGGTTTCAGAAGTTTGCTCAGTTTCGCAGTCCATTTGCAAAAAACAAAAGGGCTGATTGTGAACATGTGAAACACCTGCTTTACCCGAAGCCACCTTTATGCCAAGCATCTGTGCACTCGAGACCTATGGGAGCAAGGCCCGTGCCAGTGCAAAATGATAGACTTGTGAACCACAGTTGCTGCGCTGCATTGTGTGAGAAGGAGAGAGCAGAACAGTGCCACTTCTACTAAGATAGGGCACTATGGGCCATATGCATGAACACATTTTCCCATAGACACAGAATGAGCAAAACCCTTTGATGCATATGGCCCTATTTCTTTCTTCCCCTGCACTTGGCACTCTTTCAGCCTGCCTTGCACAATGCACACTCCTTTGCACCGTAATGTTTTATGTCTAGCATAAGTTCTGTACTGTAAGGGTAGCAGTGCAGTACAAAGTATTATGGGGCTTATTTACAAGCCCCTTGCGCCACTAGTGCGTCACATTTTGTGACGCACCGCTGGCGCAACCGCCTGCCTCATATTTACAAGGACACATTACGCCATCCTGTGTGGCTTTTCCTGTAAATATGGCCCCTTCTCACGTAACACTTTGTGTGAAAGGGGAGTGATATGGGTATTGCTGTGGGTATTCCCACACAACAGCTGTGTATTCTGCAGCATTTCCAGATATACGATAATTCATAAACCTGGAAATGCGTTAGAATGCTACGTCACCCCTGAGGTGGGGTAGCAAGGCGCTATTTCTCCTCCTTTCTAGGGGTGCTGCATTCTGCAGCACACATAGGTAGAGGAAACCCTTTCTTTTTATTATTTTGTTTCTGTTTTTGTGCATGAAGGTAACCCAGAAACAATATCCCCAGAATGCAGGCACCCTTGCACCATGGCGGCACCCTTGCACCACGGTGCAAGGGTACCTGCGTGGCACATGGCAGCCGATTGTGCACCAGCGCAGGGCAACACAAATGGATGCATCATATTGTTGTAAATATGATGTATCCCTGTGTTTCGAAAGTGCAACAGCGTGGCGCAGTCAGAGGGCTTGAGGTGCCACACTGCGACACTTTCTTGTAAATAAGGCCCTATGTCTAAACAAACTTTAAAACTTTTACCACTTTGTATGTATGCTGTGCAGTGGATCACACATGCAAAGTTGGAAAAGCAAAAAATATTTGTAGTTTACTTGCAGTTTTATGTAGTGCAAACTTGGTCCAAGGGCATTAGAACACTTCACATCACCACAAGATAACAAGGAGAGATTTTTCTGTAGGCACAAGGAAATTAAGTGGCTTGCCCAGAATCACAGGATATGCTACTCAGTTTGGCACTTGAACCTAGTTTTTCAGTTCCACATCTAGCAGCTCAGGTTTTAGGCCACATCTACTATTCTTTGAAACCTTCCACACAGAGGTCTGTTTGGCCCATTGTCTTGTCTATAAATGTTAGCAGATAGGGCTTTACATAAAAAGCCATGGGTGTTTACATGGGAATGCCCATGTACCACCCATGGAATGCCCTCTTGATGCAAAGCATTACTTTAGGGCTATTATAAGTACAAAAACAGTTTTTGTGATGAAAAGTGAATAAATAGCCCGGGGCTCTGGGTATGGTTCACTTCTGGGATGGCCACCAAAGTAACTACTGCGTGTCTCTGTGTCCGCCATATACTGACCATAGGCCTACACACACGTGGCCGTCCACCTTCAACGGCCAACATTACAGTGTTGTTGTCAGGCTTGCGGACATGCACAGACAGGCATGCCAATGGTGTGCCGTAGAAGTGCAAGTGATGCAACCGCGCAGCACATCACAAGTAAATTGGCTTGGGGGGAGGGAGGAGCAGGTGTGAGGCTATGTAATACACATTGATCCCGCACATTCGCCAGAAGCAATACATGGCAAACATGAATCCCACAGTCGCACAAATCACACACCCCAAAACTGTAAGTCTGCCAACACAGCATGCAGAACCACCAATATACACTAGTCTCACTTACCTCTCACAGGTGATCAAGGATATGCACTCTGCCTGTGGATGATGATCCCCCTCTGAGCCCATAACATCACGGCCCAGAGGCAGTACAATGTGGCCCACAAACGCACCAGGGGCATTGTTGAGCGCACATTTGGCATGTTAAAGTCTTGTTTCAGGTGCCTGGACATATAGGTGGAAGACTCCTGTACAGCCCAGAAATAGTGTGCAAGATGATCATTGCATGTTGTGTATTGCACGACATAGGGGTACGCAACAATGCCCCATGGATCCAAGTGCCAGATGCACCGGACGATGATGAGGAAGATGAAGCAGGTGGACCACACCCCACTGCAGCTGCAGCAGGAATAACCCGAAGGAACATAATCATTAACAATTTCTTTGCATGAGCACGTCACATTGTGACTGTCTTTAGCAATCATGGAACAGTACAAAATGACCACATGAACAGCATGTGCAAATAAATTCATTGCAACACAGATTCCCTGTGTGCATGTCAGTCCCGTGCATTAGCACATCACTCTGACAAGTGTAAGTGCAATATTAAGTGCTAACAATCTCACAAATAGCAAATAGATGGTGGGTATGTCACCTCTGTACAGAGAGGCTGTTTAGGGTGTCACGTATTCGAAATGCCATTTCTGGGTGTCAAATGTAGTACGAAATCACACTCATCAGCGTATCACATGTGTGCCACAACATGACATGAAGGCTGTCATTGGTGTTCATTAAAAACCAACAGATTGTCATTTGGGGTCAAATATGAACCACCCTGATGCAGAGATGCACCCTGTGACATAAGTCCCACAACATGAGCAACATGGACGTAAGGGAGATGGGGCACAGTGAACACCTCAGCAACATGGAAGATGCACACCAGCCAAGAAGCCAGCAGGAATACCTTGCATGGAACACACCAAGGTGTCCCCTGGACACATGTGCCATGTACAGATCACATGTGTACACGGAGTTTGTGGGGTTCTGGTTGGCCTCTGTAGTTGCTCCAGCTTCCTCCATGGTGCTTCTCAGTTGTTTGGGGTTTTTTTTGGCAGCTTTTATTGTGAATTTTCACGTCTGACGTGAGAATAGCAAGCCTGGCGCTGATTATCGCTGATATTTTTATCGCTTTTGGGCCCATCGCCACTTTTTCACATTCGGGTTTCCTTTTTTATCTGCGTCCCGGTAATTTTAACGCAGACATTTGGTGCATTATCTGGGAACTATTGCCTGTTGCCGGCGTGTTGAGAATACACCGTTAACACGGCGTTAGTTTCCCATGAAAGACGGTGTTATGTAAAATTGCGTTAACCTAGGTTGGTGATAATTATCCCGCGTTCTTGAGAATATCCCCCAATGTTTTTTTGTGGCGGGACAGGAGGAGTATGCAACACAGGATTGACAAGAAGGTGAAAGGGGACAAGCAACAACGTGAGACATAACGGGAATGGGCAAGCAACAACGCATTAGGGTACCGCAGCTGGGAAAAAAAAAAAAAAAAAGTTTGAAAATAAAGTGCTGTCATACAGCTACATCATAGTCCTTTTTGTTTGTTATGGATGGTGGGTGGGTGCAGGCCAACACAGACAGCGAGAAGAGAACAGCAACACGAGGAAAAAACTCTAATTCTAATAACTAATTCCTAAAGTTCCTCGATCTCCTCTTTAAGCCCCACTCAATTTAATGGCTAAATTAATTAGAACCTAATAACATACGGTTTGAGGACTATGCCGATGATACACAACTAATTCTAACACTGGATTTCACTTCTCATTCCCCTAGGGATGCTTTTCATGACTGTATATGTGACCAGTGGTGTAACAATAGCCCCCACGGCCTTGGTGGGCCCCCTCTGGCACTGTGCACAGGTGGTGGCTGAATGCTCCTGACTGGGGGTGGAGCATGGGGTGCCCCCTCCATTTAATTTGCTAGGGGGCCCACTCAAGTTTTGTTACGCCACTGTATTTGACATCTCACAGTGGCTCAGCACCAACTCAACTTCAATTACAGCGAGGACTGCTTGAAATTCGGGAGTCTATATGGAAAATGATTTATCTCTTTATAATCATGTTTATAGACTTTCCTCCATTTGCTTTGGTCTAAAAGGGACACTTTGCAAAATGTTACCTTTGTTACCAACTCGCTTCCACCCCCTTGTGGTGCAAAGCATTATTCTGAACAGATTGGACTACAGCAATGCCTTATTTTTGGGTGCTCCAGGTTATCTTTTAGGCATTTAGGCAGCAGCAGCAAAACTCGCTTTTTCTCTGCCTCATCACTCTTGTGCCTCAGCAGCTCTGAATTCAGGGCCGGACTGGGAACCAAAACCGGCCCTGACAAAGTGCTCGTCCGGCCCCCCGGGTGGTTGGGGGTGCGGCCGAGCTCTTTACCAGAGCCGGTTTTCGGCCGATTTTGTTACAGGGCCGATTCTGCAGCTATGCTGCAAAAACGGCCCTGTAACAAAAACGGCCCCCAGGTGCCCAAAACCGGCCCCCACCCGTACGGCGCACTGGGGGATTGCCCGGTGCCCGCTACGGCCAGTCCGGCCCTGTCTGAATTCCTTTCATTTTCTCCCTGTAGCCAAGCGAATTCAGCTTATATCACTGTGCATGGTGCACAGAGGCTTTCATCGTGTTGGACCTGTTCTGCTTCAACAATAATAACAACATTATATTCCGCCTAAGTCTGTACGCTCAACTAATGCCAGCTTTCTGAAGGATCCCAAACTTAAGAAAGCATGGATTGGTGGAAGAGCGTTCTCAGTACAGACAACCTGTCTTTTGAAAAGCATGTCGAGCTTGCTCCGCTACAGCAGCAACCTCTGTGCTTTGTGGAAGGCCTTGAAAACTTGGCTTCACAATCTTTAGGTAGTTGCACATGTTTGGACAGGTTTCTGATAGCTAAGCACCAGGATTTCTTCTTAAGTAACAGTTTGTGCTATATAAAGTGTAATGATAATAATGATGATAATACTAATAAAGCTGTGATTTATTATAAAAAATCAAATACAACAACATGTAGACATTTTCTGCCATCTTATGGTTACTTTGATGCTTTTATCCTGTCATGAACCACCATGTGGGGCATGCTCAGCAATCAGAAATAGAATCATTAATTAATTAATTAATTAATTAATCAATCAGCCTTTGAATAGCGCAGCACTGTAACCTCTAAAGGTATCTGGGTGTCGAGGGTGCCATGTGTCCAGGTCTTGAGTTTGTTTCTAAAGTCCACCACGGAGGGTGCTGTTCGGAGGTGGAGTGGCAGGTCGCTCCAGGTTTTGGGTGTGGTGTAGGATAAGGAGGAGCCCCTGCTATGGCTGTGGCGAATGCAGGTGTGTGTGTGTGTGTAATGGCAAGTGAGGCAGAGGACAGGTGTTTTGCAGACAGATGGAAGTTCAGTCGATGGTTGATGTAGGATGGTCCTTGAGTGTGTAGGGTTTTGTAGGCATGCGTGAGGATTTTGAACTGGTATCTCTTCTGATGGGGAGCCAGTTGAGGTCGCTGAAGTTGGGGGTGATGTGGGTACATTTGTGGAGGTACAGGATGAGTTTGGCTGCAGTGTCCTGTATGGTCTGAAGTTTTCTGTGGAGCTGGGTGGGAATTCTGGCATAGAGAGCGTTGCTGTAGTCGAGGTGGATGGTGATGAGGGCCTGTGTAATGGTCTTTCTGGTGTTAATTGGGATCCATCTGAAAATTCTGAGGAGCATGTGAAGGGTGCAGAAGGAGGGGATTGTGCTGACTTGCTGTTTCATGGTCAGTATGCTGTCGAGGATGATGCCAAGGTTGCATGCATGGTCTGTCAGTGTGGGTGTAGGTCCAAGTTCTGCTGGCCACCAGGTGTTCTTCCTGAAGATCAGTACTTCTCTTTTGTCGGAATTGAGTTTGAGGCAGTTGTCTCTCATCCATTTGGCTAAGTTGGTCATGTCATTGCAGAAGTAGTTGGTTTTGTTGGTTTTGTTGTCCTCTTGAGTGAGTGGATTAGTTGAGTGTCGTCTGCATAGGAAATTATGTTGAGACCGTGGGATCTGAAAACGTCTGCGAGGGGGGTCATGTAGATATGGAACAGCGTGGGGCTGAGGGATGATCCTTGGGGCCTTAAATATGTCATACTCGTTAGATGTAATTAGGAAATTTAGTAGGCACTTTCAACATGGCAGTTTGATGTGATGGCCTGTCCTCAGAAACACATTATAGTTTCATTATTGAAAATAGTTGTGTTGCCATTTAATTTCTCTGAAGGACTGTTCTTTCACTGGAACAATTCCAGACTTCTGAATGGAATTCTGTTTCTCTTAAAAGAAAGTATACTCTGTCATGGTATTCTTACAGATCTATTAGACCAGTTAATACTAAAATATATTCTCTAACTATCTGTTGGTTTGAAAAACTACAGCCCTTACACAGCACTGCAGACTGGAGCCGCCAGACCATAGGTCGGCGGTTCCGACTGCAGAATTTGGATGTGACCACCCTATGGGTGGTCGGAAACATCCGTTTTTAAATGGCAGCTTGTTCGGCGGGTGGAAAAGGCCTGCAGCACATGCTGCCATTGAAAAATGTATGGTTGTGAACATCCCTGCACCGTGTATCAGGCAAAATGCGCTGCCTGCTACACAGTGCAGGAATGTTTAGTAGGGCACTGTAGCGGAGGGCCAGGGGGCCCTGCTAGGTGCCCTCAAAGTCACTTTTCCGACTGCCTTTCCATGTCAGAAATGTTGACATGGAAAAGCTATGAGAAAGTGACCTCATAATCCCAACGGCGGAGCAGTGGCTGACATCACCGTCATTATGGGATCATGCGTCATTCCAATGCTCCGGAAGCGAAGCAGAATCCCCACGGTTTTCCTCTGACTACTGTCATTGGAATACGGCAATATGGCAGTCACCAGATTTATCAAGCGATGCAGGGCCACGCAAGTTTGCCTTTTGTGGCTTGATAAATCTCACTTAGATTTTGTGTCGCCCTTGCACCACATTGCATAGTGCATTGGCGACGCAAAAACCTTGATAAATCTGGCTCTTGGTGATAAGCATAGACATAGTCTTATTTCTTCTATAAAGCACTTCCAACATGCCCCAGTTTGGGGAAGTCATCGCCCTAGAACGCTAATGATGAGCCAAACGGCTTTCAATAATCAAAATAAATTATGTTTACAGGGATTGAGAGGTAACTAGCCCTCAATAGTAATTATAATTGTACCAAATGGAATCGGGTTTTAGTTAACTCAGAGAAATGTTGGCAACTCACACTCAAATAGAGTAGCTTGTGACTCAAAGGGAGATGTTTTGTAAATTCCTAAATGACAGTTAAGTTATCACATTTGATGCGAGGTAACAAGAATTAGCCTAGTGATTTTAAGTTGAATGTTTATTCCATATTGATGCATCAAACCTCTGAAGAAGGGTAATCGCCTGAAATGCATTGGGAATTTGGGGGTTAAGAAAATAAACTTTAAAGAAGTAAAGTCATTTATAATTTATTTATGGCAATTCGATATGTACATAGATCAGGAAATGAAATTAAAGAAACAAAGAAAATTGATCATAGAATTGAATATTGTGTTGAATATGCTAAACAGGAGAAATGCTCACAGTCAGAATAAGGAAGTCGTGTTCGGCACCGGAAGTAGTGCAGGTATAGAGGAAGACACAATCCCCAACTGGGGGACTTGCATTCACTAGTACATACAGGGACCCAATGATCAGTGGGTCACACTCAGCCTGCATCCAAAATAAATTGAACATGATAAAGAAAAAGGATAGGGAAAAGAGTGAGTAATAAAGACAAAAACTTTGTAAAAGAAAGGAGTGCTGGAGACAACACAAGTAATTGATGAGCCGAACTGTGAGTCATTCATTGCCTTACCATAGCTAAAAAAAAGTCTTCTCCTTGTCATTGTGGGCATCTTTCCAAGAAGTAGGCACTTTTGTGAGCCATCTGCACAATTCAGCTAGATATTAAGCTGAAACCTTGATCCGTTCAAGACGGTGCCTTTTGGTGATACAAACAATCCTTCACTTTCTCTTAGCATCTGTGTGTGTTTCCTATGGTAATTAACATGAAACTTTCCCAACAAAATATTCATCCACCTCGGCTCCTTTGCGGTCACAAGGAGGTTGGTTGTCTGCAGGTGGTTGTGTGCAAGGCCTGCCAAAGTTCCTGCGCTGGGTGTAGTTGAGTGGCCATGGTGGGCTGGTTGTCTCTAAGGAGGTTAGGCAGCTGCAGGGTTGGGCATTGGGCCTGGCCACTTAACTACTTTTTACCTAGTCACAAAATCCAATGGTAAATTTACTTGAAAGGTGCATCACCTTCTGGACATGACAGTCAGGATTTTCCTTGCTCCTTGGTATCTGCTCCAGATTCAAAGCTGTATGGTTGTCAGGGGTAACATTACAAACCTCTTCCCTCCTAAATCCGTTTTCATCCACGGTATTAAAACTCATTTATTTCCCCTTTCGTATATTATGTTGGCCTTAATCTAGCACGTAGAATAACTGTGCTGAGACTGGCAGGTCCAATGTAAACATCGTTGGGCAGGTTTGGACCGTTTTGGCCTCGACCGTCCAGGAATGTCTGGTAAAGAAAATGACAAGACAGATATACTTTTTCCGCAATGGAAGAGTGCTTTGAATTTTGAAAGAAACTGTACAAGATGGTTGATTTTGGCATCCTACCAAATGCCCCGAAAACGAAAATGGACACTGGCTTGTTTGAGACAATAAGTTGCAGTTCATCTTGGTCTTAAAGAAACTAAATCCAACAGTCTCAAGAGTATGTGTTCCAGAAACAGAACCAGGGCCAGGTTGATGCTGAAAACCTCCGCCGTTGGTAATCTGTTTGGAAGAAGATGAAGCTGTACTGCCTAGTGAGAGTATAGGAGCACTTCCCTGACCATGCGCAAAATCAGAACCAGGCCCAACAAACTGAAGCTCTGCACTGAGGTCATCTCAAGAACATGAATCACCCAAGAGCTTTGAGGTTCTTTTAGTCAATTGGGCAGTGTAGAAAAAAGTGCATGTCCTGTGCCTGAATTTGAGGAGCTGCATTTACCTTCCATGACTGGAAAGTATGATGCAAACACAAGGAGATGATGGACGGAGCACTGAAACTTTTCAGACACTCAGCCCCAGTCACAGATCTGGGTTGAATCCATCATCGTTCTTTAGCTCACTTCGCCACCCCAGTTCAGACACAGCTATATGCAAATCAGTCTTGACCCTGTGCCTCATGGGAACAGTCCAGCCCAAAATGCCAAGCCATGTCTACCCTGGACCAGAAACAAGCATCCTGGGACCGGTTTCGGGCTAACAGCCCTCATCAGCCAGGCTAGCTTGAATCCAGTGGCAAAGTGAGCAAGGGACCCACGTCTGGGCATACCCTGCCAAATTAGGGCGTACAAAGCAAACACAAGGAGATGATGGACGGAGTGCCGAAACTTTACAGACACTCACCTCCAGTCACAGATCTGGATTGTATCCATCATCGTTCTTTAGCTCACTTCGCCACCTCAGTTCAGACCCAGCCATATACACATCAGTCTTGACCCTGTGCATCTTGGAAACAGTTTAGATCAAACTACCGAATCAGGTCTTCCCTGGACCCAAAACAAGTGTCCTGGGACTGGTTTCGGGGTAACACCCCCTCATCAGCCAGGCTAGCATAAAATCTAGAAAGCAAGTGACCTACGTCTGGGCATAACCCTACCAACTTAGGGCGAACAAAGCAAACACAAGGAGATGATGGTTGGAGCGAAAACCACTTGTGCAACGCAGCAACTGTGGTTCCTGTGCCACATTGTATCAAAAAACTGAGAAATCTGCCCCTATATATTTTTTGTCACACGGTATTAAGGCCACAATATTCCGGGACCATACCCACTTGGAGTATTCCTGATATATTCCAGTTTGAGTCAGGTGTACTCCTGCCACGCTCCTGCCACACAGTAGTAGATATGGAAGACTACAACAGTAAGTCACATTCACACACAGCAAACATTGTGTGAATTGGACCCTTACAGTTTTAGGATAGCCAGAAAAGGAAGATGAAGTACTCCCTGCAAAAAGCTAAACTGCTGTTTAAACGAAATACAAACCAGAAAGAAACCCACTGTCCAGGGGTGCTGTACATGGATGCTCCTGTACCCCTCCGCGATGCAAAACATTGCCTCATTCACTTACCATTAAAAAGACAGATGGGTGCAGTGTAAAACTGTGCAGTCCCCCGTAAGTACCTATGCAACCTTTAGTAAATCTAGGCTTCTTTTACTGTTTTTAGATTTAATTTTGCACTTACGTTTGTTTTAGCCTCAGGCCGCACTCGAGTTTTTTGGTAGTACTGCTGCTTTAAGCCAACATTCTGGCATCAAAGTCCTTTTACTGTTTTTGTGGTTTTCTACTGATTACACATCTCGCTGTTTTTGGTTTTCTCCTGATTATATACTGCTTTGTCCAGGGTGCATGTGGAGTTGCGTTTGCAGAACAGTGATACCATTTGTGCACGCTGACTGCATCTAATTTAGAAGTAGCCCTGTACGCTTCGTCGGCTCCTAACTGGGATTCGGACCAGCAAAGAAATCAGTTTTATAGGGCGGAAGAAGCTGGGTAGAGATAAAAATAGTTCAGTAATGAGGAACTTTCGGCGAGTCACATGTACTAAGGAGCTTGTATTTTGGTGTCCTATTTCTATCATCACTTTGACGCTTGCCGTGCCAGAGTGTAATTCACTAGTTTGAGGAAAGAACAATTTAGCATTTATAAAGTAAAAATATTACTTTTCAGATCATTTCTGTACAATGTGCTGGCTCACTTATTTTTTTGTTTTCAAGAATATTTATTCTTCCTATGAAAAAAGGGAAGCGCTACACCTCTGATTCTTTACAGATCAGCACTACACAGGAACAATAATTTAAGACAGCCCATGACAAGTCCAAACTTATTCTCAAGAACAGTGTGGGAGAGATAGTCAAATTCCAAGTCTATTATTGGAAGGACTTAAGTGTGCTCTACAGACCTTCAAGGGCTAGATCTCAGTTAGGGGTAGCATTTGCTACCCTTCGCTTTCCCTCTGGTACCCCTGGCAGTGCCCTTTGTCTCAGCAGCCATGAAAGTGGGGCATGAATAGAATGCCCTGTTAACCCGCTATAGTTTCTGCTATATGCCCTTTGCAGAGCTGCTCAGAAGAATTGCCCGCATGCCTCTGAAAGCGTATGTGTTGTTCATTTACCTGATCTAGATGGATACGCTGATGACTAATGATGTAAGAGTTACCTCTGAGGTATATGTCACGTGAGAACCTTTGACTGGAAGATTCTGCAGGTAAATCATCATTAGAGAGGATTGACTGGAGCCAATACAACCAATTCTAAGGCAGCAGGTGAGCGTCCCATCCCTACGCATCGTCATTTGTGGAATTAATCCACGTCTACTACTTTGTGTGCTACAGAGGGGTCAGGAAGACTCAGGGCACTTGAAGGAAAACATTTAGTCTATGCTTGTTGAACTTCACCACTAAGTATCAATTTCAAGACACTGAAAACTCACAACATGAATGCCACATTAGAGATAGGTGGATGTCTAGTGAACAAGCTATGCAGACTCTGCTTGACAACAGCTTGAGATGAAAACTAGGAGCTATAAATAAATTCAATAACAGACCACGGCAATTTGTTTGGGGCAATACATTTCTGTTTGGTGGACAGTATTTTTCCACTGAAGCATGAAGGAGGAGTGTTTTAGTCCAGAAAAACAAGTTACTTACCTTTGGTAATAATTTTTCTGGTGGATACTTTATCCAGCCACAGACTCCTCATCTTAGAATACCCCCCAGGTACCAGACTGCACCTTGAAGTTTTATACAGCAGTGAACCCGCATGCTGCTAGGTGCTGCTGCGCAGCTCCGTGGTGATTCCATACTCCACCCTATGGCCCATGTACGGAGGTCAGATATGCTTGTATTCTTGTACTGCGATAACGGGCTGATGAAGGCGGCTTACCATAGTCAGTTGTGAACCACTTCTGGTTGACGACAAACCTCTTAACAATGTTGGGGTACACTTCCAGAAAGCCAAAGTCCCATCTGTTTATTTCACAGAGGCTTTCACTCAGTGGAGCAATCCTGGACACTGTAGAGTTCAGGGCTTTTCCTCTGCAGCAACGAGTCCAGGACATTCAGGGTATAGTCCTGCTGTTTCAGGTTTGATCCTGGATCATGGTGAGAGCAGCTCTGAGGCTTCTTGGCCTCTTAGCCACCAGTATCTTCTTTGTCAGCTATGCCAGGTGGCACATGTAGGCTCTGCCGTCAAGGCAATCTGACCAGTGTCATCCAGGTCTCATCAGCTTGAGACATGCAGCAGTAGCTGGTCTAACACAATTGGTCCTGCTGCAGATCCCTCACCACAATACTACAAACAACTGTTTACGCTCTGCATCTGAGGGTGCAGAAAGGGAAAAACACAAGAAAATGGCATCAGCGAGGAAGGGTGGCCCCTACATGCATGCAGCTTTGCTCTGTCACTTCTGGGGCTGCATGGAATCAGCACAGAGCCACAAGGTGCCACATAGTTGTGTGCCGGTGCACTGCTGTAAAACATTTTCAGAACCTGTCCGGCGCATAGGTGTATTCTAGGATGTGGAGTCTGAGGTTAGAAGTATCCATCAGAAATAAGCATTTGGGAGTAAGTTGGTTCAGGGCTCAGAAATTGGTATTCTTGAATAATAATTCCATATCACAGAAACAAAATGTAACAATTAAAACCCCACTTCTCTCCACGTGGTTTTTACTTCAATGCTGTTAAGACATTTTCTTGTTGTTAGCTAAGTGGAGTCACACCCAACACCTTTGCCCCAGTCACGTCATTCATATTTTCCCTCCCTTAAATGTTTTTGTTCAGAGGTGAATCGGAGTACATGGAGGAACTGTAGAAGAGTGGTAGGCATATCAGAGGTACTTTCACCCCAATTAAAGAGTTTGTCTTTGGGTCGACATTTTAGTCTGACCTAGAAGGATGGGATCATTGGGTTAGTCAGGGACAAGCTGAGTCAGACATGTTACCATGGCAGCACCCTGAAACTAGTCTCCAGGTTCATTCTTGGATTGCCTGAATGTCTTGTCAATAAGGAGGGAGGACAGGATCCTAGAGGGGCTCCTCCAATCAAATTCCTATTAACATCTGGTAGATTTGAATGGATGTAAAGGGATCATGACAATTTGCTCCTGATCAGAATAGTCCGATAAGTAAAAGGTGAGATGTCAGAAACAGAAACCTAGGTATTAAGTGTGCACTGAGCACCAAAGAAACAGAATTTTAACATGTCATTGACCTACAAAGGGCAATCACACTTACTGGAAAATAACAAAATAATTTTGAGGTGCGACCATGGGTATGAAAATTGGAAAAGTTGATTGGCTTTGAAGGTTTTAGTTTATTGTCATTATGCATGAGTAAAGATCAACAGAAATTGACAGTATCTGCCACATTGCATTTATGTAGTTTTCATGTATTAGGTATTTCTATAGTGCAAACCTAGCCAAAAGGCAGTAAAGTGATGTACATGGTCAAAGACAAGCAAAAAGTCACAGAATAACAGGAGAGGAAGCTGCGTTGTGGATGGTCAATGGATTGTGATGTAGTGTTCTTTAAAGAGTCTTCAACTGCTTCCTGCATTTGACTAGTGTTGGTGCAGTCCTGATGGATACGGGGAGCCTGGGTGCATAGATGGAAAAGGCCTGCCGTCTTGTTTCATTTTTCTTTTATGCACTTCTTAGTCTGCAGTCTGATGGTGTCTGTCTGCCAGTGTGCCACGGTCCACTGTGAGTCATTGATTAAAGTATGATATCAGTGTGTGCTTATTGAATTACAGACTTAAATCACTCAATTCAAGTTACAAATGTTTAGATATTGAATTGAGTATGCTGAAAAAATGTCCATGAAGCCAGAGCCCCTTGGAATGTCCTTTTCTTCCTATCCTCTACCTCACCATATTGCTAATATTTCTCATTCATTTAAAACCAGACAAAATAATGCCCTCTCACTCACCAAGAAGCTTTGGGAAACTCCTTAAACCTTGAATCTGCTTAGAACATTTATCGCCACTGCAGCTGCAAGATGCCAAATACTGAATATATGGAAAATTAAAAACCATTTCACACAGCCACTGCTTTATTCAATTTCTAATGTCAACAATCGACTATTGTAATAGCCTGCTACTAGGCCGAGAATGCCTTCTCTCAAATAGGCAAGGTTATCGCGTTTGATGCAAGCACCCTCTTCAACCTCCCTAGATTAACGTGCTCCTCCTGGTTCCGACTCATGGCGAGCTGGCTATCTGCCTAAAGTGAGACGCTGTACAAACATATGACTCTAATCTGCGAAGTAATCCACAGCACTCCCCTAAAAACCTTGCTAGATCTCTTTCACACTACCTGAAACAGTTGCCCACTTTCTCAGTCTACTGGGACACCTGCCCTAGACTTCACTCCCCAATGATTTATGGACCATCTCAACCCCTACTCATCCACTGTTCTGACTGCTGGCTCCATTTACAACATCACAGAGCCTGAGGAATAGATAACTTGTGGCCAATTCTCCTGATTCCCAACTTTGTCTTCTTCACCTCTGCCCATGCCCAATATAACCAGAAGTATAACATGTACAAATAGAACATTACCCTCTCCTAAATTTTCCCAAGCAGGACTAAAATCCTGATTCCATGTAGTTCTCAGCACAATGTTCTGCTTATGACATTCAATATTGACTCTATAACCACATATTGTATATTTTAATGCAATACTGTGCATGTGTGTGTAGTCCAATATATTCTAATGTTGTACTATAGTTTTCCCACCAAGGCAAACATATGCTGAACACAATATGCAATGTAACCCTGACAGCTTGCAGTGGTTTCCTCAGCTCCTTAAGATCCACCCTACAATGAACTCAGGCAAAACACACTTTGACAGATACGAAACCTGCCTCTGCAGTGTCACATTAAACACCAGGATTTCATCTTTGATCTTCATATTTCACAAACCCATACCATAATGTCAGTGTGTCTTCTTGTTGCGCCTTTCTGCTTCTGGGTGGGCTCACAGACCCATTTACTCTGATGCCTATGGATCTCCTTATGTTGCATCTTCTCAGCATCTGGGTAGACCCGACAGATCTATAGACTCCATTCACTACCTCTGTTTGCAAAACCACCCAAAAAAGGAGGTGATGGCAGACCCAAGAGGCAGCTAACCTTCAATCAGGTACATCAATTCATTACTGCAAGAATTATCCTCTATTCCTCTCAGATATCTGTATGAGCAATAGCACACATGCCAGGAGCATAAAGTTTGCTACGATATGTCAAGATCCAGGCATCTTACCAAACACTTCCCACAAAGTTCATATTACAACCACACATCTCCCCAACCAAACATACAAGTCCCCCAGTAATTGCTCCACACAGAGTGCGCACCAAAGAAATGGCAGATGACATAACACGAAATAACAAGGCATAATAATCACTTCCATAGTTGGTAGTAAATGCAGACTTTATTTCCATTAGGTTACAATCTTTACAGTCTTCAGAAAACATTTTTATTCACTGGTATGTAATAACCTAGAAAAGACTGAGGTAGGAAAAGCATGTTCAAATGAATGGGAAGTTAAAAAACATACAATGACATGCAAACACATTGAAACGAGCCAAGACCCACTACCAGACCAATATAGTTTTAAAGCAAGACACTAGAAGTTATAACGAATTGTCCAGCAATTTACAAACACTGTCAGAGACATTAGCTGAATCTATTCAAGCAATAGAAACAGTAACTGGAAATTATTTAGCAGTATGGCGAACGGTTGACAAAGTTCTATGTTGCAAAACAAGGGAATCCAAAGTATTTGTATTAAAAAGAATCTGGTGAAATGTGACTTTATATGCAGATACTTAAAAGAATGACTCAGATTTTTGTGCATGGTACGCAGTAGGAAGGATTACATAGAAGGTGCTGCTAACCACCTCTTCACACACTCCTATGTGCACTGCGACACACATTTGCCCCCTAATGTTTTTCAAAAACAATGAATGAGGTTTCACAAAATATATATTTTTTAAAGCCTACCACGGTAGCCACGCTGGCTCCCTCAATGCACAGGCCCTTTCAACAATTAAGTTATACTACATTCTTATCTGCGAGACATTAGAGAAAAAGGCAGGGCCTGATGCAGCGTTAATGGTGCGTACCAGCAAAAGACAGGTTTCTTTGTGTGGAGGATCCCGACCGGAAGCACGTCCGGAGAATGGCAGCGCGCGCGACGCCGCTTGCGTGCACCATGGAAGAGGCGCATTGTCTTTACGCTCTGCCCCCTGGAAGCAGCGTCTAAGCACAAAGTGTATCAAGCAGTTAGTGCTCCTTTTGTTCAGAGACTGGAACGTTTGCTTGATGAATCTGAACAATTCCAACCCTTAGAACAAAACAAACAGCTGTCAAGCTCATGTATTCATATTATTTTCTTATGAACCAAAAGTCTGGAATGACATTTTCTTGTGCCTTAGGACTGTGCTGTTCTGGGTCCAGTTCAGCAAAGGTTTCAAATCCCCGCACTTCAGATCTTTCCTCCCATCTCTTTGGTCCCTGTCACACCCCACTGTAATGTTGTTTAAGGTGCTCTGTATATGTAGACACTTTGGGCCATATTTATGATAAAGTGGTGCAGCGCAGCAAGTCACCTTGCTGCATCACTGGGTAAGGGCAGGAATGCACCATATTTAAGGTAATATAATAATATTAATATAATAAGGTCCCTGTCCTTTCCCCTGTGCTTGCTCACAATGAGCTGCCTAGCACCAGCCCAGGCACCCTTGATCCATGGTGCAAGGGTGCCTGCATTGTAGGCAGGATTGTTTTTGTGCAGGAAGGGGCACCCTCCTGCACAAAAGCAATCCTGAGAGGCGTTTTCCTCTTTCTATGTGTGGAGGTAAAAACAAGAAGAAACAAAGATATTTCTCCTCGAGCCTCTTCTGGGGATGCGTATCTTTTTGGCACATTCCCACGTTTACCTGTTCTTGTAAATCTGGGAATGCGTCAAAATCTATGGAAATGATTCCCTGATGCAGAGTAATGCAACGCAGCGATTTGTGTTGCTTCATAAATCTCATTTTTCATTTGCGTCACTCTTGCATCACATTGCATGGTGCAAGAGCAACACAAGGGGGCTCATAAATATGCCCCAGAGGGTCTGATTTAGAGTTCGGCAGATGGGTTACTATGTCACAAACATGACGGATATCTCATTCACCATATAGCAAGTGCACTATAACCAATGACACTTCTAATACGGCGGACGAAATATCTGTCACGTTTGTGATGTAGTAACCCGCCCGCTGAATTCTACATCAGACCCTTATTCTTCTCAGCTCACATTGTAAATATATCCGAAACTCTCTGTCTCCTGCTATATTAGCTACATATCCTGTAATCTACCTTGCCCCATGTTCACTATTACCTGGTCTCAATGAACCCATGGCTCAGTCTTGTTAACTGGGATCTCTCTTCTAAAGATCTGTGGGTATCCTAAAATTCTCGAGGGGCATTGTATATTACACCAATCATCATTTGCCCTGAATTTTGGCGCATTATCTTCTTGTGGGAAGAATCATGTCTGTGATTGTGAAAATGTGCTCCAGACTGGTGAATATTGAGGGGAGGAGAGGCCATTTAACCCTTTCCCTGTTCAGTGGTGGCCGGCATGGCTCGCGGGTGGCAGGGCAGGTGTAGGGAGCAGAGGGGAAGGGTGCGCGGGGGTTGTGCGCAATGTAAAAATAAAATAAACAATTACCTTGCCGCGGGTCCTGCATCTCTGCTCCTGCTCTCCTTGTCTTGACTAGAAGAACAAGAAGCACAGCCAGGCTCCCCTGACCAATCACAGAGCTGCAATGCAGCGTTGTGATTGGTAAGCACCCAGGTTCCCCTGACTAATCACAATACTTGTGTATCAATGGTGGGAAACAATCTGCAAAATGTTTTTCAATATTTACAAACTTCAGAGTTTGTAGGTGTTCACCACGTTTGTCATGATCGTGTCCCTGTCCGTACAATTCTAATTGAGGACAATTTGAGACATTTCTTCCACACTAATAAGTAGCGACTGATTCTGATTTCGGGATCCACCTATGAATTTTACTTACTTTTGCAAAGGGCTTTCTGAATCAGGCAATTCATGCTTCCGCTTCACTTTTGGGGTCAGTGCTCAAAGGCTTGGAGACTAAGTGGGGCGGTTCAGAAGCTGAAGGTGCGGCAGGTTCCTTCTTTGCCTGCAGTAGTAGTGCCAGTGGACCTAAAAATAATTTGAGGAGACAGACGGTAGTCTCTTTGATTGGTATCTCATGATTGTTGGCCAATAATCATATTATCATGTTTACTTCTACTTTTTTCTGAGACCAACATTTATCAGAGTGAAACATAATTCACTTTATAATTGAGTAGGTGATCGGCACAATGTGTGGAAAGCAATTTGCTGACTGCATGCAGGTTTATTGCTTGGGTGCTCCCAACAGTAAACAGTTGGAGGTTTGCTGGCACGCTTCTTTCATTAACAAGGCATGGGAGTGATTTGCATCCAGAAAAAACTATCTCAGGCCTCAGGTCCCTAAGGTTCAATTCTTGTTGAAACCATCCTGGTTATGTATTCTGCTACGGTAAGTCGGATAAAGATTGGAACGTTAAAAAAAAAAAGCTTTTCCCTGTAGCAGCTGTAAGCTGGATTGTATTTTTGTATATGTACACAAAATACAGACTTTGATATTTGCTGCAGCAAAAAAGCGCAGACCACTCCAATATGAAATGGAACAAAATAGCACAACTTTGCAATGTGTAAAGCAATTACACATTGCAAATATATAAGCAATTATATTCAAATTTGCATCATCTGAGAAGTGTATGTAATTCTGTTATGATGAAGAAGGAGAATTTAGCACAAACATCTGCTTCAGGAAAGAAGTGTCTGAGGTACTGTAACTTTCGCTTATTATTAGAGCTATTCTTGGTTTGATTGAGAACAGCAGTTTCCTTACCCACTCTTGCGCCCTTGCTTGAGTGCCTTCTGCTGCTGGTGACTGCCTCGCATCTCCGCCTCGTGCTACCATCTTGCCAGGTCTTCGACCTCATGTTTTGGCTACCGGGATGTTGGAGCGCTGGCACGTCCTTATGTGCACACGGCATACCGTTGCTGGTGGTTGCCAGGGCAATGCGGTGGAAGTGAAGATGAGCCTTTCTGCTCTACGGCATGTCACACTGTTTGTTGAGTTGCCAGGACAATACAGCGGAGGGGAAAGGAGTCAGCAGCATTCTAGTCTTTCTGAACTATGGTGCGTCATGCTATTTGTGGTGGTTGCCAGACAACAAGTCGCAGGGGAAGAGGACTCTGCTGCAATCTCCTGACAAGCTCGATGGGGCTGGCACTTCCTACTTCAGTCACAAGTTTGTGTAACAGTGATTTGCACACCTTTTACTGCATATCCGCTAGCACTTCCTGCTTTAGTCACAAGTTTGTGTAATAGTGATATGCACACCTTTTACTGCATATCTGCTTTAGTTACAAGTTTGTTTAACGGTGATATGCACACCTTCTTTTGCATACCCTCTTGCTCATTTTAGCGAACATTGCAGAGCAGTGGTGGCAAGCGCACCTTTTCAGTGCGTGTCTACTTGTGTAAATACAATGGTGATGCACACACCCCTCTATTGGTGATGCGCACTCCCTTCTATTTAATACACTAGAGGTCTTAATTGTTTGCTTAACGTATAGGTGGTTGACTCTTCTTTATTGCGACATAGTTTTAAGAATACACTTTTCAGCTTCTTTTTACATAGTGTTAAATAAGCAAGACTTTGTACTCTTTTAGTGTGTGAGTACAATTATTTACTTTTCAGGGGGATTTCAGCTTGAGTTGTAGTACCTGTTTACTGTACTCCTTGTGAAGATGCAGACCGTTACGCCTCCACCCTTCTTTTTTTTTTTTTTTTTTTGAAAACCTTTATTGACAGTTCAAGAAGAACAAGTATGGGCCTACAACCCCCCAGGGCCGGCCGCTAAGCAATCAGAGCAAGAACGACAAGTATAAACACAGGCAGCACTTCGGGGAGCAAAATCGTACTGCTTATACTGTGGACAGCGTAGGTAGGGCACCAGGAGAAAGAGGTTTTCATTTTATGATGAAACAAGGCAGAAGGATCAGGTGACAAGCAATTTTAAAACAACGATCACGGATATGCAGAGTAATGAACGTTAGCGATTTACAGCAATCTATTCGGTCAATGGCGCAAACACAAGAACATCAGGATGGAGAAAAACATAGTCTACAGCTGCGCCCGCAGTTCCCCGCCAGAACTCCCCAAGAACACCCCGGAAGTTGTGAACACATGGAACGGCAACAAGGCATAGCAAAAGGAGGTGTATCACGCTGATCCCAGAAAAAGAAAGACAAAAAGAATCAGAGAAGAAAAAGGAGGCCATGGAAAAAAGATGAAGGAATACAGAGTCCCCTCCCCCAACCCCCCACCCTGCACCTCTGCAGATGAGTACGGCCCCCCCCCCAGCAGTGTGCCTGTCGCCCTGGAACCAGACCCGAAATGTAGGAGAATAGGGAAAAAGAAGTAGGAAAGGACCCCCACCAGACGGGGAGGTTGAGAAAGCATTTATAAACTGGAGGAGGGCCTTCATAACAGACCCCCGGCTTCTCCCTCCCGCACGGTAAGGTTCCCCTAAAGTGAACAAGGAACAGCACAAAAACAATCTTCTCAAACCACGATGGGGAGCATTATGCACCTATTGTGCCAGTAGCCATGTCAGGAGAGCACACCACCCCAAGCCCGCCCGTCCACTAGGCGACCACCCCCGAGGGGCCAGCCTCATCCCTGACCACTCTGTGGAATTCTGCCCATGCCAACCCCTCGACCCAGCACCATACCCAATGTTCCTAGGCAGAGGAATGTCCAACAACGACAGAGAAGCGACGCACACAGGTGGGGTGGAAGTCTCTGAGCATCAACACAGTCCGCCGCGTGAGGAAACAGGCTTCCCAGTGCTGCCCTAGGGTCTGCACTGCACGCAAGGCTCAGGAAGGAAGAAGCAGCCAAAACAGACCTTAGTTGCTGGAGTTGTCTCTGGGTCGCAGGAGGGCATGCACGGGATGAGGCCACCACATCCCACTCAGGTCCAACGCCTCCGGGACAGATCAGGCCCTCAGAAGGTCGAACACACTGTAGCATACTGGCCGGGGCGTCCAGGCGTGTACTAACCTCAGGGGGGGCCGCCACAGCGTCCTCCTGTGCGCAGTGTGGGTAGACTCTGTGTTCGTGCGGACAGGCGGGCCGCCACTGCCCCAACTCCGACGCCACACCATCGAGCTTACTCCCCAAGATCACGAAACCATGAACCAAGGAGGAGTGAAGAGTACCAAGAGCCTCGAGGAGGTCGCCGTACCCCAGCTCAGCTCTCTGTGATCTCGCCGCCACACTCCCAAGAATCGTACGCTCACAGGCCCGCTGCGGCCCAGCGGACAGGATGGTAGGCTTCATCGACCCAAGATGGCCGCCAAGTATGCCCGACCCTCACCGGGGCCGGGACCCCGGGACAAGCGTCGCGATGTCCACGTCGCGGGTGACCGGGTTCCGGGGGCAGGCAAAAAACTATCCGTGGTCACGGGCAACAGTCGTCCCCACCACGGACCAGCTCCCGTAGAAATCCGGGGGCGGCCCGCAATGATCGGGGCAGGATACGGACGGCGGCCGGGCAGCTCACCAGCAAGGCAGGGGCAGTCACCGGAGGATCTAAGATTTGCACCCCCGGTCATGCACTCGGTCAGCTACACTGGGCAGTAGAAGTGACCACGCCGAAATGTAGGCCGAGTTTAACACCGCTTCGGTGGGCCGACTCCACCCAGTCACCACCGGCCGCTGTTGTCGCACTGCCACCCGGCCACGGCGTCCACTCGATGTCCCGGCTCCAGGGCCGCACAGGCCGCAAAGTTCAGATGCAGTTTTCTCCGGCGATAGCACGGCTAGAAACCTCGGAGTCACACAGTCGGGAGCCCCTCTCCTTCAGAAACACGACCACGTAGCACAAGTTGAGGATCTCAGGCAGGATATCCGTGCGGGGTGCGGAGGTTCACGGAGCCGGGAGTCTACGCTGCCGTCCCGGTCGCCATCTTGGCTCCTCCTCTCCACCCTTCTTTTTGTCTACTTCTGGAGAACCGCCCATTGGGTGGTCTAAGTGGAAGAAGGTCTTCATGCGTTATGCACGTGTGTGGTGTCTCTCTAAGTGCTGAGAGGAAGACTTCTTTTTGCTGCATTGCTTAGGACCCGATGGCCAGGAGGTCTTTGAGCATTATCCTAACTTAAGTGATAGCAATTCTGATAATCTTAATGAGTTTGAGATATGCTTGGCAATATTTGAGAAGCACTATACAATTTCTGTAGACTTATGAAAAAAACACAAGAATCGGTTGAGTCTTATGTCACAGATTTGTGCAATTTGGGTGCTACTTGCAAGTTTGAAGGCTTCTTGTAAGAGCTTGAGTAGTTGCAGAAAAACAATCCCAAATTGGATTAGGTGCTGCTGGTGGCCAAGCATATCAACCACTCCCTTGCCCCTGTTTAGGTGATAAAAAAGGCTAGTGGTTCAGGTCCAAAATATAGCTGGGACATCTGACAAGAAATTAGTCAATTCCTCGCCCTAATTAGACAATTTTTTTACCTTTGACAACAAGAAATATTTAACGAGAAGTGTTTTCAAAGTGGAAAAAGTGGGCACCTTGCTAACAATAAATCATGTCCTGCAGCCTCGGTCAAGTGTTGCAGTTTTGGTGAGACGGGACACTTTGCTAAGTACGGCAAAACACTTCAGAAAACCAAACGTGTAAAGGCGGTGGGGTTTGATGAGTGTAGTAAATTGTGAGTATTAGGATTTGCACTGTAGTGAGATGGTGCTTCAAATAAATCATCATAAAAACAAAGGCCCCATTGACAGTGTGTTAGTAAATGGCCAATCTGTCCAGATGTTATTTGACTCTGGCGCTAGGATCTCGTTTGTCCTAAGAAATTCTTTTTGGAGAAACTTAAAGGAAAAGTTGAGTTATTGAAGCCTGATATTAAACCTTTGGCTTATGGTGGCCAGCCCAAAAAACTGTTAGGGTATTTTTGGGGTGATCTGGAGTAGAAAGGTCATTTTTCTGCAGGTAAGGTGTACATCTCATGTAAGGGAGACAGCATCATAAGTTGGGTCCAGCAAGGTGATTTTGAGGTTATGGTAGATCCAAGTGGTGAACTCAGCAATAAATTGAAAGAGGTATCTCCCAGCGGGAAGGTGAAGTCTGATGTGGATGTTTGCACAGTGGAAAAAGGTAATGATGTCATGAATGTGTGTTAGCGCAGAGAGTTTAAAGGTGTTTTTAATGACAAGTTGGTTTTCCTCAGTTACTACACTCACGAAATCATACTCAATGATGGGGCTATACCTGTATTCTGCAAAGAGGGGGGGTGCCCCTAGCTCTACATAAATCTATGCTCGCTGCGCTTAACAAGTTGAAGAGTGAGGGCATCATTAATGAGACGGGGCAACTGAGTGGCTTGCACCAGGCTTCTGGTGAAGTAAGGCTCTGTGTGGACCTAAGAGTTCTTAATAAAAATTTGGGGGCAGGTAGGTGCCACTCCCCAGCATTGTGGAGATGCTAGCACTTCTTGATGGGGGAGTAGTTTTTTAACACTAGACCCCAGGTCGGTATATCATCAAATTAAGTTAGACAATGCCTCCATGAATCTGACCTCTTATTACTCCCTTTGGTCTGTTCAAATTCACGAGGTTACTCTTTGGGTTAAATTCAACTGCTTCTGTGTTTCAGAGGGCCATGGAAGACATCTTGGGTGGCATTTCTTGTGTTAAAATTGACTAAAACGACGTTTTAGTCTCTAGCTCTTCTCAAGAGGAGAATGACGAAAGAGTCAAGCAGGTTTTGGGAACGCTTAGAGAGAGGGGCGTCACCTTGAGAGAGAATAAGTGCAAGTTTAATCTTTTGGAGATCAAGTATCTGGGTCACAAACTTACAAAAGACGACGTCAAACCCAAAGAAAATTAGTGAGGACTATTAATGATCTTTCTACTCCGAATTGCAGGGATGATTTGATTTCCTTCTTGGATATGGCCAAGTTCGTGCACAGGTTTGCTAGTCGCACTCACACCATAAATGCACTTTTAAAGAAAGGAGTCAAGTTTTCTTGGTGCACTCATTGCAATTCTGAGTTTCAAGACATTAAGAATGCATTGTGCGATGCCCTCTCCTTGCAAAGTTTGACACTGGGAGTTAATCTATCCTTGTCACGGTTGCAAGTGCCAAGGGGTTAGGTGCGGTCTTGAAACAAGTTAATGAGGAAAGACAGGAAACTATAATGTTTTTGTCCAGGGATATTAGTGGGGCCTGAAAACCACTACTTTGTAATTAAGAAAGTAACCCTTTGTATATACTGGGCCTTATGGAAACTCAAGAAGTTCCTCTGGGGCGAAACCTTCGTGGTCAGACCTGATCATAAACATAAATCCCTAAAGGATGGGGTCACTAAAAAGAGGTTGGATGCCATTTCCTCTTGCATTTGTAAGAGGGTGGTTGTGTTACAGGATAGTGACTTCCGGGTCGACTATATTCCTGGGACTGAGAACAAGGTGGTTGACTGGTTAGCCTGCCTTGTTTTCGCACTGACTGGAAGTGAAAGTGATTTGAAGGAGGACGCACAGGACTTGGAGGATTTTAGTGTATGTGAAATCACTGAAGGGGTGATTAATAAAGAGGTTTGGAAAGATTTGTTAGCGGAAGATGTGGTGTTGCAAGGAGCCAATTAGCAGATTTCTAATGGTTGGCCTCGCTAGAAAGTTGTGTGTGATGAAGTCCAGAAATACTGGAATATTTGTGATGAACTTTCCATCAAGGCTAATCTCCTCTGGAGGGGCACGAGATTGGTGCCTCCTGGACAGGTCCAGGACAAAATTATTGAGTTGGGAAACCAAAGGATTTAAAAAACAAAAGAAAGAATTAGGTTATATTTCTGGTGGCTGGGATTGATGTGCAGGTAGAGAGAGCTGTGCAGGATTGTTTGGAGTGTGTCTCTAGCTATAAGGTTTGTAAGACCAGGGTTCAACCTATGGTTATGAGAGAAAAACCACTAAGGGTCTGGTAGGAGGTTTAGGACCTGTGACCAGCAAGGCTGGACAGTATTATGTCCTAGTTGTTATTGACATTTATTTAAGGTGGCCAGAGATTTATATCACACAATGTATTGAAATACAAAAGGTCATTGAATTACTTAGTGACTTGTTTAGTAGGGAGGGATTAGCTGAATGTATTTTAACCGACAATGAGGTTCAATTGGTTTGAAGGAAATGGAAGTGTTTTTGTCTAAATGCGGTATCAGACATAAAAAGTGTCTGCGATTTATGTTATGTAATCTCATTTATAGAGCGCAATGATTACTTCAAATGGAGTGTCCCCATGCTGAGATTCCCATACTTCAACTGTGACCCAAGCTGCTCTGTCTCAAGGAAAGAAGGTATTAAGATCGTCTAAAACAACCATGTATTTAGTTACTTCCAGAAGAATATTTTGGACTGTTACTGCCTCGGATCGACAGGGAGAGAGTTCCACAGTTTTGCGGTTCGATAACTGAATAAGCGACCTCGTATACATGCTTGAGTTATTCTGGGGACTATAGCCAATGCAGCACCAGAAGTCCCCAGACAACGATTAGGATGGTAAAGTCTGATCAGAGAATATAGATAGCAAGGACCTTTCAAGTTCATAATTCTGTGGCAAAAACATAATGCTTTAAAAGAGATTTGTTCCCTCATTGGGAGCCAGTGAAGATGTCTAAGGGCAGAACCCATAGAGGAGAATCTAGGGTTGTTAAGCAGCATTCTAGCCACAGCAGTCTGAACATGTTGAAGAGTTCTCATTCTACCTTGGGTACCCCTAGGTAGAGCGTGTTTCAGCAGTCCAACCTGGACACCAGTAGAGCTTGGCCTGCTGTCTTTTTAGCGGTGTCCGGGAGTGACCCCATTATCTTACAGAGCATCTTTAAGATGCCAAAAGAGACCCCTGCAAGGTTGACAATCTGATGATAAAAAGCGAGAGTATTGTTAAACCATATTCCTAAGTTTTTGATCTTAGATTTCGGAGTTGGAGTAGGTCCCAGCACATCTGAGTGCTGTTTCCCCACAATCAGCATCCCTGTTTTTCCAGCATAAAATTTAAGGCATCTGCGCTCTATCCAGTCAGCTAAGCAAAATAGGATTTTGAAGAAGTCTATACAGATTGCAAAATCTCAGAACAGGGACTGGAGGTCAGAAAATGTAGAAAGGGTGAACCTGTACAGGCTCACACCCCATTCAATGAAAAGTAAAATGCCTTTTGAATTGTTCAGTCGCTGCAAACCTATCACTATGATGTGTCCCAGGTGGATGAATTGCAAAGATGTAGGCAAACTCCAGGCCTCAGAGAAGTGGATGGTAACTCAAGATGAGAAACTGGTAAAAAGGGAACTCAATTTTGATATGAGACACCTCTCCAACAAAAGTAAAGGTGGGGATATGGTGAGAGTGAGCCATCTCTAGAAAGGGGGTTCTTCCAAATTTTGCACACCTTTCAAAGTGGTCAAATTGTTTAACAATGCTGTCAAATTAAGTGATAATCGTATTTGAAATTTGTGTTGGTGGTGCCATCAAGTACCAAGAGTCTTGTTTCTTCCAAACGAAGGAGAAGTGGGAGGGCGATGTTTCGTCCAAAACATTGGAAAGACTTTGTTTGAAGCATCTCACCCTGGGTGTGTGTATATCCTTTATAACATCGTTTGTTCACACTTTATGTGCACTATATCGGTGGGGAAATTTGGAGAAATTACTTTGCGTCAATATGTTATTTTTTACATTGTTTAATGCTTTAAACAGTGTATCCTTTCCGCTGTGTTATCATAAGAATTAGCAGTGTATGTAGAACTACAAATTTCTGGTTCTATATGTACTTATGTGATGCTAGGAATTATTTTTTTTATTGTATATATTGGGTAGAAAGTGTGTGGTATCTTGCCATTGTAATGTAGGGACAGAGTGTAGAACTGTAAAACTTAAATTGTGAATTGAGAATGTGGAGATGTGGTGGAATGATGCTACCTGCAGACATCTGTTGTGGATAGGAAGTTTCCTGTACATTGTGGTATCTGAATAAACCTTCTGTTTTACGCTACACCTGGGTGTCCTACTTCTTAACAGCCACAGTATTGTTGGTGTCGATTTTCAGTATTAACATCATATCTACCAAGAAAGCCACCTTGAAGATAAGGTAATTACCCTTATAGGAGGCCAGTTGACTATTTATACTGTAGATCAGTAAGAGATGAGTATGTAGATCAGCCTGACTTAAATATAAAAGTTCCTGCACAAGAATGAACATATGCATTAATGCAGACTCTTAATCAACATTACATAGACAAAGGAAATGTATTGTAATCAACAGAGAAATATAAATAATTCCTACACAAATCAATGTGGAGATCTGCCCCGTCCATGTGAAAGTAGAAGACAGACATATTAGTGCAGCAAGTTAGATTTGTGCAGTTGTGTGCTTTTGATAAAAGACAGTGAGATGCTAGCTCATTTGTGCTGCTCTGGGAGTCCTTCCTAGAGGCACATAAGAACTTCTGGCATATTGTCAAGAAACAGCGTTACAATTATCGCTGCTTTAGCGGCTGAAAACTGCCGCTAAAGCGGCGATAATGGGCTTGATAATATTCCCTTGAGAATTCCAATAGAAGCCCATGTTCTGGTGTCAACATGGGCTTCTATTGGAATTCTCTGCGGCATATCATCAAGCAGTTTTCTGCCGCTAAAGTGGCGATAATTGTAACGCTGTGCTTGATAATATGCCCCTGGGTGTTTAACTGAGAGATGCTGAGGTAGCTAAAAGGGAGCTATCCAGGAAGCAATTTGTCAAGTTTAGTTTGAGTTGGTGGGCCATAAATTCAGAATACAGCCATTTCCCAGCTGTGAAGAAGATCCAATACAGTGTTCTAGGGTTGATCTAGATAAAAGTTATAGAACATTTGGAACAGTACCTGAAGTTCTGTGAATCTTAAAGTATATTTGTATTTATTTTTCATTACATGGGATCCAAGTGGAATCGAGTTCTCTACTGTCTTCAAGCCACTTTGTCGTCAAAGCTGTTCATGTGTTAGTAGTGGTGATCCTTTTAAAATATTGTCAACTACTGGCATAACTAGAAATGTCCTACAACGATGGCAGGGTCAGGTCAGGCTATGAGCTAAGCATATTTCTATCTTAGAGGCATAAAGTTATTACACGTTGGGCAACAGTGAAAACAGTTGATCATCTATACAGAAGGAGTCCAAGCAGTTGATCTGCTAAAGCACTGTGTGAAATTCAATATCTTAAATAGTCACACAGATAACCAGAGACAGCACCCTACCAGCCTGGTCCATCATAATGGATACCTTTAAATGGGTCTTGAAACTTGCTGGTAGTAGGCCACATGAAAAATTCTGTCTTTTCATTAGGGTACACGGCCACAGATCCGCTTTTAAATTTGAAACCCCAAATAGCAATTGGGTACAATTCAGTGGCCTGGAAAAGTGATCCGCTTTTATCTTGACTTGTTGATTGCCATGTCTTCAGGGTTTAACCCAGAGAAAACAAACACATAATGTACATGAAAAGTGTGCCAGTCTGCTTTACAGAAGGCTGCTGCATCAGGCCCAACACAAGAGAACCCCCCAAACACCAGTGCAAACTGTTCATCTGTTATACCGCCTTTTAGAGTATGGTTTGTTTTTAGATTTTACTTCATGGGAGTCCCTGGAATACACTCCTTGCGAGTTTTCACATGGACATTTTAATCACATAAAGCAGCCCAAATTCCTGGCAGAACAATTCCCACAAATGGGGACTAATTTGAGAAAATCAATGCAGTACAATTTCCACAAGTTAGCTCGCATTTCTCAGGAGAAACCACGTAATTGCATGGCATTCCCAAAACCCAGAAGTGCCGATACTCAAAGTATTGGTACGCCCATGTGAGAATGCCTATCTGTATTGATTCATTACTTAAGTGCTGCATGCATTCCAATGACTAAATAACAAGTAAAACAAAACAAGAATAATTTTCCAACATCAGTGATGACTGTGTAAACTTGTACACAACTTAGGCTCCCCCTCTCTTCCCCTGTTCCTTTGGGCTTCCCAGGCACCCACTTATTAATGCCCTATGCAACATGTCACAGGTGTAAGAGTGGGATTACCGCTACATCAGGACTACAGGTGAAATCATAATCAGCACCCTTACAAGTCAATCAGAGTCTCTAGTCTGCAATGTCTAAGGATCATTAGGATAGGGTGCATGGAAGGTCAGCCACTGCAACATTGAGGCAATACTATGTAGCTGCATAGGACGTCATCAGAACGAAGGTTCCAGGTTATCTGTATAAGCATGAGGTCTGGTCCCATGATCAACGGAGGAGGCCAAAAACTGCAACTTCACCTAGGATGCCAAACTTCACCTAGGATGCCAAACTTCACCTGGGCAGCCAAACTTTACCTAGGGTGTCAAACATCCCTCCTGAGAAAGGAGGAAGGCACAGTGCTTTGGTTAAAAGAAAACACTGTGGGCCAGATTTCCTATTCACTCACACAGCGCAGTGCAGCATCCGCAAATGGTGCGCTGCGTGAAAAGGAGAGAGGAGAGCGCCAAATGTACTGAAATAAGGCACTCTCCTCCACTTTCCCTAGCGCTGAAATTAGCTGCTATAGTGCAAGAGTGTCTCCGTGAGTCTAGCATAGGTTTTATGCTGGAACGGTACCCTTCCAGTACAAAATACTATGCATAGACTGACTTTAACCCTTTTTCCTTTTTGTATGTGTGCTGTAATGTGCAGCACAAGAACAAAGTCTGAAAAGGAAGGAGAAATGAAAGCATTTCTCCTTTGTTGTGCCTACTTCAAAAGGACGCAGTTTTCTGATGCTACACCGTGTCTACTTCATTTAGTAAATATTGTTTAGTGTGAGAAACCTTGGGTGGTTGCATGCTCCATCCATGGTACGCCCCCTTGGCTGTAAGTTATGCAAATGCGCTGCTTTGCGTTACTTTCGCGTAATTTCTGGCGCTAAACAAGTTTAGTAAATGGGAAAAAAAGATTTTGCACTGTGACGCAAACACGGCGTAAAATCTTAGTAAATCTCCCCATGTTTATCTTAGAAATCCAGTGAGGAAGGCACTTATGTCATTTTTACATGTGCTCATTTAATGGAAGAGTAACTGAGGGCCACAGAGAGTGATGGTCAGTCTGTAGTAAGTCATTCTAGTGATCAGAACCGTAGCGGGCACCGGGCAATCCCCCGGTGTGCTGCACGTGTGGGGGACGGTTTTGGGCCCTTGGCGGCAGTTTTTGTTACAGGGCCGTTTTTGTAGCATAGCTGCAAAATCAGCCCCGTAACAAAATCGGCCGAAAACCGGCCCTGGCAAAGAGCTCGGCGGCACCCCCAAGCCCCGGGGGGCCGGCCGAGCACTTTGCCAGGGCCGGTTTTGGTTCCCAGTCTAGCCCTGCTAGTGATTGCAGTTTGCGGTTTCTTATTCCCCATGTTATTGGGGTGTTTGTTAACTATATGACTTGCATTACACCGCATGGAAATAATACAGAATTCCGGACATTGACCGGCAAGTACATTGTAAGGTAAGTATATATATATATATATTTACAGATTTTAATGTCTTTTATACTTTTTCCTAGAAAAGCATGGGTGGAGTTAAGAATATTAAACATGGACTTATCTAAAATAGTGGAAGGTCGAAGGATTGGATGTGATATTGTTGCAAGTGGATTTAATAACCTCATACAATCCCACTCCAGCCCTAGCTGATTGGCTAAGGTCTGAATGCTCCAGCATTTGTATTGTTGAGGCTTATGTGCCCAGTGAATAGGACACAGGCACTTTGTTTTTGTTGCATATGTTAAAGCGCATCTCCACATCTGAAGCTGAGCACCTCGCACTGAAGTGCACAAAGCACAAGAGCTGAGTAAAAATGGGATAGTATAAGTTGGTGCTTGTGATGAAGATAAAAGCTTTTTTTAAGGCTAAGTGGATTTTAGATTCAGAACAGGCTGCCCGCCATTTTGTGCTACTTAGCCTTGGCTTAATGAGGACCGCGAAGCTGTGCAATTATTCTCTAAATTATCTATCCACAATCAGTTTTGTTTTATCGATAATACATAACTTGCTAACCTTGCATAGAAAATGGAGACAATATTCATTTTTAAAAAGTGCAGCGCATTGAAAGACAAGAGAGCTCTATAGAGACGCGAGTAGAAAAGCCAACATTAAATGGCTGAAGAAAAAGCAAAAGTGCAGCAGTATATTTTCCTTCCAGGAAATAACAATTCATACAGAGAACAAAAAAATGATAATTGTGTAGAAAATTACTTTTCAGGTGGACATCATATGGCTCATATTGGTCTTGCTTTTTTCGATCTATGCCTGAAGAGATAGGTAGGGAGTTGACTTCAAGCCCTCCAAGCATTGATCTAATACAGTTTCAAGTCAATCTCCAGCCTTGCATAACAATCAGTGCTTGCATCCCTTTGTGATCCTTTTACAGACTGCGGAACCCTTAGCCTGATCAAGCCAGCGTACTACGGGGAGGAGAACCTGGAGTGGGATCCAGCTTCGGGTTGTATCCCCCTAAACCAAGATCTCCTTCATGGACGTTCTCCTTGCCGGCAGCTTGGACTGGATCCGACGGCGCTGACCTCAGTGGTGTCCCTGGGGAAGGATGAGAGCTCAACGCACCTTCTTCATAGGCCACGGTCAGTTCATCGTTGCTTACGATGCAGTCCATGTCATCATCTTTCAGCTGCTCCTAATGGTGTGTTGAAAAGAAAAGATTTAGAGTTAGTGTCACTGAAATAGCAGCAGATGGCTCTGGAGTGCGATCATACATTAAAGGTGAAGCGATAGTACATTAAAGGCGAAACGCCAACTCCCCGAACGAGCAAGAGCTTTCAAGGCAGGTAAAAAATGGATACTGATCAATGTTACTCCAGCAAGCTTCAGAAGGGACGGGATAAACGCCGGGGACCATGCGCCTTTTTTAAACAGAAATCCATTACCCACATTGACAAGAAACCTTGGCAGTAGCAGATGGCAGTCCAACATTACACAATGTGAAGGCATCAATTAGTGTTTCCATTAATGTATAAAATATTTGTTTATTTTAATGTATTACATGAGAGCCCAGCTCACTCTAATGTAATGCCTTGACCTCGGGTAATAGGAGTGCACCAAAGTTGGGTGTTGGTCCCATTGTTCATAATTCCCATATTTGTACTTATGTGGAGCAGATATGGTAATAATCGTACATAAGAGCTGGAGACATGCTGGATATGTGGGTTATGCACATGGGATAAGTTACATTCTCTGAATCTAAATGGAGTCATTTGTGTGGACTGTAGCTATCCTGAAAATTCGACATGGTTCTGTCTCTTGTAGACCAACGAGGGGCGGCTTTAGGGTAGTGCGACAGGTGTGGCCGCACTGGGCGCTGACCTGTAGAGGGGGCGCTGACCTCAGGAAGGAGGCGCTGTATTTAGCAATAACTTATGATTGGAGAGATGAGGAGCACTTTTGCCCGGTGGTAGTGAGAGAATCCGAGGAGGCGGTCATGGGGTGTGGGGGGTGCAAAAATGATTGTCGCACTGGGTGCCACCAGCGCTAAATATGGCCCTGAGACCAACAATGGACACTCCACGAGGACAGTGGACCAGGCTTTCAAAGATTTTGTGTCAGGTTTGCAGCACTTTTTGGACGCAAACAAAATCCTTTATGGTATTTGCAAAGCAATGCAAATGGTTATTTATGTTGCTTTGTAAAAAAAAGAAAAGTAACATACCACAGCGCATTCCCCTGCTTTGCATTACTTTGCGCCAGGTAGGCATTCCGTGGGTGGAGCATGGGTATTTCTGTGCATCCACCCATGGAGTTTAACAAAAACTCATATTTACAAAAGACTTATTCACAAGGGTTTGTGTCAAAATGGTGCACCTTCCTGAGGCTATTGTGATGAGGAATAATATCTGTATTTCTCCTCGTTATTTCCATTTAACATTGTGCTGCATTCTGAAGCATGCATACAAAGAGGAAATAGCCTCAAAGGACAGGTTTTGTGCAGAAAGGTTTCTCTTATTGCACAAAACGACCACCCTGACCTTAACGCAAACACACTTGCACTATGGTGCAAGGGTGTCTACCTTGGTGCTAGGCAGCCACAACTGGACTGCCCATGGAAAGAACAGTCCCGAGGACATAACCAAATCTGGTTTTTTTTGTCTCAAGTGGCTCTTCTTCGCACACTCTTTGTGAGACAGTCTAACGCTGAATGACTGACAATCAGGTCTCACCAGCCCCTCAAATCCATCCAATCAGATGGCGACCAGGCAAGGCAAGGGTAATTTGAATTAGAATATTGAGAAAATGTTAGTGTTACCAGATGACTGCATGCTACCATGACACACCATTACCAGTCCTATTTTACAAATCATTGTTTTCACATGCACTGGCCCTGTTAATTTCAAACAAGACTGCAACTTCCTGAATGCAATGATTCGTAAAATAAAAGAGTCATGCATTCATCTCATAAACATAGCAAATGTAGAATCAGAAATTCGATACACTTGACTGAGTTTGTGAAATAAATTCTATTAAAATACTTGTCAGAACACATCAAATCTCTGCCAACAAAATATTCCGATGTCATAGATCAGAAGAAATTCTATACTAAACAATTCCTTTTCAATTCACGAAAGAAATAATTAGGGAAACTCAGCTTGCAAGGCACTTTTATTATTTGATTGCATTCCATGGTAAACCACAAACAAAACCTGTATCGGGCATGGCAGACTTCCTCTACACACAGTCAGCACACTAGCACCATGCCCCATCCCATTCGCGACAGCTAATGCACAGTGGCGTAACAAACGTCCCTGCAGCCTCCGTGGTGGGAGGGGGGCCCGAGATTCAGGGGGGCCCTCCAGCACTGTGTACGGGAGGCTGGCCCTTGGCCTGAGAGCTTCTGAATGGGTCCGGAGTGTGGGGGGCCCCCCTCCATGTACTTTTCAGGGGGGACCCCTCAGGTTTCGTTACGCCACTGCTGATGCGGGGGAGAGGGTTTAACTTACCCCGTATGCTTGTGGACTGGTCAGGAGTCGGGCGATGGGGCTGCACCAGTTGGGCAGTGTTGTTGTTAGAGGCGGTCCTGCATGCGTCAAAATGGGCTTCAGATATCTATTGAGATGGTTAAGGAATGTCTGGCATTGTCAAAGAGCACAAAACAACTTTTATTAGAACAGCCTTAAACACTGAAACAGCTTGACCAGAGTTTGAAATGCACATTAATCAAGACATCTTTTTGTTAATGTATCACAGTAAAAGCTCCTGCCATGAATTGAGTAAAATGAATCAGGTAGCCAGGAGACGAAAGTCTATCAAGTAGTATGAGCTTAACTACATTACATGCAGGTCACAACTTGGCACTTCCCCCCACGCCTCACTACCCCACCCCACCACACCCCTTGCCCTTCCTCCATCCCACCATCTCTTTCATCATAAACCTTTCCGGCGTATAGGGCAAGCAGGCAGGTCCAGAAGTGCTAGTTTGCCAGTTCAGAGTGGGGCACTTTTTTGGGCTGTTTGTGGGCCTTTTTTGCATTGTGGTAGGCCATTTTCTTACTGATGATTTACCAGATATTACCACAGGCATTGAGTGCAGCAAGCAAAAAAGCATGCACTCTTCCATACTTATACCCCATCTCTTAACAAGTTCAAAACTGCCCCGATTTGTAAAATGTGCCCCCCTTTTATTTGCAAAAGTGGTCGCCTTTTTTAGGTCTCGCCTGACCCAGCGCACGCGCTGGTCTGGCGAGATTTATTGAGAGGGCTCCAAAAAGTGCTGCCAGGCCAGCCTAGAGCTACAGTGCATGTGCGCGGGCGCACGCGCGCGCACTTGACCGCGATTCCTTTCACTTTCGACCTATAAGGTCCCAAAAGCGAGACCTATTGGCATAGCCAATAGGTCTCGCTTTTGGGACCTTATAAGTATTTAGTTATGCAACTGTTGCATGGCTAAACACTTATAAGGTCCCAAAGGCGAGACCTTTTGGCTATGCCAATGCTTGTTGCTAATTGTGGCCACTTTGGAGCCCAAGCCTATTTTCTGTCCCAGTACAACCCATAGCCCTAGTATTCATGTCACCCCCAGTGCTCAATTTAAGTTGGTGGATGCAGGTGGGGCCACTAGCATGCATTTTAGGGGACCGCTCCTTATTTTTGCTTATCAGACTTTGATCCAGAGGAAGAGAGAGCAAACAAAAAAGGGGGGAAAGTAGGAGGAAGAGAAAGATGGAAAAACTGTGATAAAGAAAGAAGCCAGGGATGAAAAAGAACCTGAAAAGTGAGATAAAGAGGCATCTAGAGTCTGGTGGAGGACTCAAGTGACTTGAGGTGGAATCAAGACTCAAAGCTACGCAGCCTTGATATTCGGCATCACAACGTTTGATAGGACCAGCAGCAGGCTTCTCAGCAAAGCTTCGGGCCTGGCACTTATTCTCTTACTAATTAAGCACTGGTAACCCTGCACAATGTAAAAGACTTTGTCCCACTCTGTACGTATATATAATACGCTGATGGTGTCCATACAATGTTTCTTGATAGTTATGTTCTATTTGTTGCATTGCATACACAGTTTTGCTTTGCTGTCACTTTTCACCTTTGATATCTGCTTAACATGGTCTGCGATCCATGTCGCCTTCTGTCCCCGCTACATAAAATTGCAAAAATTAAGAAAGATATAAACCAGCACCAGTTAAGTGCTACATAAGTGTCTCAATAACATTAAAAAAAATGCATATTTTTGCGTATCATAATTTCACAAAGAGTTTAGCTAATGCCAAAACTGCAACATTAATTAGATATGGTCAATACTCAATAGAGCCTGGTATTCGGAAGTGTGGAAGAAACATTACTACATCCAAGCAGCACCTCTCGCTCTCTAGATCTCCTCACCCTGGAACCAAGGCATACACATAAGTTGCTGGCATGCACCTTTTCATTAAACAACACACGCTCTTTTGATTGGATATTTTAGCGCAAAGGCAGAGAAAAATGTGATAATGTAGATTCAGTTTCATTTTACTGTGACATTGACAAACAGAAAGCTCTCAGACACGTTCAAGAATCTCAAACATGTTTTGCTCCATTTTTTCACGACGTGTTATGATATTCAGGATGTATTAGTCATGTTAGATAATGTAAAACACATCAACGAAATAGAAGTGAACAATAGGAAAAACAAATTGGCTGAAATGTGCATTGTAAATAAAATATTCCCCATAGCCATCAACATTCCACAAAGCCCTTCATCTAAGACAAATCGAGCTTGGAGTGGTTTGCTTGTGAACATATATTTAATCTATAAACCTCCAGCAGAAGATTAGTATTAATTTGCAGCCTTGTTAGCCTGGAATGGCATAATGCAAATGTGATGCCGTTTAACAAGCAAACTGTAATATTGAATGCACTTTTCGCAAATCAATGAGAACGTCCATCACGATAGTAAAACCTATCGATGGAATAAGCACGAATGACTTCATTGTCCCCAAACACCCCGAACACCAACTGCAGACTTAGAAACGGTAATGGGCAAAATGTGAAACTGGTTCGGGGCACATTAGCACAAAGAAATGAACACTCGTAGCAGCAGCGGTCCGTGGAGGGAGTTCCGTGGGGCGGAAAGGCGGGGCGGGGGAGGGGCAGGGTGGGGGGTACTAAACACCGGAACATGGATAATTGGAGGTAAGTAAACAATTAAATAAATAAAACGAATTTCGTAGCACGCCCTGCATCACAAAATGCGGTGCAGCGCGCGCTACGAAATTCGTTTTATTTATTTAATTGTTTACTTACCTCCAATTATCCATATTCCGGTGTTTAGTACCCCCCGCCCTGCCCCTCCCCCGCCCTGTTTTCCGCCCCACGGAACTCCCTCCACGGACCGCTGCTGACTCGTAGTCGGTTGTATGACACAACCACGCTTTCCTTTCCCACGCGTTCCTTAACAACACGGGCGGAACAACGAATGCGTCTGGACCTCGCATTCCATTTACAATGCAAGTCGTTACAATGAATCACCTTAAGGGGCGCTGGACTTTGGAATAATATACTTTACTATACAAACTCCATTCCCCGCAACAGTAGAGAACAAATTGCACTTTAAAGTCCAATGCCACTTTACCTAACGCATGCTGTTGTAACGACTTGCGTTGTAAATGGAATGCGTGGATCAGGCACATTCGTTGTTCCGCCTGCATTGCAAAGGGAACCGATAGTTTGGCGGCCGTGGTATTTGCTGTTTCCCCTAGCAGTCTCATAAACTGTAACATAAAATGTGAAATGATTTAGCTAAAGAAATTAAAGCATAAAATGGAAGAAAGTAATCAAATTCTAAATGAGTGTCAGGAGATAAAAAGAACAGAGATGGCCGAAAAAATAGTTTTGCCATATTTACACATTAATTATTTGAAGAAGTTTGAAAAAACAGGTTTCATACAAATAATCATGAACAGAAACGTTCTGTGGCAATATACCAAGACTTATTGTGTTACCAATACTGTGATCCGACTTTTAGGTATCACTTACAGATAGTTGTCTGTTGTTGAAAGACCTCTTTTGGACCAAACCAAAACTTACAGTGGGCTTAGATAGTACTAATTGCTATTGTTTACAATTGGTTGGATTTCTTATCACTATTTTTGCTTGCTTCTTGTTCATTTGCTTTTCATCTTCCTCGTGTGTTCTGTCCCTCCCCTGGATCATAGCTTCTTTACCATCCTTTTTATCAAATTACTTATGTCTCTCCAGTGCTACCATTCAGGGAACTACTTTTTTCTTGCTCTTTCAGCATCTCTCCCTCATGTGATGCTTACTGCAAATGCAATCCACACACTCCATGGTGCTCCCTCCTCCACCCACTTCCACCCCCTCCTTGTCTATTGCTACCCCAACCCAGCCTTTTTTTGCATTTCATTTATTTTTGTTCCTCTCCAACCTCAAGCACCAAAAGTGCTCCCCCACTCCCTGTTGCTGCTCCTCCTCACCTTGATTCTCCCCCACCAATATCCCCCACCAGCTCCTCCATTACTTCCTATCCCTCCGATTACGGTCCTTAAAAACATTTTTTTTAATATATATTTATTTTTCAGAAGGTCTAGCAACTGCCATTTGCCATATGTGCAAGCATGCCTGGTGATGCATGATTGCACATACATCACCACACTCTTTTTTTATTTTATTCGTGCTGAAGCTACACAGTCCCAGCAATAGAACTGCTTCTGTAAAAAACATTGACAAAGCCAACAGGTCGAAAAGGTGGCTTAAGAACGCTTGTTGACTAGTTGGAGAAGTAAAGATGACAAGAAGAAGAGGTTACCAAGGAGGTCTATTCTGGATCAAAGAATTAACTAAGAATATCTGCTGAGATGCTGTTTCAAGTTCTGTGTTTAGAAAAGTCAAGCAATCAGCCCACAGAACAGCTCCGGGAAGCCTCAAGAAAGTAGGTGAGGTTGACTGTATTAGGTCAGAGGTAGAGGTGGCAGAAACATTAACTTAGAGGTAGGTTTTACAAATTGTGCTGCCTCTTAAAATTCCAGTGATTTAGACATTTCTAGAACATTATGGACATTTATGGTGCGACCTGAAACGTTTTTGCACATCTACGAACAATTGGCAAAAAAATTGTATTCAGTGATATGCGTTTGGCAATTTGTTTCCTGTTTCTCATAACGCAGACGAAAAAAACTGCCAGGTCTAGTCACAGGGAACTATCTAGGAATTAGGCAGACCTCTGAGTATGGGGAAATCAGCAATGATGGACAGGATCAACTCATATCACAAAGTTTGGGTCTGATTCGCAAAGGTAAACTGAGACTAAAGTCTAACTTTACGACTTTCAGTATTCACAAAGGGCCTTTATGAGTAGTAAAGTTAGACTATTGTCTCAGTTTAACTTACATTTCGGTCTCAGCTAAACTTAAGAACAAAACTTAAGTTAAACAGATACAAAAATCTAACTTTACTACTTGTAAATGCCCTTTGTGAATACCAAAAGTCGTAAAGTTAGACTTTCGTCTCAGTTTACCTTTGTGAATCAGATTGTGTGCAGATCAGAGTGAACACACCAGAACTTTCAGAGGAATGTAGGTAGCTAAAAAAACAACTGAATATCACACTAAGAAGTGGCCATTAGGACATCAGTTCAGAAAACAACTATGGGAAAGATATGGGTAATTTATTAGAATGCCTATCAAAGCTTTACTGTGCATTTTGTGTATAGTCACAAAATGTACTTGACAACATACTAAATGTGCTTCCCTGATTCGTGGCACAGCTGCAGGCACTGAAGTGAAGTGATCTGTAAACCATAGTGGAGAAGATGTACAGGTTCTCTTCGTAGATAATGTGGCAAAGGATCGTAGGGCACACATATACAGTGATGTTAACCACAATTTCATAATGTAGTGCAAGTACAATGCCACATAATAATTATGATATGGTTAAATCATGAAGAGGGGTACTTGTTTAAAGTACAACTCATGCGGTACAAGGCAAACCCCAGAAAAAGCACAATGGAACACAGGAAGTAGACACAAACATGACTTTAATAAAAAAAGGTTGTTTATAAGGAACCCACAACCAGCCATATATTTCAGTCAAGTGGATGGATGTTATACAGGAAACCTGGAGAGATGCACACAATGTGGGGCAAAAATTGCTGGTTTGGAGGTATATGGAGGAGGAATGTTGATGACCTTAGGGTCAAATCTTTCTTACAATTTACATATTTATTATATAATCATAACTCATAAAAATGCATAACGATACACAACACTCATATTTACAATTTGTAACAGATTTTTTCCCCACACATACATAGTCCGCTAGACATCGAGTCACCTACAAACCCAATACCTCCCATGCATCAAATCAATTTGTCAACTCATGATTTGCCCTTCCTCCTGGCTCCCTTACTCCTCTGACCTGATGGGCCCTCTCAGAGCCCTTCCTCAAAGCAGAAAAAGGACAACTGCTCTCATATAAAACCCTGCTCTCTTCATTTGTGCTGGAGGCCTGTGCATAACAGAGCAACCCTACATAGTTTTAGTTTTAGTTTAGTTTTATACATTTATAAAGCGCATGGTTACACCATATCGGTGTGTCCCCGTGCTGAGACACAAGAGAAGAAATTGCAGGAGAGATGAGCGCTCGCTATGAGTCTATGAGAAAACCGCCAGGTTGAATAGCCATGTTTTGAGCTTTTTGCAGAAATGTGTTTCGGAGGTCTCTGTTCTTAAGGTTATTGGCAGCGTATTCCAGGTTTTTACATGAGGTACCCCCAACATCCGCCAGAGAGCTAGTCTGTGCAACCGGACCATGACTTGGCCCCCTGGTGCAGACAACATCCTCCAAACACCCCAAATGGCCACCGCCCCTTAGGGCAAATACACATGCAAAAGGCGGATCAGGGCTGCGTAAGCGACTGACCTAACCACCACAAATTTTCAGATTCTTTAACAATTGCTCCAAGTGCTCCCTTTGAGGTACACATGAAGCTGGTGTGTTTTTTACCTTATTCCCGGTGCCTTCGGAGTTATCTGTCACATAATCAACATAATAGTGAAAGTGCACATGCGGGGTCGGGGACGGTGTTGTCCTCAAGAGTAGATGAGGAAATGTGTCCCCTAAGACAAGAGTCAGAGCATCATTTCAAGTAACAGTTATTAAATAAAGATCGACTCAAAAAGGGCTCAAGATCAGTAAATTAGAAAAATATGCAGGTTTATTAAATATTAAAGTGCAATACAGAAAGCAAAAATGTATTTAGTCTCAATAAATCAGTCAACCACTCAGAAATCAATTGCCATAAAGGCCCTTAGCATAAAAATAGATGCAGCACTGGGCAAAGGCTGGAAAATAGACCAGAGTGTGCATAAAATCAATAGAGAAATGGCAAGCATCAACAGTAGAGTCCCAAAATTATCTGGCTCAGCCCCAAAATCAGAGATTTTTATAATAAATTTCACAATGGAAAGCAATGGAAATCTCACAGTCAGCATGGATTGAGCAAATGTACAAACACATTATCAAATCACAGTACAGCATTATTAATCATCATAAATTGCCACCATCCTAGGAACTATCCCCTTACAGAATAATAATAAGTTCCTCTTTGACCTAATGTCACTGGAGGTGTTTAGAAAAAAATCTTGTTTCATAAGCAATGAAAAGTCTCATGAATGAATACCCTACAGTGAGCGAGCAGGAAGAGCCTTCAAAAGTAACTAAAGGCTTCCTCCGAAGTTCTTCAAGAACAGCATGTCATCATAAAGCCACAGAGCACATTCTGATGCGTGCAGTGTCAAAGAGAAATATAAATACACCTTGAATATTTTGGAGCAACCAAGAAACAAGATGGAGTCAAGGCCCTAGTTTCCCAGGAAAACATAGTTCAGTATATCACAGCATTGTTTCAATTGTAAAATGGTTCATGTTAATAGGCAAATATAATTCTAATCAGTAAATAGCTATAACAACCTCAAGGGGACCTGAAGTGTCCCTGCAACTATGAATTCACCATGCTCCAATAGAACCATGGCAGTTCGGGCTGGACTGTTCCCATGAGGCACAGGGTCAGACTGATTTGCATATGGCCATGTCTGAACTGGGGTGGCAGAGTGGGCTAAAGAATGGTGATGGATTAAACCCAGATCAGTTGACTGGGGGTGAGTGCTTGCAATGTTCAACACTCCGTCCATCATTTCCTTTGGTTTTGCTTTGTTCGCCATAAGTTGGCAGGGTATGCTCAGACGTGAGTCCCTTGCTCACTTTGCCACTGGATTCAAGCAAGCCTGGCTGAAGACGGCTGAAATGCCAGAAACCGGTCCTAGGAAGCTTGTTTCCGGTCCAGGGAAGACATGGCTTGGCAGTTCGGGCTGGACTGTTCCCATGAGGCACAGGGTCAGACTGATTTGCATATGGCCATGTCTGAACTGGGGTGGCAGAGTGGGCTAAAGAATGGTGATGGATTAAACCCAGATCAGTTGACTGGGGGTGAGTGCTTGCAATGTTCAACACTCCGTCCATCATTTCCTTTGGTTTTGCTTTGTTCGCCATAAGTTGGCAGGGTATGCTCAGACGTGAGTCCCTTGCTCACTTTGCCACTGGATTCAAGCAAGCCTGGCTGAAGACGGCTGAAATGCCAGAAACCGGTCCTAGGAAGCTTGTTTCCGGTCCAGGGAAGACATGGCTTGGCAGTTCGGGCTGGACTGTTCCCATGAGGCACAGGGTCAGACTGATTTGCATATGGCCATGTCTGAACTGGGGTGGCAGAGTGGGCTAAAGAATGGTGATGGATTAAACCCAGATCAGTTGACTGGGGGTGAGTGCTTGCAATGTTCAACACTCCGTCCATCATTTCCTTTGGTTTTGCTTTGTTCGCCATAAGTTGGCAGGGTATGCTCAGACGTGAGTCCCTTGCTCACTTTGCCACTGGATTCAAGCAAGCCTGGCTGAAGACGGCTGAAATGCCAGAAACCGGTCCTAGGAAGCTTGTTTCCGGTCCAGGGAAGACATGGCTTGGCAGTTCGGGCTGGACTGTTCCCATGAGGCACAGGGTCAGACTGATTTGCATATGGCCATGTCTGAACTGGGGTGGCAGAGTGGGCTAAAGAATGGTGATGGATTAAACCCAGATCAGTTGACTGGGGGTGAGTGCTTGCAATGTTCAACACTCCGTCCATCATTTCCTTTGGTTTTGCTTTGTTCGCCATAAGTTGGCAGGGTATGCTCAGACGTGAGTCCCTTGCTCACTTTGCCACTGGATTCAAGCAAGCCTGGCTGAAGACGGCTGAAATGCCAGAAACCGGTCCTAGGAAGCTTGTTTCCGGTCCAGGGAAGACATGGCTTGGCAGTTCGGGCTGGACTGTTCCCATGAGGCACAGGGTCAGACTGATTTGCATATGGCCATGTCTGAACTGGGGTGGCAGAGTGGGCTAAAGAATGGTGATGGATTAAACCCAGATCAGTTGACTGGGGGTGAGTGCTTGCAATGTTCAACACTCCGTCCATCATTTCCTTTGGTTTTGCTTTGTTCGCCATAAGTTGGCAGGGTATGCTCAGACGTGAGTCCCTTGCTCACTTTGCCACTGGATTCAGGCAAGCCTGGCTGAAGACGGCTGAAATGCCAGAAACCGGTCCTAGGAAGCTTGTTTCCGGTCCAGGGAAGACATGGCTTGGCAGTTCGGGCTGGACTGTTCCCATGAGGCACAGGGTCAGACTGATTTGCATATGGCCATGTCTGAACTGGGGTGGCAGAGTGGGCTAAAGAATGGTGATGGATTAAACCCAGATCAGTTGACTGGGGGTGAGTGCTTGCAATGTTCAACACTCCGTCCATCATTTCCTTTGGTTTTGCTTTGTTCGCCATAAGTTGGCAGGGTATGCTCAGACGTGAGTCCCTTGCTCACTTTGCCACTGGATTCAAGCAAGCCTGGCTGAAGACGGCTGAAATGCCAGAAACCGGTCCTAGGAAGCTTGTTTCCGGTCCAGGGAAGACATGGCTTGGCAGTTCGGGCTGGACTGTTCCCATGAGGCACAGGGTCAGACTGATTTGCATATGGCCATGTCTGAACTGGGGTGGCAGAGTGGGCTAAAGAATGGTGATGGATTAAACCCAGATCAGTTGACTGGGGGTGAGTGCTTGCAATGTTCAACACTCCGTCCATCATTTCCTTTGGTTTTGCCAATAGAACAAAAGGCATAGCATATGACATAGAATTTATCACCAGCAACAGAAAAATCAAGCGAGACAACATAATATGACAACACTCCGCCCCATGAACTCGCTTGTACTAAGGAATCGATGGGCAAGGAAAGCAAAGATCCCTGGACCACAGCAGCTTCTGACGCGCTGCAGGTCTTCCTAGTGGGTGGAGTTACTGGTCACGGTGAGGAGAGCAAGAACAAAGAGTATGAGCCCAACTTTGCCGCACCTTTTAATTGTGTTGCCTAGAAGTAACCCGCCCCCCCAACACCACCTCCAGCCACTGCCTGCTTACCCGCTGTTTTGCCCCGTCTGGCCCCACTGCGCCCACTATAAAGTGGGCTGTACCCATTCTGGAACATATGGAGTGGATACGCTGACCTCAAATTTAAACCCTCCCTCCCACTTGCTTCCAAACCCTTTCAAATGACAGCCTGAGACACAATTGTGTTGTTTGGTTAGAGATTCAAATCTCAGGCTGTATTTATAACATAACCATGGACCCACTTTTTAAAAATGTAGCATAGGTCTGATGACCTGGTATTGCCAGGTCCAGTGCATGCAGAACTTGTTTCACACATGGTGTCATTGCTGAATACGTCACTAGGACCTGTGAGCCAACTATCCCACCAAGGCAAACACACACTAGCTAGCTTTTGGAAAGTAGAAGTCATGTTTGTATTGTAAGCTCTTGTTATATGCCTTTGGGGAGATGGACAGTAAATGATCAACAGAAAGTGTCCTGTACTAGGCATGATGTGCCCCTATAATTGTGACAAGAGTGGGATTTATGAGCCTGCTGGAGCCTTACACTGCTACCCTGTGACCAAATGCATGCAACAGTAAACTCCTCCATACATGACAAAGGTTGATACCCTTTGGTGGCTGTCAAGATCCAGTGTGTAAAGTAAGGGTCAGGTCTTAGTAGGGGGCAGCACTATGCTTCTTTGACTAATTCACAATATTTTTCCTGACCTTTCAAAACTCAAGTACTTCCACAAATTTTCCATCAACATTTAAGGGGATTCATATCAACGACTCACAGCTTAATGCACCCACACTTTTAAAAATTACCCAACATACTACTGCCCAGGTTCACTGTTGGACAGCTGCATGAACATATCTGTGATGTCTAATATAATTCGCATTGCGGAGTCCAGGGTCACTGATTGCTACTTACTTTTTGTTAGTGGATGTTCCCATCAACTCAGATGCTTTTGGATTTACTAATGTTTTATGTACAATGCCGCTTGGTCTGACTTTAAAACCTTCAATGAAAATGACAACTTAAAACTATTGACCTCTCTGAAATACTCCAACCACTTCAACAATTCCCTTCCCTCCAAACTCCTCAATGAGTCTATTCACCTCCCACTGCCTTTATGGATGATAATAATTAACTCCTCGACCAATGTCAATCTGGCTTTTGACCAGTTCATAGCACCAAAAAAGGCCTGGTCCACATTGCTGATGATGCCCTACCCTTACTCGACCAGAATTAATTTTGCTTACTTATCCTACTTGACCTGTAAGCAGCGTTTGACACACTCAATCATGATACCCTTTTGAATGTATTAGAACACAGTATGGGTCTCTCCTGTACTGTGCTTAAATGGTTCTCCTCTTTTATTCACAATAGAGCTCAGTGCATTCTAATCAACCACACTCTTTCCAATCAGTCGTCAGTGTCACTTGGTGTACTCAAGGTTTATCTCCCCCCAAGATTGTTTAACCTATACATGGAGCCCCTAACTGAAATCCTCAGACTCTCCCACATCTCCTACCACATGTATGTAGATGACACTCAGCTCTACTTGAAAAACGCGTCTCTCGAAGACATCAATATCCTCAATAATACTTTGGTTGACTCGTAACCCAATGCCCTCAAAACAGAATTCCAAATGATCTCACCACCCGCCATCGCCTCTAGTATCAAAGACTGGCTCCCACATCTCATTGTCTTGAACTGTACCACACACATCAATGACTCTGCAAAATCCTTAGGTAGTATCTTGGACAATGGTGTCTCCATGGAAAAGCACATCAGTGCCGCCACCAGAGGAGCTAACCTTCAACTGCATGCACTAAGGAAACTAAAACCCTTCCTCCCCTTAGCAGACCTCAAAACAGCATCCCAAGCTGAAATTATACTATATAAGTGCTATCCTTGTGGGTCTTCTGAAAATCACACCTGCACCGCTTAAGGCTACTGTAAATGCAGTAGCCAGGCTCATTACCGGATAAAAAAAGTTGCATGTATGACCCATTAAGGACTGCATCCAATACCTCCTCCCACCTGGCTCAGAAACTGACGATATAGGGTGGAAACAGATCTTCCAGAAGTAGAAGCTCCCAACTGCTTAAGCCACAAAAATGTAACAAAAAGATAACCTACAACCTATCTAATCTATCTCTGGAATTGCCCCCAAAATCTGGAACTCTCTCCCTCCCTCTCGAGATCAGATGCACCCATCCACATTCCTCTTCAGGATAGAAGTAAAAACTTTCCTATCCAACAAATTCCTCTCACACTGAGGACATACCTCCCTCTCCTCATGAGCGACTCTTTCCTGCTTGTTAGTCGTTGCTTCTTGCCACGCCTTCGCCCATACCCCCGAGATCCACATTATTTGTCCAGTGTTTCCCAGCTATCAACACACCATTCTGACACCTATCGGACTATGGTCATGCCAGTACTTATGATTGTCTATATGTTCCTATATCTCGCTTCTCACCCTTCGCTTATGTAAATTTTGTCTGCATGACTTATACTATACTTTTGTATACAGCCTAGCGTTTTGTATCATACCTTTCTTTCATTATTCTTGTAAAGCACCTTGTCACCAGAAAGGGTCTTGCTCATGCTATATAATACTCTAAATAAATAAAGAAAGAGAGAAATACTCACTTCACATGAAAGTGAATTGACTTGGTTTAGGATTATCTAGAAAAAGAAACCTACAGATATCTCAGACCTTTCAAGTTATCCACTTAAAACACTTTGTCATAAAGCCTACTATCCATGCTCCAGTAACCAAGACAACACCCCACCATGATAAAAGTACCAGCGTTTTTTATCTAAAAAAGCTAGTGTTAGCTCTTCTTAAAGATGCACTTAGAAACATCTTACCCAGTCAGAGTTGTACAGATATAAACTTGATTTTTACAGGAAAGTCAACACTTCCTGGTGGATCATATAAAACTGAGGGCTCTCCCTCTTACATTCTCACCACCTTGAGGGGAGTACTTCATACATGCACCCCATCTGTTTTAGTTAAATGTTACACCAATGTCCTATCCTTAAGGACCCTTCAAAAGGGAGCACTAAGTGGAGGCCACTTCCTGGAAGGTGTACATTTTATGAGATCTTGGGTGGAAGCTTAACCTGACAAAAGTCCGTACTGCTTATTGAGAACTTCAATGGATAGCAGTCCAGTGCCTGTTCAGGATGCACACTCGCTGACACAAGAGGCATGTATTTTGAATTACAGACCGAGATGTGTAGATACTAAGTCAAAAGAGCATGTATTACCCTTAGTGCAGATTATTTTTTTTTGTCAATCTAGGCATTCTCTGGATCTGCTGAATCTGCTAAGTAAAATATCACTACATTTACGAATATTCTGTCTACACACAGAAGTCTAGATGGCCTTTGCATTACTCACTAACATTAATTCTAGAAATGAGGACCATACAGGCTATGGTATATTTCATGTGAGTTGCAAAGCTACAAATTTTAATATTTGCTGCAGAGAAAGGAAAATACTTCCTTGTAGAAGTATTATGTACACACCTCCACTCCACACCAGTGGTCAGGAGCAAGTTCTGGCTTTTTTTGTGGTTTGCAAAAACAATCAGAGGTGATGGATGCAATGCTTGAATGAATCTCAGCCACTGGCAATCGCTTGGGGCCGCATCTCAATCCATAGTTTTTTCCCCCACCATGCCACCTCAATTTGGACCCAGCCATATGAAAATCAGTCTAGACCCTGGTCCTCATGGGAACAGTCCAGCCCGAACTGCCAATCCAGGTCCTCCCCGAACCAGAACACAAGCAACCCAGGACCGGTTTTGCCCTTGTTATGGGTTCTTCAGCCATGTATAGCTAGGTTCCAATGGCACAGTGCGGCATACCCAGCACACTTCGGGCCATATTTATATACGGGCTGCATCACTTTTACACCACGCAATAAAATGTGATTTATCAAGCCAAGCAAGACCACCTTGCATGTACCTGAACGGCTTGATAAATCCAGAGTAATGCAATGCACTACAAATCACTGCACTATATTATTCTGCCCCAGGGAGGCATTCCATGGGTGGTGTGGGAGTGTTCCCACGCAAAGCCCATGGATTTTGGTACATTCCCAGATTTACTATTACTGGTAGACCAGGGAATCCGCCAAAATGCTACGCCTTTCCAGCGGATGCATAATGGGGAGAAATATCTTTATTTCTCCTAATCTTTTCTCTTTCTATCTGGGCTGCAGAATGTAGCCCACATAGAAAGTGGAAAATGCCTCAAGGAATTGTGCCCCTTCCTGCCCAAAGCCAATCCTGCATAATGCAAGGGTGCCTGCATTGGCGCTAGGCAGCACATTAGACGCCAATGCTGGGAAAAGGAAGGCATGTGCCATATTGAGTTAAATACAACACATTCCTGCCCATTCCCCGTCACGCAGTGCAGCAAAGTGACTTGCAGAGTTGCGTTGCGTCACCTATTGATATATATTTAGCCCTAAGGGCGTCAAATTCGCAAACAACAAGGTGATGGATGGAATGCTTAAATTAATCTCAGCCACTGACAATCACTAGGGCTGCATCCCAATCCATTGTTTTTCGCCCACCATGCCACTCCAGTTTGGAGCCAACCATATGCAAATAATTATTGACCCTGTTCCTCGTGGGAACAGTCCAGCCTGAACTGCCAGGCCAGGAACTCCCTGAAGCAGAACACAAGCAAACCAGGACTGGTTTCGCCCTTGTTATGGGTTCTTTTCAGCCAGTTATAGCTTGGTTCCAGTGACACAGTGAGCTCTGAAAATACATATGGCCTTCCCCAGCGCACTTAGGACATCAAATGCAACAACAAGAAGGTGATGGATGGGATGCTTGAATTATTCTCAGCCACTGCTAATCGCTCAGACAACATCCCAATCCATGGTTTTTCACCCACCATGCCACCTCAGTTTGGACCCATCCATGTGCAACTTAGTCTTGACCCTGTTCCTCATGGGAACAGTCAAGCCTGAACTGCGAGACCAGGTTCTCATCGAACACAAACACGAGAAACCCAGGGCTGGTTTTGCCCTTATTATGAGCTCTTCAGCTGGGTATAGCTTGGTTCCAGTGGCACACTGAGCCTGGGACCCACGTCTGGGCATACCTGGCGCACTTAGGGTGGATTGAATGCTTGAATTAATCTCACCCACTGGCAGCCACTCGGGCAGCATCCCAATATATTGCTTTTCACCCACCATGCCATCTCAGTTAGGAGCCAGCCATATGCAAATCAGTCTTTACCCTCTTCCTCATAGAAACAGCACAAACTGGTTTGTATTTGTTTGTGTGGTTTGGATATCCCATTTGTTAGTACTTCAATTTGGCGGGGTAGAGGAAGTGATGTGGGAGCTGAACTGGTTCTGGTACAGCAGCAGGGTAAAATAGTCTTAGCTGTTTTTCTGCTTATCACTCACCCTCAATTTACTCAGCAAACCATTTAAGCAGTCAGGGCAACTGACATCACAAAAGTGAAAAATATAATCAATGGTTTTCAGTGAATGCTTGCCGGCCTAGTGATATTCGGCACTCGATTCTGTGGGACAGAAATAATGCAGAAGTATAAAGGTTCTGTCACACTGATGTTGTGCATCAGTGGCGCCTACCAGAAGCACGGCAACCATGCTGCAATCATGCTGCCATGTCATTTGAATGACTGACAAAGTACAAGAGCCGACCCTTTACATGCATGTGTCTTCTTTACTGACCTTGGTTCCATTATTGACATCGGAATTTCAACAGACAGTCTGGAAGGTAGACTCCATTAATGCCTTGACTGCTGAGCCTGCCACTTTTACACCTAAGGGAAAGGATGCATGCAGGAAAATACGTTGCTTGCAAGTAAATGCCTCAAACTGAAGCGTTTGAAAATCTCTTGTGATTGCCTCTAACATCCTTGTTGTAACTCCATATCTTATACCAAGAGATTTAAAAATTACATCAGTCATTTTTTAATTCAAAAATTACTTTTCTAAGGCTATCTGAAAACCAAAGCCCATTATTAGATGCTGACCATGATTTGACTACACCGAAATTATTTTAATATATGGAAATGGTTAATGCAGATTTAGCAACGACCTGTGTCCTGGAACTTAAACACCTTATCATTCACTGCGCAAGTCCATTCCTCAGCAAAGGGCAGGATTACTTTGTTGGCAATTAAGTTATCGTTTAAATCTGCAGGCACTTATTTATCAGGAATTTAAAATCCCAGCTTTGATTCTGGGAAATGTTATTCAGTTGAAAGTCCCAACTTAAATACTCCCAAATCGACTCAGTATTCAGGATGACAATTTAGAATTATTATTTGCTAATATATTTAATAATACATCAACTACTACTTTGCCTTCATTACGTTCTTGTGTTAACCACCAAGACCTTTTGATTTTTATATTATAAGTTTAAATCATGGTTTACTGGAAACAGAAGGCACACATATATATATTCACTGAAAAAACCATAGGTTTTACAGACGTTATAGTTGGGAATTAGCATTTAAAAAACCTTTGAAATTCACTAAAAAAACATAGGTTTCAGGGACGTTATAGTTAGTTGGACATTTGACTCATATAAAACCAGATAAATTCGCCTGCTATAGTTAGTTGAGCTAACTATAACTTTCGCGCCCACAATGCACTGCTGATGATGTCACATATTTCATCATTAATGACATGGTCAGTGACATCACTGATGACATCACTGATGACATCTCAAATGACATCACTGATGACATCATCCAGTGAATGTGTGTTTCAGTAAAGTTTAAATATTTTTCATATATATCTATGCCAAGGTGTATTAAAGAATGAATGCATTTACAACTGCCTGAAGGGATTATTTAGTAGGTGCGTGCCTGACGGTATAAGTGAGTGATTGAACGTACTGAATGCATGGGTTAGTGACTACACTGTGTGAAAGTGTATTAGTCTCTCAGTTGGTGTGTAAGCAAATGCATGGGTTGCTGAATAGCTACATGAGTATCTATATGGGTTATTGATTTGTTGTCTGAGTATCTGTATGTGTCCCTGAGTGTCTGTATGGGTGGGTGGGGGGGTGTATGACTCTGTGCATAGATGTCTGAGTGGGTGATTCACTGGTTGCATGGGTTCAAAAGCGCATCTGGGAAGGGCTGTATGGATGAGTTACTGTGTGTATGGGTGTGTTGGTGACTTGGTGTGTATAACTGTATACATGAGTAAATGGATATGTGATTGATTCTTTGCATTACTGACTAGGTGTGTGAGTAACTCTATGGATGAGCGGCAGGGTGTGACTGCATGTATAGATGTATGAGTGCATATTATACTACTGTATTGATGAGTAAGTGCATGTATAAGTGACTGGATGTGTGTAGAGCTAGAAAACAGTGAGTGGTATGTAGTATATGGCATTGTTGTGTGTATAGTTTCAAAAATTGTAGTCTGCATTTTAGAATGGGTGTATCAAGGTTTATATTAAGGCATCAGTATGTGCATCAGATTATCACGTGGATGATGTCATCAGTGATGTCATTTGAGATGTCATCAGTGATGTCATCAGTGATGTCACTGACCATGTCATGAGTGATGTAATATGTGACATCATCAGCAGTGCATTGCAGGCGCGTGAGTTATAGTTAGCTCAACTAACTATAACAGGCTTTTATATGAGTCAAATGTCCAACTAACTATAACGTCCCTGAAACCTATGGTTTTTTAGTGAATTTCAAAGGTTTTTTAAATGTTAATTTCATATTTTAATGTTTATAAAACCTATATTTTTTCTATTTTTTTTGTAATATTTTAGAACTCTATAAATCTTCTTTTTTTAACTTTAAAAATTAAGTAATGTTTTATATCTTCCCCCAAAAAATATGTATACCTTTTTTTTGGTTGTTGAGAAAACTGCACTCTCATACCGGTAGTGTACCAAGCTCCATCACCATGCGAATCCTATCCGCCATATTGCTAAACTCGTAAAGGATGCGCATTTCATATCCGACGGATTTGTGGCACCGCGTCCCGCGTAGCATCATATACGTATGAGTTCGCACCAGCTGCTACATAGGTATCCGACGGGTACGCAGTACCAAGCCACGCATTACGTCAAGTACATATGGGGTCACTCCTGCTGCGCGTTGCGTATGTGACAAATGCACGCTGTCAGGCCCTGTGTTACGTCATAGAAGTATGGTGTCGCACCGGGTACGCCATTCCCTCATTTTTTTATGTCTAAAAACTATATCTAAATAACTTTAAACTGTATATGAGAGCAAGCGATAATCTAAAATATTTTAAACATTTATATATTTCTAACTGTAATAAATGTATATTATGATAAATATATTATCTCAAAATCTTGTCGGGTGCGGCCTCCTTGCGCCCTCGATGTGCGATTGCCATGTGACCTTAAAAAAAAGCATTTGATTAGTTCATAACATTTCCCATTGTAACAGTTGGAGGACCCCACCCATTTTAGTCATTCTCTCTACAGCGTTTGATAAGACACACCCCTTCTGCTTAGGGAGCTTTTTTGAAAAGTTTTTTTGCTGTGTACACATATCTTCTACTACACACAACATGCAACGATCATCTTGATCAATATTCATGGTCTGTACATTAGCCATCCACGTGTGATGGCCATGCATCTCAAACGTTACATCAAAGATCAAATGTGTGTTACACGATGCCCCTGGTGTGTGTTTGTGCACATTATTGTGCTGCCTTTCGGCCTGGGTATTGCTGGCCCGAAGGGGTATTATCAGCCACGGGCAGAGTGCACATCCTAGATCACATGTGACAAACAGTAATCAGTAATGTGTACATTTGTATTGCTGTATTCTCTGTTGTCATGCTTTACCAGTATAGTAGTGTGTCATATGTGAGACTTTCAGATACATGTTTGGCATGCATTGCTTGACTATAATGAATGTTATCACTATTTATGACGTAGCCTCACTGCTGATGCTCCCTCCATCCGAGCACATTCACATGTGTGCGCTTCGCGATAGCAACACTTTCAATAATACCGCACACCAGTGACATGAATGTCTGCGCATATCCACAACCTTGACAGCGACATGTGATGTTGGCCATTCAATGTTATCGAACAGCATCGCATTAGCGATAGTTGCCGCCCTCCCGGTACATGCTACATTAATGTAAATTGCGCATTCTGCGACGTCAAAACTGCAACAGAAACACACATAAGTACACTTCCTGGCCAGGCAGAAACTGAACAACGCCCAGGTCCCCGAAACTATTATTCACACCCCTACGCTCGCCTGGCGTACGCAAGCCCAGCCCACTTTGCATACGTATAAATAGGATAACGATGACGCCATATGTCCCAGTTCTTCTACACTGCCTCAGGTGATATGGCCGCATCCACCTCGCATATCACAATGCACAATAAAAAAGGGATCCATAAGGCGTACACCATCGTCACAATCAACACTGCACCTGAATTGTGAACCCTGCTGCCCGTCGTGTTTTGGACACACAACAATGACAGCAGGTGAGCAGTGGGGCCTGGGTGCACAGGGGCTGCAATTGAGTGCTTTGCTGCAGGAGGGGTGGGGTGCATTAGCCTGGGTGCGCAGGTACAAACAAGCGATATTGCCCTGCTTAATAATGTGTTCTATGACCTCATTCAGTCACATGTCTGTCTCATTTTAAGGACCTGCTGGACCATACTGTAGGCCTGAGCCAGAGGGCAGCGCTGCCGTACAGACACGTGTTGAGCGCAGTGCTGTGGGAGGGGTGGGGTGCATCAGCCTGTGTGCAAAGGTGCGAACAACCGATGTTACCCTGCGTACCGATGTGATCTCTGACCTCATTCAGTCACATCTCTGTCTCATTTTAAGGACCTGCTGGACCGTACTGTAGGCCTGAGCCAGTGGGCAACGCTGCCCTACAGACACGTGGCGTTGGCTTGTGGGGCACTGTAGTGAGATGATTAGTAAGTGTACATGCACACAGGCTTTCGCCACTGCATTACACGCCCAAATTATGCTTCTACCATGCGCTCTGTTCCTTTGTATGTGAACGTTGGCATAACATATTAATATTTAACCTTGTGTATTCTCATGCATTCCAACTCCTCTTTGAACCACGATTACCACTAACAGTTCGAAGATCGTACTTCAAGAAGGAAGGATGCACTCAACTGGTGTTCTCTATTAACGTTGAAAGAAACCTTCATTTACCTCAAGACGTTTCCAACATTATATTTTTTCTTCCTTTTCCGACACTGGGTTAGTGGAGCCAAAATGGGCGGAGCGGGTGCTCAGCCCGTGATGATGCCCTGGGCATTCTGACGCCTTCCACCGTGGTATCAAGACACCGTCCCCGACCGGAGACCTGCTGGGCCACCCTGATAGCGGCACCCCGGAGTTGGAGCTCGCACCTGCATGTCCTTGGACACACCGGATGTGGCAGGTGAACAGTCAAGCCTCGACGCGCAGGAGCTGCAATTGAGCACAGTGCAGAGAAAGGGGCTGGGGTGCAGCAGCCTGGGTGCACAGGTACAGGCAAGCGATATTGCCATAGATAATAATGTAATCTCTGGCCTCATTCATATCTCTGTTTCATTTTAAGGACATGCTGGACCGCACTCTTTCTCGCGGACCCCAGTGTCCCAGACACACGGGTGACGGGAGGTGAACAGTGAGGGCTGGGTGCAGTAGGCCGGCGCTCGGTCTCCTCCTCCCTCTGTTCTTTTCACTCTCCCTCCCCTTCTCCCTTTCACCCACTCACTCTCTGTCCCATTCTCACTTTCCTATGGCACACATACTTATGTTTCTTTTTTGTCTTGCAGGTTTTGTACGCTCTTTCTGGAGGAATCCCACCCATCTCTTTCATGTTTTACTGTTGTTCGAATAAACTTACATTTCCATTTATTTGTGTTGTGTTAATAAAAGGTATTTTTTTTTTACCAATAAATCACTGAGTGTATGAGTCTTCTTTTTCTGACAACACTTGTCTGTAGTTTATTGTGAAAATCGGCTGTTGATTGTAGGTTATAAGGGAAATTTTGTTTAATTTTCCGGTGCACCTACCAAATATAAACCAGCAGACTATTAAATAAATGAAGCCTGGGTAATTGTACAACGGCAAGAGTTCTATGAGTGTAATACTTTATAACACCATGAGTACTGCCCGTGTGATTTCAGAACCAATATGGCACTGCCTAGGGCCACCGAGGCTTCAAGAACTGGCAAGGCCCACACTGCATATTTAAATAAAGCCCCGGAGGTTGCCGATCCCGGGTCTTGAGTTGGCCTCGAAGCCCCCCGAACAATTCGTAAACAATACCCGGGGAGGTGTCGATCCCCTAGTCTGCGAAAAGTCTCTGTGCCCTCCCACGCCTCATTTACATGTGAGATTAAGATCCCCAGTGCTGCAGAGACCCCGCAATATAATAATAGGATTGGCCCCGGAACATTACCCACCAGTGGACTCATTTAAATGAACGGGTGAGACCCAGCGTAATTTTTTTTCTCTCCATTTTTGCCATCCGGTTCCGCTTTATTGAAATGTTACGAGGTTTTCCTCCTCTCGCTTCAACGAGGCAAACAAGAATTTACTATCACAGGGTGCAAGCAATGCTCCCCCCTGTAGTGGCAAACATAAATGTCCCGCGCTTGCACACCCCAGGACATTGTATGACCTGCGCCTGGGAGGTGGCGCTCCGTGCGAAGCGAAGTAGTCACTCCTACCGGTCTGAAAGTGCAGTGTTGGTCAGAGTGACATGGTGCTACACTCGGGTATGAAACCGAGAGCCTAAACCATGAGCTCATTGCTGTAAAGTGATGTACTCTGGTCTTTGTAGCATACCTGTGCAAGTAGTGTTAGTAGGGGTTTATACCATACAGGGAGTGGGAAGTGAACTACTGACCTCTACCATGCGTTTATACTATACCGGAAGTGGGAAGCGAAGTACTCACGCCTACCGGTGTGAAGACTCGGGGATCAAACCGAGTTGATTGCTGTAAAGTGATGGGTTCTGGGCGCTGTAGCATACTGGCCGCTGTAGTATAACTGTGTAAGTAGTGTTAGTATGCGTTTATACTATACAGGGAGTGGGAAGCGAACTTCTCACCCCTATTGGTCTGAAGACTCGGGGATTAAACCGTGAGCTCATTGCTGTAAAGTGATGTGCTCTGGGCGCTGTAGCATACCTGAGGAAGTAAGGTTAGTTTGCGTTTATACAAAACAGGGAGTGGGAAGCGAACTACTCACCCCTACCGGTCTCAAGACTCGTGGATGAAACCATGAGCTCATTGCTGTAAAGTCATGTGCTCTGTGTAGTATTCCAATGTAAGTCGTAGTAGAATGTTAGTATGTAATGCTACTAGAATGTAACTATGTAATGTTAGAATGTAGGGCTGTCATGAGGGGACTCTTGGGGAGTTGGTACACGGTGCTGGAGAAGACGGTTGCCTTGCTGTCTGCTCCTGTTGGCGGCTGTTTAAGCTGTCTTCTTTTCCTGCAATAAATCTACTTATCGGATCCACTGCTGTCTTCCTCTTCACTACATAAATTTGGCGGCGAGCGGGAGAAGGTAAAAAGAAGGCAGCACTCACCAATATTTTGAGCTTCCTTGCGTTCTGCTGAAGACCCGTTTTCTTCCTGAAGCTGTTTCTACTCATCCCAGGGTCGTCGGCTCATCGAACTATGTCATCCGACCTCTGGTAGGATTTAAATTTTTGGATGTTGTGCTTCCTCTGCCTCTTCTTACACTCTGGTCGTTATACAACACGTGTGCAAGTAGTGTTAGTATGCGTTTATACTAATTCTGTAGTTATGCGGTAACCAATGCATCATAGCTCTATGGAGCGCCACCTCCCAGGCGCAGCTCATACTATGTCCCGGGGTGTGCATCTGCGGGACATTTATGTTTGCTATTACAGGGCGGGAGCATGGCTTCCACCCTGTGATAGCAAATCCTTGTTTGCCTCGTTGAAGCGAGAGGAGGAAAACCTTGTATCGCTTCAATAAAACGGATCCAGATGGTAAAATTGGAGAAAAAAAAATGAAGCGGGGTCTCACCAATTCATTTAAATGAGCCCACTGGTGGGTAATGTTCCGGGGCCAATCCTATTATTATTTTGCGGAGTCTCTGCAGCACTGGGGACCTTAATCTCAAATGTAAATTAGGCGCGGGAGGGCACAGAGACGTTTCACAGCCTAGGGGATCGCCACCTCCCCGGATATTGTTTAGTAAGTGTTCGGGGGACTTCGAGGCCAACTCAAGTCCAGGGATCGCCACCCTCCGGGACTTTACTTAAATATGCAGGGTGGGCGTCGCCAGTCCCTGAAGCCTCGGTGGCCCTCGGCAGTGCCTTATTGGTTCTGTAATCACACGGGCAGTACTCATGGTGTTATAAAGTGATACACTCATAGAACCCTTGCAGCTGTAGAATTACCTAGGCTTCATTTATGTAATAGTCAGCTGGTTTATATTTGGTAGGTGCACCGCAAAATTACACATGTTTTCCCTGATAACCTCCTATCAACCACCGATTTTCACAATAAACTACAAACAAGTGTTGTCAGAAAAAGAAGACCCATACACTCACTTATTTATTGGAAAAAAACAACTTTTATTAAAACAACACAAATAAATGGAAACGCAACTTTATTCGAACAAACAACAGTGAAACATGAAATAAGTGGGTGGGACTCCTCCGGAAGCAACATACAAAACCTGCAAGACAAAAAAGAAACATAAGTATGTGTGCCATGTCCAAGAGAAAAAGAAAGGTTGTCAGAATTAAAGGAAGAAAGTGAGAATGGGACAGAGAGCGAGAGGTTGGAAGGGAGAAGGGGAGGGAGAGTCTAAAGAACAGAGGGAGGAGGAGACAGAGCGTCGGACTACTACACCCAGCCCTCACTGTTCACCTCCCGTCACCCGTGTGTCTGGGACACTGGGGTTCGCGAGAAAGAGTGCGGTCAAACAAGTCTTTAAAATGAAATAGAGATATGAATGAGGCCTGAGATTGCATTATTATCTATGGCAACATCGCTTGCCTGCACCTGTGCACCCAGGCTGCTGCACCCCAGCCGCTGCCCCTGCACTGTGCTCAATTGCAGCTCCTGCGCACCGAGGCTTCACTGCTCACCTGCCACAACCGGTGTGTCCAACGACGTGTCGGTGCGAGCTCCAACTCTGGGGTGCCTCTCTCAGGGTGGCACAGCAGGTCTACGGTCGGGGACGGTGTCTTGATACCACGATGGAAGGCATCAGAATGCCCAGGGCCTCATCACGGGCTGAGCATCCGCTCCGCCGATTTTGGTGCCACTAACCCAGTGTCTGAAAAGGGAGAAATAATATAATGCTGGAAACGTCTTGAGGTAAATGAAGGTTTATTTCAAGCTAAATAGAGATCAGTTGAGTGCATCCTTCCTTCTTGAAGTACAATCTACCAACTGTTAGTGGTAATCGTGGTTCAAAGAGGAGTTGGAGAGCACGAGAATACACAAGGTTAAATAATAATATGCTATGCCAACGTTCACATACAAAGGTAGCCAGCGCATGCTAAAAGCAAATGTGCACGTGTAATGCAGTGGCACAAGCCTGTGTGCATGTACACTTGTAATCAGCTCACTACAGTGCCCCAAAAGTCAACGCCACATGTCTGTAGGGCAGCGCTGCCTGCTGGCTCAGGCCTACAGTACGGTCCAGCAGGTCCTTAAAATGAGACAGAGATGTGACTGAATGAGGTCAGAGATCACATCATTACGCACGACAACATCACTTGTTCGCACCTGTGCACCCAGGCTGATGCACCCCACCCCTCCTGCCGCACCGCGCTCAATTGCAGCCACTGTGCACCCAGGCCCCACTGCTCACCTGCTGTCATTGGTGTGTGTCCAAACAAGACGGCCAGCAGGGTTCACAATTCAGATCTAGTTTTGATTGCCAGGATGGTGCACACCTCATGGATCCCTTTTTTTTTATTGCGCATTGTGATATGGGAGGTGGATGCGGCCATATCACCTGAGGCAGTGTGGAAGAACTGGGACATGTGGAGTCGTCGTTATCCTATTTATACATACGCAAAGTGGGCTGAGCTTGTGAACGCCAGGCCAGTGTAGGGGTGTGAATAATTATTCCAGGAACCTGGGCGTTGTTCAGTTCCTGCCTGGGCAGGAAGTGTACTTATGTGTGTGTCCCTGTTGCAGTTTTGACGTCGCACAATCCACAATTTACATTAATGTAGCATGTACCAGGAGGGCGGCAACTATCGCTAATGAGATGCCGTCAGAAAACATTGAATGGACAACATCACATGTCATTGTCAAGCTTGTGGATATGTGCAGACACGCATGTCAATGGTGTGCGGTATTATTGAAAGTGTTGCTATCGCGAAGCGCACACATGTGAATGTGCTTGGATGGAGGGAGGATCAGCAGTGAGGCTACGTCATAAACAGTGATAACGCTCATTACAGTCAAGCAATACATGTCAAACGTGAATCTGAAAGTCTTACATATGACACACTACTATACTGGTAAAGCCTGACAACAGAGCATACTGCAACACAAATCTACACATTACTCTTTACTGTTTGTCACATGTGATCTAGGATGTGCACTCTGCCCATGGCTGATGATACCCTCGACCCACCAATACCCAGGCCAAAAGGCAGCATAATAATTTGCACACACACACACACCAGGGGCATCATGTAACACACATTTGTTTTTGGATGTAACATTTCAGATGCATGGCCATCACACCTGGTAGGCTACTGTACAGGCCATGAATATTGATCAAGATGATTGTCGCATGTTGTGTGTACTATAAGATATGTGAAAACAGCAAAAAACTTTTCAAAAAATCTCTCTAAGCAGAAGAGGTGTCTCTCATCAAACGCTGGAGAGAGAATGACTAAAATGGGTGGGGTCCTCTAACTGTTACAATGAGAAATGTTATGAACCAATCAAATGCTTTTTTTTAAGGTCACATGGCAATCACGCACCAAGCGCGCAAGGAGGCCGCACCCGACGCAATTTTGAGAAAATATATTTACCATAATATAAGTTTATTACAGTTAGAAATATATAAATGTTTAAAATATTTTAGATTATCGCTTGCTCTCATATACACTTTAAACTTATTTAGATATAGTTTTGAGACATAAAAAACAAAATGAGGGCATGGCGTACCCGGCGCGACACCATACGTCTATGACGTAACACAGGGCCTGGCAGCGTGCACTCGTTGCATATGGAACACGCAGCCAGCGCGACCCCATACGTATATGACGTAATGCGCTTGGTACCACGCCGTCGTCGCATACCAAACTAGCAGCTGGCGCGACCTTATACGTATATCATGTTAGGCGGGACGCATTGCCACAAAACAGTCTGATACGAAATGCGCATCCTTTACGAGTTTAGCAATATGGCGGATAGGATTCGCGAGCTGATGGAGCTTGGTTCACTACCGGTATGGGAGTCCAGTTTTCTCAACAACAAAAAAGATATACATACTTTTTTTGAAGATATAAAAAATTACATAATGTTTCAAATTTTTAAAAAAGGATAATAGAGTTCCAAAATATTACAAAAAAATGTGAAAAAGTATAGGTTTTATAAATATTAAAATATGAAATTGACAATTAAAAAACCTTCGAAATTCACTGAAAAAACCATAGGTTTTACAGACGTTATAGTTAGGAATTAACATTTAAAAAACCTTAGAAATTCACTGAAAAAAAAACATAGGTTTCAGGGACGTTACAGCTAGTTGGACATTTGACTCACATAAAACCAGAGAAATTCGCCCGTTATAGTTAGTTGAGCTAACTATAACTCGCGCACCCGCAATGCACTGGTGATGACGTCACATAATACATCACTCATGACAGTGGCGCATACTGGAGGTACCTGGTGGGATACTTGGCCCCCAGGGACCCACCGGTTTGAGGAGGAATTAATTCTCTAACTTAAAACGCGCCACAGGGTGTGTTTGCAGACATATCACCTCAGGCCATGCCCCCTTCCTTCACCACTGTGCAAACGCGCCCTGTGGCACGTTTTAAGTTGGGGAATTAATTATCTTTCAATACTGAGGGTCCCTGAGGGCCAAATAGCCCAACAGGTATCTCCAGTATGCGCCAGGGAGCTGCGTTGCAGACAGGTGTTCAGAGGCCACGCCCCTTTTTACACCTCTCTGCAACGCATCCTTGTGGTGCTTACTGGAGGTACCTGGTGGGCTAGTTGGACCCCAGGGACCCTCAGGATTCAAAGGGACTTAATCCCCCAACTTAAAAGACGCCACGGGGTGCGTTTGCACAATGGTGAAGGTAGGGGGCGGGGCCTGAGGTGATATGTGTGCAAACACGTCCTGTGGCGCTTTTTAAGTGGGGGAATTCATTCCTCCTCAATCCTGTGGGTCCCTGGGGGCCAAGTATCCCACCAGGTACCTCCAGTATGCACCAGGAGGCTGCATTGCAGAGAGGTACTCAGAGGCCACGCCCCTTTTTACAACACTGCAACGCAGCTCCGTGGCGCTTACTGGAGGTACCTGGTGGGCTAGTTGGCCCCCAGGAACCCTCAGTATTGACAAGGAATTAATTCCCCAACTTAAACCACACCACAGGGCGTGTTTGTACACATGTGAACTCAGGCCCCACCCCCTCCCTTCACCACTGTGCAAACGCGCCCCGTGGCACGTTTTAAGTTGGGGGATTAACTCCCCTTGAATACTGAGGGTCCCTGGGGTGCAAGTAGCCCACCAGGTACCTCCAGTAAGCGCCACGGAGCTGCGTTGCAGAGACGTGTAAAAAGGGGCATGGCCTCTGAACACCTCTCTGCAACGCAGCTCCCTGCCGCATATTGGAGGTATCTGGTGGACTAGTTGGCCCCCAGGGGACATCACGATTGAAGAGGAATTAATTCCCCAACTTAAAACGCGCCACAGGGCATGTTTGCACACATGTCGCCTCAGGCCCCGCCCCCTTCCTTCACCATTGTGCAAATATTCCTCTAAAATCAGCCGAACTACGAATTCCGATTTACCCACCGGTTATCAGGAGAGAACCCAGTGCTGCATCTTTTAGTCCAGCACTGACCCTGAAAAATAATTCTAAGCGTACTTACCAGTAACTTGTATTTCCTTCCATAGGAATCCATTGTGTGGTTTTCAGCAGAAAAGTGTCTGTCGATTTTTGAAACGTACAAATATTCCTCTAAAATCAGCCGAACTACGAATTCCGATTTACTCACCTGTTATCAGGAGAGAACCCAGTGCTGCATCTTTTAGCCCAGCACTAACCCTGAAAAGTAATTCTAAGCGTACTTACCAGTAACTTGTATTTCCTTCCATAGGAATCCATTGTGTGGTTTTCAGCAGAAAAGTTTCTAAGTGTCCATTTTTGAAACATACAAATATTCCTCTAAAATCAGTCGAACTACGAATTCTGATTTACTCACCGGTTATCAGGAGAGAACGCCGTGCTGCATCTTTTAGCCCAGCACTGACCCTGAAAAGTAATTCTAAGAGTACTTACCAGTAACTTTTGTTTCCTTCCATAGGAATCCATTGTGTGGTTTTCAGCAGAAAAGTGTCTGTCGATTTTTGAAACGTACAAATATTCCTCTAAAATCAGCCGAACTACGAATTCCGATTTACTCACCTGTTATCAGGAGAGAACACAGTGCTGCACCTTTTAGACCAGCACTGACCCTGAAAATTAATTCTAAGCGTACTTACCAGTAACTTGTATTTCCTTCCATAGGAATCCATTGTGTGGTTTTCACCAGAAAAGTTTCTAAGTGTCTATTTTCACAAACTAAAAATATTCCTAAAAAATCGTCTGTATGACTTAAACACATTCTTTCAACTGTTTACAGGAGATTCACCAGTGCTGGATCCAGGATCCACCACTGAGTAAGAAAAAGTAATGATAACCTGCTAAGTGAATTTTCTGCCTTAGGATAACATTGGTGATTCTATGTGAAAAAATTTCTAAGTGTCAACTTTTAAAATACAATAATATTCCTTAAAAATCACTACTGTAACCAAAATGCTTTTACTCAACTGTTTACAGGAGATGTCCAAGGACTGAATCTAGGATCCAGTCCTGTGGTTAGAAAAGTAATCCATAAAGTAACTAATTGCATTTGACTAGAAATTCACATTGAGCTCAATGTTGCATTGTGTTTGAAATTGTGTTGCCCATTGCAACAACTGTAACTACTGTACTTAAAAGTCTATTGCCTATTTGCAAAGTATTTAAACCGAAGTAATTCATTCTGAAAAAGTATATTTTGTATTGTAATGTATATTGTAATTATAATGTAATTAAAAAAATAAAATATCTAAAAATAAATAGTTTAAAAAATGTAGTAAATCAGTATCAAAAAATCAGGATAACAATTAATACATTAAAAATTGTCATTTACAAAACCTTTGAAATTCACTGAAAAAAACATAGGTTTCAGGAGTGATATAGTTAGGAATTAGCATTTAAAAAACCTTTGAAATTCACTGAAAAAACCATAGGTTTCAGACCTGATATAATTAGGAATTAGCATTTAAAAAAACCTTTGAAATTCACTGAAAAAGACATAGGTTTCAGGCCTGATATAGTTAGGAATTAGCATTTAAAAAACCTTTGAAATTCACTGAAAAAAACATAGGTTTTAGGGGTGTTATAGTTAGCTGGACATTTCACTCGAACAAAACCACTGAATTTCCTCTGATATAGTTAGTAGTACTAACTACATCTCGCGCGTCTGCAATCCACTGCTGATGATGTCACATATTACATCATTCATGTGACGTCACACTCCAGCAATTTGCGCTCTTTACAAGAAGACCAATGACTTTCCCTTTACCTCCTCTCGGGCCATAGAGTCTGGAATCGCCCTCGGGAAGGGGGATGGAGCGGGCACTTGTGGACCCCGGGTCTTAATGCCGCACGCAGGTAAGACATCACGCTTGCTCAAAATCCTTTCCAGATTCTCGACCCAAATAGTAGTACCACTCAAACAAGCATTGGCAAAGCCAGTAGGTCTTGCCTATGAAAGCTAAATGCTTTGGCAAGGATTATTAGCCATGTTGTAGAGCAGCGCGGTTGCTTTGCAGCGTGTTTAAAAATAATGAAAAACAATCTCTGACATAGCCGGCACTAATGACATTTTTGTAATTAAATGAACAATCCGGGGAATGGGTTGGAAGATAAGGCATTACGGAGAGAGGGTGGACAGGAGAGAAAGACCTAGGTGGGGGGGACAGGGCACCAAAGAGACAATAGGAAAGCACACAGACACCGGGAGAGCTGGGGGCTGCACTTAGACAATGGAGGGTTAGCAGGAAGAGCTGTAAAGGCAAACGGACAACCGTGGGTGGGCGTGAGAGGATGGCGCAGCAAGCTGACAATAGAGGGTGGGCAGGAGGAGCCATAAAGGCAAATGGACAACAGTGGGTGGGCGTGAGAGGATGGGGAAGCAAGCTGACAATGAAGGGCAGGACGGGATGGGTCAGCAAGCTGACAACGGAGGAGCCGTGAAGGCAAACGGACAACAGCGGGTGGGCGTGACTGTGTGGGAAGCAAGCTGTTAATGAAGGGCAGGCTGGGATAGGGCAACAAGCTGACAGTGGAGGGTGGGCACCAGGGCCAGACATGGGTACCAAAGGCAGCCCTGGCAAAATTGCTCAAACCAGCTCTTCCTTCCTCTCATCACTCTTTCTATCCACACTTCTCTCTCTCCTCCCTCTCTGATCTCTCACGTTCTCTCCATCCTTCCCTCCCATCTGCCTCGTTCTCTCTTTTGAACCAGCCTGTACCTGCTGCCATTATTCTCGGGGATCTAGGGAAAGTGAAAGTGGCACCAGCATTAGCTCTGTGGCTCCAACTCACTGGATACAGGGCTGTTGGGATAAAAGTTCAGTCTGGCCCTGGTGGGCAGGACGGGCTGGGCGGAGCAAGCTGACAACAGGAAGGAAGGGACAGGAAGGGTTGGGGCAGAAAGCTGACGGGGAAGGCTGTGCAGGAGGCGATGGGGCAGTAAACTGACAACAATGGGTTCAGCAAGCTGATACTGAGGGTGGGAAGGTGGGGTTGGAGAAGCACACAGACAATGGAGGGCAGTCTGGAGGTAATGAGAAGCAGTATGACAGTGGAGGGCGGGTGGGAGATGGTGGGGAAGCGAGCCGACAATGGTGGGAGGCAATAGTAGGGAATGAGAGAGCAAGTCGACAACAGAGAGAGGGCAGGAGTGGATGGGGAAGCAGACTGACGACAGGTGAGTGGGGGTGGGGCAGCAAGATGACAACAGAGGAAGGGAAGGAAGGATTTGGGCAGCAAGCTCATAAGGACAGGTGGGTGAGTGGTGATCGGGAAGCACATAACAACGGAAGGCAGAAAGGAGGGAATGGGGAAGCACAGACAATGGAGAGTGGAGGGGATAAGGAAGCACACGGACGATAGAGGATGGCAGAGATATGGAAACAAAGAAAAATAAGGGTGGGGAGGAGGAGCTAGGGAAGCAAACTGACAATGGAGGGTGAGCGGTGGAGCACACAGATGTAGCGGTGATAGGGAATCAAGACCAAAAAGGGTAAGTAGTGGGGATGAAGCAAGAAGGCAACTGAGGGAGTGGAAGATAGAGGAACACCTTGGGAGAAAGAAATACATGAGGGAGATGGTAGGAAACACATGCACTCTCATAAAGTGCCTAAACAAAAAGAGCAGTGAAAGGACACAAGTAATGAATCTGCGCTCCAGGGGAGGGACAAACAAAAGAAAAGGAAGGAAATCATACAGAACCTGATAAATAGGTAGCAAGCAAATGAAGGTGACAATTAGGGCAACAAATGATAAGGATTGGACGGGCTTTAAGCCCACTGTAAGTTAACAATATGTCTTGCAACTGACCAGACATGTGCTGTTTTAGGGGAGACCTAAAAATGAGCTGTATAATAAGATCCACATGCTCGCACATCAATCATAAGCAAGATGGCTGCTCAGTAACGGTGACCGCGAACGTCCTCGGGAAAATATCTCACACCAGATTCTAAGCAAACGGATCAATAGCTCCTAACTCAAAACCTCCCCTACAGGTGTTAGTTCAAGTTTCTTCATTTATGAGAAGAAAAGTTTCAAACATTTAGAAGTGTTTCCCAGTGAACTCATCCTCGTATGTATATACGCATATATGTATGTGTGCAGTATTTATAAAGCGTGAACCTGGTCAGTGGAAAGCTGTACATTGTCAAAGGCAATTACCACTAACTGTTCAGTCTAATGGAGGCTGGGGCACAGTTAGTTACCTTCCATGTTGAAACACTAAAGTGCTTTGAGTCTTGCTGGTGCTCTTCTGGGGGCTCAAGTGACAGCTTGGAGGATGAGATGGATGACTCTGCAACTGTTTCATGCTACACCAAGTACAAACAATCTCTTGGAGACAAGTGTGGTACTTGTGTAGTTTGAACCTAGCAGAACTTTGTACTAGGTCCAGGACAAAGGTGACTAGAATGGCATGCGATCCGCTTGTGCGAGAAACCCTTGAGGGTTTGTATAATATATTACAATATTGGAGACCATAGCTAAACAAGGTATTTGCTGTCCGGTTTGCTAAAAGTGAATGCACACTCATCCGAATATTAAAGTCATGGCACAAAAAGGCCGTTGGAGCAGCAGTGTTCATTTGAAGGTAGTTACATTTTCACAGCACAATACCTGTTCGGTAACATTCCTTTCTTACTGGAAACGTATCTCCTAGTACACTATCAGAGCCGCTGGGCCGTGGCGGAGTGCGGGCGCACACCAGCACAACCACTTTAACAACACTCAGTGGGTCCTGGCCTCGGTAGTCGTTGTTTCTGCCTTTCTGCACCCCCGGTTCACGTTGTATAGTTGTTTGTGTGCTAATACACGGCCTCTTATGTTGCTTCATTGCAACTCTCCATTGCTATTGTGATTGTTTGTGTGGCAATACATTTCCTGATTCCAAACTGTCGAACAGATCTGTAGGAGGTCCATTGCGACAAACTGTGAGGAAATGCAGTGGAACATGAACAACGGCGGCAACCGGCGTGCATCGGCAGTTGGCAGTTTACAGTGTGCTCTGTCAGGCCAGTGACTGGGCACTGTTGTGATAAAGCAGGTGAACTGCAAAATGTACATCCAAAAGGGGCCCCGATGCAGTGGGATAATAGAAAGAGAGGAAGGACTGCTAGAGCCAAGATCAACTCCTAAACGTCGCCTGCCCGTGCTGGTTGTTTGCAGTGCCGCCACCCGCGCTATTTTTGGGATGCAAAGTGTAAGGTACGTTATTTTTTCATAGTCTAGAGGATCATTAATAACAAAATACCTATATACTATACTTAAGATGCGATGTAACTGCTTTGACTTGGGAAAAGGTAAAGCAGATACTGAAAGGAATTCATTGTGACTGACGGCAAAGGCTTTTCTTGAATTGAGCGTTTATATATCATGCACTGAGGTGTCCTGGGATGTTATCTAGTGAAGGGACGTGGTAGGTTGTAAGCAGAATCATTTTTAAACTGATTGTAACTCTAGCATCAGTTCCACGTGGTCCGAAATACAGAAGGAAAACAGCACAGCTTTTTTCAGTGCCCCCGGGACCTGGCCCACAAGCGGGAGCCCGCGCTTCGGTTTTTTAAAATTTTCTCGGCCGGATTTGCGCACCCACCGCGAATTCGGCCGATTTAAAAATGCAGGCCTAGGGTTCAGGGTGTTTCTACCCTGCCCCCTTTTCTTTTTACTCACCTTTTTTTTCTGTTTTCTTGTGACTCGGTTCCACAGAGTCACATGATGGCTGCCAACACTTCCTGGTTTGGAGTGTTGACACCCAATTAGAATAAAACTTGTGGTTGGGAGGGTCCGCGGATCCACCGCGCCTCTAGATATTTATATTTTTATTTTTTTAATTTCTCAGCAACTACTGAACGGATTTATACAATTTTTTAAAAAGTTGCTTTCTGAGCCAAGCAGTACCTTTTTACCAAATTTGGTGTAATTTCGTTCAGCAGTTTGGGCTGTAGCCTTGACTAAAGTTTCCTGTGGGAAATTGATTTTTTGACTCTTATTTTTTGAATTTCTCATGACCCACATGGCGGCTAAGCATGAAAAAAGCGCTTGTGTTTTTTTAGATTTTTTGCTGCAAATACTCGTGATTTCGCAGCAAAACCTTTTTTATTTTTAAATGCCTTTTTGCCTAGATGCGGTCCCTGGAAGACCCCAGTACAAGGGCTATGGAATACCCTGCCCCCTTTTCTTTATTTGTAAAATGTTTTGGAGTGGGCTCGGCCGAGTCCCAAAATGGCTGTCAACACTTTGTTGAAGTGTTGGCAGCCAATCAGATCTCTGCACAGGATCGGTAAGATTCGGGGAGGGTTGTAGCCTCTATATATACAAATTTTGTTTTCTTTTAATATCTCAAAAATACTGGACAGATTTACACCAAATCACAAAATGCACTCTTTCTGGACAAAGAGCTAACTCACTGCCAAATTTGGTGTTAGTCCGTTAAGTGGTTTGGGTTGTTGTCCTGTCTAAAATCCCTATGGAAATTATCATGAGAACCACATTTTATTACCCCGCCCTCTTTCTCAGCTCCACTTGACGGATCAACTTTCCATGCACAAAAAGACCCACCAGCACCCTTTTTTAGGGAATGTCATGAAGATTTGTCAACTGGCACCAAAGATATAGGGACGTCAAAAAACGTTTTTCCTATGGAAACTAGGTCCAAACTATAGCTACCTCTATTATCTACTGGCGGTCGCCAGTAGGTAGTTATAGTTATGACCTATTTTCCATAGGAAATCCGCAACATTCTATTCCCAATAAGTCTGGCGCCGGTTGACGAATCTTCCCGAAATTTTCCAAACCTTTGGCCAGCTCCGCTCCACTCCTACCCTGAAAGTTTCGTGGTGATTCGTCAAGCGGGGGACGAGAAAAAAGGGGGGTCCCAAAACACGTTTTCCCCATGCAATTTCCCATAGGATCTGTTGTCGCAGCTACAGCCCGAACCGCTGAACGGAATTACACCAAATTTGGCAAAGAGGTAGTCCTCAGTTCAGACTCGTGCCTTTTGCATAAATGGTGTGAATCTGTTCAGTAGTTCCTGAGAAAATTAGAGTTCAATGTACATATATATCTATGGCCAGGGAGGATGCGCGCACCCTACCCGCACCGTAAGCGCACCCTCCCCGAACCGAGCACGCACCCTCCCGATCGCGCGCTGAATGCTAATTGGCTGTCGAGTGCCTGTCTACATTCGAAACCAGGAACTGTTGGCGGCCATTTTCTGCCTCGGTAGAAGCGAGGCTGAAGAAGCAAGGGGAATAAGTGTGTAAAACATATAAAGGGGCAGAGTGGAAATACTCTGACCCTCTAGAGGTGCTTAGGGGGTCCCAGAAGGACCCTCTGGGGCCCCCTTTTAAAAAAAAAAAAAACAGCGGAATGCGTGCACGGTGCGCGCATCCAACCGTGTTTGGTGCACGGATCCTCTCGCGTTGGGTGCGCGGATCCAAGGAAAAAAGAATTGAAAAAAGACAAGAAATCATTGGTTGTATGACAACTTTCTACACTGAAAGGTAGGGTGTATATTTCTGTTTTTTAAAGGCATGATTCTTATTGGTTAACAAAAACTGATTGTAAGGAACATTATATATGATAAGCTGATATGTTGAAAAGTCAAGCACACTTGCTGTCTTGTTTAGCAACATTGTGTGCTGAACTTGTGACCTGAGTGCTCAGTGCAGTGTTCCATTACCTGTTTCTATGGTAACAGGCAGAAGGCAGATTGGGGGATGGGTTGAAATGTATTTCATTTGGAAAGGGTTGAAATGTTTAACCAATAGAAATGTGTGTTTGCTTTTGAATTTATGTGTGAAGGATTGTGATTTGATGTTTACATGTATATGTGTGGAAAATGAAAGGGAAGCTTTTCCATTCTTTGTTTTTGCTGAGAGGTGTACAGTGCAGAGATTCCGTAAAAGAAAATCTGGTGTGTGACTGATATACTTCTTAATCTACAAAACAACTTGCACGGTGAGTTTTTTAATTGTGAGGGGATGTATGTAGACTATTTTGATTTTAATCAGACTAATGTATTTCTCCTGCTAAAGTGTAGGGAGTACTTTTTTTCTCTACAATCTTATTGACAGTGTGTGTGCATTAGAGTGCATGTGAGTTAGGCTTTGACACAAAAGTGCAGTCCTGAAATATGTAGATTGTGTGCAGTTCCCTTACCACTTCCACAGTAGTGAATGATTTTTGGTAAACTCCTAGGTATAGTGGTTGTTGTCTAGAATTACACTGTGAGTCTGTGTGCATTTGGGAACCACTGTGAGAGAAACATTTGGTAACATTGTGTATTTGGTGACAGATAACTCTTTTAAAACCTGTCATGTTGTCAAGTTTTAGTAGCATTAGAAGCCAGTCTTTGCTTATGCATTGATAAAATGATTCATGCTTTGACACTAATGTGCTGTACTTTAATATGTAGATTGTGTGTAGTCTCCTTACCCCTTGCACAGTAGTGAATGAGTTTTGGTAAGCTGCTAGGGATAGTGTTGCTTGTCTAGAATCACACTGTGAGTCTGTGTGCATTTGGGAACCACTGTGAGAGAAGCATTTGGTAACATTGTGTATTTGCTGACAGATAACTCTTTTAAAACCTGTCTTGTTGTCAAGTTTTAGTAGCATTAGAAGCCAGTATTTGCTTATGCTTTGATTAAATGAGTCAGCCTTTGAGACAATAGTACAGTCCTGAAATATGTAGCTTGTCTGCAGTTCCCTTATCACTTCCACAGTAGTGAATGATTTTTGGTAAACTCCTAGGTATAGTGGTTGTTGTCTAGAATCACACTGAGTCTGTGTGCATTTGGGAGCCACTGTGAGAGAAGCATTTGGTAACATCGTGTATTTTCTGGCAGATAACTCTTTTAAAACCTGTCATGTTGTCAAGTTTTAGTCGCATTAGAAGCCAGTCTTTGCTTATGCGTTGATGAAATGAGTAATGCTTTGAAACTAATGTGCTGTACTTAAATACGTAGATTGTGTGCAGTACTCTTACCTCTTCTAGACTAGTGAATGAGTTTTGGTAAACTGCTAGGGATAGTGTTGCTTGTCTAAAATCACACAGTGAGTCTGAGTACATTTGGGTAAGGATTGTGATAGAAGTATTTGGTAACATGGTGTATTTGCTGACAGATAACTGTTTTAAAATCGGTCATGTTGTCAAGTTTTAGTAGCTTTAGAAGCTATTCTTTGCTTATGCATTGATAAAATGAGTCAGGGTTTGACACTTAAGTGCAGTACCATGTACTATTCTCTTCACTGTGCCAGAACTGAAAATTTAAAAGTTTTACCCAGGCACTGTCCTAGCAGTAGTCTGATGATTTACTCAGTTTCCAAGTACTCATGTTGTGAACCATACATTACCACATAGACTGCTTCAAATGTCTGTGCAGAATGCATGCAGTCTTCTAACATACTATACACTTGTCTTTCACATCTTCAAATCCCTAGTCAGTATCCATACAGTCCAGCAAACATCCTGTCACTCCCTTTGCACTCCTCTAGTGACCCATTCAGTACCAAGTACTAATCCATTCACTGTGTCAAAAGCCAACCACTTATAAATTCACCCAGGCACTCTCCTTGCTGTACTCTAATCATTCCGTCAGTTCCCAAGTACTCATGCAGTGAGCCAGGCCTTAGCACATAGACTGCTTCAAATGCCTATTCCCTATGCATGCAGGCCTCTAACCACCTACACAGTTGTCTTTCACACCTTCAATTCCCCAGTCAGTATTCATACACTTCTAGCAAACACCCTGTCACTCACCCAGTGTGTCTCCTTATAGTACTGTAATCATTCAGTCAGTTAGCATGTAGTCTTTTAGTGAGGTAGGCTTTAGGGCATGAACTGCTTCAAAGTAGTATGCACTATGCATGTAGTGTTTTAACCATCGTCACACTTGTGGCTCAGGGCTATAGTTTCTTAGTCAGTTTTAATATAAAATGTGTTTGTACAGTAATGGAATAGTATAAATTTGAAAGTTATTAATATACATTTATTTGTGATTCTTTTTTACAGATACAGAACAGGAGTGTTTCTCATCTGTTTGCACTCTTCTCGTCCAAGATTGTTTGGATGAAGGGTCCTTCGGTGTTTCATCATACTTGCTGTGCCGTATGAGTATTTCTTGTTAGGATCCCCTTGCAACAGAACTCTTTTGCAAATCTTGCACGTGACCAAGGTGGCATTGATCTTTGTTTGCCCCTCTGGAAAAGTAAAACATTTCCACACCACTGTAGGAAAACGTTGTGGGCGTGGTGCGTCCTCCAAAAATTCATCCTTAGATTCGGTGAATATTTTAAAGCGACAACATTTACAGTTTTTGTAAGTTAAACTTATACAATTTTGTTAGCTGTAAGCATTTTATATATCTGTGATTTGTATCTTGTGGTATTTTGTTGAGAATAGCATGTTGGGTTTTTTAACAATCTTTTTGATTGTTTTTTTTTTTGCCCGCTGTTAAGTGACGAGTACGATTGAAATCACTATTTTTAGTGAAATTTAATATATTCTGAGAACAGCAAAAAAGGCAAACAAATTACTTTGTGGAAATTATGCTGTGTTGTAAAAAATGTATTATTTCATGTTATATATTTTTTTTCTTTTCTTTCACAGATCCAAATTTAAAAATAAGCAATTTATATGAATTTAGATTGCAATGAAAATCTGAAAAAAATGTATACCATATTTTATTGCTATTACTGTGAAGGTAAGTTTAACTAAGTCTCAATATGCAGAATGAGGAGGTCTGCAAGAAGCTACAAAGATGAAACACGTTTCTAAAAACACTCTGTTTATACCTATGTAGTTTTGAAATCTGACCATAATCAGATATCATGTGACCTGCAAAAAAAGAGATTTGAGGGGTTCATAATATTTCCCATTGTAGCTATTGAAGGACCGCAATTATTTCAATCATTCGTCTTTGAACATCTTTGCAGACAAAACTCTGTGCTTACCTTCTATCATTCGCAAAGAATTTTTAAACTGGAAATGTGTCACTTTTTGTAACATAGTTATTGCGCAAGACACTCTTTCATATTTACAAAGAGAGGAAAAGGCACTCTGTGCACTTTTTATACTCCATGTAAATACAACCTCATTATGCACACCAGTTTGCGTTGAAAGGGTGTTCTATAAGTGTTGTTGTGCATGATTGCACTGAATACTCATAGAACAAGACACATGTCTAGATTTGTCAGAAATCATAAAACTCGATTTGTGTGTGAATGCTGCACCATTCTAAAATTGGTGTAGGAAAGCACAACAAGGAGAATTGTTTTCATTTCTCCACATTTTTACATCTTCAATGCATGCTAAAATGCTCAGCATACATTGAAGGAGAAAAATGCCTTTACTGATTGTTTTTGTGCAGGAAGGTGTGTCTTCCTGCACAAAAACAAACAGCACATGACACAGATATCCTTGCACTATGGTGCAAGGGTGCCTGTGTCACTACATGGCTGCAGTTGTGCAGAGAGAAGCATAGATTTGCAACATATTTATGTACATATGTTGCATCCCTGTGCTTCGGAACTACTACAGCTCACTGTAGTTAATGAGGTTACTGTGTGATGCTGCAGCACTTCCTCATAGTTCTGCACTCATACATTCACCATACGCTACTAATGCATTCGTTGAGTCAATTACGTACTACACATACATTCATCTAAACTTTCACAGACAAACAAACAAATATAGCTCTTTTTTTAAACCAGGAAAGTTAGTTCTTAGAAGAACTTTTTATTTTCTTCTTTTTTGTTTTTTAATTTTTTTGTACTTTTTGGAACAATTTTGTTATTTTTTAGTTTTTTTCAAAAGGAAAAAAGACAACAGGAGGAAAAAAACAGTCAACTTCTGCAAAAAAAAAATAAACACAAGTTTAGCACTTGTAGTTTTGCTGCGCTCGGCAGATTAGTTCAATTGACTGCTCGACGTAAAATAGTAGTTTGTTGCATTTAATGCAACTAATTTTTAGTTTTCCAAATTCTGGACGAATGTCCGGGTGAGTGCTCGATGGTGATGCTGCAGAAGTGCTTGCCACTGCTGGCTGAGGCTGCTGTTGAAGTCTTCTGCATTCCTGCTTGGCCAGGTTCACGGGATGCAGAGTCTTCAGGTGTTTTAACATACTTGTAGTCCCACAGTTTCCTCTGGAAAGCACTCTTTGACATAATTTACATGTCACTTTAGTTGAATTAGTTTTATTTTGTCCTTCTGGGAAGGTAAAAAATTTCCACACCACAGAGGTGTATCTTTCTGTGCGTGGAGGTTCCACAACAAATTCCTTATCGGACGAATGGTCTGATTCTGATGGTGGCAGCTGTGCAGAAGCCATTGTCTTCAGAAAAATTGCGGCTGTGGAAATCTTCCCCAAAAAGTTTCTTCTAGTTCTAAGGTGTGAGATGTTCGTCCAAAGAAGCTCAAAGAAGAATGATTGAAATGGGTGGGGTCTTTCAATAGTTAGAATAGGAAGTGTAATGAACCAACCAAATCTCTTTTTTTGCAGGTCACATGGGATCCGCGCACCCTGCGCTTACACATCACGCACCCAGCGCGCATCCGCGACATTCAATTAAAAAGAAATATAGGATTAGATGTAAAAATATCTTACTTTTAAGACTAGTTTAGAGTTTGTCTTCAATTAATATTCACATGAAATACATATATATATGTTTTTTTCAATGTTAAATATTTCACCGGATCCGCGCACACATCGTGTCATACACGCATATGACGCATCGCGGAAAGCGCGCATGCGTCGCATTACGTACATCGTACCCGTTGCGTATAGGCTTGGAGTCGCGTACGGGTCGCATTGGAAACACGTACCCTACGCATACCGTGCGCGGATGCTATTGCGTAGGGATCGAGAACGGTGAGCATAGGGTGCCCGAATCCCCAAAAAATTGAAAAAAACAAAAAACATAAAGTTTTGAAAATATAGTTTAAAATTAGTTTTAAAAATATAAAAAAATATTTTAAAAAACCCCAATAAAAACAAATAATATTTTTTAATTTTTAAAAGAATTAATTGTAAAAATAAGTTTAAAAAATGGTGATAAAATAGTATTTCAAAAAAACATAATTAATTAAATTGACACACTGAAATTGAAAAATATAGAAATCCAATCAAAATCATTAAACATGATATCTTTAGAGATAAGTTATAGATAGGAATTAGCATTTAAAAAACCTTTGAAATTCACAGAAAAAACTATAGGTTTCATGCACGTTATAGTTAGGAATTGGCATTTAAAAAACCTTTGAAATTCACTGAAAAAAACATAGGTTTTAAGGGCGTTATAGTTAGCTGGACATTTCCCTCGTACAAAACCCTAGAAATTCCCCCGTTATAGTTAGTTCAGCTAACTATAACTCGCGCCCCGGCAATGCACTGCTGATGACGTCACATATTGCATCACGCATGACATGGTAAGTGACATCACTGATGACATCTCAAATGACATCACTGATGACATCACTGATGGCATCATCCATGTGATAAATTAGTGCATCTTCTCACACCCTAATATAACCTTTGATACACCGACTCAAAATTTCAGACGGCCATTTTGAAAACCATAGATACTCCAATACCAATAACTACATACCCACTCATTAACTCTTAGGTCTACATACACCTCCACTCACTCACCTGTACAGTCACTAATACTTACAGTCACTCCGTACAAGACTATCATATGCATTTATACACCTATATAGATACTCACACACCGCCAATCATCCATTGAGGTACTGACACACCTAGTCAGTTGTGCAAGTAATTAAACACAGTCCAATTTACTCACCTATACAGTTAAAAACACTCAAGTTCACTTACTTATGAAAATACTAACAAATTCTGACGCTCTTATACAATTATTGATACAAGCACACACTTATCCATACAGCCACTCCCACAATCACAAACTCTCACATATAGATAGTTATATACTCTTACACACATATACACTGTGTTTCACATATTTAGTTACTGACACATGTACAACTGAGATATACATTCAATCACTAACACACCCATACATACACTCACCCAACCATACAGTCCATCACAGATGCACTTTTAAAACCATGCACCCATAGAATCACCCACTCACACATGTATGCACAGAGTCACACACACCCTACCCACACAAACACTCAGGTACCCATACAGATACTCAGACAACCAATCAATAACCCATATAGACACTCATATAGCTATTCACAAAACCATGCAGCCACTTATACACCTACACACAGACACATACAGACATTCACACAGTTTAGTCACTAGTTCTGCAGTAAGATACATTTAATGACTCACTTATAGAGTCAGTTACACACCTAGAACATCATCCATTCACACACTTGTACACTCACTCATTCTTCAACAGACCTTTCCCTATATATATTAAACATATTAAAACTGTACAGAAACACATACTCACTGGATGATGTCATCAGTGATGTCATTTGAGATGTCATCAGTGATGTCATCAGTGATGTCACTGACCATGTCATGAGTGATGTAATATGTGACGTCATCAGCAGTGCATTGCGGGGGCACGACTTATAGTTAGTTGAACTAACTATAACGGGGGAATTTCTAGGGTTTTGCACGAGGGAAATGTCCAGCTAACTATAACGCCCCTAAAACCTATGTTTTTTTCAGTGAATTTCTAAGGTTTTTTAAATGCCAAAACCTAACTATAACGCCCCTGAAACCTATGGTTTTTTCAGTGAATATATATATATATATATATATCCAACATCCAAGTTTTCCCACTTAGGAGAGCCACACACAGGTAGGTGAAACTTACGTTTTATTCATAGAAGCTGCAGCAGAGTGGAGACAATTCTTGCCAGTTATTTCAGCAGCCTGACGCGTTTCATGCTATGCAGCATTTCTTCAGAGGCAGTCCATTATAACAGCGTGTCGCACCTGGCAGTACTTTTAACATCGATGACCCGCCCCAGTGGGCGTCAGCTCCCGCTAAGCCTGATGGTCTCTGTAGTGCCAAAGTAATACTCAAGTGAGCTGCTCCACGTTGCTAAATGTTCAAAAATAAAACCACAGTGGGCCTGGAAAGAGCCGTACTCGCAGCTCGCTGCACCTTAGAACTTCTAAAAACAACCTCCTGCCTTTCGCGCTGGGAGACATGTGACTCCAACGCAGTCCGCTTCCTCTCGCGGCAGGGCTTCTCCCCCGACCGGGACCAGCCGTAACTATATCCAACATCCAAGTTTTCCCACTTAGGAGAGCCACACACAGGTAGGTGAAACTTGCGTTTTATTCATAGAAGCTGCAGCAGAGTGGAGACAATTCTTGCCAGTTATTTCAGCAGCCTGACGCGTTTCATGCTATGCAGCATTTCTTCAGAGGCAGTCCATTATAACAGCGTGTCGCACCTGGCAGTACTTTTAACATCGATGACCCGCCCCAGTGGGCGTCAGCTCCCGCTAAGCCTGATGGTCTCTGTAGTGCCAAAGTAATACTCAAGTGAGCTGCTCCACGTTGCTAAATGTTCAAAAATAAAACCACAGTGGGCCTGGAAAGAGCCGTACTCGCAGCTCGCTGCACCTTAGAACTTCTAAAAACAACCTCCTGCCTTTCGCGCTGGGAGACATGTGACTCCAACGCAGTCCGCTTCCTCTCGCGGCAGGGCTTCTCCCCCGACCGGGACCAGCCGTAACTATATCCAACATCCAAGTTTTCCCACTTAGGAGAGCCACACACAGGTAGGTGAAACTTGCGTTTTATTCATAGAAGCTGCAGCAGAGTGGAGACAATTCTTGCCAGTTATTTCAGCAGCCTGACGCGTTTCATGCTATGCAGCATTTCTTCAGAGGCAGTCCATTATAACAGCGTGTCGCACCTGGCAGTACTTTTAACATCGATGACCCGCCCCAGTGGGCGTCAGCTCCCGCTAAGCCTGATGGTCTCTGTAGTGCCAAAGTAATACTCAAGTAAGCTGGTCCACGTTGCTAAATGTTCAAAAATAAAACCACAGTGGGCCTGGAAAGAGCCGTACTCGCAGCTCGCTGCACCTTAGAACTTCTAAAAACAACCTCCTGCCTTTCGCGCTGGGAGACATGTGACTCCAACGCAGTCCGCTTCCTCTCGCGGCAGGGCTTCTCCCCCGACCGGGACCAGCCGTAACTATATCCAACATCCAAGTTTTCCCACTTAGGAGAGCCACACACAGGTAGGTGAAACTTGCGTTTTATTCATAGAAGCTGCAGCAGAGTGGAGACAATTCTTGCCAGTTATTTCAGCAGCCTGACGCGTTTCATGCTATGCAGCATTTCTTCAGAGGCAGTCCATTATAACAGCGTGTCGCACCTGGCAGTACTTTTAACATCGATGACCCGCCCCAGTGGGCGTCAGCTCCCGCTAAGCCTGATGGTCTCTGTAGTGCCAAAGTAATACTCAAGTGAGCTGCTCCACGTTGCTAAATGTTCAAAAATAAAACCACAGTGGGCCTGGAAAGAGCCGTACTCGCAGCTCGCTGCACCTTAGAACTTCTAAAAACAACCTCCTGCCTTTCGCGCTGGGAGACATGTGACTCCAACGCAGTCCGCTTCCTCTCGCGGCAGGGCTTCTCCCCCGACCGGGACCAGCCGTAACTATATCCAACATCCAAGTTTTCCCACTTAGGAGAGCCACACACAGGTAGGTGAAACTTGCGTTTTATTCATAGAAGCTGCAGCAGAGTGGAGACAATTCTTGCCAGTTATTTCAGCAGCCTGACGCGTTTCATGCTATGCAGCATTTCTTCAGAGGCAGTCCATTATAACAGCGTGTCGCACCTGGCAGTACTTTTAACATCGATGACCCACCCCAGTGGGCGTCAGCTCCCGCTAAGCCTGATGGTCTCTGTAGTGCCAAAGTAATACTCAAGTGAGCTGCTCCACGTTGCTAAATGTTCAAAAATAAAACCACAGTGGGCCTGGAAAGAGCCGTACTCGCAGCTCGCTGCACCTTAGAACTTCTAAAAACAACCTCCTGCCTTTCGCGCTGGGAGACATGTGACTCCAACGCAGTCCGCTTCCTCTCGCGGCAGGGCTTCTCCCCCGACCGGGACCAGCCGTAACTATATCCAACATCCAAGTTTTCCCACTTAGGAGAGCCACACACAGGTAGGTGAAACTTGCGTTTTATTCATAGAAGCTGCAGCAGAGTGGAGACAATTCTTGCCAGTTATTTCAGCAGCCTGACGCGTTTCATGCTATGCAGCATTTCTTCAGAGGCAGTCCATTATAACAGCGTGTCGCACCTGGCAGTACTTTTAACATCGATGACCCGCCCCAGTGGGCGTCAGCTCCCGCTAAGCCTGATGGTCTCTGTAGTGCCAAAGTAATACTCAAGTGAGCTGCTCCACGTTGCTAAATGTTCAAAAATAAAACCACAGTGGGCCTGGAAAGAGCCGTACTCGCAGCTCGCTGCACCTTAGAACTTCTAAAAACAACCTCCTGCCTTTCGCTCTGGGAGACATGTGACTCCAACGCAGTCCGCTTCCTCTCGCGGCAGGGCTTCTCCCCCGACCGGGACCAGCCGTAACTATATCCAACATCCAAGTTTTCCCACTTAGGAGAGCCACACACAGGTAGGTGAAACTTGCGTTTTATTCATAGAAGCTGCAGCAGAGTGGAGACAATTCTTGCCAGTTATTTCAGCAGCCTGACGCGTTTCATGCTATGCAGCATTTCTTCAGAGGCAGTCCATTATAACAGCGTGTCGCACCTGGCAGTAACGAAGATTTACCTACCTGTAAGCTGGCTCTTCTAAGTGGGAAACTTTTGATGTTGGATGTATAACGGCTGATCCCGGTCGGGGAAGAGCCCTGCCACAGAGGTGTGGACCGAGCTGCAGGTATTATGCAAGCAGCACTGAGGGCAGGAAGGTCGTGATGCAGGTCAAAGGGCAGCGCAGAGACTTTGAGACATTTTCCATACCCACTGTGGTGTTTATTTTTAATTAAAACTGACATTGCATTTGAGCAGCTCACTGTAGCGTTATTGCGGCACTACTAAGACCAGCAGGCTCTGGGTGAGCCAACGCCCACTGGGGCAGGTGTTAATCATTTAAAGATGCCGGTGCTCTTTGCAATGTTAAAGGAAGCCTCTGAAGAAATGCTCGTGGAGCATGAAACGCGTCAGGCAACAAATTCATTTGGACTCTGTTTTCATTGCCCTGCGCTGTTTTCCTGCACATTAAAACGAAGATTTACCTACCTGTAAGCTGGCTCTTCTAAGTGGGAAACTTTTGATGTTGGATGTATAACGGCTGATCCCGGTCGGGGAAGAGCCCTGCCACAGAGGTGTGGACCGAGCTGCAGGTATTATGCAAGCAGCACTGAGGGCAGGAAGGTCGTGATGCAGGTCAAAGGGCAGCGCAGAGACTTTGAGACATTTTCCATACCCACTGTGGTGTTTATTTTTAATTAAAACTGACATTGCATTTGAGCAGCTCACTGTAGCGTTATTGCGGCACTACTAAGACCAGCAGGCTCTGGGTGAGCCAACGCCCACTGGGGCAGGTGTTAATCATTTAAAGATGCCGGTGCTCTTTGCAATGTTAAAGGAAGCCTCTGAAGAAATGCTCGTGGAGCATGAAACGCGTCAGGCAACAAATTCATTTGGACTCTGTTTTCATTGCCCTGCGCTGTTTTCCTGCACATTAAAACGAAGATTTACCTACCTGTAAGCTGGCTCTTCTAAGTGGGAAACTTTTGATGTTGGATGTATAACGGCTGATCCCGGTCGGGGAAGAGCCCTGCCACAGAGGTGTGGACCGAGCTGCAGGTATTATGCAAGCAGCACTGAGGGCAGGAAGGTCGTGATGCAGGTCAAAGGGCAGCGCAGAGACTTTGAGACATTTTCCATACCCACTGTGGTGTTTATTTTTAATTAAAACTGACATTGCATTTGAGCAGCTCACTGTAGCGTTATTGCGGCACTACTAAGACCAGCAGGCTCTGGGTGAGCCAACGCCCACTGGGGCAGGTGTTAATCATTTAAAGATGCCGGTGCTCTTTGCAATGTTAAAGGAAGCCTCTGAAGAAATGCTCGTGGAGCATGAAACGCGTCAGGCAACAAATTCATTTGGACTCTGTTTTCATTGCCCTGCGCTGTTTTCCTGCACATTAAAACGAAGATTTACCTACCTGTAAGCTGGCTCTTCTAAGTGGGAAACTTTTGATGTTGGATGTATAACGGCTGATCCCGGTCGGGGAAGAGCCCTGCCACAGAGGTGTGGACCGAGCTGCAGGTATTATGCAAGCAGCACTGAGGGCAGGAAGGTCGTGATGCAGGTCAAAGGGCAGCGCAGAGACTTTGAGACATTTTCCATACCCACTGTGGTGTTTATTTTTAATTAAAACTGACATTGCATTTGAGCAGCTCACTGTAGCGTTATTGCGGCACTACTAAGACCAGCAGGCTCTGGGTGAGCCAACGCCCACTGGGGCAGGTGTTAATCATTTAAAGATGCCGGTGCTCTTTGCAATGTTAAAAGAAGCCTCTGAAGAAATGCTCGTGGAGCATGAAACGCGTCAGGCAACAAATTCATTTGGACTCTGTTTTCATTGCCCTGCGCTGTTTTCCTGCACATTAAAACGAAGATTTACCTACCTGTAAGCTGGCTCTTCTAAGTGGGAAACTTTTGATGTTGGATATATATATATATATATATGGAAAGGATTTTCCTGTATTATACCTCCAGGGAGTTTTTCACCAGATTATCAGAGGTTCACAGAAAGGCAGCACATCAACAGGCAAGTCCACGTCATTACTGAGGTTTGCTCAATTTCATTTTATTTTCTTCTTTTTCTTAAGAGTACAAAGCAAAGTGCATCGTGCATCAGGTGCAAAAAAGGAACGACCTACGCGTTTCGGCCAAGGGCCTTCGTCCGGGTCAGGTGATATCCAGTGAAGGGTGTTTAAATAGGGGTTGGTCAGACCCGCCCCCAGTTAACAACACACCCAAATTTTTTTGTGTGTAAGAAAGTAAAGGTGCAAAATAACAGAATAGTGATAAACATATTTGTGCAAACAAAACGTTCTTAAGGTGTGACATAAATGCAAACAAATGTATGTAAACAAGTAAAGTACTTAGTTGGCATTGTATAACATGTCAAATATGTATAAGTATGTATACTTTTTTCATTACAATGTAAAGTACGACAAAAATGAAAAAAGAAAAATGAGACATATAACCATGTGAAGTACTTCATTCCCATTGCATTGTATGTCAAATTTATAAATGTTTTGTATTGCAACGTAAAATCAGGAGAGGGTTAAAAATTAGAAGAGGAGGGGGAAGGGAAGGGGGGGGAAAGGCAAGAGAAGAAAAAGCAGCACATGATTTTGCAAAAATTTACAGGATTGCAAGTATTATATATGTGTAGATATGTAGACTAAGGATATTTGTAAGATCGATCGTAATGGAGAAGTGGGCGTGCCCTCAATACCATCAGGTATGGCTTTTAAAACCTGATGTATTCATTTGATGGTTCAACCAGATATGGGGTTTTGACAAAGGTTATGATGGATGTAACATATTAATTCTGGGAGACACAATAGTTGTTATTAGGAGTATATGTATATATATATAGTAATGTTCCACAGCATATTATATTGCATATTTGTATTATTAATTTTATCTGGGTGGCGTTTGGGTAAAGTACCAGTGCCTGAAAGTAGAACATTTGATGATGTCTCCTTAATAAAAGATTCATAGGATCAAGACCTCATTTTAGAAAATAGCCATATACTGATAAAGGAGGGTGCCACAGGTTAACAAAAAAATCCTAAGTGTACTACACAAAATTTAGTATTAATGGTAATGATTGTGCTCATATTTTGACTTCTCAAAAGATTTGTACAGATATGGAATGATGTTAAAAAGGTGATTGAGTTTACAAACATGTAGAGCTGTTAGTTTCTTGATAGTATCATGATGAGATTAAATGTCTATAAGTTCAAAAAAAGGTTCATCATAGAAAGTTGTGTAGTTCAGCATCTCCATTGAGACCCCATGGTTTTTCAGTTCCTTTGAGTATAATCCACTTGGATTCTGCTTGTCTTAGGAGACGATCACGATCTCCTCCTCTGATATTTTGGGGGATGTGTTCGACTCCGTAGTACTTCAATTTATCAAAATTACCATTATGAACATTCCATATGTGTTTTGAGATAGCATAGGAGAAATCTTTGTTCTTGGTAGCTCTCAGATGTTGTAGAATTCTCAGTTTTAGTTTGTTGACAGTGCTACCGATGTATTCTTTTCCACACTCACATTTCAGAACATAGACCACATGTGTAGTTTCGCAGGTGATTCTCTCTTTGATGATCTTGTACTCGCCGGTCAGGATACTGATTTTCTGTGTGTTCATGCCATGGCGGCAAGCTTTGCATTTTGAACATCTGAAAAAGCCCTTTGCAGTTAGCCATGGTATTTTACTACCACCTTTTTCGCACCTTTGGTGGTGGCTATGAACTAGAATGTCATTCAAAGAGGCGGCTTTCTTATATGTGATGTTTAAATGGTCTGTTGTTATTTCTTTAAGATCATCATCTTTTCTCAAAATTTTCCAATGACTTTGAAGTTTGTTTCTAATGATGTTGCTTGATGAATTGAATTTGGTGATGTATCTTATTTTGTTAGTGTCCAAGTCTTCACTCTGTACAGAGGCAGTTCTTTTGGGTATCAACAAGGTCTCTCTCTTTTGTTGCAGAGCTCTAAATTTAGCATTGTCTAGCACTACTGTTGGGTATCCCCTGATTAGGAATCTCTCATGCATTTCTTCTAATTGGAGAAGAAATTCTTTCTCTTCCGAGCAGTTCCTCCGTGCTCTTAGGAACTCCCCATAGGGAATACTCCATTTTAAGCATTTGGGGTGTGCGCTGTTTGCTGATAGGATGCTGTTACACGATGTCGATTTGCGGAAGAGTGTAGTGCAAATTTTATTGTTTTCAATGTAGACACGGATATCTAAATAATCAATCATGGTTTTACTCATATTGTAAGTGAATTGAAGTTGAAAAAGGTTGTTGTTCAAACCTTTGAGGAAGATGTTCAGATCCTCAGTATTGCCTTCCCATATTAGAAACAGGTCATCTATGTAACGGACCAAGAGTACTATGTGCTCGAACATGCCTTTGTTACTTTCAGACCAGATTTGGTCTGCCTCCCACATGCCCATGGTGAGATTTGCATACGTTGGTGCAAAAGAAGTACCCATGGCTGTGCCTTGGTTTTGTTTGTAATACTTCTTGTCAAAGGTAAATACATTGTTCGTGAGGCAGAAATGCAACATTTCTATTAGCATGTTGGTTTGTTGTAGCACATTGAGTGACCTTGTTCGAAGGAAGGATTCACAGGATTTGATACCATCTGTATGCCGAATTGAGGTGTACAATGATACAACATCAATTGTTATCATGATGTATTCCTCCTTCCAGGGTATATTTGAGATCCTGTTCAGGAAATCCATTGAATCTCTAATATATGATGGTAATCCGAGTACAAACGGAAATAGGAAGATGTCCAGAAATCTAGAGGTATTTTCCAGTAACGATCCACATGAGCTAACAATCGGACGACCAGGGGGATTGTCTAGGCTTTTGTGTACTTTTGGTAGTACATAAATTGTGGGCATGATAGGGTGTTTGATAAATAGATAACTGAGTTCATCTTCGTCTAATAGACCTGCTTGATGCCAATTTTGAAGTTTTTGATGATACGTTTTAGTGATCAGAGGCATTGGGTTTTCTTTAAGTCTCTCGTAGTTTAATGGGTCATTAAGTTGGCGTTTGACTTCTGAGTAATATTTTTGCTCATCCATTACTACTACGTTACCCCCTTTGTCGGAGGGTTTGATTACGATCTTATCATCCATTTTGAGATCGTTTAATGCCCATCTGTCATCCTGGGTCATATTACCGTATTTGTCATGGTTTTTTCTCCTTTCTTTGATGTAAATAGTCCGTAGTTCTTCGGTCATTAATTCCTGGAAAATGTCAACTCTATTGCCTGCAGGTAGTTGTGGGCAGAATCGTGATCTGGACTTGCATTGGCTACTGATGGTTAAATTCGTTTCAATTGCTAAGGTTTCACAGATCTGTGTGTTCGTCCTGTCCGTTGTATCTGCGGGTGTATTAGTATCATCTTCAAATAGCAGGTTGTGTGCTGTTGTTAAGGGCACAAGATCATGCAGCGTTAACGGTGTCAATGGTTCTGACATTTGATGAAGATTGCCTTTTGTTGGTATTGATGCAAAATGTTTTTTCAATTTCAATTTGCGGCAGAAGAGATATAGATCCACCCTGGACATAGCCAGGTCCATGTTGTTTGAAGGGACAAAAGTTAGTCCTTTATTAAGAAGGTGAAGATGTTTGTTGGTTAGTTTTTTGGAGGAAAGGTTGACTACTAGATTGTTCCTGTAATTCATTGGGGGTTTTGTTTCTTTTGATCTCTTGTTTTTTTGAATTTGCCTCTTGCCCCCCCGTCTGGTTCTTTTGGATGATTTTCCGATTTCTGGGGGAGGCCTCTTCCTTTTTCCCGTGTTGTCATTCTGACCAAACGCATTTCCCCGGAAAAATCCAAACCCAATCGATTCGTCGACGTTCCTTCTTCACCGGAACTTACTTCAGAGCTCTCTGCACTTGATATTCTGGCAGTTTCTTCACATGGTGTTGTTTGGTCAAGAGCTTGATCCATTGATTGTTTTTTATAATTAGCATCATATCTTCTTGCGAAAGTGTAGACTCTGCCTGTGGCGTAATCAATTTTATCACGTTGGAATTTCCGAATTTTCTTTTTTTGTATCTCTTCTTCATGTTTGCTCAATCGTTTTTCCATGTCCTCAAATGATTTAGTGCCTTCAGTAGTCTTCTTGAAATCTTCCAACATTTTTTCTAGTTTTTCAATTGTTTGCATGGTTTGTGATAATCTCCTTTCAGCATGTGTTATTAAAGTGTTAATTAACTTCATTGAGCATTCATTTGTATCTGATTGCCATTTAAGGAGTAGATCTTGATCCAGATCACTTAAAGTTGGTAAAACAAAAATTCGTAGGCCTCTAGGAACTCTTTTGCAGTCGATATATTTTAAGAGTAACACTTTCCCACCATTTGTTGATTTCAACCACTCTTGCTTGTTCAAGTTCCTTAAGTAGTTGTTTCGGTGAGTTTTTTAATTCTTTTGACCTAGTATCATATTGACTATGTCCCACTGTTATTTCTCCTTCATCGTCGAACATGTCTTTTAGGACTTGCTCTCGTTTTGTCCAACGGTCAGCCATCGTTTGTTTTAAGCAATGCTTGTTCTGTTTTTTTGGCAAGGAAGGTGGTCAAAGTTCTAGTTGAATTGTCTTTTTGTTTAAAGAAGATGATCGTGAGCACAATGACTGGTTAGGTGATTTTTGTTTTAGAGTGGAATTACGTTTTGTTCTTCAGAAAAGTAACCATATATTGTTTATATTAATCCCATTCGTCAAACCAAGGAATCCAAATTGAAATAATAGCGAAGAAATCAGTTCTGTGATTATTATTCTCCCTATGGATGTGTGCACCTAGCACCCGATGCTGGAAAATAATTTCAAAAAAGAAAGAAGAAGAAATTTAGCGTTGTGGCGACTTGTTGAGTAGAACGGGATTGTACGCTCCAATGGCAATGGCAACACGGATTCTTCTCCCAAGGTTGCCTCGTACTTCCCGATCAGAACTGGACTACAGAGACCAGAAGCCTTTTCGCATTTGCTGAGGTGAAGGGTATGAGCGGGCTCGGAATCTCGGACTCGGCGTTTAGTTAACGAGCGTGGACTGAGGGGCAGAACCCACCGTCGACCCCCCCTGGTGATCGGAGAGATCTATCGGTTTGTTAAAAGCCCCCAGCCCCCACCCATGACTATCCCGCCATGCCGAACGCCGTTAACCCATCACTCGTTACCTCACTCTTGTGTTGTTGCTCGGTCGCTGGTTCTGGAGACAGGCGTCGTTACTGGAAATCCCACGCTGAGATGTCGGAAGGAAAGGACGCCGCTTCAACGTCCAGGTGCTGAGCCTTCGTTGTCCGACACCACGTACTATTGGAAAGGATTTTCCTGTATTATACCTCCAGGGAGTTTTTCACCAGATTATCAGAGGTTCACAGAAAGGCAGCACATCAACAGGCGAGTCCACGTCATTACTGAGGTTTGCTCAATTTCATTTTATTTTCTTCTTTTTCTTAAGAGTACAAAGCAAAGTGCATCGTGCATCAGGTGCAAAAAAGGAACGACCTACGGGTTTCGGCCAAGGGCCTTCGTCCAGGTCAGGTGATATCCAGTGAAGGGTGTTTAAATAGGGGTTGGTCAGACCCGCCCCAGTTAACAACACACCCAAATTTTTTTGTGTGTATGAAAGTAAAGGTGCAAAATAACAGAATAGTGATAAACATATTTGTGCAAACAAAACGTTCTTAAGGTGTGACATAAATGCAAACAAATGTATGTAAACAAGTAAAGTACTTAGTTGGCATTGTATAACATGTCAAATATGTATAAGTATGTATACTTTTTTCATTACAATCACAGATGCACTTTTAAAACCATGCACCCATAGAATCACCCACTCACACATGAATGCACAGAGTCACACACACCCACCCACACAAACACTCAGGTACCCATACAGATACTCAGACAACCAATCAATAACCCATATAGACACTCATATAGCTATTCACAAAACCATGCAGCCACTTATACACCTACACACAGACACATACAGACATTCACACAGTTTAGTCACTAGTTCTACAGTAAGATACATTTAATGACTCACTTATAGAGTCAGTTACACACCTAGAACATCATCCATTCACACACTTGTACACTCACTCATTCTTCAACAGACCTTTCCCTATATATATTAAACATATTAAAACTGTACAGAAACACATACTCACTGGATGATGTCATCAGTGATGTCATCAGTGATGTCATTTGAGATGTCATCAGTGATGTCATCAGTGATGTCACTGACCATGTCATGAGTGATGTAATATGTGACGTCATCAGCAGTGCATTGCGGGGGCACGACTTATAGTTAGTTGAACTAACTATAACGGGGGAATTTCTAGGGTTTTGCACGAGGGAAATGTCCAGCTAACTATAACGCCCCTAAAACCTATGTTTTTTCAGTGAATTTCTAAGGTTTTTTAAATGCCAAAACCTAACTATAACGCCCCTGAAACCTATGGTTTTTTCAGTGAATATATATATATATATATATATAAATATATATATATATATATATATATATATATATATATATACACACACACACTCATTTGATTTCAGCCTTCCGTTTTATTTTACATTTAGGGGCCTATTCCGATCCGGGTCGGAAAGCACTCCGACCGAGTCGGATCCGGAGTGTTTTCTGACCGAGCCGGACCCCTACATTCCGACCGAGCGAGTACGATGCGCACGTATGCTGTTGGACTCGGTTCGGTCGGACTCCTATAGAAGTCAATGGGAGGCAGTTGTACGACCCGTACATGCGCTCCCATTGACTGAATGGGTACGTATCGAACAAGTGCGCCCCCTACAGTGGGTACGCATCGGTGCCATCCGCACCGTACATGCCTGTGTTGGGGAGACCCATAGGTCTCCCCCTGTGTGTGAGTCGTACGGCTGCAGGTGTCGGGGGGTCCGACGCGGACCCCCGAAGTCCGACTCCGGGAGCTTTTGTGAGCCGGACACTCCGGCTCGCTCAGGCTGTCCGACGCGTGCATCGTACTGGCTCGGTCGTGAATCGCATCCATTGCACGCCACGGTTAGCTTACGACCGAGACGTACGGAGCAGTTCGGACCCGGAAATGACTCGGTCGGTGAATTTCATGTAGCTCGCATCGTACTGGCTCGCTCGTACAGCTGTATGAGTTGGCCGGAAAACACGCGTATGGCTCGTAGTGTTTCCGGCCAGATCGCGTTCGGTGCCCTTCCGACCCGGATCGGAATCGGCCCCTTAGTCTATGCCTAGTCTTATTTTATTGACTTTATCTGTGAAGAATGTTGCCCTAAGTTGTTGATGTCGGCTTGACCGACTGCTGCAGATCTCTTTTAACAATTTGAATATATTTTGTATCTGTTTTTTTGCCTTGTTGTTTGATGAAAATGGTGGATTTTACCTTGCATACGTTCTTCCTGTAGCTCCTTCCATGTATGAAGAAGCAAAGATTATACAAGGAGGTTTTCATTAACTATTTCCAATCTAGTCCCCTGAAGTCTTTTCTTTGTGTGTTTTCTTCTTCTGAGTATCATTGGGCAGAGTATTTAGTTTGCTTCCCTTTCTTATTCAGATAGACTATATAGTCAAGGACTGAACCCACCATTTCATTACTGTGTGCAACTAGGACACACACACATTGGAATACATTTTCTAAAGATCTGAGCAGGAGTTTGCGTGGTGCAATGTTATGTTATGCAAAATGTGGTGCATATTTAAAGTACAATATAAACGTGCTGGTCGGGAAAATCAAAAGCTGAATATCCAAGGGTTACAATATTGTGACCAGAACATCAATGCTATCAAAAGGAATATTTGTGTAGAGTTTTGATATGTAACTCCACATATACGTACCTTTGTGATACATATATATATATATATATATATATATATATATATATCCAACAAATGAGCCCTCGAGCTTCAATAGGGCACACACGCTCTTCCCAACCATCCGGTTCTGCTCGCCTCGCTGATGCACGCACAGCAGTGTTCCATACAATGATTTGCTGAGTCCGACGCGTTTCAAGGCTGTTCCGCCCCTTCCTCATGGACTGTGAGCGTGAGGACACAATTACACACCACTGCATGTTACCATTCTTTTATTAACGGTAACAACCGCCCCAAGTGGGCGTGGCATAGTTCGAAGAACCCCCAGCTGCATGCTGGTAGTTGCGGTCCTCGCAGGGTGAGTATAACGTTAACCTTGAGTAGGCTGAGTCCCCACGTTATAAATTTGCACATATTAAAACCTATAGTAGGCTGGAATCATTCTGGTGTGCGCGCTGTTTTCTCCTGAGAAGAGCGTACTCCACAGAAGGGAAAGGTTTCCCCTCTAGAGCCTCCTCGTCCTCACTCCTCCTCTGGTACTGGACGTGGATGGTGCTCCTATTCACGGCCAAGGGTAGCCGTGTAATATGGTATCCAACAGATGAGCCCTCGAGCTTCAATAGGGCACACACGCTCTTCCCAACCATCCGGTTCTGCTCGCCTCGCTGATGCACGCACAGCAGTGTTCCATACAATGATTTGCTGAGTCCGACGCGTTTCAAGGCTGTTCCGCCCCTTCCTCATGGACTGTGAGCGTGAGGACACAATTACACACCACTGCATGTTACCATTCTTTTATTAACGGTAACAACCGCCCCAAGTGGGCGTGGCATAGTTCGAAGAACCCCCAGCTGCATGCTGGTAGTTGCGGTCCTCGCAGGGTGAGTATAACGTTAACCTTGAGTAGGCTGAGTCCCCACGTTATAAATTTGCACATATTAAAACCTATAGTAGGCTGGAATCATTCTGGTGTGCGCGCTGTTTTCTCCTGAGAAGAGCGTACTCCACAGAAGGGAAAGGTTTCCTCTCTAGAGCCTCCTCGTCCTCACTCCTCCTCTGGTACTGGACGTGGATGGTGCTCCTATTCACGGCCAAGGGTAGCCGTGTAATATGGTATCCAACAAATGAGCCCTCGAGCTTCAATAGGGCACACACGCTCTTCCCAACCATCCGGTTCTGCTCGCCTCGCTGATGCACGCACAGCAGTGTTCCATACAATGATTTGCTGAGTCCGACGCGTTTCAAGGCTGTTCCGCCCCTTCCTCATGGACTGTGAGCGTGAGGACACAATTACACACCACTGCATGTTACCATTCTTTTATTAACGGTAACAACCGCCCCAAGTGGGCGTGGCATAGTTCGAAGAACCCCCAGCTGCATGCTGGTAGTTGCGGTCCTCGCAGGGTGAGTATAACGTTAACCTTGAGTAGGCTGAGTCCCCACGTTATAAATTTGCACATATTAAAACCTATAGTAGGCTGGAATCATTCTGGTGTGCGCGCTGTTTTCTCCTGAGAAGAGCGTACTCCACAGAAGGGAAAGGTTTCCCCTCTAGAGCCTCCTCGTCCTCACTCCTCCTCTGGTACTGGACGTGGATGGTGCTCCTATTCACGGCCAAGGGTAGCCGTGTAATATGGTATCCAACAAATGAGCCCTCGAGCTTCAATAGGGCACACACGCTCTTCCCAACCATCCGGTTCTGCTCGCCTCGCTGATGCACGCACAGCAGTGTTCCATACAATGATTTGCTGAGTCCGACGCGTTTCAAGGCTGTTCCGCCCCTTCCTCATGGACTGTGAGCGTGAGGACACAATTACACACCACTGCATGTTACCATTCTTTTATTAACGGTAACAACCGCCCCAAGTGGGCGTGGCATAGTTCGAAGAACCCCCAGCTGCATGCTGGTAGTTGCGGTCCTCGCAGGGTGAGTATAACGTTAACCTTGAGTAGGCTGAGTCCCCACGTTATAAATTTGCACATATTAAAACCTATAGTAGGCTGGAATCATTCTGGTGTGCGCGCTGTTTTCTCCTGAGAAGAGCGTACTCCACAGAAGGGAAAGGTTTCCCCTCTAGAGCCTCCTCGTCCTCACTCCTCCTCTGGTACTGGACGTGGATGGTGCTCCTATTCACGGCCAAGGGTAGCCGTGTAATATGGTATCCAACAAATGAGCCCTCGAGCTTCAATAGGGCACACACGCTCTTCCCAACCATCCGGTTCTGCTCGCCTCGCTGATGCACGCACAGCAGTGTTCCATACAATGATTTGCTGAGTCCGACGCGTTTCAAGGCTGTTCCGCCCCTTCCTCATGGACTGTGAGCGTGAGGACACAATTACACACCACTGCATGTTACCATTCTTTTATTAACGGTAACAACCGCCCCAAGTGGGCGTGGCATAGTTCGAAGAACCCCCAGCTGCATGCTGGTAGTTGCGGTCCTCGCAGGGTGAGTATAACGTTAACCTTGAGTAGGCTGAGTCCCCACGTTATAAATTTGCACATATTAAAACCTATAGTAGGCTGGAATCATTCTGGTGTGCGCGCTGTTTTCTCCTGAGAAGAGCGTACTCCACAGAAGGGAAAGGTTTCCCCTCTAGAGCCTCCTCGTCCTCACTCCTCCTCTGGTACTGGACGTGGATGGTGCTCCTATTCACGACCAAGGGTAGCCGTGTAATATGGTATCCAACAAATGAGCCCTCGAGCTTCAATAGGGCACACACGCTCTTCCCAACCATCCGGTTCTGCTCGCCTCGCTGATGCATGCACAGCAGTGTTCCATACAATGATTTGCTGAGTCCGACGCGTTTCAAGGCTGTTCCGCCCCTTCCTCATGGACTGTGAGCGTGAGGACACAATTACACACCACTGCATGTTACCATTCTTTTATTAACGGTAACAACCGCCCCAAGTGGGCGTGGCATAGTTCGAAGAACCCCCAGCTGCATGCTGGTAGTTGCGGTCCTCGCAGGGTGAGTATAACGTTAACCTTGAGTAGGCTGAGTCCCCACGTTATAAATTTGCACATATTAAAACCTATAGTAGGCTGGAATCATTCTGGTGTGCGCGCTGTTTTCTCCTGAGAAGAGCGTACTCCACAGAAGGGAAAGGTTTCCCCTCTAGAGCCTCCTCGTCCTCACTCCTCCTCTGGTACTGGACGTGGATGGTGCTCCTATTCACGGCCAAGGGTAGCCGTGTAATATGGTATCCAACAAATGAGCCCTCGAGCTTCAATAGGGCACACACGCTCTTCCCAACCATCCGGTTCTGCTCGCCTCGCTGATGCACGCACAGCAGTGTTCCATACAATGATTTGCTGAGTCCGACGCGTTTCAAGGCTGTTCCGCCCCTTCCTCATGGACTGTGAGCGTGAGGACACAATTACACACCACTGCATGTTACCATTCTTTTATTAACGGTAACAACCGCCCCAAGTGGGCGTGGCATAGTTCGAAGAACCCCCAGCTGCATGCTGGTAGTTGCGGTCCTCGCAGGGTGAGTATAACGTTAACCTTGAGTAGGCTGAGTCCCCACGTTATAAATTTGCACATATTAAAACCTATAGTAGGCTGGAATCATTCTGGTGTGCGCGCTGTTTTCTCCTGAGAAGAGCGTACTCCACAGAAGGGAAAGGTTTCCCCTCTAGAGCCTCCTCGTCCTCACTCCTCCTCTGGTACTGGACGTGGATGGTGCTCCTATTCACGGCCAAGGGTAGCCGTGTAATATGGTATCCAACAAATGAGCCCTCGAGCTTCAATAGGGCACACACGCTCTTCCCAACCATCCGGTTCTGCTCGCCTCGCTGATGCACGCACAGCAGTGTTCCATACAATGATTTGCTGAGTCCGACGCGTTTCAAGGCTGTTCCGCCCCTTCCTCATGGACTGTGAGCGTGAGGACACAATTACACACCAACGTGGTGGAATGCGTGTGGTGAAAATTCAGTAATCCTGATAAGAGTGGGAAGTTAGTCATATTGTGTTTTGGCTATGGTCGATATCACGCTAGATGCAGTGATATCAATAGTAATATCCTGTGCATCTACACTTAACCCTCCAATAATTATAAGAGATGTACCAATATATTATTTCCCATGATAGTGGATTTGTTTTAATTTAGACAGATTTACGTATATTTGCACCAAAGTTTAAGGATTCTCCCGTTTAAACTACGAGTCTGTCTTCCATGGTACTGTGGCTGTAGTCACGTCACGTGATTTGGGACGAGCACGTAAGCATGTAAATAAGGTTTCGAAATATGTACGAACAGTTGGTGAACAAGCCTGCTGGGCAGGCGAAACGTTTTTTCAAACCGGCTGAGTAAGCAATAAAACTCTTTTTGAACCTGGACACGGCGTCGTCATCCTTTGACTTTGTACAGAGGACTTGGTTATATATATATATATATATATATATCTGTGCACTTACCTCTTCAGTGATATTTTTGACAATAATTTGGTCACAATATTGTGAACCTTTGATACTCAGTCAGTCAGTCATTATAACTTTATTTCACCACTAAATATGGCATAAAAAGTATTCTAAGAACAATCAATTACAATTTAAATATTAAAAATACCAAAAGATATGCATAGCGTTAAAAAAGTTAAAACCGCACAAATAGTAAAATGTATCTCATCATTAAGACATTCATCCTTTGCATTGCCCCTCTCTCTATATAAACAAACAATAATCCATATGCAGTTAATGTGCTATTAGTTTTCTTCTTCTTATGGCAGACAGGAGGAATGAGGCTACACAATAACAAACAAAAGGCTGTGACAATAGTCGCAGATAATACAACACTGAACGACATTGGCTAAAGTTAAGTTTATGCATAAATGGTAAAATATATATTTTCCTTTCTTCCACGTATAAGTCACAAAAGAACAAGAAATGGAGGTCGTTCTGGGGGCCTTGACCATCACATAAACAAGGTGGCAGTACATTAATTGGCAGGATGGCCTGGCATCAAGGGAATATATTGCAATCAGAATTGCAGCAATACGTATCTGTGCTGATAGTTGGAGATTGATTTTAAATATGAAAACATAAAATTATCTATCCTCAGTGTTAAAAGGTATTGGTTAATCATAAAATGTGTGCAGTACCTCTCCCATCTATCGCTGCTCAATTTGTTCAATAATTTAGCTTTCAGCTCTGTTCTATGGAATGCCATGCATGATTCGGGGTCTGTAAACAGATTTCCGAGGGCGACCGCTTCTATGTTGGATTGAATATATTTCAGCCACCATATTCTAGATATCCCATCTAGCTTCAGGCAATCTTTTACAATGTCCCTGGTTAGATTGAGTGTTTCTGTGTTCCAGGTTGAATGCCATAGTAAGATTATGGCAATTCGAATCTGGTCTGTAATATAGGCGAGAATAAATTTGCAGTGTACATTGTGTGAAGAGCTGGATTGGGGAAGAGAGCCTAGTCTCCTCAGAAAATTATTCTCTAAAATTTGGAGTTTAAATATATTACATAGACCCCATATAGCTGCCCCATATTTTTCAACTGACACTACCTTTGTCTGGTAAATGTTTTTTATAGTGTCAGTTGGTTTTGAACCAAGCTTTTTTATAAAGCTGAAGAGCCCTCCAATGGTTCTTTCCATTTGCAAGCCCCTGTTGATTACCATACCTTGCCAATTATTCTCCCTGTCAAAAGTAACCCCCAGGTAATTAAAAGAGTCCACAACCTCAAGCGTTTGCCCTTCAATGGACATTTTGGGATATTTCTTCAACTTTTTGCCTGCCACAAGAACAAAAGACTTTGATTTATTTACTTTTAGGGCCAAGTATCCCATAAAGCTTGTATAATCCCCTATAAGGTTTTTGAGTCCATTGTTGGTATGGAACAAAAGCACCACGTCAGCTGCATGAAGCAGGACACAGAGAGGGGATGAATTAACAGTGGGAACGTCCCTAGTGGATCCCTTCAGGGTCTGCTCTATGGCGTTAGTGTATAATGCAAACAAGAATGCATCCCCGTTTTACACCTGGAGTAATGTTAAAGTTTCTCGTGCACTCACCCTCTTTATCATATCTGATGGAAGCAGTAGAGTCACCGTACATCCCACGAATAAAATTAATAATCTTTACGTCGGCTCCCATTTCTTCCATAATGCTCCACAGCTTGGAATGGACTACACAATCGAAAGAGGCCAACAGGACCATAAAGGCCATGTACAGATGGCCGGTCTTGGCCGTGATGTATTTAGCTATAATCATATTAAGATTTAGACATTGTTCCCTTTCTTTGTCTAAAACCATATTGTGAGGGTATTATGATGTTCCTTTCAGTAGCCCATTCCCCCAATCTGTTTAAGCCGGCCCATTAATTTGGTCAATAATGAGATTGGTCTGTAGATTTTTGGGTTGGCACGTTCCCCTTTTAAAAAAATGGGTATTATAACTGTCTTCTTCCAAGAGGGTAATACACCCATCCTTGTTATAACATTAAAAACGTTAGTAAGGAGTGGGGACCTAAGTTCCTGGTTATCTAGGAAGAAATCTACCGGGACACCATCAAGGCCCAGTGCTTTTAGCCTGGTACACTGTGTCAAGGTGAGATTCATTTCTTCAAGGCTAAATGGTAAGAGGCTTTGTAGGGGGGGTACTGGTAGAACAATAGACAGAGTGGGTGCCTCACCATCATTCCCAAATACTATTTCAAAGTGGGCCACCATGGTATCTTCCGGTACATGCGTATCTAGGGTAATGCTTATGTCTGCTTTTAAAAAAGGGGCATTTATTACACAGCAGAACCCTTTGCTATCACGCATTACAGCTGTGCTTTGTAATTTCTGCCATGCCTCCTTTTTCAATGCCCGTAGTCTTGCTGATCTCGCATATTTGTATATATGACGAAGGGATCTCACCAGGGTGATGTTTTGTGGGTTCGATCACAAAGCCGTATGGAGTAATCTTAGGGATTTTGAACAAGCACCATCAAACCAACGTACCTGCCTTTTTTTGTTGTGTGTTTCGTACAAAGTAAGCTCTCTTTGGTTTCTACTAAAATGCGATTAAAGGTTAAAAGTGTTGTTGTATCAAATGGATTTAAATCTAAACACATCAATTTCTCCTCTCATTTTGAACAGAACACCTCCAATACAATTTTGGCTATTAACTTTTTTCCATTTTAGAGTGACTCCATTTTTCTTCCCAATAAGTGGTCTGGGTAAAGGATTCTGAGTAGATTTTGGTCTTTAGGCACATTGCATATACGTAGTGATCGCTGCATGGTCACTGAAAGCGTAGAAAGTTATTTTTGTATGCAAGAAACACAATAGTCTCAGATATCAGTAAATAGTCTAGCACTGAGTAGTAGGTCTCAGAGGAGAACATAGGATCTAGCTGGCCTGAGGTTAATACTTTCAAGATTGAGGGCTATTAATAGTCTATTCAGACTATCTCCATACTCAGTATGTTTAAAATGAAGAGGACACTCCCCATTATTAGCAATAATATTGCAGGCTGTAGTGGCCATCTGCCTACAGTTATGGGAGTTAAAATCACCCATCCAGATTATATCAAGATTTTTGGGATGGGAGTTAATGAGCAGGTTAATATCCCTTTTCAGGGGGGCTAATACTGATGGCATATTAATATCAAAGTTGTTGTTATTGAAAGCTATAATAATCCAATCCCACCCTTCCTGCTCTTTGGATACTTCACATAATAGTAGGTGATAGTAAGGTGAGGTGGCTGCAAACTTCTTTATTTTAGGTCCCGCGATGTTAGACACAAGGGTTAATAGCCCCCAACTATGTCGACCAGCAGCAGAGGGTGCTGCGTGGTTCTGGTAGGAGGAACACCCATCTATATGGATATCACCAATTTCCCGTGATTCTTGGAAGCATACGATATCATGCTGTATTACCAGTTCTAGCCAATCAGGGTCGGCTCTTTTCTGATTATAGCCTGCTATATTCCAGGACATAATTCTTTTAAGTAGTTTGAATCATTGACTATGTTTGCTATGTTGATGGTATTCTCTGGATCAGGCGGGGTTTTCGAAGAAAGTTTAGTCAATTGCATGCTTCCAGATCTCACAGTGTTGCAAACCTGTTAAACAGAGGTATCACAGGATTCACAAGATTAGTATGGACAAAAGAGTGATTTGAAAGGGCACTGGCATTTGGTACCAGATGGGTGGGTTTAAAGGGGGAAGTAAAAGGATTCGCTTTAGCCTATGCAGGTGTAATAAGACTACAAGGTTTATAAAAATAGTTTAATGGCAGTACAAAAGTCTCAGTATCAAGTGATGGAATATTGGGCAATATACTCAGCAGTTCACCCACCAAGCACTTATTGTTAAAATGTATATTGATACAATCCTCTTTTATTGCTTTCTTTGAAGGCTCCACCCACTTTATTCTTCTTTCCATTATCAATTGTTGGTAAATGTCAGTCCCACCAATGTAAAATCTAGAAATCCAATGTAGGACTTTATGCATTAGTTGCTCTGTTGTTTCCTGTTGGCTGGTCTTCAGAGTTGGGATGCTTGCTAGAATAAGTACAAAAGGACATGCAGCCAGGGGGAGAAGTCCAAAGTTTCTCCATGTTTGGGTGGTGGAATTATTTGGGAAATTCGCAGGGGGAGCGCCTGCCCATGTTCTGAGATAGTATCGCCTAAATCACTGTCTCTGGTAATGGCAATATCCATGTCCATGTCCATGTCTACTACCTCGCTATCCCTCCTCCCTTATAGTCGTATAACTGTCTGTTTGCAAATTAATGAGGAGGGAAGGTAGAGCGTTGACAGTATCTCTTCTGACTGATGCAACATCTGCTGATTGGGGATTCCACTGTTCAGATCGGAGTATGGGCCCGTTTGGTGGGTGAGAGCCTTGATGGTAGAGGAATGAGAGCTACAGAGGGGAGCTGATGGGCGGAAAGGGTTCTAGGTTGTATGAATGGACTCTGATTCCCATCCCCTGGGCCAATATCAACGTCCTTTTTCGTGAGCTGCATTAAAGACTCTTCTATTATTGTTAGCCTGGCTATGATAGGTTGCAGATGGGTTAAAACTATTGATTTTAGTTTACCAAGAAAGTCTTCTTCTGGAGTACATTGCGCAAATTCAAAAGCAGTGGGTATAATTGAGGGCGCGGATTTATCCAAGTCATTGTGGCCTTTAAGATTGCCAGAGTTTATAGTTTTGGGATTTTTTTTTATCGGGGTTCGTTTTTTAGCCCTTCGCCGCTTCTTTTTATTTGGCGGCTCTAACTCTGGCGATGACTCCATAGCACAAGTATTGGGGGGGCCCTGGTGAAATCAGAGTAAGGGGGGCAGTATTTGTGTTACCAGTTAATAAAGGAGATGGGGCTGATGATTTATTGGTTGTCATGGTGGTTCTTACCTCTTCTAAGGAGAGGCGCCGCTCCGTGAGCTCTATCTCCTATGAAAGAACATCCGCTGCTCTTCTCAGGAAACAATCCAAATTATTAGTTATCCCTCCTCCTGGCTCTGATTTTCATCTTCCTTCTAGTCCTTCCTGGCCCGGCATGATCTTTAATATTAGTTTAGGCAGTTCAGACTAAAGGTTAGGGGGATAGCTCAGCCCAGCCTCCTACCGGCGATGATTTCACCCAGGCACATGCCCAGGAGCGTCCCGTGCGCATCCCACACTGTGGGAGCTCAAGCAACCTTTAATACATGCCTCCAGGTGCTGGAAACTGGCACCAAGCAGCGGCTGCTGCGGTCGGCACTAGGGGTTTTAGTCCTCCCCTCTCCCTTCGCGTCAGGGTCTGGTGCTGGTGCTGTGGTTGGTAAAACAGGCTCCCGTTTGATACTCTGTATTCCATATTCCATAGGACAATCCACTATAAAGACCTGCAAATGCAGCAGAAAAATGTAGTTGTACCCGGCAAGCACTCACGCAAGTATTAGAAAATCTACCCCATTGTTTGTTGAACAGCTGGCTTTTACTATTGCGGTAATCACTGAACTGAGCTTGAGAAGTTAATGTCGCTCATGTAGATTTCAGTTTTTAAGGTTATCCTTGTGACTTTAGGCATTGAAATTTGATGGGAATGGAATCAATTGGGGATCACACGGATTTACCTCAATGGGCTTTAGGAGATGGACTCCCCTTCAAATGTGTGGGATATGAAGACAGCTGAGTGAAGTCATTCGCCTTCAAGAATTATCTGAGATTTGACATAGCTGGATTCTTTTGGCCTTCCGAATGAAGGCTAAAATCTCTCAGCAAAATATTGTGTTGGATCCATATGAACTGTACACATATGATAAAGACACAGTTCCACAAAAAAATGTAATTCCTCTTGTAGTTGTATTTGAGGGAGATATCTATTTATCTGCAGTAAATGCGATGAGTAAACCTGCATCTGGACATATTGAGCAGGATTCTCCAACCTTTTCTGTAATAAGAACTACTTATGTTCACTGAAAATCCTCCCCTAGCGACTAATATTATTAGGGATGCAATAGTTACCACATCAGACTGGATTACTTTAGTGGCCTCCAGATGCAAAAATTACCAGCACAGTGCATCAGACACAGTAATGTTAAAATGCATTCTCAACATGGAATGCCTCTACATAGGTAATACATAACAGCCATACTTGCAACACCCCTGGAACCAAGTTAACAATATTATTAATAAATCTCCCCAACACCATTTTATTTTTCTAACTCAAATATTATCTTTAAATATATTTTGGAAATTCCAACGATTTTTCTCCACGCAGCAGCTTAGGAGTTCTGAAAATACACATATTTTGATTCAAATACATGCTTTTCAATTTTTTTGAACAAAAAAACCCACAGAAGTTCACCAGTTATAGTTAACGGAGCTAACTATATCTTGCGCCACCGACGTGCACTGCTTATGACCTTACATATTACATCACTTATGACATGTTCTATGACATCATTTATGACTTCACTGATGACATCTCAAATGATATAATTGATGACATCATCCAATGAGTGTGCTTAAAGGGGAGGGGGCAGCGCAGCCCACTCCCCAAGCCTTTGTTAAGCCCTGGGGACCCCCATCCCCCAGGGCCATAACAAAAATTTAATGGAAGGAAGGCCACGCTGACTTTCATGGGAGCAAGATGACAAAAGGAAAATAAAGCACCCTGGGCCAATCAGAATGCTCTGTTTTTAAATTGCAGCTCCTGCGAGAGTCTCCTGAGACTCACGGACCCAACCAATCAGATTTACAATTATTTTTACACCTTAATTTCTCAAAAACTACTGAACAGATTTATACCAAATCACAAATAGCACAATCTGCTGAACTGAATTTGGTCTTATTCTGTTCAGCAGTTTTTGTCCATCTTAAAGAAGTCTAGGGAAAATGCATTGGGATTTGCATTTTGGGGCCCTCCTTTTTAATCAGCCCTCGCTTGACAGATCACCCCAAAATTTTCCATACACAAACTAGTCAAAAAGTAGTGACATTTTGGAAAGTTTCCCGGAGATTCCTCAAATGGGGCCAAAGTTATTAGCAACACAAAAAACGCGTTTCCTATGGAGCATCTGGCCTAATGATAACTACCGAGTGGGAGAATTAGTCAAATAGTGACTTGAGCAAAATACTGCAGTGCACGAGTCCTTGTATGGCCAACACTAACAGGTGCGGACGTGTTTTAGCTTGCTCTACTGTGCACATGTGGTGCTGATAAGGTGAATTATTATGGCAAGTAATACTAACGTTAATACAGCACTTCATACTGCATGTCTGCAGTTTTTATCTGCTGTAACTGACAGGAGTTGGCCTTGTTAGTAGCTGAACCGCTAAGGGGTGGGCCACAGCAGGTGCCAGTTGGGAGCCCCCTTAACATGTATGTACTGCGACCCACTACAGCATGATGACTAACTGCGGGGGCGTCAGTGTTTGTCGCACCTCTGCCTCATCACAGACAATGAAGGTTTCTTGGCTGTTTTTGCAAATGTTCAGGCTCATTTAATGTAATAAACACACACCGCTGGCAGCCTCCCTCCTCTGGCTCTCACTCTAGGGAACCAGATGTTTCACAGAAGTCTGGCTCAGGGTAGTACGTCAGTAAAGGCTGCCTCTTCTCAGGTGCTAACGATTTGAGGCTGACGGCCCAGAGATTCAAAAAACACAATTGGCTGAGGCTAAATTTGGAAACGTGCATGATTCACATTATGCTTCAGTGCAAGTCCAAAAAACAAGGACGCGGCCGTTCTAACTATAATAAGACCTATTGGAATCTGTTTGTTAATCTATACAGTCAATCGATATGTTCCAAACTAGGGACTGTTGATGTTAGGGACAGTGAGGACTACTTTTCATCAGTATACATGGTTGAAATCTCCCTGTTTACTCACATAGACTAAAACAGAACCTTGAATTGTATGTACCCTTTGTGTGTGATTTCACTATATTATCCTGTGAATTCCTGCCTTCTCGTCTCTCACTAAGCTCTGTAGTGGATGATCCTGTCTCGATTAGATTAAGGAATTTGGGGGCATATTTACAAGGAAGTGGCGGAGTGCGGCATTAGCCAACTTGGCTTAACGCTGCTCTCCACCACTTCTGAATGTAGGGCTGCACAGTATCTACAAGAGTACAGTGCAGCCTTGCGTTTCCCCCTGCGCTGGTGCTAATTTAGCTGCCTGACACCAACGCAGGCACCCTTGCACCATTAGTGCAAGGGTGCCTTTGTTGAGGGCAATGATTGTTAATGTGCAGGAAGGTGTCCCTTCGTGCACATAAAGAATTTGAAATAGTGTTTTGAAACTTCTATGTGTGCTTTTCAATGCAGCACACATAGAAGTTACAAAACGTCATTTTTTAAAAATGTTTGTTTATGGGCAGGAAGGGACACCTTCCTGCACATAAACAATCAATGGCATTTTGCTGTTTCTATATGTACTGCACAACGCAGCACTCGTGGAAACAGCAAAAACGAGGAGAAATTAATAATTTCTCCTCGTTGCACCAGGATAAGACCAGGTTTTCCCTGGTCTTAATTTTGGCGCTGTCCCATATTTACGCCAGTGTTGTAAATATGGGGCAACGTCAATATCAATGGGTGTTGTGGTGGATGGGCGTTCCACCGCCCGCCCCTTTCACGCTAAGTATAGCGTGAAAGGGTGCCTTATTTACAAGAAGGCATTAGGTCACATTAAGTGGATTAATGCCGCCTTGAGAATAAGGCAAAGTTGTATTGCAATCACAACGTCCAAAAAGTGACGTTGTGATGGCGATAGGGGCTAGTAAATATGCCCCTTGCTGTCTTGATAGTAGTTTGCCACCAAAGAGTGAGCATGCCCATTGAGAACTAGTAATGTGAAATGAGTTAGAGGCTTACAAGCAGGCCACGCTGGGCATGTGTCCTCTTTACATAAAAAAACAGAATCACAAACGACAAAAAAATGTCGCAGTGTGTTTCAGTTCCAGCAGAGAGGGCAAGGAATGAATGATCATGGAGGAGGAATGGGGTCCTGACCAAGTACATCGGATTTGATGCATAATGGCAGACGGCCTCGGTAGCTTGCACAGCACTTGCTCTCAGTCTCATGGGTATCTTTCGCAAGCACTACATATTCATGTTCTAATTTCGCATATGTGCCTGGTACTAATTCAATTGACAGGGTGTGCTATACCATCACACTTACTCATTCTTAATGTACCAATCAGCTGCTAAATAGTGCACCCAAGTTGGGTTCTCTGTCAAGTGGCCATGCCAGATCAAACTTGTGTTAACTCAACACATCATAGCCAGAAACTGCAAACCTGCTGCACTCAATATGGCATTTGTCTCACTAACCCTCAACATGTTTTCCCATTCTACGTGTCTTAGAAAACAAATCTGATGGATCACCTAAGGGCAGACTACGGGCAAGGTCCATAGATGCTCCTTTACACGCATCGCCACCCAACGCCCATGACAGTGTATAATCAGGTCTGTTTGCCGACCTTTCACACCCTGCGTCACCCCATTTCCCCACCTTAATCTCCATTCAATTCCCAACCTGCCTGTGTGTGCCCATCTCAGTGTTTCTTCCTGCAGCTCCTTGTTTTCTACAAGTGGGTAAAGGGCAGCAGGGACATTTTTCCCTATGCCTATTGATTGTACCTATTTTGAGCTTCAAATGGCTTGACATTGACCAATCGTTCAGAATTGCTGACTCTACCTTAAAAGCCCTATCTATTACCTTTAGCATACCTTACCTCTGATTGTCTGCTCTGCCTCCAGGCATGCTCAGTCTACAGCTAAGGGAACTGTGACTCAGGCAGTCAAATGGATTTAACAAAATAACCTTGGTGTCAAATTACTACCCATATCTCCTATAGCATCCACCCAACGCCAATGCAAGTTCAGTTGACCCACTTGCTACTCAGTGTCCAATCTTGGAAAAGTCAGTCTGGCATGAGAGATGTCATTATAACAGCTGCTTCCACATAACATCAGTCATTTGAAGAACTACACCATTAAATTGTATAATAGGGGGGGCGCGGCCGACACGTCAAGATGGCGGTCGCACTTTAAGAGTGCTCCGAACCCTCCGTCATCCGTGTCAAAATCCGCTGTCATCAGTGCCCCTACAAAGCCCCCATTGGTCCCCTGCCGTGCCTACTGCGGTAGGGAGTGCCTTGCGTGGAGAAACAACTCACGGGGCTGCCTGCTGTGGGGTTCATTCACCCAGAGTCTGGCCTGCTGGATCCCAAAATGGCGGCGCCCGTTTCTCGAGCTTCGCCACTCTAACCTCGCTCCGACTCCCCCAGCCTATTGTCGGAGGCCCTCCGGTGCAGTGGGCTGTCGGATTGAGCAGTGCCTGCCCTGGTCACAAGTGGGGTTTGGGCATTTGACACCCTGATCATGGAAGCGGCCCTCCCTTCCCCTGCCCGACCATGTCTCCGCCTTCCTTGGCCCGGCCTGCGGGACTGCGGGCGACAGTGGCGGTCTGCACTGTGCATGAAGGGATGATCGGCTGCTATATCGAGCGGCGGGGGCCCCGAGATCTGCCTTCCATCCTCCCGTTCCGGGACTGACTCCGGTCTGGCCCTCCTCTTACTGTCTTGACAGGAAGGCTCTGGTGTGATTGGGCTCGGCCACACTTGGGACCTGGGGAACGGGATCTGCCCGAGCTGTCCCCGATGCTCCCGGGGCCTGGAGGTGTGGGGCCTCTACCTGGCTGCTGGCGAGATTGTCAGGTCTGAGTTCCTGATTCCCACACTCGCTGTCACAGTCCCGGGACCTCTCATCCTTCAGAGGTGCTGTGAGGGCGGCCTGCGCAGCACTTGGCCACTCTTCTGCTTCATGTCCGGTGGTGGAACCCTGCTGAGTGGAGGTGGGTGAGTGCACTCTATCTGTGACGGGGGCGCGTGGGGGTGTTTCCTGGCCTGGGCCCCCCCTCCCCTCGACTTGAGCCCGAGTTGTCGCACCTTGCCTCGCCCCCGGCTTCTGTGATGACCTCCCTTTGAGGCCTGGGCCACCCTGGCCCCTCCCAGCTTGCTGTATCGACGCACCACTCATTTGCTCCCTCCTGGCCCTCCGCATACCTGGGTGGTTCATTGAACTAGCGGTCATAATGCTTGGCCCTCTGCTGCTTGGGACCTCACAGGACTTGGCTTTGCGGACCAGACCGGGGCGACGCACCAGGTGCTGGGACCCACTTACTGGGATGTGGAACCGGCCACATATATCGAATGCCGTGGGGCCCTGGGTGTGGGTCCCCTTTTCGGCTCCTATCCTCGACCTTGGTTCTGGAACATCCCAGGTGCAGAAAGTCACTGATTGGAGGGTGGACTCAGCCGCATTTGTCAAGCGGCGTGGGGTCCTGGAGGTGGGCTCCCTCCATCGCTCCTTATCCTTGACCCCTCCCCTGCAGCACCCCTGATGTCATGGTGGACCTCCGTCAGTAGAGCCCATGCGGCTGGCTCTGTGGCTCCTACCCCAATAGCGCTCCCGCCATCGTGGGTAGAGGGGGCAGTATTGGCCACATCCATCGAGCGGCGTGGAGTCGTCAATACCGGGGTCCCCCCGCTGGCTCATCGCCCCGGCGCTACTCCTGGAGGGCCCGGACTGGGCCCTGCTGGCCTCAGTCACCTGGACCCGGGCCTCGAATACGTCTCGCCAGGACCTGCGGGGGGAGGTGGAACTGGCTGCATTCATCGAGGGGCGAGTGCCCCAAGATCCGAACCCCCTCTGCCATCTCCCCCACCCCCATTTGACCTGGTGATGCCCTCTCCGGGCTGAGTTAGCCTTTGTTCTTTGTGGATCGGCCACCACTTCGGGCGGCGAGAGGTGGAGTGTCCAGACCTGCTTTCACCAGTGACTGGCGTTGGTGGGCTTGCTCGGTGTTGGTTCCGGTGCCCGGGCCTGAGTATCGATGGCTTGGGTGTTGGGTCTCCTCCGCTGGGGTCCGTCTGCCCCGGAACCTCTACCCCTTAGCCGGCTGGACTACCTGGATTCCACACTTACAACCGAGATGGGTAGAGACCTCGCCCCGAAGACACCCGCTCCACAGACTCAAACTAAAATGGACCAGTACACCACCGCCGAGTGTAACTCCATGGAGGGGGCTACCGGCAGTTCCCCCATTGCTGGGGGTGACATTTCGACCATCCTGCAAGCTATCGGCATCTCCCAGGCCTTGGTGGAGAGCAAGATCAGCGAGTTCCTGGTGGACATGGCCCTTATCCGCCAGGATCTTCGCAAGGCCACGGCGAGAATTTCGGAGGCGAAGTTGTGCCTCTTCACAGCCGAGGATGAACTAGGACAGTTGAAAACCCAAGTAACCCACCTGCAGAATCAAACCTCGGAACTGCACCGTCGAGCGGAAGATGCAGAAAACCGCTTGCGGCGAAACAACCAACGCTTAATCGGTTTCCCCAAAGGGGTAGAGCAGGGGCGAGCAAACGCCTTAGTGGAGACTTGGGTGAAGTCATGGATACCCAAAGACGCTCTCTCTGTGTGGTTTGCAGTCGAGCGCGCTCACCACTCCCTGGCACCTAAACCTCCTCCCAGAGCCCCATCCCGTCCCATCATCATTCAAATTCTCAACTTCTGGGACAGAGATTCTATCCTCAGAGAGGCCTGGGCCCAGGGTCCCCGGAAATACTAGAACAATGCTATCATGCTCTTCTACACAACAGAGGTGCAGGCCCAGCGTCGCATGTATGCAGATGTCAAACAAAAACTACACACTCTGGGATTGCGCTATGGTCTCCTCTTCCCGGCCCAACTCAGGGTCGTCTTTCAGGGCAAGACACTATTTTTTGACATCCCACAGGCTGCCTGGACTTGGACTTGGCTCACTGACCTCTGCGAATCTGATCCGCTTCCCCTCCCACCCTGTCTGAACCTCCACAAGCACGTTTATCTCCTCCCAAGCCACAGCGGAGACACACCCGGTCCCGCAAGAGAGGGGATCGGCAAGGGGGGACAGTGCGATCGATGGGACTCGAGTCCCAGTTATTGATCTCTTCCGAGGCTCCTCCAGCTCTCCACAACAACAGCCGAGCCAGCTCGCTGAGCGACCTGGGCCATGGCCAAGACCCACCTGGGACCTTGCGCCCCGCCTTGTCAGACTTCGACCTGTCTAGAAGCCCCACGCTCCAGGGATCTGGTGAGGATGCAGGACTCTGATTTGTGGAGACCTACGAGGCCGGAACTGAGGCAGAACTCTTACAATATCTTAAATCAATCAGCAGCTGATGACACTGTGACATCCAGCAGTATGGAGGGGTCCATCATTGTCACGAACTGCCCTGCTAAACATTTTAGCTTAGCTACTTGTTATTGTTAATTGACTTTCTTCAGGGCGACAGATGCTTCAGTTACACAAGTATAGGGTGGGGTGGTAGGGCCGTTGTCCTCCGAATTGTTTTTGTCCTGGCTACGTTTGAGCCTCTGTTTCATGTTTTTAACGACAACCTACCTATTGCACACAACACTGCCATCGACAGACAACATATCACCTTGCACATGCCACACCTTTCTATCCCGGCCGAGATGCACCGCCCCCTTGTGACCTGGACCCCTCCGGTCCTCTCTGCCCTCACTTCGCGTACTATCTAGATGCCCACCGGTGGTAGACCCCTCCATGTTCTGTCTTGGAACATGAACGGCCGGCTGGATCGTATCAAACTTGCAGCGGTCCTCAAATACGCCCAACGCCACGCCCCCGATGTACTCCTTCTTCAAGAGACTCATCTCATGGGAACCCACTGCCCATTTTTAGCAAGATACGGGTTTGACAGGGTGTGGCATTCTGGTTTCACGCGAGGCTCCCGGGGGGGTGGCCATACGAATCCGGAAGGGCCTTCCCTTCACCCCTGTACAAGTGACGACCGACACACAAGGCCACAATGTGTCCATTTCCGGTAGACTTGAGGGTCACGTCCTGAACCTAATCTCAACATACATTCCACCTGCCACACTCCCCTCCACTCTCCATCACCTTACAGGTGTAATCTCCACCCTGCCCCTGGGTCAGACAGTAATTGGGGGCGACTCTAATGCAGTTATGCAACCGTCACTTGACACAACTGGAGAACCATCCTTGTCACACCTCTCTCACTCCAAGAGGCTGTCGGACTGGTCAGCTGCCCTTGGTTTGTGTGACGTCTGGAGGATTAGGAACCCCTGGGGGAAACAATATACCCACACTTCGGTGGCCCACCACACTCACTATCGCATCGACTTGCCTGCCACTGATTGCCAACATATCTCGACCATCTCCATTCTCCCCCATCTCAGACCATTCAGCCATTTCGTTGCGCCTGGGGGGGCACCGCTGATGCGACGCGGATGGTCTGGCGACTAAACGCTTGTTTTCTGCAGGACGCGGAGATTAAGGGTGCGCTTGCAGTAGAGCTGCAGCATTACTTCCTCATCAATCAGGAATCGGTCCCCTCCCCGGGCACACTCTGGGAGGCCGGTAAGGCCACTTTGCGTGGCGTAGCCAGGGGCCTAGTACACACAAAACGAGCGGCGCAGACTGCTCGCGTGACCCAGCTTGAGGCACAAGCCACGCGGCTGGAACTGATTTTCTCAAACACGGCTGAAGCTCAACCCGCCAGACAGCTTGCGGCAATCCAAGATGAGATCCGCCAGCTATCTCTTGATTCTGGCAAGATGCTGTGGCGCTCCTCCGTGGCCCGTGTCTACGGATGGGGTGACAAAAATGGAAAGTTGCCTCACAATTTAGTCTCCTACCCCAAGGCCAATAGAATTATCTCCGAGATCCGAGATGCAGTTGGAACACGCCATTGCAACTCACAGGCTATTGCCCAGGTCTTTGCGGGCTACTATGCCCAGCTGTATTCAGCCCACCCCCCTGGGGCCTCTCTGGTCGACTTGTTGGGGCAGGCGGCTGTCCGATTCCCATGCTTTGCCCAGGAATAGTCGACGGACCTCCATCTCCCCTTCACCCCAGAGGAGATACATGGGGCCATCTCCCTGTTGCACTCTGGGTAGACACCAGGCCCGGATGGCTTCCCACAGGAGTATTATGGAGCCTATAGGGACTTGTTTGTGCCCCATTTGGTGGACCTCTTCCAGCATGTGGCCGAGGGCTCCTTTCCCCCTGAGACTGACGTGGCTACTATAGTGGTCATCCCGAAGACCCAGCCACCTTCTCTCTCCTGTGCGGACTACCGTCCGATCTCTTCAATAAACACTGAAATAAAACTTTTTGCCACAGCTCTGGCTCAGCGCCTTTGCCCTCTGTTACAGAAACTGGTCCATCCAGACCAATGTGACTTTCACCTCGCACTAGCCCATCGCCACAACCTCACACCATGCCTGGCCCACCTGCTTATAGATTTTGAAAAGGCCTTCGACACGGTCGACTGGAACTACCTAGAGGACGTCCTCGTGATGATGGGATTCGGACCCATTTCCGACGCCTCATTTGGGTCCTGTATTCCCACCCCAAAACTAAGGTCCTGACCAACGGTGCCTTCTCAAAGACATTTCCAATCCGAAGAGGCATGAGTCAGGGATGCCCCTCTCACCACTCTTATTTGCCCTGGCAATTGAGCCCCTGGCCTGCCTCATACGTAATGATTTCCAAATCCGAGGATGGTGATGGGATCTGCATCAGGTGGATAAAATCGCCCTATATGCAGACGATGTCCTGCTGTTCATGGCGGACCCGGAATGCTCCGGTCCACGCTGCTTGGATGTGCTCCGGACCTTCGAGAACATCTCGGGCCTATGGCTCAACCCGGCGAAGTCCACTCTGATCCCCCTCCATCTCTCCAGGGCTTGCTTTGATTGGCAGTCCAATATCCTCATCAGGAGACAATCGCTTAAATACTTTGGGATCTGGGTGACTCTACTCCCAGAGTTGGAATTGGCGCTTAACATTTCACCCCTGGGCACGAAAGCCAAAACCGACCTTAAGCGCTAGCAAACCCTCCCACTGAACCCCCTTGGAAGAGGGGCACTTTTTAAAATTATAATCCTCCCCCACTTCCTATACATCATTCAGAACACCACCTCTCATCTCCCGGGTAGTTCAAAGACTTTGACGGAGTAATTGCTAGGTTCCTGTCGCGAGGTGGGTGGCCGCAAATTGCCCTGGCCCGCTGCCGGATCCCGCCCTTTAATGGAGGCATGGGAATGACAAATCTTCATCTTTACTACTTGGCAACCAGACTCCTTGTTTTCCATGATTGGTTTACTGGGGAGAGGCTGACCCGGCCTATTGGACCGAGCTTAGAACCATGGACTTTCTACGAATCCAAGCCTACATGTATGGGGCCCCCATTCCACAGGCGAGCCCACCTATTACCAGAGCGTTCCTGGTAGCCTGACACTCTGCCCTGCGATACACGCGCTGGGCTAAACGACTCACTCAACATACACCTTTGTGGCATGGCACATAGTATCAACCCTCACAGTTTTTCGGCAATGGGATCACGTCGGGATCTCGCTTCTTGGAGACGTCTTGGTGGGGGATCACGTCAGGGCCTTCCCCGACCTAAAACATCACTCCCTCCCACTTTTATAGGTATCTGCAGCTCTGCCATGCCCTCACCGCACACATTCCACCAGGTACGTCGATCCCTGAGTTTAGCCAGTTGGAGGCCCAGGTAATGATGGGAAATTTGGGCAGAGGAGGAGTGTCGCGGATATACAGCTCCCCAGTGAATAATGGCCCCACTACCCTGGACTCACTGAGAGCCCACTGGGAGGGATGGTTGGATCACCTGGAGGAAGCAGATTTGCGCAACTCCCTTATGGCTCCCAGAACTCTTACGACCTCTTCTAAACTCGGTCTCTTTCAACTCTATTATCTCCACATGGCCAACCTTACCCCTGAGCGCCTACATAAGGCGGGACTGCGCCCCTCCCCGGACTGTACACGATGTGGCCAAGCCCCACCCGATTTCTTCCACATGGTCTGGTTGTGCCATGGTCTTGCCCCTTTCTGGTCGGGTGTGGAATCTGAGTTTACGCATACCCTGGGCTGGCATGTCTCCCACGATCCCTTACGCCTTCTTTTGGGGATATTTGATGTTCTAGACAGCTCTAGAGCCGACAAATACTTTCTGGGCATGGCAGTGGTGGTAGCCAGGTGAGACATCGCGGCAGCCTGGGCTCAGGCCAAACTTTCCACCCTGCGAAAATGGCGATGGGGGTGGACTGGTGCACGACCTAGGAGGAACCGCTCTTCAAGGCCCGGGATGTCCTGGGAAGTTGCTTAAGGTATTATTATTATTATTATACAGCTTATAGAGCGGCTGGTTACTCCAAACGGAGTGTCCCTGCGCTAGTACGCCAAATTAGTACCCAGCAGCTGGACCAAAGCCACCCACCCACCATACAGCCAGAGCCCCCAAGGAACAGATACAGAAGGCCTATTTCCGGCCATCAGGGAGATACTGGAAAAGCCACGTCTTAAGTTTTTTCCGAAACAGAGTCTCAGACGGGCACGTCCTTAAGTCAGAAGGGAGGTCATTCCAGGCCTTTGCCGCAAGGAAGCTGAAGGAACTCCCCCCCCCGCCCGTACCTTCCGAACCTTAGGCACAATCAACTTTGCCGTGCCCAAGGACCTTAGGCAACGTGCAGGTCTATAGGCGGTAAGAAGGGGGTGTAAGAAGCTAGGACCTTTCTTATTGAAGATCCTGTGGCTGAAACACAAGGCCTTAAAGATGATTTTGGCCTGTATGGGAAGCCAATGTAATTTCTTCAGGGCCTCCCCCACCGAAGCCCGTCTAGGAATGTTCAGAATTAATCGAGCTGCAGCATTCTGAACCTTCTGCAGAATGTTCAAATTTGTTTGGGTCACCCCTAGATACAGGATGTTGCAGTAATCTAGACGGGACGTAACAAGAGCCTGTATGATGGTACGTCTAGCATCTAATGGGAGAAGATCCAGGATTTTTCGCAGCATCCTAAGAATGCCAAAACAGGCACCAGCCACCGCTGATATCTGTTCAGAGTATGAAAGAGAGTCATTGAACCATACTCCCAGGTTCTTGACCTTGGCCTTAGGGGTCGGAGATGGTTCCAGTTCCTCCGGCTACCACAAATGTGACCAAAGACGGGGCTGCTTACCGACTACCATCACCTCCGTCTTTCCAGCATTCAGTTGCAAACAACTGAGCTTCATCCAATCGGCAAGCTTCCCCAGGCATATCATGGACTTAGCAGCTGTTCCTGCCTCCTTCTGTTCCAGGGTGACAATCAGCTGTGTGTCATCAGCATATGACACCAGTTTTACCCCATGTCTCAGCACAATATCTGCCAAGGGGCACATATAGATATTAAATAGGGTAGGGCTGAGAGCCGACCCCTGCGGCACCCCTTGCAGCAGAGGACAGACTCTGGATTTAAAAGGATGCTGTAGAACCTGGAATGATCTATTCTTCAGAAAATGTTTAATCCATCTCCATACTCCTCCACCGACCCCGGCCTCCCCCAGAAGTTCCAAAAGAAGGCCATGGGAGACCGTGTCAAAGACGGCACTAAGGTCAGAGCAGTGGTTCTTCCCTCATCGGCAGCAGTTTTCAAGGTCTCAGAAGCTAGAAGAAGGGCCGACTCAGTACTGTGTCGAGGTCTAAACCCTGACTGTGTTTCATGGAGGACTTGTCTCTCTTCCAGGAATAAGGACAGTTGACTGTTAAGATGCTTCTCTGCGATTTTGGCCACATAGGGTAGTAAAGATATAGGTCTTACGTTTCCTGGGATAGCAGGGACTAGGGAGGGTTTCTTTAACAGTGGTACCACCATGGCATGCCTCCAATTACTAGGAACCTCACCCGAACTAAAAGACAGGGTCAGGGGTTTGGTGAGAACCGGGGCAATTACTTCTTTCCCTAGCTTCACATACTTAGGGGGGATAGGGTCCAGGGGCGACCCAGATTTAACTGCTTCCATGAGTTTAAGAACCTCGCTCACTCCCGGCGGGTGAAAAACAAAATTATCCTCACTTCCTAAATCATCTATTACAGGAGCCGGGATGTGATTCCTACTACTTTCAGGAAAGGAAGCGTAAATTTGGTCAATCTTGCTCATAAAAAAGTCTGCAACCTTGTTGCAATAATCAGTTGAGGCTGGCATTGTAGCTGTCACACGATCTAGAGAGGACAGTTGTTTCACTACATTAAAAATATTTTTAGTGGAATTTTTAGCTGCTTCAATGTGCTCAATATAAAACTCCCTCCGTACTCTCCTAATGTTTTGATTATAGGTATGGGGCAAATGGCTGAATTTACTGTTTTGAATTATTTACTCTGATTTTCTTATATAGTGTTATATTGCCTCTCAAATGGTATGGTTTGCTCGATACCTCAATCATGACTGTGGATTTCGTTGGCTGTTAGAAATGGTCTCTGATTTACTGTGCAATTGTATGCTGTCCTTATGTGAATTTGTCTTTCAAATGCAAATAAACTTGATTATCAAAAGAAATTGTATAATAAGTTTCCCTAGTAGGGTATGGAGGACAGCAGCCGGATACTTCTTCATGTGGTATAGGTAAGTTCCCACTTCGCGCTTGCCAGGAATGTTCCACAAAAGTAAGCCAATGGCTTCCTTAAAGTATCCCTGTGTCATCCGATAGTAGCATTGACCGAGATCAAGACATGGGGCCATATTTAGCCCTTGGGTACATTTGAAGGTCATGAACTTCGCCACCCTGATGGCGGGCAGCCAGCTGTGCCTGTTAGGGATATCAAGGCAGTGAAAGGAGCTTTTTCTAAGAGTGTGGAGATCATTAATCAGTTTCCCTCACTGTGGCTAGAAAAATCAGAGACAGCTGTCTCGCTCTAAATATGGTGGGGCACTGACACTGTGACCCAACGGTCAGGTGGTGGACAGACCACTGGTTCAACAGTTACTACTGGCAGAGCCAGCAGAAGCTCCACTGTCAATTACCAAGTGGTTTCCCCAACTCAAAATAGAGCGAGGAAATCGTGGATTTGGCAGGGTGGAGGGAACACTATTTTAGGGTTTTCATCCCACTCTGCCAACCCAAAATTACCCCCTTACTTTCAAAATGCGGTGGGATAAAAATATCAATTCAAAAAGCACTGCAGGTAAATATTAAAGAGGGGAGATCAGAACAGTTTCCTGTAAAACAGAAATGTAACAATTTTGGGACCATCAGTAGCCAAAAAAGCCTATAACCAGCAATTTAACGTTTTTGGGAAGTTCTATTCCATGTGAAAATCCAAAAACTCACTTTGAGGCGGCGACCTCCGTAGACCCCCTTTCCTTCCTACCTTCGCACCTGAATTTGCACCAACCCATCTTTCAAGGGCAGGGAGAGAAAGAGTCAATCTCTGCCACTGCCTCTTGCTCACAGGGAGGAGTCCCGTCGGATGAATGCGGGAACCAATGGGAAAACAGGAAGGCGGGACTTACGGAGTACGAAAACACCCCGGAAGGAAGGCTCGAGGTCACTGAATCGGAAGGAGGAGGAAAGCGGAGCAGCGAGGAGAGGAGACAGACGGAGAACGAGAGCAGCGGGGAAAACAGAGGTCAATCAGAAGAGACGAGCGTGGAAACCAGCCCTGGCGCTTCACACGGGAAGGAGGAGGAAGCGGAGCTCAGGACCGAAGAGTGGTGGACACCCCGGTAGACGCTGACGAGCCGCCGCAACTCCGGAGGGTTGCGGCTCTCACGGTACGTGACACGGGAAGGGAGGGAGAAAGAACGGGGAGGGTTATAGGAGGGCAGGGTGACCGGGGCACTGTACATAGTGTTCTCACGCACAAAGTTTTTTTTTCTCTTGGCACTTCCCTGTTATATCCCCTGTGTCTGTGAACACCAAGCACCACTCTTCGTTTTCTTTTCTCATCTCTGAGCGCACGTGTCATCTCTCTTGGGGAACTCTCACCGAACCCAAACATCCTGCGTAAGCTGCTCTGCCTGTGTGTCCTGAATCTTCGTTAGTTTTTTTTTTTTCTTTATTACCGCTGCCACTTTCGTATCATTCTCTGCCTCCCTGTATTCTTGGCACGATCTGGCTGTTACCAGCCGGACTCCCGAACAGACACACGGGTGTATCCTCCTGCGGTGAAGGGTTCTCCTTCCGTAGAAAAACAAGGCCAGATAACTTACTGCCCTTTCTGTCTTTGTCTTTTCTGAGGCTGCCGGGGTGTGTATCCACTACAAGCCTGTCCGCCAGTGAGAAACAGCCCTGCGAAAAACCCCACCAAGGAAAGGAGGTCTCCGAGGACATCCAGTCAATCATCAGACGGAATACCTTAACTGTGTTGTCCATTGATCCCCGAATTCGGCCTCCTCAGTTTTTCTTTCGCCCATCCCTCTCACACTCACCAAACGATCACTATGGGCGATTATAAGTGGTAAGACAGGGTTTAGTGATCACCTCTGAGAATAGCCACCTTCCAACGTGTATGCCTTATCATCAAACCCCAGCTCAGCACTTGACCAATATATACCAATGTGCCTCACTCTTGCAAGTCCAGCGTGGACACAGGAACTGAGAAGGCATGCTAAGGACTTCAAGGAGCTATCTCTGTAGTCCTTTTGACTCACTCTGTTTTCATGGACTTTTCAGTTATCAGCATATAGTCTTCATGAAGTATAGACGGTGACGGCTAGTCATCAATTGCCTTATGCAGAGGAAAGAGTATTGACTGAGTGACTCTCAGAAGCATACACCATGCACTGTGAATGCAGTTGCAGTAGTTGTATACTGAAATGTATACAGGTTGCAATAAAGGTAGAAATGAGAGAGATATTAATATACACTGGTTCATTTCGGATGTTATTTGACATAATTCCGCCTGCAGGCCGTATGCTTCCCAGGCATTGGCAGCCCCAGCACAATGGTAAGTGGAAGGAAATGGAGGCAACAACCAATTCTCTCACTACCTACTCTAAATGCTGCACACTTGGCAAGAAGTTCAGTCCTTGTGCTCAGGGGTCACATTCAAGTGAGCGCCCTTAATGATAAATAGTATGTCTGTGATATTCTTAGTGACTACTGTGGATAAGATGAAAAAGCCGTGAGAATGACCAACAACTTCATGCAGCAACTGTGGATTGACTCAGAGTTAGATCTTGGGGACCTGCCCAGACAAAGGTGAGTGAGATGGTCTAGGCCAAAGCTGGTAGTCTAATATTTATAATAATAATTATAATCCATTTTTGTAAAGCACAAACATATCAACCCTTAAGGTTTCAAGGCGCTGGGAGCCGTCGGGGAGATTAAGTGAGCTATTGCCCAGAGTCACATGATGCTAAGCCGAGCTGCCGCCAGCGATCGAACCGTGGGCCCAGCGCTCCGGAGTCATCCGCTCTGGCCGCTGTGCCACATCTAATCACAGCATGAAAAAAGAGATGACGCTTTAGAACTTTTCCATACCTCAGGAAATATTTCTCAAGTGTTAGGTGTGCAGAGTGGGTGTTCTATGGCCTCTATATGTTGGAACTACTACTGGATCATTGTATTTGTGTAGACATGGAGGTGAGACTGTTGTGGTTGGGTGACCTCAGGCTCCTGGAAATCTGGTACAGCAGGAATATCTTGGAGACATATAATCGCACCACCTGTGAAACATCTTGTGGACGAAACACAATGTTATAAGCAGTGACCCTTCTTTGATGCACAGCCAGTATAGTATTTTGTAGGTGGGCGTCATGTGATCACAGAATCTCAGCTGCATAGGAGCCAGACTACTGCTTTTGCAGTGGCGGCTGGCACGGATCTGGGTGGCGGGGCAGAGGGTGGAAGCTGGGGGGATGGGAGGGATGGGAGGGAAAGGGGTAAAGAAAAATAAAATAAAACTTACCTGCTTGCTGCATCTCTCTTTGTTGTCCCTCGTCATCGTCCCTCCGCTCGAGCCGGAATGGGAAGCACCCAGGCTCCCGTAATCTGCTGTGATTGGTCTGAGCACCGTGGTTCAGCACTCAGCCAGGAAATGGGAACCTGGGCATGTTCTCCAGCTAGTCTATAATTCAGCATGGGTGGAGAACATGCAAAGTGTGAATGACTGTTTGGCAGGCTAAAGTGTGTCCACCACTCCTCCCCCTGCTCTGAGAGCACAGCAGCTCCGCCCCGCAAATCTGCAGCAGCAGGAATAAATAAAATGATAATAACAATGAGTTATTATCATTTTATTTTTCCTTTATTTCCACTGCTGAAAGCAGTGGGGCGACGCTCCTCCGCCTTGGAGGAGGAGCCGTCACTGTGCTTTTGAATCCTTCAGAGTTTGGAAAATCTTTTTGGGCAGTGCTGTATAAATGGTGAGCAAGTGACCACTGTGAGAAAGCAGGCATATTCAATTTCAGGCTATATACACTAATATTACCAGCGTGGCTGGAGTGTGGTGTGAGGTTCGTCCTCTACACCGAAGCTCATGAGGGGTTGAAGCAAAACTACAGGCCTCAAATATGCGTCCTTACCCTGCTTTGTCTCTGCATCATATGACCTTGAGCTGAGGCGCCACTCAGCCGAATTACATGCAAAACAATCAAATTAATGTATTTATTCAGCTGTGCTGTCCATGCAATGTAATACACAATAAGAGACATTACCATCAGAAAGCACAGCTGTTCACAGCTAACATCATGAGAATATTAATCATGCATAAAACTACGCATTAAAGGCTTTTGCTGGGATGCTTTCCCACTTCCCAGAGACTAAAGCAAACCAGATGTTTCATATTTCATTCATTCCAAAACGCCATTCTTTGTACTATTTATAATTTTTAAAAAATGGGAAAGGAGAGTAATTGCATTATATACACTAGTGGGGGAGTATTTAGGCAAGGCACCTCTTGGCCTATATTATTATTGTTACATTTTACTTGTGAAGTGCACCTCTAACGGTATTTTGGCTTCTCAGTTGCAGTAGCATAGTCCTGTTTTTGGCTTTGGGTCATACCTGCCTTGCTTGACACTGATTACAAGCTAGGCCTTGCATGTATGATAGCAGGAGTGTCTAGGCGGTGCACGACCTTGTGTACTGGAGCGCAAGAGAACCTTTGACTGCCTCAAACATGTTAGGAGGTGCAGCTGGTTTGCTTGAAAGTGAGGGATAAAGATTTTCACTGGTGTACTTGGCATGGCAGGCAAGGAGGTAGGTGGATGGTGCTTCATTATGCAGCAGCGGTTCCTCCATTGGAGCGAGGAGCGCCGCCCCCCCTCCCCACAGAGCTGCAGAAAGATGCAAAAATAAAATGGTAATGAAAGGATTTTCATTACCATTTTAGTTTTGCAGCATTCTGCCGAACTGAGAGGGAAGGGCGGGCCAGGGCGTCATTGCTGCTGATTGGCAGCAATGACGAGATGCCCTTTCAGTGTGAATTGGGCGTGTCGGTTTGGCCGGCTACATTATTACGGCAAAAACAGACATGCGCAATTAAACCTCTCCAACCCGGCTGTCAAAGACAGCTGGGTTGGAGAGCAGGCACAGGACTTCAGTGCTCTTTGTAGCACTGAAGCAGCCTGCTCCAGCTAATCCAGACACTTCTCTCATGCAGCATGAGAGCAGTGTCTGGACTGGATAAGGAGGTGCGAGACCTCGGGCTGGAGGAGTCAGGAGCATGCTGGAGAACACTGAGGATATGCAGTAAGCTAAAAAGGTAAGTGAAACTTTTTTTTCATTTTAAAATGTAAATGATTATTTGTATTTTGCTTAATTTTATCTATGTCGACTCACCATTTTTGTGGGTCACAAACAGCCACTGGCATTATGATTGAGGCAGAATCCACTCACATTAGTCCTGGAGTTAGAGAGAGGAGTAGAAATGCGGCACACGTCATGCACTGTTCATATTGATAGCTTTACCTCTTCCAGCCTGGTAGTGTTGGTTCTGAAACCGCAATATTGTGATTTGTGTTCATTCCATGCTTTTTTTCTAGCCCCTCTCCTAAAGGACTGTCTACTCAGTCTTCACTACATCAGACTACCCCAATCAGAGCCCCAGGACTCTCCATCCTCCATCCCAGGAACCACTGAATAACCCAGCTTGCCACTGACTGTACTTAAATATCAAGTAATCAGGGGAGAATGGATCACTTGTCCTGTTTTACCAGGGTCTAGGGTTCTTACCGTCTAAAAAACCCTAATTCACGTATTACTCTTGGTAGTGGTATATCTTGGTTGTCCGCTTTTGTTTCTTACGTGAAAAGCATCATCATTGGGTCTTATATGTGCTTTCCTCCACCAGGAGGGAGAAGTGAGGGTGAGAGTGGAGTGGGCTTAAAATTACCTCCTTGCCCCTTGTTTAAATTTATTTAGTCAGGGGTGGGGCAAAATTAAAAAGAATTGCGGTGCGTGAATAGAAGGGCTACTGATATATGGCACCTGTGTTAGGAAATAGGTGGTCGAGCGGTCGACATGTTTCAGCGCTATGGTTGCCCAGTCGGGTCGAGGGGCTTTCTTCAGGACCGGATTGGCAGGTCACTATTGTGTGTCCTGCGAAGGTAAGTAATTGCACTAACCCTTTCTTCTTATTCCAGCTCCAGCTTCAGCTATCCAGCATTCACACCAAGTAACCAGTCTTCGTGTCGCCCCTCCCTAATTTTTAGGTCTCTTCATGCATTCTACCTCAATTATTCTATATGGGAAGGGAGGGAGTTGTGTGTGCAGTTTCTTACATCTATATTACTTTGCGAACAATGTTTTAGTTGGAGACATATTCAAAAGGCAGGCAATTGTATGAAAACAGGCTTCCTTCCACATTAGCTCTGTGCTCGGCTCCATGACATTGCAATGATGCTTAGTGCACGTAGCTTCCTAAACAGCAGACTGGATGTTTTCCTCTTTTCTGCATTTTTGTTATTTTTGTTAACAGAAAAAATGTCAGTCTTTTTACGAAATAATATAGCAATCTTGCACACTCCTTTAGCTATCATCAAAATTCCAAAAATACGTTTTTTTGGACCTAAACCACATACATACTCTAAAGGATTAGTGTGGTCATGTTTAACAAACAAGTAGGCCTCAATTGTAAGTAACATGCACAGGTGTCAGAAAAACCCCTGCCGCTTATGCCAGAATAAAAGTGGAGGTTGGGGCATCGAGAAGAATATCGAAAGATGCAAGAGGGGGACCTTTAGAAAGAAACCAAACCAGACAAATGACATTGCAACAAGTCTGAGAGAAGGAGAAATATGCCTATGGAAAATATAAAGGGAATACAGAGGCAGAGAATCACAGAAACTGGGGACACAGGGCCATATATAGTCAAATTCAAAGCCCAATAAGGATTTGAGAGCCATAACGGAGTTACATAAATGTGCAGAATGCAGCACACATAGAAAAAGGAACAAGCATTGGCATAGCCAATAGGTCTCGCCTTTGGGACCTTATAAGTGTTTAGCTATGCAACAGTTGCATAACTAAATAAAGGTCCCTTAAGCGAGACCTATTGGCTATGCAAAGCGGCCGTGCGGCTGCGAAAGTGAAAGTAATCGCGGTAAAGCGCCGCGCGCGCGCCCGCGCACATGGACTGTAGCTCTAGGCTGGCCTGGTAGCACTTTTTGGAGCCCTCTCAATAAGTCTCGCCAGACCAGCGCATGCGCTGGGTCAGGCGAGACCTAAAATCGACGAGAAATAAATATATTTCTCCTCGTTGTGCCTTCCTTACACCTCCCTTGAGGAGGTGTAAATGTTTGCTGCTGCCTCAGACTTACGATTTCTCGTAAATCTGGGGCAGTGTTAAAAAGCCACGGAAACGCCCCTAGCAACACCCATTGCACACCCCTTTAACACAGAGAACTGCGTTAAAAGGAACCATATTTATGATGCAGCATTAAGCCAAAACAAAAGTGGGTTAGTGCTGTCTCGTAAATATAGTGCAGGCTTCTGCACCACAGAACATCACAAAAAGTGACGATCCGGCTGCGCAAGGGGCCTCATAAATGAGGCCCTAGATTGGGCAAGTAGTTATCCACTGGCAGTCCTCCACGAAACCCCAAACCAGCGAGATCTATCAAATAGTTGGTAAAGGTGGGTTATATAAAAACCACATTAAAATACATTTCAGTCGTACTTAGATCGTTTTGGGACAAAATCTTTGCCCTCATAAGTGGTGTGTTTAAGGCGCCCCCTCTCTTCTCTACTCCTTTTTCTTTCCTTCTCCTCTCCCTTTGCCTGTCCCTTTCTCATCTACCACCAGGTTAGGCACAAGGTAAACATAGTGGGGCATTACACACATGCTATATATGCGCATGTCAATTGGTACACCCTTGCTTAACCTGATATTTGCTTTCTGTATACCTGTTGAAAAATCAATAAAGTATTTTGAAGAAGAAAAAAATATATATTTCAGTCTTACACCATAGGTACCTTAGAGGTGGTACAGGGTAGTTTTTTTTATTAAAATGAAAAAATAGAGAGCGTCTGAAGGGCAGACAGTAGCCTTGCCCGTTGTGGAGTTCCAAATAATGTTAAACCGTGACTGACCAATGACAACCACAGGACATTGAGGCATGATTTACTCAACATAAGTCCGCAATATCTAAAAACAGGACCCAATGTAAAAGTTCTTGTTATGTTCACCCTAAAACAAGTCGATACATGTACATAATTAGGGAATATATTTATGTCCTGTTGCCATTCCAGGGCAAGCATGGCACGTATGTTTCTACTGGAATTTGGCCTTGTCTTTTGCGTCACCTCGGAGGTGTAGATTCCAAGAGACAGCGAGATCTGAGGGTTTTTGTTTTGATTGCCTCGACTAAATGGTAGTTGTCATCTCATGAAGCATAAAGAAAGGAAACGATACGACATCACCTGCCGGCCCTCTCTTTCATCCGCCTGTCACTGCCTCCCGGCCTCGTTTGTCTGAAAAATGTTTTAACATTCAGCTCTGCTTCAGTTCTTCTCAACACGACACCTTCCTTGTGCAGAGTCTGCCCACCGTGTGATATGCATGAAAACAGGGTGGGGGAAACCTCCAAGAAGCCATTATAGCCTTTGCGTGACTCGCATTTTATGTAATCCCCTTCGTGTGTATAAAAATAACCGTTATACCTTACAATTACATCATTTTTAATCCACCCTGAAGTGAAGCTGTCATAACCGTTTCGGTCGAAAACGAAGGTCACCGTGGACTTCTCATTTTTACATTATTGGTTTTTTAACATCTGTAGACTAGACTCGTCTGAAAAATCCCTGGATCCGTGCACTTTTTTCCAATGTACTATACGTGGTTAGGTAGATATGTCAATTTCGTTTGAAGGTAGATTCCCACAAATTTGCCCCAGCACAAAAATACAAAAATATAATCAATAGTTTTTAGCCCCGGTTTCGCGGTGTATGTGATACGATAGTAAACATATTTTGATCCATTTGAAATTCCATTAAAAAAAATTTAAACAGGGGAAAAATATATACAGCACGCACCTATTTACAAAAGCTGCCCTTGCGATGCTATAGGCATGTTTGTGTTCTTAAGTCAATGGGTTATAATGGTAGGGACGAAAACATGTTTGCGGCCTTGTCAAACTGCATATTAAGTTATCTGAACAGTCGGAATCAATAGGTAAGCCTTTATGATTTCAATATGAGAGCATCCAGACAGAACGCACTAGAAAACAGGTATATTTCTGGCACTATTTGCAAACTCAGCTGTGACATGTGCCATTTGGTTCCACTGGTGTAAGAATTTCGTCTAGTGGCAGGGTTGTACAAGGAAAGAAAATAGGCCCAGATACTAAATTATCAGTGACCCCCAATAGTGAATTAGATAGCTAAAAAAGTTCCCAGTGGTGTAAGAATTTCGTCTAGTGGCAGGGTCGGACTAGGACAGAAATAGGCCCAGATACTAAATTATAAGTGGCCCCCAATAGTGAATTAGATAGTTAAAAAAGTTCCACTGGTGTAAGTATTTTGTCTAGTGGCAGGGTCCGACTAGGACAGAAATAGGCCCAGATACTAAATTATAAGTGGCCCCCAATAGTGAATTAGATAGCTAAAAAAGTGGTCCAAGTTTGCAAATTGGAGTAGTTTTTAACTCGTAAAGACAATCTGCATAAGTGTTTTGCAAGGTAAGGAAGACTGCATGGATTGGAGCTTGCTGATTGTAAAGATTGTTTTAATATCTAGGAAACCAACAGTAAACAAGCATTGGCAAAGCAAATGTGTCTTGCCTACGTGAGATTTATTGGCTCTGCTAATGATTTATAGCTATGTTGCAAATGGCTGAAAGTAATGTACAAAAGCTGTATGACACAGCCAGCGTTGTCAGCGCTATATCGCTTTTTATTTCTATTTTCAGTTATATTGCACTGAAGGTAGCGCTGCTGAATAATATGGGTACAAAAACATTGACAATGAGAAAAGATGCCGCATATGAGAGACCTTTTGGCTTTGTCACAGCTTGGTATGGAATACCATATGGTAAGTTATAAGTATTTTTATAGCGTTTACAACAGCTCAAGTGTCAATGTTATAGATTGGAGAATGCCCATGCCAAGGTGCTCGTGTGTAAATAAATATGCAGAATCCTCGTAGGACCATGCAAAAACTGTAAAAATGTGCCATATAAATGCCCTGAATGCAACATAAGTTGTAGGTAGATCGAAAAGTTCAATAAGTTACAGCTTTTATTACAAAGATGCTTTCGGCTATGTGGTACTTTGGGTGCAATGGTTACAAAAGAACCAAAAATATTGCAATAATTGGTGCTCAGCGGGTTTCCTAGACATTTTGGCCCCTGTGCCACTGCACCTGCTGCCTCATTCAAATCATGACACCAGTGCCTGCGAGGTAACTGCACTTTTGACTGCTTGTTTAGTAGTAAAATATAGCAATAATCGGTGTTAAGCGGGTTTCCTAGAGCTTTTAGCCCCTGTGCCACGGCAGCTGCTGCTCCATTCAAATCATGAGCAGAGTGCCTGCAAGGTAAGTGCACTTAGTTTAGTGGTAAAGTATTGCATTCATTGGTGCTCAGTGGGTTTCCTAGAGCTGTTGGCCCCTGTGCCATTGCACCCGACGCACCATTCAAATCATGCCCCAAGTGCTTGCACGGTAACTGCACTTGTGATGCTTGTTTAGTGGTAACATAAATCAAGAATCATTGTTAAGTGGAGTTCCTAAAGCTTTTGGCCCCTGTGCCACTGCACCTGCTGCACCATTCAAACCATGACCCCAGTGCCTGCAAGGTAACTGCGCTTGTGACTCCTTTTTCCCGTAGTAACATATAACAATAATCAGTATTTAGTGGGTTTTCTAGAGCTCTTGGCCACTGTACCTGATGCACCTTTGAAATCATGGCCCTAGCACTTGCAAGGTAACTGCACTTGTGACTGCTTGTTTAGTGGTAACATATAGCAATAATAAATCATGACCCTTCTGCCTGCAAGGTAACTGCAATCATGACTGCTTGTTTAGTGGTAAAATATCACAATAATCGGCGTTCAGTGGGTTCCTAAACCTTTTGGCCCCTGTGCCACTGTCCCCGCTTCACCATTCATATCATGCCTTTGGTGCCTGCAAGGTAGCTGAACTTGTGACTGCTTGTTTAGTGAAGACTAGACTTTTGGCCCCTGTGGCACTGCACCTGCTGCACCATTGAAATCATGGCCCTAGTGCCTGCGAGGGAACTGCACTTGTGACTGCTTGTTTAGTGGTAAGATACATCAATAATCAGTGCTCAGTGCGTTCCTGGACCTTTTGTCCTCTGTGCCGCTGCACCTGCCGAACCATACAAATCAGGACTCTAGTGCCTGCAAGGTAACAACACTTGTGACTGCTTGTTTAGAGGGAAAATATCAATAATCAGTGCTCAGTGGGTTTCCTCCACCTTTTGGCCCCAGTGCCACTGCTACACCACTGAAATCATGACACTAGTGCTTGAAAGGACAAATGAGGAAATTGTCGATATCCAATAACAGATGAGTTCCGAAAAAGACACAGTGGCAGGCTAAATACATAATTATTGAGTAGCTAAACATAAACACAAAAGCTTTCATTAAAAGTGCCTTTAAACGTATCCAGCTCTCCATAATGGGTTGCCGCAAATGTCATAAATAAAGCATGTGCTTTACACATCAAAGTGAAAACCAAGCTTTGTTAAATTGTGTTTAAACATGGCTGGCTCTTTCCTGTGAAAAAATCTCATCCTGTGCTTGACAGTGAAAGGGTCATAAACAGTGTAAGTTGCTCAGGATCGCCAGACTTTAGGCTGGAGCTAAGACTGAAATGCGGTTTGGTACTTTGTTCCTTAAAAGGCAGTTTCACAAATTAAACTGACTCACCAAATAAGAGGAATTTTGCAAGAAACGTGCAACTCTTTTGTGCAGCTGAAGAAAGAGATACCTTATGAGAAGGCTATGTCTAAAATAAGATTAAAAAATGATACAAGCATGCTCCATGAAGAAAGTACGCTGCATTCCTCTTTCCTATAAATGCTCTCACTTTGAAGTCAGACAAAAGCAAAATGAACACCAGGCTCCCACGAAAACACAGCTTGACATTTGATCTCAGTCTTTGATTGCCCTGCAAATGTGACGAGATAACAAGATTTAAAGGCCTGTTTATTACAGAAAATTAGTTAATGTAAACACTGCTTTAACATGGGGAGGTATGAACTCAAGCTTCACAGCCTAAAGCAAATAAAGCCAGCAAATGGAAAGGCAAAAAACGTGAGTTACAAACCACAAAGTCAATAGCAAGCAACGGGCGCAATGCATTCCCAGCTCAACTTTCTGAAAGTCCTCAAGATGTCTTTTGCATAGCCAGACAGCTACACTGTCTGGTAGGCAGCGACATAAAAACAGCCTAGAAGATTATAAAACAGGCCCACAAAGCGCCAAAAAACAGCCAACACACTGACCAATCAGAGAAGCCCTTCGGACACTGCCTGACTGCCCCTATAGGTCAGTCTGATCCTGTTTAGCGGTACAAACCCATTACGTTACTGGGGAGAACTGGGGCGGATCACATGGCATGTGGGCTCAGTGACATTTTTGATATGGTTCAAAATGAGGGGGTGGGGTCTTTTAATTGTCTGGCTATCAGTGTCAGAGCGGGACAGAAAATAACCCTGGGCACCAAATGAAAAGTGGTTCCAATTATCAAATCAGACAGCTAAAACATGTGGCTCACATTTGCAAACAGGTTAGTTTTGAACCTGTTAAAACAAGCTGTATAAGTATTTTTAAAGGTATGGAAGGCTGCATGGTTTTGAGCTTGTTGAGGCAATGTTTGTGGCAATATCAGGGAACTCATCAAACTGGCCCACCAGACAAAAAACAGGCCCACAAAACTCCCCCAAAAAGTCCCACACACTGACCTATCAGACCAGCCCTTTAGACACTGCCGGATTGCCCTATAGGCCAGTCTGACCCTGCCTTCTACGCCCAAGCACAGAGAACTGCTCTGGAACGTGTAATCAAATACAGAATATGTAAAGTATGTCAGCAGAAATGCACGCAAAATAATCATTGTGATTAAGCATAAATGTCCACTCCATTTGCATCTAGACTGTACAGTAGATCACACAAGTATGCCATATTTTCCATGCTGGAAGAAGATTACTGAATCAATGAACATTGCAAAATGATGACAGCAGGAACTTGGCAGTGCCACTAGTAGAGCATTTCTTGTTCAGAAAGCTCAAATGAGAGGTTGCTATTTTCATAATGTCAACACCCTAATACAAAAATCCTTCAAGCAATTTTAAGCAAACACTGAATTTTAATATGCAACTATGTCTAATTACTTTTCTATATGTCCTTGACTAATAAGCTTATTGCTTCCCATTGTCATTACCATGAATAAGCTGTGCAAAACCTTTCCTCCATATAGAAGTAAAACACATTTGTCTTCATTTAGCACTTCATACATTATTTTTGCATTTTCTGAGCACTGTACAAAGAAAAGTTATTTTTATCTTATTTTATGTTACTCAGTGTGATTATATATTGACATCCATTGCCCATCATTGCACATATATTTGCGGCCATCGCACTCGGTTAACAAAACATAATAACATTCTTCTTTGCAAACACTCTTCAATGGACGTCCACCCATCACACCACCGCACCTACGAAAGAATATAAGATTTACTTGAGGCTAGCTAGCAGGCTTGTGAGCAGGACATGGGAAGCTCAGCAGCTGGGGATGTTGATCTTGCAAAATGCTTCAATGAGTACCCTATTTGTATCTAAGCGCTTTCTGCTTTGCATATGGTAGGCAATATCAATACCAATAACATGTAGTACAACAGTTAGGTTATTTGAATTATAGGGTCCATGTATCCAGGAGGATTGTTTCAGAGTGGTCTGGGTCCAGCATGGTAGACACATAGAGAAAACCTCTGCAAAGATGGGCATGAGGAAAATGAGTAAGAGGTGGAGGAAATGGCAGTCATTCCCTTTGTTTAGGTGGAACAATTCTGTAGAAAAGGGAGAATCTTCAGCTTCTTCATGATAATGGTATCCTTTCCAGAGTCTTTAATGGCGGCTTAGAGGTAGCTGAAAAGGTGTGAACCTTGCAGTCATGCTTCTAACTCCACATTTGTATTTCTTCATGGCAGGAATGATCAGAAGAGCAGCCGGGTTGGTCTGAAGGTCTCAGCCAGTTGGAAACTTTGGAAGCTCGTAGTCTACTTCCAAACTGCTTTGTGGATTGTCCTGAATACAGTGATTTGGATAATGGCTACAAGGATAACCAATGGGGGCTTTCATGGCTGGCTGGCTAGATGTCATGGTTTTGTGTTGACTATTAGCAAAGCAACACATGTTTGGACAGACAACACCTGTCTTCTCCACCCTACTGGAGGGACAGAGTCAAGGGAAGGAGTCTCCACCATGTGCTACCAGTAGCTCCCAGACACATTCAGAGTAGCTAGCAGCCTTGAGTTCATTTTTAAATAAGCACGTGGTCACATTTCCCTTTTAAAGTTAAGGAAAGGCTGTGTTTATTTTACATTATTATCACCAGGCTGCAAATAGCAGGGCCTGATAATGAGCAGTGCTCCCTCAGATTAATGACCCAGGCTGGGGCACAGTCAAAGAACTGTATCACTGTAGTATTTAACTCTTAAATAACAGTCCTTGTCAACTCAGTAGTGAAGCTGAGAATAAAATGATGTTTCTGAATGCTTTTATATGGGAGAAAATTTAAATGAAAAGTTACCTTGATGATTAAGCTAACTCTTCATTTTAATGTTCTTCCATTTCAATGTGTCACATTTGCAAACAGCAGGCCTCTTTCTACTAATGGGCAGTAGACACTGTGCCATATTTAGAACTGAAAAATACAGTCATTTATTTAAATGGGAGAAATTTAAAGTGCAGAAAAATGTTCCATATTTTGAACATTTTTGCATAACGTTTTTCTGTTCTTTAAATTTCTCCCATTCAAAACAAAATGATTCTATGTTTGTGTTATACATGTAATAGTGCCACTTATGGCAAAAGGTATGCCCTTTGCCACAAGTGCCTACAACACAGGCTCTCAGTCACTCATGCACATACAGCCCATTCACACACGCATCTGTTCATACATCCCCAAAGACCACACTCTCACTGACACACATGGCAGCCCTGTCAAAGTGGCACTAGTAAACTTATTTTTTTCAAACCATAGTATCTGGCTGTGTGGACATTAGCCTTAAAATCAATGAAGTTGGGCATGGGGGTGTCTGGTAACAATGCATGAGTTGTTTAACCTTCAGTGGCTACCAATGCTTTTTACTGATCAGAAGTAGCTCTCAGTGCAGAAAAGGTTGGAGACACATGGTCAAGGGCAACGCAGTAATCCATGACCGACAATATGATAACCATTATAAGCCAAGCTCTGTGCTTCATGGAGAGAATAAGGGCTATCTTATTGGAGAGCCATAGTGAGACATTGCAAATCTTCTTCGGTTGACTGGTTTGACTGTCTATGAAGATCTTGTAGAAAACATCAGGTTTCTATAATTTTTTTATGAGTGGGGCGTTCATTCAGTGTGTCAGGCCAGGCAATTGGGATTCAAGCCGGTATAGAAGGGATCTACTAAAATGATCTGTCAAAACTTTATTGAAGGCTGAATCATCAATTAGAGCGGCACAGAAGAACAGACTTCCACATTTTGAGATTGGTTTGACAGAAATCATTAAATGTGGGTAAACCAAAATCTTGCAGATTTAGAACAGAATAATGTCTACTAAGATGTTAACATGAATGAATCTCACAGGCATAAAGGGGCTAGTACAAGAAGAGGCATAACACACCTGCACCAAAATGAGTGCTGATCCATTTTCTGGAACGACTAAATAGAAGCACCAATAAAACAAGGCATTTTTCAATAACAAAGACTGGATGTGTTAAAAGAACCAAGGAGGGACTGAGAGCCAAGGAGGGACTCTGCCTCAAGTCTGAAAACAGAGCAATTCACACAAAAAAGTGATTCTGCTAGCTAGTTCTGAAAAGTAGGTAGCTCCACAGTGGCAGTATACTTGGTCACCACACGAGGAAAATCGCTACCAGGAAACTTCTTTGGATGTCAGCCAGAGACCTTGAACACCACAAACAATCTAGGCACATAGTCAAGAATCCCAGTTTCAAAACTCACAAAATCCACCTTGACAGTGTTCTGTTTGCCCAGGTGTCTATGACATCAAGGTGATGCCTTGCGGTAGGTGTTACTCAGTTCCACCATTTTGTTTCATCTTTCCTGCTAACAAAACAAGCATTACTGCCCTAAATTAGAGGTGGACCAGCCATGAAAACACCGCTAAATGACCACGCATTTGCCCGTCTGCATTAAATATAGGCATCTGAGAAGATGCAAACTTTGAGCTAACCAGATTTCTTTCAAAAACTATGAGAGGATTGCACGTGTGAAACACATAACGCTTAAACAATAAAATGGGTAGAGTCAGGAGCAGGAAACTATTTCTACTGCTTCAAGGCCACTCAGGGCAACAAGGGGACTTCAGCCTTTTAGAAGTTGTCTCTGTTTCCTGCTCTAAGTGCTGAACCCCCAAGCAATGTTCTCATCTCGTCCAGCCCTCACTTCTAGCTCTACCACTAGCCTACTCGACCTCTCAGTCTCAGATTGCATGGCCGTGATGCCTACCTTTATCTTGCATGGCTCTCCTGTACTGCGCAATGTGTTCCCCTCCCCTGCACCTATCTTTGCAGGAGGGTTCAGTTTGTTCATCCATTACTTGCTGCCTGAGGATAGCACACCAAGGCACTTCCTGGTTCAGGAAATCATCATTGTGAGGCGGGGCAGTAGTTTTTACTTTCTCGCCTAGCTGCGGGAAATTGAGTGGCAGACTGAGATTTTTCATAGCACTTAGTCACACCTGAATTCTCAACCAGTGGCAGCCGGCATGCCTCGCAGGTGGGAGGGCGGGTGGGGGGTCGCGTGGGTTTGCGGGGGGTTAATTAAAATGTTAAAAAACTTACCTTACCGGGTCCCGCGATGCCTCAGCTCCTGGCCGGGTCCCACGTTTTCAATCAATCAATCAATCATGGAATTTATAACGCGCACTACTCACCCGGAAGGGTCTCAAGGCGCTTGGGGGAGGGGGTCTGCTACTGCTCGAACAGCCAGGTCTTGAGCTGTTTCCTGAAGGCGAAGTGGTCCTGGGTCAGCCGCAGGTGGACGGGCAGGGAGTTCCATGTCTTGGCCGCTAGGTAGGAGAAGGATCTTCCTCCGGCGGTGGCTCTCTGGATGCGAGGGACGACGGCGAGGGCGAGGTTTGCGGATCGTAGCTGTCGGGTGGGCGTGTAGAAAGTCAGGCGGTCGTTGAGGTACCTTGGGCCCAGGTCGTGGAGGGATTTGTGTGCGTGGGTGAGGAGTCTGAACGTGATCCTCTTGTTGACAGGGAGCCAGTGCAGGTCTCTCAGGTGGCTCGAGATGTGGCTGCGTCGGGGGGCGTCCAGGATGAGACGGGCGGAGGCGTTCTGGATACGCTGAAGTCTTTTCAGAAGCTTGGCTGTTGTGCCGGCGTAGAGGGTGTTTCCGTAGTCTAGTCTGCTGGTGACGAGGGCCTGGGTGACAGTCTTCCTGGTCTCGGTCGGGATCCATCTGAAGATCTTGCGGAGCATGCGGAGGTTGTGGAAGCAAGATGAGGAGACAGCGTTGACTTGTCTGGTCATCGATAGGGAGGAGTCCAGGATGACGCCCAGGTTGCGTGCGTGGTCCGTTGGCTTGGGTGCGGTGCCCAGGGCCGGGGGCCACCAGGAGTTGTCCCATGCGGAGGGCGACGGTCCCAGGATGAGGACTTCTGTCTTGTCCGTGTTCAACTTCAGGCGGCTGATGTTCATCCATTCGGCGACATCTTTCATCCCTTCGTGTAGGTCGGCTTTGGCGGTGTCGGGGTCTCTGGTGAGGGAGAGAATCAGCTGGGTGTCATCGGCGTAGGAAATGATGTTGAGGTTGTGTTGGCGTGCGATGGCAGCGAGGGGTTTCATGTAGATGTTGAAGAGAGTGGGGCTGAGCGACGATCCTTGCGGGACGCCGCAGATGACTTCGGTGGCCTCAGAGCGGAACGGAGGGAGGCGTACTCTCTGTGTTCTGCCGGAGAGGAATGAGATGATCCATTCCAGAGCAGTCCCCTGGATGCCGGTGTCATTGAGGCGTTGGACTAGGGTGCGGTGGCAGACAGTGTCAAATGCTGCGGAGAGGTCAAGGAGGATGAGTGCCGCTGTTTCACCTTTGTCGAGCAGGGCTCGGATGTCGTCGGTGGCTGCGATGAGGGCGGTCTCGGTACTGTGGTTGGCTCTGAATCCGGATTGCGATGGGTCGAGGGATCCGTTCGTCTCGAGGAAGGCGGCCAGCTGCTTGTTGACGACCTTCTCGATGACTTTGGCAGGGAATGGAAGGAGCGAGATTGGGCGGAAGTTCTTGAGGTCGGTCGTGTCCGCTGTTGGTTTTTTCAGTAGTGCGCTGAGCTCGGCGTGCTTCCAGCTCTCCGGGAAGGTGGCTGTGTCGAAGGAGGCGTTGAGGATGTCTCGGAGGTGAGGTGCGATGGTAGAGGCGGCCTTGTTGAAGACATGGTGGGGGCATGGGTCGGTCGGAGATCCGGAGTGGATGGTGTTCATCATGCGTGTCGTGTCTTCGGTGGCCACTTTGGTCCATGTCTGGAGGATAGCGGCGGGGTGTGTAGGTTCGGTCGATGGGTGCGGGGGTGGAGCGCCGAAACTGTTGTGGATGTCGGCGATCTTGCGGTGGAAGTACGAGGCGAGGGAGTCGCAGAGGTCCTGCGAGGGAGTGATGTCGCCCAACAGGAAGCAGCTACAGGCAGCCTCCCTCCCTTCCCCTAAGCCACTCTCAAAGCTGCAATGGGAGCGTTTAAATTGGTGTGGACGACGCCCAGCTGGGCGCCTATGGGGAGGCCATATTCTCTATGTAGGCTGCTTGCAGCCTACATAGAGAAAAGTCATACTGCGCATGACTGGTTTGGTCGCCCCCAGATGGCCGATCAGACAGTCAGGGCCACAACACTGGGCACGCCACTCCTCCCCGACCCCCCCAACCAGGCATACCCTTCTGCTTTCTCGCAGTGCGAGAATCAGAAACATAAAATGGTATTTAAAATACCATTTGATGTTTCTGCTTCTCGCACAGTGAGAAAGCAGAGGGGCGGCGCTCCTCCACCCTAATGGAGGAGCCGCCCCCGTTCTCAGCACCTTGACCCCATTACCACCCCCTCTCCTTTCCTACATGGGGAGTTTCTAGAAGTTTTATCCTAGGCACTGCAAGTGCTGTGATCATTTCCATTTGCCGTAAAGGAAAGCACCACCCAGAATGATAATTCAGAGGAGCGATAATAGAAGAACATCCATCAATTCTTTGCGAAGGTTTCATCCTGAAAGTACCTCAGTCTACACCATAAAAAACATTTCTTGTATATTTGCTATCTTTTTAATTATCAGCATTATTTCCCAATGAAGACATAATTATGCCTATCATTAATTTTGAAAATGCCTGCAGTGTGTTATCTGTTTTGCTCTTGGTTTGATAAGTGACATTGTTCTACTTTTTGAATTAAACATGCTATCTGATCTATCACTCAGCAGGGCTGTATATCAACTCACCAAAAAGAAATCAGACAAGTGCAAATGGAAGCTCCTGATCTGGCTATGTACAAAGTAAACAAACAAAAGGAGCTGGGAGGAATTGATAACTTTTAATTGGCAGTATATACCATTCTATGACCCACGAATGTGTGCCATATTTACAGGTAACATTTGTCAACAATCAAATAGCACAAGCGAAATGAGAAAGAGTAGAACACTAACACATGCACAGCTCACACACCAAGTGTGTGATTTAGTTTTTTTATGTGTGGCTTTGACAGCACAGCTGCGTGCAAGAGGCAAGCAGTGCCATATGATCAGCAGCCCACGTGGCAACCATTGTTAGAGGGCGGAGGAAGAAGGAAGATTTATAGGATCCAGAGGCTGTGGACGGGGCTGGCAGTGCTGGAAGCTACCCCCTCCAAGGAGGGGTGTGGTTCACCCTGCCCAATCTCCATTCTCCAGTCTGAATCTTTTCCTGTCTTACCACTGGACCCAGAGCAGAGGGGGAAGCTGATTTGACTGCGCTACACATTAACTCTGACAAGGGGGTGGGGGCGCTGAGTCCCTGTATTGGGTCTAAGCAGGTTGAAGCCAGTACTGAAACTTGTGGTGCAGCTAAAGAGGCTGCAGTCAGTTAGGAAGCGGCCAGAGAAGTTGTATTGGGCCTCAGTGACGCTCGTATTGCAGAAGAGGCCTCATCTGTAAAATGGCATCCGCATGGGGGTAGCTGGTTGGTGGAGCTGGGGTGTCGTGCTTGTCAGGGGGGCAAACACAAAGCACGCAGGACATCCATTAGCACCCACACTGCTTCTGCTGCCAGACACAGGACACGGCATGGAAGAAGCGCCACCATCGAGGGACAACACACAGCTGCCTGCACTCCTGGGCAGTGCTTAATTTGAGCCGGTGTTTTCTGGTGCTCAGCTCTGGCACTTAATCATCCACACCGGCACTTTTCAAGAGCACCAGTTAAGGACACATTCATTTATGGTAGGCATGGCAATATTAAGTGTTTTGACTAAAATCGCAGGATGTTGAGCCAACACTGAGACTCGAACCTTGTGCCCCAGCTCCTAAATTCATAGCTCTGGCCATTACACCACATCCACTCCCCACTTCATGGTTTTAGGCCGTGCTAACAGGAGAAATTGGCTGGTGCTGCCTGCCTCCTGATGAGAGCCCGAGCACTTATATTTTTTACAAATTAACCACTGCTCCTGAGCCAAAGTTACAAAAAATTCTGAGTGGTGCAGCATTAGCAGTGAGACAGATGTAAATTCCCTCAAATGAGCCTTAGACATGCCTGACAGTGGGGGCGAATAAGTCGTACACTGAGGGACAGGAAGCATTACTGTGCTGAACAAGATCTACAAAACTGACCGAGGCAGCACCTTGCGAGATGACATGGACTATAGTTTAAAAACTAGAGATCCCTCTGGTTGACCCTCGGTACAGCCTAAGGCAACATATGGACAGATAATACCTCTAAACATCTATCAACATTAGAAAACGGAGTCCCTGACGGTGGCGGCTGGCCCAGTTCGGGGTGGCGGTGGGGAGGAGGAGGGTGTGAAGAAAAAGAAATACACTTACATCTTCACGGCTGCATCTCTCCTCTGTTGTTTCTCCTTCGCTTCGCTTCCCGACGAGTCCCAGAACAGAAGCAGGAAACACACAGGCTCCCCTAGCCAATCACAACGCTTCTGTCACCAGCATAACAGCAGCATTGTCATTGGTCTGAGCACCGTGGTTCGGCACTCAGACAGAGGCTTGGAACCTGTGCATGTTCTCCACCCAGGCTGTGCATTACAGCCCCATGGAGAACATGCTAAGTGCACATGACACTTTGGCCGGACCAAGATGGCCGGCCAAACCGTCATACGAACTTAGAAAGTGCCCCAACCACTCCTCCCCCTGCTCTGTGAGCAGCCCAGCCTCACCCCGCAAAACTGTCTCAGCAGGGAAAAATAAAATGATAGTAACATTGTGTTATTATCATTTTTGTTTTTCCTTTTTTGCACTGCTGAAAAGCAGTGGGGTGACACTCCTGCATCTAAGCGGAGGGGCAGCTGCTGGTCTCTGTGTTCCACTGTGTGAGCTTAAAAAAGTGCCCCACTTTTGTAAATAGGAGTTTTGAACTTGCAAAGACAACATTGTATAAGTGTTTTACACAGTATGGTAGACTGCAAGCATTTATGCTTGCAACAGGCAATGTTTGTGGTAATATCAGGGAAATCAACAATATAAAACGGCTCACCAGACAATAAAACAAGCCAGCCCGACCCTGTGGCAAGCACGCAGCCTGAACCTTCGCTCATGAAAACTGTGAATGAAACAATGACAGAACCCTCTCCAGCCTGTGTGATCCTGCAAGGTGGCAAGGGCATTCTCCATGCACTAGTTATACCCTTAAAGATTACATAAGTTATAGCATGTAAAATCATAGCATTCATAATAACATTTATGACATTTGAAATGACATGATTTGTGAGAACACAGTGCATGGTGGAGTAGCGAGTTACACTTAATGTAGAGTGGCGAGTGAGGTGACCAGACTGTGTATGGAAGTGCACAACTTATAGTAATTTGAAAGTGGTGCGCAAATTATAAATGTAAGTTATGACTATGACTTATAGTAATTTGGAGGTGTGCATAAATTATAAATTCAAGTTACAACTATAACTTTGGAATTTCTAATGTTTGTGTTGCTTAAGTTTGGGGTTTTATAGAAAGAAGAAATAAAGATTTCCTAATAATAACTTATCCTTAGCCTCTGTTTATTTTCATTGAACTTCAATGTTTTTTTATTTATGAAACTTTTTTTTTTTCAAATTGTGCAGTTTACTGTCATCGAGTGGAATGTCATTAAGTGGAGTGTGGCCCATAGAGTGGAGGACACTGCCATAAAGTGTACTGTCATACAGTATAGTGTTGTAGAATGGAATAGAGTAGCGTAGAGTGGAATGTGGTACAGTGGAGTGGCATACAGTGGAATAGTGTAGAGTGTAGTGGCATAGAGATCAGAGGAATTCTATGGAGGGGGTAAGCCTTCTTCTTCTTTGTCCTGCTCTTCCCTTTCTCTTCCATCTTCAGCAAAAGACATCCTCACTTTAGAACTCTGTACTTTTGAAGGAAAGCCAAAAAACAGCAATGAGCTGTTGTTTTCAGTCTGTCTCCAGAGAGATCTGAAACCCAAATAACTCATTCAGGGTGTGGTCTGCAGTGTGCATTGGTGGAGACTTACTGTATCCAGTGAGAAGTTTAAGTTTGGGTGTGTTCCTGGAACCACAGTGGATTCACTGTGGCATAGGGGGGTGATTAGTGGATCCATAGAATGAATACAAAAAAGAGAAAGACTTGGTGTATTGCATTTATAGAAAGACTACATAAGTAACCTTACCTTGATTTGTTAATTGTTACTTTTAAAATCTATATTAGGAATAAATGTGTGAATAAAATGTATTTATAAACTTGTAAAAATGTATGTTACTAAATTGAACTTATAGGTGAAATTATAGTACAATTTACGTTAATAAACAGTGAAATTCTCTAAAAAAACAAAGGTTACAAGTACGTTTTTGTTAGGAAATAGCATTAAGAAACCATAGAAATTCACTGAAAAACCAAAGGTTACAGGGACATTATAGTTAGGCTCAGATTTTACACACACAAAACAATAGAAATTCGGCAGTTATAATTACCTAAGCTCACTATAACTTATGCTCCCGCAATGCACTGCTTATGACTTCCCATATTACATCACTCATGACATGGTTAGTGACCTCTCTGATGACATCACTGATAACATCACTGATGTTCCATAGGGATGCCACTGCCCCTCTGGTCTACTCTCAGTGTTCCGTTAAGCTGCCCCTCCTGCCTGCACCTTGCCTTCCATTGTCTGAGTTCCATGCCCCCATATCCTTCCTCCTGCCCTCCATGGTCCATCTTGCTGCCTCTCCCTTATGCCCTCCATGCTCTGTAGTGCTGCAACTGCTCCTCCTGACCACCCTCTGTGGTCTGTTGTGAAGCCCCTGCCCCTTTCACAGTCCTCTGTTGTCTGTGTCCAGCCACCTACCCCACCCTTCTGCCCTCCATGGTCCTTTGTGCATGCCCTGCCCCCTCCCACTTGCCCACCAAGGCCGTTGTGCTGCCACTAACCCTCCTGTGTGCCATGAATGGTCTTTTTTGCTGCCCACTGCCCTTCCACCTGCTCTGAGTGGTTAGCTTGCTGCCCCTGATTCCCTACCTTCACTCCATTGTCCGTGTGTATGCCCTTATAGGCTCCCTGTTGACCTCCATGGTCTGTTGTCGGTGTACATGGCTCTGTCTCTCCATATTGCTTTCCATGGCCCGTTGTACTGCACTGCCCATCCATTTGCCCTGTGTGGTGTATTGTGCTGCTGCAACCCCTGGTGTCTGTCCTGGAAGGTCAGTTTGGTGTCCCTAACCATCTCCCTTCTGCCCTCTATTGTCTGAGTCCATTTCCATATCCCATTCCTCCTGCCCTCCATGGTCCATTGTACCATACATTCCGACATTTTGAAATTGGTAAGAGGGAGATTTTGAAAATAAATATTGGAGAAATGGATTTCCCCATTTTCTTATATTGGAAAAAAAGGTTTTTAGGCAGGAGACAGCTAAAAGCCATTTTGGGCTTAAAAAAATCATGAGTCTCCTTCCTGAATCGGGTCTATTGGCATGTATGGTTGTACTGCCACCTTCTCTTTCTTATGCCCACAATGGTCCGTTGTGTTGTCACAACCTCACTTTCCTGCCCTACATGGTTAGTTTGACGCCCATGCCCTAGTCCCCCCTGCCCTCCATGGTCCATTGTACTGCCACTGCCCCTTCTGACTGACCAGCGTGGTCAACTTGATGCCTCTGCCCTCTCCTCCCTGCCCTCAATTGTTGAGTCCATGCACCTGACCTCTGCCTTCGCACAGCATTTTAATGGAACACTAGATTGCTAATATTTGGTATTTATTACAAAAGTGTTGCATACCTTAAGTCATCTGGATGGAATCAAACTGAAAAAAATGAAAGCATTGCCTTAAGAAATTTTAAAAATGGGTATGCTCTCAAAAGCTAAAATTAGGACACATTTTCTGAGTTCTCAAAAAGCGACAAAGCGCTTTTAAAATATTTGCTATCTTTATGTTTTTTTATCCAGTTGATAACTTGATTACTTTTTGAACTTAGGGAAGAGGATGTGGTGAGTTTCAGCAATGGCTCAACATCCTGTGATTCTGGGCAAATCACTTAATCTCCCTGTGCCTAAAAACAAAATTGTGCAATATAACTAATGCTCATGTAAAGCATTATAATTCCTTTGAGTCACATTCGCACTACATAAAACTGCAATTTTTTTTTTAATTAAGTGTTTTGCACACTTCTGTCAGTGGCCTATACTTTGGCTACATTTGGGGTGTGTGGTGTGGTATGTGGGCTATATTTGGGCTCTTTTTTATGGCGGCCATCTTGAGAGAATATTTTGTTGTGAAGCTTACTAATTTCCACATTTACTGCAGTACCCTCAGTAAAATATGCTTTCAGTTTTCCACTTTCATTCCATAAAAATGGCGTTCAGATGCAGGGCCGACTTTAGCACTGGTGGCGCCCCCCCTGCCCACCCATGACCTTCTTCCCTACAGATGCCGTCACTACCACCCTCCAACAGTGCCCCTCATCTCTCCATAGCCCCTCTCTGACATGCAGTTCATTTTATTTATAGTGCTACTCATCGTTCATTCAGGTCTGTGATCTGCATGGTACATATTCTTTGCAGCAGGCACATTAACCCTCATCGCTTCTTTAGGATGAGTCAAAACTTCCACTAGACAAAACTCCATTCTCTCCCCAGCAGGAACATTTATCACCAGAGTAATCCTGACATTTATTTGGTTGCCTGAAAGCTTCTGAACACATGGAGCAGCTTAATTTTGGCTCCACCCTTAAACGTTACCTAGTTACGTTGATTTGTACAGATTTGCACTTGTGTGGTCTAACATTCTAATAAACATATGGGATTTCAAATATATTTCTGTAATGTTCTATGATAAAAACGTAATAGTATTGTTTAATGTCTGCATACTAATGTTGAAGATTTTAATAAATAATGTAGTTCTCGTTCATAGCTATTTGAATGTTTTATGAATTTAACACACATATGTAGTCACAATTTTATTCCACATGATGTTCCATATATGCGCTAATTGTAAATGTGCGTGCACCTATATTTAAATATCAAGTGCACTTTATTGCTGTGCTAACTTAGCATAATTACAGTTCCCAAGAATAGATGTTTAACTTTCATGTGAGAATTGTTTTGCTGCATATTTTCTCCTCTGCAGGTGCAGATACAAGGCTTTGTTAACTAGTGAAGGGCATTGTTTATTTGTAGCGATAGTAAGATTCTGGATGAACTTTTGGCAAGAAGAAGATGTGTTAACGAGGTAGGAGATTAGTTCTGATGGCGGAGAAGGGATTTTCAAGGTCACCTGATTGTATCCAAGTGAAGATCTAGGAGAAGAGCTGAGTGTTGCCAACATTCTACAGAGAAACCGAAATGCACTGGAGAAGATGATGCTGGTTACCTTGAATACTTTGTGTGTTAATAGGGGTTGCATTGTTAGCTGGAGAGCAGAGACCTTTAGGATTTCATGAGGTGCAGACCTCCTATGCTATTCCTCTCACTGTGAGGCTTGATGTTATACTCTTTAGACTTGAGTACTCTTACGAAAGACTCCATTATGCTGACACATGTTCCTTGCTTCCCATAGCTAGCTTTATTAAGGTTTTTCCCAAAGTTAGTATAGGGTAGGGTAAGTTAGTTGTATCGAAGATACTAATGACTAGGCAGGAGGATCAAATTCTGCAATTAAATCTTCGGATTCTCTTTCTCATTTTCTGTATCGCCGCCACAGAGTTTTTTGTGTGCGTTCTATTGTTTAGACAGAATTTCCTTAGGAGATTCGTATTCATTCGGATTCATTCTGGTTATTTTATATTTTTATAATATGCTTTTGAGACTCATTTATATCTGTCTGTTTCTGAGTTTGTAATCAAACCCTTTAACTCCATTTAGTAGTCTTGGCTTTATTGCACGTTAGTAGTCTTGACTTTATTGCATGCATTATTTATGTATTATAGTAATCGAAAATAACTCCCTCTTACGTTACAGACAACTAAAAAAGGTTCACCAACCGAAAAGAATACATTTCAATGAGATTAGAGTGTTATCAAACACAAGGAACTCTATAGGTTATTTTTAAACTCAGCACCCCTGAGGTCAGCACCTGGTGCGGCTGCACCAGTCCCATTGCCTTAAAGCCGGCCTTCTTCAGATGTACCACACTTTTGTCAAGATCAGAATGTTACCACTCCAAATGCTCATCAGAATACTGTGGTAAAGCTGCAGTTGATCTCCAGAGAGTTAACTGTCAATCTGCTGCTAATGTTGAAGGTGCATGTTTCAGTCTGCATGCCAGAATGTTTTCATTGAAATGGATGAGGGAGATATTTGAGAACTCATTTAAAATGTGTCCTAATTTTACTTTCCGCATCACTAACCATAATGCCTATGACAATTATTTCCCTCATTTAGTTCCGATCCATATGAAATGTTTTGGGTTTCACCAGCTTGATTCAATCAAGATGGCTTCAGGACTGCCACACTTTTGTCACAAGTATGACTATTAGCGCTTTAATTGTTCTTTAGAATACTCAGGGAGGCTGCAGAAGAACATACGAGAGTCAACTCACTGGCTGCAGCTGTAGGAAGTACATGTTTTCCTCAGTCTATTAAACTTTATTCTCACATGGCTGAGGAAGATAGTGTTAATTTACCAAAAATATGCTCTCATTTTAGCTTCTGGAGCGCATTCCATTACCTCTATGAGAAAATAACGACAAATAACAGTTTTCTCTCAAACATGGTTCATGAAATCCCAGTAAGGGTGAACAGTTTTCACATGGTAAAATCGCCTTAGGACACACTACAATTCCCTAAATTAGTATGGTTTTGTGTTCTAAATGACGCTTTATTCAGTTTTGGAGTGTGGACATGTCTGTGTGCCCAGGTTTCCAGAACCGGTCCTCGACGGTTGTTAGTTGATGCTGGGAAGGAATCTGAACACACCGACAGTATGGGGTTTGGCCTGTATTCAGGAAATAAAGTTTACTTCAAAGAACTTACATCATCCATGGCTTTCTTCTAATGGAACAAGTTGGTGACAGGCTTTGGTAAAGCCCCCAACCATGCTGTAGCTGCTTCCTCACGTTGTTGTTGTTCTGACCCACACCTGATTCCAGAGGGGTTGCCTGATCATGTCAACGCTGCGTCTTGCTGTCAGCGGTATTCATGGTAAAGTAGAAAAAGATCTCTCCTCACGTCATTCAGTGCCTGTGTCCCTGCAATGGCCCCATCCCACAACACCAAAACGTGCACTGCACATTTGCGGCCTACTCAATCATGTTTCAGAGCACACTAGTTGTCAGCTATCATTGATTTGGCCCTTTTTAATTGACTATGTCACAGTGACGATTGGCACACAATTTTATTTAGCGGCCATATTGGTTTGGGCCTCATTCAGTTCTGTGACTGCCATTTTGGGGTCTACAGTCTCAGCAACCATTTTGGAGTGGGCTAGTGTACTGTGTTGCTCACAAGTTTTAGTGGCCATTTTGGATTGGGCCAGCGTACTGTAATATTACCATTTTGGTGCCTAGTACTGTGCTATTTTCCTGTTTTTGAACTACATTTTTCTTTGTTTTGGATTCCATTCATTTTGAGGTACATTTTTTTCTTTATTTTGGATTCCTTTAATTTTCAAAATGAGCACATTGAATCTACCTGCTCCACAACCTTTCATGATAAAAGAAGAATAATCCAATATGAAATGGAAGGAATGGAGAGAATATTTAACAATTATTTATCCAATTTTGATGATGAAAATTTTTCCCCAGAAAGAAAAAGAAAGTTTCTGTTACATTGTCTTGGTCTGAAAGTATGCAATCGCATTGATGAAAAAAATTGATCTGGTAATAAAGGTGATGTATTCACCAATGCATTGGATGAATACCTATTTTTCACACACCGTATGCATAGCTATTGAGTGCTAATCTTTTACCACAGGAAACAGGGAGAAAAAGAGAAAATCGAGGACTATGTTTCAGCACTGAAGAAATTGGCTCTAATGTGTAAATTCGGCAACTTATATAAGGATCTAGTAAGGGATCAGGTCAACATGCATTTCCATAATCCCAACATTCAAATCCAATTATGGGTCATGGGTGATTCCACACTCAAAGATTGTCCGGAAATTGACAAAGCGGTAGAAAAAGTTGTGAGACAATGCTCAACATATATCAATTCAGATAAAACTCCTTTACATTCCACCAAAGCCCCAGAGACACCATGAGAAAAGATAGGAATTGATATTTTTGGACCAGTACAGAATAAGGAGGGAAGGACAAAATGTGCATAAATTGTGGTTGATCTTTTCTCCAAATGGCCAGAGATAGAGGTAGTAGATGTAGCACATACTAATGTGGTAATAGAATTTTTAGAAGATGTTTTTTACAGGGAAGGGATACCCACAACTATTATCAGTGAAAATGGTGGTCACTTCATATCAGATAGGTTCAAGAAATTTGAAAAGAATTTAGGTTTTGGACACAAAACCACATCAATGTATCTTCCCGAGGGTAATGGTTGAGTAGAACACTTCAATCGCATTGAACTGTCTCATAGTAACAACCTCAATTGGGCAAACAAAAGTAAGGATACAGTATGGACATATAGAATCACAGAGTGTTGCTCCTCTGGCCACGTACCATTCCATCTCATGAGGGGAAAAGACCCACGGTCTAAAGACAACCAGTAAAATGAAGGAAACTATGGTACCAGTGGAATTGGTAAGGAACAAGTTGAATGAAGAGAAAGCAGTGTACAGGTCCAGTTATGACGAAACACATGGGACTAATAAGTATGAGCTCTGTGTGGCTGATTTGGTGTGAGTAAAAAAAGGAAGGTTGGTAAGGACAGAAGCAAATAAATTTACTGAACATTTACCGCATCAATGGCTTTCTTCAAATGAAATATATGGCACCACCAATGAATGATTATATTGTAACTACAATCTGTTATCAACCTTAATACGTGCTTCTTTTGGTGACCCTCAAAACTTGCCATTCACTACGATGCATTTCAATGGGGACCATGTACCAGAGGCTTGTAACGGCTGCCACACCATGTTGTCCACATTGTGGCAGTCAATAAAGTGTGGGTGGGTCCTTTTGGGAACCCCCCCACATGCCCCTTGGGGCCTTCGTATGCTCACCCTGCCCCCTTCCATATTTTGTTGATTTATTTAGAGGAAACAGGGACCAAGTCCCTTTGTCTTGCAATGGCTGCCAAAACATATTGTTCAGGTTGTCACCAACCAATCAGGATTGACTAGCCTTAAGTTAGTCAATCACAACATATCTGGACACCAACTCTCCAGATATCTATAAATATTGAACCTTCATTTCTTAAAAACTACTGACTTGATTTAAACCACGTCACAGACAACATGCTTTCTGGTCCAAGATCTAGCTTCCTGCCAAATTTGGTGTAATTCAGTTCACTGGACGGAATTACACGAAATTAGGCAGAAAACTAGCTCCTGGTCTAGAAAGAGCCCTTTCTGTAATTTGGTGTAAATCTGTCTGGTAGTTTTGAGGGAATAAAAGAAAATAGATTTATAGATATCTAGGGACACAAATACACCGCAGATTCAACAGATCTCATGCTGAGATCTGATTGGCTGACAACACTTAAACTAGGAAGTGTTGGCCTAAGGTAACTTTTTTTGGTGCCTCCACCATGCACAGTTTTCTCATCAATAATTTTATTGTAAATGTTGCAATTATATTTTCAATGATATCACAGAAGATGTCAGAACTGATGAAAGATGTAGGGTAATCAGCAGTGCATGGTGAGGGCACGATTTATAGTTACCTTGGGACACGATATATAGTTTTATATGTATATATATATATATATATATATATATATATATATATATATATATATATATATATATATATATATATATATAGATATATATATTCTCACTGGAAAAACCAAAGGTTACAAGGACGTTATAGTTAGGCTCAGGTTTCAGTTGTACAATACTAGAGAAATTCAGTCTTTATAGCTAGTGAGCTAACTTGCTCCCCCTCAATGTACTGCTTATGATCTCTCATACTACATCACTTATGACATGGTCAGTGACATCACTCATGACATCACTGATGACACCATCCAGTGACTGTGAGTGTTTTAAAAAAAAGTTTATGGGTGTTAAATATATATATATCAAGGTGTATTGGTGAATTAGTGGGTGTTTGAGTGCTTGCTTGGATGACTGTGTGGGTGCATGAATAACTGTATAAGTGATCGATTAGGTGTCTCAGAGAATGTTTGGGTGAGTGATTGGTTGTGTGAAAGTCTGTGATCAAAAAACACACCTTAGAACACTGGGGAGCAATTACAAATTGCGACCAAAGCTACAGCACAGCGAGACACTTCTCAAGGGAACATGGAGCTGACTGGACCAAAGCCAAATTTTTGGGACTGGATAGAGTCAAACCCAGCCCAAGAGGAGGTAATCGCGTAGCTGCTCTACGCAAACTCGAGTCGCGTTTCATCCTCCTAGCGGGTACCAAATTCCCTGACGGCCTGAATCAGGACGAGGAATTGTATTCTCACCTGTAATTATACACAACCACCCATAGAAGCCCCATGGCCTTGGTGGACCACTCATGCCTGACCTTTTACCTCCCCCTCTCATCTTAATCCATTTTATTTGCACTTTTCTTAAATTTTACACAGGCTCAATTTTATCCCTTCAAACCTTAATCATATGTAACTGGTCAGAGTAAATCAGTGCTGTGAATATTTGCAATATTAATTTTGATATGCTATGTTGCTAACTATTTTGTATTCTGATTTGTACAGGAACATTGCTGTGAATCACCTTGAACTTGACATCTGTGATAGGATTACGAGCACCATAGTTTATCGGCGGATCCTCCACCTTTACTCTTAGTCATTACTGAATGCATGCCGTGGGTACTATACCCTCGATCACACCGAATGTACAACACAGTGACCTAGTTGGATCCTACTCGTATCCCACTCACGAGGGACATCCCTCTCACCACACTTTAGCACATAGCTTCCTCTCATGAGAAGGGCACTAGTCCCTCAATTTCAGCAAACACAGCCAGTTACGCACTATCTAGTAGTCACAGACTATCCCAATACTGGGCTAACAAACAAAACATTTAGATTTGCTCAATACCAGCACATACAATCAATGAGAATGATTGAATTTGGATAAAATAACCTTTGCTATACAGCAGCACCTGTTAATTTAATTTAATTCAATTATTGTTGTATTATGATTTCACTAATGTACAAACAAAGATTTCTTTTATGTTTATGAGTTGTAAATGTGCACTTACCCTTTAAAAACCACGTAATGAAGGCGATGGTCATGTGACCAAGACCACGGACGTGGTCGAAACGCGTCGTTCTTCTCAGCCTAATAACCTGCTACACTGATCGAGCGGGCGCGTGTGGATCCTTTCCTTCCTGTGGATTTGCATCTGGTGAAATATATATATATATATATGAGAAGAGAATCCCTGCACTCCCAGCAGGAAAGACAAGCCAATCCGGTTTTGCAGTTTAGGTATTACGGGTTTATTTTGCAGCAGAAAAAAAGACGCGTTTCGATCTCAGTCGAGATCTTGGTCACAAGATATATATATATATATATATATATATATGTATATATATATTCTCACTGGAAAAACCAAAGGTTACAAGGACGTTATAGTTAGGCTCAGGTTTCACTTGTACAAAACTAGAGAAATTCAGCCTTTATAGCTAGTGAGCTAACTTGCTCCCCCCATGTACTGCTTATGATCTCACATACTAAATCACTCATGACATGTTCAGTGACATCACTCATGACATCACTGATGACACCATCCAGTGACTGTGTTTTAAAAAAAAGTTTATGGATGTTAAATATATATATATATATATATATATATATATATATATATCTCAAGGTGTATTGGTGAATTAGTGGGTGTTTGAGTGCTTGCTTGGATGACTGTGTGGGTGCATGAATAACTGTATAAGTGAGCGATTAGGTGTCTCAGAGAATGTTTGGGTGAGTGACTGGTTGTGTGAAAGTCTGTATCTGTCTGTCAGTTGGTGTCTAAGTGGTTGCATCGGTGTGTGAGTTGGTATGTGAGTTTTGTATAGGGGAGTGATTGGTTGTCTGAATACCTCTATGGGTGTCTGAGTGTCTGTGTGGGTGGGTGAGGGGTGTGTGACTGCCTGTATGGATGGGTGAGTGGGTAGGTCAGTGGCCCTATGGGTTAGTGAGTGTGTGAAGGGCTGTATGGGTGAGTGAATGTGTGTATGGCTGTGTCGGTGAGTGAGTGCATGTGTCGGTGGTATATGGATGAGTAACTGGGTATGTGAAAGGCAGTATAGGTGAGTGACGGGGAATGTGAGTGACTGTATGGGAGAGTGAGTGAATGTGAGAGTGGCTGTATGGGTGAGTGTGTGCTTGTGTCAGTGACTGTACATGTGAGTATGTTTTAGTATCTGTATGAATAAGTGAGTGAGTGTGTGTGTGTGTAACTGTATGGGTAAGTGGCTGTGTGAGTGACTGTATGGGTGAGTAGTGAGTGAGTAGGTGTGTGAGTAGCTCTATGGGTGACTGACTCAGTGTGTGCGTGGCTGTATGGGTGTACTCTGTAAACATGCCTCCTGGCGCACTACTAGTAGGGGGATGAAGTCCCCTTGACTATTGAGGGTACTTGGGGGCCAATTACCTCTCCTGTTACCTCGAGTAGGTCCCACAAAGTGGGTTTGCTGAGAGGTTTTTTGTGCCCATGCACCCATGTTCCACCACTCTGCAAATGTACCTCCTGGCGCAATACTAGTTGGGGGATGAAGTCCCCTTGGCTCTTGAGGGTCCTTGGGGGGAAACAAGCCCTGCTTTTACCTCCAGTAAGACCCACACAGCTGGATTGCTGCAAGGTCATCAGAGGCCACGCCCCTTTCTCCACCACTCTGCAAACGCGCCTCCTGGCACACTGCTGCTTGGGGAATGAAGTCCTGAGGAGGTCTTGTTGGCCCCTAAGATCCATCAGCAGTTAAGGGTGGCCTCTGACGACCTCTCAGCAATCCAGCTGTATGGGTCTTACTGGAGGTAACACGAGGGCTAGTTGGTGGGGGCTCTGGCGAGTTGCCGACTTTTTCCCCCCTACAATTTAGGAAGCGGGACTGCATGACCCCCTATCCCTGGACCCTTTTGGGCCCTGGGGACCCTATCCCTGGGGCCTGACCCTTTTCAAAGAAAAAATTATAAAAAAGAAAGGGAGGGGCCCACGTGGCACCCCTTCCGGGCTGATTTGGGCCCCGGGGACCCCAACCCCCCGGGGTCAGGCCTTTTATTATTAAAAAGAAGTGGGGCTGAGTGGCAGCAGGCCACCATCCCTGTGATTGTAGCCATTCACAATGGGTCACAAATTGCGACATGCCTCATGAACATTGATGAGGCAGGTCCATTTGCGAGCCACTGCAATGCTCTAACACTAACAGTGTCAAACACACTGTTTACATCACAGTTTGTGATTTTCCAAATAGTGAATCACTAAAATCGCTATTAGGAAATCGCAAACAAGCAATTTTGTACACCTGGCCCTTTGTCTGATATGGCCCCTTGTCTCTTTATCTCACTCTTGCAGGTCCTGTTTCTTACCTGCTTTTTCTGTTTGTCATTGTTTTTCGATCTTTCTTTTGCTCATTTTCAGCCGTTCTCTCTCTTGCTCTGGGTGAAAGTCTGATAATGAAAAATAAATCCTAGTCCCTGAAGATGAGTGCTGGTGCCCACCACCTGCATCCATGTACACAACATAAGCACTGGTTAAGGCCCAGATGTGAACACTGGAAATATTTGGCTAGGTTCCTGTGCCTAACCATAGGTGAATCTTACCGAGCTTCTTGGGTATGGCCGTAGCTCCTTCTTATCAGTCTCAATATGACCAGAAAGGATCTATTCTGTATTTCAATCATACTCTGCTATTAATATGAGCTGGGATTCACCTATGTGGCTCTTAATACCATCTGATCAAAATAGTTTAGATAAAAAGGGGAATTACATTATTTCTCTTGGTTCCCTGGGCTCGCTGGCAACTGAAAATCAAATAATCAGAAAAAATGCTGTATTGTTCAAGTCTACTCTTCCAAAGACTCCATCTATGAGTCATAATTATTCACAGCAATACTCATTTGCATCATTACAGTAGGATTTCAATAGCATAAACTGCCGAACATTCCCATTCTTTACAATGACACAGATTGCATTTACATTTCTAAAATGGATACTGTTTTTTTTCCAGCATCGTTTCTACTGTCTGTACTAATGAACCAGCGCTTTCAGCACCTCGGTGTAATACATTCAGAGACGGGTTCAGCGCGCTTGCTGATGTCAGTAATGGCTTTCATGCTGTTCGCGAAAGTTATCTGTTCTGTGGCCTTTAGAATGCATTCATTTCTGCATCTGACATTTGAGAGTCGAATCAGCAGGTCAAATAACAAAATGCAAAAGACACAAAAACAAAAAAAACAGGAGAAATCAACTTGCAACAAGGCATGAAACCAATGGTATTTGTCCCAAGGTAAATATGTTGTCAGCTGATTCCACACTTCTTCTGCTATGCTTAAGATGTGGCAAAAAATGCATTTATCAATACCTTTCAAACATGAAAGATGGGTTGTGCCTGAGCAAAATTCGGATAGTATCATGATTTAATAGATCAGTGATAACACTAGTGCAAGATAAGTTTGCTCTATTTTGGTTTACATTTGTTTTAATAAGAAACAATCAAGTCATTACATAATGAAGTCAGTAGCTGCTGGAGATTGTATCAGTTGGTTCCACCTAACTTGAAAACGAATCACAAGGGTCAAAGCCATTTTAAGGATTTTGAGGTCCTGTGCAAAGTATTTTTTGAGGCCCACTTCTAGAAACAACTTTGAATTACCTATTTTCACCTAACTCAAGTGCTCTTGATTCAAAATAATATTGGTGTAACCTTAATTACACAACTAAATCTCTATCCTCCACTAAATCCTTTTTTACAACTCTCATCAAGAGTAAAAATCAAAACACTGCTCCAAGGCTTTCCTCCATCCATATGTTGAAATCTGATCATTTTCTCCTTAATTGTTTTCACCTACGGTGTACATCATATTCTCGTTCTATGTGTACAGTTCTCTAGATAGAGAGTGAACTTTGGATCTGGTGAGTAAGATAAAGGGAATGGGGCAAGAGACACGAGCAGAACAGCGAGGTAAAGAGAAAAGAAAAGCGTGATAGATATACTAGCAGGAGTAGGAAGATATAGATAAAGGTGAGATAAAGAGAAGGGAAAGGTAGATAAAGAGAAAGGAAAGGTAGATAGAGACATAGTGACAGAAGAGGCAGAATGAACAAAAGAAAGGCACACATGGGAAGAAGCAGATAGAGAAAGAGAGGTCAGGAGATAAGCACTGCTTTAGAGTGAGTTAGAGAGAGCTAGAGATAGGGAGAAATAAAAATAGAGAGGAGGGTGAGAAGCACCGAGAGGTGAGAATGATGTGGCCTAATGGCTAGAGTGGTCGACCTCGAAGATGGGGATCCGGGTTCAAGTCTTGACAGGGACGCTCAACATTCTGTGCAAACCACTTATTCTCCCTGTGCCTAACAAAAATGAATGTGTCAGTCTGTAACATAACTGGTGCTCATGTGAAGCACTCTGATACCTAAGGGTCGAGTTTGTGCTATATAAAACTCTAAAACAAACAACAACAAAAATGAGCAAGAGTGCTCAGATAGGGTTAGAAAGAGCCATTTATAGATAGAGGTGAGGCAAAGAGGGTGAGGCAAGTATAGAGGGCGGTACAGAGAGATGATATAGAACGAGGACATAATGGTGAAGAAAAATATGAAGAGGTACAAAAAGATAAAAAGAGGTAGCAATAAAGGAGTAAAGTGGTGATAGAGGTGAGGTATATGGATCAGAGGTAGAAAGATAAAAAGAGGATGTGAGGGGGTGATGTAGCAAGCTAATTGTGAGATAAAATAAGGGAGGTTAGTAGATTATATTAAGAGAGGTGCAAAATAAGGAAGAACAATAAATGGGTGACAGATAGATGAGCTTGAAAAGAGTGATGGAGAGAGAAAAGCAAAAGAATTATAGAGAGATGTCAGGTACAGGGAGATTAAAAGGGAGATGGAAAGATAAAGAGAAAGGTGAACAAGAGATGAAATACATGGAGGAAAGCTGCATAGGTGTGAGAAGGCAAGAAAGCACTGAAGTGCAGAGAGATGGGTGATATAGGGTAAGGTAATGGACAGGACAGAGTTGTGCAAACAGGTACAGAGAGTGGCAAAAACAGGTACGGTCATTAGAAAGAGGGAAGTGTGATAGACACAGGTATACTGAAAGAGGGGCAAGATGGACAGAGAAAGGTAAGGTAACAGCAGAATTGAGATGTAGAGCTAAGTACAGAGAGTGGCAAAAAGAGGTATTGCCATACATTAGAGGGAAGTGTGATAGACACAGAAGTACTGAGTGAAAAGCAAGATGGACTGAGGTAAATAGAGAGAGTGGTGGGATGGAGAAGTGAAGTTGTTGAAGGAAAGATACAGGGATGTGAGAAGACATGGAAGTAGTGAGGTAAAGAGAGTGAGCTGAGAAGAGGAGAATCCCTGTGGCTGAAATGTGTACAGAAGGGCAGTGTGGGAGGACCGCCACCCCCCCCCCCCCAGCCTTCAAAGGCCCTGAAAACCCACCCAGGCCAATGTATTTAATAAAGAGGAGGAGGGCCACGGGGCCCCTCTCCTGAGCCATTATAGGCCTTGGGAACCCACCCCCAGGGCCAAAACTTACAAAAAAGGGAAAGGGGCTGCATTGTCCTTCCCTGAGCTTTTATAAGGCCCTGGGGACCCCATCCACAGGGTCTCTACTATTAAAAAAAGGGAGAGGAGCCATGCGCCCCTCTCCCTGAGCCATTAATGGCCCCAGTAACCCTATCCCCCAGGGCAGTGTCTCGGAGAGCCCACACCCGGGACACATCAGTTTCCCTGCCTGCAGTGGCATAGGCAGGAAACTTGTGTTTGATTTTGCCTGGCAGAAGCATTTTTAAAACTTTCGCAAAATGGGAGCAAACACAAAGTCTGCTCCCAGCGGGCAGGAGCTTTAAAACGCTCCCGCCAGCTGGGAGTAGTCTTTTGATCTGTTTCCCTGCTTATACTGATACAGAAAGGGAATCAGATCAAGATATTGCTCCCTTCATGAGGGAGCAGCATAAATAGCTGTCCCCTGCATGCTGGAGCAATGTCTGCTCCCGCGGCATGTTAGGAGCTGGCTGGGGCTGCAGGGGCATTGGGGCTCCCCCCACCAGCCACCAATGAGGGGCATGGTGGGTGCCCTGGGCAGGCACCAGGGCACCAACCTATATTAAATGGAGACCCCAGGGGTATTGTTCCCTGAGGCCAGACTAGGCTTCCCAGGGCCTTTTAAAGGGTTGGGGAGGGGGTCTCATGGCCCCCTCCCCTTTACAGAATAAATGCGCCAAATCACGGAGTTCCCCCATTTTTCCAGGCCGATGGACAGTGTGTTCTCTCTACAATTGCACTTTGAAAAATGAGCTTAAATTCTTGATGGAGGTGAATGCATCGTTAATTTATTGGAGTGCTATCTCTTTTGTAGTGACTGTCCAAGACAAGTGTGTTCTTTCTTGTCGTCTCCTCGTCTAAGAGCAGAGTCCACGTTCTCCCTTTTAATTGCTGCTGAGTATGCAAAGACGATAATTCACCTACAAGCTCCACCCATTTGGGCCTGCCTCTTCCACATTAGTATCAAGCAATGGCGCTGGATCCTGGTAGGGTTGACACGGCCTGGCCGGCCAAAGGTTGCCTGGTAGGGGTTTGCTGAAGGTCCTGGCTGCGAATAGCAATAAAATATTACTTTAGGTTAAGAAACCCTAGAAATTCACACACAAAAACAAAGGTTAAACAAATGTTAGAGTTAGGTGTGATAAAAAGTTCTGTTTTTGTTTTTAAAAAACCTTAGAAATTCACTGAAAAAAACGAAAGGCTAAAGTACCGTTATAGTTAGGTGAATATATAATTGACAACAGTAATATTTTAAACCAATAACAAAACCACAGAAATTCACTATAGTTAATAGAGCTAAGCTAACTATAACTTGCGCCCCCGCCATGCACTACTTATGACCTCACATATTCTACCATATATGGAATCTCAGCTGTCACCTGTGTAGGTCAACATACATTTCTTTTCTTGCTTTCTTTTTCTCACATAAGCCCCTTCTCCAGCAGCCTCTCACACTGAGGTCACCCTCACAGTGCAGTGTTAGCTTCACATTGAGCCAGGAGTCAGTGGACTGAAATGCACCGGTCAACTGTCCGACCCGCTCGCTCTGTTTAGGCCATTTTGAGACAAGCACACACAGACAGTTAGTAAAAGGACTTAAGAAAGAAAACTCCAAACTTGGTTGAATACACATACACACTCTGCACCAGAGATAACATACTCCCTCACCCTTATATGCAGATGCACATTTGTCTCTGTAAACCCCAGCCACTTTAAGCTTTTTGCAAATAACTGTTCTGACTTTCTTTGGGCAATAATAAGATCTTGTTTCAAGGGCAGGCTGTAACTGGTGCCACTGGTCTGTTCAAGGCTGATGGAAGAGGGCTGTCTGCAGCCTGCTCTTAGGAGCAGGGGTGGGAAAGCAGCTGGTAGTGGAACCAGGCCTCTGGCAGCACATCATATTAATCTCTGTGGGTACGGCTAACTCTAATTCCAAGTTCACCCCACAGACCTCTGGCCAATATCATACTGACCACTGTAAGTACAAAGCTACCTGTAATCAGAACAGACCAGAGCTGGCTTCTGTAACCCAGGCTTGGATCTGTAGAACTGTCTTGCAAAAGCAATCTTCTATAAAAAATAAAATTTACAGCACATGTCTATACTTTCAGGCAGCCAACGAAGATCAGTAACTAAGAGAGAAAAAAGTGTTCCTGTCATTTTGTAGATACACGCGCAAAAAAATGACGCAGGCACCACATCAAAAACTTTTTTTTTACTAAAGCTACTCTGCACAGACCCTCTTGGCTTTGTCAATGCTTTTTTATATGTCGCTAAAAAACATGTCTATTGCCTTTCCTATTGAACATAATAGTAAATCATCCTATTAACTATTTTGATGATAATCACATTATTGACCTCAGAAGGATGAATGACTACGTTGGGAGATATACTAATCACACAGATGGCAGCAGACACTACTGAACTAGCTGCTTGAACTTAAGACGTACTTAGAAAAGGAAAACCACGCACATATTGCCAGAATGCTCTATACTGGTTTCAGAGCTAAGAATGCTGGCACAACAAAATCCTGACTTCAACCTGCACTGAATAAGCATGCTACATTTGAAAAAAAATATTATATTGTATAATGCATTGCGAAGGTGGAATTTAAGCTTACAAAGGAAAATCACAAAACCTGCTTGCTAACCTGATACCAGTCCCAGGATGCTTGTTTCCGGGCCAGGGAGTACCTGGCTTGGCAGTTCGGGTAGGGCGGTGATGCACAGAGTCAAGACTTAATTGCAGATGGCTGGGTCTAAACTGGGGTGAAATGGTAAGCAAAAGTACCATGGATTTAACCCAGCTCTCTTGACTGGGGGTGAATGTTTGATTTGCACTTCATTCCGTCCATCATCTGTGTGTCTTTTGCTTTCTCACCCTAAGTGCGCCGGGTATGCCCAGACGTGGGTCCCGGGCCCCCCTTGCCACTGAATTCAAGCTAGCCTGGCTGACATGGGGTGTTGCCCCAAAACCGAACCCAGAATGCTTGTTTCCAGTCCAGGGAGGACCTGGCTTGGAAGTTCAGGCTGGACTGTACCAATTAGGCACAGGGTCAAGACTGATTTGCATATGGCTGGGTCTAGACTGGGGTGGCATGGTGAGTAAAAGAATGATGGGTTTAACCCACATCTCTTGACTGGGGGTGAATGTTTGATTTGCTCTGCATTCTATCCATCATCTGTGTGTCTTTTGCTTTCTCACACTAAGTGTGCCTGGAATGCCCAGACGCGGGTTCCAGGCTCACCTTGACACTGGATTCAAGCTAGCCTGGCTGATGAGGGGTGAAGTCCAAAAACCAGTCCCAGGATGCTTGTTTCCGGTCCAAGGAAGACCTAGCTTGGCAGTTCGGGCTGGACTGTTCCCATGAGGCATAGGGTCAAGACTGATTTGCATATGGCTGTGTCTAAACTAGGGGGGCATGGTGAGCAATAGAACAATGGATTTAACCCAGATCTCTTGACTGGGGGTGAATGTTTGATTTGCTCTGTATTTGGTCCCTCATCTGTGTGTATTTTGCTTTCTCGCCCTAGGTGCGCCCGGTATGCCCAGTCATTAGTCCCGGGGTCACCTTGCCACTGGATTCAAGCTAGCCTGGCTGATGAGGGGTGATGCCCCGAAACCGATCCCAGGATACTTGTTTCCGGTCCAGGGAGGACCTGACTTGGCAGTTCAGGCTGGACTGTTCCCATGAGGCACAGGGTCAAGACTGATTTGCATATGCCTGGGTCTAAAATGAGGTGGCAAGGTGAGCAAAAGAAAGATGGATTTAACCCAGATTTCTTGACTGTTAGTGAATGTTTGATGTGCTCTGCAATCCGTCCATCATCTGTGTGTCTTTTTTTTTCTCGCCTTAAGTGTGCCGGATATGCCAAGATGTGGGTCCCGGGTTCACCTTGCCATTGGATTCAAGCTAGCCTGGCTGATGAGGGGAGATGGCCCGAAACCGGTCCCAGGATGCTTGTTTCTGGTCAAGGAAGGACCAGGCTTGGACATTCGGGCTGGACTGTTCCCATGAGGCACAGGGTCAAGACTGATTTGTATATGGCTGGGTCTACACTGGGGTGGCATGGTGAGCAAAAAAATGATAGATTTAACCCAGATCGCTTGACTGGGGGTAAATGTTTGATTTGCTCTGCATTCCGTCCATCATCTGTGTGCCTTTCCCTAAAAATAAAGCAAAAGAAAGAACAGCGGTAGCGAGACCAAACCCTATTGAAAAACATTGCTGCTCCAAATGCAATGACGTGAAGACAAACCCACATCCGGTTCACAAAATACCCCAAACCATGGCACTCCAGCTATATTAATATTGACCTGCTTTTTATACTACATTTATTGCTGCAGTTTCGATCTTTTTTCAGCTATATAACTAACCTCAGTTACTATTATTTAATTGATGAACCTCGGATTGAAAATAGTGTTGGCCCTCCCAGGATTCGAACTCATATGATAATATGTGATGTTGTCAGTGAACGCTTAACTCACTGACCTGTTGCAAAACATTCAGCTGTGTCATGCTTCCCACATTTGCAATACCACATCCTACAGCCACACTGAAGAATGCTAGTATGCTAAGACTAGAGTGACACAATCCTATGCTAAATAAGGCTCGGTTTTCTGCCCCAACAAGCAGTCAAACTCAACCGGTAACTGGGCTGAAATGCTATGTATGTAAATTCACCCATTTATATTCATTGTGACTATCATACAAAACCTGCCTCGATTTTACGTTTAGCGGGTAAACGAGTGCATCTCAAATACAAGCATGAAGGGAAGTTACATTTATACCCTCGTTTTTAGTGGATGGATGAAAAGCTGATATACAGACGAAAAAAGCGTAAAACACTTTAAAAATGCAATGGAGTCCAAAGACCATTTTGGATGGAACATGGTGAGGCGGTTGAACTTGCTGGGCACCTGTACTTCACTTTGGGGACCAGGATCTATTTTTCACCCTCACAGTTTGACCGCGATCAAGAAAGAAAAAGGTAGAAGAGAAAGAATGAAGGAGGAAGAGAAAGATAGGAAAGCAGTGACACAGGGAAAAAGCAGGAATAAATAAGAACACGCAAGAGGGAGCTATAGAGACAGGATGTGTAGCGTGCTGAATGAAGGAGGCATGAGGTGCCATCAAGACTAGACTGCCTTGGTACTAGGAAACCCAGCATTCAGCAGAGTCGGTGGTGGTCTCTTAAGCAAAACCTGGGGTACACTATTATTTTTATTGACAAATTTAGCCCCAGATGGAAAGTTCCATGGGACCAGCCACAACCAGACCATGAGGTACTACAGTGAGTGGTGAACCTCAGAAGATTTGAAATGTTGTGCATGACGACCTTTCTCCAGGCACTTAAGGGGAAGGCGAGATGAGGGTTTGGAAACATGCTATTATTTTTCATATATCAGCAAAGATACTCTTCAAAAGTACGGCAGATAAACTAATAATGCAGTAACGAATAGTCTAGTCATGCCGTGTTTTGGACAATGTATTCCTAAATGGTATTAGTGTAATAAAGACAGAGCCCGAGGCGAACCCTTGTCCTCTGTTGACTATCAAAGCAGTTTCCGTAAGAAATAATACGTAGGAACAGGGATCTCTTCCTGGTCATTGATTTTATTACCTTCTCAGAATGTGATTAGCCAAGCCTGATATTAAATTATTTTGAAGAATACATCTGACCATCCTTCTTTCACCTTCTAAGTAATCGTTTTATAATGGGCTGAACTAACTACTGCTAATCCGAGGGGTCAGAAGAGACATCAAAGAATTCTGCTTTCTTCATTTCTGCACTTGATCTCCAGATGAGTGAAACTTTGCCTCTTACTTCAGTTCCAATTTTAAAGGTACATCATTTATGTGCATAATGGCCAACCATTTCCACCTGTCTTCATAGGTTTAATGCTGTACCAAGTTTAGAGTCAAAGGGTGTGAAAGTGAGTGTTTGCCAATATCCCTACACACTGCCATGCCATCTAACAGCATTACAAATGTCCTGAAAGTTCAGCTCTATCTAACCGAAACAACCAAATCACTCACACTGAAGTAATGTCATTTTTGGCATGGGTTTCATATGCCATAACCAACCAGTAGTCTAGCTAGAGAATGAGACGATTTGCCATTTCCCTAATATTTATAAGATAAGCAATTTTGATGCCTGACTTCGCAGGACTGGTGTTTATGCTTCATGATGTTGCTGAACACACACACACACGCACACACACCCCTCCCCCCATGCTGTGGCAATTTGTTAGAACATTTTACAAGTTGCATCTGTGGTAGCAGGCTGCAGGACCATGGTAAATGTTTGCCGCTTCTTGTACCGCTAATTACTACAACAAATGTTTTACAGATTTCACTAAGCTGATGATTCTAGAAATGCAATAATTACAGAATTATTTTTTTTTTAAATTAGAGAGATAAGACGGTTCTACCCTGTTCTAAAGTAGCCTTTAATTGCTCTAAAGTGTAAACTGTTAACCAATATTACAAACCTAATGAACTTAGAAATCAAGGCCCAGATTATCAAAGATTTTGCCTTGGGGCTGCGTTAAAAAAGTAACACAAACCTGACACTAAGGGCCTTATTTAGGTAAAGTGTTGCATCCCTGCGACAAAGTAGCGATGCAACACTTCTCAGAGCGCCCTCCTTGTGACACCATGGATGCGCTGTATTTACAGTACGGCGCATCATGTCGCAATGAGTCACAGACACGTCAGTATGACTGACGTATCTATAGGAGCAAAAGTGACGCATTGTTGGGGTGTGTTATTTACGCCGCCGCCGCATCAATAAAAAGTGACGCAATTGCAGCGTAAATGTTATGCAGGGCTTCATAAATAAGGCCCCAAATCTTTGCATCGGGTTTGTATTTACAAATCAACACGAATGGCGATTTGCGGTAATGTGTAACCAAAGGTAACACAACGCAGGGCAGCAACTTCACTTGCTTCCCTGCGCTATGTCGAATCTTTGTAAAGCTGGGCACCAACATTTACCACTAGAATCTCAAAAAAGGCTCTGAGGGCCAGCCTCTTCAGCCATCCTGGAAAGATGTTTCTAAACTTCTCTCAGTTTTGATCTAAGCAAGCCACTGACCTAATGTGCTTATAAAAGCACCAAATTGTCCTGAACTTGTCCATTCACAATTCTTTTGATTAGCGTAAGGGGACAAGAACAGTCAGTGACGATGTTACTTGGTCTCAACTGTACCCGGGTGTCAGAGTTCTGAAGTTAGGTGCCTTCTGAATCTTCACACCGCCTTGCGTCATAGACTTCATAAGGAGAGCTCTGTAGCACAATTACTTCTTGTGCCTTCTGAAAGTTTCAACTCTTTGCTCTTTAAAGTAGTCCTGGATAATTGGATCTTGGATCTAAGGCCAGAGAGACCTAGGTGTACTTATTGTGAAATAAATATTGTTTATGAAAATATCACCCCAGTGGAGTTGAAAATAAGAAATCTACTCCCAATTAGATGGATAAAATATCTATGTCTGGTAATATTCTGACAATGATATATTTGGCATACAATCCTTTCTCCCTCTATGGTTCATAACATCCTATACGGAGCAGGATCCTCTCCCCCTCATCCCCACTACCTCAACATTTCCTGGTTCAGCGCTGGATGTCAGGAATAGCAGAACATCCAACCTGTGCTTGCCCAGGCGCACCTCCATTGTATGTCCTGCTACTGGGGAAGGGTTAAGCATCCTTTTAGCACTCATCACAGCACACTTACAATGTCTGTCTGAAGAGTGAGGAGTGGACCTGTTACATTTGAGCATACATCTCTGTGTCCCTAAACTGTCTGGCTAAGGACCAATTGGTAGATGAGAGGGCTGACCACTTTCAGGCACTCACTTCGTACCCTACATTGTCTGGCCAAGTGGCTAATGTAGAGAGAGGGACAGCACCATTTGCACAATCTCCTGCACTGCTACAATCATTGGCTAATTGCTGGATTTTGGGAGAGCCAAGCCTCTAACACATGCATGTCATCCATTCTTCTTCAGCACATTGACTTCCCTCAACATCCATAGAAGTCAAGGTGTCACATATTTCCCCTCGATAACACAGTCATCCACAATGCATTTACCCACACTGAGCACATTGGTGGAGCAGGCCACCAGATAATCATGTCTATGTGTAATTTGCAATGACTACTCACAACTTAGTGGTCTATGGGAAAGGACAATCACTCATAGAAACATGGTGACACCTTTGTGAGTCTGATACATCCTACAATGTGGCAGTCTGAGGAAGTGATACATAACATATCGGAGCAGAACTTCCACAGGAACGGGGCGGTTCTTTTTCCAGATGTGTGCGAATTCTAACAGAAGGGGTATGACTACCAGTTAAAATTGCTATGCTGCCTTTTATATAGAAAGTATGGAACTACTCTGTCTCTCTCTCTCTCTTTCTCTCTCTCTCTCTCTCTCTCTATATATATATATATATACAGCTATAATACTAACATTTTCCCTGGTTTGCACTGAAGCCTATTTTGTTCCTAGGCTACGCGGGCAATGCAAACAAGAGCTCCTATTTATTTGTTTTCTGTATCTGATCTGTATTGTACCACAGTCTTTGCAGCAACTTCAAAGTGCCTCACTGTCATTAACTGTTATTCAAGCCCATATTTATCATTCTTTCACGAAGAAGACACAAGGCAGCAAGACAACTTTGTGTGCTGCATGAAAGGGAGAGGGGAGGAATGCACCATATCTATCAAGATCTGGGGATCCAACTTTTGTTAAAAAATCAGAGGCAGAAAATCAAGAGAAGAGTTATGTCCTGATCGACCTACAGTTATAAGGCATGCCATACCTCACTTACCACTACATTGCCATGGTAAGCATAATATTATTATTTTACTTCCACATCATCTACATAACCCTATTGATCTATTATATAAATGTATTATACGTACCTATTATTACATAGTAATGCAGGTATGTGGATGTGGTGGATGCAATATCATTGTCATGCAAGATAATGCATGTGATATAGTGGGGTATACCAAATTTGTAGGTCTTCTGTTTGAATTACAGGTTTATTGGTGATAACTAAGTGACAACATATGCAGCTACATTTTGGATGGTCTGTAAATGGACTACGTGTTTTTAGATACACCAGCATATTGCACAAGACGCTATCCGATGATAGCTCTGACTCCTTCACACATTTGCCCAGATTGCCTAGATTTATCTTTATAATGTGAAGTAAAAGAGACACATATTGATGAGTGGCATAGTGCGTTCATTCACAGTCAAGATAAAGTCAAATAGGTGACAATTAGGGTAGCAAGATACTACGATTGCTGAGAGATTCATGGGTAAAGGTTGAGTTTTGTCATTTAGGGCCTCATGTAGGAAGCCAAATACCGGTCGGTAACGGCCGATTTTCGGTAATTATACCGTTACCGACCGGTATTTTGGCTTTTGAGATGTAGGGGGAGAATTTCATGATTCGGTATTTACCGAATCGGTAAAATTACCGAATCGGTAAAATTACCGATTCGGTAATATTACCGATTCGGTAAATACCGAATCATGAAATGAAATGTAGGGGGAGTGTGTGGTGGGTGTGGGGATTCGTTATTTACCACCAACTAAAGGTTGGTGGTAAATGACGAATATGTGTAAAAAAGCATTTTTGTGCACGTTTAAGTGTGCAATGTGGCAGACATACATGCCATTAGGGCATGTATGTGCGCCACATGTGCACACATGGCCGAATCAGGGGTGCAACAGGGTGTCAATGTGACACCCTGCCACCCTTGCATGTGCTCCCCCATTACCGAATCGGTAAATACCGATTCGGTAATTACCGAATTTTTCCGAGTCGGTAATATTTACCAACTCATTACCTACATTGCATTCACCACTTCATAAATACCGAATCGGTATGATTCGGTATTTATGAAGTGGTAAATGCCAGCCCACCTACATAAGGCCCTTAATGTTTGTAACATAGCAATCAGGGAGGAGTTTGGTCAGTTGAAGAGGCTCATAAGTTTTTGAAATTTTCATATTGTCCTAAATATTATCATGGGGAGCTCAAATATTTTACGCGGTGCTTGGAAGATTTCTGAATTTTGGGTGATTATTTTGGAAATATACATGTATTTGTCTTTATGGTACTCATAGGAAATGAGTGTGAATTTCTGACAAGGTCCACCATGGTAAGAACAAACCTCTCCTTCACATGCATTCATGGCTGAAATCTTGCCAAGCACTCAACACTTTTTTTCTTGCCAGCAAGCTAATGTTGACCACTCTCATTTCATAATATGAAACATCAACCTTTTCACAAACTGAACGAGGCAATGGGGGAATCTGTAGTTTTGGCTTAGATGACAGGGAGGCACCTATTCTGGTGCATGATGTTATGGCAACAGTCAATTCTCAGGAAACTTCATGAACGGGCCCGGATGTAGGCACGATGAGAAGGTAGAGAAGTACCACCCTGACGTCGGTACAGTGCAAGGCATGGACCCTAGAATGTCACTCATAAGAAGTGTGAAAATAATGTGTCCACTAATATGTCTAATATGTGGACATCTTCAGCCATGCATCTCATCACTTTTGGCTTGAAGATCACGCAGACCGTCATAGAAAACCACCAGAGACTTCATGCTCTTAACCAACATGAAGCTCCTTTTATTGCATGTAGAGCTATACACACATCATGCAGGGAGGGATCTGTCTCCCTTCATACTGTGTAACTGATGAGTTAACCCATTTACAGTTGCACCTTATCACCTGATCACAAGGCTCTATCTAGGTAAAAGACAATCTCAAATACCACATTCACAAGCTGAATTCAACAAAACCAAGACCCTGACAACTGCAGGGATATGTGGAACACTGGAATCTACTCTACAAATTCTACCACATTCGTCCAACAACAGAGACATGAACACAGTTTCAAATACCTTATTGGAGTTCCTTACGTCTTAAGATCAAAGGCACCAAGTAGTGTTGATACTCCCTAATCTCAGTATAGCAGATGTCACTATGAACCATGTTAGTTTGCTAAAAAGCAAAAAGAGAATTAAAGGGCGCCTTCAGAATGTCAGCACCCTCAAGGTAGCAACTTGTCAAGCGGTTTCACAGCCAGATGATACTACCGCGATAACATGAACTCTTCCACCATGCAGACTCTGCATGCCACACCGCTTACACTTCCCTTCATAACACCCACTTACAGTCAGTTCAGTGGTTCATGTAACTATTGTAATAAATGCCAGGTAGGAGGAAGCAACTTTAGATGCTGCCACACCCTTCTCCCTGCGCTCACTTATCTTCAGAAAATGCAGGAAAATGTTGCACTTGCGTGGCCATATGATAAAGGGAAAACATGTTCCCTGCAGCCACACAAATAAAACCATTGGTAGATCACATTGGCCCTCACGCCCCTAGTAAACCATGCATGTAGATATAGGCTCCAAATATAAACTGGTCAGCAACAATGAGGCTACAATGGATGATATAACCAGCCACAACCCAAGACATTTGACTGTAGATAATGATATACAACGAGTTCCTATTAAGATGATTAGAAGAGTCATCTAGAGGCCAGCCAAGTCCACTACAAAGAATGGATGAGGAGCACAATGCCAATGTACTCACTGACAGCCAGCCTCCCAGAGGTGTGGACATCAGGGGAAAGTCTACAACTACTTGCTGGAGCAGAGCTGTGCGTATGCCCTGGAAAGCAGTCTACCTCGCCAGCTGAGAGAGAGAGAGCATAGGGCACCGCTGCAGGAGGAATTCTGCCCAACTGCGAATCCTAGCTGCAGTGATTTGGAAGAGGGAACTGCCCAAAAGAGCAGTCTGGGTAAATTACATTTGTAGCTGACCACAATTCTAGAGAGGGTGTCCCTGCATCTTCCCCCACCTCCATTTGACCAGCATCAAAGATTCCAAGCACAACTCCTGTCAGTGGTAACCCCTGAAGAGGAGGGAAGTCACAGGAGCTGATCGGAGTGCTGGAGTGGATCTTCAATTTGAGCCTGACATGCTGCACCAAAGATCTGAAGAGCTACTGTTACCTGAGATCACCCCGGACCAGGTGGAATGTTACAGGAGCCTACCAGAGGTCAGGAGTGAGCCCCATTACATCGTCTCTGTGAACATGGTTTGCTGTGCTGACAAAGAGAAGCTTGGCTGCCTCCACCCAGTGCTTCATCCCTGAGAACTGTGATGCATGCTTGTGGTGCCACCTACGACCTCTGACCCACCTGGGCACTTGAAGGAATCACCAGTGACCTGGGGGTCAGCTCGCATCACAGTTTGACTGCTACCTGTAACTTCAGTGGCGGCTGGTATTTACCGGTGGTGGGGAGGCGGGTCGCGGTGGGGGAGTAGGGGGATGAGTTGAAAATAAAAATAAAAATACACTTACCTGTTTGTCTCCATCGCTGCCATTGCCTCCCCCTTCCCTCTTTGCCTGCATGGCAGGAAGCACCCGGCTCTCAGCCTCCTCATAGCCAATCACAACGCTGCAATGTAGCGTTGTGATTGGTCTGAGCATCGTGGACAGGTGCTTGGCCAGAGAATGGGAGGCTGAGCATGTTCTCCATGTAGGCTGTAATGCAGCCTGCATGGAGAACATACATAGTGCGCATGAAGGTTTGACCGACTCGAGAGGGCCGACCAAAGTGTCATGCGCACTAGGAGTGAGCAGACCACTCCTCCCCTGCCCTTCTCTGTGAGCAGGGCAGCCCTGCCCCAGCTGAGCAAGGACGTAAAAATAAAATGATAATAACAATGAGTTATTATCATTTTATTTTTACCTTTTTGACCTTCTCAGTGGGGCGACGCTCCTCCGCCTTAGCGGAGGAGCTGCCACTGCGTACCTTAACAGAAACCAATTAGCATTCTTCCTAATAATGAACCCCAACCATAAAACCTAAGTTCTACATCCTTAGCCTAAGTCCCTAAACCAACCCATTTTAACTCTTAGACTAAACCAATAATCCCAACACATAAAATTAATTCTCACTTGTAAAACAACTGGTGAAAAGGTAAGCCAAAATTCCTTCTGCATGCAGGGGGACCAAGCCACTCTCACATGCCTGTAAAACTAAGGGGCATGTTTACAAGGGCTTATCGCCACAAGAACGTCCCTTTTTGTGACGTTTCTGTGGCGATAATCCCTTCGCCTTATTTTCAAGGTGGCGTTAAGCCACTTAATGGTTAATGCCGCCTTGTAAATACAGCCCCCTTTCACGCTACATGAAAGTGGCGGGCAGTGGATGTTGCGGTGGGCCTTCCATCGCAACACTCATTGATTTTGACGGTGCCCCCTATTTACAAGGGTGGCGTAAATATGGGGCAGTGCCAAAATTAAGACCAGGGGAAACTTGATCTTAACATGGCGAAACAAGGAGAAATGTATCATATCTCCTCGTTTTTGCTGTTTCTATGTGAGCTGCATTGTGCAACACACATAAAAAGAGCAAATCACCATGATTGCTTATGTGCAGAAAGGTGTCTCTTTCTGCACATAAACAATTATTAAAAAAATGACGATTTGCGACTTTTATGTGTCCTGCACAACGCATCACACATAGGAGTTACAAATCACTATTAGTGATTGTTTATGTGCAGGAAAGGACACCTTCCTGCACATAAAACAATCATTCCCTCAATGCAGACACCCTTGCACTATGATGCAAGGGTGCCTGCATTGGCACTAGGCAGCTGAGTTTAGCACCAGCGCTAGGGACAAGGCAGGGATGTGCTACACCATTGTATATACAGTGCATCCATGCATTTTCAGAATGACGGAGCATGGCTTTAGCAATATTTGCTTAACACTACGCTTCACCATACACTTATAAATAGGCCCATAAAAATCCCAATAATTGCAGCTATCATAAACTGCTCCAAGAGAATTCAACATTTTCCTTTTAAGAAACACAGGGACATATTTACAGGGCTTGTCGCCACCGGAAAGTCACTTTTTGTGACGTTCATGTGGCGATAATCCCTTCACCTGCCTTGTAAATAAGGCCCACTTTCACGCTACACTTAGCATGAAAGGGGTGGGCAAGGGGTGTTTTGTGGGCATTCGGCCGCAACACTCATTGATTTTGACACTGCCCCCTTTTTACAAGGCTGACGTAAATATGGGACAGTGCCAAAATCAAGACCAGGGAAAACCTGGTCTTAACATGGCGAAACGAGGAGAAATGTTTAATTTCCCATCATTTTTGCTGTTTTGTATGTGTGCAGCCTTGTGCAGCACACATTGAAACAACAAATCGCAATGAATTATTGATTATGTGCAGGAAGGTGTCTTCTATGTGTGCTGCACAATGCAGCACACATGGGAGTTACAAATCACCATTAGTGATTGTTTATGTGCAGGAAAGGTCACCGTCCGGCACATAAACAATCATTCCCTTAACGCCTAAATTGGCGCTAGGCAGCTGAGTTTAGCCCAAGCACTAGGGAAAACGCAAGGATGTGCCGTACCATTGTAAATACGGCGCATCCCTGCCTTTTCAGAATGGCGGAGCTTGGCGTTATCAATTTTTGTTTAACGCAACACTTCGCCTCTCACTTGTAAATATGCCCCACAGTCTATAAGATTGTTCAAACAGTTGCTCCCAGCTGCAGAGATCTGTGAGTAACCTTAGTGGCACGAATTCCAGCAGGACCGCTGAATTGTTCAGCCACTGTTAAAATAGGTGTACGAATTTAGCCGCTCGAGGGCACTCATTCTATCCACGTCAGAAGAATGACAGACTGTGTCATCCCTGCTTTGATCAAAAGCTGACACTTGCGGGTTCCTCCCAGATAAATAATGGAAGAACCCTGAACCACAAATGACCCTATTGGTTGATACAGATATTTAAATCACGCTTTTCTTGCAATTTTGAAATAACATTATCATCATTCTAACATAAAAGCAGGCAATTCAGACTTTTTCGAAAAAGGATAAAAGAAGTAATTTGTAACACTTAGCAGCCAATTCCAGATTGAGAAGAAACCCTATATAACGCATCTGTGCAGTGGGAGTTCAATCCACTGAGCGATATTTAAAAAAGTGTTTCTGCTATTTTATAACTAACGTTCAAATACTTAGGGGCAGATCTATATTGGAGATGCGCCACTTTTACGTCGCCGCTGCGTCACTTTTGTGACGCAGCGGCTGTGTAAACCCAGCGCCACGTTGTGCCATATTTACATCGTGACGCATCTATGGAGATGCGTCATGATGTAAAGCCCTGCGCCACGTAAAACCTGCGTCAGGTTTCACGTGGGCGTGTCGACAGAGGGGGGGGCGTTCCGTCGCAGGAACGCTCCTGAAAAGTGACTCAGTCAAATCTATAAGATTTGACTGAGTCACTTTCCCAACGCTGATGCGCCAAAACCCTGCGCCTGCTTGAAGCAGGCGTAAGGCTTGACGCACCATGTTAGGGATAGGGTAGGTTGGAACAGTGCTGGAGTTGCGTCGCGCTTGCGACGCAACTGAAGCACTGCGCCAACCTTATGCCATCGGATGCGTCACGCATCTGTTTATTCCTGCGCCATGATGCGCCGCATTGTAAATGCGGCGCATCATGTGTGGCGCAAGGGTAAACTTGCGTGACCCATCTTTCCTGGCGCATCCTTGCTGATTTGCAGGGATGCGCCAGGAAACATAAATCTGCCCCTTAGTCTGCAATTTATTACCGCCCTCTTCTCAAGTCTGGCAATAGCCAGCACCTTTTGTAAGGAACACAAGGAAAATGGCTTTGGGTCAGCCAACTTCAACATTTAACTGTTTTAGGTCAGCCCCTTTCAGCCATTGTTTGTTTAAAATGTCTGTCACGCTTTTGATCAGCCCACCAGAAAACTGCATGTTTTGAATTTTGATTCGGGATTCGTGGTAAAGCAGTCTACCTCGGGCGTTGGGGGGGGGGGGGGGCACCTGTGGTATGGCCACTTGAGAGGGACTTTTACATGGACACCGCATCCGCTGGGTAGATGGATGGGTAGCTGTGGAGCACTGTTGGAGGTTGAGTGTGCTACTGATTGAACTCACAGCTTACTATCTCATACATCTGGTCAGTTGGACTATTTGACCATTCAGCCATCTACTAACTCATCCTTACCTCTACCCACTCATCAAAGTGACCTACTCAGGCAGCCATTTGCTGATCTATGCGTATATTCCCTCAATACAGGCTGTCCACTCACCAAGCCACTGAGGTATCAAACATCGACTTGCTTCCCTGTGCTGCAGCTGACTCACCCATCCACTCATTTATCCATCCATCTACCGCTCAACCCATCCAACATCCTATTCACATCTAGCCACACATAAATTCACTCATCTATAAATACTTTCGCTTAGAAAGTGAGACTCAACAATTGGTTTCGATAATGCTTCGTTTCCAAGCCTCTGAAACAAACAGAAGGAAAAATCCTGACGACAAGAACATTTTCGAATGAAAATTCAGCTTTTTCCTGTTGGGCAGACAGTATCAAAATGTACTTTCTCTGCTTGGTGGTTGAAAATTCCACCCATCTTTACACGAGAGCCCAGCCGGCATCTTTTCAGTGCCTATTATCTGTTAACTTCATTCCTCAGCCTCTGCTATTTTCAGCTGCAATTTGATTTTGTTTTCTTTTTGATGACATCTACCGTTTCTGCACTTCCTCTGACTGCGCGCTGTATCCCTCATACATATGTATTCCTTTGAAGTAACCAGGCTCTCACATTCCAGCGGTACTTCACTTACAGAGCACTTTGTCTGTCGTAAGCACCCGGAAACTGCTGTATTCATGGACCCTGTCCCGCAGTGATTCCTGGAAATGATGAGCCTTTCAATGGAAGTTCTTTGCAGTCTCTGAGCCTTTCAGCCTCCTCTGTGCAAGTAATGGATCCGGGAGATATTGTTCGACAGCCCAGATCATCAGATGTCACACCAAGAGTCCTAAGAGCACACTGAAAAACATAATTCCCCAAGGCACTGTCTTTAGAAAGGACACAAAGACATGGAAAGTGCTGCTGCTTTTCATTGTTAACATATATTTCTAACATACACCCGATACGACCGCCTCACCTACTTGCTTTACTTCCACAGTGACCGAACTGGCTTCACACCTCCACATGTAACTTCGTCTTCCATTCTGCCCTCACTTCTCCCACCCTCCCTCCCGTACCCCATACCCCCTTTCTGCCCCCCATGGTTCTCTCCCCTTTCAAATCCGCCCTACTACCTTGAGCTCCCATATTCCCGCATCCTCCATTTAATAGCCTTCACCCCCACCATGCTGTTGAACTGTGAGGAGGAGAGGTACTAATCTGTAGCGTCCATACATAACCGAGAGCATGCAAATGAACACACCACACACAGAGCTCTGTAACAGACGTCTTTATTCCTCAACCACACACTGCATGCATTGTGCCATTACCACACCTTAAAACCTCACAGCAGATTACAAAATTCCTGTTTAGAGTACGCCTAGAACCGCAAGGATTCTACCAGGCTTTTCTGACCCCATGAGCTCCCCTCCCCCATTCCTCCGTCAAAACACATCTAACAAACAGCGCTTCATCTTCCTATCCCCGTCAACCCCGCTTCACCCCAATCCGTTCCTCCCCTTCTCGTCTGCCCACACTGAACACCATATGCCTTTCACACCTTCTGACTTATATTGCCACACTATTCTCATTAACCAAAGGGTTAGAGCTTCAGTAAACTCTCAGAAAGATCTTTAATTGCAAATGTAGGGCTACTTATCAAGGCAAATGTATTACCGTCATCATATATATAAATTATTAACCATAATTATTGGGAATGGCATTACAAATAAGAATAGCTAAATTCTACTTCTGTAAAGCAGCCCTTCTCAGTCAATCCTCAGTGAATTAGGTTCTGATTTACAGTGTTTGGCAGATGGATTACAATGCCATAAAGATGACGGATATCCTTTACACCGTATTGCAAGTGCCATAGGATATAATGAAATTGTAAAAAGGTGGACGAGGCATGCGTCACTTTTGTGACAGAGTAACCAATCCGCAAAATTCTAAATCAGCACCTACATTTTATAGACAGTGATTTTTTTATTGTTAATTGAGCATGAAATGTACTGATGTTACCAACACAAAATATGCAGGTTAACTATCCCCTTGCATTAAATCAGGGGTCTTTTGTCATGGGTCATGAAAGCCATAAAAAGCTTCAGGTGAAAGGACAATACAGTGGCAACCCAAAACCCCAAAAAACTTGTATACCTCAGTTATATTTCGGTTTGCAACCATGACTTCCAAATGCAGTGATTATGACCTCACAACAGACATTACAAATGATGCAACAGATGATATCACAAATTACACTATGAAGCACATCACATATGACACCACCAGCACAGTCACAGATGACATCACTGATAAACAAGGGCTCTTCCAATGCCTTGATCACGCCAGGACTGGGAACAGCACCAGTCCTGGTAGATTGCTGTTCCACTGGCCATGGGGGGTGGGAGAGTATGGGGGAGTGGGTGCTAGTGAGAAGCAGCGCTACTGCTTTTGTTACATGGGGCCGATATTGCAGCACTGCCCATTGAGCCATTAGGGCCGGCCTTAGGGGTGATTTAGAAGTATTAAAAAGGAGCGTTTAGGCCTGGCAAAAGGTTTATTTTGTGAGGTTGAAATCGTAGCTTACAACTGCACTACAGGCTGTAGTGGCAGACCAGAGACATGTTTTGCGGTGCCACTTAAGTGGTTGGTACAATGAGTGCTGCAGCCCACATGTAGCATTTGAATTACAGGCCCTGGGTATGATTTACTAGGGAGATCTAAGTAAACTACATTTTCCAATTTGGGGCTGATTATTTCGGCGGATGAGAGGGGGAAAAGGGTTATACAGAGCATGAAATTATAGATGGATAAAAAGTTAAATACGGGGATGTTTTCCACCTCGGGTTCCGAGTGACATCATAGATAACTCAAACTTGGCTCTCGTGGTCTATTTGATGTCACTCAGAACCCCTGGGGGAAAAACATCTCCATAATTTACTGTCCCCCATATATATGTTTTTCACCAAAGTGTTCTGAGTGACACCTGATAGACAACGAGAGTGATTATGATGTCACTCAGAATCGTGAGGTGAAAACGTCCTTTCGCCACTGCTTCCCACCTATCATTTTATGTTATACATGGGGCCTATAGCTCTACACTATCAATAACGGTCTTTAAGACTTTTGGAAATGAATCGCTGTGTTTACTTTGTAACATTTTTAAAGGTTCAAAAAAAATAGAATTTTTTTATCTAAAGGGGAGTATGTTTATTTAGAACAACATTCAAAGTTCTTAGACATGTGTTAGTTTTTAAGGCATTTGCCACTTTAATTCAGGAAAGACCTTTGATTTTACTTTCTTTTTATGTCCTGTCTGATAAACAGTGCTTGGTAACTGCACATTGTTATTTCACAGATAGAAGTCAACCTTTTTTTTCCGTTGTGACATAATTGCAGCAAATAACTGTATTTTGAGAAGCCTACCCTCAATAGTAGATAGCTATGGAACCCCTATATTTCAAAACCGTTGCTGGATTTGTCCTGTATACAGTTAAGGGACAGGACAAACCTTAATCAGCAGTCACTTAAACAGATATGAGGCTGAGCATGTGGTCAAAGACAGCTACAAACCCATTTTCTTCAAACCTTTTACCGGAAGTAAAGAGAACGGATATCATTTAAGGGAAGCACGTCATAGCATCTCTGTAGTTAATTGGTAATCCAGTGGATGTTTTTTTGTAAACCTGCTGCTTAACCAGTTCTACGACCAGACCTTGATCTTAGCCCTCAACCGACCTGGATCCTGCACACCCTTCAGGACATTTACCCTGTGACCTTTCCCTCGACCGCTGAGACCTTGCTACCTGACCGATGCCCGGTGGAGCTACCCCGATAGCTATAGGGGAGATGGACTGTGGATTCCCTCCTAGGCCGTCACCTACCCAGCCGGACATTGGGCAGACCTTCCTTCATCTCTCCTGCCGTTATCCTCCCCCTTCCCCCTACACCCTTCCCTCTTACCCCTATCCGACCTGGATCCTGCACACCCTTCAGGACATTTATCCTGTGACCTTTCCCTCGACTGCTGAGACCCTGCTACCTGACCGTTGCCCGGTGGAGCTACCATGATAGCTATAGGGGCGATGGGCTGTGAATTCCCTCCTTGTTCATCACCTACCCAGCCGGACATTGGGCAGACCTCTCCTGCTGTTATCTCCCTCCTTCCACCTACACCCTTCCCCCTTACCCCTATCCGCCCTATTTATCCTTCCTCCATACTATTTAAATGTGTTTTGTATAATCGATGTAACCTGTAACTGTTTTTAACTGTGTAATAATGTGATTCCTAATGTAAAGCGCTCTGATACCCACGGGTCTTGCCAGCGCTTCTAGTAACTTCAAGTAACTGAGCAGTGCTTTAAATGGGAAGAAATAAGTGCAGGTACTCATTAAAATGAGCTAGAGGTGTAGTGAGGGGGCGGGGCTGGGGGCGGGGCTAAGGGTAAGACATGATGAAACTTAACAACTTCTATATTAGTTGCAGCACATACCAAAACACATCATGTGTTTATATAAACAAAGCAGGTTAACTCATTACATAAAATGAAAGAGAAATGCGATAATATGTTAACATTTACTTTTTTTGCAATAGTTGCACCTTCCTAGTGCCATACTGTTAATTGCTGTTTGGCACAATACTATATATTTTTGAGCATGCGAGTAGGAAGAACCTGAAAATACCCCCAGATCGCACCAAAGCTCTTATGGCACCAAGCAAATGAAGCAACTCATCATGACCCTCCCCAGAAGATATCTCTGGTCTCTTCCATCAATCTATCCATTCATCCTTTCATCCTACCATTTACCTGCTGATGTCCACCATTTAACCTTTACATTCTATTGTCTATTCAGTCTTTTATCAATCATTCAGTTCACCATTCCGTCTATACACCCTTCATATCTAAACATATCCATCCATCATCCATCTCCAAACCTATCCATTCATCCTTTCTCATCCATCTCTTTATCCACCCTTTCCCTCATCCATAATCCTTTCGCTCATCCATCCATCAACCCTTTCACTCCTTTATTCTATCCACCCTTTCACTCAATCCCTCCTTTCACTCATCCATCATCCACCCTTTCATCCATCCTCCCTACCTTTCATTCATCCATGCAAACTTTCACTTATTCACCCATCATCCGCCCTTTTATCCAATCATCCACCCTCTTTCACCCATGCATGCTTTCAATCATCCATCCACTCACTCATCCACTTACTCACCCACCAACCCTCCCTTTTACGTTACCTATGAATCTTTGTCGCAGAGCAGACCTGTACAAACAAAGCGCCACACATTTTCTTTAAAATACCTCCTGAGAGTGTCTTGATTCTCTCTTTCTTTCACTTTTTTCTTACAAAAACAGGCATACACACAAACATAGCAGACACACAATAGACTCAGGTATGATAAAGGTCATCTTTTCTCTTCACCCACCATGGCTTTTTTAATTGCCACCAGCGCCGGACTGGCCGTAGCCTGATTGCCACTGCCAGGGGACTGACATTCCTGCGCTTGCACAGGATAGTGTGAATGTGATTGACAGCACAAAGTCTGAATGGACCCTGCTCTGTCAAGCACAGCGTGATGGCAAGCACCCGGACATTATTCAAATGAGCCCTGCTGAATAGCTCAGCTGGGTTCAGATCGGGGGCTGCAGAAGCGGCACCTTGGCTGCCAGAGACACTTTCTACGTCTGCTCACCAGCACTGCCAATGAGCCTACCTTTTCATCAGTACCGGTACTCTCCAGAACAGTAGAGAAGTGCCGGTACTCACATCGATAAATCTAAGAAGTGCCGGTACTCAGTACCGGTGAGTACCGGCCCATTTAAAGCACTGTAACTGAGGCAACGTGTAACTGATGTAATTTTGTAATTTCCGTGGAACCTTATGTAAAGCGCTCTGATACCTCCGGGTCTAGCCAGCGCTATATAAAACTCTCAAAATAAAATAAAATAAAAATAACAGATCCCTCTTCTCACCTTCCAGGGTTCAGGTGTGTCTCCAGGACGCCAGACGGTGCTCCCTCCACTTACCTCCCAGACTCACACCAGCAAACAGCTGGGCCAGTACTGGGCGTTGTGCCCCCTTCCACGGCCAACTTCTTAATACTTCTTAAAACGGACTTCCCCTCTCACTTCAACTACCAACATATTTCCTTCTCTAGAAATGTCCCAATTCGGAACGTAGGCTTTTATTACTATATGTTTTAACCCATAGGTACACACTGACCACTACAATTTCATCAAAATGCAATTTGTTAAGATTTCTACTGACCCGTGAAACAAGACTTTGCTGCTGATACGAGGGGGCATTGTGTTCCTAATGAGTAAACCTGTAGTAGGAATCGCTTCCCGTAGAACATCCACCATTTGGATTAATACTTAAAGTGAGTAAGCATCTGTTTCTCACTTGCTGCACGGCCTTGATAAAGTTCATAAGAAACAACACACACTATAGGAATATGAATCCATACTTGTTCTATTCCAGAATAGCGGGCTTACAACACATGAATTATTGTTGTTTTTTTTAAAACTAATTAAGAGGTATGCATTTTATCTGCATCCCCAAAGTGTCTAGTAGCGGCAAGCAAGCAAAGTTGCCCCCCTGAAGAATGTTGTACAAAGTCTTTCTGGGGACTTGGTTAGGATTGGGAGTGATGAGAGACAATATCTCCATTTCCATGCTGTAATAAACGTATTACCACTGCATGGCATTTGGAACTGGTAGTGGAATGAAAAGACCAAATATAACCGAGGAATGCCCCAATGTAAATCTCGTTGAGCCTGGACCCTTGCAGTCATGGACGGAAACTCCTCCGGGCAGGGTGCCCCCTTCAGAAGAAGGGTTCACCCTCTCTGCCAGCCTTTCTCCAGTCGGATGGTAGATATAACCTTGTAGTCTGGCTTCTCTTGGCAAGGACCTGTTTTTCTTCCTGTAACGAGAGCGCTGACCTTTGATACTATGTATCCTGTTTGCAATTCTATTTTTATTAACTGGCCCTCTGTGCCCATAACCGAACGCTATTAACATACCAGAGCATCAAGAAACCTGCTTATAAACACGTACATAAACAGGTATGGAGGACAAATGCTGTATAGTATCACTTTCTGTGCTTTTGACTCACAAGGCATATGATTTAACCTCCACTAAGCCTAGAACTGCCACTGGGAAAGAGTGGTACAGCATCGCCATTTTGAATTTGAAACCTTAACACAGCAAAGTTAATTCGTCCTTATAAAATGCTCACTTAGTATGTCAAAGTCATACAAAAATGCAAAAAAAGAGCAGGAAGCGGGAATGAGGCCTGAAGAATTATAGCAACTGAAAGCATTTAAGAGATTAAAAAACTAACTGTAAATTAGGAGAAAATGTACCGCACTTCTACAATCGACAAAATGTACGGAGATGTAATAGGACCAGATGAAACAATATTTGATGAACTAGTCCGACCCTATCTCAACCCCGCCACCCAGATATTTTCAAACTTATGTCCAACTACGGACACATAAATAAACATTAAACCTTAATGCAAAGCAGTTTCATCAGCAGAACAAAATAAAAACAGCCTCAGGCATCCGGAAACAGAATTTTAATTAGCCTAATGAATGAAGTAGGCATGGTTTCTGTAAGCATATTAATAATGTAGCTGGAGCGCATACTCTGGGAGGCATTTAGTAACAGTCTGCCCAGCACAATACTTCTGTTTGTAAGCCCTGGTGACAAAACTTGAACCTAGTCCTTGGTCGTCCGCCATTGTGACCCCGCCTCCTCTCTGCCCACATTACCTCTTCCTCTGTTAGAAGCTGAAGTCAGATCATAGACGCAGGGGGCGTATTATAGCGACAGAGACCCCCTGCAGGCTGGTGCAGTGAGTGACTGCACCGTCCTGTAGGAAAATGTCTGAAGGGATCTCCGTTCCCTGCTTTCAGGGCGCCCATTTAGGGCCGCACTGAATATCGCACACAATCAGAGCACCCCTTTGCCTCGGCATCAAGTAATATAGCACAGGTGCAGAAGCAGAGGGTTCTCTCATTCTCATTGGGCCACTCTCATGCAAGTGAAGGAATCCTCCCTTAGATCAAGCTGGTGATATATGTACGCCACCATCATATGTATTACCGAAGGGGCTGTGCAAGCGTTTGCAGCCCCTTCTGCAATACCAAAGTGCCCCGGTGCGCAGAAAGCAAACTCACACACCCCTTTCGTCCCTGTGGAACTTTTAATAAAAAAAGGTTCCCAGGGGTCTAGAAACATGGTCTTGACTGGCACAATACTTGTTAGATTCGTAAGGTCTAATGACAAATCTTTAACTAGGTCCCTAGTTGTACTGACTGACAGTGGCGTAGCAAGGTCAGGGGGTATCCGGTTCAGAAAATGTCTTGCCACCTCTGGCTTGACAAAATTGCAAAAAATATGTGTTTAAAACACATATTTTTGCCATTTTGTCACCCCCTCAGTGATGACACTTGTCACACCCAGGTTGACAAAATGGAAAAAAATATGTATTCAAAACACATATTTTTGCCATTTTGTCACCCCCTCAGTGATGACACTTGTCACACCCAGGTTGACAAAATGGAAAAAAATATGTATTCAAAACACATATTTTTGCCATTTTGTCACCCCCCTCAGTGATGACACCCAGGGCGGCCCACACCCCCGCACCCCCCTTCCCACGCCACTGCTCAATGACTGTATGGTTACTCAATACACCTAGGGGGCATATTTACAATGCAGTGACTGAACACGTGGTTAGCCTTCTCGGCTTAACGCCGCACTCCGCCACTTCTGAAACGCAGGGCTGCACCGTATTTACAACAATACGGTGCAGCCCTGCATTTTCCCCTGCGCTTCCGCTAATTTTAGATGCCTAGCACCAACGCAGGCACCCTTGCACCCTACTGCAAGGGTTTCTGGGTTGTGGGGAATGATTGTGTATGTGCAGGAAGGTGTCCCTGCCTGCACACAAACAATCTCAAACGGCAATTTGAACTCCTATGTGTGCTGCTTTGTGCAGCACACATAGAAGTTGCAACTTGTCATTTTTAAAATTATTGTTTATGTGCAGAAAGGTGTCCCTTCCTGCACATAAACAATCTTAAGCGGCGATTTGAACTTCTATGTGTGCTGCTTTGTGCAGCACACATGAAAGTTGCAACTGGTTATTTTTAAAATGATTGTTTATGTGCAGGAAGGGACACCTTCCTGTACCTAAACAGTCATGCATGGCGTTTTGCTGTTTCTATGTGTGCTGCACAATGTAGCACACACAGAAACATCAAAAATGAAGAGCAATAAGGCATTTCTCCTCTTTACCCCCTGTTAAGATCAGGTTTTCCCTGGTCTTACTTTTAGCGCTGCCCCATATTTATCCCACTCTTGTAAATATGGAGCAGCGTCAAAATCAATAGGTATTGCAGCAGGTATTGCAGCAGAACGCCTACCGCAACACCCATTGCCCACCCCTTTCACGCTAAGTATAGCATGAAAGGGTGCCTTATTTACAAGGCAGCGTTAAGCCACATTAAGTGGCTTAACGCTGCCTTGTAAATAAGCCGAAGCCCGTGTCGCCACCACAACGTTAAAAAAAGTTACATTCTGGTGGCAATAGGGGCTTGTAAATATGCCCCCTAGTATCTCAGGTGCAAAGGGTAAGGCGACCATAAGTATCAAACTGTGCAACAGTATTCCATTAAGAGGAGTAGCAAACTTCATTAATTTAAGCTCCTAAAGAGATTAAAAAACAGTGTTTCCTGGATTCCCAGCAGAACGACTACCCTATCGCCTTCATCTCTTTTCATCACATTGCTGTACCTTGCGATCACTGTGTTTTATGGTGCAATTCTAGCTCCAATGAGCAGCAAAGCATAGAACAGAACATAGTTTTATTATTATAGGTGAGTGGGGTCAATTTGATATTAAATTACAGGTACACATACCAGTGCCTACAGTCGATATGACCATTCGGAAACTTGAGAGGTGGATTTTTGAAAACTAGACACCTAGTGGTTTCCAGTGTTCATCAGGTTTCCATACCCATAAGCCTTTGCAAAATTCAAACATTGGGTAAAAACACATATTTTCCTCACATTTCTGTGAGGAAAACATCTGGAATCAATGGGGTGCCACACATTTCCTGCCACCCAGAATTTCGAAGGTATCCCAATAAAAATGGTGCCCCCAACATTAAAGGACCCAAAACGCAACAAAGACACATCACATTTTTTCAATGAAATCTGATCCTTTTTTTGCAATGTCGGTAGCTGTGAATTTTAGGCCCTAGCTCAGCCGACACCTAGGAAACCTAGCAAACCTGTACATTTTTTAAAACTAGATAGCCAGTGGCATCCAGGGAGGGAGAGGTGGCTTGCATGGCTCTCGCCAGGATTTCTTACCCAGAAGCCTTTGTAAACCTCAAAACTCTGGCTAATAACACACTTTCTACTCATATATCTGTGCAGGAAAGTTCCAGAATCTATGACGATCCACAAATCTCATGCCACACATCTCCCAATAACAACGGTACCCCACTTGTGTAGGTGGACCAAAAGACCGCCACACAAAAGGCCCTAAAATGCTATGTGGAGAGATGAGCAATAAGCCAAGCTGCAGGATTAGTGGCCAAGTTGGGCCACCACCCATGGAAACCTACCAACCACAGACATTTATGAAAACTAGATACCCAGGGGATGCACCGGTGCAGTGCCTGGCATAAATCCCATAAGGTTTTCTTACCCACAATGCCCTGTAAACCTCAAACTTTGGCTAAAATCACACATTTTCCTTACATTTCTGTGACAGAAACTTTCGGAATCAAGAGTAATCCACAAACTTCCTACCACCCAGTGTTCCCCTACTGGTTTTGATAAAAATGCCACCCCACTCGTATGGCTGGCCCTAGTGCCCCCAACAGGAATGGATCAAACCAAGGTCAATGGGAGTTTCGCTGTGGATCTCCCGTTGTCCCTGGTTTGATCCACTGTGCTCATGAAAATATTAGGCCAAGACAAAGAAGAAAAAATGTGCCAGAGACTGGTTCCACCCACGGAGAGATGTGTGGTCTCTACAATCTCATGCTCCCTAAAATCAGTTCATATCAACACAGTACATATTGCCAACCCTTTACATTTACAAATAATTGTTTTCTTGTGTCCTGTCCAGCTGGCTCCATTGAAAGCAAATGAAGAACTGAGAGAATTCACTAATTAGATAAATGAAAAACCAGGACTCGATACTTGACATACTGCCAATGTGGAACAATCTTGCAACCCTATCCCAAACACTGCCAACAGTGGGCAAATCAATCACCAGATAAAGGTCTTGCAGCTTGGAGCGTATGCTGAGCAGCATCGTCATTTAATTTCCCCCACTGCATCCAAACCAGGAGTGTCACCTGCAACGCAGATGGTTAGCAACGCATATAAGCTGGTGGAGAAACTTGCGGTTGGACACTGAATCGAACCCAGACTGCCATTTACGAACCCATCAAACATTCCAATATCTCAAGCGAGTTGTAATCAATGTAAATTAAGTGATTTCGTTTTTTTATTACTGTTTTTCATAAACCAATTGTAAACTTGCATCCACCTAGTATTTTGTGTGTGATTGTGCTACTTAGTAGATAGTATGATTTAACAAAGTATGTGTTTACTAAATCTTAACCAAATATTAGACTGGAGACACTGTTTTGTTGATTTACTGCAGCATATCTAACACACAAAAAGGTGATGGAAGAACAACTTGCAATAAGTCTAACCGTTGGCAATCACTAGGAGTAGTTTTCAGTTTTTAGGAATAAAGTGAGGTATGGTGCATAGCAACATGATGCATTTGGTATTGGAGCACCATTTTTGCTTACCATGATTGGAGTTTGCCTTGCCGTATAGGCACACCACATAAGCTATTTTATGATACATTAATAATGCATACAAGTTGTAGTATCTGCAGTCAGTGATGTCCAAGTACAGGTATGTCAGAAGGTAGTTGTATGGCACTGTATAACTAAACTGCACTGGCTTTGCCTGTTATGTCTCAAAATATACTGAGTGTGTTGTTTGCAACTGTTTTATTTTTAATCAAAATACTGTATATTTAAAGTGGAGAGATGATTAATTACATTAAAGTATGTAAAATGATTGTGCCTTGATTTGATTTGTTTTGACCTTACTAAAATGTTTGTCACATGTCAGGATAAAAAAGATTAATGTGCGCAAAGACACTTCCCTTACCACTTACATATTTTAGAATGCCTAAAAAATTCAGATTTCAAAGTTTAGTGAAGCAAATGTATTACTTAAATCTGTGGTATAAAACATTTGACATTTTGCTCTCCTGTACCTCAGCAAGAGTGTCAGTAGAGAGTTTACAAAATGCCCTTGCTGTGAAGTCTGTGGAAGTACAAGTAAAACAAATAATTACCTTGTTAAGAGAGTTGTAGACTGGAATTTCAAGAAGGGAATATCGTTATACCCTATATCCTAGCTACAGTATTGAGGATAATTATCAAAAGGTAAGCGCATGTAGTGAATTATAGATTTACTATTCTTAACTCAATATCTATGTACCTTCATTGAAGATATATATAAGAAAAAAAAATATATATATATATATTACCTACTGGCGGTCGCCAGTAGGTAGTTATAGTTAGGACCGTGTTTCCATAGGAAATCTCAAAATTCTATTTTGAATAACTTTGGCGCCGGTTGACGAATCCTCGCGAAATTTACAAAACTAATGGGGCGCTCCGCTCAGCTCCTACCCTGAATGTTTCGGGGTGATTCATCAAGCGGGGGCCGAGAAAAAAGGGGGGTCCCAAAACACGTTTTCCCCATGCATTTTTCCATAGGGACTTTAGTCGCAGCTACAGCCCGAACGGCTGAACAGAATTATGTGAAATTTGGCAGAGAGGTAGCCATAAGGTCCATGAAGTGCCTTTTGCAGGTTTGGTGTAAATCTGTTCAGTATTTCCTGAGAAATTAGCATTTAAATCAATATATATATCTGTACGTGCGCAGCGTGCGCGCACTGAGCAAGACCTGTGCGCGCACCCTGCCGTGCGCGAGCGCACTTCTGATTGGTTGTTAGATGTCAGTAAACATTCGAATCGGTGGAAATCAGGAAGCGGCAGCCGCCATTTTGTCTCTCGCATAAAGAGGGGGTGATAAACAAAGGGGGAAAACGTGAAAAGGGGGCAGAGTGGGGAGATATTGACCCACTAGGCATTGTAAGGGGGTCACAGTAGGACCTTGTAGGGCAAAAAAAAAGATTTATATTTTGAAAAAAAATATCGCCGAGTGCACGCACCCAGCGCGCTCCCAAAAATTTTTTAAAAACAAAAAAATAATAAAAATTCGCAATTAAGTGAAAAGATATAAGGTGGCTCTAAAAAGAGCCCTTGTGTTTATTGTGTGTTTTTTGGTACCTACAAGTAAGTACCGATGCAGAGTCTAAAGTTCAAGAGGAAGACTCTGTTGCCTTCATCAGTGAAGTGTACACCATCTCCTCTATAAATGTCTTGCATGTTGTAACGCAAGTTGTTGTGGTATATAGAACCCATACCATAGTCTCTGAGGAAAGCAGAAATAGATTTGTTGACGTGCTTCCTTGCTTTGTCAATCTGCGGACAAAATTGGTTGGACCAGTTCCACTTTTGCCTTTGGCATATGTTAGAATATACAAAGGCAGTTTGTGGAAAAAGCGACATCAATTGCACAAAGGTGTCCTTAATAAGCATTTCCAGACCTACCCCAGTTAAAGTGCCTAGGTCATTTCCACCACAGTGCACAATAATAAGGTTAGGCTGTGGGAGATGTAGAAAGGTTTTCACCAAAGGCATTAATTGGTGCCACTTTAACCCTCTCTGACCAATCCATTTAATGTCTACATTTGGCAAAGCAAGGTCTCTCACCATACCTCTTTTTTCTACAAATTTTTCACTCCAGAAGACATAGCTGTGACCTACAATCCACACTGTGAACATCTTCCAAGGAGATCTGGATGCACTCAGGAGGTGTCTTTCAGTAGAAAGGCAATATGAAATGAAAGACAGTTGAAAAATGGAGGCACACATATTTTTTTTAATAAAAATAACTCATTGGCTGTTTCAAACCATTCTACACTAAAAACTAGGCTGTATGTTTAAATTTTAAAAAGCATGTTTTGTATTGGTTCAGAAAAATGTGTTACCAAAGAACATTACTATGGATTTGCTGTTAGGTTTGAAAAGTCAGGCACTCTTGCTCTTTGGATATGAAACATTGTCTGCTGAACTTCTGACCTCTCTCCTCACAGCAGTGTTCCATGACCTGTTGCTATGGTAGCAGGCAGGAGACAAGTTGGGGGAAGGGTACATTTGGAAAGGGGTTGAAGTTTTCAACCAATAGAAATGTGTGATTTCATTTGAAAAAAAGTGGGAAGCACTGAGATTTGACATTAACATGTATATGTGTGAAAAAAGAGAGGGAAACATTGCCAGTTACTGGTTCTGGAAAGAGGAGAGAGGTGTGGAGCTCTGATATTCTGACTCTGATAGTCTGCTGTTTGAGTGGCACATTTCTTTCTCAACTAACTATTTTAAAAGGTGAGTTATGCGTTTGAGAGGGGATGTATGTGGTGATTTTTGAGATAAATATTAGAATTGTGAATTTTCTTCAAAAGTTATGTTTTACATTTTGAGGTTTGCGAGATATTTAACTGTTTTGAACTTGTAAGATATTATGGAGTATGTTTTCACAATAAGTTTATGTGTACTGGTAAGAATGAGGAATACTGTTTTGTGCCTACCATCAAACCATGAGTCTGTGTGCAGAGAAGAATTGTTGACAGAGATTTAATTTGCGTTGCTGTTGAAAAGTAAGATTTGCAGTTGAAAGGAAAGGACAGCTTGTTTTTAATTGTGATGGTTAGGATTTAGCAGAAATCACTTTGAAAGAAAAGAGAGGAAAATGGCAGCACATTTGAAATTAGCATTAGTTCTGTAAGAATTGCTGACCCAGGAAAGGGGCAGCCTGTGTTTTGTGCCTACCAACACAGCATGAGTCTGTGTGCATATAGGAATTGTTGTCTGAGATTTAATTTGTGAAGTTGTTGTTCTGTAAGGATTGCAGACCCAGGAAAGGGGCAGCCTGTGTTTTGTGCCTACCAACACAGCATGAGTCTGTGTGCATATAGGAATTGTGGCCAGAGATGTATTTTGTGTTGCAGTTGTTTTGTAAAACATGCACTTGCAGGAAAGGGACAGCTTGTTTTCTTCAAATGTGGTGGTTAGCAGTCAGCAGAAATCACTTAATCGCAAATGAGAGGCAAAAGCTAAAACATTTGAAACCAACAGGGTAGATTTCCCTTTCAAAATAGCAAAGGCACAGGTAGTTGCCATATGTTCAAAACTGAAAATAACCCTTAGCACACATGCACTGTTACATACATCCCAGCAGTCTTCATGCAGTTTTGGAAGTCTCTTTGCTCATCTGTCTTGCACCAGACAATACACAGTCTCCAGAAACACACTCTTGGCACACACGCAGCAGCTTCTCCCACACTCCCATGTGTAGTACTCAGGTCTGTGTGGTGTTTCAGATAGCACTGTGTAACGCAAACACATTCAACGTCATCAAAGCACATTTCCTTTGCTCTAGTGTAGTCACTCACCCAGATTGCACATGCTCGTGGTTTGATGTAGCTGTTAGGACATGTGGTCTTTTCTGCCTCTGTGATCTAGAAGGAAAATGTGTCAGGCTGTAACAGTAATTATCACTTGCTCTACCACAGTAGTAAATGTGCTTTGAAATTGCAAATCAAATTCTGTTTTCTGCTTAGAAGCACACTATGAGGCTGTGTGTGCACAGGAATTGTGGCCAGAGATGTAATTTGTGTTGCAGTTGTTCTGTAAAACATGCACTTGCAGGAAAGGGACAGCTTGTTTTCTTCAAATGTGGTGGTTAGCACTCATCAGAAATCACTTAATCGCAAATGAGAGGCAAAAGCTAAAACATTTGAAACCAACAGGGTAGATTTCTCTTTCTAAATAGCAAAGGCACAGGTAGTTGCCATATGTTCAAAACTGAAACTAACCATTCACACACATGCACTGTTACATACATCCCAGCAGTCTTCATGCAGTTTTGAAGTCTCTTTGCTCATCTGTCTTGCACCAGACAATACACAGTCTCCAGAAACACACTCTTGGCACACACGCAGCAGCTTCTCCAATACTCTCATGTGTAGTACTCAGCTCTGTGTGATGTTTCAGATAGCACTGTGTAATGCAAACACATTCAACGTCACCAAGGCCTCATTTTCATTGATCTAGTCTAATCACTCACCCTGTAACACATGGTCATGGTCTCAAGGAGCTGTTAGGACATGTGCTGTTTTCTGCCTCTGTAAATGATTAGGAAAATGTGTCAGGCTGTAACAGTAATTTGGTACTATTCATGAACACTGTTTTGTTCCAAAAAACATAGCATGAGTCTGTGTGTATACAGGAATTATAGTTAGCAAATAAAATTCAAAAAACCATGCAAAAAAAATATATAGCTTTCACACGCGTTATATTTAGAAATTAGCTTTTAAAAAACCTTCCAAATTCACTGAAAAAACCATAGGTTTCACACACGTTATAGTTAGGAATTAGCATTTAAAAAACCTTGCAAATTCACTGAAAAAACCATAGGTTTCACAACCGTTATAGTTAGCTGGACATTTCTCTCATACAAAACCAATGAAATTCCCCCGTTATAGTTAGTTAAGCTAACTATAACTCGCGCGCCCGCAATACACTGCTGATGACGTCACATATTACATCACTCATGACATGGTCAGTGACATCACTCATGACATCACTGATGACATCTCAAATGACATCACTCATGACATCACTGATGACATCATCCTTGTGATAGAGTGGCAGACCTCCTCTCACCCTAATATAACCTTTGATACACACATTCAAAAATAGAGACTAAAATTTTCAAAACAATCGACATACCAATACCAGTTACAACACACCTATTCAGTAATTCCAAGATCTACACACACATCCACTCATTCACCAACAGTCCTATACAGTCACTCATACATGTACTCACTCATCATATGTACTCATACACCTATACATCCTGTTACACAACGCCACTCATCCATAGAGTTACTCACACACATAGTCACTCATGCTAATAAAGAATCAAACATCTGTTTACCTGCATATACAGTTATACACACACCACCACACTTACTTCTACAGAAACTTACACATACTTAGTCTTTTTAACAATCACTTATAGAAACACATACTTATTCATACAGGAACTCTTTCAATCTCTCACTCTCACATATACTCACTTATATGCACCAATAGTCACATATACTAGTTTAAAACATATGTAGTTACTCATAGAGACACTATTGAGACAGTCATTCACTCACTAACACACCCATGCACACACTCATCCACCCATACAGTCCTGCACACATGCTGTCTTCAACACATACAAACAGTGAGTCACTCATTCATGCACCTATGCACTACGTAATACCCCCCCACCGAACCATACAGACATCAGACACTTATACTGATACTCAAAAAACCAACTAATAACCTATATAGACACTCATGTAGCTACTCACCAACCCATGCAGCCACTTATACACAAAGTGAGAGACTGATACAGATATTTACATATTTAAACATTACTCACTAAGCCATGTATTCACTAAGATACACTTAATCAGTCAGTTATACAATCAATTTTTCAAAAACAAATCATCCATTTAGACACTTATATACCCATTTATTCTTCCATCGACCTTGAGATATACATATATAAAACATATGTAATATTCAGAAAAACACACATTAACTGGATGATGTCATCAGTGATGTCATCAGTGATGTCATTTGAGATGTCATCAGTGATGTCATGAGTGATGTCACTGACCATGTCATGAGTGATGTAATATGTGACGTCATCAGCAGTGCATTGCGGGCGCGCGAGTTATAAATAGCTGAACTAACTATAACGGGGGAATTTCATTGGTTTTGTATGAGAGAAATGTCCAGCTAACTATAACGTGTGTGAAACCTATGTTTTTTTCCAGTGAATTTGCAAGGTTTTTTAAATGCTAATTCCTAACTATAACGTGTGTGAAACCTATGGTTTTTTCAGTGAATATATATAAATATATATTCACTTAAAAAAACCATAGGTTTCACACATGTTATAGTTAGCTGGACATTTCACTCGTAAAAAACCATTGAAATTCCCCCGTTATAGTTAGTTCAGATAACTATAACTCACGCGCCCACAATCCACTACTCATGACGTCACATATTACATCACTCATGACATGGTCAGTGGCATCACTCATGACATCACTGATGACATCATCCTTGTGATAGAGTGGCGGTCGCGCGAGTTATAGTTATCTGAATTAACTATAACGGGGGAATCTCAATGTTTTTTTTACGAGTGAAATGTCCAGCTAACTATAACAGGTGTGAAACCTATGGTTTTTTAAGTGAATTTGCAAGGTTTTTTAAATGCTAATTCCTAACTATAACGTGTGTGAAACCTATGGTTTTTTAAGTGAATTTATAAGGTTTTTTAAATGCTAAGTTATGTATGTATTATTATATTTTTTATATACTTATTTCACAATAAACTACCTATTTATATAGTTATAGATTTAGTGTATCCTGTAATATGGAATGGCCTGTTTAAAATGTTTTTTTTAAGGTTTTTCACCATGCGCGCACGGTGCGCGCACCCCGCGATTTAAAAAAAAAAAAGAAAAAATGTTTTTTTCATCCTTCGGGGTCCTTCAGGGACCCCCTGACAAAGGCTAGGGGGTCAGGAACTCTCTACCCTGCCCTCTTTTCACGTTCTCCACCTTTGTTTTTCACTGTCGCACTGTAAACACACAAAATGGCAGCCGACACTTCCTGATTTCGACCGGTTCGAATGCTGACTGACATGTAACCACCAATCAGAATTACGCTCGCGCACGGTGCGCGCTTATAGATATTTATGTGCTTTTAACTGCAATTTTCTCAGGAACTACTGAACAGATTGACACCATATATGCAAAAGGCACATGCCTGACCTGAGGACTACCTCTTTGCCACATTTCAAGTAAATCTGTTCAGCCGTTCGGGCTGTACCTTCGACTAAAGGTCCTATGGGAAAATGCATGGGGAAAACGCGTTTTGGGACCCCCCTTTTTTCTCAGCCCCTGCTTGACGAATCACCCCGAGACTTTCAGGGTAGGAGCTGAGCGGAGTGCCTCATTAGTTTTGAAAATTTCGCGAGGATTCGTCAACCGGCGCCAAAGTTATTCAAAATAGAGTTTTCAGATTTCCTATGGGAACTCGGTCCTAACTATAACTATCTACTGGTGACCGCCAGTAGATAATATATATATATATATATATAAACTATGCAAATGTGAAAGAAAAAGAAAAAAATGATGGTGTATAAAACAGGTTGCAATTGGTATATGCGCATCATGTGATCAAGGCACTTCCTGGTGCCGAAACGCGTAATGCTGCTAAACACTAATGGTGGACATATGTAAATAAAAAAATCTGCACCGTATTTGTGGTCCGTGCTCCATGCGAGAATCCGGGAGGCAGTTGGAGTTATCTGGACGACAGCATCTCTTCCTTTGATGTTAAAATAGGGGGGCATGACCCGCTCGCCCTGTCACAAGCCTAAGGATTGCCGGCGATAATGTGACGGGACACGAGAAAGGGAGTGGAGCGAGGCAGACGCCTCTGTTCAACAGGTCCTGGACCCAGCGCTTAATTGACATTTTGGGGCAACAACGTGTAAGTGCACCAGTCTTATATCCCGTATGGCCATACTTACCTGTTACTATCAAGATTGTGAGACAGGAGTTGGTAACATCACGAAGATCACACATGGAGTATGCTGTCTCACAAAGTGCATTATGGGACTTGAAGTGTGGCCAACTGACGGGCATGTGATCAGGCACACCTGGGACATTGCACTTAATGAGAATACACCTTTGATAAAAGCGAATGCTGAAACGCGTCAGGTGCCTCTGTCATGTGACTGCCTGCGCCAATAGCAATAAAGCACCTTTTTCCAGGAACCGGGTCTTGACGCATTTCTTGTTTGGATTGTTATTGCAGAAATCGCTGTCTTCTGTGTTAGTCAAGACCGCCCTGCAGGGTTGGGGGCCTCCGACGACAGCTTCTCTTCCTTTGATGTTAAAATAGGGGGGCATGACCCGCTCGCCCTGTCACAAGCCTAAGGATTGCCGGCGATAATGTGACGGGACACGAGAGAGGGAGTGGAGCGAGGCAGACGCCTCTGTTCAACAGGTCCTGGACCCAGCGCTTAATTGACATTTTGGGGCAACAACGTGTAAGTGCACCAGTCTTATATCCCGTATGGCCATACTTACCTGTTACTATCAAGATTGTGAGACAGGAGTTGGTAACATCACGAAGATCACACATGGAGTATGCTGTCTCACAAAGTGCATTATGGGACTTGAAGTGTGGCCAACTGACGGGCATGTGATCAGGCACACCTGGGACATTGCACTTAATGAGGATACACCTTTGATAAAAGCGAATGCTGAAACGCGTCAGGTGCCTCTGTCATGTGACTGCCTGCGCCAATAGCAATAAAGCACCTTTTTCCAGGAACCGGGTCTTGACGCATTTCTTGTTTGGATTGTTATTGCAGAAATCGCTGTCTTCTGTGTTAGTCAAGACCGCCCTGCAGGGTTGGGGGCCTCCGACGACATATATATATATATATATATATATATATATATATATATATATATATATATATATATATATATATATATATATATATATATATATATATATATATATATATATATATATATATATATATATTCACAGAAAAAACCATAGGTTTCAGGCACGTTATAGTTAGGAATTAGCATTTAAAAAACCTCAGAAATTCACTGAAAAAACCATAGGTTTCAGGGGTGTTATAGTTAGCTGGACTTTTCACTTGTACAAAACCATTGAAATTCCCCCGTTATAGTTAGTTCAGCTAACTATAACTCGCGCGCCCGCAATGCACTGCTGATGACGTCACATATTACATCACTCATGACATGGTCAGTGACATCACTCATGACATCACTGATGACATCTCAAATGACATCACTGATGACATCACTGATGACATCATCCAGTGAATGTGTGTTTTTCTGAAAATTAAATATGTTTTATATATGTATATCTCAAGGTCGATGGAAGAATAAATGGGAATATAAGTGTCTAAATGGATGATTTGTTTTTGAAAAATTGATTGTGTAACTGACTAAGTGTATCATAGTGAATACATGGCTTAGTGAGTAATGTTTAAATATGTAAATATCTGTATCAGTCTCTCACTTTGTGTATAAGTGGCTGCATGGGTTGGTGAGTAGCTACATGGGTGTCTATATAGGTTATTAGTTGGTTTTTTGAGTATCAGTCTGAGTGTCTGCATGGTTCGGTGGGGGGTATTACGTAGTGCATAGGTGCATGAATGAGTGACTCACTGTTTGTATGGGTTGAACACAGCATGTGTGCAGGACTGTATGGGTGGATGAGTGTGTGTATGGGTGTGTTAGTGAGTGAATGACTGTCTCAATAGTGTCTTTATGAGTAACTACATATGTTTTAAACTAGTATATGTGACTATTGGTGTATATATGTGAGTATATGTGAGAGTGAGAGATTGAAAGAGTTCCTGTATGAATAAGTATGTGTTTCTTTAAGTGATTGTTTAAAAGACTAAGTATGTGTAAGTTTCCGTAGAAGTAAGTATGGTGGTGTGTGTATAACTGCATATGCAAGTAAATGTATGTTTGATTCTTTATTAGCATGAGTGACTATGTGTGTGAGTAACTCTATGGATGAGTGGCATTGTGTAACAGGATGTATAGGTGTATGAGTACATATGATGAGTGAGTACATGTATGAATGACTGTATAGGACTGTTGGTGAATGAGTGGATGTGTATGTGGATCTTAGAATTACTGAAGAGGTTGTTGTAACTGGTATTGGTATGTCCATTGTTTTGAAAATGTTAGTCTCTATTTTTGAATGTGTGTATCAAAGGTTATATTAGGGTGAGAGGAGGTCTGCCACTCTATCACAAGGATGATGTCATCAGTGATGTCATCAGTGATGTCATTTGAGATGTCATCAGTGATGTCATGAGTGATGTCACTGACCATGTCATGAGTGATGTAATATGTGACGTCATCAGCAGTGCATTGCGGGCGCGCGAGTTATAGTTAGCTGAACTAACTATAACGGGGGAATTTCAATGGTTTTGTACAAGTGAAAAGTCCAGCTAACTATAACACCCCTGAAACCTATGGTTTTTTCAGTGAATTTCTGAGGTTTTTTAAATGCTAATTCCTAACTATAACGTGCCTGAAACCTATGGTTTTTTCTGTGAATTTCAAAGGTTTTTTAAATGCTAATTTCTAACTATGCCTACAGAGATAGGACATGTGAAGAAAGAAGAAAAAATGCACAGAAAGAAACAAAAGAAGTGCAGAAAGAAGCAACAGAAGTCCTCAAATACGAAGATAAGTGCAGGAAGAAGGATAACGTGCAGAAAGAACAAAAAGAAGAGCAGAAAGAAGCCTTGTTGCAAAATCATCCTGTACCCTCAACTTTTTCAGACGGATACTGGTGGTAACTGAGTCTGACTAACCAGTCCTAGAGCCAGTGCTATGTTAAAAGACACTTAGAATACAGTGAAAACACCTACATACACTAGGGAACATTATGCGTTGGGGTCCCCCTGTGATTAGCATGACCTCCTCTGTAAGCCCCTAGTATATAATAGGGCATGGGGATTAAAACTACCTCTTAAAACAGGCCACAGGGCGTTTTTGCACACGTTAACTCAGGCCCCGTCCCCTCCATTCACCACTGTGTAAACACGCCCTGTGTCCATTTTTAGTTGGGAGATTAAGTTCATTTGAATCCTGAGGGTCCCTAGGGTCCAACTAGCCCACTAGGTACCTCCAGTAAGTGCCACAGAGCTGCGTTGCAGAGAGGTGTAAAAAGTGGCACGGCCTGGACCACCTCTCTGCAATGCAGCTCAGTGGCGCTTACTGGAAGCACTTGGTGGGCTAGTTAGCCCCCAGGGGCCCTCAGTATTGAAGGGAAATTATATCCCCAATTTAAAACGTGCCATAGTGCGTGTTTGCACACGTCACCTCAGGCCCCGTCCCCTCCCTTCACCACTGTGTAAACGCGCCCTGTGGCTGTTCTAAGTTGAGAGATTAAGTCCCCTTGAATCCTAAGGGTCCCTAGGGTCAAACTAGACCACTAGGTACCTCCAGTAAGCGCCACAGAGCTGCGTTGCAGAGAGGTGTAAAAAGGGGCTTGGCCTCAGAACACCTGGCTGCAGCGCAGCTCCCTGGCGCATACTGGAGATGCCTGTTGGGGGCGCGTTTGCAGAGTGCTGCACGGAGGGGGCATGGCCTCCGGCACGATGCCAGTCTTTTATTTATTTTAGTTTTTTAAGAAGGGGGGCTGTTTGGTTCCCCTTCTTATTCTAATTTATTGGCCCTGATGACCCCATCCCCCAGGGCCAGTCTCCTAATTATATTTTTTTGACCCCAATCCCCAGGGCCGGCCACTGTTTTTTATTATTTTTAAAAAATATATATTTATAGACACACCTAGGACATGCTGGACAAACCGTACGTACCTATCACCATGACGATTTGCGTGATATTCATTAAAAGGCGACTATGCATGCAATGAATCCACGTGGAATGTATTTACACCACTAGTGAAGCTCTGACATGTCTGATGCCCTACCGTGCCTAATCCTGGTAGACACCCTTGTCGTTTATTTATACAAACATGGGTAGCTATTGACTGGCACATTTAATACACATGCACACCAAGCCATTCAAAGGGGATTCGACAAAAATTCGACCAAAACTATGCAAGAAACCCCCCTCACGGTTAATAAAACACACATCCACTGCCGGATGTGTAATACTTTTTATTTTACTCTCTGGAAAGGGGACGAACATCACTTGAGAGTCACAGCGTGCTCCTGACAGAGCCCAATGCTGTGTTACACCCACCATTGCCTGCCGAGTGCCACACACCTCTGTGTTGTATTCCACTAGCTAGTGCATATGCTATGACACTCTCTAGCCCATGTGCACTGTAACACCACCCCGTGAATATGTCATGCCACACTTGTCTTTGCACGGGTTATATTGCCCCATCTAACGTGCCTTTCTCGATGCCTATGTTATAACGCACAGTGCTATGCCATACATATTACAATCTGGGATCCATATCTTTGTCACAGTGCATATGCAACGTTACACTCCCCAGCACATATTTTATATTACAACTTTAGAGACTAGTTAGGTTACACAACACTGCCCTGTGCATATTACACTCCAAGGCGCATATCGCATAGCACACGCTAGTGCCTGTGCTGTCTCGCGCTCTCCAATGAATCTGTCATTGCGCACAATGTATTGCATATTATATTTCATGCCCGGTTCATCTTATATCACACTTTTTGGTGCATAGTTTATACCATACACTATATCTAGTTTTCATTTTCAATCGTGCTCTCAGGACTATGTTCTATATAACACTGTGTTCACCTACCCTTTTCACGGGCATTACATTTTGCGATAGGGGATGGAGGGTCAGGGGGTGTTTCTGCCAAGTGAGCCCGGAGTCACAGTCACAAACGTCCTCTTCTTCCTGAATAAAAGTGAGATTATGCTGCATACTTGTTCATATTTTAAGTAGTTCGCACAGACACAATGTTTTAAAAACAATAAAGTTCCTAATACCCGCCTTCTCTGAACAGTTAGCTTGCTGCCCCATCCCCTTCCTCCCTATCCTCTGTTGTGTGAATCCATGGACTAGCCTCCTCCCTCCTGCCATGCATGGTCTGATGTGCTGCCACTGCCCTCAATTTAGTATGATGTACCAGTCCACTCCTCCTGCCCTCCATTGCCCAATTCTATGCCCCATCATTGACCTCCTGCTTAAACTCTGTGCTTAGCTTGCTGCCCCTATTCTCCTTCCCCCTGCCCTCCGATGTCTTTGTGCATGCCCCTGCTCCATCCTTTTTGCCCACCATGTCCCATGGACCTGCCACTCCTATCTACTCTGAGTGTTCTGTTGAGCTGCCACTCCCCTCCCACCTGCCTAGCATTGTCAGATGACTGTAACCTGTCCCTGCCACCTCCACCCTGCCTGTCCACATGCCATGCCCCTATCCTCTTCCTCCTGTCCTACATGGTCCATTGTACTGCCACACCCTTCTGCCCTCCCTGGTCTGTTGTGCTGCAACTGCTCCTCCTGCCTGCCCCGTGTGGTCTGTTGTGAGGTCCCTTCCCCTGAACTTTCTTGTCTGTGCACAGGTCCTGACCCTCCCTTCTATCCTCCATCGTCCTTTGTGCATGCCCCTCCACCCTCCTTCTTGCCCATCATAGCCATTGTGCTGCCACTAACCCTCCCACTTGCCATGCATGGTCTTCTGTGCTGCCATGGCCCCTCCCACCTTCCCTGTGTGGTCAGTTAGCTGCCCCTGACCCCCTCCCACCTTCCCTCCATGGTCTGTGTGTATGCCATCACAGTCTCACTGTTGCTCTTCATGGTGTGTCTTGCTTCTAGTGCCCATCCTGCCTGACCTCCATGGCTATCTTGCTGCTCCTGCCCTGCCCCCTTGCCCCCAGCCCTACTCCCTCCCTCCTGGCTTGTCTGTTCCATTGTAATGCCCCTGATCCGTCCCTCCTGCCCTTTATGGTCTGTTATGCTGCAGCTTTCTCTCCTGTCTGTCCATTATGGTCAGCTAGCTACCATTGCCTCTTGCCCCTCTGTTCTCTGTTGTCCATGTGCATGGTCCTGTCCCCTCCCTCTTGCTTTCTATGGATTGTTGTGCTGCACTCCCGTCCTGCATGCCCTGTGTGGTGTATTGTGCTGCTGCAAACCCTGATGCCTGCCCTGCAGGGTCAGTTTGGTGCACCTCTCCATGTCCCTCCTGTCCTCTGTTATCCAAGTCCATGTCCCTATCCCATTTCCTTCCATGATCCAATGTACCTTTTGCGAACATTTTGAACTTGGTAAGAGGGAGATTTTGAAAAAAAACTGGGGTATTGATTTTCCCCTTTGAGTTACATTGAAAAAGAGGATATTGTAGACAGGAGACAGATCAAATAAAGCCCATTTGAGCTTAAAAACATTGGACGTTTCCTGGCTGAATCGGGTCTGTTGGCATGTATGGTTGTACTACCATTGCCTCTTCCTTCTGCCCACAATGGTCTATTACATTGCCACAGCCTTGAAGGAGGGTAGATTTTGTATCACAGGGGGCCCCTGGCCCGTTCTGTCCACACCTGAAGTATGAGACCCTTGTCCTTGCCCTGCCAGCTGCATTTGTAGGCCGTATTAAATTGACCAGCGGGTCCTGTGTTGCTATATAATTATCCTGAGACATCCTTACCACTCAGCCAGCATAAAACCCCTGTGTAGGCCCTTCTGTTCAATATGTAGGCCTCTTTGTTAAATTGACCATAGCTCTGCAATTTTAGTGTATAGCAGTCTGAAGGCAGGTCTGCGAGGCCTTCTGATCCAAACTAGTAGCCCCCACCCTACCCGAGTGCTCCGTGCTCGGTATCAAAGTTCAACATCCCCCTGAAGCTGTCGACATACAGTAGGCTGCATCCTGGACTGGTACTTGCTTCCTGGGCAGGTTTCCCGCTTTTAAGGAAGTGGCAACCGCAGAGCGTCAAGTTAGGAGAACTGAGGAGATTTTATACATGAATATATTGAATTCCCGTACAATACCCATTATTTTCTGCTTGCTCTATGGAACTTACAATAAGCGATTGGCCTGAGAGACTGACCTTTTCACCGAGTCCATTGTCAGCATTAAGTGGGTAAATGACGAAATGTCTGGTAAAATCTGCAGACGAAGCTTTTGGGTAGCATACGTAGGTAGATGTAGCGTGCAAAGGAGCCCACAAAATGATATAAAAAGGGAGCACCCACAGATATCGACGGACTACCTCGCCGTCTGTATGTAGGTTAACAGGCAGTGCAGGTTTTCCCCAAGAGCTGGGAGCTCTTGTCTTCCTTTGCTTAAAATGTCTTGCTCTGCTTTGCTTGAAGTATCTTATTCTATTTTACCTATATGAAATGTCATGTTATGTTTAACCATTGTTCTCTTTACTTTTGCATTTAAAAGATTTTGTATTGTAATTGCAGGAATGCTTGCTCTAAGAGTAAACGTGAGTGTTCCTAGGTAACATTTTCCTTGGTGTAACTTGTTTCTCATGATGCATTTATAGATGTGTTTTCTCTCTCTCTCTGTCAGTACATTAATTGAGATACAGAGAATATTATGACAGCTGTATGATTATCTGGATTCTGTATTTTGTACTTTATGTCTCTATTCTGCGGTTTCTTTGAAGTTGCATCTTCTCATTAAACTGCCATTGTATTCTGCCTCCAATTCCATGTCTCATATGTCTGTTTTCTTCATTTTTGGAGCAAGCGTTCCTAGGCACCCCGGCTCAAATTAAGGTGCCCCTTTTGTCCCTGACTCACTCTCCTGCTCAGTTCTGTGGTGGCTCCCGGGGATCTGGGGACCGCCCCTAGCTTCCTTGACCCGTAATAGATCTTCCCTCCAACAGCCTCTCTTGCAAGTCCTGTATTGTTGGTTTGTTGCCCCTGCCCCCCTTTCCACTGCCCTCCATAGTCTGTTGTGCTTCCACGGCCCTTCCTGCCTGCTCAGTGTGGTTAAATTGTTGCCTTTGCACCCTCCTACCTGCCTTCAATTTTCAGAGTCCGTGCCCCTGGCCTCTGCCTCTCAACAGTATCCTAATGAACAACTAGATTGCTAACATTCTATATTTATTACAAAAGTGTGGAACGCCTGACATCATCTTGATGTAATCAAAACTGTAATACCTAGAGCATTTCCTTTAGAAATTACATATATGAGAGGGTCTTATTGGCATCAAAATTATGGTTAGTGCTCTAAAAGACTAAAATAAGGACATATTTTCTGAGTTTTCAAATAGCGACAAAGCACTTTTAAATTATTTGTTATCTTTATGTTTTTTTATCCAGTTGACCACTTGATTAAATGTTGCACTTAGGGGAGAGGATGTGGTGTTACTTCCAGAACTGCAGACTTTGCAACTGGGGAACCAGGTTGAAGTTTCTGCTTCAGCTCGACATTCTGTGATTCTGGTCAAATCACTTAGTCTCCCCATGTCTACAACCAAAATGAATTTGTTCTTGTGTGATGTAACCAATGCTCATGTAAAGCACTCCAATACCTGACAAGTCTGCACTATATAACACTGCAAAAACACAAAATAATAAGTGTTTTGCACACTTCTGTCATTGGGCTATATTTGGGCTACATCTGGGTGATTTTGGGCTACATTTGGGCTCTTTTGTCTCCGGTGGCCATCTTGGGAGATTTATTTGTTATGAAGTTTCCTAATTTCCTCATGTACTGCAGTCTCCTCAGTAGGAAATGCTTTCAGTTTTTTACTTTGATTCCATCATGAAGGTATCCAGATATGTCACACATTTGCCATAAATTCTGAATGTTAGCACTCTAGTTGCTCATTAGATCACTGTAGTAAAACTACTGCACCATGGAAGTCTGCTCCTGGTATTAAAAGTGCATGTTTCAGTCTGCATGTCAGAATGTTTTAATGAAATAGAAGAGGATTTGAGAAGTCACTCAAAATGTGCCCTCATTTCCTTTCTTCAGCATTAATCATAATTTCTTTTGCAAAATGAACCTCCTCATTGTGTTCCTTTTTAAATTAAATGTTTTAAGTGTTACCAGTTTATTCCAATCAAGATGGCTTCAGGTGTGCCATACTTTTGTCATAATGAAGACAGTAAGCGCTCTAGTTGTTTTTAAGAACATTCTGGGACATTCTGTCATTGGGCTATACTTGGGCTACATCTGGGTGATATTTGGGCTACATTTGGGCTCTTTTGTCTCTGGTGGCCATCTTGGGAGACTTATTTGTTATGAAGTTTCCTAATTTCCTTATTTACTGCAGTCTCCTCAGTAGGAAATACTTTCAGTTTTTTACTTTGATTCCATCAAGAAGGCATTCAGATGTGTCACACATTTGCCATAAATTCAGAATGTTAGCACTCTTTTTGCTCATTAGATCACTGTAGTAAAGCTACTGCTCACCAGGGAAAACTGCTGCTGGTATTGAAAGTGCATGTTTCAGTCTGCATGTCAGAATTTTTTAATGAAATAGAAGAGGATTTGAGAAGTCACTCAAAATGTGCCCTAATTTTTCTTTCTGCAGCACTAATCATACTTTTTATGGAAAAATGAACCCCCTCATTTTGTTCCTTTTTAAATTAAATGTTTTAAGAGTTACCACTTTAATCCAAGCAAGATGGCTTCAGGTGTGCCATACGTTTATCATAAGTAGGACTGTTAGCGCTCTAGTAGTTCTTTGGAACACTCTGGGAAGCTGCAGTAGAACACAAAGGAATCAACTGACAGTCTCTGCCCTTGTTGGATGTACATGTTTTACTGAGAATGTCAGACTTCATTCTCACATGACTGAGAAAGATAATGTGAATTTACAGAAAATAAGCTCTCAGTTTAGCCTATAGATCACCTTCCAAACCTCTGTGGTAAAAGCATGAGAAAATATTTTTCTCTCAATCATGATATCCCAGCAGAAGGCTTTTTCACATGGTGAAATCACCTTAGAACATACCACAATTCCTAAAATGAGTATGGTACCATCAACAAATGATTTATAATGTAACTAAAGTCTTAAAATCTTCTATTAACTGCAATGCTTTTTAATGAGGTGCTATCATGTATATTGGTCCCAAGATGGCTGCCAACACTTCTTGGATGAAGTGCTGACAGCCAATCAGATCTCAGGATGAGATGTGTGGTTAGGCTCCGCCCACATATATATATGCTTTTAAATGCTATTTTCTCAGGAAATACTGAACAGATTTACACCAGACCTGCAAAAGGCACTTCCTTGACCTTATGGCTACCTCTCTGCCAAATTTCAAGTAATTCTGTTCAGCCGTTCGGGCTGTAGCTGTGTCTAAAGGTCCTATGGAAAAATGCATGGGGAAAACGCGTTTTGGGACCCCCCTTTTTTCTCGGCCCCTGCTTGACGAATCCCCCCGAGACTATCAGGGTAGGAGCGGAGCGTAGCGCCCCACCTATTTTGAAAATTTCGCGAGGATTCGTCGACCGGCGCCAAAGTTATTCCAAATAGAATGTTGCGGATTTCCTATGGAAACAGGGTCCTAACTATAACTACCTACTGGCGACCGCCAGTAGGTAATATATATATATATATATATATATATATATCCTACTGGCGGTCGCCAGTAGGTAGTTATAGTTAGGACCACATTTCCATAGGAAATCCGCAACATTCTATTTTGAATAACTTTGGCGCCGGTCGACGAATCCTTGCGAATTTTTCAAAATAGGTGGGGCGCTCCGCTCCGCTCCTACCCTGAAAGTCTCGGGGGGATTCGTCAAGCAGGGGCTGAGATAAAAGGGGGGTCCCAAAACGCGTTTTTCCCATGCATTTTTCCATAGGACCTTTAGACAGGGCTACAGCCCGAACGGCTGAACAGAATTTAATGAAATTTGGCAGAGAGGTAGTCCCCAGGTCAAGGAAGTGCCTTTTGTAGGTTTGGTGTAAATCTGTTCAGTAGATTCTGAGAAAATAGCCTTTAAATCAATATATATATCTGAGCCAGCTTACGGTGCGCTTACGGTGCGCTTACCGTACGCGTACGGTGACGTGCGCGAGCGCGATTCTGATTGGCCGTTAGATCTTAGTAAACATTCGAATCGGTCTTAACCAGGAAGCGGTGGCCGCCATTTTCTCTCTCGCACTCTGTCAGGGTGTTGAAAAATAAAGTGAAAAAACATGTAAAGGGGCTGTTTACACAGCTCCCAAACACCTAGCCATGTCGAGGGAGTCCCCAACGATCCCCCAAGTGAAAACAAGCAATTTTAATTTTTTTGAAAATTTCGCCGATTACGCTTACCGTACGCGTACGGTAAAAAATATTTTAAAAAAAAAAAATATCCACATTCTCCCCACCCCGTGTGCAACTGGTGCCCGAAGGGCACCAGTTGCGCATGACTCACGTAGACATTACAAAACATATATTTTACCTGTCACAACGATGCTCATCATATGTTTCCTCCATGTGCGCACGGTGCGCGAAGCGCATCGTGCGTTCAGGGCCCATCTAGCGTAACGTGGACACGCGGTGCGCAAAGCGCACCGCGTGCTCACTGTGCGCGCACGGTGCGCGAAGCGCACCGTGCGCGCACGGAACGAACTGCGTTAAGTGGGCGCGCACGCCACAAATGGCGTAAAGTAACTTAGCATTTAAAAAACCGTACAAATTCACTGAAAAAACCATAGGTTTCACACACGTTATAGTTAGGAATTAGCATTTAAAAAACCTTGCAAATTCACTGAAAAAACCATAGGTTTCACACATGTTATAGTTAGCTGGACATTTTACTGATAAAAAACCAATGAAATTCCCCCGTTATAGTTACTGTAGGCAACTATAACTCACGCGACCGTAATCCTCTGCTGATGACATATGTCTCTTTATGAAAAAATAATATTTGTAATATATGTATAGCTAAAATTTAATGGAAGAAGACATGGGCAAATAAGTGTCTAAATACAGTATTAGCATCAGCAGAGGATTACGGTCGCGTGAGTTATAGTTGCCTACAGTAACTATAACGGGGGAATTTCATTGGTTTTTTATCAGTAAAATGTCCAGCTAACTATAACATGTGTGAAACCTATGGTTTTTTCAGCAGTGAATATATATATATATATATATATATATATATATATATATATATATAAATTCACTGAAAAAACCATAGGTTTCAGGGGTGTTATAGTTAGCTGGACTTTTCACTTGTACAAAACCATTGAAATTCCCCCGTTATAGTTAGTTCAGCTAACTATAACTCGCGCGCCCGCAATGCACTGCTGATGACGTCACATATTACATCACTCATGACATGGTCAGTGACATCACTCATGACATCACTGATGACATCTCAAATGACATCACTGATTACATCATCCAGTGAATGTGTGTTTTTCTGAAAATTAAATATGTTTTATCTATGTATATCTCAAGGTCGATGGAAGAATAAATGGGTATATAAGTGTCTAAATGGATGATTTGTTTTTGAAAAATTGATTGTGTAACTGACTGATTAAGTGTATCATAGTGAATACATGGCTTAGTGAGTAATGTTTAAATATGTAAATATCTGTATCAGTCTCTCACTTTGTGTATAAGTGGCTGCATGGGTTGGTGAGTAGCTACATGGGTGTCTATATAGGTTATTAGTTGGTTTTTTGAGTATCAGTCTGAGTGTCTGCATGGTTCGGTGGGGGGGTATTACGTAGTGCATAGGTGCATGAATGAGTGACTCACTCTTTGTATGTGTTGAAGACAGCATGTGTGCAGGACTGTATGGGTGGATGAGTGTGTGTATGGGTGTGTTAGTGAGTGAATGACTGTCTCAATAGTGTCTTTATGAGTAACTACATATGTTTTAAACTAGTATATGTGACTATTGGTGTATATAAGTGAGTATATGTGAGAGTGAGAGATTGAAAGAGTTCCTGTATGAATAAGTATGTGTTTCTATAAGTGATTGTTTAAAAGACTAAGTATGTGTAAGTTTCCGTAGAAGTAAGTGTGGTGGTGTGTGTATAACTGTATATGAAAATAAATGTATGATTGATTCTTTATTAGCATGAGTGACTATGTGTGTGAGTAACTCTATGGATGAGTGGCATTGTGTAACAGAATGTATAGGTGTATGAGTACATATGATGAGTGAATACATGTATGAGTGACTGTATAGGACTGTTGGTGAAGGAGTGGATGTGTATGTGGATCTTAGAATTACTGAAGAGGTTGTTGTAACTGGTATTGGTATGTCCATTGTTTTGAAAAGTTTAGTCTCTATTTTTGAATGTGTGTATCAAAGGTTATATTAGGGTGAGAGGAGGTCTGCCACTCTATCACAAGGATGATGTCATCAGTGATGTCATCAGTGATGCCATTTGAGATGTCATCAGTGATGTCATGAGTGATGTCACTGACCATGTCATGAGTGATGTAATATGTGACGTCATCAGCAGTGCATTGCGGGCGCGTGAGTTATAGTTAGCTGAACTAACTATAATGGGGGAATTTCAATGGTTTTGTACAAGTGAAAAGTCCAGCTAACTATAACACCCCTGAAACCTATGGTTTTTTCAGTGAATTTCTGAGGTTTTTTTAAATGCTAATTCCTAACTATAAGGTGCCTGAAACCTATGTTTTTTTCTTTGAATATATATATATATATATATATATATATATATATATATATATATATATATATATATATATATAGTTCCTCCGCTGACTCTTTCCCAGACGGTTCTCCCGCCCTGCAGGGTTGGGGGCCTCCGACGACAGCAATATATATATATATATATATATATATATATATATATATATATATATATATATATATATATATATATATATATTACCTACTGGCGGTCGCCAGTAGGTAGTTATAGTTAGGACCACGTTTCCATAGGAAATCCGCAACATTCTATTTTGAATACCTTTGGCGCCGGTTGACGAATCCTCGCAAATTTTTCAAAATAGGTGGGGCGCTACGCTCCGCTCCTACCCTGAAAGTCTCGGGGGGATTCGTCAAGCGGGGGCTGAGATAAAAGGGGGGTCCCAAAACGCGTTTTTCCCATGCATTTTTCCATAGGACCTTTAGACACAGCTACAGCCCGAACGGCTGAACAGAATTACTTGAAATTTGGCAGAGAGGTAGTCCTCAGGTCAAGGAAGTGCCTTTTGTAGGTTTGGTGTAAATCTGTTCAGTAGATTCTGAGAAAATAGCCTCTAAATCAATATATATATCTGAGCCAGCTTACGGTGCGCTTATGGTGCGCTTACCGTACGCGTACGGTGGCGTGCGCGAGCGCGATTCTGATTGGCCCTTAGATCTTAGTAAACATTCGAATCGGTCGAAACCAGGAAGCGGCGGCCGCCATTTTCTCTCTCGCACTCTGACAGGGGGTTGAAAAACCAAGTGCAAAAACATGTAAAGGGGCTGTTTACACAGCTCCCAAGCACCTAGCCATGTCGAGGGAGTCCCCAACGATCCCCCAAGTGAAAACAAGCAATTTTAATTTTTTCTAAAATTTCGCCGATTACGCTTACCGTACGCGTACGGTAAGAAATAATAAAAAAAAAAAAAAAATATCGACATTCTCCCCACCCCGTGTGCAAACGGTGCCCGAAGGGCACCTTTTGTGCATGGCTTATTAGAGCTAAACAAAACATATATTTTACCTGTCACAACGATGCTCATCATATGTCCTCCATGTGCGCACGGTGCGCGAAGCGCATCGTGCGTTCATGGCCCATCTAGCGTAACGTGGGCACGCGGTGCGCACGGAACGAACTGCGTTAAGTGGGCGCGCACGCCACAAATGGCGTGAAGTAACTTAGCATTTAAAAAAACTTACAAATTCACTGAAAAAACCATAGGTTTCACACACGTTATAGTTAGGAATTAGCATTTAAAAAACCTTGCAAATTCACTGAAAAAACCATAGGTTTCACACATGTTATAGTTAGCTGGACATTTTACTGATAAAAAACCAATGAAATTCCCCCGTTATAGTTACTGTAGGCAACTATAACTCACGCGACCGTAATCCTCTGCTGATGACATATGTGTCTTTATGAAAAAAAAATATTTGTAAGATATGTATAGCTAAAATTTAATGGAAGAAGACATGGGCAAATAAGTGTCTAAATACAGTATTAGCATCAGCAGAGGATTGCGGTCGCGTGAGTTATAGTTGCCTACAGTAACTATAACGGGGGAATTTCATTGGTTTTTTTATCAGTAAAATGTCCAGCTAACTATAACATGTGTGAAACCTATGGTTTTTTCAGTGAATATATATATATATATATATATATATATCAAGGAATGGCTCCCCACATGGCCCCGGGAAGCAAAAGGCGGCACACTCCAACTGGGAACAATCATCTTTAATGTGAAATGGCAACACGGACATGTCTGCCTCCCCAACGCGTTTCAGCGTACTGCCTTGTTCACGGGTTCCAGCGGCAAATATGGCTACTTGGACAGTCACAGGTGAGCATGCTTTATAGTCATCCAATGATGTTCGCAATGGAAACACAATGCATCCTGGGCCAAGTAGTTGTCCAAATCAATCAAAGCCTAAATAGGCATAATATAAGAAGCCCATGTATCAACAATCATACCCAATGAAAGTAAGGTCCAGTTGGTCCCGCCATGGACCTACAATCCAATGGTCCAGACAGGCCCTCAGAACGCGGAAATCCGCGATGACACGAACCGCCAGTTTAGATTCTGCTGGCGATCCGACGTCGTTTTTCGAGGTGATGCCGCCAATCTACCGGCACTGGGCTGTGCCGCAAATAAATCAAGGAATGGCTCCCCACATGGCCCCGGGAAGCCAAAGGCGGCACACTCCAACTGGGAACAATCATCTTTAATGTGAAATGGCAACACGGACAAGTCTGCCTCCCCAACGCGTTTCAGCGTACTGCCTTGTTCACGGGTTCCAGCGGCAAATATGGCTACTTGAACAGTCACAGGTGAGTATGCTTTATAGTCATCCAATGATGTTCGCAATGTCCGCCATGTGGGGAGTCATTCCTTGATATATATATATATATATATATATACATATATATATATTCAATGAAAAAACCATAGGTTTCACACATGTTATAGTTAGCTGGAAATTTTACTGATAAAAAACCAATGAAATTCCCCCGTTATAGTTACTGTAGGCAACTATAACTCACGCGACCGCAATCCTCTGCTGATGCTAATACTGTATTTAGACACTTATTTGCCCATGTCTTCTTCCATTAAATTTTAGCTATACATATATTACAAATATTTTTTTTTCATAAAGACACATATGTCATCAGCAGAGGATTGCGGTCGCGTGAGTTATAGTTGCCTACAGTAACTATAACGGGGGAATTTCATTGGTTTTTTATCAGTAAAATTTCCAGCTAACTATAACATGTGTGAAACCTATGGTTTTTTCATTGAATATATATATATATATATATATTCAATGAAAAAACCATAGGTTTCACACATGTTACAGTTAGCTGGACATTTCACTCGTAAAAAACCTTTGAAATTCCCCCGTTATAGTTAGTGCAGGCAACTATAACTCACGCGACCGCAATCCTCTGCTGATGCTAATACTGTATTTAGACACTTATTTGCCCATGTCTTCTTCCATTAAATTTTAGCTATACATATATTACAAATATTTTTTTTTCATAAAGACACATATGTCATCAGCAGAGAATTGCGGTCGCGTGAGTTATAGTTGCCTGCACTAACTATAACGGGGGAATTTCAAAGGTTTTTTATGAGTGAAATGTCCAGCTAACTATAACGTGTGTGAAACCTATGGTTTTTTCAGTGAATATATATATATATATATATATATTCACTGAAAAAACCATAGGTTTCACACATGTTATAGTTAGCGGAAATTTTACTGATAAAAAAACCAATGAAATTCCCCCGTTATAGTTAGTGCAGGCAACTATAACTCACGCGACCGCAATCCTCTGCTGATGCTAATACTGTATTTAGACACTTATTTACCCATGTCTTCTTCCATACATTTTTAGCTATACATATATTACAAATATTTTCTTTTCATAAAGACACATATGTCATCAGCAGAAGATTGCGGTCGCGTGAGTTATAGTTGCCTGCACTAACTATAACGGGGGAATTTCATTGGTTTTTTATCAGTAAAATTTCCGCTAACTATAACATGTGTGAAACCTACGTGCCCGAGTTACGCTAGATGGGCCATGTACGCACGATGCGCTTCGCGCACCGTGCGCACATGGAGGACATATGATGCACTTCGTTTTTAAAGGTAATATTTTAATTTTTCGCAGTAGTTATAAGCCATGCACAAATGGTGCCCTTCGGGCACCATTTGCACACGGGGTGGAGAGAGTGTGGATAATTTTTTTTTTTAATATTTTTTTTTTAAATCTTTTCGTTTTTTACTTGTGTAATAAGCCATGCACACTTGGTGACCTTCGGTCACCAATTGCACACGGGGTGGGGTTAGTGTGGATATTTTATTTTTTTTTATAGTTTTTTACCGTACGCGTACGGTAAGCGTAATCGGCGAAATTAGCGAAAAGATTAAAATTCCGTTTTTGGCCTTGGGGGATGTTTGGGGACTCCCTGTACATGGCTATGTGTGTGGGAGCGGTCAAAACAGCCCCTTTAAATGTTTTTGTGCTTTGTTTGTTAATCATCTCTCTCAGTGCGAGAGAGAAAATGGCGGCCGCCGCTTCCTGGTTTCGGCCGATTCGAATGTTTACTAAGATCTAAGAGCCAATCATAATCGCGCTCGCGCACGCCACCGTACGCGTACGGTAAGCGTACCGTAAGCGCACCGTAAGCTGGCTCAGATATATATATTGATTTAAAGGCTATTTTCTCAGAATCTACTGAACAGATTTACACCAAACCTACAAAAGGCACTTCCTTGACCTGAGGACTACCTCTCTGCCAAATTTCTAGTAATTCTGTTCAGCCGTTCGGGCTGTAGCCCTGTCTAAAGGTCCTATGGAAAAATGCATGGGAAAAACGCGTTTTGGGACCCGCCTTTTATCTCAGCCCCCGCTTGACGAATCCCCCCGAGACTTTCAGGGTAGGAGCGGAGCGTAGCGCCCCACCTATTTTGAAAAATTCGCGAGGATTCGTCGACCGGCGCCAAAGTTATTCAAAATAGAATGTTGCGGATTTCCTATGGAAACGTGGTCCTAACTATAACTACCTACTGGCGACCGCCAGTAGGTAATATATATATATATATATATATATATATATACTCACTTAAAAAACCATAGGTTTCACACATGTTATAGTTAGCTGGACATTTCACTCATAAAAAACCAATGAAATTCCCCCGTTATAGTTACTGCAGGCAACTATAACTCACGCGACCGTAATCCTCTGCTGATGCTAATACTGTATTTAGACACTTATTTACCCATGTCTTCTTCCATTAATCTTTAGCTATACATATATTACAAATATTTATTTTTCAGAAAGACACATATGTCATTAGTGATGTAATATCTGACGTCATCAGCAGAGGATTGCGGTCGCGTGAGTTATAGTTGCCTGCAGTAACTATAACGGGGGAATTTCATTGGTTTTTTATGAGTGAAATGTCCAGCTAACTATAACATGTGTGAAACCTATGGTTTTTTAAGTGAATTTGCAAGGTTTTTTAAATGCTAATTCCTAACTATAACGTGAGTGAAACCTATGGTTTTTTCAGTGAATTTGTACGGTTTTTTAAATGCTAATTTATTTATGTATTATTTTTTTTATATATTTATTTTACAATAAACTACGTATTAAAAATTATTATTTTTTTTTTTTTTGGTTTTCACCCTGCGAATTATTATTTTTTTTTTGTAAAAAAAAAATTTTTTTTTTGTGTTTTTCAGGGTGCGCGCACTGTGCGCGCACTTCCGCGATTTAAAAAAAAAAAAAAAAAAAAATGTTTTGCCTTCGGGGTCCTTCAGGGACCCCCTGACAAAGGCTAGGGGGTCAGGAACTCTCTACCCTGCCCCCTTTTCACGTTCGCCACCTTCCTTTTTCACTCTCGTACTGAAAACAAACAAAATGGCGGCCGACACTTCCTGATTTCGACCGATTCGAACGTTGACTAACATGTAACCACCAATCAGAATTACGCTCGCGCACGTTAGGGTGCTCGCACGGTGCTCGCACGGTGCGCGCACCCTGCGCGCATATAGATATATATATGCTTTTAAATGCTATTTTCTCCGGAAATACTGAACAGATTTACACCAGACCTGCAAAAGGCACTTCCTTGACCTTATGGCTACCTCTCTGCCAAATTTCAAGTAATTCTGTTCAGCCGTTCGGGCTGTAGCTGTGTCTAAAGGTCCTATGGAAAAATGCATGGGAAAAACGCGTTTTGGGACCCCCCTTTTATCTCAGCCCCCGCTTGACGAATCCCCCCGAGACTTTCAGGGTAGGAGCGGAGCGTAGCGCCCCACCTATTTTGAAAAATTCGCGAGGATTCATCGACCGGCGCCAAAGTTATTCAAAATAGAATGTTGCGGATTTCCTATGGAAATGGGGTCCTAACTATAACTACCTACTGGCGACCGCCAGTAGGTAATATATATATATATATATATATATATATATATATATATATATATATATATATATATATATATATATAGTTCCTCCGCTGACTCTTTCCCAGACGGTTCTCCCGAAGGATGGACACAGACCCGAAATTTGTGCAAAGTATTCTTTTATTCCATTATCGCCATAACGCGTTTCGGCTCACCAGAGCCTTGAGCACATGACAGTGGCCTAATGGAGGTAACTCCCTTTTAAAGTGCAAATACAAGTGAATACATGACCACGGACAGGCATGACGTTTTAGATTTTGAATGGACATAGAAAAAAGCTTGATCTTGTACGCATTGTGTGAAACTTGTATAATATCTAAATGATATTTAAGCATTTAAACATTTGATGCAATTTTACAAGTTTTGAAAATTTCACGAGGATTTGTCAACCGGCGCCAAAGTTATTCAAAATAGAGTTTTTAGATTTCCTATGGGAACTCGGTCCTAACTATAACTATCTACTGGCGACCGCCAGTAGATAATATATATATATATATATAAACTATGCAAATGTGAAAGAAAAAGACAAAAATGATGGTGTATAAAACAGGTTGCAATTGGTATATGCGCATCATGTGATCAAGGCACTTCCTGGTGCCGAAACGCGTAATGCTGCTAAACACTAATGGTGAACATATGTAAATAAAGAAAATCTGCACCGTATTTGTGGTCCGTGCTCCATGCGAGAATCCGGGAGGCAGTTATCTGGATATATATATATATATATATATATATATATATATATATATATACAGTACTCGTCCTGCAGTCCGAATGTATGGAAAGGACGAAGCAAACCCAAGTTGAGTGCTTTCAAAGTTTATTTCGTGCCCTGCACCGCCGCCATTACGCGTTTCAGCCCTCTAGGGGCCTTGGTCACATGATACGTCACATGGCTCATTACACACCATTTAAAGTGACAGTGCTCAGGAAAGACAAACAAACACTTCCGTTTCTTCATCATAGAAACTGACGAAATTTTAGCATAATGCTACAAAAAGTGCTTTAAATTTCTCAAATGCAAATTCTTACTTAGCTATGTGCAAAATAACGCAAACTTTTGGTCTAAATACCAAATTTATGTTCAGGCAATTGTTAATATGACTGATAAATAAATATACTTATTAAAAGTCAGACAGGATTAAACGAACACTCATTATATCAAAATCTGGGACACATTATAAAACAGGTTAAAACATCTGTATGTGAAGCATTAAAACGGAGTGACAGAAACTGAATATTAAAAGGGAACATGCAGGTAAAATACCTAATTCCCATCTTGATATCATCAAATTGTAACAGTATCAAAACCCAATAAATTCAATCTCATGTTGTACAGAACATACTGATACCAAGTTATCCCCCTGTTAAAATTGCTAGAAACATACTAGACAGCTGACCAAAACCGCCCCAGTGAGCTATTGCACTAGCGGATACTTGAAGCACCTAAAGTTTGCTGTCTGCCCGATGTCACCCTAAATTTGTGTCTATAACCTATTGTGCAAAATTGTGCTTAAATAGAATAAAAGAATATATATAAAAAAAAATTAAATAAAATTTTCATAGGTTAAAAGAACTAGCAGCTTATATGTTTGAGGATAGCAGGATTGAATGTCGAGTAACTAAAGAATCATAAATGAGTAAAAAAGTCCTCACTAGAATTCAGTCCATTTGGAATCTTGCTATCTAACTCCAGTATAAATTTGGTTTCCAATTTCCTTAGCAGAAAATCGCGGTTCCCAACTCTTCTTAGGGGAGGAACTGAGTCTATTAAGAAGTATCGCAACTCACTAGATCTCCTTGCATGTACTTTATCAAAATGGCGAGCTACTGGATATGTGGGATCACCATGATTAATAGCTCGGATGTGCTGTAAAATTCTTTTATGTGCCTGGAGTCTTGTACTGCCCACGTAGCGTAATCCACATGGGCACTCAAGCACATAGATAACAAACTCGGTTTTAAAGGTGAGTTTTTTATCAATTTTGGTGATCCTATTGTTCAATGGAGTAATATATTCTGTTTTGTTCACTCCATGTTTACATGCTTTGCAACTAGCACATTTGATAAAACCTTTGCTAGTCGATAACCACGTTGTATTTTCAATCAACTCCGGGCTACTCTTGACATAGAGCGTGCCTTTCTAATAGTCAAATTAGGTGACCGAGAAAGTGTGTCGCCCAGGACCAGGTCACTTTTAACCAACGCCCAGTTTCTATTGATAATCTTTCTTATAGTATGTTGTTGTTGGCTATAAATTAGGATTAATCTGGGTGGTTGTGAGGTCCCTGGTTCAGTGGTAGGAACGATAGACGATTTAATGGCCAATGCCTGTGTTCTACCCTGCTTGTTAGCCTTAGACATGGCTGTGTCTATCATTTTAGAGGTGTATCCCCGTCTAAGGAATCTAGCTCGGCATTCAGACTGTGCCCTAAGACAGTCAGAATCAATGGTACACACTCTTCTGATGCGCAACATCTCCCCGAAGGGAATACTGTGGATCAAGTGTGCAGGGTGGTGACTAGAAGCATGTAAAAGTGAGTTACCAGCAGTTGCCTTCCTATGGAGTCTCGAATGCAAATGGTTATTAAGGATAAAGAGTTCAACATCCAAAAAGCAAATGCTGTCACAGCTGACTTGACCTGAGAATTTCAAATTTAAGTTATTCTCATTGATGTCATCTATAAATTGGAGAGCCCCAATCTCCGGGCCCTTCCAAATAATTAGAAGGTCATCAATGTACCTACACCAGCGTACTATATGGTTAAGCATAATTTCTTCAAATGATGACATGAGGACCTGTTCCTCCCAAAGTCCCATATGCAGACAGGCGTAACTTGGGGAGCAACAGGCCCCCATCGCCATGCCCCTAATCTGCTGGTAGACTTGTCTTTGAAATAAAAAGAAATTATTCTCTAGGCACATAGAAATAATTGACATTAGCATTTTGTTATGTTCAACGAAACAAATAGGGCGTTTGCTCAAATAGTATTCGACAGCCTTGAGTCCGTCTCTGTGGTTGATACTAGTATACAGTGACGAGACATCAAGAGAAATGAGTAAATAGTCATCATGCCACACTACATCATTCAATTTACGTAAAAGGTCACCTGTATCAAGGGTTTCAGGGTAGGAGCTGAGCGAAGCGCCCCATTAGTTTTGAAAATTTCGCGAGGATTCGTCAACCGGCGCCAAAGTTATTCAAAATAGAGTTTTCAGATTTCCTATGGGAACTCGGTCCTAACTATAACTATCTACTGGCGACCGCCAGTAGATAATATATATATATATAAACTATGCAAATGTGAAAGAAAAAGAAAAAAATGGTGGTGTATAAAACAGGTTGCAATTGGTATATGCGCATCATGTGATCAAGGCACTTCCAGGTGCCGAAACGCGTAATGCTGCTAAACGCATGGACATATGTAAATAAAGAAAATCTGCACCGTATTTGTGGTCCGTGCTCCATGTGAGAATCCGGGAGGCAGTTGGAGTTATCTGGATATATAAATATATATATTTTGGAAAACGTTGTGCCCATGCACAAGAGAGCACTCAAGACCAGCGCTGATGGTGGCACATCTTTATTCGGGTAGAACCGCTGACATCAAAAGGGTGAGTATGGCAGAGTTGCAGTGTTAAAGTACGACGCGTTTCGGGAATGGCTCCCTTCTTCCTGGTACAACACCGAAGCTAGCAGTCCAACACACCTGCATTCATTTGACCTAACACGCCCTCCAATGGGCCAATCATCTGTGAGGTCAGTCCCAACTGAATTCTGGGACTTGCAGTGTGTCGCAATGTCCATGGCCACAATATTTGTCCTGCGAATCTTCATGCATTTGACCCTGTATGGGCCCCTCTGGATGTAGTGGCTCAAAATCAATATATATATTATCTACTGGCGGTCGCCAGTAGATAGTTATAGTTAGGACCGAGTTTCCATAGGAAATCTCAAAATTCTATTTTGAATAACTTTGGCGCCGATTGACGAATCTTCGCGAAATTTTCAAAACTAATGGGGCGCTCCGCTCCGCTCCTACCCTGAAAGTCTCGGGGTGATTCGTCAAGCGGGGGCCGAGAAAACGGGGGGGTCCCAAAACACGTTTTCCCCATGGATTTTTCCATAGGGACTTTAGTCGCAGCTACAGCCCGAACGGCTGAACAGAATTACGTGAAATTTGGCAGAGAGGTAGGCCTAACGTCCGTTTGGTGCCTTTTGCAGGTTTGGTGTAAATCTGTTCAGTATTTTCTGAGAAAATAGCATTTAAATCAATATATATATATCTATACGCACGCAGCGTGCGCGCAGGGTGCGCGCACTCAGCCGTCCGCGAGCGCACTTCTGATTGGTTGTTACATCTTAGTAAACATTCGAATCGGTCGAAACCAGGAAGTGTCGGCCGCCATTTTGTCTCTCGCACTGAGAGGGGGGTGAAACACAAAGGAGAAAAACATGTAAAGGGGGCACGCTGGACAGTTCCTGACCCCCTAGCAGTGGTCAAGGGGTTCCAAGAGGTCCCCCAAGGGCAATTAAAAAAATTAAAAAAATTTCGGTAATGCGCTGAGTGCGCGAAGCGAGCGCGCACTATAGAAATGAAATAATTCCGCGAGGTTCGCGCAGCGGGCGCGCACGGATTAAATGCTTAAAAATTAACTTGCAATGTCAGTCCCCCCGTGTGCGCACGCTGCGCGTAGCGCAGTGTGCGAGCATGGCTTGTAACGCAATAACAATTTATGCCAAAACCCTTAACAACAAAGCGTATCATGTGTCCTCCTTGTGCGGAGGGTGCGCGAAGCGCACCGTGCGTACATGGCCCATTAAGCGTAACGTGGGCGTGTGGTGCGCGTAGCGCACTGCGTGCCCACCGTGCGTGCACGGTGCGCAAAGTGCACCGTGCGTGCACGGCACGAACTGCGTAAAGTGGGTGCGCGGTGCGCAAAGCGCAGCGCGTGCTCACCGTGCGCGCACGGAACGAACTGCGTGAAGTGAGCGCGCGGTGCGCAAAGCGCACCGCGTGCCCACCGTGCGCGCACCGTGCGCGAAGCGCACCGTGCGTGCACGGCACGAACGGCGTAAAGTAACTTAGCATTTAAAAAACCGTACAAATTCACTGAAAAAACCATAGGTTTCACACACGTTATAGTTAGGAATTAGCATTTAAAAAACCTTGCAAATTCACTTAAAAAACCATAGGTTTCACACATGTTATAGTTAGCTGGGCATTTTCCTCGTGAAAAACCAATGAAATTCCCCCGTTATAGTTAGTGCAGGCAACTATAACTCACGCGACCGTAATCCGCTGCTGATGACGTCAGATATTACATCACTGATGACATATGTGTCTTTCTGAAAAAAAAAAAAAAAATATATGTATAGCTAAAAAAAAAAGAAGAAGACATGGGTATATAAATGTGTAAATACAGTGATGTAATATCTGACGTCATCAGCAGCGGATTACGGTCGCGTGAGTTATAGTTGCCTGCACTAACTATAACGGGGGAATTTCATTGGTTTTTCACGAGGAAAATGCCCAGCTAACTATAACATGTGTGAAACCTATGGTTTTTTAAGTGAATATATATATATATATATATATATATATATATATATATATATATATATATATATATATATGTCTTCCCACTCCCACCTTGATCTCCAAACTCAGGGCGGGTGCTATATCCTTAGAGTGAGGGTGGGACTTCACTCATGCTACACAGCAACTCAACACAAATAGGAGCACTCACGGGATTTTACAGAAGCTCTACATTTCCAGAATCTCCTCTGCAGACGCGTTTCAGCATGTATAGCCCTTTTCAATGCTGAAGTTTACAATGCTGGAGCTCGCTCATTAATGGTACAGAGTGTTTGTTGGGTATTTGTACATGTCCACCTTAGCCATTGGTGTATTATTGGCCAATAGGAGAGCAGCAGATTTTCAAGCTAAATAGTTCTTGCTTTCGGACACCAGGACATTCCGTAATCAAGCCCTCGATGGGCTGTCACTCCCTCGTCGACCTCACCTACCAAACAACCGTGTACCAATACTTCCCTCGCAGCAGCGGTCGGATATTACACAAAGGTGCCCCGCAGGCATTAGTTCAATAACCGACTCTTCATGGGTTTGTATAAGCCAAGATTTCTCCATAGTCGACAGACATCGGCTATGGATATTACCTACTGGCGGTCGCCAGTAGGTAGTTATAGTTAGGACCCTGTTTCCATAGGAAATCCGCAACATTCTATTTGGAATAACTTTGGCGCCGGTCGACGAATCCTCGCGAAATTTTCAAAATAGGTGGGGCGCTACGCTCCGCTCCTACCCTGAAAGTCTCGGGGGGATTCATCAAGCAGGGGCCGAGAAAAAAGGGGGGTCCCAAAACGCGTTTTCCCCATGCATTTTTCCATTGGACCTTTAGACACAGCTACAGCCCGAACGGCTGAACAGAATTACTTGAAATTTGGCAGAGAGGTAGCCATAAGGTCAAGGAAGTGCCTTTTGCAGGTCTGGTGTAAATCTGTTCAGTATTTCCTGAGAAAATAGCATTTAAAAGCATATATATATGTGGGCGGAGCCTAACCACACATCTCATCCTGAGATCTGATTGGCTGTCAGCACTTCATCCAAGAAGTGTTGGCAGCCATCTTGGGACCAATATACATGATAGCACCTCATTAAAAAGCATTGCAGTTAATAGAAGGTTTTAAGACTTTAGTTACATTATAAATCATTTGTTGATGGTACCATACTCATTTTAGGAATTGTGGTATGTTCTAAGGTGATTTCACCATGTGAAAAAGCCTTCTGCTGGGATATCATGATTGAGAGAAAAATATTTTCTCATGCTTTTACCACAGAGGTTTAGAAGGTGATCTATAGGCTAAACTGAGAGCTTATTTTCTGTAAATTCACATTATCTTTCTCAGTCATGTGAGAATGAAGTCTGACATTCTCAGTAAAACATGTACATCCAACAAGGGCAGAGACTGTCAGTTGATTCCTTTGTGTTCTACTGCAGCTTCCCAGAGTGTTCCAAAGAACTACTAGAGCGCTAACAGTCCTACTTATGATAAACGTATGGCACACCTGAAGCCATCTTGCTTGGATTAAAGTGGTAACTCTTAAAACATTTAATTTAAAAAGGAACAAAATGAGGGGGTTCATTTTTCCATAAAAAGTATGATTAGTGCTGCAGAAAGAAAAATTAGGGCACATTTTGAGTGACTTCTCAAATCCTCTTCTATTTCATTAAAAAATTCTGACATGCAGACTGAAACATGCACTTTCAATACCAGCAGCAGTTTTCCCTGGTGAGCAGTAGCTTTACTACAGTGATCTAATGAGCAAAAAGAGTGCTAACATTCTGAATTTATGGCAAATGTGTGACACATCTGAATGCCTTCTTGATGGAATCAAAGTAAAAAACTGAAAGTATTTCCTACTGAGGAGACTGCCGTAAATGAGGAAATTAGGAAACTTCATAACAAATAAGTCTCCCAAGATTGCCACCAGAGACAAAAGAGCCCAAATGTAGCCCAAATATCACCCAGATGTAGCCCAAGTATAGCCCAATGACAGAATGTCCCAGAATGTTCTTAAAAACAACTAGAGCGCTTACTGTCTTCATTATGACAAAAGTATGGCACACCTGAAGCCATCTTGATTGGAATAAACTGGTAACACTTAAAACATTTAATTTAAAAAGGAACACAATGAGGAGGTTCATTTTGCCATAGAAATTATGATTAATGCTGAAGAAAGAAAATGAGGGCACATTTTGAGTGACTTCTCAAATCCTCTTCTATTTCATTAAAAAATTCTGACATGCAGACTGAAACATGCACTTTTAATACCAGGAGCAGACTTCCATGGTGCAGTAGTTTTACTACAGTGATCTAATGAGCAACTAGAGTGCTAACATTCAGAATTTATGGCAAATGTGTGACATATCTGAATACCTTCATGATGGAATCAAAGTAAAAAACTGAAAGCATTTCCTACTGAGGAGACTGCAGTACATGAGGAAATTAGGAAACTTCATAACAAATAAATCTCCCAAGATGGCCACCGGAGACAAAAGAGCCCAAATGTAGCCCAAAATCACCCAGATGTAGCCCAAATATAGCCCAATGACAGAAGTGTGCAAAACACTTATTATTTTGTGTTTTTGCAGTGTTATATAGTGCAGACTTGTCAGGTATTGGAGTGCTTTACATGAGCATTGGTTACATCACACAAGAACAAATTCATTTTGGTTGTAGACATGGGGAGACTAAGTGATTTGACCAGAATCACAGAATGTCGAGCTGAAGCAGAAACTTCAACCTGGTTCCCCAGTTGCAAAGTCTGCAGTTCTGGAAGTAACACCACATCCTCTCCCCTAAGTGCAACATTTAATCAAGTGGTCAACTGGATAAAAAAACATAAAGATAACAAATAATTTAAAAGTGCTTTGTCGCTATTTGAAAACTCAGAAAATATGTCCTTATTTTAGTCTTTTAGAGCACTAACCATAATTTTGATGCCAATAAGACCCTCTCATATATGTAATTTCTAAAGGAAATGCTCTAGGTATTACAGTTTTGATTACATCAAGATGATGTCAGGCGTTCCACACTTTTGTAATAAATATAGAATGTTAGCAATCTAGTTGTTCATTAGGATACTGTTGAGAGGCAGAGGCCAGGGGCACGGACTCTGAAAATTGAAGGCAGGTAGGAGGGTGCAAAGGCAACAATTTAACCACACTGAGCAGGCAGGAAGGGCCGTGGAAGCACAACAGACTATGGAGGGCAGTGGAAAGGGGGGCAGGGGCAACAAACCAACAATACAGGTCTTGCAAGAGAGGCTGTTGGAGGGAAGATCTATTACGGGTCAAGGAAGCTAGGGGCGGTCCCCAGATCCCCGGGAGCCACCACAGAACTGAGCAGGAGAGTGAGTCAGGGACAAAAGGGGCACCTTAATTTGAGCCGGGGTGCCTAGGAACGCTTGCTCCAAAAATGAAGAAAACAGACATATGAGACATGGAATTGGAGGCAGAATACAATGGCAGTTTAATGAGAAGATGCAACTTCAAAGAAACCGCAGAATAGAGACATAAAGTACAAAATACAGAATCCAGATAATCATACAGCTGTCATAATATTCTCTGTATCTCAATTAATGTACTGACAGAGAGAGAGAGAAAACACATCTCTAAATGCATCATGGGAAACAAGTTACACCAAGGAAAATGTTACCTAGGAACACTCACGTTTACTCTTAGAGCAAGCATTCCTGCAATTACAATACAAAATCTTTTAAATGCAAAAGTAAAGAGAACAATGGTTAAACATAACATGACATTTCATATAGGTAAAATAGAATAAGATACTTCAAACAAAGCAGAGCAAGACATTTTAAGCAAAGGAAGACAAGAGCTCCCAGCTCTTGGGGAAAACCTGCACTGCCTGTTAACCTACATACAGACGGCGAGGTAGTCCGTCGATATCTGTGGGTGCTCCCTTTTTATATCATTTTGTGGGCTCCTTTGCACGCTACATCTACCTACGTATGCTACCCAAAAGCTTCGTCTGCAGATTTTACCAGACATTTCGTCATTTACCCACTTAATGCTGACAATGGACTGGGTGAAAAGGTCAGTCTCTCAGGCCAATCGCTTATCGTAAGTTCCATAGAGCAAGCAGAAAATAATGGGTATTGTACGGGAATTCAATATATTGATGTATAAAATCTCCTCAGTTCTCCTAACTTGACGCTCTGCGGTTGCCACTTCCTTAAAAGCGGGAAACCTGCCCAGGAAGCAAGTACCAGTCCAGGATGCAGCCTACTGTATGTCGACAGCTTCAGGGGGATGTTGAACTTTGATACCGAGCACGGAGCACTCGGGTAGGGTGGGGGCTACTAGTTTGGATCAGAAGGCCTCGCAGACCTGCCTTCAGACTGCTATACACTAAAATTGCAGAGCTATGGTCAATTTAACAAAGAGGCCTACATATTGAACAGAAGGGCCTACACAGGGGTTTTATGCTGGCTGAGTGGTAAGGATGTCTCAGGATAATTATATAGCAACACAGGACCCGCTGGTCAATTTAATACGGCCTACAAATGCAGCTGGCAGGGCAAGGACAAGGGTCTCATACTTCAGGTGTGGACAGAACGGGCCAGGGGCCCCCTGTGATACAAAATCTACCCTCCTTCAAGGCTGTGGCAATGTAATAGACCATTGTGGGCAGAAGGAAGAGGCAATGGTAGTACAACCATACATGCCAACAGACCCGATTCAGCCAGGAAACGTCCAATGTTTTTAAGCTCAAATGGGCTTTATTTGATCTGTCTCCTGTCTACAATATCCTCTTTTTCAATGTAACTCAAAGAGGAAAATCAATACCCCAGTTTTTTTTCAAAATCTCCCTCTTACCAAGTTCAAAATGTTCGCAAGTATGGTACATTGGATCATGGAAGGAAATGGGATAGGGACATGGACTTGGATAACAGAGGACAGGAGGGACATGGAGAGGTGCACCAAACTGACCCTGCAGGGCAGGCATCAGGGTTTGCAGCAGCACAATACACCACACAGGGCATGCAGGACGGGAGTGCAGCACAACAATCCATAGAAAGCAAGAGGGAGGGGACAGGACCATGCACATGGACAACAGAGAACAGAGGGGCAAGAGGCAATGGTAGCTAGCTGAGCATAATGGACAGACAGGAGAGAAAGCTGCAGCATAACAGACCATAAAGGGCAGGAGGTACGGATCAGGGGCATTACAATGGAACAGACAAGCCAGGAGGGAGGGAGTAGGGCTGGGGGCAAGGGGGCAGGGCAGGAGCAGCAAGATAGCCATGGAGGTCAGGCAGGATGGGCACTAGAAGCAAGACACACCATGAAGAGCAACAGTGAGACTGAGATGGCATACACACAGACCATGGAGGGAAGGTGGGAGGGGGTCAGGGGCAGCTAACTGACCACACAGGGAAGGTGGGAGGGGCCATGGCAGCACAGAAGACCATGCATGGCAAGTGGGAGGGTTAGTGGCAGCACAATGGCTATGATGGGCAAGAAGGAGGGTGGAGGGGCATGCACAAAGGACGATGGAGGATAGAAGGGAGGGTCAGGACCTGTGCACAGACAAGAAAGTTCAGGGGAAGGGACCTCACAACAGACCACACGGGGCAGGCAGGAGGAGCAGTTGCAGCACAACAGACCAGGGAGGGCAGAAGGGTGTGGCAGTACAATGGACCATGTAGGACAGGAGGAAGAGGATAGGGGCATGGCATGTGGACAGGCAGGGTGGAGGTGGCAGGGACAGGTTACAGTCATCTGACAATGCTAGGCAGGTGGGAGGGGAGTGGCAGCTCAACAGAACACTCAGAGTAGATAGGAGTGGCAGGTCCATGGGACATGGTGGGCAAAAAGGATGGAGCAGGGGCATGCACAAAGACATCGGAGGGCAGGGGGAAGGAGAATAGGGGCAGCAAGCTAAGCACAGAGTTTAAGCAGGAGGTCAATGATGGGGCATAGAATTGGGCAATGGAGGGCAGGAGGAGTGGACTGGTACATCATACTAAATTGAGGGCAGTGGCAGCACATCAGACCATGCATGGCAGGAGGGAGGAGGCTAGTCCATGGATTCACACAACAGAGGATAGGGAGGAAGGTGATGGGGCAGCAAGCTAACTGTTCAGAGAAGGCGGGTATTAGGAACTTTATTGTTTTTAAAACATTGTGTCTGTGCGAACTACTTAAAATATGAACAAGTATGCAGCATAATCTCACTTTTATTCAGTAAGAAGAGGACGTTTGTGACTGTGACTCCGGGCTCACTTGGCAGAAACACCCCCTGACCCTCCACCCCCTATCGCAAAATGTAATGCCCGTGAAAAGGGTAGGTGAACACAGTGTTATATAGAACATAGTCCTGAGAGCACGATTGAAAATGAAAACTAGATATAGTGTATGGTATAAACTATGCACCAAAAAGTGTGATATAAGATGAACCGGGCGTGAAATATAATATGCAATACATTGTGCGCAATGACAGATTCATTGGAGAGCGCGAGATAGCACAGGCACTAGCGCGTGCTGTGCGATATGCGCCTTGGAGTGTAATATGCACAGGGCAGTGTTGTGTAACCTAACTAGTCTCTAAAGTTGTAATATAAAATATGTGCTGGGGGAGTGTAACGTTGCATATGCACTGTGACAAAGATGGATCCCAGATTGTAATATGTATGGCATAGCACTGTGCGTTATAACATAGGCATCGAGAAAGGCACGTTAGATGGGGCAATATAACCCGAGCGAAGACAAGTGTGGCATGACATATTCACGGGGTGGTGTTACAGTGCACATGGGCTAGAGAGTGTCATAGCATATGCACTAGCTAGTGGAATACAACACAGAGGTGTGTGGCACTCGGCAGGCAATGGTGGGTGTAACACAGCATTGGGCTCTGTCAGGAGCACGCTGTGACTCTCAAGTGATGTTCGTCCCCTTTCCAGAGAGTAAAATAAAAAGTATTACACATCCGGCAGTGGATGTGTGTTTTATTAACCGTGAGGGGGGTTTCTTGCATAGTTTTGGTCGAATTTTTGTCGAATCCCCTTTGAATGGCTTGGTGTGCATGTGTATTAAATGTGCCCGTCAATAGCTACCCATGTTTGTATAAATAAACGACAAGGGTGTCTACCAGGATTAGGCATGGTAGGGCATCAGACATGTCAGAGCTTCACTAGTGGTGTAAATACATTCCACGTGGATTCATTGCATGCATAGTCGCCTTTTAATGAATATCACGCAAATCGTCATGGTGATAGGTACGTACGGTTTGTCCAGCATGTCCTAGGTGTGTCTATAAATATATATTTTTTAAAAATAATAAAAAACAGTGGCCGGCCCTGGGGATTGGGGTCAAAAAAATATAATTAGGAGACTGGCCCTGGGGGATGGGGTCATCAGGGCCAATAAATTAGAATAAGAAGGGGAACCAAACAGCCCCCCTTGTTAAAAAACTAAAATAAATAAAAGACTGGCATCGTGCCGGAGGCCATGCCCCCTCCGTGCAGCACTCTGCAAACGCGCCCCCAACAGGCATCTCCAGTATGCGCCAGGGAGCTGCGCTGCAGCCAGGTGTTCTGAGGCCAAGCCCCTTTTTACACCTCTCTGCAACGCAGCTCTGTGGCGCTTACTGGAGGTACCTAGTGGTCTAGTTTGACCCTAGGGACCCTTAGGATTCAAGGGGACTTAATCTCTCAACTTAGAACAGCCACAGGGCGCGTTTACACAGTGGTGAAGGGAGGGGACGGGGCCTGAGGTGACGTGTGCAAACACGCACTATGGCACGTTTTAAATTGGGGATATAATTTCCCTTCAATACTGAGGGCCCCTGGGGGCTAACTAGCCCACCAAGTGATTCCAGTAAGCGCCACTGAGCTGCATTGCAGAGAGGTGGTCCAGGCCGTGCCACTTTTTACACCTCTCTGCAACGCAGCTCTGTGGCACTTACTGGAGGTACCTAGTGGGCTAGTTGGACCCTAGGGACCCTCAGGATTCAAATGAACTTAATCTCCCAACTAAAAATGGACACAGGGCGTGTTTACACAGTGGTGAATGGAGGGGACGGGGCCTGAGTTAACGTGTGCAAAAACGCCCTGTGGCCTGTTTTAAGAGGTAGTTTTAATCTCCATGCCCTATTATATACTAGGGGCTTACAGAGGAGGTCATGCTAATCACAGGGGGACCCCAACGCATAATGTTCCCTAGTGTATGTAGGTGTTTTCACTGTATTCTAAGTGTCTTTTAACATAGCACTGGCTCTAGGACTGGTTAGTCAGACTCAGTTACCACCAGTATCCGTCTGAAAAAGTTGAGGGTACAGGATGATTTTGCAACAAGGCTTCTTTCTGCTCTTCTTTTTGTTCTTTCTGCACGTTATCCTTCTTCCTGCACTTATCTTCGTATTTGAGGACTTCTGTTGCTTCTTTCTGCACTTCTTTTGTTTCTTTCTGTGCATTTTTTCTTCTTTCTTCACATGTCCTATCTCTGTAGGCATAGTTAGAAATTAGCATTTAAAAAACCTTTGAAATTCACAGAAAAAACCATAGGTTTCAGGCACGTTATAGTTAGGAATTAGCATTTAAAAAACCTCAGAAATTCACTGAAAAAACCATAGGTTTCAGGGGTGTTATAGTTAGCTGGACTTTTCACTTGTACAAAACCATTGAAATTCCCCCGTTATAGTTAGTTCAGCTAACTATAACTCGCGCGCCCGCAATGCACTGCTGATGACGTCACATATTACATCACTCATGACATGGTCAGTGACATCACTCATGACATCACTGATGACATCTCAAATGACATCACTGATGACATCACTGATGACATCATCCTTGTGATAGAGTGGCAGACCTCCTCTCACCCTAATATAACCTTTGATACACACATTCAAAAATAGAGACTAAAATTTTCAAAACAATGGACATACCAATACCAGTTACAACAACCTCTTCAGTAATTCTAAGATCCACATACACATCCACTCATTCACCAACAGTCCTATACAGTCACTCATACATGTACTCACTCATCATATGTACTCATACACCTATACATCCTGTTACACAATGCCACTCATCCATAGAGTTACTCACACACATAGTCACTCATGCTAATAAAGAATCAAACATACATTTACTTGCATATACAGTTATACACACACCACCATACTTACTTCTACGGAAACTTACACATACTTAGTCTTTTAAACAATCACTTATAGAAACACATACTTATTCATACAGGAACTCTTTCAATCTCTCACTCTCACATATACTCACATATATACACCAATAGTCACATATACTAGTTTAAAACATATGTAGTTACTCATAAAGACACTATTGAGACAGTCATTCACTCACTAACACACCCATACACACACTCATCCACCCATACAGTCCTGCACACATGCTGTGTTCAACACATACAAACAGTGAGTCACTCATTCATGCACCTATGCACTACGTAATACCCCCCACCGAACCATGCAGACACTCAGACTGATACTCAAAAAACCAACTAATAACCTATATAGACACCCATGTAGCTACTCACCAACACATGCAGCCACTTATACACAAAGTGAGAGACTGATACAGATATTTACATATTTAAACATTACTCACTAAGCCATGTATTCACTATGATACACTTAATCAGTCAGTTACACAATCAATTTTTCAAAAACAAATCATCCATTTAGACACTTATATACCCATTTATTCTTCCATCGACCTTGAGATATACATATATAAAACATATTTAATTTTCAGAAAAACACACATTCACTGGATGATGTCATCAGTGATGTCATTTGAGATGTCATTTGAGATGTCATCAGTGATGTCATGAGTGATGTCACTGACCATGTCATGAGTGATGTAATATGTGACGTCATCAGCAGTGCATTGCGGGCGCGCGACTTATAGTTAGCTGAACTAACTATAACGGGGGAATTTCAATGGTTTTGTACAAGTGAAAAGTCCAGCTAACTATAACACCCCTGAAACCTATGGTTTTTTCAGTGAATATATATATATATGTGAAGTCTGGTATAAAAAATGTAGGAGTACTTACCTGTGGAGTTGGATATAAAACATCTATGCATACTTAGCTGTGGATATTTTTCTCCCTGTTATTATGTCTACGATATTAATGTATAACAATATTCCCTGCCTAAAATTCATGACCTACCCCATTAAAACAATTATCAGTGAATGGTCAGAAACATTTGCCTTAAATTGGACAGTCTGTCTTTGAAAGCAAAGTACAAATTGCAAGAAAATATTCTAAGGTTTCTTCATTGCCAATTACTTTTCACCCTCTAATTCGTGTTTCAAAAAAGATAAACACTGCTTTTTACCTACCAAAAGTTTCTTGGCTTTCTTCTACTGACTAACATCTTTGTGCCAGTGTGCTCTAACACAACAATTCAGGTTGCAATGAGCAAGCCATCTAAAACCACCACATACTTATATGTTCAATTATATATGATACAAATGAAAGATGGCGAATAAGGAATAAAAACAAATGTACATCTTGGCTGAGAAGTAAAATATTGGTTGGAAACAGTTTACAGGTAGACTGTGAATACTGGATATGCATGTAATAAGATTATTTAAAACACTTAGGTAAAGTTACACCTATAGACATTTTACCGTACATAAATCTTTGTTAGCATAGCATAACGTAGCACTATATACTTCGTCTATTTATGATCAAAATATTTGCTTTAATGCTAATTAACTACAATATCTTTTTCAAAGTACAGGCAAATGAACCATTATTAAGTTCAATATGTTGTTTAGTTCATACTTCAGTTCATTCATTTGCTATTATTTTCACGAAATGAGTGCATGCAAGCACGCAAGCATAACATAACAAATTAGTCATCAGATACACACTGTTGATAATTATGAGAATATTTTGTCTTCTTACACTTACATCTATCTTGGAACGCACACAATGTGCCCACTGTTGAAATGTATTTTGTTTTTATTTATTTGAACTATTTCTGATGCACATACACAGCCACATGGTTAGCCTACATGTCACATGTTTCCCAATTCCCTGAATAATAACCTACATAGTAATTAGCCAAATGTTATAAACGCACAGGGGCCTGTTTCTAACTTTACACGAACTATAAAGATTTCCCTGGTGCCAATTTGAGAAAGATACCATTTTGCAATGTTTTGTTTAAATTTCATGAAAACACAAATTGACACCGGTTTTAAAGGTATTTTCGAAAATGGTCAACTCGAAATCCATAAACCGCTTCAGGTGAAAAAAGGTAATAGAAAATGTATATCTATATGCATTAACAAAGTAGCTAGTGCTCTTTGAAGACACGCCTCACAATTTTTTTGCACACAGGTCAATCTTATGCACTAGGAAAGTGGACATCTGCGCGCAAAATCTGATTCACAAAGTCAGAATTGACCGAACATTTGTATCTCAAAGTATGGGGGAACCCAAAATCGGGTAACTGCAATATTTTTAAACCTAAAAGATTTTTTTTACAGAACTAAAGCTAAAACAACGTACCACACACAATCGCTGTTTCATAAAGTCCCTCCAGTAACATACAGTACCAATACTACTCTATAAGAAGAGACTCCAAACCTTTACTTAGACAAATATTACTCTTAAAGCACAACCGTTCTAAAGCAACCTGCTCCCCAAACTCCTCTAGGAGTTTATTCAGTAAATGGCGATCTATTTGTACATACTTTTTAGCTATTGTTTAGGCTCTTAACACCAACAAATATAATAGCACCCACATGACTTCTTATGTTTCAGAAACATTAATGTGCTATAAAACCTTGGATTATGAGTCGGGTAACAAAGCATCATCTATTAACAACATTTTTCTAGAAGTGTAAAAACTTTGCTACAATACCATTACACCTGTTTTAGATTTACAGCAGTAATTAGATAGTTACAACACACGTTATCGATTTAATTCTTGCATTGTATGTGTTCTTAGGAGTTCAGTACATTTGCAAAATTATCCTAAGTACTATTGTTTCTAGATAAAAAAAATAAAACAAAAGATTTTTCAATGAACATACAATGTCTGACAAAGTTTTTGGCGATATCTATCATCTCAATTCTTCTTTCTATGATTCGTACAGTTTACACATTTAGGGCCATATGTAGGTGACATACAATTTACCGATTCTTAAATACCGAATTTTACCGATTCGGTATTTAAGAATCGGTAAATAGTATGTAGGTAATAATTCGGTAACTTTTACCGATTCGGAAAAATTCGGTAATTATGAATCGGTATTTACCGATTCCGTAATGAGGCATACCTTCCCATTGATTCCTATGGGCCTGGAGGCCCATAGGAATCAATGGGAAGCCATTCACCTTTACCGATTCGGTAAATACCGATTCGGTAATGGGGGGAGCATATTCAAGGGTGGCAGGGTGTCACATTGACACCCTGTTGCACCCCTGAATCGTGCATGTGTGCACATGTGGCGCACATACATGCCCTACGGGCATGTATTTCTGCCACATGGCACTTTTAAATCTGCAAAATGTTACTTTTTGCAAGGTATTCGTTATTTATCACCAACCTGTATTTGGTGGTAAATAACGAATTCCTAATACTAATTTCCACTCTTTAGAGTGCTCCCTACATATGATTTCAGGATTCGGTATTTACCGAATCGGTATTTTACCGATTCGGTAAATTACTGAATCCTGAAATATGCCTCCTACATCTCAAATAGCTAAATACCGGTCGGTAACGGGATATTTACCGAATTTCGGCCGTTACCGACCGGTATTTAGCTACCTACATGAGGCCCTTAATCTTTCTCTGTAAAGTGTAAAACCTTAATCCACCCACTGATCTAATATGCAGCTGGGTGAGCTCCATATAACATGTTATCAGCAATACCAACTTTTCTGAAAAGATTGCTATTCTGTGCAGCCAAATTCGATAGAGTACAATTTAGGAACCTTACTTCAATTCATATATGTTTTAATGGGCATTTTTCTTAGGCACAACTTTATAATGTGTGCGGGGATGTCAAATGCAAATGCGTAAATTCTGCCACATATGCATGTTTTTTCCCCAATTTTATGAGACAATTAAAATCCGAAGTGTGTTTTTCAAGGAAAGTCTCAGGGAAATGAAATGTAAATAAGATGAAAACTAGGCCTGGGTGGAATTTAAATTAGGCCGGAGTAATCAAAGTAATTTTGGTAATTCCGCAGTACTCTTTGATGCAGGATTACTGATAATAACACAACTATGCCCCCTTGCATAATTAAGAGTAATTGAAGGTGAAAAAATCCTACGGCAAGAGCACATTTAGCGCTATTCTCTTAATGCAAAATGCATCTTTGGGTCTATTTTGGACACAAGGGTCCATTTTGTGATAAGAAACTAGCACTAAATGCTAGGAGTAATTTGGGGGGAAATCCTGTACTAAGTGCACATTTAGCTAGCACAAGTGACTGCTTGTGCTCGCTATTAACGCTTGCTTCCATTTAGCCCTATTTCCTAGTCATGTTTGGTGCTAGGGGGCCTTTTGTGATAGGACAATAGCACAAAATGCAGAATTACTCTTATTTGTGTACTTCTGTGTAATCTCGCTGAGTTTCTGGGTAATTCTGCGTGATTACGCTACATGGAATTACACTAGTTATGCCCAAACCTAGCGACACCAACAAATGTGTAACTTTGTGGATATTCACAAATATCCACATTGCTATTTCCACTCCTTTATACGTTGAGAAAAGGGAAAATCTAATTACGAAAAATGTTCTCCATTTTAAGAAAAAAGAAAAATTAAAGGTGTTAGTGCACATTCACACAAATCCTACCTCCAAGCAATGGATTTCCCTTCAATGCAGGTCTATGGAGAGAGGCATCCTCCTATGTAGTTAAGAACATTGTAAAGTTTCCTCTCAAAATTCCAGCACTCAATGAATCAAGCAAAATGTGTAAATCACAGGGCAGAGATGCCACAGGTACAGCCCATTCAAAAGAAATTGCTCTTTTCCACATGCACTAGCTGTCTAAATCCATCACTTTGCCTCTCTGCAGCAGATAGCACAGCATGGAATAAGGGAGCAGTGTCTAGAGTTTGGAGAGAAATGGAATTCCTCCAATTTCTACAAAAAACTTTAAATACTGTTAGAGCACAGATCTTGCTCTTTAAATTGTAGGAGTGCATTATAATCATGAGTAGTTTGCACCCACATATAATTCATTGGTGTGCTAAGTTAGGACTATAAACGTGACTATGATAACAGGAAAAGTGATGTGTTAGGAGTTTTAGAGTAAATGTGAAGAAATCAGCATTACAACATGTATGTAATGAAATTTTGTACTTGTATAACGCACTGTTGCCCCAGCGACGGGGCGTCCTGGCGCTTGTACTCATACCGCTGTGGAACCCTTCCTGGCTTTCCCTGTGAAATGCCCACTCCTGGGCACCCCCAAGGTGAAGCCAAGCATCCCTAGTGCTGTTGGGGCCGTTGTGGAGATTAAGCAAGTTATTGCCCAGAGTTGCAGAGTGGGACCCATGATTAGAGTAGGCACCGAGGCGAGAATTGTCAGGTCCGAGGAAATTGAGCCCAAGACCCGCTGAGGCGGGAATTGAACCCTGGTCCCAGGTCAGATCTCTGCATCAGGGTCTGCCGCTCTAACCATTGAGCCACACTTCTCCTAATGAAAACATCAATGCGCAGACTTTGTACGTATTGCCAATAATCATCCATGTATTTGATGTGCTTATTAAAAATGTTGATATAGAGGTGCTCAACAAAAAGTAGTCATAATATGTAATCCTAAGAGGCTCTGGTGCCGTTTCCTATGTTGGCTTGTTCCTGTAGGCCTGAAGAGTACTTTCCCCTAGAGACTCTTGCATTAGATAATAGCTGAATTTCATGTTTCTGTTGAATTTGTTCTTTCTCACATTTCTGTTGCAGGTGGAGAATTCCTCCTTGTTAGCTAGAATAATGTTTTTGTTTTAGGAGTTAGGCTTAGAGAGAAGAGGATACATGGAGCACTGATACGGATAACGTAGACTGTTGTACTTTCTCAACGGAGCAAGCCTGGGAATCAAGGTCCTCTTGCAGAGACCTGTGCTCATCGCTGCCCAGTGGAAATTTACCTATGAGGAGATGTCCTGGACAGATGGTGTGATGTCGCAATGCATTCTGGGATGTTCTTCAAGGAATGATTGTAATTGTATTGTAATTGCATTTATATAGCGCTTACTAACCCTGACGAGGCGTTGAAGCGCTTTTTCGGCAAGTAGCACACTACTCCGGGACCCATAGAGGATTACTGTTGAATTAGTAAAGTGAAATATGAAAGTAATTTTAAGTGGTGGATAGGTTAGTCAGTTATTTGGATTCAGAAGGATAGCAGAAGGATAGAAGAGGAAACAAGGTTTTTATTTATATAGCGCTTGTTACACCTGATGGAGTGTTGAAGCATTTTTTTGGGCGAGTAGCATGCTACTCCAGAAACCCATAAAGGATTAGTGTTGAAAATTAGTATAGTGAAATATGAAGTAATTTGAGTGGTGGATATGTTATTCAGTTATTTGGATAGAGAAGGGTAGGCGTCGAGATAGAAGAGGGAAAGAGATTTGTATTTATATAGCGCTTGCTACCCCTGATGGGGTTTTGAAGCGCTTTTTTGGCGAGTAGCACACTACTTTGGAATCCATAATGATTAGTGCTGAATTAGTATGGTGAAACATAAAAGTAATTTGAGTGGTGGATATGTTAGTCAATTATTTGGATTGAGAAGGGTTGGGGAGGGGTAGAAAAGGGAAAAGGGTTTGCATTTTTATAGCGCTTGTAACCCTGATGGGGTGTTGAAATGCTTTACTGGCGAGTAGCACGCTACTCTAAAACCCATAAAGGATTAGTGGTGAATTAGTATAGTGGAATATGAAATTTGAAAAGTTAACATGTTAGTCTGTTATTTTGATTTAAAAGGATAGTGGAGGGATAGAAGAGAGAAAGATTTAGATTTTTTTGTTTTTGGAGGTCATAGCAGTAAGAGGCTTTTGGATGAGTAAAAGGGGGTTTTGGAGGGGAAGAGTCAGAGGGAAGAGTTTAGAGAGGTTTGTTTTGGGGGATCGGTATAGTAAAAAGAGGTGTCAGATGATGCGAGAATGGGAGAGTCTAGAAAGGGTTATTTTGGGGATCATAGTAGTGGTATGGGGTTTGGGATAAATGAGAGACTGGATGTAAAGGATATATTGATAGTTGTATAGTGTGAGAAATAGGGTAGTGCATTGGAAAGAGTAGTAGAAAGAAGTTTGAGATGAGTCAGAAAGTTGGGCTAGAAGACATATTGAGAGAAGTATAGGCTGGGAAATAGGGTATTGCTTTGGAAATGCTAAATTAGAAGAAAGTGATAAATATATAGATCCACAAGTACATTGAAAGTATATAGATGCATAAAGGAGGTAAGTACATGTAGATTAAAGATATTGATAGAGGTACAGGATGATAAATAGGGTAGTGCATTGGATATGTTTTTTCAGGAGAAAAGTAAAAAACACACAGATCAAAGTACATGGAGAGTATATAGATGCGGGGAACAACCTTTACAACGCAACTTTTACAACGCACTACCATTACAACGCATTTTTTACAACGCATAATCCATTACAACGCATGACATTACAACGCATGACACTACAACGCATTTTTAAAAACTACCTTTACAACGCATTCCATTACAACGCATACTACCATTACAACGCATACCATTACAACGCATAATATTACACTATACTATCCAACAATTACCCTACTGATGCACCCCCTGGAGTTAGAATAGTAATTTTTACCCCTATACTATCCAACACTTACCCTACTGATGCACCCCCTGGAGTTAGAATAGTAATTTTTACCCCTATACTATCCAACACTTACCCTACTGATGCACCCCCTGGAGTTAGAATAGTAATTTTTACCCCTATACTATCCAACACTTACCCTACTGATGCACCCCCTGGAGTTAGAATAGTAATTTTTACCCCTATACTATCCAACACTTACCCTACTGATGCACCCCCTGGAGTTAGAATAGTAATTTTTACCCCTATACTATCCAACACTTACCCTACTGATGCACCCCCTGGAGTTAGAATAGTAATTTTTACCCCTATACTATCCAACACTTACCCTACTGATGCACCCCCTGGAGTTAGAATAGTAATTTTTACCCCTATACTATCCAACACTTAGCCTACTGATGCACCCCCTGGAGTTAGAATAGTAATTTTTACCCCTATACTATCCAACACTTACCCTACTGATGCACCCCCTGGAGTTAGAATAGTAATTTTTACCCCTATACTATCCAACACTTACCCTACTGTTGCACCCCCTGGAGTTAGAATAGTAATTTTTACCCCTACACTATCCAACACTTACCCTACTGTTGCACCCCCTGGAGTTAGAATAGTAATTTTTACCCCTACACTATCCAACACTTACCCTACTGTTGCACCCCCTGGAGTTAGAATAGTAATTTTTACCCCTATACTATCTAATACTTACCTTAAATGTAATTTAATATTATGCGTTGTAATGGTATGCGTTGTAAAGGTAGTATGCGTTGTAATGGTAATGCCTTGTAAAGGTATTTTTTAAAAATGCGTTGTAGTGTCATGCGTTGTAATGTCATGCGTTGTAATGGATTATGCGTTGTAAAAAATGCGTTGTAAGTGCATGCGTTGTAAAAGTGTGCGTTGTAACGTCATACATCCTATAGATGCACAATGGAAGCAAGTACATGGTAGCGGAATAACGAACAGCTTACTGTGGGCCCATAACATAATCTCCACAATCAGCATTAACTGATGAGTTGCATTCGTTACACAGATGTAGATTTCAGGGGCGGGTCTTGTGCACATGCTGCATCGAACCCTTGCCTTAGAAGTGGCATGATATGTTGAAGTTAGGGGCAGTGTCCTGGAATTTTCTTGCCTTGCCTTGAGAGAGGGAGCATCTTACAACGAGCTCCATAGCTTATCCTACCTGACCCATTCAACGTGAAGAGACTTCTTAGGAAGACTTCACGTGCTGACACCTTAGGGGATTTTGCCTTGGGAAATGCTAAGTAGTGATGTCACGTTAGCTGTAGAGTAGGGACAGACTAATGCTTTACATCTACGAACCTCCAATGGAGGGGAACCTCAACATCTGTGCAGTCATTTTCTGTATCTTGATTCTCAAATTGGCTATCCTGTGCATTTTGCACTGTCTCAACTTTACCCATAGGTTTGGCTTTGTATTAGTTCCGATGTATTTCTACACCCTCATTTTGAGGTGCCTGTATGTCCAACTGTTTTTAGCTTTGTAATAAACTAACTAAACGGATCTGGAGTTTGTGATTCTTAGGAATCATAGTTAATTGGAGCAGTATCAATTGATTTGCTAATGATTTAGTCCTCCTTACACTTCTATGCTGAGAAAAAGTGATATTGATATGGGAGTTCCAGAGCTAATCCAGAATGTGGAACCCTTCAATACTTAGCTGATTCTTGCGGCTGAATTTCCTCTACAACAATATCTGAACGGTGGAGGAAATTCAGCCCAAATATTGTTCCCCGTCTTTGGAGTTTCCCCTAGGAATTGGAGGACCTGTTCTTCCCTTCAAACTCTAAATCAGGCCCACACAGTTTGGCAGACAGGATACTCCATCACAAATATGACTGCTATCCGGTCCATAGTATTACAACATATATCCAATGGCACTTGTAATATGGCAGATGGTATATCCGACACATTTGTGGCGGAATAATCTGTCTGCCAAACTCTAAATCAGACCCTTGGTCTTGCATTTGTAATTGCAAAACAGTTGTAAAAGGGCCTACTCGGTTGCTGGGGACATAGGCTGTAGCAATGAAGCAGTCAAGGTCATAAGTGAGTTTCGTTAGAGTAGATGGTGAACCAACAATTATTGCCACACTAATGACCAGCTTTAAATATACTGCTTTTTGGCACAAGCCAAAGCCTTACCATTATGTTTAAAAATATCTTGACTCATAACCCTCAACATGCCCAAGTTATCTGGGGGAAGAATAATATACACACACACTCTTCTGTCTGCCAGAGTAAGAATTTGTATCCAAATGTTTAGGATGAAAGTTCATCCCTGCTAATAATGAGTCATGAAACTGAGGGCTCACATACCTTAAAGTGGTGCCAAGTTATAATTAACATCCACTTTAAGGTTATTGTAATCAGTTCCTGTTTACAAAACCGTCAAAGCTCCAAGAATGATGACTTTTTTAAGATATACTCTGTGAATACTAACTGTGTGCTGCGAGGTTTGGGCTGCACAAAAGGCAATTCCATAAAAGGATTAAGGCATGCTGGCAATTCTTCCACGTGAGGGAACATGCAGCCCCTGCCTTGTGTAATGCTTATATTACAGCACACTGCCAGATGGTTGTATGGAGCATAGTTTTCTAAGAGGCCTAGTAAACAAACTTAGCACACGCTTCTGCTGGAAGGAAAATTCAGCCCCTCCCGCAAGCAGTTCCAACCCTAATTTATGCAAATATGGTTGGAAGCCTTCTGCAGGATGGCAAAGCCAACCTAGGGTGCAGGCAGTGACGTAGAACATGTGATGTAATACTCTTATACCAAGATAAACTCTGCCAATTCTACTTCAGATTTTGAGTAGTACGGCAGAACGCGCAATACTTCTGCAGGAGACCTACTCAATTTACACGCAATGATTTCGACCAGTTCATGGCGCATAGAGGGGTATATTTACAAGCCCCTCTCGCCACAGAAAAGTCACTTTTTATGAAGTTCCTGTGGCGATAAACCCTTATTTACAAGGCGGTGTTAAGCTACTTAACGTGGCTTAGCGCCGCCTTGTAAATAAGGCCTCTTCTCACGATACACTTCGCCTTCGCATGAAAGGGACATGCAATGGGTGTTGCGGTGGATGTTCTGCTACAACATCTATTGATTTTGACTCTGCCCCCAATTTACAAAGGTGGTGTAAATAGGAGGCAGAGTCAAAATTAAGACCAGGGTAAAACTGGTCTTAACATGGCGCAACTAGCAGAAATGCCGGTGACTGCCCTGCGGGATACTGTGGGAGGCAGCGGTGGATCGTGCCAAGGACTCCCCCTTGTGTGGCCTACTACACTGCCTGAGACACCGTGGTCATCACTGTGGAGTGTGCCAGAGGGGCCCGCCTGGGCCGCGAGGTCCCGTCACCAGCTGCGGGGGGCAGTTACGCACCTCTGGGCCCGTGGACTGCTGGACCCCTGTCGGGCCTACTGCAGATCTGTGCTTCCGCCTGCGACCACAGCTTTGCTGCCCTGGTGGGTAGGACCTGCAATGAGACCTACTACTGCCCTCTCAACTGCCTGGCGGTAAGTGCGTAATGCCACGGCGTGGCACCCTCGGAGGGTGGCCTTGGCAGCTATCCCGTGGAATAAAGCCTTATAGTACAGTGCACTGCTAAAGGGGTGAACTGTAGGTGGGGTGTGAAGTGTGATGCACCCATGACTGGGCCCTGGAACTTTATTGCATATGCACGATTGTACCTGAGGCACACTGGTGGGCACCTGCCACAAGCCATATCTCAGCTACAAAGAGTGGTCTCTTTCCGTGACTGCCTGAGTTGCCTGGATCCTCTTGCTGGGGTACGACGAGACCACTAGAGGTAACCGCCGGCTCCCCTTAAAGTGTAGTCCGCGGTCCCTCCCCAGGCGGTCCCACGCAAGATTTTTTGGGCCATGGGACACCCCAAGGGCAAGATACCTGATGCCAACACCACTGATATCCATTCTACAGTGGACAAAGACCCCCCACACAGACGATGGATGGCGTCCAGCCTACCAACACGCCCCCCCCGATAAGTTAGATCTCATACTGCAAGAAGCGCGGGACTCGAGAAAGTCCATTAAGGAGCAAATCGGCTCCCTGATGACTGGGTTCACTTTACTAAAGGCTGATCATGCTAAGCTTGCCGACACTGTTAAAGACAATAAACTCGCACTGGCGGAGATATTGCCACAACACAAGGAACCCGGGGAGCAAATTGCGCAACTTCAACGACAAGTTGCTGGGCTTCAGGACAGGGTGGATGACGCAGAGGGGAGGGCCCGACGCAACAACATTAGAGTCATAGGCCTACTGGAGCGCTGTGACGGTCCAAACGCAGCTACATTTATGGAACAGTGGTTCAGAGAACACGTGGCTCCGGAGCGACTCCCAGAATATTTCTGTGTGGAACGGGTGCATAGAATCCCCACCAGCAGGCCGACAGCGGGGGCCCAACCTCGTCCTTCGATTGTTAAAATATTGAATTTTAGAGATAGGGACCTGTTGTTGACGAAAGCAAGGGTGCTGTCCCAAATCCATTATGAAAATCAGTGCGTGTCGCTATACCCAGATTACACCGTTCTGGTACAGCATAGATGATCGCTATAACAAGAGGCCAAGAAAAAACAAGATGCATTTTTTCGACTCCACAGAGGAAGCGGAAGAATGGCTTGAAATTATGTTCCCTCGTCGGGGTCCGGGCCTTCCTCGCAAAGTACCTATGGACCCCCGAGGTTCAGGCGGAGCCCGCGTTCAAGGCGCCAGTGGCCTGGCACCCTGGCCCCAGCTAGAAATCCCACACCAGAGCAAGTCTAAAAGGAACGCACGGAGGCTCTGGCGGTGGTCAGCATGTTTCGGGAAGACACTCACCAAATATCCTCGGAATAACACTGCCCACTCCGATTCAGAGAACAGCCTAGCGCTCTTTAGTATGATAACGTCTCAGACTGCTGAAGGTTTCTTAGGATAGCGCTTTGTCTGAAGAGGGACTTGGTAGAATCTAGACAAAATGTACTAGGAGGGGGGTTTCTCTCCCTATGTATCAACAGTGTATAATACTTCCTGATGACCTGATGTCCCGACTTTGTGATGATTGGTAGTATGTATGGTACGGGCTGCGTCGAACTCGTATCGCTCACACCTCAATCGGAAGGTAGTTGGCATACACCCCCATATGGCGAAAGCAACACCTAAATTGTTAATTGTTAGCAATGTTGGGCACATGGTTTGGACCAGCACAGTTCTAGTGCTGGACCGAGTAGTTCATGTTATAGTTCAAGTGTTCTTGAAGTCTGGCCCACCTACTATGCTACACTCTACACCACCAGCTTACTCTCACTTGATATCTAAGTAGAGCCGATATGGCCTCACGAATACATGCAGGGTAGCTACAACGTAATCACCTGGAACGTGCGGGGGCTAGGATCCATACATAAAAGGCATAGAATTCATGCCCAGTTAAACACATGACGCCACATATAGTATTCCTACAGGAGTCCCACCTCACCACTGCTGAGACAGTCAAATTAGGCAAGAAATGGAGGGGTCGGGTATTCTCAACATCATACTCTGCATTTGCCCGAGGTGCGTCCATTTGGGTCAAGAGCGGGGTCCCTTTTAAAGTCCTGGAACAACGTGCGGACCCTCTAAAGAGATACATGCTGGTGAGAGGCACATTAGACGGCGCACAAGTAGTACTGGGTAGCATATATGCCCCAAATTTTGAGCAGGATGAGTTTCTTCTAAGTCTAAACCCCGCACTAGCGACTTGGTCCGTATATCCATGGATATTAGGCAGGGATTATAACGCGGTGATGGATGTCAGCATTGACAGATCACACCCCCCCTCCAAGGCGCCGGGTCTATAAAACAGGCCGATCCATTATGTAATTGGGCGGAAGGATGGGCAATGGGTGATGTCTGGCGCTTGAAGAACCTGACCAGTAGGGAGTACTCGTTCTTTTCGCACCCGCACCAACTGCATACTAGAATAGATAGGATTCTTTGATCAGCCCTAGTTACTACCCAGTTCACCCACACTACATACCTACCCAAGACATTCTCGGACCACAATCCTTTGGAGGTCACTCTCTCTTGGGGCAGAATTACTACTCCAATTCACACCTGGAAGCTATGACCTCAAATGCTTGAAGAATCTGTCTTCCGTAGCGCAATGTCCGTGGGAATTACACACTATTTCACAGAAAATGCTGGCACCACCTCCACTACACAGGTGGAATGGGATGCATTTAAGACGGTACTAAGAGGAATAGCAATTAGCACTACAGTAGGGGCTCGGCACGAAATACACAACAATCTCAAGGACATAGAAAACTCTATGAACAAACTAGAGCAGGAAGAAGTAGATGACCACACTAAGGGAGTGCTCTTACAGGTAACCCGTATAAAGCATGCGGAGCTGCTGGAAACTCGGAGACAAATCGACTACACTGCTTACACACATACAAAGAATGCTGAAGCTGACAAAGTGGGCCCATTCCTGGCGTTTATAATAAGAGACAAACCCCACATATCCCTATAAATGAGATAACCACGATGGGGGGGTTACGGTGGACACTCAGCGAGAAATTAATGAAGCCTTCTATGAATACTACCAAACACTCTATCAATCGCCCCCACCACTGGCGGAAGACTCTTTACATGCATTCCTAGGTGGCATACCGTTCCCTACACTAAAACGAGCAGCCCAAGAAGCCCTTTCTGGCCCCATCACAAGGGCGGAAATAAAAGAGGCCATTCGGGACCTCCCGCAAAACAAGGTCCATGGCCTTGATGGCCTTCCGGCTGAATTCTTCGCTACATTCTCGGACGCTCTGGCACCACAGTTAGAACATCTATATAAATCTGCGATTGACACAGGGACGCTCCCTCGCACTACAATGCAGGCATTAGTGGTATCTGATCTGGCACGCAGCACCTCACTTAACATCAGGAGGCTTTACCACATCATGGTATTAACCCCTGCAGACAACCACAACGCAGGGTGTATCACTCTGGAACTCAGGCAGGCATTCAACACCCTTAGATGGGACTATATGATACCGGTACTTGCTAAATTTGGTATACCCCCAGACTATCTGAAATGGGTTAAATTACTGTATTCAGCTCCCACTGCAAGGGCCCGCACCGGCAGCCACATCTCGAGTGAATATCTGGTTGGCAGGGGCACCCGCCAGGGCTGCCCCTTGTCTCCTTTATTAATTGTGCTAGCCCTCGAACCCCTGGCCCTCAAGCTACAGATGGAAGCAGGTCAGAAGGAGATACGTCTGACACAATTCCACACATGTACTGTCCGCTAAAGCGGACGACATAATACTATACGCTAACGACCTTACCACAGATCTAACGCCGATATCGGGGATTTTTACTCACTTTGCACAACTCTCAGGACTCACCATAAATGAGACTAAGTCGCACACTTTTTTTTCCACCCTGGGGAACGCCCAGAAGCGATTCAGTTTGGAGACTACTCCCTGTCGATCGCCTCACCTACCTTTAAGTACCTGGGCATACAAATTTACAGAAACGCGGCGGACCTAATAGAGGGGAACCTAAACAAGGCTATCCGGGCACTTCGCTCACAGATCATATTCTGGACATCACTGCCATTGTTGGTGATGGGCCGAGTGGCAATCTCGAAAATGGTGGTCCTGCCACGCCTTCTATACTTTTTTACTAACCTGCCAGTGGTGATCCAGACCCATGTTCTTAACTCACTAGACACGTTATTGTCTGACCTGATATAGGGTAACGTCTGCCACAGGGTGGGACGGCCTAAATTACAGCTTGGCGCAGACCAGGGTGGCCAGGGTGCCCCAGATTTCCGTGCCTACTGCTATGCGAGCCAACTGCAATGGTTGTCATATTGGCTGCAACCTAGACGAAATAGGTTACACTTCCTCAGATTTAGATTGAGGGTGATTTTACACACTGCTGTTACCACGGGCTGCCGTACCCCTGAGCGCCACGACACTCCTACATACCGTGCTCACCTATTGGCAAAAATCCCTCCATTACACACGCTGTTGCCATCCATTCGTGGGCAACACGCCACTATTGGGTATCCCCACTCCCACAGGGCCAAACACTAGACGGAGAATCCTTGCCTGCTCTGAGGGTGGGGTCACTACAGTGGGTGCATTGTTCAATGATGGTGCCCTAATGGACCACGGTAAATTTACCAGGCACAACGGGATCACAGACACGCTATACCTCACACATACTGCAGTCCTCCATTATGTGAAGAAACACTGGGCCCCACACAGGGTGGCACCCACTGAACACGAACTAGTGCACATGACTTACCTCATGGGGAACGGACATCACCTCACTAAATGGCTGTGTAGAAGCATCAAAGCGCACACTGGGATCTCCCTGACGGACTTACACAATAAATGGGCCACTGATTTGGAAAAAGAACTAACTGAGAAAGAATGGAGTATGGTTCTAGAATACCCCCAAATAATTCCACGAAACGCAAAATTCACATTTATCCAATATATGGTATTACACTGGGCATATCTTACCCCACGCCGCCTGCAGCACATGTTTCCAACCACAGAACAACACTGCCTCAGATGTAAACTAGCGGAAGGGGACCTGCTACACATGTTATGGCTGTGCCCGGTAATTGCTACTTACTGGTCAGATGTGGTCACGACAGTTAACAAGGCTACGGGCTTCCCCATGCCGAATACGGATGGTGGCTGCCTGTTAGATATTACTCGACGCTCCAAGACACAAAGGGTGCAGCAACGCTTTGTAGACCTGGCCCTGCTTCTGGCCAAATGCTCCATTACCATGCGTTGGAAGTCAGCTAAAACTCCACCACTCCATAGCTGGCATGGGGAGGTAGTGAGATGGGGCAGTGCAGAAAGCTCAGCAATCCGGCGGGAGGAAACCCGTGGACTGCGCAAAAAAGTAATTTCCATGGAATGGGATATTATCATGGATTTTAATCCGAAAGAGGAACCTAGAGCTTTTTATGAGGTCTGGCACAATGCCCCAAAGGAATATGAAAGACAACAGAATGTGCAGTTCCTTAAGGGGGTGGGGGAAGCAAGTCTCTTATTGAATGCCCTCACACACCTAGCAAGGTGTCATGCTTCATCATTGGGCTCTGCTCCTCCTCGGGCCGGTGCTGCAATGCCCGACAGGCTCCCACGGAGGGGCTCTTTGCCGGAGATCGTTTAAGAGACAGATGTTTGGTGCATGAGGGTGAGTGGTCTGTTTATTGAGTGAGTGTGAAATGTGGTTAAAATAGGTTTAGCACTGCCCTGAGGGAATTAATTTTCATTCACGGGGTGAGCTTCCCTAATTAAAATGTGTGGGCCCTGTATGGAGTTACAATGATCCACAGGGTTTAGTACGTGTGCGTGGTCGACATGTTTCTTGCCTGTTGCCCCTAGTGGGTCACTCGGCAATTCTTCAGGATCAATGTCAAAAGAGTATGCGCTCCAAAACTCAAACACTGCTACAGGTCTGGTGCAGTAGAATATATTTTTATCACCAGCATTGTAAATCCAGGAAATTGAATAACCTGGATGAAAGAGAACCCCACTGGTGGGGTCGTAGGTAGACGGGGTTGCCTTGTGAGTGCTTCGCTGCTCACCATAGGGGGGGCGCGCAACTAGCGATGCTCCTACCCTGGCTCAGGCTCCCGCGCCGGCCCGACGAGGAGCACAGCCCAAAGATGAAGCATGACACCTTGCTAGGTGTGTAAGGGCATTCAATAAGAGACTTGGTTCCCCCACCCCCCTTGAGGAAATGCACATTCTGTTGTCTTTCATATTATCATGGAAGCCTTTAAAACACTTGCACCGGCACCAGTCTCTTTAGCACAGGATAGGTAAGGATGCCTTTTGAACCAGCTCCTCGCGAATGCAAGATAGCCACGTACACAGACTTGCAATCTAGACATATCAAGCATACATGTTCAACTTTATGGTGAGATAACATGAGTAGCTGCTGAGACTCCTAGTCAAGATAATGATATAGGGTAGGGCCAGCTGAGTTAAGGGAAGGGTGGGTGGGAGGGGTTTAGTTTACTTGTTTCGTTCCCTTTATTATTTTCTCAGTTCTTCTCGTATTCCTGCAATACCATTAAGGTGGTCAATTTGATAATCTACATGTTAAATATAAATTCAGCAGCATCGGCCAACACGATTGTACGAAGATATATGGTAGATATGATACTACAACCCGTAATCCACGATTGTGTCATAAACCCAATTGTATTGAGAAGCCTGATGTATCTCATATAAATGTTTATTTCCTAATGGATGAAAATTGTTAAAAAACCTAATAAAATATGTTTTTTTTAAACTAGGAGAAATGCTTAATTTCTCCTTGTTTTTGCTGTTTCGATGTGTGCTGAATTGTGTAGCACACATATAAACAGCAAATTGCCATGAATGATTGTTCATACAATCATTTAAAAAATGACGATTTGCAACTTCTATGTGTGCTGCACAATGCAGCACACATAGAAGTTACAATTCATCACACTGGATGGTTTATGTGCAGGAAGGAACACCTTCCTGCACATAAACAATCATTCCTCCCAACGCAGACACCTTTATGCTATAGTGCAAGGGTGCATGCGTTGGCACTAGGCAGCTAGATTTAGTGCCACCACTAGGGGAAACGCAGGGGTGTCCACATTCTTGTGAATATGGCTCATCCATGCGTTTGGAAACGGTGAGAGCACGGCGTGAGCAATCTTGGCTTAACCCTGCGTTCCGACAGTTTCCTTGTACATATGTCCCACAATGCCTCCACATGAGAATAAAATCCACTCATAAACAATGAATTTTTCTGATGCCTGGCCTCTCAGGAAGTGTTTCTCCAAGGGGCAGTCCCCTTTCATTGTCTCACATTTCATGTGATGTGCGGCGCATGATTTTGATTCCTGACTTGGTAAACTCAGCTTTCCCTCCTTCTGATATGGGTGAATTTAGTTAAATTAGATTAGATAATAGTAACACAGAATCTTATTTATTGGCTACAGAAGAGGTGTGATAGGCCTATAAAAGCAAGTTACAATTATGCGCAGCGCTTCTACATAAGGACGGTCAGGGAGTACCCTGCCTGAAAACTGATTCTAATGCCCAGTGCAGGGTCAGTTCTGCTGATTTCAGGGCCATAATGTTTCCATCTACCAGACGTGAAACACCATTGACAATTGCACATTTTTGTCCATGGGGTACACTGAAGTGCACCTCAGAAATGCGTTGTTATCTCAATAAAAACACAAAGACTGCAGCCTGCCACTCATATTTGTGTGTACACAGGTAGCCTGAAGGAAACTTTTATTAGGCCTATACCCCCAATAGACCAGCAGCAACTGCTCACATAATGAATTTGTACAAAGTAACTAGACGGCTCACTGCCGTTTACTACTTTTCTTAGGGGGAAACCAGAAGCTTACACCTCATGGAATGCCACCATAGGAAGGAATCAAAGAGCTTTCCTTTCATGTCAAGCTTTTACAGCAAGAGCTCACGGTTTAGACAATTTTTAACAAGCATTTGCAAAGCCAATCAGTTTTGTTTTGATAATTCTAATATTGATTTTGTCAGTCTTTGTGCAGCACAGTCAATAGCAAATACAGGGCATTTAGACACATTGTGATGCACTATCGTGGCCATTTCATATTTTATAACTAAACTGAACAAAAGAAAAATTGAATTCTACCATCGCAGCCATGTTGTGTCCACGATGCAACTAGAAACAACATGGTATCTATTTTGGATGGACATAGCTGTAATTAGCAATAGAAAACACAGAATTCTAATATGGCTGCCTGAAGGCACTGGCTTTGGCATTATGGGTGGTGCAGTTGTAGAATTTCTGGAAAAGCCAATACTGGTAGTGGTGGACAGTAGTAGCAGTGGGCAGTAGCGGGGGCGGCCATGTCCGTTGAGTCCAGGCTCCAACTAGGAGTCTGGATACAGAGTCAAAAAGAAGCAGTGGGAGGGCAGCAATTACCACACTTAAGAGCAGGAGGGTGGGGGGAAAGCAGACCTGCCAAGTATCATGCATCATGCGTTACACTAATGCATTTCAGTGTGGTGGTCCGCCTCAATGTCACTCCCAGCAGGCTTAGGGGCTGGCTCAGACTGCTCGCAGGAGGCTCTAGCTGTTGTGGTAACAATTTAACAACACATTATCATGATAAGGGGATTCTTCACCCGAGACACACTGTGACTGACATCAGAAATCAGTGTGCCCAATGCCTAGTACTTACACATCAGTGAGAGTGAGTCTGTTAGTATGCAGCCGCTGGACGTCCTGCCACCCGCGATGCGAGCTGTACGAGCGGCATTCAAGTTTGTTGACTTCTGGCAAGGGAGGTTTAGGGGCAGCCGAGCCCTGTAAGGTCTGCCCCGAGCAGTTTGGGAGGGGGAGGGGAGGCCGCAGCGGCCATTTTGTAAATATTGGGCTGCATGGGGAATAGCCCAAATGCAGCCCAACATATTTTGTAGCCCAAAGGCTATAAGGGGTTTCCACTCTATCTCCCAGCCACCATTTTAGGTTCCTGTGACCTGGTGTCTGGGGGCGCAGTAGGGAAAATGTTTTGTGGTAGTATAGGCAGGGAGCAGTTGGTAGGTTTTTCTCTAGTTCGCAGTGCAGGTTGTTATAAGGTGTGTGGGCTAATTAGGATGGCGAGTGAGGATTATCGGGTCCTGGAGGCAGTGCGGCTACTTAGCGAGGCCGGCTGTCTTGACCTCCTGATGCCGGAGGCCTCGGGCAGAGTGTGCCCGGTGAGGAGCGCGAACGCGGAGATGGCAGCCGCCGTAGCGGCCTGCTCGTCACCCAAGAAAGGCTGGAAAGGGCAAGTAAGCGATGCGGGCCGCACGAGCGGTGTGCGTGCGGCCCAAGAGATGTCAGGGCAGAAGGAGCCTCATGCACGAGAGGAGGCTGCGGCGGGTGGGGGGTCAGCGGGGCCCACCGCAGGAGCGCGTCCTGTGCTTTGCCAGGCGGGTCCTCGAAAGCACGGGGCTGCTCCTATGCCAGGAAAGCGGCCCTGCTTGAGCGGAGTGAGCCGGAGCCTCTGGTAACTGTGGAGGCTCCGGCGGTGAAGAATGTGGGCGGGGCCCACTGGAAGAGCGGGCCTCGTGGCTCTACGGTTGGGTCCCTGGGCAGACAGGAGAAATCCTGGAGGCGGGAGACGGGGAGCCCCGGCAAACCAGTGCTGGCTGAGGGAGGGGACATGGGCCCGATGGCAGCAGGGACCACCCGATGAGTGGGGGAGGCCTGGATTTAGGGGGATTTCTTGGCCAGAGGCGGCAGAGGGAGAGGGACAGGGTAGCGCCCGGCCCCGCCAGGATGAGGGCATGGGAGTATATATTGCAGAGGGTGCCAGCGGGGTCGAGGTGGGTGGTATCACAGAGGGGGTAGGGGGTGGTGGGGCGGGGGGACATAGGGTGGCTGGCTGGGGGGGGACGACAGGGAGAGCATCCCAGAGGAGTTGGAGTTAGCGGGGGGCTCGAGATTGGGACGGTTTGGATATCTTTATGTCCTGGTATGAGGAGCTGCGGGGTTTAGACAGGGTGGGGAAATTGGATACCTACATGGCACAAGGGGGGGTCGCTGGGTCTGGAGGCCAGTAGGAGGGTGGCTGCCGGTGGTCACGCGGAGGGGGGTTGGGTCGGCGTCTGGGTGCCATTGGGGCGGGGGACGGGCCCCGGGGGTTTAGGGGCCCCGGGGAGTTAGACTGGAGTGATGAGGAGGGGGAGGGCAGGGTGAAAGGGGTAGCATTAGACCTTAGCAGAGTGGGTCGACACTGGGCTTCTTGGACGTTCGGTGTTGGGGCAGGAAGGACTGGGGAAGAGAGGGGTAGGGCTGTTAGACCCAGCACACCAGTCCATTCCTTTTCATTGCAGGTGTCGGAACAACGGCAGGAGCCGGAATTGGCAGAGCTGGGAGCGGCTCGTAGGCATCGAGGTAAAGGGAGGGTGGAGCCTTGCGCGGCGTGCCCAGTACCAGCGTGGGAGCCCGTTGCGGCCGGCACAAGTAGGCCGGAACGGTGCCGCTGGCCCCAACACCCGATGGCCCTCAATGGGACAAGGGACATCGGGAACGCAGGACCATGAATGACTTTAATGCGGTTGGGTGGAGGAGGGTACAGTCTGCGCCTCCGGTTGACAGGATTTGGGGTCCGGTGACGCCCGAGGTGTTTCCACTCTATCTCCCAGCCACCATTTTAGGTTCCTGTGACCTGGTGTCTGGGGGCGCAGTAGGGAAAATGTTTTGTGGTAGTATAGGCAGGGAGCAGTTGGTAGGTTTTTCTCTAGTTCGCAGTGCAGGTTGTTATAAGGTGTGTGGGCTAATTAGGATGGCGAGTGAGGATTATCGGGTCCTGGAGGCAGTGCGGCTACTTAGCGAGGCCGGCTGTCTTGACCTCCTGATGCCGGAGGCCTCGGGCAGAGCGTGCCCGGTGAGGAGCGCGAACGCGGAGATGGCAGCCGCCGTAGCGGCCTGCTCGTCACCCAAGAAAGGCTGGAAAGGGCAAGTAAGCGATGCGGGCCGCACGAGCGGTGTGCGTGCGGCCCAAGAGATGTCAGGGCAGAAGGAGCCTCATGCACGAGAGGAGGCTGCGGCGGGTGGGGGGTCAGCGGGGCCCACCGCAGGAGCGCGTCCTGTGCTTTGCCAGGCGGGTCCTCGAAAGCACGGGGCTGCTCCTATGCCAGGAAAGCGGCCCTGCTTGAGCGGAGTGAGCCGGAGCCTCTGGTAACTGTGGAGGCTCCGGCGGTGAAGAATGTGGGCGGGGCCCACTGGAAGAGCGGGCCTCGTGGCTCTACGGTTGGGTCCCTGGGCAGACAGGAGAAATCCTGGAGGCGGGAGACGGGGAGCCCCGGCAAACCAGTGCTGGCTGAGGGAGGGGACATGGGCCCGATGGCAGCAGGGACCACCCGATGAGTGGGGGAGGCCTGGATTTAGGGGGATTTCTTGGCCAGAGGCGGCAGAGGGAGAGGGACAGGGTAGCGCCCGGCCCCGCCAGGATGAGGGCATGGGAGTATATATTGCAGAGGGTGCCAGCGGGGTCGAGGTGGGTGGTATCACAGAGGGGGTAGGGGGTGGTGGGGCGGGGGGACATAGGGTGGCTGGCTGGGGGGGGACGACAGGGAGAGCATCCCAGAGGAGTTGGAGTTAGCGGGGGGCTCGAGATTGGGACGGTTTGGATATCTTTATGTCCTGGTATGAGGAGCTGCGGGGTTTAGACAGGGTGGGGAAATTGGATACCTACATGGCACAAGGGGGGGTCGCTGGGTCTGGAGGCCAGTAGGAGGGTGGCTGCCGGTGGTCACGCGGAGGGGGGTTGGGTCGGCGTCTGGGTGCCATTGGGGCGGGGGACGGGCCCCGGGGGTTTAGGGGCCCCGGGGAGTTAGACTGGAGTGATGAGGAGGGGGAGGGCAGGGTGAAAGGGGTAGCATTAGACCTTAGCAGAGTGGGTCGACACTGGGCTTCTTGGACGTTCGGTGTTGGGGCAGGAAGGACTGGGGAAGAGAGGGGTAGGGCTGTTAGACCCAGCACACCAGTCCATTCCTTTTCATTGCAGGTGTCGGAACAACGGCAGGAGCCGGAATTGGCAGAGCTGGGAGCGGCTCGTAGGCATCGAGGTAAAGGGAGGGTGGAGCCTTGCGCGGCGTGCCCAGTACCAGCGTGGGAGCCCGTTGCGGCCGGCACAAGTAGGCCGGAACGGTGCCGCTGGCCCCAACACCCGATGGCCCTCAATGGGACAAGGGACATCGGGAACGCAGGACCATGAATGACTTTAATGCGGTTGGGTGGAGGAGGGTACAGTCTGCGCCTCCGGTTGACAGGATTTGGGGTCCGGTGACGCCCGAGGTGTTAGACTATGATGAAGATAGTATGGAAGAGGGCGAATTAAGGGAAAGCAAATGACACGGTTCGTGAGAAGGGTTTGGTCCTTATGAGAAGCATGAAGAGGGACCTGGCCCTTTTGAAGCACCAGTGGTCCGGGTGCTCTGTTATTTGAACGGAGTTTGTTCCGCATAGGGTTTGAAGGGGTGCCATCAACCCTTGGGCAGTGGATAGGGCTAGGAGAAAACTGAATACGGAGATGGTGAGGTTTTGCAGAGAGTCGGGGTATTCCAGGATTGCACATCGGGAGATTAAGTTTGACACAGTGGAATTTTTTAGAAGTGATGGAGTCCATTTGTCCCGTTTTGGGATGGACTTGTATTTGCTGGAGATTAGGGAGGTACTGGCTAGGATGTTGCGTGTATAGAGTCGTGAAGGAACCATTCCTGTGAGGGCGGGGGGGGCAGAAAAAAGGGGAGGCGGCGTCACCGCCTACGCTCCCGCTTTTTCCTGGGTGGCGGGGTTATTAAGATGTTGGTCACATTGGCAGAAGTTTTTAGTCAAATGTTGGAAGTTTTGTGGGCAGGGCCAGGGAAAGGTTAGGCAGGTAGGCTAAGTTTAGACTATAGGTTAGGTAGTTACAGTTGGAGAAAGACGTGTAGGGATGTAGGTTTTTATTAGAGGGCAGGAGTAGGGAACTGCAATACTGTGTAATGGGATTGTTATGTAATGTTATGTTATCGGCAGGGTGGTGGATTTCTGTGGGGATCGTAGGGGGGAGAAATGGAGGATCAGTGATTTTATGTATAGTGAGGTTGTAGTTTGTAAGGCAATAGCCTAGGTTGGACATTGTGATATGCACCTGTTTTCAATAAAGCAGCCTTTTTCACACTCAAAAATGGGTCTCTGTGTTGGCTTGCCCCCCTCCCTCCCAATGCAGCGCACTGAAAGTCCAATGAATAATCTCGGACCCGACCTATCACCCCACAGGCGGCCACCAGCTGAGAGTGACTGAACCGGGCAAGGCGGATGCTGCCAGAGTTGGAATGGTTCCAGTTTCAATAGCCGACCGGAGCAGCTCACCACAGTCCAGGCTCTGCAGCTGAGCTGCCCTGAATACCCTGTGTTAGACTGCTGTGGCCTGCGGGAGAATCCGAGTGGTACTGATTGCCGCCCTTTTACTAAATTGCTGCGCTCACCTGACACCGTTGCAGGAAAGAGTACGAAAAGTGTGGTATCTCTGCTTTTGTTCTAAATTCGAATAAAAATTGCTTTATAATAAATAGCATGCCACGCGCTTAGTTTCATTTCCCCTGATGCCATTCATCAGACAGTCACAACTCACAACACTAACTTAAGATGGATGATGAAAACAAAAAGGAAGGCACCGCACGCGATCTGAAATTATTCACACTGTATATGCGGCCGGTAACTGTCGGATATTGTTTATTGGCAGGGAAGGCTCTTTTAAATGTACTCATGCCTCAACAGCCTGGCTAGCTCGGTCACCAACGTGTGCCTCAGTCAGCCCGACTGCTCAGAAACTCTCCTGTGAGGCTTGCCCTATGCTGGTCAGTGCTGCCTGCAGCGGCACTGGAGTCTGCAGTCAGCTGTCCTGTTGACTCTAAATATAGGGTGACTAGAATTGTAAAGCCAAAAACCCGGACATTTAACAAAAATAGTAGAAGGACTACAGTTTTACTTGAAGCGAGCGCACAGAATGACAGAGCTTCTCAGAAGAGAATTACTGAAACGGCAGTTAGAACATACATAAAATGCTATTTTTAAACTCAGCTTGCCTGTTAATTAACTTGCTTTCTTGAAACAACTGCTAACTTATCCCTGCTTTGTAAAACATAAAAAAGCACCTGCCGCCGTTTTCAGTCGACCCTCTCTAAAAACCGGGACAGGAGCTACATTTCCTGAAATCTGCCGGGACAGCTGGCGAAAAACCGGGACCGTCCGTGCAAATCCGGGACGCCTGGTCACCCTATCTAAATAACACCCGCCAAATGCCATAGAAATGCTGTAAAGTTCGCTGGTCCGGGTTAACGTCTGGTTTTATTCCACATTATGATCTCAGTGGTTGCACATGGATGTTAAAGTTAATCATTTTCGGTAAGAATCACAAACTCTTGTGTTGTGCTGAAAGGTTGTTCCAAAGCGCACTAAATCACCTAAGGTGTCTCAAAGTGCCACATCGAAAGCAGTCAGAGAACAGAATTCTCCCAAGAACCCTACTAGGTTAATTTACCACTTACCATGGAAAACACCACACTCAAGTTGATCTTCTTTCATCTCACAACTGCCCCACCTCATCCGGCCTCATGCCCGGCCTGTGGCACATGAAGACAGCTTAAGTAGTCTCTCCTCCCCCACTGTACAGGGCAGGCTTGAATATACACAATATGATTTTGCTGTATTTTTAGTGCTCTCACCTCAGCTAGGGCTGCCTCCTTTTCATGAAAGAATTCCTGGCTAGTTGCTGTTGTTTTAAGGACTCTGACAGGCCCCATATAGGATGCAAAATAAGATTTTAAACAAAACCATATACATTTATTTGTAACATCACTTTTTTGCCTTTGTTTCCTTTAATTATTAACCAGAAATCCTTAACAAAGCTTCAGAACACATTTAAAAGTACTTTCTATTCATATTTGATGCTTGAAGTATGTAAGGATAATGGATAAAAATACCGGCTTTCAGTGATTTTACTTATTTTTGTGATGACTGGGACATCAAAATACTGGTGGTGCCGGCAGAAAACCAGCTAGGTGGCAACCCTAGCTTCAGCAGTCTCCACTCCCAGAGCATTTCACCACCACCCGGCATGGGGGCTGCAAGCACTGAACCCTTCTCTTGCCCTCCATGCGTGTTGTGAGAGCAGGGGCTGGGCTGCAGTGCCTGGTGTCCATCCCAGGTGAGTGGAGCAGCCTTTCAAAGACATTGACGTGACCCAGCCTGCTGTGAGACTGAGTGACGGTATAACCTCCTAGTTGCTCTTACTACACTATTCCAAAACAACGTGTTTTTTTAAGGCTAGCACACAGTCATGAATGATCAGTGGCTGCCTGCCCTATGTTACTGAGAACTGAAGTCACACAGCCTGTCTCCGGTTAGTGCCCTTGGTACAGACTAATTTGCATGTAGCCAGGTTCTGAGCTGGGATGGTGCAGTGAGCTAAAAAACGGTGATGGATTAAAACCATGATCTCTTGACTTGGTAAGAGTATTCTGCATCATTCAGAAACTCTGTCCATCACCACCCCCTTTTTCCCAAACCGGTTAGTGCCCTTCCATGTATGGTGCTTTGGGATAGTTTTAAGTTCTTCTTAGAGTTTCTAGTTGCTCAAATGAGTGTAATTTCTGATATTTAAATGTTTCCTTTGTCTTCATTGCTTGATTTTGCTCGCGAAAAAGTGTCACTCATAGTCGTTGAAATGTCACTCATAATTACACTGAAATTATGAGAATGTCACACATAGCAATCTGAAACTTTGGCAGCTATGGGAAAGAAAGAGCAAGAAGCAGGGGAGGGAGCCACGCAAGAGTGCGCATGGGGCGGGAAGCAAGCCACAGGAAAGGGACAGGCAAAAGAAGAAGTGCCATGAACTTCCATCAAGTGATAAATTCCATAGAAACACACTTAAGGAAAAATGGTTCTCCGGTGTCAGCAGTGGAAGGATACACTCATCCAATGGGAAAACTAGGTAACACGAAATAATCTGAGGTGGAGAGGCAAACACAGAAATAGGTGGCAAGCCATCCAATAAGAAGCAGGGAGCTGGGGAAGACCCAAAGACCACTCTACGTATATGCTAAATAAAGTATACAATACAATTCCGTCTGCTACAGACAGCTAAAGCTGTTTGCAGCGAGGCTGCAAAAAGGAAAAGACAATTAGCCAACTGTTCACATTATGCCTCTGACTAAGTAGAAAAGCTATTAAACTGCAGCCTCCTGTAACCAGACAGGTGTCCCAAAAAAGAGCAGACAGGGCTGTACCTCTGCTGCCACAAACCAGAGTCTACAATAATTAAAAACAATGTGCATGCATCGGAAACTATTTAGCACAGGAAGATGTTTATTGCTGCAAGCTGAAACGCGTTATTCCAGTAATTACAGCTTTCCCTCTCACTTCAGTGGCTTTCGCGTTTTTTTCTCTTTCGGAAGCAGTATCCTCCCTGTCCTCTGTGCTGAACATCACTGTCTCCTGTAGGGCTAATTCTAAATGCTAGGAGTGGACAAAAACGTCCCCTTCATCCATCACATTTAGTGCAGGCATAAATAGCACTAAATGCTTCTGGAGGTTGCCAGCTCAATAAAGAAAGCTAAATCTTGGAACCCATTCAGAACACTCTGTCCCGAATGAACTATTTCCCCTTCCTATCAATACACCTTCTGAAATACCAATACACGGTGAAATGGTAAACCTCGACACAGCACTTTTAGAAGAAATGAGAAAAAGCAAACAAAAAAAGGTCTTGGGAGCTTGCATTACTCTCAGATCAATTTCTAAAGTGGCAATTCAACATGTATTTTTTTACACATCCGTTCTATGCCTCTTTGTACAAAGTAGTGTATGTTATTATTAACAATTAAAAATATACATGTATGTGTAAAAACGAAGGAAGATACAAAAAGGGTGGGCGAGATGTCGAAGTGAGCTTACATACCAGGTGTAGGCTCACACGCTATTAAAGACATTTTCCTCCAACTCACATTAAGAAGAATTTTCTAATGTATGATAAGAATTTTTATGAGTGCTTAATTTGTGCTGGTGGCTCACAGTTTTGGACACCTTGAGGACAGACCCTTCTTTTTCATCATCAGACTTTTAGAAGAGAGACAAGGGCAAAATATGACCAAAGAAGAAGAAAGAGGAAGATACTAAAAAGGGCAAATGGACAATACAAGGTTGAACAATGCTACATTTGAGCCACTCACTCATTTTTGGGGGCCACCTCTTCTTTTTACTCAACAAACTTGGATCCAGAGTAAGAGAGAGAGTAACCCAAAAGGGAAGAAAGAAAGGGGAGGGGAAAATGTAAAAAACAATGGCATAAGGAGAAAGTAGGGATGAAAATAACCTGCAAATGTGAGATAATGAGGTGGGGAGTGTGTGGTGGTGGATTAAAGAAGCATGAGGTGAAATCAAGACTATGTAGCCTTGGTATTCAGCAACCCGACCTTTGAGAACACCTGCGCAGGCTTCTGAGCAAAACATTGGAGCCCGGTACTTATTCTTTTAGGAATCAAGCACTGAGTTGAATTGTACTTAAAAGTGTGGGGTAATCAAATTGAAAGTGTATGGTGATGGAAGAAAAGGGCATCAAGTGGAATCAAGACTAAATAACCATAGTTTAGGCAACCGTGCTATGCGGCAGCAATGGTGGTCGCCACCTAAAAAAAACGCTGGACTGCTGCACTTATTTATTTATTTATTTATTGTACAATTAGGCAATAGCACATAAGATTATTAGTCAAATCACAAAACATTTTTGACTGGCGCTATTTCATTTCCTTGATCATAAGTTAAAACAGTGCCTCTTACGACTTATGAACACAGGTTTCTGTAGGTGGTAATATGTGACATGGATGGTTGTGTATTTTGGTGTGTCCCACTTTGTGTGGTGATTATGTGTTCTATAGTTTTTCTGCTACTGTCTGTGTTTTTGTGCTGCATTATTGTAATGTGTGATTTTATTTTACTGTGGTTGTTGCGTTGCGGTCAGTTTTGACTGCTGTGTTAGCCCTGTTATGTTTTAGTTGTGATGTTGCTTTAGATATGTCAACAAACGCTGCTATACTTCCTGCCAAAAACATGACTTTAGAAACCATTTTCCACTGTCTAATCTGGTAAAATAGCACTGCTCAGGCTCTTCAACTAATTAATAGAAAAAGTCATTCCAAAAATGTGGCAGAGAACAGGTCTTAAATTAGAACTTTCAGTGCTCACTTTATGCAATATGGTCCAATGTCCCTAGAAGCATGACCAATTGGTATAATTATCCATATTAATGGCAATTAATGCTTCGATCTAATGAAAGGCTCAGAAAGCCCTTACACAATCTGAATGTTTTCCATAACGTTTATGGGGTGGGCACTCGTCCTACAGAGGTATCTTTCTAGCAGAAAGCTTGGGAAAAAGCGACCTACAGAACATGGGGATGTGGTTGATGCTAAACTCAGTACAGTAGCAGACGACAAATAATCCCCAAACTGGGAGCATAACAATAACAAGGACTTTTCACCATCAGGAAAGTCTCGCAATGACATTAATCAATGCCCCAGGTTTACAGAGACCATAGGAATAGTATTCTGACATGGGGAACAGCATTTAAAGATGCGCTGCTTGAAAGTCACTGCAAACCTTAACAGAATTCGCCATTGATTGATTTACGATTAAACGCAAAACACCCTGGAGGCAATCCCTCCCAGAAACCAATTCCACAGTGGGAACAAAATAGAAATGGATAACTCAGTAATTCATTTTAACCTTAAAATAGCTAGCAAGTAGTCCCCAGGCCAGGAGACTTGCCCTCGGTTGACCCTCATTATTTAACTAACAGAACTTGTTGATCTTTGGATCCATATTTACAGTACTAAAAATTAAACTACTAATTCCAAGAATGCAATACTCTTCGGGCTAAAATACCAGGAGGGGTTCACAGTGACACACATGAAATACAGGCACTTGGCAGTAATGTTCCAAATGATGAGAAAAGCTCTGTGGATGAAGACAGCTCAAATACCTGCAGTATTCCTTCCAGTCTAACAGCAAATGCCTTTACTCTTTTACAGTGGAGGTGTTTGCGCACCTCTGTCCTTGAGCTTATTTTTTAATTTTTTAAATACATTATTTTCATCAAAAATAAATGCTTATTTGACCTCTTTGTGCTTCATATCCTATGCTATTATTTTTTCAGTACATTCAGTGCTATGTAACGGAGTAAATCTCACACCAATATCTCATTACAGCCTGACAATATAATTTTTTTTAAAGTAGAGATATTTACATTTTTTTTTTATTGCATATTTTGTTGCATTTCTAAAATGGAAACCACTAATCCTGGAATGTTAAGCAAAGAACTCTTGCCCTCAATATGTGGAGTCTGGCCATACCAAATGTGTGTAGGCTTTTGTATGGGAATGTGGTTCCTCGCAATCAATTAAGTAATGATAGCACCAATGACAAAACTGTGCCAGAATCCCTGCTTATGGTGCACTGTTAAATTGATGACATAGCAAACTCAGAACTATTTAGGGAGTATAAAAAATGTATATTTTCTAGGTCTTTTCGACTAAAGGGATCAATTGGTGCAAGCTTTGTTCTGACTGAAGGGCCGCTAGAACACTCTCAACATTTTTTAGATTTTTTGCATTTATGCGGCCAACCTCCTGCTACGCATGGCCGCAGGGCTTGTGCCCTAAGGTACTATACATTGCACCCATACCATGCACTGATAATTACCCTACGTATTACATCAGCCATGACATCTTCTATAACATCATTGATAATATAACCGCAACATTTGCAATAAAATTATTGATGAGGAAACTGTGCATGGCAGGGGCGCGAGATATAGTTACCGTAGGGCACAAATGGAGATAACTGCTGAATTTCTCTTGTTTTATGTGTGTAAAATCTGAACCTAACTATAACGTCCTGTAATCTTTGGTTTCTTTAGTTAATTCCCAAGGTTTTATTTTTATTTCCGAACAATAACATCCCTGTAACATTTGGATTTATATAAATGTGTGTGTGTGCGCACGTGTGTGTGTGTTTTAATTGCGTTGCAAAAGAGTTAAGGGCTATTGAAATGTATTAAAAAGTGTTACATTTCTACAGGAAGTAGAATGTAACGACACAAGTAACCACCACAGCGCTGCAAAACAGCACTTCACAGCTTAAATCACCCATTAAACTATTGGGAGCTCCTCTCTTGTTCAATCAGCCATAAAATTGACAACCATCTCTAGTTCCAGAATGTATTAACAACATGGCTGTTTACAAAATTATAAAAACAGACGAGAAAATAAAGCATGCAGATTAAATTGGTAAGTAGGTATTTATGGCTCCATATTTCCTCACACTCATCTTAACATTACATGCTTAAGTGCTTTGACGCATGAGCACAATGTTTGGAGCCTTTCTATGAACCTCATGCATCATGTCCCTGAACCAACATTTCTCACATAGGGCATGCTACATCCAACACCCTTACAACTATACAAGCTGAAGGGGCTCACAGGTACCGGGTACCCATGCAAATCAATGTGTTTCATGGCTTTGTCAAGAGTTCGAAGAACTATACAAATGCAAAATAAAAAAAATTAAAATGCTCATGCACCATGAAAACATGGTGAAAAATATTGCAGCCTAAGCACTACGGCCCTCATTTATGGGATGTTGGTGTAGGGCAGCCCAGCAAATCACCTTGTTGAGCTGCCCTACGCCAAAGTGAAAGGGCAAGAATGCACCATATTGAGGCAATATGGTGCATTCCTGTCCTTTCTCCCTGTGCTGTTGCCATTTTTGCAGCTTTGTGCCAACGTAGGCAGCCTTGCACCATGTTGCAAGGGGGCCTTCATTGCATGCAGAGTCGTTTTTGTGCAGGAAGGAGCACCTTCCCGAACAAAAAGAATCCTAAGTGACATTTTCTTTCTTTCTTTGTGTGCTACATTCTGCAGCACTCATAGAAAGAGGAAAAACGAGGGGAAATAAAGATACTTCTCCTCGTAAGGATTTGGCGCTTCCTCAGGTTTACATGACTTTGCGAACCTGGAGCAGCGTCAAAATCCATGGGTGGTCCGTGGAAACACCCATTGCAGCACCCATGGAACACCTCCTGAGTGCATAGAAGGGCGACGCAACGATTTGTTCTGCATAGCATTACTCAAGATTTATGAGGCTATCAAAGTCACTCAGGGTGGCTTTGCGAGGCTTCATAAATCTGATTCAGAGCCTTGCGTCACTCATGTACTCCTTTACGTGGTGAGAAAGTGACACAAGGTTCTAATAAATAAGCCCCTCTCTCTCATTGAACTTGCATATTCGTGTTCCCATACATGAATGATCAAGGAGAGGGATTTTGAAAATCAGCTGACACACATTGGTAATCTATGTCAATGCCTGAGCTGCTGATGTTAACGAGCTGGGAACACGAGGCAGGAAAAGTGACAATAAAGAAAGATGGATGCCTCTGGGTGCCCTGCGAGAGCAGGAAGTTGCCAGCAAGCGTGTGATCATCGAGCCCAAGGGTCCAAAAAACAGAAGGTTGAGAGGAACTGCGACTAAACAGCAGCTGCTGCGTAAGCTGTGCGTTTGCATTAAGTAAGAACTACACACTTTCCATTTCTCTCCCTGGCTGGTGCAGATCTCGTGATCCGCATGTTGAAGTTGCCTATCTTTCAATGTACTTCCACCTTTACTGAACAAGCGAACGTATCACACATACTGACATGCTTACATTTCCACTCTACCTGCTTGCCCGGACTAGGGCAGGGCACCTTAAAGTGTACTTTTGCCAAATATTTAAGGATTTGAGAAGTAAATATTATGTCATACTCCAGTTCTCAAATATCGGGACGTATTTCTATGCCTCCCCTCCAATTTTCATGGGAAGCATACAAATGTGCTTACCTCAGTGAGGCATGAATTAGAGATGTTTAAAGGTGTGGGCAAAGTGGGCTCTGGCCCAAGATTCCAGCCTTTCAGGGAGGCCCCTGATACAGCCAGCTCTGTCTGAAGAGAGTCTTGCCCAGATGACCTTGAATAATTCCTAAACATATTTTTTTAAATAGGATTTTCTTTTAATTTATTTTTAGTGTGGGTGATGTGTGAAAGTCTATTAAAGACATTTTGCAGAGAAATGTTGTGTTTATGTTTCATGTAACATGCATTAAAAAAAGTCTTTTTTTGATCACAAAATGACCCCAAATATGAGAAATGGGATGGTGTCACAGAGATTATTTGCAGTAATATTAGTGAGCTGCTGCTGTGCTACAATACAGAAAACACAGGTCACTATCTCTGAACATTACATGTAGACACATTTAGAATTTGGACCAGTCTGCCTGTGCACTGTCATTGACCTGCCAAAGAGGACATGAAAGAGCTGAAACTGGATCATAAATTCAAAGCTGTACGCAACAGGGCCCCAAAAAATACATTTAGAGATGTTTTTTAGGATAATGAGATGCAGAGCACTTGATCACTGATAATGGGGTTCAGGTGGTATTATAGGAAATGAAGGAGCCATCCGGAGCAGTGTGGAATAAGGCATTAAAGAGCATCCTTCTAGCTGCCCAAAGTTAACAATTAGTGGAACGCATTAATAGGGTTTTGGGGCAGGGGTTTACAAGCTGATAATGTAAGTAGCCTGGTTTGGAGAAAAGAAATTAAACTTGTAGGGGTTGATCACGAGTCGCCAATAATCCTGATTTGGCCAGTAAAAATTTACTAGCTCAATTGGATTACGAGTTCTTCAGGAAAACGGCAGGTCTGCAGTGGTGGCTGGCATTGCTCACGGGTAGGAGGGGTGGGCGGAGGGTCATGGGGTGGTCGTGCACGGGGTCACAATTGCGAGAGAGAGTGATAAAAATAAATCACTTACCTTGCAGCCTCCGGGTCCCGCGTCTGTGCTCCTGCTCTCCTGCCTCCGACTTCAGGAATAGGAAGCAGGCAGCCAGGCTTCCTCCCAACGCTGCAATGCAGTGTTGTGATTGGTCTGAGCACCATCACACAGCGCTCAGTCAGGGGCTGGAGTGGTGGATATGTTCTCCATACAGGCTGTCATGCACCCTGCATGGAGAAGTGGGAAAGTGTGCATGACTGATTTGGGCGGCCCGAGAGGGCCGACCAATCAGTCACTGCCCACTTAGGAGTGGGCTAACCACTCCTCCACTGCCCTGCTTGCAGAGCAGCCCCACCCACCTGCAAAGCAGCACAAACAGAAAATGATAATAACTGAAAGTTATGTTCATTTAATGGTTTTGCTTCTGCACTGCTTGAAAGCAATGGGGCAACGCTTCTCCGCCATAGCGGAGGAGCCGCCACTGCAGGTCGGAGATCTTTCTTCTGGACATTTCATTTTCTGAAAGCAGATAAAATACTGGGCGATATTCTGGCAAAAAACGGGGACTAACATGCAGGAATCAGCACAGAAACACCTATTAACACATGTTATTCCCCATTTCAGCTGAAACACGGCAGTAATACTCTGCAGTAACAGTGGTACTGCGGATAATATTCATGTGCCCCCTGTAATGAGCCACAAGGAATGGGCCACATATTATGAACCTTTAAGGTCACGGTGTCTGCAGATATCAGGGGGCTTCCTTTTTTCTTCAAATTACGCCCAGCATGGATGAGCACGGCATGTGTGAAAGTGTCAGAGATGGGTGCTTGTTTACTTAGGCTGAAGGGTTGTTGAGGTGCTTAGAAGAAGAAGCAAGATATTAAGGTGAACGAGGGAGAGCAGGACATTGAGTAGGGTGGGTGAGGATCAGGGTGGCACAAGTGGCTAGGAAAAGGTTGGCTTCATTTTCTAAGCCAGTCAGACTTACAGATGTGAAAAGAAATTCTGGTTCTCAGTGGTCTGGTGGGCAGGATATCCAAAGTAGTGGAGGCTTCTAAAGAGTATGGGGAATGTGCTGAAATGGTGTGAAGGACGTTGATACAATCGTACAGTGCACTATGTTACATTGTAGTCTACCTATTAAAGTTATGAAAGGTGCATGGGGTTCTGCATATGATCATACATCCATGTTTAAAACAACCATCCAAAAGAAGGGGCCTGTCGGGTCATTCACATTCCTATCCTTTCTCCTTGTTCTGGTGCTGTTTTGGCAGACTAGAGCCAATGCGCCAATGCAAAATGCAGCACACATAGAAAGTTGAAATAAACATTTCTCCTTGTTACGCCTCTCCTGGGGAGGCGAATGTTTTTGGCACATTCCAAGAATGCGCCAAAAACCATGGGAGTTGTGTGGCAACACACAAGTAACACACATAGAATGCCTACCCAGGGCAGAGTAATGCAATACAGCGATTTGCAATGTGTTACTCTATATTTTTGAAACTATTCAAAGCCACACGAGTGGCTTTGCGTGAATTAAAAACTATGGCTTAAGGTTTGCATCTCTCAGCGACGCAAACTGGGTCATAAATATGGATCATAAATTTGGCCCTTAGCTGTGAAAAGTGTATTGCTTTGTCTATTCGTCTATTCTTGCCAGGGCCGGACTGGCTACCGGGCGTTTTGGCATGCTGCCGTGCTGGGGGCTGATTTCGTTGATGGGGACCTGCGTGTGCTGAACGAAATTCGTTTTACTTTGTTGATTTCGAAGCACATGCAGGTCTCCATCAACGAAATTAGCCCCCACCGCAGTGACATCAGCCCCCAGCTCGGCAGCATGCCAAAACGCCCGGTAGCCAGTCCGGCCCTGATTCTTGCCATTTTGAGTCAACATCAGATCCATCTGCACGTGGTGTTGTGCCACCAATACATCCTCTTTTGCAACTCAACTCTGAGTAAATAACCTTGCAAACATACTGTTTTCTCATGCTCTAAGTAGAGCATTTGTGCTAGTTGCTACTGCATGCAAAAGGAAAGCCTGATCTTCGACAGACATACCAAACAATAACTATACCCATTCCAGTTCTGCACAACCCAGACTTGGGGAGATCACCTACGAAGAAAAATTAAATCACAACAGGAGCAAGTAGCTTCTTTGCCTGTGCTGCTGTTGTGCTGTCAATTTTAAATTAATTTTTTAAAACAGGATCAATTCTGCACACAGCCTGCATTCTCATGTGTGAGGAATACCTTATGGGTTGTTGCTATTGTTTTGTTTTTTGTGGTTATTAATATTAACATTATTAGAAAGGAATGCCTTGGGTGCGAAAATACAGTAAAATAGGTACGAGACAGTTATATATCGAAGCAGGAAAATATTGACAGTGAATTGCTAAGGCTGGGGAAAAAGTGAGTGTTAGAACCGGCGGTCTCTAGTTGGCAGAGGTATACACTTCTGACAAATAGGGACCTACCAACTCTAGTCAGGGCAAGGGGATTACACACTCAGATAACCCCTGCTACCCCCTTGGTAGCTTGGCAGAGCAGACAGGCTTATCTCAGAGGCAGTGTGTTAAGCATTTATGACCACATACCGTAATAAAGTGAATACACTACAGATGGACACGACACAGAAGTTATTATAAAAATAGGATCTTTATATAAGGTTTAGCACAAGACCAAATAACGACAAAAATATACCACAGTCTTAATAAATACTCTTTGGAAGGAAAAATAATAGTTCAAATAAGGTTTCTTCTTGGCAAATAGTTCTTTAGCAAAGTATTCTTCTGAGCACAGTTCTTTGGCAACAATGTAACCCCCACAGGAGTCACACGACGTCGATTCTACAAGATTCCCAAGGTTCGGCGTTGACCGCGAGGAGCGCTACGTCGAGCCTGGAGTCGCAACAGACCCCACAAGTACAGTACCTTGAGAAACGAAGAAAACGAGGATCCACGGCGTTGAGATGTCGGCGTCGAGGTCGGCGTCGATCGTGCCTCGGAGTCGGGTCAATCCGCAGCGGCATCGAGGGATGTCGGGCCGGAGCAGCGCTCACAGCGTCGAGAAGGGCGTCGAGTCGATGCGATCAGAAGCGGCGTCGGGACGGGGTCGCTTGGAGGTGGAGCCGATACTCACTCCTCACTGGCGTCGATACCGGCGTCGAGACGGGGTCACTTGGAGCCGGGGCCGATACCCACTGCTCACTGGCGTTGCTGCTGGCGTCGATCGGGCCCGGCGGCCGGCGTCGAAGGCTCGGGACACTGGAGCCGTTACTCACGATGTCGAGCTGGATTCGGCGGCGGCGGCGGCGTCGAGACTGCAGATTTTCCCTTGTGTACTGGAAACAACACTTTCCAGCAATTCAGCAATTCAGTAGATGGTGAAGTCCTTTGGCCCTGTGACTTCAACAGGAGACTGGCACTCTTCCAGTCCTTGGAGATTTCCTAGCAAGTGTTCAGAGAGTACACACCAAGTTCCTCTCTCCTTGTTCCTTGGCAAAAATAAAGAAGCAGCTTTCAGGTTCCTCCACAGCAAAACAGCACTCTGGCAGAAAGGGGAGGCAAGTCCTTAGATCAGCAGGCTTCTTGTCCTTGGTACAGGTTTCCTTGTCAGAAGTGATCTGAGTTCTTGGTTCAGGGGTCCTTCTCTTATACCCCTTTTTCCCTTTGTTCCCTTTGTCCAAGCAGGGAGATTCCCACCATCTCAGGTTTGTTGTGGGTGTTGCCAGGCAGAGGCACCTGGCCTATTCACTGAGCAGGGCAGAGTCCTCAGCCGCCCAGCAGGAGGCGGAGCCAGTATTGTCACTGGCAGGAGCAGGGCTATCAGTCGCCCAGCAGGAGGCGGAGCCAGTATTGTGTCAGGCAGGGCAGGCTACTCTTCCCTCACTCTATGTGTAAACGCCCCATTCACCCCACACTGACTCACTCAGACCTCTGGAGCCACCCAGCCCCTGACACACACACCAAACCAGCAGAGACCGGTAGATAGTTGGACAAGAAAATAGCCACTTTCTAAAAGTGCTATTTTCAAACATAGAATTTAAAAACCATCCATCCTAAAGGGTGTGTTATTAAATTCTGAGTTCAGGGATACTAAACTCGACTTTCTACCATGCTCCCTGAGTCAGATAGATTATGATGGAGTTAATAATCAGTCTGCCCAGTCTGGCCTATTGGAGGCAGGTAGCCCTTCAATAGTGAAAAACGAAAATGGCTGTAATTCACTATTAGGTCATGCCACACACATCAGGGCATGACCTACCTTTTACCAACAATGCACCCTGCCCTAGGGCCTACCATAGAGGTGTCTGAAATGTGGCAAAGTGAAGGTTTAGAGACTGGTAAGTAGGTTTCCTTACCAAGTCGACATGGCAGTCAGGGACTGCACGCAGGCGCTGCGGTGGCAGGCCTGAGACACATTTTACACGCTGCTTCGGTGGGTGGCACAACCAGTGCTGCAAGCCCACCAGCAGCAGTTAACTTACACGCCCTTGGCACACTCAGTGCACTAGACTAGGGACTGAACAGTAAGTCAACCAAGCCAATCATGGTAACACCAATCAATGTAACAATTTAACATAGGGAGCACTTGCACTGTGGCACTGATCAGCAGTGGCACAGTGCCCAAAGCAATAAACCAGCAAAAACATCGTAAACAGAGGAGGCAACCAGAAAAAAATGGAGGAGAGACTCATGCCAATGATGCCAGGTCTAACACGTGTCCCCTCCAGCTGAAATGTGGGGAGAACTACCCTTCACCCAGGGAGTCCTCATCACTAAGGCGGAAAAATCTGGACAGACCATCAGCATTGGCGTGATCTGTACCAGGGCGGTGTTCCACCGTAAAGTCCATCCCCTGTAGGGAAATGGACCACCTCAACAGCTTTGGGTTCTCACCCCTCATCTGCATTAACCATCTGAGGGGCCTGTGGTCCGTCTGAACCCGGAAGTGAGACCCAAACAAGTAGGGTCTTAGCTTCTTCAGCGCCCAGACCACAGCAAATGCCTCACGCTCTATCGCACTCCACCTTTGCTCCCTGGGAAGTAACCTCCGGCTGATGAAGGCTACAGGTAAGTCTCGGCCCTCCTCATTCATCTGTGCTAGAACAGCCCCCACACCATGCTCTGAAGCGTCCGTCTGGACAATGAATTCTTTTGAAAAGTCGGGTGCCTGGAGGACCGGTGCTGTACACATTGCAGTTTTCAGGGTGTCAAAGGCTTTCTGACAGGCGTCAGTCCAGATCACAAGTCTCGGCTGCTTCCGGGAAGTCAGCGAGGTCAAGGGGTGCACAATGTTGCCATACCCCTTGACAAACCTCCTGTAGTAACCCGTGAGACCCAAGAAGGCTCTCACCTGAGTCTGGGTTTTGGGCGGTTCCCAAGCCAGGATGGTATCTATCTTGGGTTGCAGGGGGGCCACCTTGCCGCTCCCTACTTGGTGCCCCAAGTACACCACTGAACCCTGCCCAATCTGGCACTTACTAGCCTTGATTGTGAGGCCTGCTCTGCGCAGGGCCAACAACACTTCCTGGAGGTGGCGCAAGTGTTCCTCCCAGCTGGCGCTGAACACTGCTATATCGTCCAGGTAGGCGGCGCTGAAATCTTCCAGCCCGGCCAATACCTGGTTAACCAACCTCTGGAATGTGGCAGGGGCATTCTTCATCCCAAAGGGCATCACACGGAACTGGTAGTGCCCATCTGGTGTGGAGAATGCAGACCTCTCTTTTGCCCCATCAGTCAAGGCGATCTGCCAGTACCCAGACGTTAGATCAAACGTACTAAGGTACCGGGCAGCCCCCAACCGATCGATGAGCTCATCAGCTCTGGGGATGGGGTGCGCGTCGGTCTTGGTGACCGAATTGAGTCCTCGGTAATCCACACAGAACCGAAGTTCTGGTGAAGCACCAGGCGCTGCAGCCTTTGGGACCAAGACCACTGGGCTGGCCCAAGGACTGCTAGAGGACTCAACCACCCCTAAGGCAAACATCTTGGAGACCTCCTCCTTGATGTATGCTCTGACCTTGTCAGTCACCCTGTAGGCCTTGTGCCTCACAGGAGTGCTGTCCCCGGTGTCCACATCATGGACACACCACTGAGTGACACCAGGGATTAAGGAGAACAAATCAGGGAATTGTACCAACAGATGGCGACAATCTTGCTGCTGCTCAGGGGTCAGTGTGTCAGAGAGGACAACACCATCCACTGACCCATCTTTTTCTTTTGCACACAGGAGGTCAGGAAGAGGCTCACTCTCCTCCTCCATCCCAGCATCCGTGGCAAGGAGCATGCCCACTTCGGACCTTTCTAAGTGGGGCTTTAACCGGTTGACATGCAGGACCCTTAAGGGGTTCCTGGGAGATTTCAAGTCCACCAAGTAGGTGACATCGCTCTTCTTCTCCACAACCTCAAATGGTCCAGTCCACCTGTCCTTGAGCGCACAAGGTTCCACAGGGGCCATGACCCAAACTTTCTGACCAGGTTGAAGCTCAACCAGAGTGGCATTCTGATCGTACCACCGCTTCATCTCTTCCTGGCTGGCCTCCAGATTTGCCTGAGCAAGATCTCTGAAGCGCCGAGTCTGGTTCCTAAAGGCCAGCATGTAACTATATACATCCTGGGGAGGTTTCCTGGGAGATTGCTCCCAGCCTTCTTTGACCAGACTCAAAGGTCCTCTTACCGGGTGACCATACAAAAGCTCAAAGGGGCTGAACCCTAGAGACTTCTGTGGCACCTCACGGTAAGCAAACAGCAGGCATGGCAAGAGGACGTCCCATTTACGCCTCATCGGTTCTTCAAGACCCATGATCATGCCTTTTAGGGTCCGGTTGAATCTCTCAACCAGCCCATTACCTTGAGGGTGGTAAGGAGTGGTAAACTTGTAGGTTACCCCACACTCCTTCCACAGGGACTTCATATAATTCGAAATGAAGTTGGTGCCCCGGTCTGACACCACCTCTCTGGGGAACCCCATGCGGGAGAAAACACCCATCAGTGCCCGTCCCACCACGGGGGCCGTCACTGTTCGGAGAGGGATGGCTTCCGGGTACCGGGTGGCATGGTCCACCAAGACCAGGATAAACCTGTTGCCCATGGCTGTCTTGGGGTCCAGTGGCCCCACAATGTCAATTCCCACTCGCTCAAAGGGGGTACTGACGACGGGAAAAGGTTGGAGGGGAGCCTTCTGCTTCCGCCCACTTTTCCCACTTGCCTGGCAAGTTTGACAGGTCCTACAATGGATATCTGAATCCCTTCTCATCTGGGGCCAATAAAAATGGGTGACAAGCCTGTCATAGGTCTTGTCCTGCCCCAGATGTCCAGCTAACGGAACGTCATGAGCCAACCCCAGTAGGAAGGCTCTGAAGCGCTGGGGTACCACCAGCACACGGGCTGACCCAGGTTCAGCAGCCTTAGGCTCGCTATACAGGAGGTCGTTCTCCCAGTAGACCCAATGTGATCCTGACTGATCACCTGTCGTTTGGGCTGAGGCCTGCTGCCTCATACCCACAAGAGAAGGGCACACTTTCTGTTCAGCACAAAATTCCTCCCTGGAGGGACCACCATCCTGCTGCCAATGGGTCAGCTCGGGCAGGTCTCCCAGTTCGGCCACTTGTTCTCCTGTCGGTTCCAGGGCATCCCCCTCAGGGTCTGCTCCCTCCTGGACCGCGGGAACGATGGGGGACGGTTTCCCGCGCCCCCTGCCTCTTCTCTTCACGGTGGGGACCTGGGCCATATTTTCAGGCCCCAGGGCCCCATCAACACCCTTACTGACTGACATGGACCGGGTGGTCGCACACACCCACTCAGGCAGACCCAACATTTCCAGATGCGCTTTTCTCTCCACCTTAGCCCAAGGGGAGTCCTCCAAATCATTGCCCAAGAGACAATCAACAGGCATGGCGGGCCTCACAGCAACCTGAAGAGTACCTGAGACCCCCCCCCACTCAAAGGGAACTTGAGCTACCTCACACTGACTCTGTGAGTTGTCAGCAGCTACAACGGGGTAGAATGCATGAGGGACCACCTGCTCTCTGGACACCAAGTGACACTTGACAGCTGTCACACTTGCTCCGGTGTCTCTGAGAGCTTCCACCCTATGGCCATTTATGGTCACCCACTGCCTATATTTCTTAGTGTTACTAGGCAGAGGGGTTGGAGGGACCATTTCCACGTCTCCTAAAGAGACCAGGGACATTTCTGCGGGACCCCACCCACCGGGGGCACCCATCTCCTCCCCTCCCAGGGCTACACTCGCTACCTGACGAGGGGGTGCACGCGGCGGTGCATTCGAATCCTTCATGGGACACTGGGGATCATAATAACGGTGTCCCACCTGCTTACAGGCATAGCAGGTCATGGGGCCCCTGTGAACAGGTTTACCTGTCGGGGCCTCTGGCTTCTTTCCAGGGGGAGGCTGGGAACCCTTCCCTTGGTTCCCTTGGGTTTACTTTGGGGCCCTTTCTGAAACTCCCTCTGTTTACCCCTGTCCCCCCCACTCTTCTGCTGGGGACCCTGCCCACCTTTGGCTGAGTCTCCCACTGGACCCTTGTGGACCCTGGTACTGACCCAGCGGTCCGCCTCCTCAGCAAGTTTTCTAGGGTTAGATAGCTTGCTATCAACAAGGTGCTGGCGTAGCTCGGGAAAACAGTTATTAGACAAGTGCTCCCAAGCAAACAAATCATAAAGAGCATCATAACTATCAACCTTGCTACCCTTTATCCAACCATCCATGGTTCTGCAGAAAAAAGACACATATTCAACCCACGTAGTACCAGGCAACTTCTTACATTCTCTAAAGGTTTGTCTGTACTTTTCTGGGGTTAAGCCATATCTCAGCATTAAAGCATCTTTCATATGAGTATAAGACATCCTATCCTCAGCAGGAAGGCTCAACAAGGTATCTCTCCCCTCGTTTGTAAAGCGGCTCCACAACCCCGTTCCCCAATCCTTCTCAGGGACCCGGTGGGCCAACAATGCTAACTCATACGCTTTAAACCATTGGCTAATATCTTCATTCTTACTGTAATCCTTGATCACATCTTTAGGAAAATAAAACCTACTTTCTGCAGGCACAGATGGAGTGCTGCCACCAGAGGGATTCAACTCTAAACTCTTAGTTTTAAGCTCCATCTCCCTCACCATCTTCTCACGTTCAAACGCTAATTTCTCTCTCTCAAAATCTAATCTTTTGCTCTCCATTTCAGCTTCTCTCTTGCTTCTTGCATTCTCTAATTCCAACTGCCCTCCTAACTTAAGTTTTGCCATCTCTAACTTGTATTCCCTCTCCTTCTCCCTGTCTTCCAACTCTTCAGGAGAAAGGCTCTTAGAGGAAACACTGCTGCCTGGAGATGACACTGGCCCACCTGTGGGCTCTTCCTCTTCCTCTTCTTCTTCCTCTTCCGGTACCACCACCGGGTCAGAGGGATCTCTGGCCTCTAACCAGGCCTTCAGCGCTTTGAGGAAGTCGCCTCTCAATTTGAGACCTGTGGTAGGAACTTTAAACTGCTTGCAAAATCCTCTTAGATCCTTTAGCTTGTAGGAATCTATCTTCTCCTTATCAAATTCCCCCACAACAATCTCCACAGGTGTAGCAGCTCCGGCATTCTCCATGGTCAAAACTGGCAGTGTTTAAAAAAAATAAGCTCCAGGAAAGCGGAGAACAAAAATAGAATATCCTACCAAACAGACTGTGGCTGCGTTATGGTCTGCTTTCACTATGTAGCGTACACTAATCACTGCACATGAGTCATAAATGCAAAGTTCAAATCCTCACCGCTGACCACCAATGTTAGAACCGGCGGTCTCTAGTTGGCAGAGGTATACACTTCTGACAAATAGGGACCTACCAACTCTAGTCAGGGCAAGGGGATTACACACTCAGATAACCCCTGCTACCCCCTTGGTAGCTTGGCAGAGCAGACAGGCTTATCTCAGAGGCAGTGTGTTAAGCATTTATGACCACATACAGTAATAAAGTGAATACACTACAGATGGACACGACACAGAAGTTATTATAAAAATAGGATCTTTATATAAGGTTTAGCACAAGACCAAATAACGACAAAAATATACCACAGTCTTAATAAATACTCTTTGGAAGGAAAAATAATAGTTCAAATAAGGTTTCTTCTTGGCAAATAGTTCTTTAGCAAAGTATTCTTCTGAGCACAGTTCTTTGGCAACAATGTAACCCCCACAGGAGTCACACGACGTCGATTCTACAAGATTCCCAAGGTTCGGCGTTGACCGCGAGGAGCGCTACGTCGAGCCTGGAGTCGCAACAGACCCCACAAGTACAGTACCTTGAGAAACGAAGAAAACGAGGATCCACGGCGTTGAGATGTCGGCGTCGAGGTCGGCGTCGATCGTGCCTCGGAGTCGGGTCAATCCGCAGCGGCGACGAGGGATGTCGGGCCGGAGCAGCGCTCACAGCGTCGAGAAGGGCGTCGAGTCGATGCGATCAGCAGCGGCGTCGGGACGGGGTCGCTTGGAGGTGGAGCCGATACTCACTCCTCACTGGCGTCGATACCGGCGTCGAGACGGGGTCACTTGGAGCCGGGGCCGATACCCACTGCTCACTGGCGTTGCTGCTGGCGTCGATCGGGCCCGGCGGCCGGCGTCGAAGGCTCGGGACACTGGAGCCGTTACTCACGATGTCGAGCTGGATTCGGCGGCGTCGGCGGCGTCGAGACTGCAGATTTTCCCTTGTGTACTGGAAACAACACTTTCCAGCAATTCAGCAATTCAGTAGATGGTGAAGTCCTTTGGCCCTGTGACTTCAACAGGAGACTGGCACTCTTCCAGTCCTTGGAGATTTCCTAGCAAGTGTTCAGAGAGTACACACCAAGTTCTTCTCTCCTTGTTCCTTGGCAAAAATAAAGAAGCAGCTTTCAGGTTCCTCCACAGCAAAACAGCACTCTGGCAGAAAGGGGAGGCAAGTCCTTAGATCAGCAGGCTTCTTGTCCTTGGTACAGGTTTCCTTGTCAGAAGTGATCTGAGTTCTTGGTTCAGGGGTCCTTCTCTTATACCCCTTTTTCCCTTTGTTCCCTTTGTCCAAGCAGGGAGATTCCCACCATCTCAGGTTTGTTGTGGGTGTTGCCAGGCAGAGGCACCTGGCCTATTCACTGAGCAGGGCAGAGTCCTCAGCCGCCCAGCAGGAGGCGGAGCCAGTATTGTCACTGGCAGGAGCAGGGCTATCAGTCGCCCAGCAGGAGGCGGAGCCAGTATTGTGTCAGGCAGGGCAGGCTACTCTTCCCTCACTCTATGTGTAAACGCCCCATTCACCCCACACTGACTCACTCAGACCTCTGGAGCCACCCAGCCCCTGACACACACACCAAACCAGCAGAGACCGGTAGATAGTTGGACAAGAAAATAGCCACTTTCTAAAAGTGCTATTTTCAAACATAGAATTTAAAAACCATCCATCCTAAAGGGTGTGTTATTAAATTCTGAGTTCAGGGATACTAAACTCGACTTGCTACCATGCTCCCTGAGTCAGATAGATTATGATGGAGTTAATAATCAGTCTGCCCAGTCTGGCCTATTGGAGGCAGGTAGCCCTTCAATAGTGAAAAACGAAAATGGCTGTAATTCACTATTAGGTCATGCCACACACATCAGGGCATGACCTACCTTTTACCAACAATGCACCCTGCCCTAGGGCCTACCATAGAGGTGTCTGAAATGTGGCAAAGTGAAGGTTTAGAGACTGGTAAGTAGGTTTCCTTACCAAGTCGACATGGCAGTCAGGGACTGCACGCAGGCGCTGCGGTGGCAGGCCTGAGACACATTTTACACGCTGCTTCGGTGGGTGGCACAACCAGTGCTGCAAGCCCACCAGCAGCAGTTAACTTACACGCCCTTGGCACACTCAGTGCACTAGACTAGGGACTGAACAGTAAGTCAACCAAGCCAATCATGGTAACACCAATCAATGTAACAATTTAACATAGGGAGCACTTGCACTGTGGCACTGATCAGCAGTGGCACAGTGCCCAAAGCAATAAACCAGCAAAAACATCGTAAACAGAGGAGGCAACCAGAAAAAAATGGAGGAGAGACTCATGCCAATGATGCCAGGTCTAACAGTGAGGTTTCAGCATTTCTTCAATTAGGAAGAGGGGCAGATTAGGTGAATCTGTACATGTTGACTGATCTTGTGTAAGGAAGTTATATTTGTATAAATAATGGAATAAGTGGGAGGTGGAGCTGTCAAATCCTCTTTACTAAGGACAACCAGAGATGCTAATAAAAGGCTCTTCTCAAGTCATTAAAGCTCACAAACACTTACTCTCACTCTGGACAGCTGAGCTCCGGACATCTAATTGTAGACACATTGTAGTTCTCCTATATATTTTTGGTTGAGTAATTTACTTTTCTAAACTTCAATATGACAATATTTTGCGTACAAATATGTACCATTCAAAACCACACCAGTTTATAAATGTCAGAAGCTGTGGAGAAGTTCTGCCGTCATACCATTGTGTTTTTTTCTGGCTAGTCCTGTGTATTTTCTCTCATGAACTAAGCCATTTGTGTCAGCCCTCTGGAGGTGCTTTTCTTTTTATGAACCGTTTAATACCCAAAGTGTACCTTATTGTGGGTTACTGCCATCTCAACCCAGGGTATGTTATCAATCAATCAGTGTTTATTAAGCACAGCTACTCACCCCTGAGGTTCTCAAGGTGGGGGGGGGGGGGGTAGGGGATGTGTGTGTTTGTGTGTGTTTTTAGTCACTCTGAATGTGTGATTTACTGTTACCAAGAGAAGGTTGCTGTCATTATGAAACCATGTCTGTGCTGCACAAGACTGTGGCTCTTCCTCAGTGTTGTTTTGGTATTGTGAACATAGCAGTGTGAACTTACTTATTCCTGAGACGCCATGCCTAAATCAGTTCTACATGTCGCGTGAGGGGAGGCCTATTCCTTTTGTGAGAGTAGGGTTACATTTGCCTTAGTGAAACCCACCTGTCACTCTCTTCGTGAACTGCTGGCAGTGACTGAAGCAGTGGTGGTCTGCCTGATCTGGAATGAACAAAATCATGCAGACTAGCTCAAACTGGCCGAACACATGATTCCTTGATCCATAGCACAGAAAAACTGGACAGCCACATGAAGATACACCTCTCCAGGAGCAGAGGTGTTTTAGCATTTGAAAAAGGCAGAACTTTGGTTGCTCTAAGTTCCCACATTGGTCACCAATATGTGAATATGTACTGATATCCCTGAGACAGTAACTCGACTTGATTTGCATTTTTACATGACTATGCTGCAGTGTAGAACAAATGGGCAGCCAAGAATGCAAAGTCAGCTGGGTTACTCCTCTCCTTACAGACAGGGCCTAAGACTGGGATCCTGCATGAACACTTGCTAGTGTGATCTTAATAGAGGCAGAGAGATTAACTGCCTGCACAGATAACTACAATGAGCCTGCCGGGAGATGGTAATCTGATCCCAGGTAGACCTACAGAAGGCCATCTGACTTGAGAATCTGCATGGGGACATTGTAAAATGGCTGACATCAGTAAGAAATCTCAAGATCATTGCAGCACAACTGGCCACAGAAATCACCAACCAAAATCTGCAACAACTGCATCATAAAACGGCAATATCACTTGGTTCCAACGAACCGGTTAGCCTGCACAATCCTCTGTCCAATCTGTGCCTCTAGGGTGCATTTATCACCCCTCTCTCATTCTCAAAAGGAAGAGGATGTCCTCTTGCTTCACATCCCTAGTCTGGGGTCTTGTTCTTTTCATTAGTGGAAGTCATTCTAATTACAGGACCATTTGAACCATTACCTATCCTTTTTGAGACTAGTGTTATTGATATTTAAATTTGCAGTCATGTCTGAAACATAAATTCCATTTAACAATATGTATCACTGATGCCACTGGGTAAAGTGAAAGCCCTCGTTTCTGAACCTGTCGCATGCGACTTCACCCCCACGTCTCCACTGACTGTGAATACCAAAGCTTGGGAAAACCTGAGCTGCGCTCGTCCTTTCATTGGGTATGGCCCATGTTGTTTGGGAGAGTTGCTTTTGGGCATATGGGTTATTGCACAATTTGTTGTTTAGTGCTGAGGCTTCAGAGCACTGGGCTGTCCAGCCTCATAAGCAGTGTTGTACAAGGACTTGGACATGAATCACTGCCTTTTCATCCCGAGAACAGACCCAAATTAATTGCAGGGAAAAGTCCATGCATAAAGATAGACAACTGTCCCTATGACAATTTGCTCTTTGACTCATTATTTGCCAGGTGCTAGACTGTATTTGCTTCTGACTGCTACCTAGAACAGGGCTCAGTCTCTATTACTCTATGCTAATTCTATGAATTTGAGCTAACTAACCACTTTTGTCTTCTGTAATGATTCTAATTTTTGAGAAAACATTCATGGTTTGTTTTGAACCCTTTTTGGTTTGTCCTTGATTTGACTTAGTTTATCTTCTTCTCTATTCCTGGGTCATCACACTGTGGGACCTACACAAGGCCCCCAATCCCACAAATGAAATATTAAAAATAATAATTTAGGGCCTTATTATGAGTACCTTATTATGAGTACTGTGGTCCTACGACTGCACTACTCACGGTGGTAGTCCGACCACCGCCACCACTGTGGGTCTGCCCACAGTATTTCAAGTGTAGCGGTCAGGCAGCCACAGGACCACCATGTTCACCAGGATCCAGGATCCTGCAGCGGTAAGGGGCAGGAATATGCTGGTGGTACTGTTGCAGCACTGCCGAGCATATAGTGAGTTGCTTTACCACCACCCATTTAATGGCGGTAAGCCCGCATTGAAAAGGGTGGCGGAGATGCAACTATGGGGTTTCTTACAGGGCCCCCTGTTGCTTCCAGGCCTAGGGGTGCATGCGGGGGGCACATGTTGTGCTACCCAGGAATTGCACATCCGTTCGTGCATGGAGTGCCATGCACAATATGGTGAATGCTACACTGTGCAGGAATGTGCTGCAGGTGCTGTCGTGGCGGCAGTCTGCTTTTAATGCTCTTCTATATGTCTCACACAGCCGCCGCCATGAGATCGCCGCAGCACCGCCTGCCCATGATTAAACTCATAACCCGGCGGGCAGGTGCACCACGGTATTGTGGTCCTCCTGCCAGCGCAGCGGTGGCAGTGCTACAGGAGGATCATCAAACCCATGATAAGGCACTTAGTGTTTACAGAATTTGGAAGACTAGAAATAGTGCCAACATAGTCTTAAGGCAGATGAGAGAAGACAGGATCTTTTGGCTAAACCGACTTACAGATATTTACCTTACCGCAGAACATGTATTATTGCAATTATAGTATTAGACACATACTTTGATCTTGAGTAATTATCTGATAATGATGGTTATCATTTTATCTTTCTAGAAAAATGAAAAGTTGACCTGACTTGCCCAAATAATTCTATATTCCCTACATGTTCACAGATATTCTAAAGCTTGCGCATGAGCAACAAATCATTGTGATGGTCTGTAAGCTAATAAACCATGGCAAACACAGACTTAGTACCAAACAGTAGGTGTCGGCATGCTTTCATCACAGGTTGAAAGTGGGTAAGGAAAGTAAATGAAAGGTAAAGAGTTAGTGCTACAATTTGTTACATAATTCACCACTAAATAGTAAAAATGTGCTTTGTTTAGTGGAAGTAAATCAGAAGACAAACTTATAAAGGAATACGGACGACAGAGGTACAAACTGAATATGAAAAATAAAATCAATCAATGATAATCTAGGGTTCCTTGAAAATGTAGCTGTCAAGACTTTGGCCACCACTACAGCCATAGCGATAAGCAACTCATGGGCAAATCAAATTAAGTATCCGTGTAGGACACGAAGGTGTTTGGCACCCAAAATCCTGTTGAAACAATGCATAACTATGATAAGAAACTCAGGTGAGGAAAATGGCCGCACAGATGGGCACAGATCTAAAGCAGGTCGGCGGTCTAGTGTTTTCCCTCACGCGACAGTTAGGAAGCTCAAGGTGCGCGTTCCACAGGGGAACTGCGCACTTCAACTGTAGTCTTCTGGGAGTGAGTAGCGTCTTCGTGAGGCGCAGAACTTGTTTATGTGTTTACCTCAGAACATAATATTATCTCAATTTTTGGTTCGATTACGCATGCGCAACGTGGGATTCATCTTTTCTGACAAGAAAATACCGAAGAAAGAGAACCTTGTGCAGCGCATTTAGACTTCCTGTTCCAGTTAGCGGTATTTGTTCCAACCTACCTTGAATACCTAAGGTAACATCTTTTTGTAGCGCTTCATGTTCCAGATAACAATGTGGTGAATTTCCATCCTCACTGAACAACTGAGTTAATGAAGATATGACATAAAACTTTCTTGTCAGAAGCATATGGGTCAGAGACTTAAAACATACCCAAGTTTTTTCAAGTTTATTTCGAGCATCTGGAGAATCTTAGTGGGTTTAATTCATTCTCAGAACAAGTTACAGACAGTTGGATTAATAAGCTACCACTCGTGGCGAAGGTAATTAGGAGGGGGCTAACTAAATTAGTACATATTCAGAGTGACTTAGGTTTAGGAATGTATTTACAAGAGCTGTCGTTTTCCCCCCAAATGCAGATGCAGAATTGACCCAATAATAAAACACCAAAGAGAGAAGCAACAGCCTGGGGTCGACAGGGTAAATTTAGTGTTGTGGTGATACATTGAGCATTGAAAAGGTGTAGGCAGCCTTTACATGTGTGTCTTTAAAATCCAGGTGCTGTAAGAAGATCCACCCAGACGACCGTGTGAAGAACCATCAACTTCCAAGGCTGTCTCTCTTGTTTCTTATCCACTTCCCCTTTCCCCCCTGCTTTAGCCACTACCTCGAGTTGTTCTCGGGTGGCGCCTGAGGTGGCGGGGCGTTGGGACCATCATCGGCTCCTGTGGATACTTGGTACTCTGACAGATTGAAGTGCCTTTAATCCACCTGAGTCGATAGGGCTGAGGGTTTTGATTTAAAGGCCTTGGCTGGAGTGCTTGAAGGTTTACAAAACCAATTGACTCAATCAGCCGATGAAAATCGGAGTCTTAGGGATGAGATTAGAAGATCTCAACAGGAGACACACCAGATTAAACTAAAGATGGAAGAGTTCCTTGCTGGAACCACTCCATTACCAGGGTTAGAGACAACCCGTGGGTCGGCGGCAGAGGTAGCTACACAAGTTATCCATTTGGTTGCCCCAATAGTACCTTTAGCTAATCCTGAAAGATTCAATGGGGATCCACACAAAGCACAGATATTTCTGACTCAGTGTTCCTTACACTTTTTGTGTAGATCGGTAGTTTTTAAGGAAGAGCAGGCAAAGGTTGCATTTGTGCTGTCCTACTTGAGTGGTGATGCTGCCGCCTGGTCAATGCCCTTGATCTCTCGAAATGACCCAGCCCTGTACAACTACGAGCTTTTTAAGAAGGAGTTTTTGAGAATTTTCGACCGGAGAACTGCCAACCAAGCTACAGACAACGAACTGCTGGATCTGAAGCAAGGGAGTCGTGACTTGGTAGCGTATATCGCACAATTTAACAAACTGATTGTGGAGACCAACTGGCCAGAGGATAAACGTTCAGCCTTATTCTATCGAGGTCTAAAGGATGAATTAAAGGACGCCCTAGCCCAAATACCTAAGAGACCTCAAGAAATTTCGGAGTTGATTGATCTAGTCCTTCAAATCGATCATCGACTATATGAAAGACGTTCGGAAAAGAAGAAGGAGTTCCGGTCTTTTGTTCCCCGTTTGGATCGCATCAAGACAGACAATAACAAAACTGATACAGTTAGTGGAGAAGAACCTATGCAGATAGGGTCTATTAGAGGGCCTCTTACCAAGGAAGAGCGAGAAAAAAGACGAACTAAAAACCTGTGCATGTATTGTGGAGATTCTGGACATTTTGTAAAAGACTGCCTCAAAAAACCCAAGTCCAACTTGGGGTTAAAAGACAGATCCCATCAGTAGAGGGAGTTGCCCTGGTGGGAAATAAAGATCAGTCGACTCCTGAACACCAACAATTAGTTAATACACTACAATCGGCAGCTCCGCATTTGATAGTCTCATTTACAATTAAGTTCGGGCACAAGGAAGTTCCTGGGGTGTCAGTCATGATCGATTCAGGAGCCACGGGGAATTTTTGTGACCTGAGTTATGCTAAAGAAATAGGAGTAAGAGCAATCAAAAAGAAGAATTTTGAAGTGGTCAAGGCAGTAGATGGTTCAAACCTCACTTCAGGCCCCATTACGGAAGAAACAGAGACTTTAGAGTTAGTTGGGTTGCAGAGTCACCGAGAATATATTAGATTCAATCTCATAGATGCTCCACAATTTCAGCTGATACTTGGTTTACCATGGTTGACTGAGCACAATCCCACTATTGACTGGGAAAGAAGAACTGTTAAAATGAACTCAGAGCATTGTATCAAGAATTGTTTCACAGGAACAAAAACCAGGTATGAAGGAAATCCAGCTACGGAATTAGCTCAACTCACCAATTGCGTATGTGCCTTAAAAACACAAGAAATCCCAGCATAATATCAAGATTTGGCAAGTGTATTCGACAAAAGTAATGCGGAGAAGCTTCCGCCACATCGGGAATACGACTGCAAGATCGAGTTAGAACCAGGAGCCACTTTGCCGTGTAGTCGTATCTACGCCCTGACTGAAGCGGAAAATGTCTATCTCAAGGAGTACATAGACGAATATCTGAAGATTGGTTTTATCCGACCTTCCCAATCACCAGTGTCATCACCGCTGTTTTTTCGACCCAAAAAGGATGGAACTCTTCGCGTCTGTATAGATTACAGAGCGTTGAATCAGGTAACTGTGAAGAACCGATACCCGTTACCTCTTATATCACCTCTTCTGGATCAGGTCAAAAGAGCTAAAGTTTTTACTAAACTTGATTTACGTGGCGCTTATCATTTGGTGAGAGTGGCGGAAGGATGACGAGTGGAAAACAGCCTTCAGGACTAAATATGGCCTTTTCGAGTATCAGGTGATGCCATATGGGCTAAGTAATGCCCCTGCGGCTTTTCAACATCTTGTAAACGATGTTCTTCGAGAATTTCTGGATCGTGTAGCAGTGGTTTATATCGATGACATTCTGATTTTCTCGAACAACATGGAAGACCATGTAAAACATGTGAGAGCAATCTTACAAAGGCTATTAGAAAATCATCTATTTGTCAAGTTGGAAAAGTGCTCCTTTCATGTTGAGCGTGTGGAGTTCCTCGGTTTCATAATATCAGCTGAAGGAGTTGCTATGGATCCCGCAAAGGTGCAAGTCATTCAAGACTGGTCTTCACCAAAAAATGTGAAGGAAATACAAAGCTTCCTTGGCTTTGCCAATTTTTATCGAAGATTTATTCCAGATTTTTCTGCCAAGGTGTCCCCAATTACTCAACTTCTGAAGAAAGGGAAGAAATTCGAGTGGTCCAACGAGGCTGAAGAAGCGTTTCAATTCCTTAAAAAAACCTTCATTACAGCCCCAATTTTGATGCACCCAGACCCGGAACAGGCCTTCTTTGTGGAAACAGATGCGTCAGACTTCGCTACTGGAGGGATCCTGTCACAAAGGGACAAACTAACGGGACAACTTCATCCAGTGGCATTTAGATCAAGAAAACTGACAGAACCGGAAATCAACTATTCAATAGCAGACAAAGAGCTGTTGGCCGTAAAAGAAGCCTTCCAGGATTGGCGACACTATTTATTGGGAGCCAAGCATTGCGTGACTGTATTCACAGACCACCGTAACTTACAATTTTTAAAGTCAGCAAAAACACTTACACCACGGCAATTAAGATGGTCTTTGTACTTTTCAGATTTTAATTTCGTGATCACCTATAAACCTGGAATAAAAAATGGAAAAGCAGATGCCTTGTCCAGAATGAATGCACCAGAAGAATTGAGAGTCCCTAAAATGGAACCTATCATTCCTTTGAATAAAATTGTAGGAGTTGTCCATCTAGAAGAATTTACCCAGGAAATCCGAGAAAACTGTCCAGACAGAGTTTGGGAAGATTGGGTCGGTGAGGACAACAAGAAAACAATAACAGGAGGTCTTCCGTATTATAATGGAGAATTGTATCTTCCCACTGAAGACTTGCAGACCAAAGCTCTGAAGGGATGTCATGATGATCGTTTGGAGGGTCACAAGGGCGTTAAGAAAACTCTGGAGTTAATTGAAAGAAGTTTTTGGTGGCCTGGCATGGCAGCTCAAGTGGGACAGTACGTTTCAACTTGTGAGACTTGTATCAAAGGGAAGCCCAGTAGACAGGCTCCACAGGGGTTATTGCAACCCCTGCCTAATGCACCTTACCCTTGGCACACTGTGTCTTTAGACTTGATAGTAGATTTACCAGCTAGTCAGGGTTATACAGTCATATTGGTGTTAGTGGATTCATTTTCCAAAATGGGCCATTTCATTCCGTTAAAGAAAATACCTACAGCCCCACAACTAGTTCAGATATTTAATCAACACATAGTTTGGGCACATGGAATTCCACAAATAATCATTTCAGATAGAGGAACTCAATTCATTTCTAAATTCTGGAAAACCTTTATGCACAGTTTAGGTATTGACACACGGTATTCCACCAGTTATCATCCTGAAACCGATGGTCAGACGGAGAGAGTCAATCAGGAGTTGGAACAATATCTGAGACTTTATTTGTTGGAGCAGGATGGGAACTGGTCGGATCTCTTGTGGACTGCTGAGTTTGCCTACAATAATGCAGTGCATAGCTCAACAGGGTATTCACCGTTCTATCTGAACTCAGGAAGACATCCAGATTTAATGGTGGGAAAACTTGATGAGACAGTGCCAGCAGTCACAGTAATGGTGAGGGAGTTGAAGAACTCATATAAAAGGGCACAAGCAAATTTACTCAAGGCAAAAGAGTCCTACAAAAGACAGGCTGATAAGAAGAGACGGGTGGGCACCCAGTTTGTGGTGGGAGATCAAGTCTGGTTGTCCACTAAACATTTGAGACTAAAAGGGAACAGGAAGTTTCAGCCGAGATTCCTCGGTCCTTTCAAGGTTCAAAAGGTTATTAATCCAGTAGTGGTGAGGTTACAATTGCCTAAACAGTTAAAGATCCATCCAGCCTTTCATATATCATTGCTAAAAAAAAATCCTCCCAATGCAAGACTGAAACCAAACCCAACCGCTGTTAGAGTGGAGTCAGGAGATGAATTTGAAGTGAGCAGAATTTTAGACTCAAAAATCTCCAGAAATAAATTGTATTACTTGGTTGATTGGAAAGGGTTTGGGCCTGAGGAGAGATCGTGGGAGCCTTATTCAAATGTGCATGCACCCAAGTTAATCAGGAATTTCCATAAGATCTATCCCACTAAACCAAAATTGGGGAAGCCCCTTTTGGAGGGAGGTACTGTCAAGACTTTGGCCACCACTACAGCCATAGCGATAAGCAACTCATGGGCAAAACAAATTAAGTATCCGTGTAGGACACGAAGGTGTTTGGCACCCAAAATCCTGTTGAAACAATGCATAACTATGATAAGAAACTCAGGTGAGGAAAATGGCCACGCAGATGGGCACAGATCTAAAGCAGGTCGGCGGTCTAGTGTTTTCCCTCACGCGACAGTTAGGAAGCTCAAGGTGCGCGTTCCACAGGGGAACTGCGCACTTCAACTGTAGTCTTCTGGGAGTGAGTAGCGTCTTCGTGAGGCGCAGAACTTGTTTATGTGTTTACCTCAGAACATAATATTATCTCAATTTTTGGTTCGATTACGCATGCACAACGTGGGATTCATCTTTTCTGACAAGAAAATACCGAAGAAAGAGAACCTTGTGCAGCGCATTTAGACTTCCTGTTCCTGTTAGCGGTATTTGTTCCAACCTACCTTGAATACCTAAGGTAACATCTTTTTGTAGCGCTTCATGTTCCAGATAACAATGTGGTGAATTTCCATCCTCACTGAACAACTGAGTTAATGAAGATATGACATAAAACTTTCTTGTCAGAAGCATATGGGTCAGAGACTTAAAACATACCCAAGTTTTTTCAAGTTTATTTTGAGCATCTGGAGAATCTTAGTGGGTTTATAATTCATTCCCAGAACAAGTTACAGACAGTTGGATTAATAAGCTACCACTCGTAGCGAAGGTAATTAGGAGGGGGTTAACTAAATTAGTACATATTCAGAGTGACTTAGGTTTAGGAATGTATTTACAAGAGCTGTCGTTTTTCCCCCAAATGCAGATGCAGAATTGACCCAATAATAAAACACCAAAGAGAGAAGCAACAGCCTGGGGTCGACAGGGTAAATTTAGTGTTGTGGTGATACATTGAGCATTGAAAAGGTGTAGGCAGCCTTTTTCATGTGTGTCTTTAAAATCCAGGTGCTGTAAGAAGATCCACCCAGACGACCGTGTGAAGAACCATCAACTTCCAAGGCTGTCTCTCTTGTTTCTTATCCACTTCCCCTTTCCCCCCTGCTTTAGCCACTACCTCGAGTTGTTCTCGGGTGGCGCCTGAGGTGGCGGGGCGTTGGGACCATCATCGGCTCCTGTGGATACTTGGTACTCTGACAGTAGCAGACGAAAAAGATTACAGTTAAATAAAAACAGAGAGATAAGGAAGAATAAAAGATGTTCTTTCAGACAATGACTGAGATAGAAGGACATAGTCTTACTAATGGCGGGCAGCAATAATATACATGAAAAAAAAGTAAAAGAGATGTCAATCACTTACGACCAGCTCAAATAAAAACCTGGATTTTCGATGCCTCTAAATCTATCTCTACTGCTTCAGACTTAACATGCATAGGCATTTTTTAAGAAATTGTGGTGCACCTTTCTGTGATGGGATTTCCCCTCACAGCACTGATTTACCTACTTGCATTTAGATAGAGAAATGTTGAGACGATATGGTGGACAATATGACATACATGGCAGCAGAATGGATCTTTAAGGTGGGGGATGACCCTGAAAAAGGAAGTGTCATTGTGCTTTGCAAATTGAATTAGATTTCAGCTGCCTCAAAGAAGTTCTACCAAAATATTGTGCCTTGATTATCGTGAGGTCAAAAATATTGTGGGACAGAATATTGCAGGGAAGAATAGTGGGTTTTTTAAAACTATTTTTTATATTGTTAAAAATATCATTGTAATGTGTATCTTAAGTGTATTTGTTGTATGTTATTTTTGAAATAATATATTGTATTTTTTCAAAATATTTGTATTTTGTTTTTTAAATAATGGGTATATAGGGGAATAGGTGAGTAAATGTAAATAATTAAGTTTGTTTGTTTTACATTCTTGTGTGGTTTATTGTTCATAAATTAATTTTTTAATGATATATTATTACTTATATTTGATTTGATTCAAATATTCAATTATAAAATGTTAATTTTATATATATATATATATATATATATATATATATATATATATATATATATATATATATATATATATATATATATATATATATATATATATTTATTACAGGAACCTTAGCTAGGAAATAGAATTACAAAAAACCTTGGAAATTCACTGAAAAACCTAAAGGGTACAGAGACGTTATAGTTAGGCCCAGATTACACTCATACAAAATCATTGAAATTCAGCAGTTATAGTTACCTGAGCTTACTATAACTTATGCCCCTGCAATGCACTGCTTATGACCTCACATATTGCATCACTCATGACATCTGAAGTGATGTCACTGATGGCATCACTCACGACATCTGAAGTGACACCACTCATGACATCATCCAGCAAAGTAAACTTCAATATACTTCGAAAAATACCATTAAACTGTTTTCAAAATAAGAAAAGGAGACAGGTGAGGGACTTGCACCATAGGGCTCAATTAACCTTGTAAACTACTACACTCACTTATTACGCAGGAGAGACTTAGATAGTCCTGTCTCTTGAAAATCACAGCTCTAAACACTAATCACCAAAGTAAGAAATCTAACCATACAGGTTAGTCAATTACAGACCACCACATCAACATTCGTCAATATGGAAAGAGATTTTAGTGCAGCACCATCACAACAACATTCGTCAATATGGAAAGAGGTTTTAGTGCAAATGTCAGCTTTGCTAAAACTCTGATTGTGCGCAGTGTGATTCTGAGTAGGCTAGACTGTTGCAATGCTCTTCTTTAAGGAGCTCCAGAATTGCTGATAAATAGACTATACAGAGTTCAAGCCGCAGCAGCTACATTGGAGCTAGATAGGCCTAGAAGATCATTCGCATCAGACTCAATGAAGGATTTGTATTGGTTACTAGTTAAACAGAAAATAGCTTTCAACTCCTTATGTATTGTTTTCAAAGCTCTTCACGGTCTAGGTCTAATCCCCCACAAAACTGTATTTGAAGATATTCTCCATGGAGATGCCTTTGATCCTTATTTGCCAATCTTATCTGCATTGCTAAGTTCAAGAAGATAAGACAGGGTGGGTGCGCCTTCACTGTGAGAGCAGGCCACATTTGGAATCAGCTTTCTGTCTTCCTTAGATCCTCTTCTGTATTTCAGAAAAGCTCTGAAAACTTGGCTCTTCCCTCATTAACTCTTGCATTTTTCGTATACATTTTTTGTGCAGTTTTTTCTATTCCGGCTGAGGCTATTTAGTGTCAGGATACCATTTTGATGACAATTCGCTTCATAAATATTTTAAATAAGTAGATAATTTACTCACTGTTAAGTGAAGCCTCAATAAAAAGCTTAGACTGTCACAAATCTCTACCATACACATACATCAGCAACAGACATGTGCCAATGTAGAGGGTAGTTCATTCATAAATAGTACAACCAATTTAAAATTGGCATTATACTTCAAGTGATATATGTTTGGAATTTTCAAGCTCATTAGTACTAGAGAAAGAAAACAAATGTAACTTATGCAGTAGCTCATTTTCAGTGTAAAAAACGTGTACAAAACACTCACACTTACTGGATGATGTCATCAGTGATGTGATCAGTGATGTGTCTGATCATGTCATGAGTGATCTAATATGTGAGGCCGTAAGCACTGCACTGCGTAACCTATAATTAGCTTAAGTAAATATAACTGCTCAAGTTCTATGGTTTTGTGCATGTACAATCTGAACCTAACTTTAAGGTCACTGTAACCTTTGGTGTTTGCAGTAACTTTCAAAAGTGTTTTAAATTCTATTTCCTAACTATAACATTCCTGTAACCTTTGTTTTTTTAGTGAATTGCTAAGGGTTTTTAATGTTATTTCCTAACCATAATGTCCATGTAATGTTTAGTTTTTTTGTGATTTTCTAGGTTTTGTTTAACATTTTTTTTTTGTAACTGTAACATGTAACTCTAGAGGATAGGTGTGTGAGTGGCTGTATGTGTAGTGCCGTGGGTGTGCATGGCTATATGAGTGTGTGTGTGTGGGTATGTGAATTTCTGTGTCTCAGTCTGTGAGTGGCTGTATAGGTCTGTGAGTTTGGTGTGTGTATCACAGAATGGGTCAGTTAGTGGGTGTTTGAGTGTCTGTGTGGGTCTGTGAGTGGGTGTGTGAGTACCTGTGTAGATAAGTGAGTGGGAGTACCTGTGACTGGTTGGGTTTCGGTCTGAGATAGTCAGTAATTGTTTGTTTTTCCTAAAGTGTGTGGGTCTGTGAGTGGGTGTATGAGTGTCTAAGGGATCTACCAGAGGGTGTGTGAGTGTGTGTGTGAGTGTCTAAGTGGGTCTGTAAGTGGGTGTGTAAGAGTCTGAGTGGGTCTGCGAGTGGGTGTGAGAGTGTCTGAGTGGATCTCTCATTAGGTGTGTGTCTCAGTGGATATGTGAGTGGGTGTGAGAGTATCTGAGTGGGTGTGTAAGTGTCTCAGTGGGTCTGTGAGTGAGTATGTGAATTTCTGAGTGGGACTGTGACTGGGTGTGTGAGTGTCTCAGTGGGTCTCTCAGTGGGTGTGTGTGTGTGTTTCAGTGGGTCTATCAGCGGGTGTGAGAGTGTCTCAGTGGGTCTCTCAGTGGATGTGTGAGTGTCTCAGTGGGTGTGTGAATGTCTGAGTGGGACTATGACTAGTTGTGTGAGTGCATCTGTGAGTGGGTGTGTGACTGTCTCGGTGGGTCTTTGAGTGGGTGTGTGAGTGTCTGAGTGGGTCTGTGAGTGGGTGTGAGAGTGTCTGAGTGGGTGTGTGAGTGTCTCAGTGGGTCTGTGAGTGAGTGTGTGAATGTCTGAGTAAACTGTGACTGGGTGTGTGAGTGTGTCAGTGGGTCTTTCAGTGGGCATGTGAGTGTCTCAGTGAGTTTATCAGTGGGTGTGTGAGTGTCTCAGTGGCTTTGTGAGTGGGTGTGTGAATGTCTGAGTGGAACTATGACTAGTTGTGTGAGTGCATCTGTGAGTGGGTGTGTGACTGTCTCAGTCGGTCTTTGAGGGTGTGTGTGAGTGTCTGAGTGGGCCTGTGAGTGGGTATCTGACTACCTGTGTGGATCAATGAGTTGGTGGATGTGTGTCTGGGTGGTTCTCTCAGTATGTGAATGGGTCTGTGAGTGGGTGTGTCAGTGTCTGAGTGGGGTCTGTGAGTAGGTGTGTGAGTGTCTGAATGGGGTCTGGCAGTGGGTGTCAGAGTGTCTAAGTAGGTCTGGTAGCAGGTATGTGAGTGTCTGAGTGGGGGTGTGAGTAGGAGTATGAGTGTCTGAGTGTGTCTGTGAGTGCATGTATGTGCATCTCAGTGGGTCTGTCAGTGGGTATGTGAGTGTCTGACTGAGTCTGTGAGTGAGTGTGTACATGTCTGACTGAGTCTGTGAGTGGACATATGAGTGTCTAAGTTGGTATGTGAGTGGTTGTAAGAGTGTCTGAGTGGGACAGTGACTGAGTGTGTGAGAGTCTGTGTGCATCTGTGAGTGGGTGTGAGTGTCTGAGTGGGTCAGTGAGAGGATGTGTGAGTGTCAGAGTGGGTCTGTGAGTGAGTGTCAGTATCTGTGTGGGCCTTTGAGTCAGTGTGTAAATGTCTGTGTGGGTCTGTAAGTGTGTGTGAGAGTGTCTGAGTGGGCCTGGGAGTGGGTGTGAGATTGCCTGAGTGAGTTTATGAGTGGGTGTGTAAGTGTCTGGGTGGGTATGCGAGTGGGTGTGTGAGTGTCAGAATGAGTCTGTGAGTAGGTGTATGAGAGTCTGAGTGGGTCTGCCAGTGGATGTGTGAGTGTCTGAGGGGGCCTGTCAGTAGGTGTGAAAGTGTCTGAGTGGGTTATCAATGGGTGTGTGTGTCTGAGTAGGTCTATGAGTAGCTGTGTGAGATCCTGAGTGGGTCTGTGAGTTGGTATGAGAGTGTTTGAGTGGGTCTGTCAGTGGGTGAGTGAATGTCTGAGTGGATTTGTCAATGAGTGTGTGAGTGTTTATGTGGGTCTATGTGTGTTAGTGTCTAAGTGGATCTGTATGTGAGTGTTAGAATGTCTGAGTGGGCCTGTGAGTGGGAATGCGAGAGGCTGAGTGGGTGTGTGTGTGTCTGAGGGTATGTGTGAGTGTCTGAGTGTGTTTGAGAGTATCTGAGTGGGTCTGTGTGTGGGTGTATGAGTATCTCAGTGGGTCTGTGAGTAGGTGTGCAAGTGTCTGATTAGGCCTGTGAGTGGGTATGTGAGTGCATGAGCATGTCTGATAGTGGGTGTGGGTGTCTATGTGGGGCTATAAGTGTGTGTGAGTGGGTCTGTGAGTGTGTGAGTGGGTGTATGAGCATCTGAGTGCATCTGTCAGTGGGTGTGAAAGCATCTGAGTGGGTCTCGGAGTGAGTATGCCAGTGTCTGAATGGCTCTGTGAGTGGGTTCGTGAGTGTTTAAGTTGATGTATGAGTGGCTGTGTGAGTGTCTCAATGGGTCTTTGAGTGAATGTGTAAATGTCTGCATAGAACTGTGAGTGGGTGTGAGCAAGTGTTATTGGATCTGTGACAGCCTTAGTGGGTCTGCGAGTGGGTGTGTGAGTATCTGAGTGGGTCTGTGAGTGGGTGTGTCAGTGTCTGAATGTGCTGTGAGTTGGTTTGTGAGTGGGTGTTTGAGTGTCTCCCTAAGCATATTTTCCCAGGTTGAAGGCACTGAAACATCCTCTGGGCCTATGAGTAGCTTTCTTGTCAGTTGGAATGTTGCTGGCCTAGCATCTAAAGAAGATAGCCTGGGGTGGTCAGAGTTTATTAATCTTTTTGACATTTGTTGTTTCCAAGAAACATGGTGTAAAAAAAATTCGGGATACAATGGCTTTGTTTCCTATCAGTTACCTGCTACTGCATCCATCTCTGGTAGAGCTAAGGGAGGGCTTTTGGTTTTGATTTCCATCAAAATCCCCATTTTGGTTAAAATGCATGTTCTAGTGGGGGTCCATTCCCAGATTTTATGGCTATGTGAGAAGGATGGGAGAAACATTCTCCTAATCAATTTTTATAATAATATATTTGACAGCACTAGGCACTTGGTGGTAGATGCACTGAGAAGTGCACTAGATGATATTATCGAGGGCTCTAATGTTGTTTTTGAATTTATTTTGGCGGGGGATTTTAATACCGTAGTTTGTCCCCTCTCTAATCATTGTTTGTGTGGGATTACCAACCGCTTTGGGGATGTGGATGTTCATTTTCCTCATTTTCCTCATAATAAGTATGGGGATTCTCTGAACCATCTCTTAGCAGCCCTTGATATGGAATTATTGGTTACCGAAAAGAATGGTCAAGGAGAAAGTATCCCGACATTTACGGGGAGGGGGGCAAATTCTGTCATTGATTTTATTAGTATATTGTCAAGTCTTGTCCCATGGAGTTTGGCACCTAAGGTCGTGGATATTGTGCTTAGCGACCATAACTGTATTGTTGTAGAGTTTGTTTGGTGGAATAAAAAACCTGTACTTACACCGGGGATTATATAATATTGAACCACATAGACCCAACGGTACAAGGTTAAGATGGAATGGTGACAAAGCGGTTATGACGTCCAATTCTATTATCAATAGCTGCTTACCGCAAATCACTGTGATTCTCGAGCAGGCTGACGTCACTGCCGATCTTGTTCAACATTTTGTCCGAATTAATTCCATCATAGACCGAAAATTTACTAAATCAACCGAGTGTAAGTCTAAACAACATAGGGGTTGGTTTGATTGTGCTTGCACTCGGGCCCTTAAAGAGCTTAAAGACGCACTGGTAACAAAACCTAGAGCTAGGGACCAGGTGTCTCAGCTTAGATTAAACTATAAGAATACAGTTAAGCGCAGGAAGATAGAATTACAACATGAGACCTGGGATAAATTGACACAGGCCGCCGAACGGAAAGATTGTACATTATTCTGGGCCACGGTCAATTGCCCTTTTTTAAAAGATGAGATGGTTCCGGAACTAACCTCAATGGTTAGTATGGATACATGGATTTCCAATTTTTCTATTATTTTTGATTCAGATAATGCTTTGGCCATTCAAAATGATTGCTGGCCCATAGTACCCTTGGATATCAGTATCACGGAGGTTCTAGGTAGCATTGGTGCTAGCAAAGGTGGAAAGGCCCAGGGCCCCGATGGGGTGCCCATTGACGTTTATAAGTTAGTGCCAGAGGTATGGGGTCCTATGCTGGTTAAAGTTTTTAATGCCGCAGTCTGCTTTGGGGTGCCCCCAACTTGGGAGGAATCAATTATCATTCCTATCTTCAAGAAAGGTGATCGGGGGGATGTAAAGAACTATCGCCCCATTTCCCTGTTGGATTCCTCTGTAAAAATAATGAGCAGGGTACTCCTGGTTAGGCTGGAAGAATGGGCAGAAAATAATGGCATTCTGGCTAACTGCCAGTATGGGTTCAGAAAGGGCCGTGGGACGATCGAGCAATGCCTGAATCTCGAACTTCTGATTGGGAAATACACGCAGGCCAGGAAGGGCTCTATTTATCTCTGCTTTGCAGATTTAAGTAGCGCCTTCGATTTGGTAGATCATGCTATTCTCTGGGCCAAGCTGATTGAAATGGGGGCCCCTGAGGGCATTATCTTTTTCTTGGCCCGTCTTTACGAAAAACTCCGTACTAGTGTACGGTATGGTTCTAATGGGGAGTGTACCACCAAATTCCGGATCGGGCGGGGCATAAGACAGGGATGTGTTCTTGCCCCCCTGCTTTTTACCCTTTTTATCAATGAAGTGGACTCTGTCTTACAGTTAGTAGTGGCAGACGCCCCTAGAGTTAACAAGATCAATGTCCCGGTATTACTCTATGCGGATGATGCCGTTTTATTGTCCAGGACCCCGATAGGTCTTCAACGCTTAATGGATAGGTTTTCACAGTTTATTACATCTAGAAAACTAGTGATTAATAAAACCAAAACTTATACCATGGAGTGTGGCCCGGGGAAGAGTAAGCCCCATTCTTATTATATTGATCAACACAGGGTCCAACTAGTGGATAATTTTAGTTATCTTGGAATCACTTTCTCCAAGAACTGCAGTTGGGCCAGTGAGCATACTAGTGTTAGAGCTAAGATGGCTAGAAGCTCCAACGGGGTGTTTACTTTTGCCACTAAACTTGGGGACAAACGGATCAGTGATATGCTTAAGATCTTTCAGTCACGTTGCCTCTCCACCGCCCTTTATGGGGCGGGGATCTGGGGCTTTGCCCCGGCTGGGTGTTTACAGGTGGAGGAGAATGCCTTTCTGAAAAAAATGTTGAATCTACCCAAATCTGCTTCTAATGATTTAGTTCACAGTGAACTTGATATCCCATTTCTAAATGATCTGATTCTCCTAAGGCCATTATTGTTGTGGCGGTCAATCTGGTTGAAAGAAGAGACGTCATTAAATAGAGCCATCATTAACGACTGTCTCACTGCTGATAATTATTTAAAGATCCCATGGATCAAATATATTGTCAACAGTTTTCAGGAGATTTATGGTATTGATTTCAAAGCTGATAGATATGGGGCTACAGTAATTTCCAAGTCAGAAATGAAGCATATCTTTCTGCTGTGTAAAACTGAGAGTCGGATTTGCAACAATGGAACTCTATCTACCTGTGTGCAATTTAGCACTATGAATGAATTGAAGGGTTACCAACCGTATTTAACCCAGGTGACTAGAGTCTCTCACAAGTTTGTTTTAACCAGATTCAGAATGGGGATTGTGCATAAACTGGTTGCATTCCCTTCTATAAACATGCAGCCCGTTGGTCCCTGTCCGTGTGACAATCTGTCAGCACAAAGCACGATGCACTTTCTTCTGTTGTGCCCACTGTATGGAAATTTTCGTATAGCTTTTTTAAAACCTATCTTTGTAAAATTCGGTGTTAGGACAGTACATGATTCTTTTAAACTGCTTTTTAATCTACATCATCCTGATATTTGTTTCTTTACTGCAACATTTCTACTAAAAGCAATTAATGTCAGGAAAAGTATGAGTTTTTAAGTATTTATTTTCCCCCGTCTGTATTATATGTTTCTATTTTAGCTATATGCCGTTTATTGTGATGTTCTGTATTGCTATTAATTTTTATCATGTATGTGCTTTTATGGACATTATGTTTTGCTCCGAATAAAGCCTTATGAAATGAAATGAAAATGAAATGAGTGTCTCATTCAGTTTGTGAGTGGGTGTATTAGTATCTGGGTGGATCTGTGAGTGGGTAGAAGAGTGTCTGAGTGGTTCTGTGAGTGGATGTGTGAGTGTCTGTGATTTGGGATGAGAGTGGGTGGGTCTGTGCGTAGGTGTAGGAGTGTTGGATATGTCTCTGAGTGTATGTATATTTGTTTAATGTTATGGCTAAATTGGCGGATCCGCAACACACAGGGGTCACACTGAGCATCTTACAGTGTGTGAGTGTATGAGTGGGTCTTTGAGTGGGTGTGTGAATGTCTGAATGGCTCTGTGAGTGGATTTGTGAATGTGTGAGTGTCTCATTGGGTCTGTGAGTGGGTGTGTGAGTGTCTGGGTAGATCTGTGAGTTGGTGTGTGAGTATGTGAGAGGGTCTGCCAGTGGGTATGTGAACAGTGCAAGATTAAACCTTGTGAAGTCAGATTTTGGGCCCCCATTGCAAATTATCTTCAAAAACCCATTGCACTGGATTATTTTACAAACTGACAGCTACCAGAAGATGAGCTATCTTTGGAAAGAATATTTAAGAAAGCTTGACTGTAATTTTCTTTCAAGATTAAATCAATATTATTTTGATCCATTGTTGCGGTGCCCCTAACAGGAGTGGGGCCAATAGACCAGTGCCTACTTTGCCTATTTGGTAATCCAGAACTGTGATTGAGTGTCTCATTGGGTCTGTGAGTGGGTGTGTAAGTTTCAGTGTGTCTTTGAGTGGGTGTGAGAGTGTCTAAGTAGGCCTACAAGAAGGTGTGGACTTTTTCTGAGCATTTTCTTCCCACCAGGGTCCCTCACAGACCCCCTATATTGCACCTACAAGTGCTAAGGTACCTCTTCCCTGACCCCTTCTATTACATTTGATCTGGGCCTGGCTGAAGCTTCCAAGTGATTTGTAAATTTGCATACTCGTAGTGATACAAAGAGAGATGCATGAACTCTGCTCTCAACAGGAGATGCCAAGTCATAGTAGTCTGCATGTACCTGTTCTCTTATAGATGTGGAGTAAGCAAAGCAATTGGAAGGGTATAGGTCTGTATGGGCAGTGCCTTTCGAGTCTGATGGCCTGGTAACTAGGAAACTAACTAACCCTAGAAAACAAACTGGAAACAAGGGAGGGGTATGGAGCATGGTCAAAGATGCACCTAAACAGGACCATCTATGGGTATCTGACTTTGGGTATGACGTTGGTGGGTCGTGTAGATCCACAAAAGGTTAACTGGAAAAGCAGGGGCTGGCACCTAGGTCAGGCTAAGGAGCCCCATTTCTCAATGTGTAGGCTTAGTGAATGATATATACATCCCAGTAAGGAGAATGTATGATATATCGTGTAGCAGATGGCCATGCAAGTGTAGGTCCCAGAAGTCTAAGGAGATACCTTACCGGAAGAGATCCTCTTCGAATCTGGATGGCCTACATTCCTTGTCTCCTTGGTGTTGCTGATTGGGAGCCTTTTTACAGGACAAGCGTGTTGATTGGAAGCGCCAAGCACCTCCTGGGTCCAAGAGGTTAAGGTGATCTTCCTTCTGTAGGAGGTCTGCATCTGGTGTAGGCACCAGGCCAACTCCTCACAAGCTTATTGTGTGGTACGAACCGTGAGTCGCTTATTGTTGCATGTGAAAAGCAATCGGAAAGGAAATCCCCAGTGATATGGAATTTTCCTGTTTTGCAGCTGCTGAAAAAAAATCAAGGAATTATCTGTGTCTTGCCAATGTGTGAGGTGAGACATCCTGGAAGAGGGATATTCAGTCTCCCTGAAATACAATGGGTTCTTGTTGGCATGCTGCTTGCAATAGTTTTTCTTTGAAGTGGAAGGAATCCACACTCCTGAGGCGGAAGCCGGGAGAGGTTCGAATTTGCTCGTTTTTAAAAACTGAAAATTATCACTTTGTTTATGTGTGCTAGCTTTTAAAAACACCTTGTTGACTTCTCTGCCACTCACCAGCACTAGCAGCAGATCCTAACGCTGCCGGCTGGTCGAGCATTGAAACATTTCCTCGGACGCTCCCAGCGCGAGGACTTAGGCCACGCCCCTTTTAGGACACGCCCCCCGCGTCAACTACAAAGCGCTGAAAACAAGCGCCTGACAGGCCAGCAGTCCACACTCCTGAGGCGGAAGCCGGGAGAGGTTCGAATTTGCTCGTTTTTAAAAACTGAAAATTATCACTTTGTTTATGTGTGCTAGCTTTTAAAAGCACCTTGTTGACTTCTCTGCCACTCACCAGCACTAGCAGCAGATCCTAACGCTGCCGGCTGGTCGAGCATTGAAACATTTCCTCGGACGCTCCCAGCGCGAGGACTTAGGCCACGCCCCTTTTAGGACACGCCCCCCCGCGTCAACTACAAAGCGCTGAAAACAAGCGCCTGACAGGCCAGCAGTCCACACTCCTGAGGCGGAAGCCGGGAGAGGTTCGAATTTGCTCGTTTTTAAAAACTGAAAATTATCACTTTGTTTATGTGTGCTAGCTTTTAAAAGCACCTTGTTGACTTCTCTGCCACTCACCAGCACTAGCAGCAGATCCTAACGCTGCCGGCTGGTCGAGCATTGAAACATTTCCTCGGACGCTCCCAGCGCGAGGACTTAGGCCACGCCCCTTTTAGGACACGCCCCCCGCGTCAACTACAAAGCGCTGAAAACAAGCGCCTGACAGGCCAGCAGTCCACACTCCTGAGGCGGAAGCCGGGAGAGGTTCGAATTTGCTCGTTTTTAAAAACTGAAAATTATCACTTTGTTTATGTGTGCTAGCTTTTAAAAGCACCTTGTTGACTTCTCTGCCACTCACCAGCACTAGCAGCAGATCCTAACGCTGCCGGCTGGTCGAGCATTGAAACATTTCCTCGGACGCTCCCAGCGCGAGGACTTAGGCCACGCCCCTTTTAGGACACGCCCCCCCGCATCAACTACAAAGCGCTGAAAACAAGCGCCTGACAGGCCAGCAGTCCACACTCCTGAGGCGGAAGCCGGGAGAGGTTCGAATTTGCTCGTTTTTAAAAACTGAAAATTATCACTTTGTTTATGTGTGCTAGCTTTTAAAAACACCTTGTTGACTTCTCTGCCACTCACCAGCACTAGCAGCAGATCCTAACGCTGCCGGCTGGTCGAGCATTGAAACATTTCCGCGGACGCTCCCAGCGCGAGGACTAAGGCCACGCCCCTTTTAGGACACGCCCCCCGCGTCAACTACAAAGCGCTGAAAACAAGCGCCTGACAGGCCAGCAGTCCACACTCCTGAGGCGGAAGCCGGGAGAGGTTCGAATTTGCTCGTTTTTAAAAACTGAAAATTATCACTTTGTTTATGTGTGCTAGCTTTTAAAAGCACCTTGTTGACTTCTCTGCCACTCACCAGCACTAGCAGCAGATCCTAACGCTGCCGGCTGGTCGAGCATTGAAACATTTCCTCGGACGCTCCCAGCGCGAGGACTTAGGCCACGCCCCTTTTAGGACACGCCCCCCGCGTCAACTACAAAGCGCTGAAAACAAGCGCCTGACAGGCCAGCAGTCCACACTCCTGAGGCGGAAGCCGGGAGAGGTTCGAATTTGCTCGTTTTTAAAAACTGAAAATTATCACTTTGTTTATGTGTGCTAGCTTTTAAAAGCACCTTGTTGACTTCTCTGCCACTCACCAGCACTAGCAGCAGATCCTAACGCTGCCGGCTGGTCGAGCATTGAAACATTTCCTCGGACGCTCCCAGCGCGAGGACTTAGGCCACGCCCCTTTTAGGACACGCCCCCCCGCGTCAACTACAAAGCGCTGAAAACAAGCGCCTGACAGGCCAGCAGTCCACACTCCTGAGGCGGAAGCCGGGAGAGGTTCGAATTTGCTCGTTTTTAAAAACTGAAAATTATCACTTTGTTTATGTGTGCTAGCTTTTAAAAGCACCTTGTTGACTTCTCTGCCACTCACCAGCACTAGCAGCAGATCCTAACGCTGCCGGCTGGTCGAGCATTGAAACATTTCCTCGGACGCTCCCAGCGCGAGGACTTAGGCCACGCCCCTTTTAGGACACGCCCCCCGCGTCAACTACAAAGCGCTGAAAACAAGCGCCTGACAGGCCAGCAGTCCACACTCCTGAGGCGGAAGCCGGGAGAGGTTCGAATTTGCTCGTTTTTAAAAACTGAAAATTATCACTTTGTTTATGTGTGCTAGCTTTTAAAAGCACCTTGTTGACTTCTCTGCCACTCACCAGCACTAGCAGCAGATCCTAACGCTGCCGGCTGGTCGAGCATTGAAACATTTCCTCGGACGCTCCCAGCGCGAGGACTTAGGCCACGCCCCTTTTAGGACACGCCCCCAGACCTCCCCCTTGGCAATTACCTACATAATGTGCCTTGGACGGAAGCGCAGCGGACGAGCGCAGCGGGAGCGCCGTTTGCGCGCCGAAGGCGCGCCTAAGGCAAGCCCGTCTGCGCCCGTCCGCGACCGGCCTGCGACCAGCGCCAGCCATGCTGCCCGCGCCCACAAACAAAGGATAGTCTGGTCCAGTGAGGAGCTCCGGGCTCTGAATGCTGCTACTATCTGTCAGACGCCTGAACTTAATCTGGCGACTCAGGCTCTCCCTCCCCATTGCCCACGCTGCCATATGTCTTTAGGCACAGTCTCCTCTCTAACAACCTCACTTCCCAAAAAAGTTTGCAAACCTTCTCGTAACACCCCTTCCATCCAACTTAGAATCGGATTACTTAACTGCAGATCTCTTCCCAAGCATGCTAATGACCTTTGCTTGCTCATAACGGACTCACATTGGGACGCTCTATGCCTCACAGAGACATGGCTCAATGAAGACAACATGGCATCCATTTCGTTAGCAATCCCGCCAGGCTTTAAAATGAGCTTCTCCAATAGAAAGGAGGGCCGAAGAGGAGGTGGAGTGGCTTTCATTTACAACGAGAATTACACTCTGTTGTCCTCCACTCCTACCACACTCCCAAGCATTGAGGGGCTACGCTTTTGCCTCCAAATTACCCCCCAACTATCTCTTACAGGCCTAGTTATTTATAGACCCCCTGACTGTCCGACATCAGCCCTGTGTGAGCTTACGGACTTTATAATCCTAAACTCTCTAGACCACTCTTACTTTTTCATAGCCGGCGATTTCAATCTCCATGCCGACATTCCTGACTGTCCACAGGCCTCCCATCTTATCTCTACCCTGCAATCGGCCAATCTGACTCAAGCTATTACAGGCACCACGCATCGGGCAGGGCATATGCTGGATCTTTTCTTTTCCAACATACCAAACACAACAGCCTCCTCTCCGCTACCGCTGCTCTGGACGGACCACTACCTAACTACCATGACCATCTCAATCCCCACCCAATCTCAGAGCACTGGAAAGCGATCCTATGTGCGGAGAAAATGGGACAATCTAACAGCGGACAAATTATGCCCAGCACTTCGCGCGACCCCCATACCCCTTACCTCAGATGCTAATTCCGATGCGGCTTCTCTGAACTTGTGGATAAGCAAAACAGTGGATTCTATAGCGCCGGCCAGTATTGCCACATCACGAAGAGAATCTCCCTCTGCACCGTGGTTCACCCCTGAACTCAAGGCCGAAAAAAGTAAATGTAAAAGACTGGAACGCCTTTGGCGAGATAACTACTGCGACGCTGCCAAATCTAGCTATAAAAAAGCCCTTCATGCTCTACATTTATCTATTAAAAAAGCCAAGAAAAACTTCTTTGAGGCCTCCATCCTACAGGCGGAACAATCAAGCAAAGAAGTATTCAAGATTGTTCAATCCTTTTTCAAGCCCAGAGCTATCGAGACGGACATCATCCCTTCAGTAAATCTCTGCGAATCCATTTCAGACTTCTTTGATACCAAAATTTTAAAAGTCTATGACACTTTTACGGACCCTGAGCCGACATTAATGGATGAGCTAAGAGTCTCTGAGTGCCTTATTACCCCTTTAAATCAATTTCAGCCTCTTACCCTCTCTGAAGCAGTAAAAGAATTACAAAAATGTAAATCGGGAGGCCCGGACGATCCCTGCCCACCTAAACTGTGGAAACTAATGTCGGAAGCAATTGCAGTTCCCCTCCTACACATATGGAACACGTCCATTGCTACGGGCACGTTTCCGGACTGTTGGAAACAGGCCACACTTCTCCCGCTGAAAAAAAAACCCCAAGCCGCACCGGATGATCTGAACAATCTCCGACCCATCTCTCTCCTTGCAGCCCCCGGCAAAATGCTTGAAAAAATAATCCAGCGGCAGCTTAACAAATTCATTGAAGACAGCGGCGCCCTACATGAAACTCAGTCGGGCTTTAGGGCCGGCTTCAGCACCGAGACGGCCCTCATTGAGGTTGCCGAGTCTATCAGGTGGTCCTTAGATTCAGGGGCATCAGCTATGCTGGTGCTCCTGGATCTATCAGCTGCTTTTGATACTGTAGATCACAGCAGATTGCTGACCCGACTTAAGGACATAGGTATTGGAGACAAAGCTCTCAATTGGCTACTCTCCTACCTCACTAATCGCTCCCAGAAAGTGGCCTTGGGCCCCTTCTCTTCTGGACCAAAAAATCTCTGGTGTGGCGTCCCACAAGGGTCGGCACTCAGCCCCCTGCTGTTTAATGTATACTTGGCCCCACTCTTCACCTTGATTGCCAAATGGAGGGTCAAGGCAATATCCTACGCGGACGACACGCAATTAGTCTTCCCATACACAGACACGTCCGAGGCAGCATTTAGCAAAATCAGGGGCTGTCTGCAAGACGTGGCCAAGTGGATGAACACAAACAAACTTAAAATGAACGCGAGTAAAACGGAGGTGCTATTCTTTGGTAACCCCAAACATCCCCCTCCGGATCTGTGGTGGCCAACGGAAATGGGCCCTGCCCCATCTCCCAGCCCCCATGCAAAAAATCTAGGAGTAAAATGGGATGAGAAGTTGTCTTTCTTGCCGCATATACAACAGCTCACCACGGGCTGCCTGCATAAACTCAAAAATTTGCGGAAATTTCTGCCTTTGCTACCACTCGAGTGCCGGAAAACGGTTGTTCACGCTACAATCACCTCTCGACTCGATTACTCTAATGGCCTCTATCTTGGTCTACCTAAATATGCGGTGCAACGCTTACAAATCGTGCAGAATGCGGCTGCGAGACTAATAAAACGGGTCCCTTTTAGGCAGCATATCTCTCCGCATCTGCACGAGCTGCACTGGCTACCAGTGGCAAGCAGAATTAAGTTCAAAGTGCTAACCCTGGCTTTCAGAGCGCTAAAAGGCACATGTCCAAATTATCTGAAACTCCGACTTCCTCGCTACCACCAAAAACGTGAGCTACGCTCAAACTCCCTACTCAAGCTAACTGTACCGCACATAAGGAAAGCGAGACTTGGAGGCAGATCCTTCTCGGCCGGCACGGCGAAACTTTGGAATACCCTGCCTCCTGCCATCCAATCCGCTACGTCAGAAGCAAGTTTTAGGAAACTCCTAAAAACCTGGCTTTTTACGCAATAATCCTGCCCCCCTTCCTGACTACTTACTCTTGTTGTGGGACTCGCTAGCGCCGGGACACCTCCCCAGAGGTAGCTGTTCGCGCTCAATAAATTTCTGTATTATTATTATTATTATTATTATTAAGTAATGGACTCTAATGAGTACATCCAGAGGGAGATTCTTCTGCTGTTGGTATGTGGAATAAACTCTATAAGTGTGATCAAAGACAGTCGGAGCATCATTAGACAATTGAAGAATGGGAGTAAAGAGGACCTAGATGTTGACTTCAAGGTTTGCTGAAGGGGACGGTTATTGTGATGCCCCTGTTCCTGATATTGTTCCTTCTGGAGCAGTTTTCAAGGTCATCAATTTTATCCAACATTGTAGTCTGGTCATGTTCTAATTTTTCTATATGTGTTGTGCGGTGTACATTGTCCTAGACCAGGTCAGCCACCGTTGCGTCAACCTGCTTGAGCAGTTAACTTGCTTGGCACAATGAGCGATCTAAATCACTGAGGGCTTTATTAAAATGTTGCCAAAGAGATATCCTTGTAGACTTTTAGGAGTAGTGTCTGGATGCCGTTTTTTATTGCAGTGGACTGGAGGTCAGCTGTGCCACCCAGGGTAGATGCTGAGGGGCCAGAGTATCCCTCCTGAGAACGGGAGGTTTCAGGCCTTTAGATCAGGTCCTTAATGGAGGAGATGCAGGCGGTCTTCGGTCTGCCTGCGGCCATTGTCCCTAGAAACTCACTGGCACCAGGCCCAAGATTGCAGGCCAAGAATGCAGGCTCTTTATGCCATCTCCAGGCCAGCGTGGCTGCTGAGATATATAATGCCCACTCAATGTTGACTTGGGGGCGAATACTCAGTCCTGTATGCTGAGACCATTCACCTGAGTGAAGATGGCCCCCGTCGGGATTGAGTGGAGAGCAAGGAGCGTCCACTCACCCCCTGTGGGTTTCTGAGCCACTGCAGCTCTTTGCGGAGGGGTAGCGATTCAGCTAGGACAGACCGGCCTGCCTCTCACTCCTCCGTCACTCTCATGCAGTCAAGTGGGCCTTCTGGTCGTCATCGGCTCCTCCACCCTGCTTCCCACTGCTCTTTCCGGGTTCGAAGTCTTGTTGAGGGCTCCACTCCTCAAAACAGTGGAGCATAGCCCTGGGCCCTTCGTTGAGCTTGCAAGCTCAGCCCGGCGGGGCATGGTCCGATGACTGTCAGCGAGCCCCCTAGGCTCAAACGCCCCTTCAGACATCCTCTCCATGCTGTAGACCTTCATGGCTGTCTCCGTGACTCAGTCGGCTTCCCCAATAAATGTCCTTGGGGGTAATGGCTGGCGGCATGTCGATGCAGCCAAATCGCAAGATATTCACGGAGAGCTTGATTAGAGGTCCACCCCCACTCTCCTCGTTCGCAGATCTCCTCTTGGTGTCTAAATTCATGGCAGTGGCGTCACTGCAGACATAATTAAGGGGGAACAGAAGCTCAGTGTCGGCGCTCAAGGGAGACGTGTCTTGGCTAGTCTTCTCCCTGACCACGCCCCCATTTTCATTTATTTTCAATTGTTTGACATTTTAATTAAATACAATGTCAACTGATTTCTTTTTAAGTATGTGTTTTGTTTTTGTTAAAGCTTTTAATTTAGCATTTTAATGAAAAAATAGATAATTAAAATGGATTCCTTTAAAGTATTAATTTTAGTAGAATGTGTATTAGAGTTTTGTAGAGGCAGTTGATTACAAATTCTCAAGGTCCAACACTTTACCAAATGTGGTTACGTTTGGTTAGGGAATAGGAAATGTGAACCACTCAAAGTCCTACACTTTCATTAATGTGGTCAGGTTTGGAGTGGGAATAGTATATTTGACGAACCCCCAAATTAAATTTCGAAAACCTTCCCTAATGTGGGTATGTTTGGAGCGGGAATAGTAAATCTGCCCTCCGCATCCTTTTAGTCCACCACTTTGCCCAATGTGGTTCAGTTTAGAGTGGTAATAGTAAATTTTACCCTTACAAAGTCCAGCACTTTATATTATTTACCTATGTATTTGTTTACTTTTTTTTTTTTTTTGTTTGGATGTGTTAACTAATGCTCCTTCTATCACAAAGTTCTACCTGTTTCAAAGAACTACAATAGGGTGGAGTCAGGGGGAGTTGTATTATGAGCAACACTTATATGATGGAGATGTTATCTGCACTCATTGTCACACAAAAATCTCAATGAGATGGGCCAGAATGTTCTCGGGAACAAGTAGAGTTTTAGTCATATAGGGAGTTTCAGATGATGAATCCTTTAAAACTAAGAGATCTTCCTTCTAATCGCTTGTTATTGTCAGGAAGAGTAACACGTTTGGTAAGGCAACAGGGCCAGACTTGGAACTCAAAGCAGCCCTGGCAAATGTTGTCAGACCAGCCTGCTTACCGTGCACAGCGAGCAAACGCAGCGATTGAGCCTGATCACTACATGGGGGCTTAGGAGGGGGGTTCTCTGGCTAAGAAAACTTGTGGAAAAATTGCATAAATGGTGCATTATCCAACACATGTTTCATTATATATTCAATTGTATTCGTTTTTAAAGTATAGTAAATGATGACCTTACAGTACTCCAGCATACAACAATCTTTATTGGGGCTCTTCAATGATTCCCTCAATACCACCCTTCAACAATGCCTCTCATCTTTCCATAGTCCCTCGCTCACATGTATATCATTTGTTTATAGCGAATCATAAGTGTGTTTATCAGTGTATAGAAAATGTTTCAGATTCAGAAAATCTTTATTTCGGTTCCTTTAAACCATAAAAGATGCAAATAATACATACAACTCCTAATACAAATAGTGCATCAATGCCATACAGCTAATTGTGAATAAAAAAAAATGTAAAGGAAAGAGGCTTATAATAACCTATTGCCCTATGATTAAGAACATAAATAAAATTTTAAATATGTTAAAAAGGCATGAAGAATTAAAAATGACGTGATCACAAATTAGCAAACCATATTACATTGTCCGTTTGTTTGTTCTTCCATATATGAGATAAAAAGAAAAGAGACACAATTTAATAGTAATTTCTAATTAATAAATTATTGCAGTAAAAACTCCCTTATTCCCTTCGACATGCACAAACTAAATTCATTAATAATTTCTCTAGAGTGCTTGATCAGGTTCGCTATAACGTCAGTCCTGCTTTGGCCCTTACGAAGCTTACAGCTAGTAAAAATTTACTTATGCTAAAAACAATTGCTTGAGCTGTATCAGTCTTTAGTATTCTTTCTGCTTCTTTACCGGATCTTGTTCCTAAGTTTTTGCAAATGGGTATAATCCATTTTTCCTAGGCTTAACATATGCAGGACAAAAGAATAAAATGTGCAAATCATTTTCTTTGACTTTATCTGGGCATAAAGTACACAAATCATTCTCAGTTCCATCATAATTAACGGCCCAGCGTGAAGTAATTGCGTTCAATACACAATCTAAATTTCATGTATAAAGTTTTTGTAAATTGGGGATGCACTTCATCAAGTAAAGTGTATAGAAAATGTTACATAGGACAAAGGGCACTATAAGGTGTAGGATTCATCCATACTAGTATGAGTTTTTTTTTAAAGTGCTTTGTCTGGGGAAGCACAAACTCACGATTCAGAACATAAGAAAGTGGTTAGGGTTTACTTTACTAATAAGAATTTATTTCTACACAAACAAATCTTTTTATAGAGAAATTAGGATAATGAAAGACTGGGTAAAAAACACAGCTAGATTACAATTGTAATTTATGTATTGCACAGTAACAAAAGGATCTCTGTGGCACAAGCAGTAACCCACTGAGCTATGCACATAAAATACTGTTCTGTGATCTGCAAAGAACACGCTCTTTGAACCAGGTATATTAACCCTCTGTGATACAATAGATGCAAAACTGCTTTTGGACAATACTCCGATGTCTCTCCATCTAGTACATTCACCAGGGGTACCTGCCACTTTTCTGGGCTGCTTTTAAAACTGCTGCACTGCAGCAATACTGGTCCTCAGTAACAAAAAGCAACCCCAACCCTTCCAGCTTCCAGGAGAAATGCCCTATGCCTGGTATGGCCAGTACAGCCCTAGCATACTACATCCAACACCCTTACAAGTATATATGCTGATTGGACTCACAAGTACCCATGGCTTCATCAAGGGTTTGAACAAATCAAAAGCAAAATGATGTTGCACCATGAAAAAATGGAAAAGTCTACCTTTCAGTGAGCTTGCATACTCGTGTATGAACGTCGTCTGACAGACAGTGAAGCCATTCTTTGATGTCTGAGGGATGGCTCAAATCTAAGACCTGTTTTGTGTACTTTACTTCCTATGGCAAAGCATTTTGCAATTTTATGTTTCATTAGAAATGAACCTCTGGCATTGATTTGTAAAAAAGAAAAAAAACTAAAAAACACTCAGCTTCTTTATCATGTTTGAAAGATAAGGTACCAAATTAAGTGAATTTGCTCTCTTTCAGTGGAGATTGTGATACTGTGAACAACACTGGACCTAAAGACCTTCAAAAAACCTCTCAGGAACATTTGAAACATGCTGTGTTCCATTGAACCTGACAGCATTTCTTTCTTGCCCAATGAAAGTGTTAAAAATGCTCCTTCCTACATTATGCTGAGAACTACTTCGTATTATCAATCTATTATTGGAACTGGGAGTGGTTCTCATAAGCACTGTGAAAGAAATAGGCACGCCCTTCATTAAAAAGCCATCATTGGACCCATAAAAACCAGACAGACAACGTCTGCCAAATATCTCAGTAAATCTGTAGATGCTTTGTCCTTGTATAACTCTTGTATGCCCTGAGATCAGAAGTGGGTGATAGCCCTGGTATTAGTAGATCTTTCAGCAATATTTGAGACAATCAGTTTTGCTGTCCTGCTGGTCCATATCCGAGGTACCTGCATTAAAGTCTCCGCATCAGATTGGAATCATATTTAATTTGCAAAATCCTAGTCAGACCGTGGCATATTTGCCTGCTTCTCAGGCTAGTCTTTGCCCAGGGTTCCTTGCTATCTCTAATCCCTTTTTACAACATCTATCTGCAACTGCTTAATTTATTCATCAACAGATATATGGGCTTCTTTTCTATATTTAAGGTTAGGGCACTGAAGTAAGCCTGGGCATACTTCGCGGAGTTTTGCTACGCGGAACTCCGCGAAGTTACAAAAAAAAAAACTCTGCGAAGTTCCGCAAGTGGCGGAGTGTAGTGCAAACGGCTGTTCAGGCTAGAAATTCTACCCGAGCGGCAGCCCGCGCTCACGAACTTACCGTTCGCGAGCAGGGAAAAACTCAGCTGGCACTACGCGAAGTGGAGTTTTATGCACTCCGTGAGCTCTGCGAATCGCGGGGTGCAGAAAAATCCTACATTGAAGTTCACATGAAACTGTGGGTTGAGCTGGGCATTATGTTATGTTATTTAATTTTATCCTGGTATGAACAGCAACAATGAATTCTAACAATTTAAAACTAATATCTGGTGAGTGATCATGTCATACTTAGGTAATATTCAAAAATCTAATGGTATCTTATTACGTTTTTGGATGACTAGAACTGGGTCTAGTGAGAGCTAGCACTGTTTTCAAACCGCAAAGCCCTTGATTGGACAAATGGAAATCATAGCCCTTTGGCAAGGCCACTGGAATTATGTGATTCTGCATCAGTGGCAATGTCCACATAATTATGGATTTGATGCATTTTCCACATAATCCATTAGCTGGTGCATAATTTGCAGGTACACTACTTTCGCAGTAATTCAGGGGCAAAATTACCAACAACGTGCGTACTCCTTGAGCAATGCAAGTCGTCGCAAGGCAACGCAAGTCCTTAACTGGAATTTACTATGCCATGCATAGCCACTTTGCATGGTGTAGTAAATACATAGTAACACAAGGCAGCTAATAGCCCTGCCTTGCGTTACTTTCGGTCAGCGTTATAAGGGTGGAGCATGAGCTTTCCCATGCGTCCATCCATGTATTTTGCAGCAAACCCAGATTTACAAAAACTAGTAAACCTGGGCTTACGCCCAAATGGTGCACCTACCCAACAGCGGTGCAATGAGGTGAATATTGTTATTTCTCTTTGTTCATTCTTCTTTCACTGTTTGATGTATTCTGCACCACACATAGAAAGAGGTATGTGCCTCTAAGGATTATTTTCGTCTAGGAATGTGCCCCTTCATGCACAAAAACAATTACGTCAGATTTATCAAAAAGTCATGCAACACAATGCAGCAAGGGTAGTTGCTGTGCTGCATTGCATGACAATTAGAGAGCTGAAATGCACCATAACTCGTAAGATATGCTGCATTCTTGCACTATCCCTGCACTAGAGCACTGAGAGCGCCATGGTGCGAGGGTGCATGGGTTACAGGCAAGATTGTGTTTGTACAGGATGGGACACCTCCTGCACAAAAACAATACTTTGAGGCATTTGCTCTTTCTGTGCTGCACTGCAGAATGCAGCTCACATAGAAAGAAGAAATAAAGAGGAGAAATAAAGATATTTCTCCTCATTGCCCCTCTGTTGGGAAGGCGTACCATTATGTAGAAATCGCTGGTGTACTAACCTTAGTAAATCTGGGTTTCTGTCAAAATCCACGGGTGGATGCATGGGAGCGCACAGGCTCCCACCATCAAACACCTTCCCAAAGAAGAGTAATACAAGGCAGCGATCTGCGCTACCTTGGGTTACTCTGGATTTACTAAGCCATGCAGAGCCATGTAAGGTGGATTTTTGCTTCATTTAATAAATCCCACTGAAGGCCTTGCATCAATTTCAATTCAATGCAAAGTTTATTTTTTGATTACTAAAAACCATAACAAAATGTTAAAACCATATAGCTCATGTGTGCACAGAACAAAGTTTAAAAAATAACCCAAGTTAATACAAAAACAGTGCAATAATCTTACTTAAAAATGGGTTATGGTTAAAAAAGTCCAAGTGTTGAGGTAATTGCCTGTGTACATCGAGGTCTTGGGTAACAAAACAGTTGCAGCATCACTTTAAAAGTCTAAAAGGGAGGCGAGTCAACATGACAATTAATTAGAAAGCTGAAAACAATGTTCAGGTGGGCCACGCTGGGTAGGCTGGAGGACGTTAAATTGTTTTAATGCGGTGAGGTGGCGCGACCAACCGGCAGAAGATTTGCTGCCCTGTCTTTCCCCAGCGATTTAGCTGCTTCGCTAACAAATTTAGTTAACCGGATGTTCAACTTTGTGTTTTCTGAGTTCATAGCAGCTATTATGGCCTGACGACATGTGCAGGGCCCTAGTTTGTTCCACTCCTCCCGCAATAAAATCCTTCTGTCATTGAGCAGAGCGGGGCATGTGCAGGCTATATGGTCCATGCTTTCAGAGTGGTAGCCGCACTCCCTGCATTCGATACTGACACAGGGGCGCCGCCATTCTGGCAGATGCTTTAAAAAAGGCCATTCGGAGGGGGACGTGGCCAACTGCTGAGGGAAATGGCCGCACGGTAGATGTGCTCCATTGTGCCATTCCTTCAATATCCGCATAACTTCAGTCTGCCCCGGCCGCCTTCGCCCTATTCTACGCCTGGCTGCACCTAATCCCCGGCCCAACGTCTGGGCGAAGTTTCGTGGTCCTTGGGGGCATTTGTGTGGAGAGGCGGGCCCTGCTCTGCGATTGGGACCGGAGCTGCGGTGCGTGCCCAGCACTTTCTTGGGCGCATGGTGTCGCCGCGTGGTGTGTGGGCTGCAACCTTCGCTGACTGGCCCCGAATCGGAACTTGTCGCCTGCCGATGCGGTTTACGGCAATGCAACCGTTATTGCACTGAGAGGCTGGGGCGCATACTCTTCATCGCCGGCAACCCCCTGGGGGCTCAAATCATCTGGTATCCCAGACTGCGGCGGCCCGCGGCACCTAGCGGCCTGATCACAGGTACGAGCGCTTTGCCTACAGAGAGGCGCCTACAGGGGGATTAGCGGGTGGCTACCGGCCGCAGTGGAATGGCACGACTTTAATATTCCCGGGCCCCCACACGCGCTGCGACAACTTACCTCTGCAGTAATTAAAGGCTCCAGACCAGCGGACCCGGTTTTGACTGCTGGGGCACGGAACTGTTCAGCTCCTGTAGTACCCGGATTACATAATTGAGATAGGAGCCTTTTTCGTGTGCAGGCTGTACGGAGGGGCCTCTTTCACACGCCTGCATTGCCCCCATTGGTTTTCATTGCGTCACAAGTGCCCTGACAAACAAAGCTGGCGGGGGAGCGCCTGATAGGCAAAAACTGACAGGCCGGTTGGAGTGGACACCTGCAACAGGCGGCGGCGAGTAGCCAGAAGGACTGGTTCCCCCCCACTAACATTTCTTCTCCTGCATGAATTGGGGCCCTAACTCAGCAAGATGGTGTCCAGGCGCAGCAGCCGCAATGTGGTTCAACCTAAAATTGATAAAATTGCATGGCAAAGGAACCAAGAGGGGGATCAGTCCAATCCGAAGACCCCCGGGGCGCACTCAGAGCCCACATTACAGGATATCCTATCAGCGATAACGACGGTGCGCACCTCCCTTGAAGCCAGTATTACCACGGTGGCCACTGAGGTGTCTCTGATGAGAGCAGACATGCAGAAAATATCAGAACGCGTTGGAGCTGTTGAGGCTACCACTAAAGAACTCCAAACTGATTCTGAGCTTCTTAAGCGTCAAGTAGCTGAACTCCAGATCACGCAGGAGGCGCTAATGCTGCAACTTGACGACTATGAAGGCCGCATGAGACGCAACAACGTCCGCATCCTGGGCGTACCGGAGCGGGCGGAGGGGCCGGCGGCCGACCTCTTTGTGGAAGACTTGATCCTCCAGCAACTTCAGCCTCGGGGCCTCTCTAAATGTTTTTCAATTGAACGTGCCCACCGTGTGCCTGGGGGTCGGCCGCGACCTGGGGCGCCACCTCGACCTCTCCTGGCACGGGTGTTCAACTACCGCAACAGAGATGCTATACTGCAGACAGCAAGGGCGGCCCCACCAATTGTCATCGATAACAGCAGGGTCACCTTCTTTCCCGACTTCACTCTGTGGGTCCAGAAACAGCGGCGCAGCTTCATGGAAGTGAAGCGAGCTCTTAGGGAGCAGGAAATTAAGTATGCGATTATGTTTCCAGCCAAGCTACGCATCGAGTCAGAGGTAAAACTCTGGTTCTTCACCAGGCCGGAGGAGGCGTGAGACTGGCTTGAGGGGTGGAGAACCGTTGTCAAGCAATCCCAAAGATCTGCGGGAAGTGCGGGGGCCACAGCGGTCATGGACGCCGACAAGGGTCGCCTACGACAGAGGACTTGACAAATCGAAGCCCGGAACGGTGACTGTCTCAAAACTGCAAGTATAAATTCCGCTGAGGGGGGATGGAAGTGCCCAATTGCTCTTTGACTGAACGTTTTCTTACCTTGTTTGCTCGGCTATGTATATTGCCATGGAGGGGGGTTGGGATGAGGCTTGATTGATAAAGAGTTTTCTGGCCGCGGGAGTGATGGTACAGAAGTCAGATTATAGCAGCAGGCTCCAGGACTTTGATTCTAATAGTGGTATTGGGGCTAGTGGGCAGGGGTGGGTGTTGCTTTCCTTCATTGCTGCTCTAGGGAATGGGGTTGTATCACGTTCCTTGAATGTTAAGGGTGGGCAACAGCTGCTCTGCAAGTTGGGGGTGACGGGTGGTTCAATGCCTGTCCTGCAGGGAGGCAGGGAAGAAGGAGAATTGAATTGGGGGGCTGGGGGGAGGGATGGGTTTTGGATTGTGTAATTGATATTTGTGTGTTTTTGCATATGGTTCTTTTATGTTTCGTATCGGTAGATGAAAAAGCTTGGTTCTCCCTAACTCGGTATGGCTACAAGATGACTAGAATTAATGAGCACCACACCATTTGCTCCTGGCAGATCATAATACAGTACTATGAGTTGGGAGGGGACATGAGGGGTCCTCCTACTGGCAGACACATCTTGCTTTGCTCTCTTTCCTCTGACTCACATGATGGCGACCGACTTCACACTTAGGTTAGCGACGTGGAATGTTAGTGGTCTTGGTGATAAAATTAAGAGGGGTATTGTGTTACACTACATAAAAAGACAAGAACTGGACGTAGTGATGCTGCAGGAGACGCACCTATTTGGAAACACTTGTGAAGCCTTGAATAGGAAAGGATATCGACTAATAGCCCACTCTGGATTTACCTCAGGCTCCAGGGGGGTAGGGATTCTTCTTCTAAAGAATTGTCCGTATATAAAACAAAATACATGGACCGACGTAGAGGGCAGATACTCGGCAGTCACGGGCTCCTGGGAGAGACACGTTCTTAATTTGGACTCTGTGTCTGCCCGCCCTGGGCTGCAGAAAATGACGCTGCGAGACATAGGTGCTTTACTGTTGGACCTGCCCTTGGGAACATTGGTTATGGGAGGAGATTTTAACTTAACGATGGATGGTACAAGGGATCGTCTCCCGGCCCGGGAGAATCCACCGAAGGGCTCGCAATTACTTGAGTTCACAAATGCCCTGGGAGTAGTTGATATTTGGAGGTGGCGTAATCCATTGAACACACACTACACGTTCCAGTCTGGGGCGCACAGAAGCCAATCTCGAATCGATCACTTATTCACACACACCCAAAACATCCATGCCTTCACGAGCGCCACATGCTTGGCTCGTGGGATCTCAGATCATTCTCCTGTTCTTACGTCCTTTGCAATTCGACGAGTCAGACACCCCGGTACTATTACCATACAGCCCTGGGCATTGAAGATCCCTCATATCAGGGATGCTCTACGAAAAGACGCAGAGTATTACTTTGCCGAAAATGTGAGCACCATTGACTCGCCATTGGCACTCTGGGGGGCGTTTGGAGCAGTAATAAAGGGCAGAGCCCTCTCCCTGGTGGTGGGACATAGAAACAAGAGATCCAGGAGAGTGGTTGAGATTGAAGCGGAGATCTTAGCGCTAGAGAAGTGGGTTGCGCGTGGCTCTGACCACGCCACTCAACATAGCCTGAATATCAAAAGGATGGACTATAAACAGCTGCTTCTGGAGGAGGCCACAATGCATTCCCTGTCCTCTCGGCACAGGGTTTACGAGCAAGGGGAGCAAACGGGCAAACTCCTTGCGTGGCTGGAGCGCAAGGAGCAAGCTTCGAGATGGGTCCAAATAATTACAGGCCCGGATGGTACACTTCTCACCGATCCTCAATCTATAGCTGACACATTTGCGTCTTATTTTTAGGAGGTGTATACTAATTCACCGACGTCTCAAGCTCTGATGTCAGCTCATCTGTTGGCCACGATTGAGGTGGTCAGCATCTCCCCACAAGATAGGGAAGTGCTCGAGATGGATATCACTGTAACTGAGATTCAAAAGGCTATTTACGGTGTCCGCTCTGGAAAGGCGATGGGTCCCAAAGACTTCCCATCGAGCTTTTTAAACCCATGACTACGCTGTTGGCCCTTCACCTCTGGAACCTCTACCAGGAGTGCTTCAAGCTGGTACTCCTTCCAGATGATGTTCGAAATGCTGCCATTGTGGTCATCGACAAGCCCAATAAACCGGTCGAGGATTGCAAATCGTATCGCCCTATTTCCCTCCTAACAGTCGAAGCCAAAATCTTGGCCAAACTTTTGGCCAATCGTCTCCTTCGTTACATCTCTGACCTAGTTTATCCAGATCAATCCGGATTCATGCCGGGCAGAAATACGGCCCGAAATCTACACAGGGTACATGGGGCTCTTGGCAGGATTAATTCTATCGAAGAAGACGCGATCCTGCTATCATAAGATGCCAGCATGGTGTTTGATACCGTCGAGTGGGACTTCCTTTTCGCAGTATTGGCTCATATGGGATTTGGGCCCAAGATGATTCACTGGATTCAGTTACTTTTTGCTCAACCCACAGCACACGCCGTTGTCAATAACCATCAGTCGGCCACTTTTACTCTACACCGGGGCACGAGGCAGGGGTACCCCTTGTCCCCCTTACTATTCGCACTGATATTGGAGCCATTGGCTGTCCGGGTTAGGGGGGACCCGGGAATCCGTGGTCAGCAGACCATGAAGACCGCATATCGTTATATGCGGACGATATTCTTTTATATCTAGCCGCACCAGGGCGATCCATACAGCGAGTGTAACACATTTTCCATATTTTCGGTTCCCACTCGGGGTATAAGATAAACTGGTCCAAGTCCCAGATGTACGCACTATGGGGTGACCCCCCCCAACAGCCCATGGAGGTTATGAGATACCGGTCGCAATGCGAGGGTTTCGATATCTTGGCATCTTTATCCCACCAGATGTCGGTCACTTTTATGAACAAAACTTGCTTTGTCCCCATCAGCGCCTCAAGTCTGATGTCCTCCACTGGCGTTCTCTCCCCCTCACCCTCCTGGGACGCGCATCCCTGTTTAAGATGCTTGCGCTCCCACGCTTTTTTTACGTGTTGCAAAATACTCCAAACTCTATTCCGGATTCCTACTTTGCCCAAATCAATGGCGTTCTATGTGGACTCTTGAGGAAGACCGAGCTCCGCGCATTGTAGTGTCCAAGCTTACGATAGGATGGTATGACGGGGGCATAGGACTACCAGACCTCCGACTTTACCACCAGGCTTCCCAGTTGATAGCGATCATCAGCTGGGTATTTGACCCCCATGATGATCCCGATTTTCGCACTGACCAATGGCTCATGGGGACGGGTAGATACAATAGGGCTCTATACACAAATCCCCGCAAACTTAAGTTAACTGGGCCCCTTGACCGTACGGTTGAAACCTGGCACAGAGTCACAAGAAAACTGGGTTGGTATAAGCGCATAACCAAGGCGACTCTGCTATGGGAGCCTGAGATCCTGGGTCGACTTAGTCAATGCCCGGGGTTCGATAAATGGGACACAATCAGCATATCCACAGTGGGGGACATGTGGGTGAAGTGTAGGATTGTGTTAGTTGCACTGCCCCATCCGGGGTGGTGTCCCTCTATGCGCACAGCGCTGTGGGGTAACGAAGTTACCAGTCTTTCCAAATGTGAATTGAATCAAAAGTTCATTTATTCATGATGAAAAATATATGTTTGCCATATTGTAAACTTCATATGTTCAATAACAACAATATCAACGGATATCCTCTATGCATTTCGGGAAAACCCTTCGTCAGGAGGAATCCTATAACAGAAATAGGAGATTATGTTGCTAGCCCCCTTAAAAATTGGATGATTAACAAAACATGTAAATGACTGTGTGACATGTCCAAGAAATCAAAATTGAAATGTGGAAACACACAATAATATGGAGTCACCCAAGAGAGTGTCCTAAAAGATAACAACGCTAAGGTAAATAGTGAGGCAAGGTGAGGCGTAGTGATGGTGCTAAGGTAAATAATAAGGCAAGGTGATGCGTAAAGATGGTGAACTAAACAAATAGTGCGCAAGTGATGGTGAACTTAACAGATAGTGCGCGAGTGAAATTTAATGAAAAAAATGTAATGAAAAAAACACCGCGTGTGAAATTATATGGTGCTATAATGGGTTCAACACATAAACGAAGTGCTCAGACGTTGGGCAGGTAATGTCCGTTGATATTGTTGTTATTGAACATATGAAGTTTACAATATGGCAAACATATTTTTCATCATGAATAAATGAACTTTTGATTCAATTCACATTTGGAAAGACTGGTAACTTCGTTACCCCACAGCGCTGTGCGCATAGAGGGACACCACCCCGGATGGGGCAGTGCAACTAACATTATCTACCGACCTAGGTTCAGGGGTCGCTCCTCTAGCAGCACGCAATTACCTGTAAAAGATCAACGAGACTTTGATAAACAATTGGTGTGCGTGATATTTATCCTTTGAAGTGTAGGATTGCCTCATTTAGTGACCTCCAGACAAAATATCAACAAGCACCATCGGAGGCATTTAGATATCTACAGATCAGCCATGCTATTTCGGCAGCCTTGCCGAAGAAGGTCGCCCTCCCTGACTCTTCTCCCTTAGAGGACAGGTTGCTGCTAGATCCCATGGACCGTAAGGCAATATCGCTCACATATAAGAAGCTTATTAACAATCGTCCAGATCCACTACAGAAACTAAAAGGGTGCTGGGAGACTGATTTGGGTGTTATGGAGGATGAGGACTGGCGAGACATACTGGCCTCCCCTAGGGAGGTCGCCATTCCCATGCGGCTACGGCTCATCCAGTTGAAAATCCTCCATAGAGTCTACTTTGATGCCAAACTTCTATACAGAATGGGGAGGTACCCTGACCCACTTTGTCTCCGTCACTGTAACCAAACGGGGACTTTTTACCACATTCTATGGGAATGCCCACACATACAGCACTACTGGGTCGCAGTCACCCGACAACTAGCGAGAACGTGTGATAAGTCCCTTGAGCTATCTCCCCAGCTTTGCCTTCTTAATGTTTGGCATGCAACTGACCTCTCCCGGGCAGAACAAGATTGGGCCTCGATGGGCTTTACTATCGCAAAACGCAACATTGCACGAAAGTGGGGTGTGGACGACGTCCCGTTGTTAAGAGACTGGGCTAAAGATATGGACTCGGCTATGATTGCAGAGAAAACAGTATTCAAAGGACGTGGATGCCCCAAGAAATGGGATGACAAATGGGGGGGTGGAACAGATACAGAGGGGACATTTGTATATCACCCACGATAGAACTACGGCGCGAAAGACAAACACGGTTGGCCCAATTAACATCTGAGGTCGCTTCCTCTCCCCTTCACGCTTAGAGGGCACATAGCTTATAGACCTACATTAGTAATGGTGCAGCTAAAGTATTTATGCTCAGCATTGTATCCGAAAATTATGGTTCACTGGTCAGAAATGTGAAAGTGTACAATGTTAATGCTCAAATGTCTGTGGAGGCAAAATTCAGGCTACACCGGGGGGGAATGTTATCAGTGTAAAGATGCTTGCTGTATACCGATACTATGTTGTTGGAAAAATAAAAACTGTTTTTAAAAAAAAAAAAAAGGCCATTTGCCCAACCTTAGGGCCATAAACTTTAGCTTCCAAAAAAGTGAAAATGGGCTGGATAAGCAAGAGGACTCAAGCCCCGGTTTGAGGTCGGAAATAACAGCCCAGGCATGTTTCCCACTAGATAGTTTTGCCCTGTCGGAATGAAAAGACCAAAGCCGGACACTTCGCTTGATTACGATCTTTAGTGCCTGTTGTGATGTGTTTGTTCGCCAATATTCCGTAACTCCGAGTAGCTGTAGAGAGTGGGCCAGGTGGTGCCGATATTTTTGATCAGATGTACTCGTCGATATTTCATTCCAAAGTTTGGCCTCCAGACTGCCTTCACAGAAGTTACGCAGTCTGTTACAGAGCTTAATAAACGCGCCTGCCTCGACGCCATTATGATCTAATAGGCGGAGTTGTAGCCTATCTTGTGCTGGGGATGAGGACCTTGGCAGACGCCATGCTCTTTTAAAGATTCTAGTGGTTAATTTGTTTAATAATATGCTTGTTGCGCCCATCATAATCTCATGTCAATATGATAGAGAGTTGGTGATCTTAGCCTTCATCACCTTGACCAGTGGAGTTAGACTTGGTCCAATTAGCTGTTTAGAAAGTTTTGCCGAGGTGACCTCAAGCGACAGTGCTTTAGCCTTAACAGCATCTTTTTGATTGGTGAAGGAGTCTCTGGAGTAAGGAAAATTCCCAGGTATTTGTAGTGTGGCACTATGTCGATGCTTTTACTGTTAAAAGACCACCCACCTTTCTGCTGCTTCCGTTTTGCCAAAATGAATTATTGTTTTTGACAGATTCAGTTCAAGGGCGTTGTTTATTGTGTAGGGGAGAAGTTCGTCGAGTAGCCTCTGCAGGCCTACCTTTGTGTGGCTAAGTAACACGAGATCATCAGCGTATAAAAGGTTGCTGATGCGGGTTCCATCTAGTTGAGGAGGGTGGGAATTAACCTTGTCAAGTGTGGAGGATAGATCCGAGATGAACAGGTTAAAAAGAAGGGGCGCCAACACGCAGCCCTGTTTAACACCGCTTCCTGTTTGGATCTTTTTTGAGACGTAAGAGGCTTGCATCACCTTGCATGACCCAAGAGCAATGCAAGCCATTTGTAAATGTGTGCCAATCCTGGTCGTAACGCAGACACCCTTGCACTATTGTGCAAGGGTGCCTGCATTGGAGCTAGGTAGCACACACTGTGGCAGTACAAGGAGAGAGCAGATATGCTCCATAAGCTTTTCAAATAAGGAGCATTTGCAAGGTTGGCTGCAGGCAGCAGATTGTGCACTAGAGCAGGAAGAGAGCATGAATGCACATGCATTGGTAAATATGACGCAACTCCCTTTCACACAGCAGAGTGCAGAAAGTTGTCTTTCTGTGTTGCATTGCGTTGTGTTGCGTGAAACTTTGATAAATCTGGGCCTTAGTGTGCTATGACCAAAGCAGCCCCACTGGATATTGTAGCACCTAAGAGTGCAAAAGTGAAGCAATAATAATCCTGAACACGTTGAAAACTTACTGGGTCGACACTGAATAGAGCTGTTTCTGAACAAATTGTCAGAAGCATCTGTTAGTCCCTCATACGGGGAAATATACAATGATAAAAAAAGATAAAGCGACGATCAGATGAGAATAAATTTCCAATTTTTGACGTCTGTGTTCTCTCCTTGGCAACACTGTTGCTTGGAAATTAAGTCAGGCATCCATGTGTACTTAATATTTGTTCACGGTTCCGATCAATTATTTATCCAGAAGCGCTACTGTTATTTTATTTCAGTCAAATTATTCTATCAAAAATTCTGCCTCCCGAGCTCTTGGTCTCCCTATTACATCTTTATTTATGCCTGACAACAGGCTTCAAGCATCTTGAAATGTTGAAGTTAGCAATTTGCTTACAAATAAAAAAACATGAATTCATGCTGCTTCTGGAATGGTTTTGACACTGGGATGGAGAAGCCAGCTAATTAAAACTACCAAGTTCCAAAGCATTTCTCACATACTAAAGAAAAAAGAACCATTGAATAAACCGTGCACCGATGAAAATATGGAGCAGTGGTCTTTTGCATCACATATTATTTCATTAACATGGAGTGGGGCAAACCTAAAAAAAAAAAGATTGTTTGCACTTGGCAAAAACATGAAGCAAACTTTGGGATATATGTACAAAGAAATGCCAGAGCCCGATGTTACGCCAAATTTGGCAACGCCAAGCTTCGACATTTTCAAAATGAAGGGATGTGCAGTATTTCCAAAAATACTGCGCACTCCTGTGTTCCCCCTACCACTGGCGCTAAAAAAGCTGCATAGCGCACGTGCAGGCACCCTGCCACCATGTCGCAAGGGGGCCTGTGATGCAGGGGCGATTGTTTATGTGCAGGAAGGGACACCTTCCTGAACATAAACAATCAATAATGTCGATTTGCTCTTTCTATCTGCAGCACACATGCAAGAGTAAAAAACGAGAATTTCTCCTTCTATCGCCATTCTCAGACCAGGTATTCTCTGGCCTTAGTTTTTGGCGCTGCCCTAGCCTTGTAAATCGGGGGAAGCGTCAAAAAGCAATGGGTGTTGAGAGGAACGCCCACGGAAACACCCATTTCATGTCCCTTTCACCGTAAGTGGTGCGTGAACAGGAGCCATATTTACAAGGCTGCGTTAAGCATCAAAAAGTGGCTTAACAATGCTTTGAAAATATGGAGACGGGCATATCGCCATCTGAATGTCACGAAAAGTGATGTTCTGGGGCGATATCCCCTTGTACATATGCACCTTTATTTCCTCTGTTGTTGCATTTAGTGCTCTAACACATTTCAAGACAAAAACTAAATGTAAACCACCTTACTAATGACCAGTGTTAGGTTAGGGGAATTTTCGAAACATATAATACCTTTTTTTTCTCTACAAATTTAAGTAAATAACAAAAAAACAGTAGCCCAGGGAAATAGGTAAAGAGATAAAAGGAGTAATGGTCGTGCAGCAGGATCAGCTATAGGTGTCTCGATGGCTGTAGAGCTGCTAGGGTATAGATGGGGTTAGGAGTACTAGAGTGCAAACAGCAGGGGTGACCCCTGGGGCGCAGACAGGAGACAAAGTACTAAGGTGTAGGTAGGAGCAGATGTACTCACCCATAGTAAGATTACTGGGCATATGCTGGGGTAGAGCTATTATTGCACAGGCAATAATGAGATAGGGTATAGACAGGGGTAGAAATACTAGGATTTAGGTAGCTGCATATATATTAGATCATAAGTAGGGTTTGTGCTAGTCTATGGGAGGGTACAGGTATCAAGCTTTATGCAAGGGTAGAAGACATACAGCTTGACGCGAACGAGAAAGGAACCAATTTGGATTTAGGAAAAGGGGTGAGGAGAGGATGTGTGAAAAGAGGCGTAGAGGTACAGGCGTAGAGGTACACCCGCAAACAAGACGTTTCTCTCCCAAAAAGGGGAAACAAGAGATATATTGAAAAAAGAAATACAGGGAGATTTTCAACAGAAAGGCTTTCACCAGGGTGGATCTGTGGAATTCATTCACGGCGAAATACGAAAGGAAACCGGTGCTTTGAGTAGATTTCCCCAGAACGTAGGGCCATCTGTGCAAAGCTATTTAGAATTCGCAAACTATGCAAAATCAGAGTGCTATTAGCTTCAAAATGGCTACTATGTATTAAACTCATTTGGCGGGGTGGAAAAAAGGAAAATGTGCTTAGTGAGTGACCCATACAATGTCACAATTAGGATGGGAGCACGCATGTACGTGGTATCCCCTCCTAATTGTGATTTAGTATGGCACGTATCAATGGTTTGCTACCCCATTTTCAGTCGCAACCCATTGATCAGTTACCAACATCTGAAAAGAGGTGCTGATTCACAGGCACAGGGAGCAGGTGACCTCTAGGGACACCTTTGATTTTATGAATGGTGTCGATTATCTTCAGGGGGAGCTGTCATGGGTTCACAGGAGTACTACCATCTCCCCCACCAAAGATTTTGCAAAATGTATTGTTTCTTTTTAAGCAGCGCTGGTTCCTTTAACGGACCTGGGCTGAAAATAATCTTTAATAAATTCCATTTGGGAATGCATACACAAGGATGGTGGTCTACTGTTCTTTGTATGCCACCATCCGTATTTTTGTTCAGATACTGCCAATTGATATTAATTAGGCAGGTTGTTCTGCAACGAGAGATTTTGTGAAGTGACCTATCAGACAGGTAATAAAAAGGTGGTGCAAAATTTGCGATCTCATTTTGAAACCTGTATCTTAATACACTTGTCCACATTTCCTTGCGTATGTTTTCCCCCATTTCTCATGCAACATCATTTACATACAAAAGAAGGATAAAATACAGTTTTCTACACTTTTAAAAAGGGTGAACATGAAACAAAGTCAAAGCACAATCAGTTTACTCCCCTTACGTTTCGATAGATGCATCATAAATAGTGCAAATTGAGATTATATCTTTTTTTTAGAAAATCTCCTTCATTTGGGAATGCTTTTTTCTTTGTTAACATTATCACACATGCACAATGATTCATCAGCAAAAGATTCCATGTTTTTTCCAATTATTTCACAATACATTTACTCCAGTTTGCTCCAGTTTCTGAACTGCTGCAAAAATATGTATGTAATATGGAATTGAGCAAAATATATATGTTGCCTTTCCTATTACCCGGGAAGCAAAAATTAAGCGAAAAAGTATTTCCCCATTTTAGCATCAATGCACATTTTATGTAATCTCGCCCTCAATGGCTAATAATTAGCCAAGACACATGATTGGCATGTATGGAATAATACATCCCCCTGCTGAACATTATAAGGATAGTGCAAGTCACCAAAGAGTTCTGTGACCATTTAGAGGAATGAGATTGTAAGATCGTGGAACACTAAGGTGGCTTTCAATATCCTTTTAACATATGGCAGAGGGTATTTTATTCCTCATAATACATGGTCACATTATCAACCTTCACAAAAAAACTGCATTAATCGTTCCTGTCTTGCTCTTTCATATGAAAGATATGGTATCGTTGTAGACACTAATAATAAATGTAAAATCTGTAGTAGTAAACAAACCAAAAATCAGTGAGTAACATCTTGTAAAAACATAATTGAATCAGTTTAATGCCTGTCAAATATAAAAATATTGTAACTCAATGTATAGAAACATGCAGGGATTCTATCATTCATGTAATACCCAACAGTGTGCAAAAAACAAACACATTGCCATATAACACTGTTTTTGCAGACCTCTGTTTAATAATACACAGAGATCGGAAGAATGAAAAGCCAGTCCTCATATTTGTTGCTTAAACTGAAGCTGTAATTATGTGTAAATGTGACTAGCCTTTCACCTTAGCTGCTTGAAGCTGGCATAATGACGTCACAAATCAGCAACTGTAATAACGGATGTATGACGTTACAACACATACATTTACATCGCGGTACACTACATCGCGGTTTTTACAACGCAAGTCGTTACAACGACTTGCGCTAGATGGCGCTCTAGGACAAGGAATAGGACTTAGGAGTAGTATAATTTACTGTTCCAACTCCAGTCTACGTACAGTAGGGAAGGTGTTGGATAGTAAATTATACTATTCCTTGTCCTAGAGCGCCATCTAGCGCAAGTCGTTGGAACGACTTGCGTTGTAAAAACCGCAATGTAATGGCATCGCGATGTAATCCCCGCGTTATAAACGATGTTTCCCGTAATAACGCATTACAGATGAAGAGCTACACTTCTTTAGTACAGATGAGTAAAGATCCCACAACTTGACTGCAGTAAAGAAACTAGAGATGGGCTTTTATAAAGGGATTGCAAGCTCCCTTATAGTATATGACAAAGGTAGGCAGCATATCAAACTTTGCTTTCAATTGAAAATTCACAAAATGGAAATTCAAAGGCAGAAAACAAATGTTATTTGTTATAAGTGTTTTCTATAACACCAAAGATACTTTCTTGAGTTGATTTCAGAGCACTTTCCTACATTTACCTATAGGTTAATGATGTTGGGTGGTTAGGTGGTACATCTAAATAAGATATATAGGCTATGGTGAGATAGTTATACAACTATTTTACAAAGGGTCTATTTCAGAGTTGCGTAATGATGGAAAATCGTCTGATTTCTGAAGGAAGTGCTAAACTTGGAAGAGAATGTAACACTGGTAATTCCAATAATATGTGGATAGTGTGATGAAGGAAATTCTGCTGAATGCGTTCTCCTCTGAGCTTATCACTTTTGAGAAATTGAGTACATAGTTTGGCTTCTGAATGTAAGGAATATCTTGGATTAGAACTCTGAACTAACAAGTTGTTAGTAGCAACTGTTATTAGAATGTGTGTGAGGCATACTGCAGGTCAAAGCCAGCTGGAGTCTGCCATTGCAAGGGGTTGAACCCCTATTTGGCATTACTGTGTCAGGGAGTCTTGAACCCTCAGTTCAAGGACTCTTTAAATAGTTCAATTTTCATGAATTTTCTAATGAGTTGGTGAGGCTCCACAAAACCTTCATTCAGCACTCTTTTCTTCTCACATGTCATTACAAAAGTTGTAACGTGACTTCAGTATCCAAACCGTGGAGTTACCTAGAGGTTTTTTGATTTGGAAAGTGTGGCTCTTATAAACTTGCTGTAATCCCCACATATACTATAATCACTACTCGTTTTCAGCTGGGTACATTTCAAGTCCCCTATAAGTTGTTCGAGGAAAAAAAGGATCACGGACATCCATCGCCTTCATGTGTCATGAGGAAAAAGTCTTAAAAATAATTTGGGAGAAAATGTCACATCCATCCTGAGTGCCTTCTAGCATGCAAGAAAATGCTGCCAATTTGCAATGGGTCTACGAGTAGTAAAAGCTAAAAACTTAAGTTCAGCAATTGTCGCATACATGAGACTGTATTCACCCCCCACTTTTAATTCCTAGACTTTGCTCCTACTTTCTTAGGCAGAATTGTTATTTTGATTCGGATGTGGTGGTTTTCTGAGTAAGAAACAGTAATAGCATGTCATAATTGGAGATATTGCGCTGTAGTTTATGATTGTTGTTCACTGCTAGGCACAACTTTGTAACTATGTTGTGGAACATATCTATGATATGGAACATACCGAGCAACAAATAACATTAAAATAGAGGGCTCTATATTGCTTGTATCGTCATCTTTTGATGTGCAATAGCATTCATCGTGACAGTTAAAATGCCTAATAAACATATATATTAAAAAAATTCTGATTGTCAATGTTACCCAATGTTACCAATACGCTATGTGAGCTTTGATCAATTAGAGGCAGTCAACCACCATAATTAAATGGAAATAATTTTTTTCCAATCCTTTTTAACTTAACATTTTTGTGACTTTCATCCAATCCTTGTACAACAAAAACTTTTACATTGAAATTGTGTAATTAAGGACTAGTTATACATTAAATTAGCATTACCACGCTAATGTATCTTAATTCATTCCCTCATTCGTGAAGAGCAATTATTCTACTTGATTTCAATTATGGCAAGCTTTCTGCCATGAAAATAGCATGCCAAGCGATAATTATTTATAATTGGCTTTGCCTCAAAAGTAGATACTAGAGAATGGTAACTAAATACATTAGTCGCTTATGCAACTGGAAATGCATTACCGTTAGACTTTTAGGGCACAAAGTCTGCAATGTGCAATTTGTACACTTGCCAAAGATGTAAATCCTGAAAGTTTAACTATTTATTGTGGAATAAAAAAGACTGAGAAACGTACAAGTCTGTTGTGCTGCAAAAAAAGATTGCACACATATATATATTCACTTAAAAAACCATAGGTTTCACACATGTTATAGTTAGCTGGACATTTCACTCGTAAAAAAACAATGAAATTCCCCCGTTATAGTTAGTGCAGGCAACTATAACTCACGCGACCGCAATCCTCTGCTGATGACGTCAGATATTACATCACTGTATTTAGACACTTATTTACCCATGTCTTCTTCCATTAATATTTAGCTATACATATATTACAAATATTTATTTTTCATAAAGACACATATGTCATCAGTGATGTAATATCTGACGTCATCAGCAGAGGATTGCGGTGGCGTGAGTTATAGTTGCCTGCACTAACTATAACGGGGGAATTTCATTGGTTTTTTACGAGTGAAATGTCCAGCTAACTATAACATGTGTGAAACCTATGGTTTTTTAGGTGAATTTGCAAGGTTTTTTAAATGCTAATTCGTAACTATAACGTGTGTGAAACCTATGGTTTTTTCAGTGAATTTGTACGTTTTTTAAAATGCTAACAATTTATTTATTTATTTTAAATCGCGAGGTGCGCGCACCCTGCGCGCACGGTGCGCTTCGCACACCGGGCGCCGGTTCGCCGTGCGTGCCATGCGCGCAGGGTGCACGCACCTCGCGATTTAAAAAAAAAATAAACATTTTTTTTCTCCCTTGGGGGTCCTTCTGTGACCCCCTGACCAAGGCTAGGGGGTCAGGAACTGTCCACTCTGCCCCCTTTTCACGTTCTCCACCTTTTTTTCCCAACCCCTCAGACTGCGAGAGACAAAATGGCGGCCGACACTTCCTGGTTTCGACCGATTCGAATGTTTACCGACATCTAACAACCAATCAGAATTGCGCTCGCGCACGGCAGGGTGCGCGCACGGTGCGCGCGTATAGATATTGATATGCTTTTAAATGCTATTTTCTCAGGAAATACTGAACAGATTTATACCAGACCTGCAAAAGGCACTTCCTTGACCTTATGGCTACCTCTCTGCCAAATTTCACGTAATTCTGTTCAGCCGTTCGGGCTGTAGCTGCGACTAAAGATCCTATGGGAAAATGCATGGGGAAAACGTGTTTTGGGACCCCCCCTTTTTCTCGGCCCCCGCTTGACGAATCACCCCGAGATTTTCAGGGTAGGAGCTGAGCGGAGCGCCCCATTAGTTTTGAAAATTTCGCGAGAATTCGTCAACCGGCACCAAAGTTATTCAAAATAGAATTTTGAGATTTCCTATGGAAACTAGGTTGTAACTATAACTATCTACTGGCGACCACCAGTAGATAATATATGTATATATTTTCACAGAAAAAGAAAGGTAAACGTAACTTTAAAGCTAGGGGAAATTGTCAGTAGCAACATTAACGTTTTGAGCTAAAAAAAAACATACATTTATCAGTTATAGTTAGCAGAGCTAACTTTAACTAGTGCCTCCGTCATGCATTGCTTATGACCTCACATGTGACATCACTCATGACATGTTCTATGACATAATTTCTGACATCACTGATTTCGCCAATGACGTTTCATGACATCAGCCAATCCCCCACATACAGCGAACCCCACGCAGTTCACAGCCTTCGGCCATATGCAGTTGGCCATAATACCTGCCCTGTGGAAAGGCAGCCAATCCCACACTGCACAGGGCCTTTTGTCATGCATGGTTGGCGGTCAGGCCCTGTGGCCAAAAGCCTGTATGCAGCCAACCGCACCCAGAGCACAAACTTTGGCCATGCGCAGTTGGGGGTTGCCACAGGGCCACCCCGCCAAACGCGGCTAATCCCACACTGCAGTAGGTGATTAGCTATAGGGCCTCGACCTGGGGACCTCATCAACCAGGGTCTTTCTTATTTGAAGGGAAGGGGGGGCATGCAATCCCTCTCCTCAATCCCTTTCGATCCCTGGGGACTCCATCTCCTACGGCCGTATATTAAAGTTAAAAGGGGAGGGGTGCCATGCGGCCTTCCTCCCCGAGCATTTTTAGACACCGGGGAATCCATCCCCCAGGGTCATACATACATTTTAAAAGAGGAAGGGGCCATGCGGCCACCCTCCTCAAACCTTGTAAGGCCATGAGGACCCTTGCCCCCGGGTCCACTTATTTAAATAAAGGGGGTGGGGGGGCGCGCTGCCCCTCTCCCCAAGTCTTGTTAGGCCCTGGTGACCCCATCCCTCAGTGCCACTTCTAAAAATAAAGGGTAGGGGAGGGCCATGCCCCCTACCCGAGCTGTTATCAGCCCTGGGAATCCACCCCCCTGGGTCCACTTATTTGAATAAAGGGAAGGGGGCCACACAGCCCCTTCCCGGAGCCCCTTTACGCCCTGGGGCCCATCCCCAAGGGCTGTACACATATCTAAAAAAGGAGAGGAGAGCCATGCAGCCCCACTCTCCCAGCCTCTTTAGGCCCTGGGAACTCCATCCCCCAGGACTGTGTATTTTGTTGAGGGGACGGGCGGCTTGGCCCACCTCCTCAAGCTGTCGTCAGCCCCGGGAACCCCACCCCCTGGGGTCACTTATTTAAATTAAGGGGAGAGAGGTGCATGGCCCCCCTCCCTGAGCTTTGTTAGGTCTTGGGAACCAAACCCCCAGGGCCACTCTTTCAAATAAAAGGGAGGGGGCATGGGTGGTCCACTCCCTGTGCCGATTTCAGGCCCAGGGACCCCATCACCGTGGCCACTTATTTAAATTAAGGGTCAGGGGGGCACATGGCCTAACTTCCCAAGCCTTGCTAAGCCCTAGAGACCTCAGAGGCAGATAAATAGCGGATACATAATACATTCTATATTATAAAAGATGATATTAGAGAAGACGGGAACTGTGGAAATCCACATTTGAGAATTTATATGCTCCTCAAGAACCCTGTTCATTTTAAATTGTACATTTCTCTTGAAGACAATGCCATTATAGAAAACCTGCTGACAAGCTTTAGATTAGGCATGGCTTCCCTCCTTATAGCAGGCTCAAGTGAAATAGACTTTTGCTTATGCCTCTGTTTGGTATTGTGATGGACTACCCCAAGAAAATGCTATGCACTTTTTATTGTTTTGGAGATTTTACGAGTGTTTTGCTGAAAAATTGCAAAACACTTGTCAGTCATGGGGGCATATTATCAAGAACGGCGTTAAAATGATAGCCGCTTTAGCAATAATGGGCTTGATAATATGCCCTTGAGAATTCCAATAGACGCCCAGGTTCACACCAGAACATGGGCTTCTATTGGAATTCTCAATGGAATATTATCAAGCCCATTATCGCCGCTTTAGCGATAATTTTAACGCCGTTCTTGATAATGTGTCCCATAGTTTTATCTGGTTTGGGTATTCTAGAAGTACATTTTTTGCATTTTATTATGGTACGAGATCCTTCCTAGTGCTATGCTTTAGGACAATGGCTGTCTTCACAAGTCACTGTTAGAAAACTGAAGCTTAACTCCGGGACAAGCTTTGTGAGCTCCTCTAGATTCCATTTGATGTGAGCTAGGTGCAATATATTTTGTTTTGTGGTAACTGTCTACTGCGTCTTCTTTTTACTGTGCTTCAGAGTTGCACGTATGAATCCTTGCTTTACTTGCAAGATTTGATTCATGTTTTATTAACTTTCAAAATGAATTAGTCAATAGATGAAATGGCTTGACAAACGTACTAAAAGAATTAATGAGATAAGCTTCTGTGGAAATGCATGTTTCTTATTTTATTAAAATTGATTTGGCACACAAAGAGCGCGCTGTGGTCCTTGCCTCTTATAAAGTGACGAAGGCACCCTTTCTATTTTCAATTGGGATTATGTCATAGAACCTATGTTAGCCGGCCACAGCAGTAGTGACATACACTAAGATATTCAATGTCCACTTTTATCTTTCTCAGCTTTCCATTTTCATACATCTCATTTTTAAGGTTTGCACTATAGACAAGTAGACAGAAGGTACCTTCCATGCCCACATTTCCTTCCCACATTATCAAAGCTTCTTTATGATGCTGGTGTTCAAACGGTGATGCTCTTTGCATCAGCAGAGGTCATGAGTATAATTAGAGGAGGCAAATGAATGAGCAGGTTCCCTTTGGGTAATGGCAATGCAGCTAAGATGCAATGCTCTCCACTACAATAAAAGGACGTCTTTGTTTTATTGAATTCCCATGTAAGCATAGAGCCATCAAGTGTATAGAAAAAACACTGTTCTCTCTAATCAGTTCTGCCTCATTAACAATGAACGTTACACAAACACAAGGGAAACCCAAGGATGTATAGGGACCAAGGGTAGTATTGTGTTATAAGGAACAAAGGTCCTTTGTCATTGATGGAGTAAGTAATACACCAGGGGACATAAACGATGCCCTGGTTGAATCCATTCAACTCTTTCAAATAGTATTTATTGATAAGTACAATTAAAGTAGCCTTGTTGGGGTGGCTACCCCAACGAGGCACAAAACACAGGTGTAAAGAAACACATTGGCCAAAAGTGAGTGGAACAGAAAAATTCACAATTTCAAAGTCTCAATTCCATACAACAAAACACTACTGCGCCCATAATCAATTACACATAGGTAGTAGGGTCAAAGTGTTTAGGTCGACAACGTGTTTTGCTGTATGGGATTGTGACTTTGAAATTTTTCTGTGCCACTCACTTTTGGCCTGTATGTTTCTTGACATCTGTGTTGTGTGCCCCATAGGGGTAGCCACCCCTACAAGACTATTTTAATTGTACTTATCAATAAATACTATTTAAACAGTTGAATCGATTCAACCTGGGCATCGTTTGTGTCCCAGAGTGTATTACTAACTCTATCAATGATTAGTGACCATTGTTCTTTATACCATTAACAATGAACAAGAGTTCAACATTCTATAACATTTCTATGTTTGATAATGTCTGCTTTAGCATCCAGATGTATTGCAACATCACTCACTGGATGTCCCATTTAAGAAAGAGGTGCTGCTACCCTCATAATCTGTGCAATAGCCAGCCAGGTGATAGTTACACAGATGCTTGGGGCTAACATATTCTAGAGTACAACATTTCTGTGTTATCCTCTTCAGTGACTCAGAAGCTATATGTCTCAACATCTATGGTTGGGGCGAGGTGGTGTGTTTCATAAGCGTCAGATAAGCATCAAATGTAACTTGAGACTAGGAACATGCTAAAAGTAAGCCACTGTTGTCCCTACAGAATTAACGGATTGAGAAAAAGAGGGTGTTTGCACCATTTGCTGTAAGCACTGAAAATCCAAGTATGCTAGAGCATTACTAATGCTTGAATGGAACAACTCTAGGAGGCCATTGGAACTGGAACCCACCCCCACAGATCAAGACCACTCCCACATCCACTGGATCATCCTAGACAGTGAACTCTCCATGAAATGTCAGGTCAATGCAGTCTCCTCAGCATGCTTCCACACACGCCGCATGCTCTGCAAAATCTTCAAGCGGCTCCCCATCACCTCCAGGATGACGGTAACGCATGCCCTCATTACCAGCTGACTGGACTATGGCAATGCACTCTATGTAGGCACCACCACTGCACTCATGCAAAGACTCCAGATGAGCCAGAATGCAGTCGCCAGACAGATCCTCAATCGCCCCGAGAGAACCCACATCTCCCAGCACCTGAAATACCTCCACAGGCTCCTGCTGCATAAGAGACGCCATTTCAAGATCCTGGCTCATGCCTACAAAGCCCTCCATGACCAAGGACCGGCCTACTTTAACCCCAATCTGCACTTCCACTATCCTCCCCGGAATCTTCGCTCCGCACACCTCGCCCTTGTGCAGATCTCTCTTGTGCAAAGCTACCGTGCCAGAGGACAAAGCCTGGGACACCCTTCCCTCCACCTCCACATCTCACACTCACTGAACAACTTCAGGAAGGGGCTCAAGACCTGGCTCTTTGAATGAGACCTACAGCAAGCACCTGGATACCCTCTCGGGTGAAGAGCTGCACTTTCCAAATAGTGATTGATTGATTGACTAATCTTGCTGAATAGTGAATGGCACGCATAGGTTAAATGAAGTAAAGTCATTTCCTGGACATGTGGCACAGAAGTTGCTGTGGGAATCGTAATGTAGGTGTAATGATCTTACCCGGTCAAAGTTCTGCAGGGACGCCAAGGAACACCAGCTGTAGATGTAGAGAAGTCCCAACCTTCTACCCCAACCTAGTGCCTCTATCAATCCCTAGAGCGCATAGGTAGTGGCGGAAAGAGGGGAAACAAAACAAGGATAGAGGGGAAAAGAAACTCAGGAGCTGCTGTCCTCTTCCTTCTACTGTGTCTGTGGAACTGTGTCTGTGTCCGTGAAACAGTGTTTCTGCAAAAGGGTTAAAAAGAACAATATAAGTAGCCCTAGCACACCTACGATAACCCTAGTAGAAAACCCCTATGTAGCTTCTCTCCCTTGGTTACCTAAATGCTAGAAGCCTGCAAATATCTATAGGGTTGCACAGGATAACAGAAGATGTCAGGAAAGCGGAAGCTAGTAATCCCCCTTTCTTGCTGTAGTGTTCACGTATCGTCCCTATAACAGAAAAAGAAACAATAGCCTGAGTCTACCAAAGGAAACTCTTAAGAACCCCCATACCCCTTTACCACTTATCTTACAAGGGGAATCCGGACGCCATCACAGTAAGGGGAATCTCACAAGATTGTGCAGAGGTGTCTTCAGCCAGTTTCCAGACGAGGCAGCAGGGGAAGACGAAGAGTAGTTCAGGATGGAGGACTGGGAGAAAACTGGAGTAAGCTAGACCGGAACCCACCTCCGGGATAACTGGTAGGTCAGCAGCTGTAATCCGGGTGGGAAGGAGACAGGGCAGAGACACCCGGCGGCCCGCGGGACGAAATCCGGCAAGGCGGGCGGAGCGCTCTGACCCTCGCGAACCAGGAAATCCTAAACCGGAAGAACCAAGTCCAGCCGTGCCTTACCGAGAGAACCAACAAAAAGCGGACTGAAGTACAGAAAAAGAAGCAGAGCTCTGTCAAAGAGAGAAGCCTCTCATGGGTACGCCCAACAAACGAACGTACTAACGGCCACACACGATGTGATCCGTACTGCGAGGAAGTCCAATACTACGAAACGCGCAATCCAAGGGAAACAGGAAACAGGAAGTCCAACGAACAGCCTGCGGGGCAACACTAGAACGTGAAGCCCCGAGACTACCGGACGTTAGGCTTTTCTACTGGCTGGACGCTATCACGCATGCGCGATAGCTGGACGCGGTGGGAGATTCGCTAGCGGCGTCGTGCGTCTGTTCCCGGCAATCATGACAGTACACCCCCCCAACACTCCCCCCACGGGTTTGGGCTTGTGAGGATGTCTTCGGTGGAACAAACGTATCAATCTGGGAGCATGCACCTGACTGGCTGGTTCCCATGTGCGTTCTTCTATTCCATACCCTTTCCACTGTATCAAATATTTTAAATGGCGTCTACTCCGTCGAGAGTCAATAATGGATTCCACTTCGTATTCTTCCTCTCCGTTAACCAACACCGGAGCAGGGTGAGTAGGAAGACGAGTGCCGGGTTCCACAGGTTTGATCAGTGAGACATGAAAAACGGGGTGTACTTTGATAGTCTCAGGGAGTTTTAGTTCCATCGCCACCGGATTTATGACTCTAGAGATTGGGTAGGGTCCAAGGAACTTGGGTTTGAATTTACAAGACCCCCTCAATGGAATGTATTTGGCGGATAACCATACCTCATCCCCCTCCTTATACTTCGGTTCTGTCTGTCTATGTCGATCTGCTCCCTTCTTGTAAGCTGCCTTTGCTTGGTCTAAATTGATCTGTGTCAGCTGATGCATGTGTTGGATATCGTGAATGAACTCACTAACTGCAGGTGCGTTGCAAGATGATAGAATCGCAGAGAGAATAAAGCTTTAGGATGGAAACCATACGAACAAAAGAAGGGTGTGTATTTCGTGGATGCATGTTGGCTGTTATTGTATGCGAATTCAGCCACCCACACCATCTTATCCCAATCGCTGTGTGAGTGTAAGGACTGACTCCGCACGTACTGTTCAAAACACTGATTGACCCTCTCGGTCTGCCCGTCTGTCTGTGGATGGTGACTAGATGACAGTCTCACATCAATTTGTAGTAAGGAGCATAGCTGTCGCCAAAATCGGGAAACAAACTGGGCGCCTCTGTCTGAAATTACCACCGAGGAGAATCCGTGTAACCTAACCACATGCTGTAAGAAAACAGTGGCAAGTTCCGCTGCAGTGGGTAATCCCTTTAGGGGGATGAAGTGAGCAGTCTTCGTGAACAAGTCCACTTCTACCAACAGCGTGTTATGGCCCCTGGAAGTAGGTGGGAGTTCTACAATGAAATCTAAAGACACAGTGTGCCAGGGAAGAGGAGGAGTGGGTAATGGTTGGAGCAACCCCGCGGGGTTTTGATGAGATACTTTGCTTTGGGCACATACATGACACGTCTTGACGTATTGCTCAGCATCTTTTCCTAATGTTGACCACCAAAACCGGCGTCGTACATTGTCTATAGTTTTCTTAATTCCGGGATGACCTGCCAAAGGATGAGTATGGCACCACTCTAAAGCTTGTTTCTGCAGGTCTAGGGTAGTAAGGACTATTCCTCCTTGTACATACGCAACACCATCCCTACTCTCATGTTCTGCTTCCTTAATCAGTTCCTGCCCCTTTTCACTTTGTTGTTCCTTCAATACTTCCATGAGGAATTCTTCTTCAGATAACACTCCTATGATCTTGTCTGGCGGGATGATTAGGGGAGGTTCCACCCGCTCTTCTTGTACCTCGAACCCTAATCGAGACATGGCATCGGCCTTGCCGTTCTTTCTACCCGCACGGTATTGTATTGTGAAGTCGTACTCACTAAAGAACTGGGCCCAACGGAGCTGTCTCATGGATAAGGCTTTAGCTGATTTTAAGAATTGCAGATTATGGTGATCCGTATACACAGTCACCGTATATTTGGTTCCCAGCAGATATTGTCGCCATTCTTCAAAAGCCTTTTTAATGGCCAATAACTCCTTGTCTCCCACAGCATAATTCACTTCCGCTGGGTTTAATTTGTGTGAAAAAAAGGCTACTGGATGCAATTCTCCGGTGGTTTTATCCGCTTGTGACAGTACCCCACCTACTGCGACTTGAGAAGCGTCCGCTTCCAACACAAAGGGATAACTCGGGTCTGGGTGTTGGAGTACTGGGGCTTGGGTGAATGCCTCCTTTAAGGTTCGAAACGCTTTATCGGCTTCAGCTGACCACATGAACGGAATACCCTTCCTGAGCAACCGCGTGATAGGTGCCACTAATCCTGAAAAGCCATCGATAAAGCGCCGATAAAAATTGGCAAAACCAATGAAGCTTTGAATCTCTTTGACCTTTTGGGGAGCAGGCCACTGAGAAATGGCCTCCACCTTCTGTGGATCCATACGTATCCCCTGTGGAGAGATAATAAACCCCAAAAAGGGAACCGACTGTACATGAAACGTACACTTTTCCAACTTACAGTACAGCTGGTTGTCCTGCAGGCGCTTCAAAACCTGCCTTACATGTGGTATGTGTTCTTGTAGTGACTTCGAATATATCAACAAATCGTCGATATAGGCAATCACAAAGATGTCCAACAAGTCCTTTAACACTTCATTTATAAAGAACTGAAAAGCAGAGGGCGCATTACAAAGCCCAAAGGGCATTACCAAATATTCACAAAGTCCATACTTGGTACAAAAAGCCGTCTTCCACTCATCTCCCTCCACTACCCGTACCAAATGGTACGCCCCCCGTAAGTCCAATTTTGTGAACACACGGGCATCCTTTACTCTATCTAGGAGAGAGGAGATGAGTGGAAGAGGGTACCTGTTCTTTATGGTTATCTTGTTTAAGGCCCTGTAATCTATGCAACAGCGTAGACCCCCTTCCCGCTTAGGGATAAAGAACAGAGATGAAGAAGCAGGGGATTTGGAGGGACGAATAAACCCTAACGATAGCATGTTGTCAAGATATTCACGTAGATAAAGGTTTTCCTTTTCAGTCAGGGAGTAGACTCGACTGAATGGTATCTTGGCTCCTGCTTGGAGATTGATACGACAGTCGAAGGGTCTGTGAGGCGGTAAGGAAGTAGCTTCCTTAGGGTCAAAAATGGAGCTTAAGTCTTGATACACCTCAGGCAACACTTCTTCCCTCTCTGTAATCACAACATCTTTGTTTTGACTGACAGCTAGGGTATGTGCTTTGCAGCACTCTGGTCGGAACTGTAAAGTGGCCTTATGCCAATCTATGAGGGGATTGTGCTTCCTTAACCAGGGTAGGCCGAGAAGAACAGGAAACTGCGGAGACTGGATTAGATCGAATTCAACCTGCTCAACATGATTAGGTTCTAGGAGTACTTTGACGGATTCGGTCTAATGTGTGATGGGTCCTGATTTTAATACACTCCCGTCTATGGTGGTGACTGTCTCTCCGTACCCTTTGTCTTGTGTTTGAATGTGATGTTCCTGAGCCCATGTCTTATCCATAAAGTTCCCCGAAGCCCCTGAATCCAGCATAATTTGAGCCTTAACCTTTCCCTGTTTCCAAAACAAGTCAGCCGGGACAAAGAAATGACCAGAAGAAGTCGCTATGGGGTCGGAAGAAGAGACACTCAATCCAGAATACCCCGAAGTCCTTGTCTCACAGGTCTCCGGGCTTCCTAGTTTTCCGACTTCTTGGGTGACCCAGGCTTGGTAGGACAGGATCTCAAGAAATGTCCCGCCTTGCCACAATACAGACACAACCTGTTTTCTCTCCGTCGGCGTCTCTCTTCTGGGTCAGAGGTCCTCTCACAATACCAATCTGCATCGGCTCTGCTTCCTCTACTGTAGAGGGGAAGTCAGGTTTTTTCTCCCTTATCGTCACCACCCGAACCTCTGTCTTTCCTCTCTCTTTCTTACATTCCTGTAAATGATGGTCGATTTGAACTACAAGATCAATGAGGTCTTTACAGGAACGGGGAAGGTCCACTATGTGTGACAAGGCGTCCTTGATCTCATCTCTAAGACCTCTATAAAACAGAGTACCACGTTTTTCCTCGGGCCAACCTGCCTCAACTACTAACCGCTGAAAGGAAGTGATGTAGGTGGCAATCTCATTGGTCCCTTGCTTCAAGGAGAGCAAATCCGTATCTGCAGAGAGCGTATACGTATGCTTATCAAATAACTTCTTGAATTCGTCCTTGAAAGCCCCATAGTTCTGTAAAAGAGGGTCATCCCTTTCTATTAACGGAATCGCCCAATTGGCAGCAGACCCCCCTAAGTACGATATCAAGAAGGCCACCTTAGCCTGATCAGTGGGAAAACAGGGAGCTTTGCAAGTGAAATGCAATTGACACTGACTAATGAACGTGGAAAACTTGGAGGAATCGCCAGTAAACCTCTCAGGCGGGGCAAGAGGGATTGATGGAGGAGTAGTGACCTGTATTACTGAAGCGGAGTCCCTAGAACTGCCTTCCCCATGTCTCTCCCTTTGTATAGAATTCACCCTTGATGCCAATGCCTGGGTTTCTGCCTGGAGATTCCCAATCATGTTGGCGAGATCCGCCAACGTCACCTGTTGTAGTTCCATGACGCCTGGGCAGAACACACCACGTGGGCTTCGCGTTCTGTAATGATCTTACCCGGTCAAAGTTCTGCAGGGACGCCAAGGAACACCAGCTGTAGATGTAGAGAAGTCCCAACCTTCTACCCCAACCTAGTGCCTCTATCAATCCTTAGAGCGCATAGGTAGTGGCGGAAAGAGGGGAAACAAAACAAGGATAGAGGGGAAAAGAAACTCAGGAGCTGCTGTCCTCTTCCTTCTACTGTGTCTGTGGAACTGTGTCTGTGTCCGTGAAACAGTGTTTCTGCAAAAGGGTAAAAAAGAACAATATAAGTAGCCCTAGCACACCTACGATAACCCTAGTAGAAAACCCCTATGTAGCTTCTCTCCCTTGGTTACCTAAATGCTAGAAGCCTGCAAATATCTATAGGGTTGCACAGGATAACAGAAGATGTCAGGAAAGCGGAAGCTAGTAATCCCCCTTTCTTGCTGTAGTGTTCACGTATCGTCCCTATAACAGAAAAAGAAACAATAGCCTGAGTCTACCAAAGGAAACTCTTAAGAACCCCCATACCCCTTTACCACTTATCTTACAAGGGGAATCCGGAGGCCATCACAGTAAGAGGAATCTCACAAGATTGTGCAGAGGTGTCTTCAGCCAGTTTCCAGACGAGGCAGCAGGGGAAGACGAAGAGTAGTTCAGGATGGAGGACTGGGAGAAAACTGGAGTAAGCTAGACCGGAACCCACCTCCGGGATAACTGGTAGGTCAGCAGCTGTAATCCGGGTGGGAAGGAGACAGGGCAGAGACACCCGGCCGGCCCGCGGGACGAAATCCGGCAAGGCGGGCGGAGCGCTCTGACCCTCGCGAACCAGGAAATCGTAAACCGGAAGAACCAAGTCCAGCCGTGCCTTACCGAGGGAACCAACAAAAAGCGGACTGAAGTACGGAAAAAGAAACAGAGCTCTGTCAAAGAGAGAAGCCTCTCATGGGTACGCCCAACAAACGAACGTACTAACGGCCACACACGATGTGATCCGTACCGCGAGGAAGTCCAATACTACGAAACGCGCAATCCAAGGGAAACAGGAAACAGGAAGTCCAACGAACAGCCTGCGGTGCAACACTAGAACGCGAAGCCCCGAGACTACCGGACGTTAGGCTTTTCTACTGGCTGGACGCTATCGCGCATGCGCGATAGCTAGACGCGGTGGGAGATTCGCTAGCGGCGTCGTGCCTCTGTTCCCGGCAATCATGACAGTAGGTGAAGAAGGAATAAACCTTCTCTGCCCTTATAATATTTAAAAAAATAAACACCATCACCAAAAGTATGTTTATGCTTTTTTACACTTACAGTATTAAATGCATAGTTTTCAGAGTTAGAAGATAACTAAATGTGGTCCTCAGTTTGAAGTGAGTGAAACTAATAATTTCATGTGAGAAATACTTCTTCAATTTTGTGTGAATTTGAGATCATGCACAGTTTACTATACAGGTGAGAAAAATAATTAAAAACGTGTTGAACAAAATAATCGAAAACGCTTCAAAAGCAACGAATCAACATTACGGAGGGCCAAAGATGAAATTCGGGTCATATAAACAAGACACTCTGTTTCTGAATAACTAAGAGAAGCTCTACATACAAGGGCACTCTTCACTTTTTTATTTGATTAACCACCAGCTGAACTCTGTACAGTATCATATAAAAAGTCTTGAAAATTATTCAATAACCTATCCTATAGTTGGAATGCTTGTGTTTCCTTTCTACATTTAGGCCATGTTCCGAATGTGCTTTGTTAATCATTACTAATCAATAGAAAAAGTACCAATGAGGTAAAGATCTGTAGACACCTCGAGAGGCTTTGAACAACATTTCCGTTACAGCTACATCACACTCATTTGGTCATCCTAATGTACCATAGAACCACGAACTATGTGACTCCCCATTTCTTATACATTAATGAATCTATATGAAAGGCTCCCTGTTACAGTCCCTACTGAAATTAAATCCTCAGCTGTTGTAGAGGAAAACCACAAGGATTTGAAACTCATAAAAGTGTAAAAGGCTATCTAAAATTAATTTTGACTATGGGAAGCAAGAAAAGATAAACAAAACAAATCCACGTATACTTACCAATCTAATTTTTTCTAAAAAGTACAATATTACTCCATCAAAGGCTATGCGCTTTTTCTTAGAATACCAAAAAGGGAAAGATCACGTGACTGTTATTGTCCTCCAAGGCGGAACCTAATGTACCATGATGGTGAAGAGCTTGACACACTAAGGGCCTGATTACAAGTTTGGCACCCCGCTCCAGGACCTCAAACCTGACTGCCGCCCACCAGATTATGAGTAATTTAGTGGTCTGGTGGGCAGTCCTTTGGCGTTCCCACAGCAGTGCCTATTAAATAGGCACCACAATGGGACCACAATGGGAGCGCCAAGCCCGTTCCTGCAAGGCTGTGCAGGAAAGGGGGTTACTGCACAGAGGAGGGCACAACATGTGCCCAACTGCATGGCCCCCTTTGCTTCCTCACTGCCACATTTTTCATAGCGGCCTCACCGCCATGAAAACTGTGGTGGTGAGGAACCTCCTAATATGTTCAGTGTTGCGGCACCACCAGCATATTAGGGCTTCTGACCACTGCGCCACTGCAGCAGGATCCATGTTCCCCGGCAGTTGCGGCAGTCCTCTGTCAGTCCCACCGCCGTATTTGTAATATGCAGGGTGGACTGCCAATCTGGCCAGGGACTGCCACCACGGGTTCAGCGGAACTCGTAATTAGGCCCTTAGTACTCTTTGTCTTTAAATCAGCTTTTGCATTCAAGACATGTGGCTGGTAATATATCATGTCTACAAGTGTTGGTAACATACGTGAAGTAGGATTAGAAAGCACTACTAGCCGAATTCAAAGCAAACTCAACAAGTGAGCAAACTAACTGCTCGCATGCACCTCATTAAGCGCCACAATGCCTAATCATCGGGTGATTTAGCCTCTCTTACCCTGTCAATGGTTAATACTTAATTGCAGCCCCAGCAGAGCAAACATGTTGAAGACTTACCACTGATGTTCAATCAGCATTTAAAATAGCATTAGCTGGACTTACCTTAGAGCTGTCCTCTTTCTTAATAGCGGAAATATTGTGTGTCAAACAAACACTTTTGCTCGTTGCATTGTGTGTGTGCGCCAACTTTCCCAGCAAGTTGTCAACTGTAATGCACGAAAGTGTTCATTTTTTTCCTATTTCTGCAAATTAATACACCATACTGTTCTTTAAAACAATATTGTACACACTGCAATTTCAATGCACTGCTGTTAATTTCAGTGCACTTTAACTGCACCAATTGCACCTAAATTGATCTAATTTCATTCAGAAAGAGGAAGATTTTCTTGGGACAAGCCAACTATGTGCCTATTGGGAGAGAGTATACACTCTGTCACTATAGTAACAGGTGATTGTTCATTTTACAGACCTATCTCTGGTCTATCCTGTGTTTCTAAGGTACTGTAAACAGTTGTCACCAGCTAGCTCTCTCCTCATCATGAATCAACCTACCACCTTGGCAACATCCAGTCAGACCTCAGACTCTAATAGGGAAATGAATCAATAACACTACATATGAGGAAATAATCAAAACCATGGACAATGGCCCACCTCATTTTCAGAACAAGCATTTGCAATGCAATAGGTCTCGCATTTATGCGAGTTTGAGCTATTCACATTGCAAATAACAATGCCTTTTATTTTTGTTTTCGTTTTTTAAAACTTAAATAAAAGGCATTCTCATTTACAATGCCAATAGCTTAAACTTGTGTAAATGCAAGACCTATTGCATTGCAAATGCTTGTTCTAGACAGGTCATGGCAATGTAACCAATAGGCGCCCAGCATGCAGGATGGGCCGGGCTCTGAGAAACAGGCTCAGCCCTGACTGGGAAGGGCTAACAAAACACAAACATCACTGACAGGAGTCGACGCTCGAGCAAGTGTATCTGTTCCTCCTAACAAAAAACAGTCAGATCATGATCTGATGGTTATTGAAAAATAAAAGGGTTGTCTGCGCTGGGAAATAAAGTTCAAATGTTTCCCGTACCGGCTTCCTCTCGAGAAGAGCCTGTAGTGGAGACGGAGTTCCATGTACACACATTGCTATGTTAGCATAAGCGCCTTAGATGTAAAACACCATCTTGCCACTTTGCTGCTTTTGCACACGACACTGCAGGTAGCTGTTATTACAAGAAAAACTGCTTGCTTGCTTTTTCTTTACATGAGAACGGTCTGTTGTTCACATCCCTAGACGTGCACCGCGACCTTAGTCTGAACACTGTGTGCAGAAGCCGTCAAGCTCAAATAACAATGTACGCTTTTGAATTCAGATTGATCGGCCCACGCTCTAGCCATAACACGCACACAGCTACAAATAGCTGAAACTCGGGTGCCTTTAATATTGCATTTGCATGCATGATTCAGACACTTGGAGAAAACCTTTTCCAGAAACAGAGCAGAGCTGATCCTGTGATGTGATTCACCTAAGCTGATATTTACGGTATGGGGTTCCCCATTCGAGCCTAGAGACCTTCTATTAGTTTCATAAAACTAGCTTACTAGCGAAGGGAGGGTGGTTGTATTCCACTATCATTTGTAATATGATTTCTCCCTTCATTTTCTATGGTATTGTAACAATGCTGATGGTTTTGTTTTTAATCATTTGTCTGCTTATGTTAGCCAAAGTACTGCACCTTAGAGCACGTAGTTAAAAATAAACATTTTAAACTTTGCTGTGTCTCTGATTACTCTTGTTGGGTGTTTCTAATTCCCACCATTCCTGAAAGTACTATAAGTCGCTTGTTCTGGGTTGTCTAATCATTAGTAGCTTCGAGATGATACGGAGAACGAATGAGACACTGATGCTAGTCGGATAGGGGTTCTGGGTACTGAGGTGAGTTTGTGGTACACCACAATTCACTGAGGTCCTGGTTTCCTGCGCATAGTTCTGTGCATGAGCAGAATCCCTGCAACAAGCCCAGATTGCTCCTCGCAAAGCAATATATTTCGCTAACTTCCTATGTAATCGAGTTTGCCCGAGAAGTGTTGGTAATGCCAGTTAAAAAAAAATAGTACAACAAAGAGTCGGCTGAGTGCACTACAACACCGACAATACCTCATTAAAGCTGTGCACGCAATACTACTAGCCACAGCTTGTGACAACGCCTCCATGTTTTAAGTTACGGGTTCGTCCATGAGGGGCCGGTCCTGGTTTTTGTCGTTGACCCCAAAAGGCGTTTTATTTATTCACTGCTCGACTCTAGGTCACCTCTGGTCATGAGCGTAGCAGCGCACCACTAGCCTGTGTGCTCATTCGAGCAGCAGCTGTGTGTACAGTATGACAGCCCGGCTGGTGCTGGGTGATAGAGAGGATGCTGGGGAGGGATGGATGCAGCCTCTTCCTGTTATAGGACCAGGCTCTGCCGCGCTCATGGAAGCTATGGCCGGCTCCAGGAGCTGCAGCGGACCCTGACGCAGAGCTGGCCCGTGGAGCTCAACCCACCCCCGCCCGGCGTCCGGGGCAGCTGTCACTACAGTCCTGTGTGCTCCAAAGCCAGGCCTCGGCTTGGGGGCTTTCCCTCCCTCTGTCCTCCTCGTGGTCTGCCCTCACAGGCAGGCTCCCTTACCAGAGGGTTGGTCCCACGCAGGCCATGGCGGTGCTCTCTATCTCCTGTAGGATCCGTTCGTGATGGGTGATGATCTCCAGGCTGTCACTCTCTGCCAGGGCCGCCATCTTGCGCGCTGCTCTGTGGCACGGGCCGTAGGTTGCTGCCTGGCAGCGGGAGCCGTGCGCCGTGGCCGGGAGTGGGCCCTGTGCTGTGCCTTCGTAACCCAATGCGCTGCCGGGGGTTGGCCGTGGCAGGTGAGCGCAGCCTGGAATAAAGACCCGGCAGGGCGCTGGCACGGGCACCTGCTGCGGACATGTGCACTGTTCACATGAGGTAACAGCATCCATGTGTGACAGGCAGATGGATGCCCAGGCTGCAGGGGCCTGCTCTCTCCGTACTGCATAGCAGCAAACATAGGGGTGACACCTTTCTCAGAACAAGGGAAAGTGAAAGAGCGCCATGCGCGTATTGTAAGCACGCCTGGAGCGTGCACATCAGCGTGGCCTGCGGCTCGTGCCCAGTGGCGGTGCCTGCGGACTTCGCCATACTTGAATACGTGCTGCGTGGCTCATGCGGCCCAGGAAGGGGGCCGCCAAAGCACCCAAAGCAAAAAAAAAAAAAACAGTAGAGGAAGTCCGGCGGGAGCCCACCCCGCCTTCGTGAATGCCGCATGGTGCGGCCAAAGCAGGATTTCAGGCGGGGCTACTGTGAGCAAGACGGAGTCCCGCGTGTTGCTGCAGTGACCGGCTGAAGACGGAGACCAGCGGAGGAGCAGCGCAGAGTCCCCACAAGAGCCGGTAAGTGGGGTGAGGCATGCTGTACGTGTAAAGCGCGCCACGCTTGAAGCTCGCATGCGCATTAAAAAAAGAAAGTGATATTGCATGAGACTTGCAAGGACGGAAAGGGGACAGGAGATGTGCACATCACGTGTCTGTACGTGCGTGTTCACAGGCGCATTCCTATTTGCAGTCTGTCCTGCGCGTGCACATCTCCTGTCTCCCTTCCGAAGCAAGTCGGTAACAATAGATCTCGCTAGCGACAGCACTTTCGTGCTGCGTCGCTAGGCGAGACCTAAAAAGGTACCCATCAGTTCAAAGCATCATGTGTGGAGTTCCTGAAAGACCTGCATTAACTCGGTTATTAAATATCTACATAACTCTTTGTACTAATATTCAATATTCCCACATGCCAAGATGTCACCTGTATGCAGATAACATAGAACTGCATCTAAAGCTTCAAGATAAGCTTGGGAAGCCACTGAACATAGCACACTGTCTATCCCATGTCCACTACTATATGCAGAAAAAAACAGTTTATGCTGGAATGGAGGAGAAACTGAAATCCTGCTCTTGGTATGGTCAATAATGCCCACCTGTCATTTACCTGACTCAAGTCACTGAACTTGCCCACACAACCAGTGCTTTTCCTTCACACCCCAAACAAATGCAGTCTGTAAATCAGCTTTCCTTCCCTTTAATCTGATCAGCAGGGTTTTTCCCATCCTTCACCTCTTTCAGGAAATAGCTATGGGCCAGATGTTTAAACTTTGGGAATACAGATTTCCTAATTTCGATTATCTCTGAATTGCAATAAGGAAATCGGTGTTCCTAATGTACGAATTCTTGTATTCCCAAAGAGCGATTCCTAATGTACGAAATTTGTATTCCCAAATAGCGATTCCTAGTAGGCCGCAAATTGACCTACTCATGAATAGTAATGAGGTAGGTAGCAATTTGCACCCCATTAGGAATCAAAGCCATCAAAGGGAGAGTGGCCTGCTGGGGTCAGCACGTTTCCTTTAAAAAATAGGATGCATTTATAAAAAGAAAATTAAACCATTGAGTTTCATTTTTCAAGAGCACCTTGGACCACTGCCTGCTCTTAAAAAGATATTTTTTTAATTCTCAAAAGGGAAGGGGTCTTCAGGGGACCCCTTTCCATTTGTGAATAGGTTACCACTACTTTTAAACTGGTGGTAAAGTATTACTGTTGTTCGACTGGAATTAAGTTGCAAACGGTAATTCATACCATACCAATTCAGTATTTGGAAGGGAAGTCCTATATAAGGCCTTTCCAAATACCAAATTGCACATGCAAATTGTGATTTGATTCGAGAACAAGTTACCAAATTGCATTTTGCCTTTTATTCATTTGAAAAAGTATTTTTGTGGTCGCAAACGGCCTGATTCTGAGAATCGAGTAATTTGGGACCGTAAAACTGCTTTGTACATTGAGCCCAATAATCCATGCAGTGGTCATCTCAAGATTTGATGATCACAATCACCTCCACACTGGCCATTTAAAAATTCAATCCCTAAACTTCTGTCTATGCTTTCTCATGCTTCACCGAGGGCCGACTTTAGCGCCGGTGGCACCCGTTGCGACAATGTTTATTGGCGCCCACCAATGACCACCTCCGACGTGGATTCCCTCACTACCACCCTTTAACAGTGCCTCTCACTTCTCCATTTCCACTCTCTCTCAGATGCATTTAATTAGTTTTATAGCGCCACTTATACCAGAGCATGGTGTCAGAGCCCCTTACATCACTCACACATTGCACAGAGACAATCAATCATACGTGGGTGAATAAATGTGCAGGAAATGTTACATAAGACAAAGGACTACAAGGTGTAGGAGCCACATGTCATGCATACTGGCAGGCAGCATACTTTAAGAGTGCTTGGTCTAGAGAAACACATACTTAGAATCTAAGATGTAACACCATGGATATGGGTTCTCTTTAATAATACAAATTGATTTCTACACAAAGTAACCCTTTTTGCAACATTAGGATAATAAAAATCTGGGGGGGGGGGGAATTATAACACTCTAGTCTATACCATACAGTTTATATACAGCTCTTTGATGATAGTTAATAGTTCACTCTGCTATATTACGATTGAAACTTATACACTACAAAGTAACAGACAGACTTCTCTAACAAAAGAAGTAACCCACTGACCTATTTACATTATATGCAATTTGTTACCACCATAGTACACATTGTTTGCAGCAGGCACATTAATCCTCTGTGCTACTTTATGATGAGTCAAACCTGCCTCTAGACCAAACTGATCTGTCTCCAAGAAGAACATTAATCATTGGATTTATCTTGACATTTTTATAATTGCTTGAAAATTGCTGGAGGCAAGGAACACAGCAGGTACTTTTAAAACCATAACATACTTGCAAACAAAGCGCCTGCAAAGTCAGTGCCCAGTGCTTCGGCACCAGTCGCATCACCTTAGAGCCAGCCCTGGCTCCACTCTTACTTGCTGGTTAGATGTCTAAAACCACCTCCATTTTACCTCCAGGTTTGAATTCATAAATTCATATTTTGCTGCCTCTTCTATGGTTTCATTGTGTTGTTATCAGCCTACAGATCAATGGTTCTTGTTAACTACTCTATACTTTTTTAACTGATAGATGGCCAGATGCACCTGACCCAATGGGCTCACATACTAACGTGATATGGCTTGTAGCCTTTAACAAAAATGCTAAATAAATAAATATAGTAAAGACTAGGTGAGAGGGGGAGGTATGAAATCAATTAATTCTAGCTCCCTGTGGTAGTACCTTGATATAGTGAATAGTCATAGTCAAGCTTGGAATGAAACTAGTTAACTGCCATCGACATTACACTGTCAAGAGAGACTTTTCTTATCACTCCATTACCGTCAACAATTACCACATTCCTAGAGTAGCATGCACAAATTGGTTCAGTCACTATACTTTCTACAAACTCAAATATACCTTTCAGTTAAAATTGGTCCTAGTAACTTTCCCCTAGGATGAGACAAGCACATTTCGCTGAGAACAAAAGGCTTAATGTTGTTATAAAAACAATAACTCTCAAATTGAAGTTCTCAGATGCCACCATTTTGAATAAAACATTTGTAAACTCTCCTATTTATTAAAGTATTGCAATAGATAAGAGCTTTATATGGTTGCTCACCTTATATCTAATTCATCTTATGAGCAACAATGTACAGCAAGTACTGTGAAGATAATTTCTAAAGGATTGAGAGAGGACCACCAAATATCAATGTGGTTTACGCCATGGTGTGCATGGAATCCTGCACACCCTTCTAAAGTAGTGCTTATTCAAACTCCAAACTGATAAGTGTTCTTGTGGGCCAAATTAACATTTTCCAAGAGTATTGTACTGTATCCAGCTGTCTAAATTCTAATAAAAAACATGTAAATGGTGTGTTTGAGGGTGATTTAGTTTACTCAATCCAAGTGTAATGTGTGCATAATTATATGAGTAACTTACTTCCTATATAACTACATCTACTTGAATTATGTGAGTACATTACACATGTAGTAGTAGAGTGCTGGAGAAAATGTATTTAATTTATACAAACATTAACATAAGAGGGGGGACTCAGAGCTAGTTTGAAGAATGTGGGAAGGTCCTGTACCAACGCTCCTAAGACAATAAGTTATAACATAGTGATAACAGTTCCTAAAGAGAGGGGGGGAACAAATGCTCAAACGAACTATGGTTGTGAGTCAATGTCTCCAAAAGACGGTTGAGTGTGCAAGAAGTAGGGGAATACCTCCTACTATCTTTTGTGCCCTCACACACTCTTGCGAGTGTAAAGCATCATCATTGGGCGGTGCTCCTCGTGGGGGTGGCGCTGCAGTCCCTCATGGGCCCTACAAGAGGGCTCTTTGTTGGAGATCTTTTAAGGATGTGCCGTATTTGTGCATGTGGGTGTATGGGCCAAGGTGGTGAGTGTGGGTGATGTTAAAATTACCTCTTGGTACCTAAATAAGTTTAATAAAGGGTCCTCGAGGTAAATTAAAAAGATTGTGTGGTTTGGAGGCTCTCCTTTGGACTTAATAAAAGGGAGGGACTAGTGTGTTCCCACCTGCTCTCAAACTGTGAATATAAGTGTGTGATGTGCTAAAAGTAAGTGGTGGTCGACATGTTTCACGCAGTCCAATGGTCCCTAGTGGACCCTAGTGCGCTTCTTCAGGACCGTGTGTATAAAATAAGTGCTAGTGGAAGTCAGGGAAAGACACCCTATACTTCCACGTCACCTGTTGTCAGGTTAGATAAGACGTCTCTTCGTCCGAGACACGTATTGTCCGTGTTCTCAACAAACCAGAACTTGTTGGAGACAGAGAACGGACAAGAATTAATCATGACTGAATTTGGAATCAAACAATAGTTTTGCAAAATAAGATAGAGACAGACAGTACCACAAACTGCGTGGCCCTGTCAGTGGTATAATGCGCGCAATTAGCATGTCCACAGGACTAAAATGGTAGATAGGGTTGTTCTATAGTAACCATCTACAGAAACGAACAAGGGTTTGCTTAAAATCCAAGTGAGGAAAAAGCTAAGGAGGTCTATTAACACACAGTGGCGGACAGGAGTAGGGAAATGGTGAGGATGGTAAGTATCAGCACTAGACTCGGTGTTATGTGTGGTAGAAGTATGAGTTAAACCACATAGAGGTTAGCGTGGACACGTTTCTAAAAGTGCTGTGTTAGCAGTAAGAATTTACCTGTGAACTGTGATGAATCTCAAAACAGTACTGGCGGCATAACACTGAGAGCGGGGTGGACACGTTTCTAAAAGTGACGAGTCATCAGTAAGAAATTATCTGAGAGCTGCGATGATAATCAAAACAATACTGGCGGCATAACAATCAGGGCAGGGGAAACCAAGGGACTCAAACAGGTTCAAGGCGGGGGGTGCCAAGGTGGAGGCATGAGTAAAGCTGAAACGATTTTAAATAAAGCCAAGTACGGTCCGATTACGTTCTGCAAACAAGTGAACGGAGCCCGGGAGATAGAAAGTATCAGTAGGTACGGGGCATCCGGTGTGAGTGAGAGACCGTAGGTGACGCGCTGCTGCTAGGGAAATGCCTGTAGCGGGTGGGGGGGAGGAGAAGAAGGCGGTGGTAGAAAGAAATAGCAGCGCGGACTGGGCGTAACACAGTCATGCAAAGTGGACTAGATGAAACAGATGATGCCATCAAAGAAACGTACCCTCCCCTAAAAGTTGAAGGGCCGCATCAGCGTATCGTCAGGCAGCCGAGGAAGGGAGCTGGATAGAAAAAAATATATGACATGTGTTCAATACCTATACTATGTTTATCATAATGCGGCGTCGTTCAACTTACCAAACTGCAGGGATCAGGCAGAGGCATAGACTCACCGTTTCTTCCTCATGGAGGCTCTCGTGTACCTGTCGCTGGATCAGGTTACACCGGTGGCTGTGGCTCCATGAGACGGTGGTTTTAAAGACATGACTTCCGTGTTGGTGGGTGGATAATCACGTGGTAAAGGAGCACGTAGTGACGTGGCGTTAGGAGTATGGGGTAGTGCTTGTCTGTTGGCCATGTTGGGAGGAGTAAAATGACGAGGAAGAGTATGAAGGAGATGGCAAATGGAAAATATAAATATAAATATATGGGGAAAAGGGGAGTAAAGTATGTATACGGAGAAACTGTCTGTGCGCGCTGTTTATTTAAGTATGAGCGCGTAACATTGTTATCATTTTGCAACATGCAATGAACAAAAGTGTACTTATGGGAAGGAGTGCAGTATTGACGGCCATCAGTTTGTCAGACGTCAGATGTCAGTTTGTTAGGTTGTTGTGCCTTATGTGTGGGCGACAGACAGAAATGGTTCAGAGGTGACAAATACTAAAGCCAGGCACTAGGTGTGTGTGTATGGCAGAATGGTCATGATATTGTAGGAAATACACTTGACAATATTCTCATGAAAGAGTGTAGATTATAAATATGATAATATGATATTGTGATTACTCGGTTAAGAGCTCATAATATATTGGTAGGGTGTGTCTAAGCACCCATATGTATGTAAACATGTATATACAGTATGTGTAGATGGTGGGGGAACAGATCATGGGTGGAATATTAAAAAATGAATTTGATGCGTTATTGTGTAGGTGAAGTTGCGTGGTAAGGAGGTCATGATTCATGGTACCAGCTCTACCCACGGGATAGCGTCATTAAGTCCTGTTTCATTACTCTTAAGCCTGAACACCCATTGTTGTTCTTGTCTGAACAGAGCAGAAGTGCTCTACTGGGGGTTAGAGTCAATTATTGTCCATCTTAGGCTTTCGGGTGCATGATTTTTCTCAGTGCAGTGTGTCTGTAGTTTGGTAGTGATTTTACGGCAGCGGATTGTATTTTTGTGCTCGCCGATGCGGACCTTGACCGGTCTCGTGGTCATGCCCACATATTTAAGAGTACAAGGGCATGTCAATAAATAAACGCAATTCTTTTTGTTGCAATTTGTGTGGTGTTTTTGCTGCCACAGCCTCATCATGCCCAGATCTATTTCTTCTGTCGGTGTGGTCTGGGGGCAGGCGGAGCATGATCCGCATGGATAATGTCCTACAGCCGGGGGTAGAGCCCACAGCGTGGATTGAGTCTGGGCTTGTCTTGTGGGACATGTGTGTACTAGAAGATCTTTGAAATTCTGCGTGCGTTTGAAGGAAAATAGGGGTATTGGGCCTGGGCTGAAGTCTCCTGTTTCCCAAATTTTCCAATGTCTTTTTACTATCTTCTGGATAGTGTTCGAGTTGGGTGTGAATGTGGTCACACGTCATTGTTTCAGTTTTCGTCTTTTCTCTCGTTTCCAGGAGGGCTTCTCAATGATTATTTTTTGCTCTTTTGTGTGCTTGCTTTATAATCTTTCTTGGGTATTGTCTTGTTGTAAGATTGTCTGATAGAATTTTGGCCTGGGCTTCGAATTCATTAAGAGTGTTGCAATTTCTACGAAGACGTAGGAACTGACCCACCGGCAGGTTGTTTCTTAGTGCCTTAGGGTGGTGACTGTGGTATGGGAGAAGACTGTTCATATCAGTGGTCTTTTTGTAGTTGGTAGTGAGTAGGTTACCATCTTGAAATGAGATTCGTAAATCTAGGAATGGGATACAGTCATTTGACATAGAGCCTGTGAATTTAAGAAAGGGGTCCAAAGTGTTGACACACATGAAAAAATTTCAACATTCATCTTCTGTACCTCTCCAGAAGACTAGGACGCCGTCAATGTAGCGACGCCATAGTAAGATGTTAGTGTTATATGGGTTGGTGGTCTTCAGTATATGTTCGGATTCAAAGTTAGCCATGTAAAGACAGGCTAAACTCGGTGCGAATGTGCTCCCCATGCTGGTGGCCTGTATTTGATGGTATAGTTTATTTTCGTAGGCAAAGAAGTTTTCTTTGAGGGCAATGGTAGCACAGTCACAAATGAAGTTGATGGGTGTCTCATAAGGCCAAGGGTCCAGGTCATAGAGAGCACGTTCCAATACCCCAATGGTGGAATCCTGGGGTATATTAGTATACAGTGCCTCTATGTCCAGGGTGACCAGGAGGTTGATCAGTCTCGGGTCTTCAAATTTCTGAATGAGGTTGAGGACCGCAGGTAGGTTGGGGTTTTCACAACCAGTGGTCACAGAAAAAAGTTGCAGAATTTGCTGAGAGGTTCTAGGAGTGATTCTATCCCGGACACGATTGAGCGTCCTGGTGGTAGATTGAGACCTTTATGGATCTTGGGAAGATTGTAGAAGTAGGGAATACATGGATCCTCGTTGGTCAGGAAAGATGCTTTGTCCAGAGTGATCCATCCCTCGGTCTCTGCTTCCATCACAAGGCTCTGAATCCGAATGGTCAGACGTCTCATGGGATCTTCCTCAATCAGTTCGTAGTACTTGGTATCCGAGAGTTGACGGATGCATTCAGCATCATAGTCCACTGTGTCTTGTATGACGATAGCTCCTCCCTTATCGGCGGGTTTTATGATGATAGTGGGGTCTGTCGTGATCACCTTCAACAATCCTCTTTCTTCCCTCGTAAGGTTGTCAAAAGACCGAGTTTTTGTGATCTCCTTAACGTCTTTAAGAATAGCTTGTTCAAACGTGAGAACTTCGTTGGGTGTCATAGCAGCGGTGGAGGTAAATTTTGATTTCCTCTTAAACCCAGTGCCTGTTATGGGAACCTCAGGTTTGTCTTGAAAAAATGCTTTGAGTCGCACTTTCCGGAAGAACTGGTGTAGTTCTTGATGAAGTTTGAAAGCGGCCTCCTTAGGGGTGGGGACGAAGCCCAGGCCCTTCTCCAAGAGCCTGTATTCGCCCTCCACTAGGGGTCTGGATGAAAGATTCACTACTAAGGTCTGGTGGTCTTGCTCCTCAGTACCATTTGTTCTTGGTCTTGCCAATGGACATTCTTCTTCTGCCTCTTCCTCTGCCCCTTCCTCTGTTGAAAAAAGGGGGGTTCGGGAACTGTTGATATTGGGGCAGTTGAGGGTGGTGTCCTGATGGTCCATTCAACATTGTAGGATGTAGGATTAAATAAGTTTAATAAAGGGTCCTCGAGGTAAATTAAAAAGATTGTGCGGTCCTGAACAAGCGCACTAGGATCCACTAGGGACCATTGGACTGCGCGAAACATGTCGACCACCACTTACTTTTAGCACATCACACACTTATATTCACGGTTTGAGAGCAAGTGGGAACACACTAGTCCCTCCCTTTTATTAAGTCCAAAGGAGAGCCTCCAAACCACACAATCTTTTTAATTTACCTCGAGGATCCTTTATTAAACTAATTTATGTACCAAGAATTAATTTGAACATCACCCACACTCACCACCTTGGCCCACACACCCACATGCACAAATACGGCACCTCCTTAAAAGATCTCCAACAAAGAGCCCTCTTGTAAGGCCCGTGAGGGACTGCAGCGCCACCCCAACGAGGAGCACCGCCCAATGATGATGCTTTACACTCGCAAGAGTGTGTGAGGGCACAAAAGATAGCAGGAGGTATACCCCACTTCTAGCACACTCAACCGTCTTTTGGAGACATTGACAATTGACTCACAACCATAGTTTGGTTGTTGAGAATTTGTTCCCCCCCCCCTATTTAGGAACTGTTACCACTTTAATTTATACAAGCAAAGAGCATTTTGTTTCAAGGCAGGACTGGAAAAATTCACTTGCCAACTCACTATGGTGAGCCAGATGAGCTATTCTTAGTTAACTGACAACAGGTGTTCTGCTTGCTCAAAAGTGAATGAGCAATAAAGATGCCTTTAAATTTTGTTATCTTGTCACATTAACTTGGCTTTCAGAGACAGAGGTCAAAAGTCAGTTTGTCTTCCTACATTTACTTTTCTTTCTGTGACTTATGTTAGAGGATTTTGTAAAGTGAATTGTGTGACAATCCCCTGTGCAAAGCATGTGAAATGAAAGTCTGTAAGATTTCAGGCTTTTTTCTAGCACCCTTTGTTTCTACCACAACACTGAAATAGCTAATTAGTGAACAAACATTTCAAATATATTTCACTAATTATGAAGACACATTTTTGTAATACTGTGGTAAAAAAAAGATTTTTATAGGATCAAACCAAATCAGAACACTTTGCTAGGTGAAGTGTAAATTTTAAATATTTTAGCTGGAACCCAATTTATAAACATTGTTTATGTGCTATATAATTTTATCAATAAAACTACATGTTAGTGGGAAAGTTGTGTGGCCATTTCAATGGAAAATGTGCAATCTGTAAATGACAATGCACTACCACATCAAGCTTTAGTAATATATTTATGAAAAGTGAGTTTTTAAACATGAACTGGGAAATACTACTGCTCCTGCCCAGATGAAAATGCTATTAATGAACTAAGAGGCAAGCCAGGGATCATGTGTACCCTATAAGCGGGCTTGATTCAGTTAATACATGGAGCAAACGTTTAGTCTAGTAAATACGTTTTTTTTGTGCAGCAGAAATAGTGAACTTGCATATTTGAATGTGCCCTTTTATGTGATAATGAAGAAAAAGGTGGCTCCATAAGACAAAATCTTTGTCTACGATCACACAATTTGAGACCAGCTCACTGGTCAAGTACATTACAGTAAGGCCGGTAGATAATTCGAGTTACTAGACCTACTTTTTTTTAGCCCTGCATGGGTATAAGGCTCATGAAAAGCAGACTTTTTAAATATTGAAAGACTTGCTCTTTTGACAAGAACTAACAATCGAATATACACTTGTTTTTTCAAGTTTCCTGCAAAACTGAGTGCCATGTCCCACTAAAAATAAGAGAATTAATCTGAAGAAAACTGAAGTGTTTGCATCTATTTTGTGATTTAATAACCTCTGAGGGCGTAGCTCATCACTTGCGTTACCTGCCTTTAGTAAATTATTGGACAACCCAATGCTACATCCACTTTTTTATTTATAAGTAAGTTACATGCATGTACCTCACACTTACAGATGCCAATTGTACTATAAGCATACATATGTTATGCACCTGCAGTGGAAGTGCTTTTGAAAGCATATTCTCAGTTTGTGAATCATCTCCAATGTTGTGTTTGGCCAGACAATCAAGAAATCCAAGGTGATTTATTCATGAAATGTACACACTTTTAAACTTAGTATACGTTAAGATTAACTCATGAATTTTCATCTTTGGCATTCTCAACATCTTATGGTGTGTGACCCTCTAGAGTAGCACAAACGGATATGGCTATCTTATGGTGATGTCAGCACACAGTATTGGAAGTGGCTGTGAAAATACCAACATGAAGAATATTAGTGGTGTACCGTATACATTAGAACATTGGAATGCCCTCCACTGAAAGCAATGACCTCAGGGCACAACAGTGGCTAGTACATACCTTCTACATCTCTGTTTAGGGCTCGCCTACCACACAATGCAAGCAGTCTGGTTGCAAAAGACATTTTGTGGGCTTGCTAAAAACTTACAGTGGGCTTACGCTCCACCCATTGCTTACCATTGGTTGGCTTCACTGTCACCCTCATTTGCGTATTTGCTATTTAATGGCTTGCCTTCCCTCAGTTGGAGCACAGCCTCCTTACCATCCTATTTATTGTCTGACTTGCCTCCTTACTCTGCTCACTTTTAGGTAACTACATTTTTGGAGTGCATTTGTTTTCCAGCTCTCCTTTATGTGCTTCTCCCAATGCCAAATACCTATCCCCTGTGCTGGTATGTCCCTTATGTGCTGCTCGCTCTCTCTCATGTTTGTCTTCACCCCACCAAACTCCATCGCTCCCATGCTCTGTGTTGCTCTCTCGCTCCCCTGCATCTCCACCTTCCCCATGATGCTCTCTCCCTTGTGTTCTGCCTTCTCTCTCTCTCCTGTAGGCTTCTCCCCAGCCAATCTCCTGTCAACTCCACATTGCTCTCTCACTCGTGTACTTCTACCCTTTCCCTAATTGCTCTCTCAGTCATGTGTTGCTTTTCCTCTCCTCCCCCATGTTACTATCTGTCTGTGGACATTTTTAATAACATTATTGTCCTCAAGATATACCCATTTTCAAATTAAGACAAACTTAAGACAGACGTAAAACAAATTAAGACAGACTTAAGACAGATGTAAGACAGACTTAAGACAAACTTAAGAAAAAATCCTAACTTAAGTCTGTCTTAAGTTTGTCTTAAGTCAAACTTAAGACAAAATCCTAACTTTACTTCTACTAAATGCCTTCTGTGAATACCAAAAGTAGTAAGTTTAGGATTTTGTCTTAAGTTAGTTCTGTGAATCGGGCCCGGTGTAATTAAGAGAAAGTAAGGGTTTTTTTAGTGCTCAGGGATGTGTAACGGTAGGGGGTACTAAAGGCTAGTAAGGGGTTTGTGGGGTTCAGGTATGGATATGAGATTGAAAGGATTTTTAGGGTTCATTGTTGTGTAGGGGAAAAGGTAGTAAGGGACAGTAAGTGTTCAGGGAAGGGTATGGATATTAACCAGTAGTAAGGGGTTTTAAGGAGGGATCAGTAAGGGTGCAGATATTAATCTCCCTCTATGGGTCGATTATGAGTCACTTATTCAATAATGAGCCATACGGAAGCACAGATTGATGGAGTGATCGGAATAACAAGTAGGGCGATTTTTATCACACCCGATAATCACCTGATGTATTACCCCATCTGATAAGACTGCACCTTCATGTTTCTTCCCCAAACAATTGTGGAAGATCAAACCCTTTTCGAAAATATTCCAGGAGATGCAGAATTTAGAACAAAAAACTACAACATTTGTATGTTATGCTCCATTTTGGGGGGTTCAACAGGTAAAAGGTGCTATATATCACACCTAATAAATTCCAAACCCCGGTGATCGGTGTTTAATGGGGACAATTAGTAGCACATCACCCCTCCAGGGCATGCCTAATCAGGGCTTATGTATTACGCTTTTCTCTGACCACTTACATCTTGGTAAAACACATTGAAAGCTGACTTGTCCTCTTATAAGCATGGGCCTTTACATTACTTATACCTATTTTCTCTGCGACTTGGCACTTCAATGGTTGTGAAAGTTGCACTTTAGAATTTCAAAGAAACATAACATGAAGGTAGTGCGAGTGTCCTCAATTTGCTCTCCTCATTTAAGCCAAATTTTTACAGAGCAAGTTCCTGTATCTAAGTCATGAATATGTTATGAGGACAGCGATACAGAATGCACCCAAAAGAGCTTGCCTTCAACCTGATTGACTTGGCGACATGTGGGTTTTCTGCTTCATATGACTATCAGTTTTATTCCCATGCTCAATGCAGTCACAAGGTCTTAAATGATGTATAGATTCTAAAAAAAAAATATTTTCCACTTTATTCAGGCTAACATTTTTCAGCAGTCATAACAATCTTTTCTCCTCTTACGGCTTTGGCAAACCAGTATAACCCAGGGTCACAGGAACTATATGCCTCTGCAGCTGTATTGTTGTATAGTAATATGGCCCCCATCCTGCATTATGTACAGATTTCAATAAGAAAAATTCTACCTCACATGGACCAGATGTTACTTAGAATGTTGTAAATGGACTTCGACGCCTTCCACCAACCCCCCAGAAAACTGCGCTCCGCACAACTCGCCTATGAACAAACGCCACACATCTACCAAAGTTGCACCGGAAGAAGCTCCTTTTCTCACCTCACTGCTAAAGCCTGGAACATCCTCCCTCTCCGCCTACGCAACTCACCCTCACTCAACCTCTTCAGGAAAGGACTCAAGACCTGGCTGTTTGACTGAGACCGGTAGTACAGCGCCTGGATACCCCACGGGGTGATAAGTAGCGCTTTACAAATACTATTTGATTGATTGATAAATTGATTGATTGATGCTGAAGTTGACACTTGGTAAAGGGGAATCGATCACCTTTCATGCTTTCATTGCTGCACTGAGGCATAAAAGTGGTGCGGATTTCACCCAGACGGTGTGACTGTCTAGCCTGGGAGGGCTGGAGGACATGCTTTTGTCTACAGTGGATGAACAAAACCCTACATGTTCAAATATATGTGAAACAGGTCAGAAAGATGTTTCTCATGAAAATATTTTTCCAAATGATGGCCATGATTAAGTCAGAGTTTGCTCATATCTGTAGGGTGTCTTCGAATGAACACTCAGAATTTAGAAGGTTCCCAAGTTTTATGTTCCTTCTTAACACCAGGGGCCTGATTCACAATGGGCCTCTGCACTCGTGGCGGAGGCCCCGCAGTCGCGTAGATGGACGTGGCAGGACCTCATGCATGGGCACATGCAGTAAGGAGGTCCTGCCACGAGTACGGGACCCACACCACACCTGCAGGGTTTCTGTGATGAGTGTGAAGGACCTTTGTTAACCGGGCCCCAGATAGTCTGAATCTTCTGGCATTCTCCCCAAAAGGGTATGACACCAGAATATAGTGGCCTAAATATCATCTGCCAAAGATACTGTGACCCAAATATTGTCAACAGAAAGAATGACCATATAGAGTTAATAACAGAAAAACGACACCCTATGGAGCAATCTTTTTGTGCAGGATATTTACGCAATGATATTTATGTGAGACAATAGTTTTGTTAACGATATTCTGACATACAAACCCTAATGAGACACGTACATAATAATTATGTAACGTATAACATGGTTCTAAAGAACTCTTTTAAGATTCAAAGGGACATGCCCAGAAAATCCACCCACAATTAAAAAGATAAATAGATAGATAGATAGATAGATAGATAGATAGATAGATAGATAGATAGATAGATAGATAGATAGATAGATAGATAGATAGATAGATGGATGGATGGATGGATGGATGGATGGATGGATGGATGGATGGATGGATGGATGGATGGATGGATGGATGGATGGATGGATGGATGGATGGATGGATGGATGGATGGATGGATGGATGGATGGATGGATGGATAGATAGATAGATAGATAGATAGATAGATAGATAGATAGATAGATCAGTGAAAACAAATACGCACAAAAGCATGTTATTTGGAGCAACTGTACAGATAAAGGTACACTGACACATTTATTACTGCATTGGATAGGCCGAGTTTTATTTTATTACCACAGCACATCGAAATTGACATGAGAAAAGCACTCTTTAATGCTTCTCAGCTTGCATGTTAAAATTAATTTGCATAGGGAAGCAACTCTCCTAATAGCCTCTTTAATGTGATTTTACTTTACTGCGCACATTAGCTAGCATCCTGCTTTTGGTTAAATATTAAAAGAAATATAAATGAAAAAATGCCATGGCGTAATCCATAGATGATGAACAGAATGAAATGTGCTATTACTGCTATTGAGGGAGTGGAAATAAATATGTATGTGTATTGTGTACAGATTCCTTTTTGCCTCCTTTATAGATTTTTTACACACACACACACACACACACACACATATACACACACACGTCCTACACATATATAACATGCAATTCATGTCTTCTGTAATGTAGTGACTCCTAAAGTAATTGTAATAAAAACATATCTGTGATCATGTGATGTAGTGATTCCCGCTGTAGTGCTTGCGATGTAGTGTTTTCCTGTGTTGTACACCTGATGTAGTGGGGGAATCCCGCAGACATGCATTGCTTCATAATTCCAATGGTCCTAACTGTATCTTATTTTTTGACTCCAAAGCTTTCCTTATTTGACAGAGCATCCATTTCCAAGTTGCAGATAAGATCATATCTCACCAGTTCATAAATAATACCATTCGCTCCCTACAGTAAGGCAAACAGAATTTAAGAGCCAGTATGTATTCCTGAGCGGTAGTTGTTAACATTTTGACTCTATTCTCCAACAGTAAATCACTATTGGAAGCTGGGAACCGCTGCCTGAATCAATTCTACATCCTGAACCTCAAAACAAAACACCAAAAAGATTTTATTGAATTAACAAACAGAAAAAAGTACAGAAAACTCTAAATTTGAATTTTAATAAAAGTAGGACGTTTCAAACCGTAGTGAATTCTTAAAAGGTGAAGCAATAGTCTATACTCTAGAATATCACTTTGCTTTTTGCTTCAAATGGATGCTCTTTTTTGTGGCCACTTACCAGTGCTTCAGTTGACGCCACCAACTGGTGATAAGGATATCATTTTAGGGCCTGATTCACAAAGGTAATTTATACTTTTGAGTAAGTTTACTACTTTTCGGTATTCACAAACTGCACTTTTGTAGTAACTTACAGTTTTGTAGTAAGTCTAGCATTACATATGGTTGACCACTGGTACTGCAACACGCTCTCATAAACAATAATGGAGGTAGGGACTTACTACAAAAGTGTAAGTTACTAAAGAAAAGTGCAAGTTACTACAAAAGTGGAGTTTGTGAATGAGACCACTGATGTGTAGCATCCAATTTCAAATTCCTTCACATTTAAAGAGCATAGTAAGATGTTCAATTTGTATTTCTTTTAACAATTGCTCATATTATTATATTTTTGAAACAGTCATGGACCACCTGAGTAGGTACTTTGGACCCCAGGTTACAAACCACTGGTACAGCGGACTTGTCTAACACTGGAGTACTAGATCATGGCTTAGTAGGAATGACTGCAGAGTGCTGTGAATTCCTTTGTACTTTGTCATTTGTCTTTGTTTATTGACTATTATAAATGTGAGAAAGATAAACCATGTCCATTGCACTTACAATGAGTGGAATAAAATGAACAAGAGACAAACATGCGTAAAAAATGTAAGTTCTCCATTAAAACTATTTCTAGATAGCACTCAACACTAATGTTTAGCCTTTTTCATAGTGTCCTTGAGTTTGATAACACTTCAGCATTATCCAGAGATAAAGTATCTGAAAAACGCAACACAATGGTTAGGGTAGAAAGCCATGATTAAAACCTAGATGCTCTGTTTAAAACTACACTACCTGATCACTACACCATGGCTCGTCTGCTTCTCCACATTACTAACTTCCCTCCACTCTTCTTCTCCATTCATTTTTTTTTTATTTCCTTCAGATTATTCCCTGCTTCTCATTTTTCCTATTCAATTATTCTCCATTCCCTTCCATATTTTTCTTTCTTTCTTTCTCTCTCCCTTCCTTTCTTTCACATCTGACAGTTGTTCTTTAGTTTATTCCTCTACTCCTATCCTCATCTCTTTCTTCTAATTTCTTCTTTTCTCCCCCTCATCTCTTTCTTCAACTTCTCACCATCACACGCCTCAGCTCCACTTCTCTCCTCCTTCTAGAAACCAGCCACAGGGAGTTCCCCTGCATATGTCAATGTGAGGACTCAATTTCTTTAATGTGTGTCTCTCTAGCAGTAGAGATTACTTCCTATTCACACACATGCAGTAGACGCATGCAAACAGGGGGGCTCACATGGCGAAAACTTGAATTGGCCTGGAGTGACTTGAAATAAAGATGCATCTGCTATCAGCTATGAGTGCAATACACACGTGCTCTAAAGCTGTTCAATACAAACTGACCCATAACTTCCCCAAATGGGCCATCAACTAGGCTTTGCAAAGCAGATTTTACTAGTGATATGAGTCAATTGCAATCAGCATTTTCAAGCTAAATGGTGGAATGTGGTAATTGAGGTTCCCACAGAGAGAACCCTGGGTCTGAATGGTGCATCCCACGCAAGCCTATGAAGACAGCAGTCAGTGGGAACCAGAGGGCGAAGGATCAGTATCAACAGTTATGATTCAGTGGGCTGCATGCCCATCACTTAGATTTGGGTTATCACCTGCACCCGCCGGCAGGTCCTCAAACCTTGAGGCCTGGGTGGAGATAACTCTGCTTTATAGCATGTAACCATTGATGTAAAAGCGAACCGTGTGACACCACCATCTTGTTAGCAAGTATCTTTACATGCTCCAGCATAAAATAGATGCTCTCGGGGGATTGAGGGTCGTAGAGCTGGCACCACGGTACCCCAGCACCACCAGCATCAGCAATGTCTGCCTATCATCAAACAGCAGCAGCCTTCCCTTGGCCCAAGAATTCTCCTCTTCATCCAAAATCCCCTCTTCCACGACGCCAGTGCAGAAAAAACATAAGGTTGAACCCTTAAATCCATTCACCTTAAACTACAGCATGTTCCCAATCCTATCTTTACAGCTAGATTCAAGGTTGACTTTCCACTGGAAACCTACATATTGCGGCATTTGAAGAACCTCTGAACCCGCTTTCCATGGGAGGCAGCGGGGGCTTCTCCTGCTGAGCGTAGGAGCGTCGCCCTGACTGCTGAGGGGGCAGAAAAAGGGAAAAATAAAATGACTTTCTTACCATTTTATTTTTCCCCTGTCAGCTCGAGCTGTTTGTGAGGGCAGGCCATTGCTGCATACTGACAGCAGGGGAGGAGGAGTGGTGCACAAGTTTAAAGAGTGCATGTCTTTTTGACCAGCTGTCTTGTGACGGCCAGTGTGACATGCAAACTTTAAACCTCCCCAACCCAGCTGTATACGTGAAGAGAAGGCACAGGCACCCAGTGCCTGAAAAAACACTAATCCAGCCTGCTCCAACCAATCCTGGTGCTTCTCTTATGCTGGTTAACAGCATAAGAGTAGCATCTGGACTGGTTAGGGGAGGTGGCTGGCGACTGCGCTGGACAACAAGAAAAACACCAGGACCGGAGGACGTGCAGCACGCAAGGTAAGTGAAAGTTTATTTTACCTTATTTAATTTACACTGAATCGCTGGCATGCATTACATTAACGTTTTAAATTTAAACATTTTAACTTTAAAACGTTAATTTAATGCATGTCGGTGATTTAGTTTGTGTTTGCCAATATTATTTTCTCTTGGTAGGCACAGCACCTTTTCTCGCCTCACTACTTTTAATTGATGGTAGCCGCCACTGATGGGATGTCAGGGTGGCATATCCTTTTGTGTTCAGGCTCGACCATCTGAAACACCCAGCCTCTGACTTTCTAAACTAACCAATATAACGTGGCAGTCTGAAAAATATTGTAGAGTTTGGTTCTGCAGCAACTAGCTACAGTAAGAGAGATGAGCACTGAAGCCGTACAAAATTAACCACCTCAGCCGTGTGGATAAAACCACCTCACATAACATAACTAGGTGTATCATAATGTCGGCCAGATGGAGAAAATTGTGTGTGGAGAACATTTTGTCATGGTTCAAGTTTTTAACTAGGATGTTGCAGCCCACAAACAGCAGTGCCAGGCAAATGCAGTGTTAAGGAGGGCAGGTCCCTTCAGGGCCGTAAGGTACTTTACATGTTACCAATCAATCTTTAACTTTATTTTGGCAATTGCCATAAAAGCACATAAGATAAGATACATTGGTACAGTAAACCATTACAATCGTCTCAATAAATAATGGTGAAAGAAATCCATCAGACAAAAACAAAACAGCAGCAGATAGGAAGCAACCATTCAGGTGCTAAAAAAGATTAAAATACATAAAGTTCATACATTTTGCTAGTCATCAAATCCATAGTAAAAGGACAACATAAAATTAATGTAATAGCAACCAATTGCAAAAAACAGACGCAGAATGCAACGAGTCCCCCAAGCCTAGTCTAGTGGCAACAGAGCTGTTCTTTTTGTCTACATCTCCACATGTGTAGTAGGAAAAGGGAAACAGCAAATACAATTGGTTGAGCTGTGTTTGATTTAAATATCCTTGATACAGTTCTATAGTCCCTAACACTCAAGTTATGAACCAGCAGCAAGATCCATGTCCTCCTGTAGGCATGGTATTGCAGGCAAAAAAACAGGACATAATCTATACATTCCTTTGTCTCAGAGCAGAAGGGGCAACACATGTTGATGCACTATCGCAGTAAATGTTCCAAGTGGCAACATCCCAATACGAAATTTGATATACAGAGCTCTAGTAACCGGATGATTAATTGCATACATATACTCTTTCAGAGAGTGAACATCTTTAAACTCCAGAAAGGCTGAGATCAAAGAGTCCACCCTCCCGGACCTATGGTGCCCTTTATCCACACATCTCCAGTGCATCCCCTTGAGTGAGGGCTTTGATACACAACATGCAGTCTCTGGGTCCACCCAAAGGTTCTCACACCAAATCTCTGTTAAATAACGTTTGATATGCCCCAGTCATTGGATCCTAACTGCTCCAGAGAGCTTTAAGATTTAATATAAACTAATCCAATAAGGCACTAAATCTACAGAGGGCAAGATTCTTCCCCATTACGACAAGGGTCTGAGTCTTACTCAGGGATCTAAAACCTAGATCTAAGCTGAGGGGGACAAGTGGGATGCTAGCCGGGAGGTTGGTGAGGAGTCGTAGAAAATGATTCTCCACCAGCTCCATGTCACTTGCATTCTCATGCCCCCAAAGTTCCCCGCCATATAATGACCCCCACCCGCCCAAGCTTGTAGATTGTAAATTTGAAGTGCAGAGATTATTGGAAAAAGCTGGAGCCCTGCAGGGCCCTCAAGATACCTCCTGTGTAATGCTCGAGCCTAAGTTTGCACTTCTGAAGCTGGGGGGAACATCTGAAATGCTCATTGAGAGTAAATCCTAGATAATTAAATGTGTGGACCATCTCCAAGGGGATGCTGTTGAAGACTGGGTGTGATGGAGTTGCGTGGCAGGGATTCAGGACCATATACTTGGTTTTAATAAGGTTGGTCTCCAGACCTCTCTGCCTGCAGAAGATACCAAACTGGTCGAACAAGTTTTGGATGCACATGGGGGATTGCGAGACCAGCAAGGTGTAATCCGCAAACAGGAGCAGCGAGACCTTCCTATTTACCAGACTAAGGCCATCATGCTTGCATTGCTCCGAATGGGAAACGAGGTAATTTATGTATAACAAAAAAAGGGCCGTAGGTGAACTGCACCCTTATCTTACACCCCATGACACTGGAATGAGGTCTGTGAGCTCCCCAAGGGAACTATGCCTGACCTGTGCATGGTTACTTAAGTGGAGCCTACTAATGACATCTACTAGATATTTTGGAACACCCAAGTCAGTCACAACTTTCCATTGAGCTTCCCTTGCAAGAAGATCAAACGCCAACCGAAGGTTAACAAAGATTACCTAGAGGCAACCCCCTTAATGTAACATATTTCAGTATATCAGTTGCTATTGGAGTACTTGGTCAGTAGTACTAGTCCCTGCCCAGAACCCAGCTTGCAAGGGCGTCAGCATGCCTGCATCCTCTATCCAATCTTGTAGTCTGTTCAACAGAATTCCACTAAAGAGTTTCTGAGAGCTGTTGGTGAGACAAATTGGCTGAGAGTTGGATGGAAGGGATCTTCAGCCTTTTTTTATAGAATGGGATAATCTCAGGCCCTACCCATGTCTGCGGCATAGGTAGCCCATTCATAATGTTATTGAAGTACAGTGCAAAGTACGGGCTTCAGATATCCTTCTCAGCTTTAAACAGATGATCTGGTACCTTATCCAGCCCTGGTGCTTTCCCTGGGGTGATCCAGTCTATAGCATTGTCAATTTCGCTCGCAGTGATAGGGCACATAACACAATCAACCTGACTGAGAGAAGCTGCCCCAGAAGGGACACTGGATAATTGACCATCCTCTGCTCATTCTGCTTGAACAGCTGTACCACCTACATAGCAGGGCATAGCCACAACTTCAGATGCCCCACTAACTGGACTCACTGGAGATCCAGCGGCTAGCAGAGTGTCCAACTCATTCAACCCCAAGTCACACCATTAAAGACCTGTGAAATGATCAATGCAGGCAGCAGCTGTTATATTACTAAACAATGAGGCTGCAGGTTCTGGGCCCCGTTAGACAAAATTTGCCAAAAAGAGCAGGTGGTCTTTCCCTTTTACTGCCAGCAGTAGTGACTCCCATTTGGCCATTTCATAATCTCGCTTGGCCTTGACTAATATGGCCTTGTAAGAAGCCCTGGCTTCCTGCATTGAGGCTCAAGTCCCACCTTTGATGGCAACCGTCAGGGCAGGATTTGCTGAACTGCAGGCCTTAGTGGACCATTGGATAAGAATAAAGAAACTTGGCTAAGAGGGATCAATCTCTTGTTTATTTTTACTCAAGAAACAATCAATTTTCTCGGTAATTACTTATTTCTTGTAAAAAACTGTATTCATCATTATTTATCAGGGACGAATATCTCTTGGTGGACATCAGAACACTTCAACACATAATATATACAAATTTGCACAGACATGGAACAAAACAACAACCTCTATCTACAATTTCATTAAATCATATAAATACAAATACACATACACTTTATGTACACAAAAAAAATTATCAAATGTCAATTCCCCTAATCGTGGTTCCAAATCAATGTATACTTGTTATTTACAGTAATACATTTGGAGGAAATCCTTTTTGGCATCCGAGGTATTACTCCTCTCCTATTGTTTTATGTGTCTGCCAAACAAAATAATTCTTAGATCAACACAATCAGTGGATTCCTCCTACGTCAATATGTCGACGCGTTCGCGTTTCAGCCTCCAAATATTTGGCCTCTTCAGGACGGGGAAAACAAACTATCTACAAAATGATATGATAAAGTAAAAATAAATTAATAACAACAACTATTTATCTCAAGCTATCCCAGATTAGCCCATGCAGTGTTCGGAAGGACCATGCGTGAAGGACTCAGCGGAAACACGGGAAAACAACCTTAATCCCAATCAATTTCAAATGTTATATTTCAATTCAAACCAGGCGGGGTAGCAACAACAGGGATTCTAAGGAGAAAGGTGAAGGAGTGATACGTTCTCAGGTGTAGTAATCACAACCACCTGAGAACGTATCACTCCTTCACCTTTCTCCTTAGAATCCCTGTTGTTGCTACCCCGCCTGGTTTGAATTGAAATATAACATTTGAAATTGATTGGGATTAAGGTTGTTTTCCCGTGTTTCCGCTGAGTCCTTCACGCATGGTCCTTCCGAACACTACATGGGCTAATCTGGGATAGCTTGAGATAAATAGTTGTTGTTATTAATTTATTTTTACTTTATCATATCATTTTGTAGATAGTTTGTTTTCCCCGTCCTGAAGAGGCCAAATATTTGGAGGCTGAAACGCGAACGCGTCGACATATTGACGTAGGAGGAATCCACTGATTGTGTTGATCTAAGAATTATTTTGTTTGGCAGACACATAAAACAATAGGAGAGGAGTAATACCTCGGATGCCAAAAAGGATTTCCTCCAAATGTATTACTGTAAATAACAAGTATACATTGATTTGGAACCACGATTAGGGGAATTGACATTTGATAATTTTTTTTGTGTACATAAAGTGTATGTGTATTTGTATTTATATGATTTAATGAAATTGTAGATAGAGGTTGTTGTTTTGTTCCATGTCTGTGCAAATTTGTATATATTATGTGTTGAAGTGTTCTGATGTCCACCAAGAGATATTCGTCCCTGATAAATAATGATGAATACAGTTTTTTACAAGAAATAAGTAATTACCGAGAAAATTGATTGTTTCTTGAGTAAAAATAAACAAGAGATTGATCCCTCTTAGCCAAGTTTCTTTATTCTTATTAGATGTTCCTTACCCAGGCGTGGGAGGGTTATTTGGGTATGCCCCATTAGACTTTTTTGTTAGTGGACCATTGGGCCACTTGGTCCCGTTGGCGGAGAGACCTAGACTCCACCATAAAAGGCTCATTTAGGGAGCGGAAAAGGGCGTGAATGTCTGTATAATCCTCCTATGAGGCTGCTACAAGAGTTCTCCTTCCCAGGGTCAATGCTACTTCCTAAGCAGTGGCAAGTACGGCTTACATCTATGTCTGGATAGTCTGTGTAGCAGCAATAACACTCCATTTCAATCATGATGGTTGCTAGTTGGTAATAGATTCCTAACAAATGGTTCATGTTCATGGGATGGAATTCTAGAACCCAATGCACTCAGGGAGAGGTCCAGAGCACTGTGGTCGCTATCCTGCCAGGAAACCACCTCCATGTCAACTACTTGCGGCCACAACCTGATATCCATCAATGTGTAATCTATACGGCTGGTGCCTCCTTGTCAGTTAAAGGTGTCCTTCCCTTCGCTGTCTGATGGGGTCTCCCATTGCAGGCTCTCAGACCATTGTTAAGAGTGAAGGCATTTAGTTACAGAGCAGCAACATACCATTTTTTTACCGGTTTGAGCGCTAGCTCAGGGATTGCCCACACTTCGACCTCTCCCCAGTAATTATGTTGGTAGCAATGCCAAGGGGGCCAAAATTACAATTGAAATCAACCTCCACAATCCTGAGTCACCAGCCTGGAGAAATGGCAGGTGAGCATTAATTACATCATAAGCAGCTAAGTTGGTCTTGATAGCTTCGTGCCAGTAGTAGATATTGAACAAACCTAGTGAAACCCCATCAGGAAATTGAAAGATTACACACAATACATCTCGAGAGCCTACGTCAATAACCTTTAGATGAATATAACAAGGTGGTTTTCAGCCAAATTGCAAGGCCCCCCGATGACTGGCGTTTTCCAGAGAAAAAGGAAGGTTGATCTAAAAAAGCAAACCCAGATCGGAATTGGGGGGTGGGGGGGTAACAGCCCAAGTTTCCTGAAACCTACATATGTCAAAACTGTCTACAAAATTACACCAATCAGAACATGCCAGTTTGTTCTTAATGTCGGCAAAGTTTCAGAAGACAAGCATAGTAAGGGGGTCAAAGGAACACTGCTAATGGTCACGGAAGGAGCAAAAAAGTATAGGGGCTTGGAGGCCATCGGATACGGGTGATTGTAACATATTATCAAAGGAGAAGTTAAAAACATTTGGTACAAGGTGTAGAAGGTCAGCAACTCAGAGGTGCGAGATAACGTTCAAACTAATTACTGCTTCCATAACACTTAAAAAAACAGGGACCCTCTGTCGGGTCTGGGGATTGAACAAGTCAGTCATTAGTATACAGTTCTGAAAGTGGCAGATATCTATTATGGGTGGGGACAGTAGAGACATCCAATGTTTCTGTTCAATGGTAAGGTATTCCTCTCCTTGCCAGCTGGCCAGGAGGGCTAGGTCTGTAAAAAATAACACTATGTAACAATGCTTGCAGTTACTCCTCCATTGCCAGGCCTACAAACAGTTTTGACCAGTAGCAGCTCCTCCAGGGACGGTAGGGCGGGCGGGGGAGGGCTAGGGTGGGAGTAGTAAACTCTGGCATACGGCCGAAGTGAGTTAGGTAAATATATAAATAAATAAAATTAATTACATTGCACGCGCTGCATCGCCATTTGGCATTTCAGCGCGTTCAATGTAATTTGTTTTATTCATCAAAAAAAGACCTCCACTAAAGAGCCCCTTCGCGGGTGCCCATTGGGGATTGCAGTGCTGGCCCGACGAGCTACCAGGCCCAATGATGAAGCATGACATCCCTCGGGGTGTATGAGGGCACTTTATCACAGACCTGAACACTCCCACCCACACTTAGGAACTTGCACACTAGTCTGTTGTATCATCTGCGGTTTATGACCACAGACTCTCCCTCTATTGATTTTAGATAAACAGCCAATCCACCCAATTCTCCTCACCAATAATATGTCAACATACTTAGAAATTGCAAATACAGTGTTCCGCAAGAGCCAATGGCAGAATTTAATTTTTAGTTCCAAATATGATTCCTTCTTCTTGGATAAAAGAGGTGGTACTCCAGCCAAAATCACCACACATGGACAACATTCAGGTGGCAGGTTCAAAGACAGCTGGACTCATGTGGAATGGGGCTAGGGAGGAGATCTTTTTGCACTATTAGCCCCTTCCGACCTTTTTTGGCCAGGACCAGCAGTGTCATGACTTGTTGTGGGCATAGGTCCTGCCCCTGGTACTAAAGTAGGCAAATGTGCAATTAAGGCAGGTGATTCAACGAAGAGCGTGAGCCTCTGATCTGTACTGCAGTTAGTGGATAATAGTACTAGGTCCATTGTTTTGAGGTACTTGATCATTAAATTGCATAGGGACTGCAAGTGACTGTAAATACTTCAGTTTAGAGGACAATTCCCGGATAACCCCTTACAAGGAGCTTTTCCTGTTCGCAAGGGGAGCGATTGCAGATGCCACTTTGGTTTTGACTTGGTCCAGATCAGTTTCTCAAGATAATTTAGGCCCGCCCTCTTTTGCATCAGGATTAGTACTTGGTGCCAATTCCATCTGCAGAAGACTAGGACCAGCAGATTTCGTTACACTGGTAGAGGAGCGGGTAGTAGGTCCCTGTTTCCTAGAATTACCCGGGATTGACCCTGTTTCAGTTGACCTCTCCTTCCTAGCAGCTGGTTCACAAAAGCTGGTGGTCACAGGTAGGTTAAGCCACTTCCCTATCCAGATCGTTAGGGAAGCAGGGCTTGGAGCCTCAGGAAGGGTTGGGCTGGAACAGTTTACAGAGGCTACCTCAGGGGTACCAAAATGTAGTAAGTCAATACTCGATGAAACAAAGCTAGGCCTCTCCCCCATTTCAAGAGACAGATGTTTCTCTGCCAATTATATTTCTTTTGTGACTACACCAGTGCTTAATTTGCAAACCAATAAGTGCCAGGGCTCTCATCGGGAGGCCACTGCAGCTTGCACCACACATTGCTCCTGCCAGCTGGCAATGACAGTACAAACACAGCTAATAACCATCACACACAGCTGTTGTTGTGCTCATTCCTAAATTAGCCAGACAGTGCCACCATATGGCAGACTGTCATAAGTACTGGTGCTGGCAATTAGGTGCTGGTGCTGAGCCCTGGAAACCACCGGCTCAAATTAAGCACTGGACTGCACTTACTGCTCAAACCAGAAAAGAGTCCAACATTGTTCCAGCTTGAGGATTATAAGTGCACTGCCCTTCCCTGTGGCCTATTCGCTCTTGCCCACAGCTAAAAGAACAAAAAAGGACTCACCAGAAGAGATGTTATGCGACAGACAAAGGAGCCAAGGGGGTGGCCCAGCCCAGGCTTTTCCGGGCGATGATGGGCATAGACGGGCCCGTCATGACCTGGTTGCATGCCTGGGCATGTCCTGTGCTGCGGGCTGCAGGCTGTGCTTATAGCGCGTTTCTGGACAGCTCCTGCACAGCGGCTTTCAGAATGAGGTCGCTGGGGGCGTAGTCCCACCCCAGCACTCGTGGCAGCAAAGGTCAATTGTAGGCAGGGAATCGCTAGTTGAATCACCTGTGCTGCGGGCTGCAGGCCACACTTATTGCCATTTCTGACTGGCTTTAGCCCTGCTCCTCTCAGGAATGAGGTGACTGGGGAACATTGTCCCAGCACTCATGGCAGCAAAAGTAAATTACGGGCAGAGAACAGCTATCTGAATCACCCCTTTTCATCTTACTTCACCCATGGGCAAAATAAATAGCTCTCTACATGCAAGATATACTTTCTTTTCTGTCTACAGGGGATGCCTGAGAAAGGTAACATCTGCCATGGGCCGGCCAACTTTATAAATGTGAGCGCTATAGATAGGTATCATGCTCATATCTGTATAAACTCGATAGGTAATAGCCTGTCTACTATTTTCAGGGTTGTAGGGCAAAAGTACACACCAAACTGCCCCGAATGAACCTTCCCCAACACAGCTTAAAATCCTGCGTTATTTTGTAGGAGCTTGCTTTTCCAAAAGTTTTTTTTTTACAATCTTTTCAAATTCAAGCTGGGCCTCTGGAAAATCGTAAGACCTTAAAATATTTTAAGGTTTTCCAATTTTTCTGTGAAAACACACATATTTGCATGTTGTTACAAAAATAAACTCACCCAGGCCTGCTATCAGGTAATACTTAATATGTCAAAAACAATTGTTTGCTGCTTCAAAGTTCACATACTCTGCACAGGGAATCACCTCCTCAGTGTAGCTAGGAAAGTTGACGTGCATAAATCACAAGAGTAGCAGTTTTACTTTATCTGTAATGAAAAAGGTCCTTAAACCTATTGCTTACACTTGGGTACATAGGCAAAACCTTTTAGGTCTCGGCTAGAATTCGCATGCGCTATCTCAAAGAGATGTGTTGTGTTCTATCTGTGGGATTACAGAACGCCCATTTCCTACCATTGGTAAACCTCAGCATCACTCTCATTTTCTTTGCTGCTATTCGTCAAGGCATGTGGGCGTCATGCCCTCTTCTTGTGTTTGTCCCTTCCGTAGCGCATGGACCAAGTACATATCTCCTTACACTGCTCCCAGTTTGCGGAGCTATTTTTTTCTTTGTTTTCAACCACTTCATAAGAGTACTTGTGTTTTCCGGCCATCTCACTTACACACATACCACTAAAATGAACGCACGTGTACATTAAAAAAATGCATTTCTTCATTTTTTTACATGATTTAATGGTACTGGAGCGCTTGTTCAATCATTCATCTTGCCATAGTGCTAACACCAGCCAACGGTATTGGAGCGCTCTAAGTGCTTATCATTTACATTGCACAATGACACATTCATTGTCTTATGCAGGAGGAAGCATAAGTGATTTGCCCAGAATCACAAATTGTTCAGCCGACCCCGATATTCGAACCTGGTTCCCCAATTCTCCTGTCGACAGCTCTGGCTGTTACGGCACATCCTCGCTTCACTTCAAACCTCAACTGTTTCTTACTATTACTTCCACATTTCTTCAGCAAGACCCCATCAACACCGAACAAGCACTGGCAAAGTAAATAGCTCTCGGCAATGCTTTAACTATTGGCCTTGACAATGTGAATGTCTTTTAGCCAGTGCTTGTTTAATATAGTTGCAAATGTATATGTGGGAGGTATCTTCCTACTATTTACAAACTTTTCCAACTTTCAGAAGATCCAAAAAGTTCCTGGAAGTATGCATGGAAAAATAGGTGCTAAGCAGGAAATACACAGGGTTGAGTTTTGTGTATACATACATTAGCTCATTTACTTATTTCCCCATGTATTCACTTGTAAAATATATTTCTGGGTGGGGAAATAATTTTTTGTCCACCCTGGATTCATAGACACCCCCCCGCCCCCAGATCATGAAAGCTGATCCCAGAATACGTAAGAACAATCCAAAACCTCCTTACCTTACGGAAAAAAAATCTTAAAATGAGCCTTTTCCTGCTCTTTCCGTCGTTGTAGTATTTCTTTTTTTTTAAAATATTTTTATTTGCATTTTGTGTCGAACAAAAAACAAAAAGTAGCATATCACATTTGGTTACAGTCGTGCAGAAATGTACATAGCGAATCCACATCGCACAAGTTCCCACATCCTCCCCCCTTCGGGCAACGTTCACCTGTAGTTCCCACCCGCTCGCTGTGCTTCACTTCAGCCTCCCATGTGTTTTCCCCCTCCAAAGTACCCTGGGACAAACCAGCCAGTCATCGTAGCTAAAGGGAGATGCAAGGACCCTGTAAAAGCCAACTAACCATCGCCCTGTCCTACATCTAGCCCATAATATTGCCTCCATTTGCCCCACATGCTGTGGAATTTTCGCGGGCAGCCTCTTGCTTTGTATGTCACCCTCTCTGCCACCATGTACATGTCCATTCCCGCCTTCCAGTCTCGGAGTTGAGGAGTTGTCACCGCCCCCCATGCCCTGGCTAAGTCCAGTTTCGCTACCACTAGAGCCAACATGGCGCAGATGAGCTGCGGACGGCCCAAATCTACATCCCCGGATATGACCAGCAATACCAATTTGGGGTCTAGCGGCAATGTCGCTCCCAAAACCTTGCTCAGTTCCCCAGCACCGTTTCCAAGTATGTCTGTATGTTGGGGCAGCTCCAAATGGTATGATAAAAGTCTCCCCATGTCTGGCCACATCTTAAACAATTCTGGTCGCTTGCACTGCCCATACAATGAAGCCGGGCTCTATCGTAATAGGCTCTGTGTAGTATTTTATATTGAATAAGACGAAGGCGTGATTTAATGGCCACTTCCCAATGGTGCAATAGGGCTGCTTCCGAGTCAATATTCTCAAGAGTACCCAGATTCAGTTCCCACGATTCCCGCAGTTTCCCCAGACTGTCTGGTGCATTATTAGTCAGGGTCTGGTACGTCAGGGACACTGCCTTGGTGAGTACGTGTTCCTGCAGTAAAAGCCCTTCCAGTGGAGCATACTCCAGTAGTGAGGAGGATAGCGAGCCCTCTGCCTGCCAGCCATGTCGTAGTTGCGTATACTTAAAAAAGTGGGAGGTGTGCAACCCAAAGTCTGTCTGTAGCACACGGAAGATTTTAAGTTGACCTTTGGCCACAATATGCCTATGGCGTCCCACCCCTCAAAGCCCTTTAGTTTATGGAGTTCCTTTAACAAAGGACAGTTCCAGAGAGATGTCTGTTTAGTAGGTTTGCGGGCCCATTCCAGCGCCCTTGAGGCTCTGTCCCACACCTCCAGCATGCCTTGTGTGGCAGGGAGAAGGCGTCCCCTGCCCCGTCCCCCATACAGATAATACAGGCACATTCGGTTTGTCATAGTATCTCTTTCAAGCCTATAGGTGGGGTGGTCTGCCGTGGCATGTATCCATTCATTCACCAGGGTTAGATGTTCCGTCCAGTAGTAGGCTTCAATGTCAGGCAAGGAGATCCCCCTATTGTACTGGTTACGTTGTAACGTATTCAATGCAATCCTCGGTTGCTTCCCGAGCCATAGGAGGGAACGCAGTTCCACTTTCACCGCCTGGAAGGTCTGCCTGGAGAGGGGGAAGTACTCATTATGAAGGGCGTAAAGGAAGCGAGGAAGAGTAATCATCTTAAACATGGCCGACCGACCTAGGATCGTGAGGGGGAGAGATTTCCACCTCAGTGCGTCGGCTGTGAAGTTAGTGATGACCCACTGGATATTTCTCTGGTACGAGAGCTTCCTGTCTGTAGTAAGATAGATCCCTAGATATGTGAACCCAGTCTGTGCTATTTGTAGGGCCCCAGGAAGAGTGGGCCAAGCATCCAAGACCCTTGGGCTATAGATAACCGATTTGTGCCAGTTTATAGTATATCCTGATACTCCCCGTACAGGGCCATAATTTCGAATACTGCGGGGATCGTGGTAGTCGGGTGAGTAATATATAGCAAGATGTCATCCGCATAAAAGCAAAATCTTTTCTTCCCTGGTATCTGTTGGCGTTATTTGGAACACCCGGATCTCTGATCGCTGCCGAACCACGCAAGCCACTATCTCTATCGTGAGAGTGAAGAGTAGTGGGGACAACGGACAGCCCTGACGGGTGCCCCTTCTAATAGGGAAATCTATGGAGACCCAGCCATTGACCTTAACCCTCGCACAGGGATCCGTGTACAGGAGACCCAGCCAGTGCCTAAACTTGGGACCGATGCCAAATTTAACTAAGGAGGCCTCCAGGAAGGGCCAATGTACTGCATCAAACGCTTTTTCTGCGTCTAGGGACAAGAACAGATGTGGCTCTTCCTGGTCCTGCACCTCCATGAGCCAATTGTGGGTCCGTTATTGGGATTGGGTGGGTGGCAATCTGCTGAAAGACGTTAGGTCTGACTCTATGGCTGGTCGTTTCTTGGAGACAAAAAGTTTTCCTATCCTAGAAAACTATTGGGATACTATTACGGTACCAATGGATAGGAAGCTAGTCTTCCAGCTAAGATCCGGATCCATTCCCTTAAAAAAACTAACGTCACGTTGGCATAAGTCGACTAACAGGTTATGTCCAGCCTGTGGTAATGCAGAGGAGAGTGTAGGTCACTTCCTATTTGTATGCAAAGCCTACTCATTACCCAGGAGACTATGGCTCACCCCTGTATGTAAAAACCTGGGGACACGTGACAGTACAGTGGCTTTAAGAATTGTGTGTACAACAACCCATGAATCGATAGTAATTGGGGTAGCCAAATACTTGGGTTGGGCCTGGGCCATCAGGCAACGTTTAATGGGGGGGACCAGTTAATCAGGTTTTCCTTTTATTTTGATTGGCTAATAATGTAAAATTACTTGTCAAATGTAAACTTTTTTATGCTAATACTGTATGAGCTGCACAGAACGCTTATATGAATTTATATTTGTAAATATCTTGTAAATATCTTGTTTTTTAATCTCTAATGTTTTTTAATCTCTAATGTTTTTATGCTGTGCTTTTATGAGAAATATCTCGAATAAAGCTTGTACAATGGGTCCTATGAAGATTCAGTCTGGTCGCCCGACCTGGTAGGAAACCCGTCTGGTCCTGGTGCACTAGAGTAGTGATGACTTGTCGGAGTCGCAAAGCGAGAATTGTCGCCAATATTTTCACCTCTATATTAAGGAGGGAGATAGGTCGGTAGGACGCACACTCATTGGGGGGTTTTCCTTCCTTGTGGATAGGGATAATCATGGCCATGCGGAGGTCCAGGGGCAGGATTCCCTCCTGAGATGCATCTTGGAAGAGAGCCAGGAGGTGTATGCCCAAAAGATCCAAGCATTTCTTATAGAATTCCGATCCAAGATTTTCAGCAAAGAAGACCCTGGCATCAGCTCGAAGCCCATGGAGCACCGTCTTATTCTGTAAGTCCCATGCCAACAGCCTCCAGCTCCCTCGTCCGTGCAGGACCTTTCACCCACATACAGAGGTGAGTGGTCAGACAGAGCCAGGGCCATGTAGCATCATTGTAGTCTTAACTCTTGTAACTAGGTCCCAGTTACGCTGAGTCCCCCAGAATCCATTTCGAAGTTAAAGTTATAATGTAGTTCTATTGTGATTGAATTATTATATGTTATGTAAAGCGCCTGGCTGCCTCTGTTTCTAGGGCCACACTTTTTAAATACAATAAATAAAGAAGGCGCTACCATATTTTTCTAGGAGTAGATGTACATTTGGTTCTGGTCTCTACATAGCCATGCAAGATGAAACTGTGCGTGTTCCTAGCATTTTGCATCATCCTCGGATCCATTTGTGCAGTAATCCTACCCTCGATACTTGGGATAATTTGCCATGCTCAGGGATTTTCCTAGTAGTAAATGGAAATTGCAGTCAGAACAATTTGATAATCCCCGTTGGGAAATAGAGATAGTCACTTTTTCTTCAGTTATGCCCAGTACGTCCATAATGCCACTGGTAACAGGCCATAGGATAGTGTTGCATTTTTTAATGATGGCTAGGCTGCTGAAAAAATTATGCGGCGCAGGTCCGAAAAAATAGTCAAAACATCATTTGTTTTGTAACTTCAAGTGTCTGAAATAATAGAACAAATTATTAGTAACACCAGTCTTGAAGAGACGTCCTATTAAATGTGAATTATGAAATGACATACTCCTATCCAGAATATACATTTATACAGTGCTTGCTCTACACAGTGCACCGCATCAGTCTATCGCAGCACAGTGGGCAAAATCAGCATAATTCTCATTACTTTACCAGGGGAGAGAAATGAATACATCTCCCCTTGATTTATCATGAAAATGTAAAAGAAATAACCTTTCTCCTCCTGACAAGAGAAGTAACAGTTTTGCATTAGAGTAAATATCCGAAAGTTACCGGGCATCACTATAAATCAGCTTGGTATCCCGAACGTACACGGCAGCCAAATGAGAAAGTAAATCAAATTAAACATGCAATCTATAATAACAAATGGATTAAAAAATGCGCTGACGCTGAGAACGGCTCAGGAGGCATTTGTTTTGGTGGTGCCATTTCTTTAATGAACAAATGAAGTTGTATCCGATTGCCTAAATGGTATAATAAAAGGAAGTGGGTCCCTGGACAGGTCATCTTTTTAATATTTAGCATCAGTATAAAAATATGGGGAATACATTCTGCCACTTTAACCTGGCAAGCGAGGTAATTCAATACAAATTCAGCAAATACGCAGGATGCCAAGTACCAAAAAGAAATTCCTATGTTGGTATATAACTATATATTAACTAACTGTTCTATTTAGAGTTAGGTGCAGTTAAAGCCTCCAAACAGAAGAATTAAAAAGTACATGTGCAAATTCCCTTCCCTCTTCTATCCCTCCACTATCCTTTTCAATCCAAATAACAGAATAACTTGTCCACAGCTCAAATTAATCTCATATTTCACTATACTAATTCACCACTAATGCTTTTTGGGTTCCGGAGTAGCATGAAATTCATCAAAAAATCACTTTGACAACTCATCAGGGGTAGTAAAGCACTATATAAATGCAAACTCTTCCCTCTTCTATCCCTCTACTATCCTTTTCAATCTAAATAACAGACTAACATGTCCACCACTCAAATTAATTTTATATTTTACTAAACAAATTCACCACTAATCCTTTTTGGGTTCCAAAGTAGTATGCTATTCGCCGAAAAAGCACTTTGACACCTCATCAGGGGTAGTAAAGCAATTTATAAATGCAATTACAATTCAAACACAAAATAGTATCTGAAGGTGTGCCAGCAAAGCGAAGTCCATTTCGCTCCGGTCTCAAGAACTCAGACACCCACCAGATCTTTTCAAAGAAGTGAGGAATCTGGGACTGAGCATCGATCCCAATCTCTTTATCATAATAACGCAAGTACATCAAGTGCTGAAAAGTGAACTCTAGACCAGGGTTCTCCAAGGTCAGTCCTGGAGGGCCAGATCCATGCCAAATTTTTAAGATAACTACATTTATCTAAATGGGAAAATACAAAACATCTGGCCGACTTCGGAGAACCCTGCTCTAGATGATGCAAGCTTTACGTATCCATAATTCCCTCAGATGGCACAAGGCAACATTACTGTGTCATTTCACTCCTCCATTATGCCAATGGACTACATATTGGGGCATTTCTCTTCTTACTCATTGAACGATAATGCAGCCACCCAACAATTTTCACACCTGTACATGTGCCATCACATTACGCAGTCCATCAAGCACTGGACTGGCTGCTTGTGGACAGATATATATTTTATTTAAGGCTCTCTGCACATCAAAGAGTTGGGGTAATCTTCCTTCAACTCGTGCTCCAGAGTGGAACCTTTCTTGATCGTCCCTTCCTTAAAAGCAAAATCTACAACAAACTTGAATTCTAGGGGCAGTAAAGACCTGGAGGTTTTCTAATACATGACCCAGCAAAGACACAAGTCAGACGAGAGGAAAATGGCACACATTTGGAAGCACAATTCTTACAGATTCATCCTTAAGCAGAGATACATCATCACTGCTAACCGTGGAAACACGATTGGAGCACCACCTTGAACCTCATGTATGACACCCAATGCTTCCCACAGATACCTCACTACGAGCTCACTCTTTACCAACAAAATGTGTATCTTCTTACCTGACCACCTGAAGTTCTCCGAGACCTTGATTGGTTCTGTAGGGTAATAGAATTCATACATTGCAATATCTGTGTTGCACAGGAAGTTGTGAGCTATGCTGTGCAGCACATTGCACTAAAAGCCCAAACATAGTGGTGCAACATGTGCATACAGAGTGGGACCCTTAAGTGCACAGGTGCATAGTATGCATCATTGAAAATAGATCCATGAATTCCCTGTTAAAGGATGCTGTGAATGAGTTTGGTCTCTACCATTTAAGGAGTCACTGGAAGCAAGTCTTCAACACAGCGGCTTACACTAATGGTGTAGGTGGTATAACAGGCTCGGACACAACCCTTGTGTGCATCATTCATGATGACCTGTCTGAAAGGTGTCCAAACAGCTTTGTGTGCTGTATATAATCATGTTAGGGCAGCAGATAAATCAACATTTGTTAACGATTGCCCTCCAAAATAAGGCATTGATCTTAGCAAGCACTGAGCTGGACATCTTTCTCTCTGATGTGGTAAAGGGGAAGGTGAAACTGACTGACACAAAGGATCAGCATCAGGACTTGGGCTGGAGGTCAATGGCATCTCCTCCAATAAGACAAGTGAAGATGAGCTGAAGCAAAGCTCCTTCCATGAGTATATCCAGGGCACAGAGGGGTTCTCCTACAGAGCACTGTCTGGGACTCAGTCCTGCTAGCTTTCAAAGGCAGCCATGAGAGCAGCAGTGGTGTGGACATGCCTTCAGATCATCTGCACACAGGTAAACTAGCACATACCACACACTCATCCATGTACACAACACAGTTTTGTGCCACAGTAATATGCATATACAAAATGTGGCACTGCTCAAATTATATAGAAGGCCACAAATAAGCACCTGCGCCTGATTGTCATAGTAAACAATCTCCAGGAAAGCCTTCAGGCGTGGCTATAAAAGCATCCCACACATTTCTCAAGAGGCAGGCCAAAAGACACACATTTACTAGATGAACCCTTACCAAAGCAAAGCAATGGAAACAATGCTCTCCCACTTCAGTATGTATGCTCTTGCACAGAGGAGGAATCATGGAAATTGTGCGTTTTACAGATTTTATAGAATGAATCTGGTCCAAGACCATTATAGCAATATACAACAGAACCAGACTACATTACACATGCTTCTCCCTTTTGGTGTTGGGGCTGGTTGGTCTCTATCTTTCCAGCACAGGAAATTCACACAGTATATTGCTGACATCAATTGATCCTGACTTCGAAGTCCTCCTAATTAAGAATCCCATATTCCACATAAGGGAACCCATAATGGGCTCTGGTTCCATAACACATCCCAATGCATTTTGTGATTACTAAGGTGAGCCTTCAACATGGAGTTGATATTCGCTCTCTCGATCCAGACTGGACTCAGTTAGCCATTCCGCATGTCACTCATCAAAGCAAAGCTACCTTGGACAGTCCTTCTATTCAGTGAGATTTTGTGGGGTTTTTTGGGTGGGAGAGACATTAGAATAGCAACACTTTAGAAGAAAGCAGGATGGTTACACTACCTTTTGCACATTGATCCTGATATTTGATGAAATAAGGGGAGTGGGAGTAAAATATTCTGATTTCGAACAGTAATGCAGTTTTGTCTAATATTATACAGTTCTATTATTTTAAGGATATTTGTGTCTCAAAATAATTCTTTGATTGTGTCACCTGCACCCATTAGGGTGCTTGTGCAACAGCTGTCTCAAAAGGAAATACCTACAAGGACTAAGTGCTCATCATGAAAGAGCATAGGAGCCTACATCTTTCATGACCTTCTGGAGAGAGGGTGTGGTCTTACGGCTAGACCGCTGACTTTGGAGCTGGGAAACCAAGGTTCGAGCCTCGGGGTCGACTCCACATGCCTACCGAAACAAGCATTGGCATAGCCGATTGGTCTCACCCTTTGGGACCTTATAAGTGTTTACCCATGAAACGGTTGATGTTGTTGCACCAAGGATATTGTGCTGCAGAACTAAATACTTATAAGGTCCCAAAAGCGAGACCTATTAGCTATGCCAATGCTTGTTAATTAAACTTGCCCTGACGACCTGGATCCTACTAAAGACTGTAATTGTGGAAATCATTGACATTGTAATGATTTTTTTTCAAAGCCATGCGTGGTAATGGACCCAGCGCCCATTATGAGTGACAACTGGATGAAAGGGTGACTGCCTTGAGGCAATCAGAGAAGATGCTGAGCCATCAACCGCTAATTCATGACACCCGGGTGCCTAGCAACAGGCTGGCTTCTCAGTTGGGTACTTTAAGAAATATGTATGAATTTACAGTGCAAAAATCTGCTAGGGGGCTTCCATAAACTTTATCCTTATAGTTCACTTTTTCCAGGCTTCCACTGCATTGTGTCTGCACTCTGCAACCCTGTAGCCCAGGGCTGCAAACCTCTGCCGCACGCCATGCAGGGATTAACCTTCCACTGCTAGTGAGTGGGTTGGGGGCAGGGCTTCCACTGCAAGTGATCAAAGGAAGCTTGCACTAACTACGTGAAAGATTTCCAGCTGAGTGCAGTCCGCCTTGCAAAGACTAACTAATTGAAATGTGCACATTCTAAGAACAAATGCCCCTGAGCATCCCCGCCTCTTACCTTCCGCACAAACACAGGTCCCCAGAAAAGCACTTGTCAGACACAGCTTCCAATTACAGCCCAGTCATCAGGAATAATGAAACACAGAAATAAGGCTTGAATGCTATATACAGAGCTCCTTTGATCTGCCTATTTCAGGCACTTAAGCAGCAATTTCCGGCATCACTAAGAAATCACAACACATCTTCAGCAAAAACAGAGCTGGGGGGGGTGAGAGGAGATGGGAGGGAGAGGGGAGGGGAGAGGAGACGGAGAGAGAGAAGAATGAATGGGAGAAGAGGGAAAGAAAGTGGAAACGGGGTGAGTCGGATAGGAAGAGAAGGATGTCAAGTGGAGAAAGAGGATAAAGGGGTCAAGGGAAGGAGAGAAGAGAAGAGGGAGATGGAGAAGGTTAGAGAGGGGGAGGTAGGGAACTTAAAGAGGGAGAAAGTAGGAATGAAGAAAGAGGAATGGAGAGATGGAGAGATGGAGAGGAAAATGGGATAGATTGGAGATTATTGAATGAGAGGGGGTGGCGAAGATGAATTTGAGAAATAAAGGAGTTAAAGGGATGGGGAGCCAAGGCTGCGAGACAAGGTGAGAGAAAGTGTTAAAGGCCACGAGGAAAAGGATGGGTGTGAGAAGGGCAGAGAGGTGAAAAAGATAGGAAGTGTGAAGAGAGGAGAGGGCAGGGCTAATGGCGATACAGTGGGGAAAGAAGTTCAGGGGGAGAGATTGAAAAGTGGGAAACGGAGGAAACTAAGAAGACGAGGGGAGAGAGAATAGAAAGGCAGACTGAGGGCTATGTGGATGTGGGGTAGATAGGAGTGAAAACTGAAGCTAGGGTTAGAAAGGAACAGGGAGGAAGAGGGTACGGAGGGCAAATGACAGATGAAATCAGTGAAATGTGAGTGAAAGGGCTAAAGACGCGTAAGTGGAGTGAGAAATTGTGATGGAGTGGGGCGGAGAGGAAGGATAGGAAAGGTGGGGGAGGGGCATTGAAGCGAGGCGCGCACGCTTGGCCGAGCGAGAGGAAAGCCATATGGCGCCTCTGCTCGTGCCTGTGAAAGTGCTTGCCCTCCAGATGGCGCCTCGAGCGCTGAAACCGCAAGATTGAGGCCAGCAAAAGCCTCTTGTGGCACTTTTAAAAGCCACTTACTAAATGTCTCGAAGAGACAGCGCATGTGCTGTCTCAGGCGAGACCTAAAAATTAATCTGTCCTTGTGTAACGTAACTGGTGCTCATGTAAAGCGTTCCAATACCTTCAGGGTCGCGTTCGCGCTACATAAATCTGCACAAAAAAGAAAAAAATGATCACCCTTTTCAACTGCCCATAAATACAAGGCCATCAGTCTTCATCAACTTGTGTTTTATCAGCTGTGTCAGTATATGTACATTTCAGTTTGTTTCAGATTTGGACATGGTGTTGCAGAGGGATTCACAGAATGCAAACATACTTTGATGAGTTCTACTATTTCTGTTACTCAGAAAACAAGGCAGTCTGAACAGATCGCATTGGAAAGACTGAGGGGCATATTTACAAGCCTATTGCGCCGCTGGTGTGTCACTTTATTTTTGACGCACCAGGGGCATAGTGTGCCTCCCCATATTTACAAGGCCACGTAAAGCCACCCTGCATGGATTTTCATTGCCTTGTAAACATGGACCCCTTTCATGCATTACTTTGTGTGAAAGGGGCGTTTCATGGGTGTTGCTGTGGGTGTTCCCATGCAACATCCATGGAACCTGACACATTCTCAGATTTACAATGTTTCATAAACCTGGGAATGATTCAGATTCCTAAGGGAGGCGCAATGAGGAGAAATACCTTTATTTCTCTTAGGTTTTCCTTTTTCTCTGCGTGCTGCAGAATGCCTCACAATGAGAAGGAGGAAAATACCTCTTGTGAATGTGTTTGTGCAGGAAGGTGTCCCTTCCTGCACTAAAACAATCACCCCCAACAACTCTAACACCCTTGCACCATGGCACAAGTGTGCCTGCGTTGGATCATGGCAGCCCATTGTGTGCCAGCGCAGGGAAAAAGATCAGGAAAAAGCGGTATATTGTGGATACAGCGCATTCCTCCCTTTTCTGTGACGCACGGTAGCGCAGCAGGAAGACTTGCTGTGCTGCCGTGCATCAAAATATTGTAAATGAGGCCCTGAATCCGGAGGCACTACGGTGTAATCAACATCTTATTGAATACATAGTACAGGTTCACAGGAGTCTGCTTTGTAGGAATCGTTGATCATCATCGACCCTGTCTTTTGTTTATCTAATTGCAACCCTTAAACACATATTTTTGCATTCATGTATAACTATGTGGGTGCTACTAATCTCTGATGTAAACTGTAAACATCTGAATATAGAAGTGTATTTAATCTCTATCTTAGAACAATAGACACATGCATAGCAATAGATATGCTGAAGCTCAACAGCTCTAAAAAAAGATGTTCCTGTTAGCAAGGGTGTCTGCTATATGAAGTGCAGCTGGTGTAGGGGTACTGGGCGCCAAGGGCCCACTGCAGTCAAATTGCTGCTTTCTTGTACTGCCCAGCCAGGAATCAGAGGGCCCTTTCCCCTTGCTTGCATTAGGGCCTAGGGCACCTGTGTTTCACCACTGGGTGGTAGGAAAGAATAACACTACTACTGTCTACTGAACTCTGGCCAGTTGAATCCTCAGGCTCCTGCCCCACTCCAGTTCACGAGGCCAAGAAAGTCAGGTCAAGAGACTTGGGCCAAACTGAGTGTAGAGCTATGGGTGAAGGAAGCAACATAGTAAATGATTTATTTAAAAATAAGAGATGCCTTATGCACATGGGATCACATCTGGGCTTCTTTACTGTAAATCTATTGCTGATATAATGTAGACGTATGTTGCTAATTTACACCCGGGTTTTTCAGTTTTGTTTTTTTGTAGTTTCTGTGAGTCATATTTAATTATGTTTATAGTGCTTTTTTGGGTGTAGGACTTGAATTGTGATGTGTTTTGTGTTTCATATATATAAATGTACTTTGATCTAATGGGTTTGCAATATTATGTCACTTAACTGAATACATAATTATATTAAAAAAGAATTTGGGGTTCGCCTTAATGGATTCTTGACACTTGTTTGCAATTTGTACAAGAATCTCTTACCTAAACCTGCTGAGTAAAATGTTATCTTTCACGAATTGCAGGCAGTACCAGTAATAGTACTCTTAAGGATAGACTACTCCAACACTATATACATAGCGGTAGGAATTTTGTTATTGCATTTAATCACATTAATTACAATAAAAATAGTCGTTCCACAATAATAAAAATGGGCTTTTAAAACAAGATTAGAAAACTGCATTAGTTAAAGCGCATTAAATATAATTACTTAACATTTTATAAGTTACATTTAAAAATGTCATTATTTTAATAATGCAGTCAGGTTTTTATTAATTTGAATCAAGATTTAACTTTCTCTGGAATTGTTCTTATATTGGTGTCATTAAAAAGAGTCTGCGGATAAGCTCTCCATAGAGGCAGACGTTTTGGGAAAATACATAATAAGTGACTCAGGGTTTCCTCTTTGTAGCCACAGAGTCGATGTATGTTCTGTCCTTGTAGAGACTGACACAAAGACTCCTCAAATTCATTGATAGGTCTATATAGCAATCGGAATCTTAAATACTTTCTTTTTATCACACCTTTCAAGTTAGAATTAATATAATCCTCTGACAGTAAATAGGATTCGACTACTAGATCTATGCTTTTATGTTTTTAACGAGTTTAGACCTTTTCTCCTTTTGAACGTGATTTAGGATCTTTCTTACTATACTCTTACGAAAACGATCAGCTTAATTTAGATACATTTTCAAAATCTACTTAATTGTAAGCTTTAATCACCTTATTTAATGATGAAATAATCTGTTCCAAATCACAGTTTAAGTTTTTCTTGAGTTTCAAGTAAATTAAGAATTTTAAGGTGGCGGGTTGTGCATCTGCACAGTCACACAGATAATTCACAGTAGCTCCAATATGCAGTGATAAAAGAGGTTTTTAATTCAACTCCACTCTGATAGCACAGTGAGGGGTAGCAGATCGACGATGTATAAGTTGATGGACACTCTGTATATAGATTTTCTCAATTTAGATGACTGTCGTCCTATTTAAAACAGGTGAAGCATAAAGTAAGAATGGAGTGAGTTTCATTTTGTTTTTTATAATCTTTTTATTAACATGCTCAGTAATTCACATTTCAATCACATATTTTAGACGACTATACAAGTTACATATTTTCCAGCTCGGAAATTCAGTTAGGCAATTTACAATTTAAGATTCAGGTTTTCCAGCACCTCCCCCCTCATATCTCTACCCTCAAAACGCCCGTCCACTACCTGCCTCTATAGAATTTCCAGTTCCGCCATATTTTTACCCCACTTCTTCGGGCACTCTCTACCTAAATACATTGTGTGCTCTGCATGTTGACACCAATCCAGGTCTGACGCCCAGTCTGCTTGTCTGAGCGGGGCTACCGCACCCCACTGCTGCAATGTTGGGTTTGGGCACTACTGCTATTTGGAGTATTTAGGCCAAGACTGCTCACTCAGAATCAGCAATAGGAACCACTTTGGATCTGTTGGGACTTCCCTCCCCACCACCTCTGCTATTATCTTCCCAATTCCTTGACAGTAAGTTTGTATCTCTGGGCATTCCCAAATAAGTGAAAGAAGGTCCCCTCCTGGTCACATCATCTGTGCACTGTCCGGTGTCACTACGCCCCATCCTGTGCAGTGTGGTTTGGGGATAATAGTCCCTGAGTAGGATCTTTAATTGAATCAGCCGAAATCTGTCCCGCATTGCAACTTCCCTCGGTCCCTGGATTGCTTTCACCCATTCATCCTCCTCCAGCGTACCCAGATCGTGTTCCCAGTGGGCTCACAGATCCCTTAGTGAGTTCGGCGAGTTGTTAAGGATCTTTTTGTATATTATCGAGATGGCTTTGGAGGTCAGTGGCTCTGTCAACAGTCTGTACTCTAGAGGGGATGATTCCGGAAAGGAGGTCCCCTCTTGAATGTAACTTTTGAGAGCGTGTCCCAGCTGGAGGTACCTCAGCCACTCTCCAGGTCCCAGTTCGTCCTCCTGCTGCAGAGTTGCATAGGTGATATAGGCCTGGCCTCTCCAAACATCTACCAGCTTCTCCAATCCCAGTAACCCCCACTTGTTTAGGCCTTGCAATAATCCCACCTTATGTAGCTGTTTGGTATCCCATAGTGGGGGCATTTCCATTAGCTTCCACTCCCAGCCGAGGTGCCTAGTGGTGGCATACCATGCCCCCACCACTGCTTGAGTATGTGTCTAGAGGTTTTTGGCTCTTCCTTTATCATATAGGATGGATGGGTATCCTCTAGGCCCCATGGCTTCTCTATGCACCCTATAGGCCGGTTCCTCCCTATCGCCAAAGACCCAGAGTTTCTTTTTTAAGACTTTTAGAGAGGAGTCTAAGGCTCTACCTCCAGATACTTTGGCAAATCTCATTATTGATTTAGTGATGATGGCAGATTTGGACTGATTGAAAGATGATTGGACCAGGATAGTCTGCTATTGATCAAGGTCTCAAGATAATTATGCTGATTGACTGTTCCAATAGTGGCACCGCTGAGTTACCAGGATATTTTCCTTTTTTTCTTTCCAAACATCTTAATTTTGGTTTTAGAGTGACTAGTTGTTAATCCATTCACAAGGGTGAGCATGTTTATTTGACCTAAAAGATGCTGTAATCCATTCAGCATTTGTGAAAGAATCAATAAGTCATTGGCATATGCCAAATGTGTGATCCTGTATGTTCCCAATTTTGCGAGCACAGCCTGATCTTGAATAAGGAACTCAGGCAAATCGGCCATAGACAAGGAAAATAAGAGCAGAGCCAAAACAAAGCCTTGTTTGAGTCCAATGTGTGTCTGTATTTTTGTGGACAAGATATTCTCCGTTGTAAGTCTTATTTGTAACCATGTATCCAAATGATACACAATTAAAAACTGCAGGAGTGTTGGATCAATTTCTCATTTTCGAAGCTTATTCAACAGGTGATGGCGATCAACCTTGTCAAAGGCTGTGGAAAAATCCATGAAACAAACATAGAGGGCTGTACTGTTCTTACATTTACGTAGGGTTTCCAGACTATTTCCTTCAATGACTATAGGCTGTAAAATGCTGCTGCTTAGCTATGGTTACACTTCAGAGGCTGCTAATAAAGCAACATTTCCAATTAAAGAATGTATAGACAGTCAATAAGACTATTCATATTCAAGGACCTGCCTTCCAAGAAGGCACATGTATGCCCTATCATCCAAGGAGCAATCTATGCTCTGCTGAACGAGGGCCACTTACCATATCACCATGTAAGAAGAAGAGGATAGTAGATCCTCTTCTGTCCAAACCATAATCTTCTCAAATCAATGGCCAACAGACCTGCAATCTGTGGTTGATCATTATATCTTGTTCTCCAGACACCAGCCTTTCTAGCAGATATATTCAATTTTCTTCCTTTATTTTTGAGCACCAAGTGATGCCAGTTGGTGGGAATGTTGCAATTCATAAACCCAATCTAACCTTCTGTAAAAAAGTACAAATATTTAATTTTTACACCGAGCGAAACTAAGTATGCTAGCTCAGTTATGATGTGTTGATCCAAATTAAGTGACCCAGAACTGAGATGTGCTTTGTGGCAAACAGATGCTTTGCAACACCTAGCTAAAATAACACAACATTACCAACCAACCCACAAGAGCAGGAGTGAGACCCTGTCTAAAAGCGGTGAAGAGGCACTGCTTCACAGAAGCCCTGCTCAGCATTGCTCACTCCTGCCGAGATGTCAACTGGCATAAACATTGGAGCACGTTCTGCAAGTGGGCTACCAATATGGTTGACCTAAACATACATATGTGTGTTCACTAAGGAAAATATGAGATGCTAACTCAAGCCAGAGAACTATGCTTTGCCCTATACTTTGTTTCCATGTTCTCCACTGTGCCAAGGCATTTTGATTCCTACAATGCAAGAACTGAACATTAGTTACAAAAGTCCATAGGCAACAGTAATTAATAATAAGCACAGTGGACTTTACACAGAATTGTGCAAAGTAGCATTGTTCTATGAAGCAACAACTGGTTCCACGGGCCATCAAGTATATTTCCTTTACTTGTATTTAATTGTAAAGGTCTCTTGAGAAGCTAAACATAAAAAACAAAAAAACAATCTATATTGTGTGTTTGTAGCTTAGTGTACCTCAGCACCTGCATAATGCTTAATCTTTTTAAGGGTTGTCGAGTGATCGCATGTCGCTTGCAAAGTAGTAGAGTATGCATATGCACATCTCAAAGCTCTGCCACTGGTGTTCAAAGATCTAAAAAACTGATTTTTAGGTAAAGGCTCACTCAGTGAACTGCAAGGTGTGTCCTGGACTAGTGGCAACATTGATGTAAAACACTCAAAGTCCAGCCCACACATTGCATTTGTCTGCATATCCTTAATTCATTCAATATGCAGAGTGCAGCAGTCCACTCTATGGGTAACAGTATGTGGTGGGACAGGGTGACATGGAGTAGTTGGATTGTTTCTGATCAAAGAGTGAGGCTGCCTCCATTGCCACTTTTTCCAGGCAGGGAGCATCAGGACTTCAACAAAGGTTGTGGATGCATTGAAGGTGCCTGGGAGTGATAGGAGTGATAGCAGTGAACACAGGTTATGCCACTCATTAGGTCTGTGAAGAAGTCCTCTTGCCAAGAGTCAGGTACAGTGGTCCCTACTGGTCTCAGAAGCATCAGAAGCCATGTGAGCACAGCAGGGGAGTCCTGAACAGACCACGGAGGGCCCTGAAGGAAGCCTGAGGAAGTATTTTAGAGGCTTTGGTGAACAATATCTGGAGAAGTTGCAAGGGAAGCAGAATGTGCAGATGTTGCTGGCTTCATGCTTCAATCCCTTAGCCAGTAGCTGCCTCACTTCACCCTCCTCTTCTTCATGAGTGACCTTGTAACCCCCTTCTTGAGCTGGTGTTGTGCATCTGAAGAGCGACACTTTCCTTGGGGGTTCAGCTAGTGTGTAAGGCTCCTACAGGGGGACTTCTCTGGACTCCCACATTCTGTGGAGGATTCTGCCTACAACGACAGACATATACAGCAGGCTGAGGTAGGCTTGCTACAACTCTTTAATCTCAAGCTTTGTGGTAGACGGGATGTAGGTGTGGGGATATTTGAAACTATGGAATACAAATTTCCCTTTCTCATCTGAAATGCTCTGTGGGCTTCGGCTTCCATACAATTATGGGTGGAGAGAGAAGTTCCATTCGGAAGCAAGCAAACACACTGGAAAGACATGTCTTCATTATGCCACCACAGGGTGCCACTGATCAGATGCCCATGGATAGGATAGGCCTTGATCACTTGCCTCTTCCAGAGTCTGAGCCCCTGGTAAGGGAACTACGTCTGGCAGTAAGCAATGCAAGGATCCACTGACACATAATAATGACTGCACGAAAACATAATAATCGACCTGAAGTTGCTTCACACTGATTTTAGGAAGATGTTGGAAAGGGTGTAAGCTGCAGAGTGTGGATCGTGGGAGATTGTTGGTGAAGTTGAATGTTTTAGCAAAATCTCTCATGGCTGATTCACGTTATATACTGCTGAGAACTGAGGATCTGGAGGGGTGCTCACATAGGAACAATGTTTGCTTTGTAAATTTTCTTAAAAGGATTCAAGATTCTAGTGTGGAGTTGTTTATTGAAGACTGGGTGAAAATACAGGGAAGCTTATCATTGTGCAGCTTTCAGTTTCTTAAAAAGTGTTCTGTAGCTTTTAGTTCCACTATTTGCTCCTGTTCACAATCAAATGTTCCTTTTATGTCTGAGCCACGAATGGTGGAACACACCAGTTTCATATGCCCAACCATTGCCATAAAACTGTTCAATCTCATTTCAAATGCACCACCCATCTTCCACCCTTCCATAGACCAGCTTTCATGATTTTTAAAAAGTGGGAAGGCCGGCTAGTAAACCCATAGGTTTTGGAGTTGTGATCATTTAGGGAATCAAATAAAGTAATGTACTGGAGAACTTGCAGTGCTTAATTACAATGCAAAGAGTGGATGGAAGTCTTCCATTGGAGAGTTCAGGTTTGGGATTTGAATTTGGTTCATAGACATGTTATAATTATTTCACTGCTCCCGCAAAATGTCTCTGAAGGAAGCCATTCAACTATCCGGAATGAAGGAGAAAATGCGGTCCAGGAGAGATGTGCCTTCAAGGGCCCCAGGTTCCCACAGCAACTCCTTTAGTGGTTCACCTATTGGTGCCAATTGTTGTTTGAGTGAGAGGACCTTCAGTGCCCTGTGCAGATGCTCTAAGAGATCTTCTCATGTGACCATGATTTGTGTACACTGCTAGAGAGTGATGGACCCCCCTATTTGCTACACACTGCCTCTACTTTGAATCTAGGGGTCATACTATCTATTGTGAATGATGTGATGATTCTTCACCAATACATTTTTGCTGCTTTCCTGAGTTGATTCAAGTATAACGCAATCCCTGTCAGTCCTGAGGATTTCATGACAATGAGATGAGGCTGAATTCCGTCAACAGTTTGTAGGAAGTGCACTACAGTCCCAATGCACTGAAGCATTCTTGTTTGAATTGGAAGGAATACCAGAATGTGGGACAATATCCCTCACTCCTCGTCTCCCTCTCGGTGAAAAACAAAAAACACTGTCTCACCGCTTAAAAAACATTTAGAAGGACTCCAGTGTTCTGATAAGGACTATCGGTTTTTAAAGACGGGTTCACATTAATGGGAATTTCAAATAACTTATCTCATATGTCAAACATAAAGTTGAGTGATTTTCATGAAATTTCTGGATTAATAACGGTGGTGACCTAAACAGTTTAAACTGTTATCAATGTATTTAAGAGTAATATACCATGATTAATAATAACATTGTATGTGTTACTGTAACCCTGTAGTAATGTTGGTGTAATCTATCCTTAGGGGAACATTACTTATGTATATTTTGAGTGCCCAAATCCCAATGGGGTACAAGGCAATCCCTTTTCTGATCATTTTTTTCTCTGACCAGCCCCCTTGGTGCTGCTTCATAGTATTCCATCCTCATTCCTGAGTGTAAACCTGCTCCTGTTGGGCACAAGCATCACTGTGAAACTGCATTTGATTTTGCAAGTGTGTCAAATAGTGTTTATTTTTGCCTGATGCCTATGTTTATCGATGCCTTATGTTGAAAAGTTTGGGTCACAGGCATGAGGTTCAGAGAGATGCTTCAGATGTGTTCTTGAAAACTGGGGGTCCGTCGCTGAGACGTGAGCAAAATAAGTTCCACTTGTTGTGCATGGTTGATAGGAAGGAAGTTTATAGCGTGGCCTGCATATGAAGTGTCTTGGAATACTGCATGAATTTCGCGGGAAAAGACCCAAATGCGTGGAGTGAAATGTGCACCATATTCTTTTCTTTGGATATCTGTATCTTCTTCTAAATTAGCCATTCATATTTCTTCCTTTACATTTACAGACGAGCACATCTTTGGAAGGAGAGCATGGCATTAATCTTTGACATCAATTTTTAATCAAAAGTATTTGCATATATCTGATTACCATAACATGAATGTTTTATGTGAACTGAAACTTATCAAGCAGTGCATAATACGTCTTACTCTGCTGTTAGAATTTAGAATGTTTATGTTTTAGTGAATAAATTCTAATTTTCAGACAGTTAATTTGGAATATTCCATGAATACAGTATATATGCAATACAAAAAGGACATATTAATGCCCGGACCGGAGGGGCACATTTGTGTGCACTAAGCATGGAGTAAAGCAGAGAGGTGTAAGATTGAATCACCCATGTAGTGACCAGGGGGGCAGGGCACTAGGACCCTGCAAGAGTAGGTGGACACTGAGGGAACCGGACACCACATCTGGTCAAGGGTGTGGGGAAGGGCATTGCAGGACGAGAGGACATGTGGGCAGACGTGCGTGGGCACAGTGCTGTACAACATCTATCAATAAAGAATACAGATCCTTACCTGCCTCCTGAGTGTTTGTGGGGGATCAGGACACGACAACTGGTGAACGAAGGCGGGATCAGAAGAGCAGCAGAAGTGGATCGTACACCATACATCGTGCCCGAAAACACGACTGAACCAGGAGCCCACCCTGGACCGCTGACCAACAAGAGGAGCATCGTGAAGTGGCGCGACGATGCGCGGAAGAAGAAGCGGAGCCAGGAGCCTACCCTGGTCTGAGTCGTGCAGCCAGAGAACAGCGATGCGGAAGCCCACCCCTGCCGCCGAAATTGCGGTAAGAGAGCGCTGTGAGGCTGTGCGCATGGAGAAATAAAGAAGGCGCATGCCAGCAAGCAGAAGAGCAGGCAAGCATTAGTACCCGAGAGTGCTCGAAGGAAACTGAAGAAAATACGCGCATCTAGTCAAATGAAATATCGCGAGAGCGGCGGCCATCTTGGAGTCAGGCAAATAAGCCAATCAGAAGAAAGAACAAGGTGGCGGCCATTTTGAAGTCAGGCGTCCATTGAAACATATAGGGAAACTGGAAAACAGCATAAAAAGACTGAAAATAAGAGGAAAACAGCGAAATAAAGCAGAATAAGGAGGAAAATAAAGGGACAAACAAATACATTAAGAAAATAAAGAGGGAAAAGACTAGAAGAGTGCCAAAGAAAGATAATGAGTGATGATGAAAAGCAGAGCATGCAAGCAGTCTTCCACAGGCCACTACCGTTCAGCCTATCGGAGCCGCAAGTAGGCATCCGGTGGGAAAGATGGATCAGAAAATGTGAGCGTTACATGAGTGCCACAGACGTCCCGGATAGCAAGCAACTGCACCTGCTTCTGACTCTCGCAGGGGATGAAATAGAAGATCTGTTACTAACATTCCCTGCAGATCAAACAGTGGATTATGAGGGAGTGATACAGCGTCTCACACAGAAATTTGACCCCAACGAAACGTTGATTTTGAAAGATACACATTTAACACAGCATGCCAGCAAGGAGAAGAGAGCTTAGATGATTTTGCAACGAGACTGAGAAAACTGGTCACATACTGCGAATTTGACAAATTTGACAACGAGCAAGCTATAAGACTGCGCATCATCGAAGGTTGTCAATCAGTGGAGTTCCGAGCACGCATTCTGAAGGAACCAATGACGCTGGAAAAGATATTGACGATGGCTCGCACGGAAGCACGGGCTACAGAACATGCCAAGCAGATGGAGATAGGAAAGGAGAAGAGAGTGGCGCAAGCACACCGCGTTACTGGGAACGTCAAGAAGAAAGAATTTCAGGCGCCTGTCCCACCAAAGAAGAGCGAACAAACATGCTACCGATGTAGCCTCGAATTCCTGCACGTCGGTGCCTGCCCAGCAATGGGCCAGAAGTGCAGGAAGTGCAATAGGGATAATCATTTTTCAAGTACGTGGATGACCAGACAATTTAGAAATGAGAGAGACAGAACAATGAGACCACGGATAACGAGCAACAGATACGCCCGACACATGGAAGTGGCGAATCGCAGCTCCTCCGACAGAGCAGAAGAACGGCAGCACCTGTGAGGGAGGCGAGACTATATCTAATGTCAGACGTCCCAAGAGAAGCAAACGGGACAGAACATGTTCATCTAGTGGAGAAACAACAAATAAAGAAAACAGCCACTGTGGACATTGGCGTAGGGGACCACCAAGCAAAATTTGCGCTTGACAGTGGAGCGACATACAACATCATGTGCATGTCAGAATACAAGAAAATGAGAGTGAAACCACAGCTATCGCCGTCGACCATAGATGTATTCACATGGGGCTCCAAAAGCCCGGTAGAAAATATGGGAAAGTTCACAGAAACTTTAACGTACATAATCAGGTCCTACCAAGAAGAAATACATGTGCTCAAGGGTGATATCCCAGCGCCATGCCTGCTAAGCAATGTGACGGCACAGGTGATGGGGCTACTGGCAATGACATACCACATGTCGGAAACTGTGAACATCTTACAAGAGTACCCAGCCATATTGAAAGGTCTTGGTAAGCTGAAAGGAAAACAGATAACATTACACATCAATGAAGCAATACAGCCGGTGGCCCAACATCATAGACGAGTACCAATTCACCTACAACCACAAGTAGAAGAGGAAATAACTAGCCTACTAGCGCAGGATATAATTGAACCTGCCGAAGGGCCAACACCTTGGGTGTCTCCGATTGTCGCAGTTCCAAAGAAGAACACATCAAAAATCCGCATCTGCGTGGACATGAGGATCCCGAACACCGCAATCGCAAGAGAACGTCACCCAGGGCCACACTTGAATGACATGATCAGTTGCCTAACTGGGGCCTGCATATTCTCGAAGCTGGACTTGTGCAAGGGGTACCATCAACTAGAACTGGACCAGCAGTCCAGATACATCACAACATTCTCCACACACCTGGGTCTATTTAGATACAAGCGACTGAGTTTCGGAATCTCATCCGCTGCGGAGATATTCCAGGAAACAATACGGTAAGTGATAAGGCTGGTACATAACAGTCTAAACTATAGTGATGACATTTTGGTATTTGGGAAAACAGATAAAGAACATGACACTGCTTTGCGTCAAGTGTGCACACAGCTGGAGAGAGAGCGGGCCTAATACTGAATGGAGAAAAATGCGAGCTGGGGAGAAGGGAACTAGTGTTCTTCGGACACATCTTCTCCAAACAAGGAATGAGGCCAGACCCCAGCAAAGTTGAAACACTGAAGAACGCACATCCCCCGATGGATGTTGCAGAGGTAAGGTCATTTCTGGGACTCGCCAGCTACTGTGCGCGGTACATACAGGACCACAGTGAGCACACCACTACGAGAACTGACCAAACAATGACAGAAGTTCATCTGGTCTCAGGAATGCAACAAGGCATTCGAGGAAATAAGACAAGCAGTGGTGACTGTGGAACCTCTGGCCTTCTTTGACCCCCTGCTCTGCACTGAACTGACTGTCGATGCCAGCCTAGTAGGACTAGGGGCAATACTAGCGCAGCACCTGCCAGGGAGAGATTCACAACGGAAAATCGTCACGTATGCAAGCCAAAGCTAACAGACATTGAAAAGGCATACTTGCAACCAGAAAAGGAGAGCCTAGCAGTATTATGGGCATGTGAACACTACCATATGTTTATCTACGGGAAGTCATTCACCATTATAACTGATCACCAGGAGTTAGTGACGATCTATGGGAGCCCGTCAGCCAAAATGCCACCCAGGATTGAACGATGGGGCATAAGGTTGATGGACTACGACTTCACCATTGTGCACAAGCCGGGGAAAGAGCACAACCCGGCAGACTACATGTCGAGGCACCCATTACCACAAGCACAAGAAATGACATCAATGGCAGAGGAATACCTCAACTTCATACTAAAACAAAACACCCCAGCACCGATAACATTTGCGGAGCTAGCAAGAGAAACAAAGGAAGATTCCACACTGCAAATGGCCATGGAGGTAACGAGAAGACAGAGATGGAGACACATTAACAATAATTGCACCTGGGGAGCAGGAGTATGCAAAGAAGAGTGCTAGCTCTAAAGAAGGTACATGAAGAACTGTCGGAGACAGACACAGGAATACTGATGAGAGGGACACGAATAGTGAAACCAAGCTCACTCAGGGGGAAACTGATAAATCTGGCTCATGAGTCACTCCGAGGCATAGTAGCAACAAAGAAAATGCTAAGATAGAAAGTATGGTTCCCTGGCCTAGATTGCATGGTAGAAGACACCATAACGACATGCCACCTCTGTCAAGTGATAGGTCCATCGGTTAGGCACGAACCACTACAAATGTCAGAGCTTCCACGAGTAGTGTGGACGACACTAGCAGCTGACTTCTTTGGACCACTAGAAACAGGCAACTACCTGCTAGTGGTCATCGATGAATATTCACGATTTCCAATAGTACGACAGGTCCCGTCGACATCGGTAACAGCAACACTAATGATACTAGATTACATATTTGCAGCCTGGGGTTCACCAGAAACACTAAAAACAGACAATGGTCCTCCATTCTCAGGAGAGAAATTCCGCAGATTCATGGTTTATCTAGGGATAAACCACAGGAAGATAACTCCACTATGGCCTCAAGCGAATGGAATGGTGGAGAGGTTCATGGGGAACATCAAAAAGGCAGTTCAAAGGGCGAAGCTAGCACAGATATCACTTAGCCAAGCTCTGTGCCAAGTACTACATGACTATAGAAACACCTCTCACAACTCCACTGGAAGGTGCCCAGCAGAGTTAGTACTGGGAAGAACAAGCAGACCGAGGCTTACACAAATAGAAGTAACAATGGCGCCAGATCACAGCAGCATTGCTGCCAAAGACAGAGAGGAGAAAGAAAAAATGAAAAGATATGCAGATGCCAAGCTTTTTTAGCATGCATGTACCTCTGACACCATTGATCACGAAAATTATTTTTCCTGCTAGCCTTTTTAATGACTGCGGTTTGAAAATATATTATTTTGCTTTCTTGTTATTTTCAAGGCTGAGTGAACACAACTTCAATTTTCAAAACGATTGTTCTACATATAAAATTGTGACAAATATATACATTTATACAGTGACTTATAGACGTTTTATACACAAATCAAAAAAGAGAATGAAAAACAAACAAATGAGGAATTCTTGACAATAATAGGTTGTCCGATTTTCTATATCTCTAAAAACTGAAGCAAATTAATTCCTCTAGTTACTGAAATTAGTACGGTCCTGGGCAGAGTCAAATGCTAGTGACACGTTAGTTAAAGGGAGCGCTGGACTTCTTTGATGTTTACTGTTTTCGCTCTTTTTGGGAGTTCTAAAATCTGGTTAATCTCTCCCGGTGTTTTCTAGATCTCTGCCTGATAGCCAACGCGTTTCGACCTATAGCTCAGGGGACCTGTATTATGTTTGTGAGGTCGTCTTCAGGGCTGTTGTACGGTTGGGGTCGGACATCTATTCCTGTGGGGACAAAAATGTGGCTGTTTTAGTGTTTGTACTTAAATAGGACGTTGTAAACACTGGGATATTGTAGGGACTTACGTACGCTCAGGTGGTGGAGACTTGTCGACTTGGTCTGTAATACATGAATTAATTATGAAAGTTTTAGTACTTTTAGTGTACTGCTGGTCTGGTTATCTTCGTTTGTCGATACAGTCTCATTCCTACCTTATGGTTCTTGGTTCCAGTTGACCAACTTTCTCGATGGAATTCGACTTTATTTTAAAGCCACTGGTTTTTCTCTGTGCGACTGCAAATGGAAAGGGGAGGGGGGATTTTGAGTATGTAGACGAGGGTGACAGAGAGGTTTATTCCTGTCGTGACTGTCCTCATGCGGTTATCTATCTAAAAGATTTCTAGTGGGATAATGCTTTGTGGGGGCGTGGCCCTGCCGTCTGATGGGTACCGTAACTTAACTTGCAAGACTTAGTGCCCTGTGTTGGTTACTGGAGATAATAACTGGTGGTGAAGCGGTAAACGCCTAGATTAAAGTGCCGGATGCTATGCCCTTGCAGTTTAGTTCCTGGTGTAGTGAAAACTTCCGCGTGGTGTCCGATTTTATTACTGATATCGGAGTTACATAGTTGCGGGTTCTGCTAAGCCCCGTGCTTGTTAGTAAATTGTGCCCGTTTAGGTATCTCATACCTTTTTCTTTGTTGTTGAGTAACGAGCCGTCTTCTCGTGCGGTGTCGTTCTTTTTTTCTTTTCTTCTTCGGCGTTTTCCTTTCTTTACGATTCCGGCATTTCTATGTGGCTCTGAGTCCCTTCTACGTATTGGGAGGTTCTTGAGGGGTTTCCGGCGTGCTTACGTAGGACGTCGTCATGGTGACAGGGTTGTTTATGTTTTTCCAGAAAGACAGAGATTAAATAAAGCTTTGACGTTGCGTTTCAGGGCGACTTTTTTCTTTGTTTTATAAGGAATGTTTCATTGGCCAGCCTGTTGCAATTTTCTGTCTTCATATTAAATTGAAAACGAATTGCAGTTGTTGCGTTCGCTTGTTGTTGGTATAGGCTTATTGGTGGGGGGTTGTTGAAGGGGAATACTTGTGGGCAAGTCGGAAGGCTCAACTGTTTTGCATGGTGAATGGGGTTGGATTATGGCGCGAGGAGCACCGATGGTTTTTTTGTGTGTGTGTTTTTCTCGCAATTGTTGTCACTTGGTGGTGGTACAAAGTGACTATCTGCTAGTAAGCTTCAGGTGAGGTGTCATCTGGACCCCCTGTTATACGATATGTGTTATTTCCGTCATCTCATTTAACCCATTTTCTATGGTGCCTAGGAACATAATGGTTTTGGCTTCAGTCCTTGATAGGTTTGCGTCCACGTTTCTTCCTTTTATGTGTCGCAGAACAGTCCACTTGAGGTCATTCGGACCATGATTTTTCTCAATGCAGTGGGACACCATCGGGGCATTGGGTGTTTTGCAATTGATCCTTGAGCGGTGTTGGGAGATTCGATTTTTTACGGGTTGTGTAGTTTTTCCGATGTAAGCCAATGAACAAGGACATAAAACGCAATAGATGACGTTGTGTGTGTTGCAGTTGGTAACATTTTCGTGGGTAATGTATTTCTGCCCGTACTGAAACTTTGTACCCTCCAAAGTGCTGTCGCAGGATACACATGTGCCGCATTTTCTGTGACCTTTTATTGGCGGTAATGACAACATGGACCTCAAAGATGTTGCTGGTGGTTTGCACATTGTATTGGCACGTACCAGTTTTTCTCTTATGCTCTTGTTTTTTTTGAGCGCAAAAATCGGTATCTGTGTGAAGGGCGAGATGCCTTTTACTGTGTCCCAATTTTTTCGAATGATTTTTTGCAGCTCTGTTGTTCTGCTTGAAAATGTCGTGACGCACACCAGTTGTGTGTTTTGTTTCTCTGGTCTTGGGGTGAGGAGGGAATCTCTAGGGATATACCAAGCCCTTTTTAATGCCCTTTTGAGTAGTTTTTTAGGGTAGTTCCTCTTTATCAGTTTCTCCATTAATGAGTACGCGTTGCTCAAGTAGTCTCCTTTTTTCGAGCAGTTTCGCCTTATCCTCAGAAATTGGCTGAAGGGAAGGTTTTCCTGTAAGTTTCGTTGATGGAAGCTTGAAAAATGGAGGATTGTGTTTCTGTCGGTTTTCTTGGTATAGAGTGTTGTGTATAGGTGGCCTTCCTCATGTTTGATCAGGAGATCCAAAAAATTCATTTCTATTTTGTTGTGATTCACTGTAAACTGGATGTTGGGATTCCTATTGTTCAACCATGTCACGAAGTTCTCTAGTGTTTGTGAGTCGCCTCTCCATAACAGAAACACATCGTCGATGTAACGCCGCCATATTTTTATGTGGCCATCGTATGGGTTATTAATGTATACCCATTTTTCTTCATACAAGGCCATAAACATTATGGCCATTTCCGGTGCGAAGGGACAACCCATCGCAGTTCCCATGACTTGTAGAAATTGTGTTCCGTTGAAGGTGAAAAAATTGTATTTTAAGCAGATTTCTGCTAATTGGATAAGGTAATTAGTTGGTACGTTGTGTGGTCGTTCACGTTTATCCAAAAACACTTGTATAGCTTCTAGTCCGCCCTCTTGTGGAATATTGGAATATAAGCTGACAATGTCAAGAGTCACAAGAATTTCATTTTCCACATCAAATGGGAAATTTTCCAGTATAGTGATTGCCTGCATGGTGTCTTTGATATAGCTTGGAGTATCTCTGATCAGTGGTCTCAAAAAAGTGTCCACATATTTCGCTGGTCTTTCCAGTATTGAATTTACTCCCGAAATTATGGGTCTTCCTGGTGGGTTTCTGGAGTCTTTGTGGACTTTGGGAAGAACATACATAATAGGTGTCCTAGGGTTGTCATTGATCAAGAACTTTGATTCTTTGCTTGTTAGCCATCCTTCCTCTTTTCCGGTGTTGATAATTGAGAAAAATACGAGTCTGAAGTACAGCGCCAACTAGCAGACAATAGATACTACAGAAAAACCAATGAAGATTGGAACAGGAAAATCAAAGAAAAACTCATGCCAATTATCAACACCGGAAAAGAGGAACACCTAGGACACCTATTATGTATGTTCTTCCCAAAGTCACTATACTGGAAAATTTCCCATTTGATGTGGAAAATGAAATTCTTGTGACTCTTGACATTGTCAGCTTATATTCCAATATTCCACAAGAGGGCGGACTAGAAGCTATACAAGTGTTTTTGGATAAACGTGAACGACCACACAACGTACCAACTAATTACCTTATCCAATTAGCAGAAATCTGCTTAAAATACAATTTTTTCACCTTCAACGGAACACAATTTCTACAAGTCATGGGAACTGCGATGGGTTGTCCCTTCGCACCGGAAATGGCCATAATGTTTATGGCCTTGTATGAAGAAAAATGGGTATACAATAATAACCCATACGATGGCCACATAAAAATATGGCGGCGTTACATCGACGATGTGTTTCTGTTATGGAGAGGCGACTCACAAACACTAGAGAACTTCGTGACATGGTTGAACAATAGGAATCCCAACATCCAGTTTACAGTGAATCACAACAAAATAGAAATGAATTTTTTGGATCTCCTGATCAAACATGAGGAAGGCCACCTATACACAACACTCTATACCAAGAAAACCGACAGAAACACAATCCTCCATTTTTCAAGCTTCCATCAACGAAACTTACGGGAAAACCTTCCCTTCAGCCAATTTCTGAGGATAAGGCGAAACTGCTCGAAAAAAGAAGACTACTTGAGCAACGCGTACTCATTAATGGAGAAACTGATAAAGAGGAACTACCCTAAAAAACTACTCAAAAGGGCATTAAAAAGGGCTTGGTATATCCCTAGAGATTCCCTCCTCACCCCAAGACCAGAGAAACAAAACACACAACTGGTGTGCGTCACGACATTTTCAAGCAGAACAACAGAGCTGCAAAAAATCATTCGAAAAAATTGGGACACAGTAAAAGGCATCTCGCCCTTCACACAGATACCGATTTTTGCGCTAAAAAAAAACAAGAGCATAAGAGAAAAACTGGTACGTGCCAATACAATGTGCAAACCACCAGCAACATCTTTGAGGTCCATGTTGTCATTACCGCCAATAAAAGGTCACAGAAAATGCGGCACATGTGTATCCTGCGACAGCACTTTGGAGGGTACAAAGTTTCAGTACGGGCAGAAATACATTACCCACGAAAATTTTACCAACTGCAACACACACAACGTCATCTATTGCGTTTTATGTCCTTGTTCATTGGCTTACATCGGAAAAACTACACAACCCGTAAAAAATCGAATCTCCCAACACCGCTCAAGGATCAATTGCAAAACACCCAATGCCCCGATGGTGTCCCACTGCATTGAGAAAAATCATGGTCCGAATGACCTCAAGTGGACTGTTCTGCGACACATAAAAGGAAGAAACGTGGACGCAAACCTATCAAGGACTGAAGCCAAAACCATTATGTTCCTAGGCACCATAGAAAATGGGTTAAATGAGATGACGGAAATAACACATATCGTATAACAGGGGGTCCAGATGACACCTCACCTGAAGCTTACTAGCAGATAGTCACTTTGTACCACCACCAAGTGACAACAATTGCGAGAAAAACACACACACAAAAAAACCATCGGTGCTCCTCGCGCCATAATCCAACCCCATTCACCATGCAAAACAGTTGAGCCTTCCGACTTGCCCACAAGTATTCCCCTTCAACAACCCCCCACCAATAAGCCTATACCAACAACAAGCGAACGCAACAACTGCAATTCGTTTTCAATTTAATATGAAGACAGAAAATTGCAACAGGCTGGCCAATGAAACATTCCTTATAAAACAAAGAAAAAAGTCGCCCTGAAACGCAACGTCAAAGCTTTATTTAATCTCTGTCTTTCTGGAAAAACATAAACAACCCTGTCACCATGACGACGTCCTACGTAAGCACGCCGGAAACCCCTCAAGAACCTCCCAATACGTAGAAGGGACTCAGAGCCACATAGAAATGCCGGAATCGTAAAGAAAGGAAAACGCCGAAGAAGAAAAGAAAAAAAGAACGACACCGCACGAGAAGACGGCTCGTTACTCAACAACAAAGAAAAAGGTATGAGATACCTAAACGGGCACAATTTACTAACAAGCACGGGGCTTAGCAGAACCCGCAACTATATAACTCCGATATCAGTAATAAAATCGGACACCACGCGGAAGTTTTAACTACACCAGGAACTAAACTGCAAGGGCATAGCATCCGGCACTTTAATCTAGGCGTTTACCGCTTCACCACCAGTTATTATCTCCAGTAACCAACACAGGGCACTAAGTCTTGCAAGTTAAGTTACGGTACCCATCAGACGGCAGGGCCATGCCCCCACAAAGCATTATCCCACTAGAAATCTTTTAGATAGATAACCGCATGAGGACAGTCACGACAGGAATAAACCTCCCTGTCACCCTCGTCTACATACTCAAAATCCCCCCTCCCCTTTCCATTTGCAGTCGCACAGAGAAAAACCAGTGGCTTTAAAATAAAGTCGAATTCCATCGAGAAAGTTGGTCAACTGGAACCAAGAACCATAAGGTAGGAATGAGACTGTATCGACAAACGAAGATAACCAGACCAGCAGTACACTAAAAGTACTAAAACTTTCATAATTCATTCATGTATTACAGACCAAGTCGACAAGTCTCCACCACCTGAGCGTACGTAAGTCCCTACAATATCCCAGTGTTTACAACGTCCTATTTAAGTACAAACACTAAAACAGCCACATTTTTGTCCCCACAGGAATAGATGTCCGACCCCAACCGTACAACAGCCCTGAAGACGACCTCACAAACATAATACAGGTCCCCTGAGCTATAGGTCGAAACGCGTTGGCTATCAGGCAGAGATCTAGAAAACACCGGGAGAGATTAACCAGATTTTAGAACTCCCAAAAAGAGCGAAAACAGTAAACATCAAAGAAGTCCAGCGCTCCCTTTAACTAACGTGTCACTAGCATTTGACTCTGCCCAGGACCGTACTAATTTCAGTAACTAGAGGAATTAATTTGCTTCAGTTTTTAGAGATATAGAAAATCGGACAACCTATTATTGTCAAGAATTCCTCATTTGTTTGTTTTTCATTCTCTTTTTTGATTTGTGTATAAAACGTCTATAAGTCACTGTATAAATGTATATATTTTTCACAATTTTATATGTAGAACAATCGTTTTGAAAATTGAAGTTGTGTTCACTCAGCCTTGAAAATAACAAGAAAGCAAAATAATATATTTTCAAACCGCAGTCATTAAAAAGGCTAGCAGGAAAAATAATTTTCGTGATCAATGGTGTCAGAGGTACATGCATGCTAAAAAAGTTATTATAGATTCCAGCCTCTGGTCACCTCATAGAATCCCCCCCAATTCTCGTTTTCTCCCATGCAGATGCCAAGCGGCACGCCAGATCGTCAGATCTAAAGGAAGTAGACACAGTGATAGTGCGCCAACGACAAGAAAGGAAATCTGACAGCATGTTCTCCAAAGATCTGCTACTAGTTACAAAAGTGAAGGGACCAATGGTCATGACAGAGTCAGAACATCAGAAGATAACACGGAACAGTTCACATTTCAAAGAACTAAAAGAAAAGAAAAGGGAAGACCAGGATAAGGAAACTGCAGAACAAGAAGAGCAGGAGCATAACAAGAAGGAAGGAGACAATGATGAGGGATCAGCAGAAGAGCACCAGACGGAGGCCGGCCCGAGAAGAGCATGCCGACGTCCAAAAAGACTAATAGAAGAAATGTGATGATGGGAGGCACACCGACCTGTGCCAGGGCAGACTTGCATCTATCTCTATCTACACATCTCTGTGTTTGATTTCTCGTCACTTCTTTGTGACAAAGGGGGGAGATGTAGTGACCTGGGGGGCAGGGCACTAGGACCCTGCAAGAGTAGGTGGACACTGAGGGAACAGGACACCACATCCGGTCAAGGGTGTGGGGAAGGGCATTGCAGGATGAGAGGACATGTGGGCGGACGTGCGTGGGCACAGCGCTGTACAACATCTATCAATAAAGAATGCAGATCCTTACCTGCCTCCTGAGTGTTTGTGGGGGATCAGGACACGACAACCCAGATGTAGTGTTTGTACTCGTTTGGTAGACTAAAGGTTTTGTAGTCTGGTTTGTATGGGAATTTTGATGTTATGGGTGCCATGTCCAATTTTATTATGAACAAGGTTTTGGGGAGGTGCAAGCTCCAGGAAAGCACTGTTCCCTTCGCCAAATATTAGTAATAGGACTCTGTGGGACAGCCCATGAGTGGGTGAGCTAGCAACCCACAGGAAGCTGCAGCTTCTTGAAACCACCAATCGAGACAGTTTTTAATTCACAGAAAACTGTCTACGCATGATGACTACAGCGTAAAGGTTATTTATCACAGTCAAAACCTCAGCCAGGCTAAGTTCTCCCGAATCAGCAAACGTGGCTGATTCTAAAAGCCAGGATTGCACCTATTAAATCTCCAACAAGGCAAGTCACTGCAGAAAGTCGACAATGAAATCACAGCTCATCACTCATTCGGCATGTAGGCAACCAGAGGCTGGACTGGCCATAGCGGGCACCGGGCGTTTTCCCGGTGGGCTGGAGGGGTGGGGACCAGTTTTGAAGGCGTGGCGGCCGGTTTTGCAGCAGTGCTGAAAAATCGCCCCCCTGTAACAAATGCACCAGAGGTGCTCGCAACTAGAGCTTTTCAGTGTCACAACACGCCACCCCCCACACCACCAGAGGCTGGTCGAGTGGAAGTGCCAGGGCTGGTTTCTCTCCCCAGTCCGGCAGTGTAGGCAACCACTATGATAACTAGTCTTCAGACCATATTACATGCTACTTTAAATAGCATTTCTACATTAAAGTGTATTATAGCAGTAATGCAGGGCTAGGTGGCTGTCTACAGTCTGAAAGACTACATGTTTCTGTAATGTTTAAACGTCCTTGTCTATTTGCCATGCCCAAGGCCAGAGGAAAGAATATTGGCACCTGATGGTATGTTGCCCCTTTCCCTGGCAATGGTGAATGTGAATATGTGCTTCTAGTCACATTTTAGTGTGCTTTACCACTGGGGCACTGTTGGTGACCATGTTGTATTTGCCATAGAACAGGTCATACTCATGGCTCATAACATTTTTTATTTATTGTACGATCTATCAATCAATCATTTATAGAGTGCAGCATATCACCTGTGAGGGTCTCGAGGCACTAGACCTTGTTTGCTGCTGAGTGGAGGTTATTAACCAGGTCTTTAGCTCTCTTCTGAATTGCTGTAGAGACGGTGCGGTTGTGAGGTGCAGGGGGAAGTTGTTCCAACCCTTGGCTGCCAGGTGTGAGAAGGAGCATCTGCTGTTGACTCGATGAGTCTGTGGGGCGTCTGCGATGGAGTGAGAGGTTGAATGGAGGTGTCTGATTGATTGGTTGAAGTTTAGACGTAATGAAACATCCTCTGATTTGAAGTGGAAGTGGATGAGGTCCTGCTCATGACTCATAACATGCCATTCCCTATTTATTGCACAATGACACCTTTGATTGGCTAGCATGCAGATGCAATGTACTTACTGGCCAGCATTGCCAAGCATGGTTTTAAAGGCAGTGTCTGCATTTAACTCGTGTCAGACATTTGTTTTCTGTGTCTTAAGTGGGTTTTAAGGAAGGAGGGCATGCAAGCTGAGGCAACAACCTAGACTGCACAAGGGATCCGTGAAATGATCTTGTTAAATTATTGCAATCCCCCACAAATCTCAAATCAACCTTCTTACTCCCTTATTACAATGTTAACTTGTACACGCAGAAAAATAGAGTACATGCAATACATGGATGACTAACCAAATGTAAAATTGGTGACCAAGAAGTGTTCTGGCATCATTTGAATTTCATCAGTGCAAAACATCATTTTTCGTCAGTACAAATATCGTTCTTAAACTGTATCAGTTCAAATGTTGGTGCAAACTTGCCTAGCTACCAGAGCTACAAGGGCCAAGCTGTTCAGTCACCAGTGCAATGCAAGCAACCCGCCTCCCAGCAGCGCTTCCGGGTCAATGAAATCCTATATCTAACTGACTAGCTTTCGAGGCCTGCATTCTCCTTTGTTGTACAAGCAGAAAGCAAAGTCTCTACCCCTCTAAACTGCCAAGAAATTCCATAACTAATCAGAGTCCCTATTGGAGGTACGGTTTATTGAGAAAATTTTAATCGGCTGTCTATTTCTTATTTTTTTAACCTAGATGTAAATATATTGTGCTTTTATGGATGTTTTTTCAGCAACCGAATAAAGCTTGATTTGATTTGATTTGAGTCATGTGTGTTAAAGCTTTCAATTAACTACTCCTGATGAGTTACTTTAGGAATATAAATCAGCCAGAACAGCAGGATAAACTAAAGAAGAAGTTGTAATTTCATTCTTAAAAGCCTAAACCAAACTGGGGATTAAAACGAAGTAATGATGTGACTAACGGACTAAAAAAACAGACGTTAACTTTGTATTTATTACAAATATCAATGGAAATGGAAATACTAAGAGTTTTCCATGTTAATCAACAGCTTCTAATTGTTACTTCTGTACTTTAGGACAAACTAGGAGACACGCTAAGGTAATTCTGCTTTATCCAATGAGCTCGGGCAGCATTGAACAGCCCTCTAGATCGAGAGAGCGAACCCTTGGGATGGGATTTGCTGGGACTCGATTCAACACAGCTCTAGGTTACGTTTTTCTTCCTCAATCCCGGATTCTAATGTTGAGTTCTCTTCTTAAGGGTCTACTGAGAAGAACAAGGGTACCAGCGCGTCTGTGTCTGAGATCGTGAGGGGACATGCCAGCAGGGCCGACTTTAGGTCACTGTGCCAGGTGCGGCCGCACCGGGCGCTGACCTGTGGAGGGGCGCTGACCTCAGGTAGGCCGTTGTTTTAGCAATAAAACATGATTTGAGAGATGAGGGGCATTTTTGCCTGGTGATAGTGAGGGAATCTGAGCAGGCGGTCATAGGGTGTTTTGGAGCCAAAAATGATTGTCGCACCGGGCGCCACCAGCACTAAAGCAGGCCCTGCATGCCAGCCACAGTATCTGGCCACACAGAAGGTGGCTCTTAGCTGTGACACAGCAATAGCATCTGCCGCTGAGCTCACCAAAGGTGACCTCTTCTTTCTGGTCTTCAATTGCCCAGGCTGAATCTAAAGGCTCGAATTTACGGAGGTTTGGGCTGCTTCATTTGGATGTTTCTTCAGAAGTGACAAGGGCAATACAACTGTTTAGGTATCCTTCAACACTCACATCTTTTACTGAACATTAGAAGAAAAAAAAATATTTGGCTCATGTTCTGTCACCACTGTTTTGTGATCCATTGCACAATCCAGATTTCATAAAGAATGGATTTAATTGGGTTTAGCTGTGTTATGTATAACCATATATGTTCTATTGCATTGTATGCTGCACACTGGGGGGGCATACCATTATGTTATATTGTTTTTCCGTCTCATCTCTATACCTTCTCCTTCCCCTTTCACTCCACCTCTTCCTTTCTCTCCTTATTGGTTCAAACTTGGAATTTTGGAGACATGGGGATTCATGTGGGTTATAGCTGTTTTGACAGTTGAGGAATGAGGCTCACCAGGAGAAGATGATACTAGCTTGGTTTATTTAATAAAGCCTTAATTCATAAAGCAACTTTTCTGCGATGATAAAATCATTCTATGTTTGATTGGCTCTAAAATAGAAAGTAAGTGACTAACTGTTGAAAGACAATAATTTGTCAGGTGAATCTGGATGTAGTTGGTTCATGTGTGCGGTTTGTGCCTAAGTCATGACTAGATTAGGCGCACAGGGTTATGTGGAAAACTATTTCGCAGAGTGACCCATAATGTAAGAATGATGTGTAAGAAAATCAATCAAACCTGAACAACCATATTTAGAGCTAAGAAGAGAGTGGACCAAATTACAGCTAAGTGATATAATTGTATTCTGGGCTTTGAAGCAACCTGCAGGGATCAAAAAATGGAGATTTGTGTTGATTTCTTCAATCTGTCCAGAGCATCTACCTGGGAGTGGGACACAGAGACTTTAGACTCCCCACTATCTTTGAGTTTCGGAAGGATAGCAGATCATACGTCATCTCGAGGAAGGATCTGTTCATTTAAATCAAACTGCAGGAAAGTGCATGCATTCTAGTAATTTGGACTATTGGCTTTCCCTAGAGTCAAAGAAGGACACGTCATAGATTTGAGAGGTCTTGCACCATCATTTCCCCCCATTTTAGACCAAAGCAGGCATATTTGAGATATTCTCTTGAAGTTTCACAAGATAAAGGGCCTCATGTAGGTAGCCAAATACCGGTCGGTAACGGCCGATTTTCGGTAATTATACCGTTACCGACCGGTATTTTGGCTTTTGGTATGTAGGGGGCTCATTTTTGTATTCGGTAATTTACCGAATCGGTAAAATTACCGAATCGGTAATTTTACCGATTCGGTAAATTCCGAATACAAAAATGAGATGTAGGGGGAGTGTGTGGGTGTTTTTAGGAGTCGGCATTTACCACCAACTAATAGTTGGTGGTAAATAATTTATGGATGTGTTTACGCATTTTGAAGCGCTTAGAAGTGTGCAATGTGGCAGACATACATGCCCTTAGGGCATGTATGTGTGCCACATGTGCACACGTGGCCGAATCAGGGGTGCAACAGGGTGTCAATGTGACACCCTGCCACCCTTGCATGTGTTCCCCTAATTACCGAATCGGTATTTACCGATTCGGTAATGAGGCATACCTTCCCATCAATGGGAAGATATGCCTCATTACCGAATCGGTAAATACCGATTCGGTAATTACCGACTTTTACCGAATCGGTAAATATTACCGACTCATTACCTACATATCATTTACCACTTCATAAATACCGAATCGGTAAAATTCGGTATTTATGAAGTGGTAAATGGGTCCCTACCTACATATGGTCCAAAGTTCCCAAAATGGGAATTTAGAATTTATTGATCAACTGTTAGACCTTTGCCTACGCAAAACTCCGTCTTCCATTATGTCCTCCCATGTCTTCACTGCCTTTGCATGCTCCCAGGTTGTGCTTAAAAAATTATCCATCTTTGCACCCACTAAATGTTAAAGTAACTTTTATTCATCTGTATATAAAAAAAAATAACAGTCTTAGGCCCAGATTTAGAGTATGAAGGATGGGATTCTCTGTCACAAACTTGGTGGATAGTGTGCCCAGTGCATTATAGTCCATTATACTTATAATAGGGTGGATGGAACATCTGTCATGTTTGTGAAGGAATAAGCCATCTTCTAAAATCTAAACCCAACCCTTCATCTTTATTCAGTGGTGGAATTTGTGTCTTTCACCACAGTGCTGGTCTACAGGTGCCCCAAGGGCATACATGATGGCATACTACCATGAGCCACATACAAGAACATTTGTGCATTGTTTCCCACAATGGAGGGAATCTTGTATCCTTGTTTGCAGGGTAATCAGATTTGGCATGAATTGTTTGCCAAAGTTTTTGGTTTAGTAACACCCTGTCCCTCTGTCATTACATTACATACACCGATTTGAGTGGTACAGATTTGATGCTGCTTCATTAACGATCAAGGAACACATCTGCTTTGCCTTAAGATGACTCTACTGCCTGCACAATACTCAAGTAATTATCTTTGATGCCCTCTGCATCACCTACAAACATTAGGTTAAGCAGCAGAATGTATTTCTTGGCAACAATATGCTCCAGTAGCAACAACGATAGCTATCGTCAGGAGCCACACTACTCATACAACTTTCTTGCAACAAAACACACTTAGCAGGATGCTTGTATGAGTTGTCTCCAGTGCTTGTGCAGGCGGTTGCAAGTGGTGGGCTGGAAATGTCATTTTAGGGCCTAGGACTTATTTGTCATTATCAGACTTTGACCAAGAGGAAGATGGGGAAAAAAAGTAAAGAGAAAGACAACAGTGGGAATTTTAGAAATTCGGGATGAAAAGGAGCATGGAAGAGTGAAATAGAGAGACAGGGAGTGTAGGGTGGCATAGGAAAGCAGTGTTGATGCAAATGTTATTCACTAACAAAATGCTTTTAATAATATTGTGCAAAGCTTTCGTTTAAGTAACACATAATAACTGCAAAATCTGTAGTAGGTAATCATATTTAAATGTTATAGGCCTGAAGGTGCTGATTTAAATTAGCCTAACTGTTGATGCCACGTTAACTGAAAAATAATCCATGAACCCTGAAAGGCCTATTTTTCACATTCAATAGTTGTGTGCACACTATGTTGTTACAGATATTTTTTTCCCAGAAGCTGTCTGTTAGTTAGTGAATAGACATTTGTTTTGTATTAGACAACTAATAGTGAGTTCTTACGTGAGTAGAGGAGGCGACTGAAAGGATGATTCATGAGAAAAACTGTCTATCAAAGATGTTACCTTTCAAAGTCTAATGTCTGAATTTCTATTGTGCTTGTATGGGAAAGTGGGGAGTTTGCCTATTTTCAGGAGTTTACTCAAATTCTATTGGAGGATGAAGAGGAAGGCATTAAATAATGTTGCAGCATAGAAGTTGTGTGTTTATATTAGCGTGTGTTCCAAGAGTACAGTAGTGCCGTATGGGTTGTACCAAGTGTGGGAAAACTGTGCGTTTGTCAGACAACATAAAGTTGGGATGGTGCGAGTCTGATTCCCTGCAACCCCTCAGGAGATGTTGGCCTATAGACCTGCTAGCTCACAGTGCACCATTCGAACCACTGACCTTACAGGGTAGCAAATGTGTGTGCAACCTCAGAACAACGTTGATCCCCCAAGGAAATTGTGGTTACAGATCTAGAACCTTTTGATCTGGACTCTCGTGCATACCCAAAGATGTACACAAGAAATACTCAGCAAGGCTTTACAATATTTATTGTAGCATTGTAATTCTTGCATTGAAGATGTGTGCTGTGATTATGAGGGGAATGAAACAGATTAGCATTATTAGCATTACAAAAACAGTGAAAAGAATAAAGATTTCCATCATTGTGCTAAGAGAGTGTCGATCCCCGGTCCCGGCGGCAGATCAGTCCAGCACCATGTGACTCTGGGCAATAGCTCGCTTAATCTTCCCGACAGCCCCCAGCGCCTTGACACCTTTGGGAAATTGTTTGCGCTTTACAAATATTGGACATTTACATTTACAGTGTATATGTGCAGGCATATAAGTACTGTGTATATATGTACTCCTAATAAGCGCTCCCTAACCTAGTCTTGCCTAGGTTGGGTCATCTGCCAAATCCCAGCCAGGTGAACTAACTCCCTGTTACCTGTGAGTAAGTGTCATCAGGCTGCCATCTTGGTGCAGAGCTGGACATCACTTGTGTTGGTTCGCAGGAATCAGCTGAGCTTAAATTCCAACATGTGGTAACCCTGCAATATTAGCTGAGTGGTCCTCTACCAAAACAAGGAAGTAGCTGTGTATTAATAACAATAGAACCAATGTGGCTATATCGCAACCCCTGTTTGGGCCGCAGCTGTTTTTTCTATTTGGATGGCGGTGTCGCCAACCGGACAAATAACAAATATGACATTTGCGCAATGACATTTATCCCTTATACTGAATGTTTACGGTATCGTGATAGAGTGCCTACAAAGTTGAAATGTAAGCAAAATAAATTCAGAGAACGTTATCCTACATTGACACAGGTGCAAATGTAAGTCAAAAGTCATTATGTGTAAAAGAAAAGGCAACTTGAGAAACATGAGCATGTAAATGGTACTGCTTCTGCTAGGCCTATCCTGACCACGTGACACCCACTCCTTGGACAGAAGCCGAGAAAGCTATCCCTAGACAAAGGCTATATTATAAGGGTCAATCAATATAAAGGAACCCTACTGAAATATAAAAAGCATCATGCCACTTTAAAAACAAAGAGTATACTGAAAGCCATTAAGATCATTAAAAAGATCAAAGCAGACCTAAATTTTGCATTTAAAAATAAAGAGCCAAATTAAAAATTCTCCCACAACTCAAAAATGCCAGATTGTTTATGTGTTCCAAGATTAAGGCAAAATATTGCTGTTCCCAGCAACCGCAGACGATGATCTTAGAGGCACCCATCGAATCAGATCCATAGAGCAAACATGTTCCCATTCATCCACTTCAGCAGCCACCGAAAGAGGAGTAGCTAGTGCGAGATCCGCAGAAGCCGAGCCAAGATCCATATCACTAGGAGCAGAAGCATCCCAGGAAGGCTTGCAGAATGCATTTAGAAGCAATGGCAAGCGCAAAAGACAATAGTGCAAGTGGGCCGTTAATGGGCTCACCAGCAGGTCAATGTCCAAAGATTGAACCAGTTGCGTTCCTGTGACACAGGGCCCCGGACTGACCCTGAAACCGGGCTCCCTGATGACGATATGCGCTGTCCCTTTTCCCCTCTTTCCCCTCAGCAACCTGAACGGTCACTTCGGAGATCGGATGTCGGGACGGTGACAAGCGAGGAAGAGGCCTGTTACTTTAACTGGGATGAACTTGGCCTACGACACGCCCCCAGCGATGACGACGTGGAAGGAGGACCTTCAAAACACGGAAGCGCCAGGACGGAGGTGTGCGCGAACACTGTTGGAGAGGAGAGAGGGACGCGAGCACTTGGAGAGGAGAGGACAGAGGAATACCGACCGGACGAGAGAGCAGCCGCCAGTACGAGGACGGAGGCAGCAGAGCCAGGAGGCCAACGATTCGGTGACTCGCCCCGCCACGTTTCTGGAGAAGCGTGGCACCAGCAGGTACGGGCTCGTATCCTGGGCTGGGCTGGGCGGCATAACGTAGAGAAACCATAGGGTGATTTCCTATCCCGGTACCCGTACCCTCACTTCCCTGACACATTTAGCAGGAAACAGGCACGGTGTATGTCCTCACTTCCCCTCCCCTCACGATCATAGGACAAGAGAACCACCTACTGACACCGTCTCCCTTCTTTTTCTTACACGCACCACGGGGACGGATTCCTACCACCCGCAGTCCTAACCCGACATCCTGGACCGGAGAAGTGGCAGAAGCAAACACCAGCACCCGCGAACAGCTCCGGAGCCCCCGGACGACGACCCCCTTCCCTTCTACCGACCCTATGTGCAAAAGAAAAGAGTGTACAAAACAATAAAACCACCGTCCTCCGATACTTTAGTCTACGACCCTTCTTATAGCCCGCAACAAGTGGTGGAGAATGCGGGCAATCTGAACCCCATCTGTGAAACAAAGATGGACGAGTTACTACAACACATCATAAAAGGACAGGAACAACTGGGATGGGTCGTGGAACAGCAACTCGTGTCAGCCCAAGCCGACCGCGATACCTTTAAGACTACCATCGCGGCCCAGTTGGATGGTATACAGGCCGTTATAAAAGACCCTGTAGCCGGCCCTTCCCAAAGCAGCAGACCCCTCCATATGGGTCCATCGGGGGTGTCCTTACAGAAATATGTGGCGGGGGAGGACCCCGACGCGTTCCTCCTAAACTTCGAAAGAGCAGCCTTGGCATGCGGCTGGCCGGTAGAGAAGTGGCCTTACTTTTTGGCCCCTTTACTCACCAGTGAGGCCCAGGCAGCTTATCAGGTGGCTAATGCCACCGGAACTGTGCCTTATACAACCATTAAGGCCATCATATTGGATCACCTAGGGCTGGATGCCGAAGCATATAGGGCGAAATTTACAAAGGAGAGGGGGTTACCAGGAGAGAACCCGAAGACTTTGTTTTTCCGCCTCAAGACCGCTGCGGACAAGTGGCTAACTCCTACCTCCAGCACCAAAGAAGAAATAATGGACAAGATTTACTTGGAGCAATATCTGGAGGCTCTACCGCTTGCTACGCAACGATGGTTGCGACAACACCCCAAATTAACCACCCCCCAAGCCATAGAGATGGCCTCCTCCTATGCACGGGCTCAACCCCGGTATACCCTGGGGAACTAGAGAAGCAGGGCAGACCGTTCCCTGGGAAAGTAGAAAGGAAACCTCGCCCACAGGGGGAAAGCCTGCCTCCCCGACCCTTGAGACCAGAAGCCATCTCCTTCAAAGGGCCTCAATGTTTTGAGTGCGGGAACTGGGGACACATTGCCCGACTCTGTCCCCAACGGAGAAGCCAAGAGGAACCCATGGAGGTGGGCTACGTTCCCAGAGCCGTCATGTATACGGCGGAACTAGGAAGCTCCTTTTACGTAAGTGTGAGGGTGAATGGGAGCGCAATACGGGCCCTCCTAGATTCCGGATGTCGACAGTCCGTGATACGGGGGAAGTATGTGGAAAAATCCCAGATGGTGCCCCACTCCTTAGTCAACATCAAATGTGTGCATGGGGACGTGAAGCCGTACCCAGTCGCCCATCTACCACTGGAAGTCCCTGGGGGAAGGCAACACATAGTAAAGCTAGGAGTCCTAGACACTCTGCCAGAGGACCTAATAATAGGGACCGACAATCCCCATTTCCTAGAGCTATTCACTTCCTCAACCCTTAGTCAGCCCCGCTCCCTCCCCAGTCCACAAGGGGGTAGAGGCCACCCGGCATACATCACCCCCGAACCCTGGGTAGGCGACAGAAGTTTCAGGTTCGCCCAGGCCAGCGATCCCACCCTCTCTAACGCTTGGGAACAGGCTCACGCAGAGCAAGGGGAACCCAGTGTCAGGTTCCCTCGGTTCCATATGCAGAATGGTTTACTATATAGACAAGGGAACCCCGAAGAACCCCTGCAGTTGCTGGTGCCTCTCTCCTTCAGAGAACAGATAATGTTTTATGCCCATTCTCATCTCCTAGCGGGGCACATTGGTAGTGAAAAAACGACTCAGAATGTCTTACGACACTTTTTCTGGCCAGGGATCTATAAGGATATTAAACTACACTGTACAGCCTGTGAAGTATGCCAGAAAAGAAACATACACCGCCCACCCCGAGTACCGTTACAACCGCTACCCATTATAGGAAGCCCCTTTGAGAGGGTAGGCCTGGATTTAATAGGTCCTTTACCTAAAACTCCGCGAGGGAACCAACACGTGTTAGTGATAGTCGATTACGCCACTACATTCCCGGAAGCATTTCCCTTAAGAGTCCCCACTTCTAGAGCGATAGCAGAAAAGATGATTGAACTCTTCTCCAGAGTGGGGTTTCCAAAAGAGATTTTAACAGATCAGGGATCTCCGTTTGTTTCCCGTCTCATGAAGGAAGTGTGTCAGATGGTGGATCTGCGACAGATACGGACGTCGGTATATCACCCGCAAACCGATGGTCTCGTCGAACGCTACAATGGGACCCTCAAGACTACGTTGAAGAAGATGTTGGCTGTCAGCGGCAAGGAGTGGGATACCCTCTTACCCCTGGCCCTATACGTCATCCAAGGACAGACACAGAGCAGCTTAGGGTGTTCGGCGTTTGAAATGCTGTATGGTCGTCAGCCCCGGACACTACTCGAGATGACCAAGGAAGCGTGGGAAAAAGAGGAAGGAGAAAGCAAGGGGCTGTTGGAATACACACAAGACCTGAAAACCAAACTAGGGAAATTGAGGGATCTGGCGTACATAAATCTGGAACGCAGCCAAAACCGACAAAAACATTTCTATGACAAAGGAAAGAAATGGAGAAAGTTGGAGGAAGGGGACTGGGCCCTAGTGCTACTCCCTTCACCGACCCGACAGTTCCAAACAGAGTGGATGGGACCATATAAAGTGGTCGCCTCTATTGGTAACACCAGCTACAAGTTACAGGTCTCGCCTCGGAAGACGCAGGTGTACCACATCAACCTATTAAAGAAGTGGATAGGGCCCCCCACAAAGCAGTACAGATCGCACTATCACCGACTGATCGCACCCTCTCCACGCTGGACCAATTGGTTATCAACGAAGACCTTAGACAACCAGAAAGAGAGAGTCTAGGCGAGACCCTAGGCCCGTTCTCTTCGATATTCTCGAATGTACCCGGGAAAACAACCTTGATTGAACACCGGATCGAGACAGCACCAGGCACCGTCGTAAAAAAACGGCCCTACAGGATACCGGCAGCCAAAAGACCCGCGATACAAAAGGAAGTCAGAGAGATGTTACGTCTTGGTATAATCAGACCATCGAGGAGCGAGTGGTCTTCCCCCATAGTGACGGTCCCGAAGCCCGACGGCAGCACAAGATTTTGCATGGACTTCCGAGCACTGAACCAAGTGTCCTCCTTTGATGCATACCCGATCCCCCGGATAGATGAGTTGATCGAACAGCTCGGGGAAGCAAAATATATCAGCACACTCGACTTGACAAAGGGCTATTGGCAAGTGCCGTTACGAGAAGCAGACCGTAAGAAGACGGCATTTGTCACCCCCGACTGTTCGAGTTCAACGTACTGCCGTTCGGCCTACATGGAGCCCCCGCAACTTTTCAAAGACTCATGACCGAAATCCTACGAAACTGCACCTCCTTTACCTCAGCGTACCTGGATGATATAATCATCTTCAGCCCCAGCTGGGAACAACATATGGAACACCTCGAGCAGGTCCTGACGGCGTTGCAGAAAGCGGGCTTACATATCAACGCCGCCAAATCCAGGGTAGGCTATCAGAAAGTCAAGTACCTGGGTTATGTCCTGGGTCATGGGATCATTGAACCACAAATAGAAAAGTGAGGGCTATTTCCGAGACCCCTTTCCCCGCTTCAAAAAAGGAAATGAGAGCGTTCTTGGGGCTCATTGGGTATTATCGGAGGTTCATCCCCGCCTTTTCGGAGATAGCGGCCCCGTTGACCGACACCTTAAAGAAAGAATACCGTGCCCAGGGTTTGCTTTCCCCAACCCCCTCCATGTGGAAAGCCTTCACCTCCCTGAAAGGGATCATCATCACGAACCCCGTGTTAGCCTCCCCCGATTTTAACAGGCCTTTCATCTTGCACACAGACACCTCCGACTATGGGGTGGGGGCGGTGTTGTCACAAAAGTCTGAAGATGGGGTCGAGCACCCGATTCTGTATATCAGCAGAAAGCTGTTCCCCAGGGAGGTAAAATATACCACCATAGAGAAGGAGTGCTTGGCAATTAAGTGGGCTGTCGAAAAACTACGTTACTATCTGGAGGGCCACCCATTCACCCTATACACCGACCATGCCCCACTTCAGTGGATGAGCCAGAACATGTCTCACAATCCCAGGGTTTTACGATGGTTCTTGGCTCTCCAACCCTTCTCCTTTACTGTACACCATCGGAAGGGGACGGAGAACGGTAGCGCTGACTTCCTCTCCCGGTTTCCTCTCCCCGATCGGGAGAATCCAGGGGGGTGGTGTGTGACACGGGGCCCCGGACTGACCCTGAAACCGGGCTCCCTGATGACGATATGCGCTGTCCCTTTTCCCCTCTTTCCCCTCAGCAACCTGAACGGTCACATCGGAGCTCGGATGTCGGGACGGTGACAAGCGAGGAAGAGGCCTGTTACTTTAACTGGGATGAACTTGGCCTACGACACGCCCCCAGCGATGACGACGTGGAAGGAGGACCTTCAAAACACGGAAGCGGCAGGACGGAGGTGTGCGCGAACATCGTTGGAGAGGAGAGAGGGACGCGAGCACTTGGAGAGGAGAGGACAGAGGAATACCGACCGGACGAGAGAGCAGCCGCCAGTACGAGGACGGAGGCAGCAGAGCCAGGAGGCCAACGATTCGGTGACTCGCCCCGCCACGTTTCTGGAGAAGCGTGGCACCAGCAGGTACGGGCTCGTATCCTGGGCTGGGCTGGGTGGCATAACGTAGAGAAACCATAGGGTGATTTCCTATCCCGGTACCCGTACCCTCACTTCCCTGACACATTTAGCAGGAAACAGGCACAGTGTATGTCCTCACTTCCCCTCCCCTCACGATCATAGGACAAGAGAACCACCTACTGACACCATCTCCCTTCTTTTTCTTACACGCACCACGGGGACGGATTCCTACCACCCGCAGTCCTAACCTGACATCCTGGACCGGAGAAGCGGCAGAAGGAAACACCAGCACCCGCGAACAGCTCCGGAGCCCCCGGACGACGACCCCCTTCCCTTCTACCGACCCTATGTGCAAAAGAAAAGAGTGTACAAAACAATAAAACCACCGTCCTCCGATACTTTAGTCTCCGACCCTTCTTATAGCCCGCAACAGTTCCTAGGCATAAATTCAGTGCACACTCGAAAGTGCACGAAAGATAGCGGAATACAGGCTGCATACAGTGTAGCCACACAGGCTGAAAGGACAAGAACCGGTTTTCATTGAGCTACTGAAGCAAGGGTGCACCAAAGGACTGTATGATGCTTTCACGACACAGAAGCACATGTGTAAGTGCTAGTTCCATTTAGCCTCTTAATGGGACATCCATTGCGGAGCAGAAAAAGTAAAAGCAAAGTCCCACAAATTAGGAACAGGACCAGCGATAGACCTCCAAAAATGCTTCTCAGCATGGAGTGTATACATGATGGAATAACTCCGAAGACTGTCTGAAAGGTACTGACCAAGCTAGAGTCTGTTTTCTTAAAAAAAGAGTGCTACTCCTGTGGTACTAGACATGTTAACAATGCGGTGCACCAGCTCCCCAAAATGTAATGGGAAATTAGTGCAAAGTAGTGACTATATCTCAGAGGAAGACTTTAAACTTGAAGATCAAATGTCTCCTTTGCAGATGTTAAGACCTCATCCTTCTGGAACAGTAGGCTTTCAGTCTGCTCAGAGCATCAGAGTGCTAGGTCAAAGCGTTGCCTGCTTAACTGCACGAGCAGGTGGAAATAATACTTGTGTGCAACAAGTCACAACTGCAAAAACCATCACCAAATAGACGATCCTCGAATTCCTTCCACAGCAGCCCTGATCGTTCAACATCAAATAACTCCCATTCAAGAGAAATCTGAAAGTCGGACGTATCACAGCAGCTGGGGAACCCTTTAGATAGCAGGACAAATTTCTCACTGAAGCATTACATGAACGATGAAGCAAAACTTCTCTGCAAACCAAGGAATGTCCTAAAGTATTCTCGCAGTCTGAGCCTCAAAGAAAGACCCCAGTTTTGCCATTCCTACAGCGATATCTAAAAGGTAAATTCAATGGCTTGTGTACATATCCTTCTAGTGCTTCATATCTGCTTACTTGATGGTATTGCAAGCAGTATTGAAAATGGAATGTTGATACCAGCAGAGAAATAAACCCATGGATTATCCAATCCAAAGAATGTATTTCTGCAAAAGTAAATGGTAATTTCTCTAGCTTGTCTATGTGTAACATGGTATATGTTGCGTCCTACCTTGTCATGATTGTCTGTTGTTTTGTGAGATTGTAAGGTAAAAACAAGCTGGTGGCATTAAGGTGTTGCCATGGTACGCAACCCGAATGGAGTGTCTGCAGAGTTCAGCTTAATAAAGAAATTGATCTAGGCTGTGACTGTGCATTTTGTAAAGAGGACATGTGGTTCTGTATGATATCTATTTCATATCACACAATGTTACCAAAAGAGTATATCCTAGTGGATAAAGTAGTTATACCATTATCTACTACTGCAATAGCCCTTTCTAAATTTGCTCTGTCACTCTCTCGCAGTCTCTCAGCAGCTACTGCTGGGAGACTTTCCACACTTTGTTGTACATTGCACACAAGAAGCACTTTTGACATTGTTTTTGAGGATCTAGTAGAAGGTACTGTAGCCCCACGTCATCAGAAAGAAGGGACAAATGGTGCTTCACCTGGGACATGGTTGACGTTTTTATCCAATCAAGGTACAACTTCCCAACACTGTGAGTTGTTACCACCTCCAAGTGTTGTTTCCAAATGTAACGTCAGTTGGGCGTGATGATCTTGAACCGTTTGTTGTTACCCAGGAAACGTTAATGAGATCCATTAGTATTTAACGGCCACACTAACCATCCCCCCTGATTGGTCCCTGAAAAATTGTATGAACCTTTGTGAAGCATGGTGTCTAACGTTCACTCTGTGTAGTTTGTGAACCTTTGCCAGTTGGCTACACATACAAATGTGGGAATGTTAGGTGTATTTAAAACTGTTATCTTAGCCAAGACATGATGTCTGTTGCACTGTTTTGTTCAGGAAAATAATTTGGTATGGTATCTGGCATGCTCTGAATAGCGCTGTGTTCCCCTGAACCTGCCAATCTTTAGTTCCCCAAATTGATTTCAATTCAGTTGTGTCCCTCCAAAAGTTGTGTCCCTTGTGTGGACAATTGGAAAAGAAAAGATTCAGACTATGTCAGTTTTGTGTTAGTGAGCATCATTTTCTTTGCTGGTGATGGTGCAAGCTTATAGTAATAATACACTGGGTCAGTTGCATTGTGACCAGAGAAATATGCAAACTTCTCTGCACACGTTTGTGAGCTACCCTGTGGTGGTGTAGGGCAATGTTCCCATTGCAAGTTTTGCAGTAGGAGTACTTGCTTCATGCAAGAAGTGATCACCATAATACTGAAAACAGAACATTTCATCATAGTTAGAAGTGCCTTCATACATTTCTTTGGAATCAAAGACAGTGGAATGCTCAATATCTTTCAGCATTTCATACACTGTACCAATGTCCTAATCATCGTAGACGGTACTAGGGGTGATAAAATTATGTAAAGAGATGCAGAACACATATGGAATTTGCAAGAGTTCAGTAGAACCAAATATGCCATACAATACCCTATCTCAAACAATTCCATCAAGATCCAGAACAACAGAAATGTTCACCAGGGAAAGGACTCTTTGCGAATTGTGTGATGTGGAATGAGGTGTTAAAACCAAGTTCACTGTTTGTATGCAGAACGTTCTGGAAGATATTGTCCATTTAGAAGCAAGAAAAAGACTGTCACAAAAACAATCCACAGGACAATGAAACGTAATGGAATTGTAATCCACAGGTATAGCCATGGAGGAATAAAATGCGTCTTCTTAAACCAAAAGTAGAAAACATGATATCTACCTCGGAGAGGTGGAATTGTAGGTGTTAGTGGCTCAGATGAGTCAGATGAGAAGTCTTCAAAGTTGACAAAGTAGCCGGAGGCTGTTCAATCTATTTTTGGCAGCTCTGGAGGTTTTGTAGAACTTGGAGTTAAACTGTGGTACGTTGAAGTAGACACCATCCGCGTCAGGTTTCCAAATAGAAATCTGTGTTTTTTACAAGCTATTGTATAGTTGTTGTTGATGTAGCAGATAGAAGAGATACTTCATTGTTTGCTATCTCCAGCCAGGGATTGGAAGCTTCATCACTGATCGAAACTGTCAATGGGACTTTCCTGGATAGTAGTGAGAAGAGACAGGTAACTACTCAGGGTCCCATGTGGCCTACTGTGTACGACCAGCCCCATGATGCGGTTTGATAAGATCTATTGACACAAATCTCTTGTTTTTGCAACCAGCAAGGGGCAGCAAAAGTACAGTTCTAGTACATTCAACAGACAGGACAGGTACAGGGGGTCTGTATGATGGCTCAAATTATTTTTTGTCCACAATTTTCTCTTTGACCAGGTCGACAATCTTGGGGATCCAGCCAGAGGCTGCTGGTGCTTCCTTCACTTCTCCAGTGGTGGTGCATTTTATTAGGGTGTTGCTTTGCATGCCCCAGAAACTGTTCAGTTACTGTTAAACAGGCAATTGTTAATTTATATCATATGGTGTTTCTGCAGCCCCTGTGCTGGGACTGTCGAAGTCAGCTACACATCTTAACCTCAAAGAGGACCTCATAGTGAGGCCGTACACCCAGGGATTTTCTAGGCTGATTGTTCAATGCTCGTTGGACCACATATAGGTGATGGGCCTAACTGCGACCTAAGCCTAATCCCATCGCTGTTAAAGACTGCTTTAAGTCTCAGTTCTTCTTTTCCACTAACACATTTCCCTCTGGATGGTAGGGGGAGGAGTACCACACAGTCACACCCAATTTTCCCATGGTGCCTTTGTAAGCCTCTGAGGCGAACGCCGGCCCCTGGTCCAAATGGAATATGCCAACTGCGTATGTCCAGATGAAGACTTGCAAGTCTTTGATAACTGTTCGGGTGTCAGCCGATTGCTGTGGCCATACCCATTGGAATCAAGAGCAGGAATCCACTGCATCCAAGATGCATTTGTAAGTCTCATCTGAATGCAAGGGGCTGCAGTGGTCCAGATAAATACAAGGCAGAGGCCTCTCTGAAATCAAAAGAGGTGTCTGTAGTGGCCGTGCTATGGTGTAACCCTTCAACTGCTGGAAGATGTCACATTTAAGGACAAAGTCCCTAGTCTGTTTGTAAAGACCTGGACACCTAACAGCATTGCTCCAATAGTGGAATTGTAGCCACCACCCCTGCATATGCGGACGTTACATCCTTGTGTGCTGCTAGGATCATACCTAACTTGCGATCGGAATTTGGTATTACTCTATCTCCCACTGGGGAAAATGAGGAAATGGTATGTTTTGCGCACTTAACTAGTAGGAGTAATTTGCTGGAACGCCCTTTCGACAGATGTGTGTCTTTACGTGCAGTATTGACAGCCATCGCTATCTTCTATTGTACTTGAATGAGTAATCGCAATGACAGTAGTAGCTTGCACTGTTGCTTTTGTGGTTTCATCAGCCATGGAATTCCCTGCAACGTGTATCCCTACACAGTGATAACTCAAGGTGTGAATCCCATGAGTCTGTGGCAAGCATTTTTCAGCTTGGCCACCTGCCCCAAAGCTTTTTGTGCTTGATAGTGTACCCTTTTGAATCTCTGAATCCATTTTGGCTCCAATAGTGTAGAGACTTGTTGTAAGACTGGACACAATAATACAAATCATACACAATCAGTGTAGGGAATTCGGGATTCGTATTCTACAGTGCCAGAATTAGAGCCAACAATTCCACCAGCTGTGTCATGCAATCACCAAGGGACTGTGTGTAGGTCTTCAGGGTAGAATTCTCTATCTCACATGCACCCTTTTACGGCAGTGCACGCTGCAGAATATTGGTATTTTGTCCCTACCACAGGCTGGCAGAACCATCAGCATAAATGATGTACTCATACTGATCAAGAGGCATGACTTCATTAGGCAGAGGATATTTATGTTCATATTGCAGGAATGCCTGTGTTCACAGTGTAGATTCAAATCTGTAATCTATACCTCTTGCAGTGAGAGAGTAGGCCCACTGTATCCATCTTGGATGTAATGCTTTTGTGTTAGGGACGCTAGCTTTCGTGACAGCCTCTAAGGCTGCCACTGGAGTCACAACAGTTATTTCTTTCCCCTGAGCCAATGCTCTCCCTCTCTCACCAAAGCAGTCTGTACTGCCATCAGAATGTTTTCTGTAGGTGCAAAACGCATGTCGCCATTGGTATAAATACAATTTGTATGCAATTGGTACAGTGTTACTCTCATAGACATCTACTTGAAAAGTCTGGATGTTTTAAGTTGTAGAATGGTTTAATCCGTTCCGCTTATTCTGGAATATATGCTCTGCCAACATCTAGGGATTCCTATATGGATTGAAGTTTCTTCAGTGAGTTTGGTGGTTGTTAGAGCACAAACTTCTCTTAGAATTCTGTCGCAAGGATTTTGCCTTCAGTTGCCAGCTTGTATCCTAGACATAGGACATTGAGGTGGGCAATTTTAATTTAAGAAAAATAGTATTTTCCCCATTTGAGCAAATCTCCAAACTCTGCGATCGACTCTTGTTAAGTGTGTAGATAGATCATCATACGCCATATAAATGTCACTGACATAGGACAATGGCTGGTCGTCAAATTCTTGTAAAAGTTCTGTAACTCGAGCTGAGAACAGCCCAGGGCTATTCTTATACCCCTGGGCAAATGACAGAACTGCCATTGAGAACCCAGCGTGGCAAATGCGGTCAAATACCTGTTTTCAGGCATTCTATTTTTGCAGAAAAATCCATTTGAGCTATCCAATGTTGTTTTGTATTTTTTACACACTATATTATGTATAGTGCTTCACTGAGTTCATTCTGTACTGCAAATGGACGTGTATCTGTGTTTGAGATCTGTAATCTAATACTAGATGATATGAATGGTCTGGTTTCATAACTTGAAACAAGGGATTATTCATAGGAGAGGTGCAGCTTTCTATTACACCTTGGTATTCGAGCTGCGTGAAAATCTCTCTTGTTTTTAGCCTTATTTGTAATGGGGTATTGTCTTTGAGGCTGTAATGTTGATCTCAATGGTATTACATGATAAGGAGAACTGTCATCCTACCCGACATAGTTGCGGTATAACTCAGGAGCTAGTGCTAGCGCCCACTCCTTGGCATATGAATGTTTTACTGATTCTGGGACGAGGTTGGAGAAAGTAGGTAAAATTAACTCCCTGTTTTGGCAATCAATCATAAATTCAGGTGGCCAATCCTCTTCAGCCAAGATAATACCATAGCTGAATGACACGTTCTCCAAAAAGAGACCATCAATATTCCTTGGTGTGTCTCCCTCCAGATGGAGTTTTATCTTGTGCAAACGATGTGGGACGCTTACTCTAGGATATGGTGTTTTGACCTGAATATAGCCACTCAACACTACGCCCACCAGACACCCATCAGGTTCCGGCAAACTAATATGACTTATGCTGCACTGTCTAGCATGGTCAGAGCCCACTCCCACAGTGTTCTCAATATCTGTGGCATGCTTGATTTTCAGTCCAACTACCTTCTTCTTTTTGAATTGAGGTTTTGGATGTTTGTGTTTGTCTTCCTATTCTACTATATAGTCAGACAAGCGTTGTGAGATACAAGCGTTTCACATACTCCTCTGATCTGCGCTCTGAACATCCCCCCAATCCGATTGTTTCTCAGATGTCTCCTGTAAGGAACAAGATGAACGTGTATCAGTATCCTGATCCCTGTCAGGTGCTTTATTATTATCACGGTTACACAGATCATATCGCTTTTCAGGGGAAGCTCTACAGTTCTACAGTTTGCTGTGCTGTTACCTGGAAGGAGGATTCGCTGCTGCAGAAGGGAGGACCCAGTCAACACCTCGCGGAACCCGCTTCGCGGGTCCCGCATCGCCAAGGTCGCCAAGCCGAGTGTTGTTACCTGCAGGGTGTGTGCGCGAGTGACAGGGCTGCGAGCGCTGGGAACCGGGACTCACTCTCCCAGGGGCCCCGGCGATCCCGAGGCCAAGTCACCTGGCCCGCTCTCCCTGACCGCCCCGCCCTGCAAATCAGCTGAAAAGGAGCCCGCCCAAGCGGGAAACCGGGAAGCTCTACAGTTCTACAGTTTGCTGTGCTGTTACCTGGAAGGAGGATTCGCTGCTGCAGAAGGGAGGACCCAGTCAACACCTCGCGGAACCCGCTTCGCGGGTCCCGCATCGCCAAGGTCGCCAAGCCGAGTGTTGTTACCTGCAGGGTGTGTGCGCGAGTGACAGGGCTGCGAGCGCTGGGAACCGGGACTCACTCTCCCAGGAGCCCCGGCGATCCCGAGGCCAAGTCACCTGGCCCGCTCTCCCTGACCGCCCCGCCCTGCAAATCAGCTGAAAAGGAGCCCGCCCAAGCGGGAAACCGGGAAGCTCTACAGTTCTACAGTTTGCTGTGCTGTTACCTGGAAGGAGGATTCGCTGCTGCAGAAGGGAGGACCCAGTCAACACCTCGCGGAACCCGCTTCGCGGGTCCCGCATCGCCAAGGTCGCCAAGCCGAGTGTTGTTACCTGCAGGGTGTGTGCGCGAGTGACAGGGCTGCGAGCGCTGGGAACCGGGACTCACTCTCCCAGGAGCCCCGGCGATCCCGAGGCCAAGTCACCTGGCCCGCTCTCCCTGACCGCCCCGCCCTGCAAATCAGCTGAAAAGGAGCCCGCCCAAGCGGGAAACCGGGAAGCTCTACAGTTCTACAGTTTGCTGTGCTGTTACCTGGAAGGAGGATTCGCTGCTGCAGAAGGGAGGACCCAGTCAACACCTCGCGGAACCCGCTTCGCGGGTCCCGCATCGCCAAGGTCGCCAAGCCGAGTGTTGTTACCTGCAGGGTGTGTGCGCGAGTGACAGGGCTGCGAGCGCTGGGAACCGGGACTCACTCTCCCAGGAGCCCCGGCGATCCCGAGGCCAAGTCACCTGGCCCGCTCTCCCTGACCGCCCCGCCCTGCAAATCAGCTGAAAAGGAGCCCGCCCAAGCGGGAAACCGGGAAGCTCTACAGTTCTACAGTTTGCTGTGCTGTTACCTGGAAGGAGGATTCGCTGCTGCAGAAGGGAGGACCCAGTCAACACCTCGCGGAACCCGCTTCGCGGGTCCCGCATCGCCAAGGTCGCCAAGCCGAGTGTTGTTACCTGCAGGGTGTGTGCGCGAGTGACAGGGCTGCGAGCGCTGGGAACCGGGACTCACTCTCCCAGGAGCCCCGGCGATCCCGAGGCCAAGTCACCTGGCCCGCTCTCCCTGACCGCCCCGCCCTGCAAATCAGCTGAAAAGGAGCCCGCCCAAGCGGGAAACCGGGAAGCTCTACAGTTCTACAGTTTGCTGTGCTGTTACCTGGAAGGAGGATTCGCTGCTGCAGAAGGGAGGACCCAGTCAACACCTCGCGGAACCCGCTTCGCGGGTCCCGCATCGCCAAGGTCGCCAAGCCGAGTGTTGTTACCTGCAGGGTGTGTGCGCGAGTGACAGGGCTGCGAGCGCTGGGAACCGGGACTCACTCTCCCAGGAGCCCCGGCGATCCCGAGGCCAAGTCACCTGGCCCGCTCTCCCTGACCGCCCCGCCCCTCATGTTCCTCCTAACCAACGCCTACAAGAAGTGACGTGCCTCGCTGCGCGGGAGCGCGCGGGAGTGCCCGGGGCTAAGCCCGGGCAAAGGGCGGGCCCTCTGTGGCCCTCAGAGGCACGAGAAGGCGAGGCGAGGCCACCCCCCTAAGGTTCGCCGTCTGGGATTAGTAAGGTACAGAACTCTATTAACCCTCATTACCCCCAGGTCTTCTGCCATCTGCCTGTGGATCCTGACACATACCTTGGTCAATTGGCTCGGTCGTTTGTAAGAGGTAGGCATTATGGTAAGGAAAAAGCCCGCATCTGCTGCGACGGAGCCCCTCAACACAATGCTCTCATATGTGGTTCAAAAAGTCAATAAGATCAACAATGAGAGGAGGCAATCGCTAGGCTTGAGCCAATCGCCAGTTCTTCCGTTAGAAAGCCCGCCCGCAAGGGCATCTACTCCAGAGTTACTGACCACACCGCCAGATCTTCCCCAGTCGAATAGCCTAGTTCATATCCCACAAGACTTGGCCAGCGATGCAGAAGATCCTCATGTTTTGGTTAACTCGTCGGCCAATAACGGCAATACCTCAGAGCATAATCACCAGTCATTTTCCATCGAGGAAGTACCGTCACCGGGGCAGCCCGTTCCACGGCCAGTGAGAACCTGTAGAAAATCTCACTCAAAGAGAGGGGGGAAACAACAAGGCAGGAGAAAGGCAGCTACACCACCCCCAAGACGTGAAGGGCAACAAATTGACTTTGATGCCGATGCAGAATCCAGACGTATTGTTGATGATGAACTCTTTAATCGGATCCAAGATATGATTGATATAAAAATTAGGACAATCATCAAGCCCTTGATTGGTAAACTGGATAAATTAACTTCGGAGGTTAAGAAGGCGGGGGGTGCACAAAGTAATCTGGTGGTAGAGGTGGCCAATCTATCTGCTCTTGTCACAAAATTGGCATCGGGAGCCGTAGAGGCTCTACCAAATGAGAGTGTCCCACAGCCTACACTGCCAGAGGGGCCCTTAGCAGTAGTTTCAACTCTATTAACGGCTCCCAGTCAGGACCTAGCAGGCGGAGCCGCGCCGACATCATCATCAGGGGACATAATTGGGACAATACATGAGGATATATCAGCCCAATTTATTTTGGAAGCCTCCCCAGTTGTGCTAGTACTAGCAAATGTCCCAGTCTTAGCACAAAACAAAATAGAATCGAAACAGGACTTGAAGGATAAAGCTCTTCATTGGCTTACTACAAACATGACCATGGCCCCCCAAGGGATGGATAGTTTAGCAAGGGATATTGTTATGACCAGGAGGGTACCTTGGATTGGGTCCAATCCCAAAAAATTTAAGGGGGACTGTGTGATTATAAACTTTGCCAACACAGAGGTCCTCCCAAAAATTTTGAATAACATCTTCCCACCCCAAAGGCGAAGCGGCTCTATAGTCCCGCTCACCCTAAAATTCTTCTATAGTGAGGCTCAGCTCCCTACCTTTTCTAACCCTACTAGAGTTAGGAGAGCGAATAACGCCCCAAACTGGGAAGGCGGTTTTAGACATAGATTCCCCAACGAGCGCCCTGGGCCTATATTTAACTTTGAGCACGGAAGATCTAACCACGCGCATGAGTCAAATTTGTGGCCTCCCATGCCACCAGACCCTGCCGTTAATGGTTGGGGCCCGGGTTGGATGGGCCAAGATCCCATTGGGCGAATCAATAGGTTTGTACCATGGGCGAGAAACGATTACTTTCCGATACGCCCAAATACCCCTTTACCTATGTGGAACATCGCAGCTATGGGTCAAGGTCAGGCAGCTACCCCTTTTGATTGGGGGGGCGGATTGGGGAATAGGTATGCTCCCTTAGCGGATCTAAACAACTGCGATTGACTTAAACCTTGCAATGTCCGAGCAAGTGAGTCCATAACTAGACCCGAAATAAACCTTAGCCAGTGTTACACCAATGACGGTCTCCGCCTGCTTACATTTTATGAAACACCTGAGAGTTATGTCCCGTTGGACAACCCTGGGCTATCATACCAGGGGGAGGGTTGCATAGCGTCAACCCTGAACATCGTTCCAACACAGAACGCACCTGAGGTAGCTCAGAACAAGGCGGTCAGATCCTTAAGCTTAGCTGAGGGGTGTTTGTTGGGGGAAAAAGAGCTGAGGTTACCTACCAACGCCTGTAAAATTATAACATGGAACATAGCTGGCTCATCTGCAAAACGACAGGACAAAGCATGTGTGAGCTTTATTTCTAAGCAACATATAATTGCCCTGCAAGAAACGTGGGACATATCGGCTAATTTCTGGTGGGATGGATTCACCTGCTTCTCTATCCCTGCAGTCTCTAGCCGCATGGGCAGAGCTAAAGGAGGTTTGGCCATTATGTTTTCTCTAGATCTGAAGGGCACCTATAGGCAGATAAATACAGATTCCGTAAACATCCTAATGGTTGAAAGGACGACTAGTAACAATTGTAGGACGATATATATTAATTTTTACAACTCTAGGAACAGCGAACACAGTGGGAGTAATGTCGCTAACCTAGATAATATCTTAAATAAAGTGTCTCAGAATATCTATTTAGTTTATGAGTTTATCCTATTAGGAGATTTTAATATCCATCTATGTAACCTGGGTTGTATGGGAAGAGGTGACAATGTAACTGAGGGGGGCGAGGAGGCCCCTCGGGGCCCCCACTTTGAACACTCTACAGAGGGGCTTGAGTTAGAAGAATTATTAGCAAACCATGACCTTTATGAACCCGATAAGGGCGTTAGGGCGCCAACCTACATTGGCAGTCACCATGGCTCAGTGATAGACTACATCTTTGTTTCACAAGGTATTTTAAACCGGTCTATGGTCTATTGTACAGTCATAATACCCTACAGTGACCACAACCCTGTACTACTTGAAGTGGCCTGGGGTGGCCAGATGGGAGCACCGCCAAAAGCACTTAAACCAGCACACCCCCTGAAACCCTGCGACCAAGACAGACGACTGAAATGGGCCAAAGTGATCCCGGATAATTTCTATGAAATAAATTTTCCAAAAATAAAGGACAAAGTGGCCATCTGTCAAAAATCGGGGGCGCAAGGTAAAGAAATTATAGAGGCTTTTGAGGAAATTTGTGGCCAGGTGGCTAAGGATCTTTTAGTCAAGCCAAAAAAAGGATTTTCTGGAACAAAACGTTGGTTTGATTCTGCTTGTTCAAAAGCGCACAGAGCATTGTTGACAGCGTTAAAAACCTCTCCCAGGGCTGGGGAGGATATTGTTAGATTAAGGAAACGCTACAAGGTTGCCATTAAGAACCGCAAAGAATCCCTTAAACGCGAAGCATGGGAAAATCTCCTCTCAGCTGCAGTACTGAAGGACAGTAAAAGATTCTGGGAGATCATTAGACAACCGTTATTTTCTGAAGACAATAATGCTCTTATGGACTGTGTGATCACCGACGACAAATGGCTAAACCACTTCAAAAATGTATATGAGGGCGGGTCCAAAGGAACTGCAGATGTTTCAGTACCTGCTATAGTGGCAGACCCGTTGGTCTTCAACCCCGAAGAAGTAGAAAAAGCCCTGATGGCTACAACAAGACATAAAGCTCCCGGCCCTGACGGTGTTCCCGCTGATTTTTTCATGTACTCTCCCAAATTGTGGTCGGCGGTATTGTCGAAAGTGTTTAACGCAGCCAACAACCATGTACCCAGTTCTTGGGCCACATCCACCATAGTCCCTATCTATAAAAATAAAGGCCAGCGAGATGATCCCGCCTCCTATAGGCCCATATCTCTTTTGGACTCAACGGTAAAAATATTAGGCAGAGTTCTTCTAGCCAGACTTAATGACAACGTTGAGAGCCGTGGAGGGTTGTCTGAACTACAATATGGATTCAGAGAAAAAAAGGGGACGATCGAACAATGTATAAACTTACATCTATTAATTTCTAAATATACAGTGGCAAAGGAGGGCTCCATGTTCCTTGCATTTATGGACCTCTCCTCTGCCTTTGATCTGGTGAATAGGTCGAAATTGTGGCAGTTATTGTTGGAGATGGGCATTGATGAGTCTTTGGTTGTGTTTATGGCTAAACTGCACCAGGAGCTTTTTGCAGCTGTCCGAGTCACAAATGATGGCAGACGTACCCCCCTGTTTAAATCCCTTAAGGGGGTGCGGCAAGGCTGTATTCTAGCCCCTGTATTATTCACCATCTACATCAACAGGCTGGGCAGTCACCTGCAGGGACAGGCAGCCGACGTTCCGCATGCAGGAGATGTCAAAATTCCAGCGCTCCTGTATGCGGACGATGCAGTGCTGATAGCCCGCACTGGGGTAGGCCTACAGCATCTCCTGGACGCTTTTGGTAGCTTCATGGAGATGCTGGACCTTAAGGTCAATGCCTCTAAATCACACACGATGGTCATGGGGCGTGAATGCAACAAAAAAAGACACAAAACATTTTTTTGCAGGGGAGTCCCTGTCACCAACGTGTCCACATTTCCATATTTGGGGGTAATATTTGACCAGAAAGGAACTTGGGGCCCTCAGATAAGAGCAAAAAGATTGGCGGTAATAAGATCCTCCTCAGCGGTTTTGGGCTTTGCTGGGAAGCTAGGGGCTAGGCCCATGCAAGCCCTTCTGAAAATCTACAAGAGCAAACCAGTGGCCATAGCGGCCTATGGTTCCCAACTGTGGGGTTACGTAAACCTGGATCCAATTCAGAGAGCAGAAAATAGATTCATTAGATCCTTGCTCTCAGTCCCGCAATCCACCCCAACGTATTCCATCCATAAGGAGGTGGGTCTGCCCTATCTGTCTGATACCCTGAGTCTTGCTCCGCTAACTTTGTGGCTGAAATTGTGGACAAATGATGACCTACCTCTGAACCACAAGATTTTGCACGATGTCTTATCCTTGGATAAATACACCAGTATCCCTTGGTTGGCATATGTAGCTAAAACCCTTGCAGATCTGGGTCGCCCAGATCTTTTTTCATCTCCGGAAAATATTAGGAGACAGGACATAGTAACCATCAAAGAGTTATTTAGGGATAGGCAGGAAGCACGGAGGGAGGATCTCGAAGTGTTGAAACCCGCAGTAAGGGCACATAACCTCCTGGTTTGTACACCCTCACTCGCCCCCTACTTGAACTTTGTCACATTCCCATATCACAGGTTTTTATTATCAAAGTTCCGATTTAATTTGATACATTTTTATCTAGGTTCATTTAAGACCTGGCAGAAGCCTGAGCAGGCCCCACCGTGCTGCTGCGACAATTTTTCGGTGCAGGATACTCTGCACTTTGTTATGTTTTGTAGTATATACCATGAGCAGAGAAAGAAATATTTGTTGCCTATTTTGAAAAAAGCTGGTTTTGTCCAAGTAAGACCAGCCCTGCTCTTTCTACAACTACTACCTAACATACATGTTACTTTTTGTATGGCAAACTTTCTGGTAGCCGCAATGCGGGCGAAACCTGTTAGCCATAGCTTACTTTAAAACTTCTCTTGTTGTTTGAGCATGTTTACGTGATAGATTTGTATAGAAATATTTTATCCATGTCTAAAATTTTTCTTCTGTTTGTTTATTAGGTTTTTTTGTGTGGGAAATGTAAATAGATGTATAGTAGGCGTTCTTTGTATGACTTGTAATAAGTCGAATAAAGATATTCTGACTGACTGACAGTGGCCTCCTGATGAGGAGATCCTCCCTGTGACTTAGTATTTTCTTTATGTTTTTTATTATACCACATCTTTGTAGAATAGTTGGGTGCTTGCTGAGAGGTATCCTTCTCAGAATTACTCTTAATTTGAGGTTGATTAGGTCTCGCTCCCAAATTATCGCTACTCACTGTTGCATAAGTTTCTTTGATAATGTTTGGTAATTCACCCTCCTGTTCTCCAAGAGACAAATTCCGTAGGCGCTGGTGTACAGCCAATGCTGCTGCTTCCCCTTTAATGTTGCGTAACATGATGGTGGACACTACAGCAAAACTGCTCATCAGTTTCATCCCCACATCCCGAGCAGGGACCTCCCATACTCAATTTAAATCTTTTTAAGCACATCTGACAAAACTACTAATGAGGGTTTACCATGAGTTCCGATATATACTGCAGCAAAGACTGTACCCCATGTGGTGCAGTCCTCTCCCGGGGGAGCCATCGCCATTGGCACGCAAATTGTAAGTATTCTGTGTTGACCACAATGGCAAGAAAATTGTAAGAACTCTGTGTGACCACATGACAGTAGGATTCCTTTCCCTACACTCTGGCTGGAGATTCATCTCTGAACTTTTTTGACTTCTCTAGATGAGAGGTTATTTGTCCTATTTCCTTTATGTCTGCTGATTTATGACTGAATATTTTCCTCTCTGAGATGCAAAAGCATCATGCTTGCTCATTGATTCTCTCCTCAGAGCTCTTCATTGGGTTTCTGCACTGACACTTTTCTTTCTCATTATTCCAACTTAATTTGGAATAGCAAATTTTCCTTTATGGAACACACTTGTATTATTACTATATTACCTGTGATTCTAAATAAAATTTTATTTTATTTTACAATCAAATATCAATTGATGGGTCAGATTAACTTTTAATGATGGAATCTAAACATTAATACCTAATGAATAAAAAGATGAAAGACTAAAAGAATTGAAAATAAAACCATTTAACTCACACTAATTCTCTTTATTGACTGAACTAAAAGTCTTTATTGATTTATTGCTATGTAGATTTCTTGTTGACAAACAAAGGTCCATATGACCAGTGGTGGGGGTTATTTAATGGTAACACCCAAAGACTCAGACAGAAAATCCCGCTCCCACAACAGCATGAGAGGGACTCAAGCCTTGATATTTAGAGGTCCCACATTCAACATAAGTGGCAGCAGGGTCCTAAGAAGCATTATGTCACCTGTATTTATTTGTATTAATATATTTATTTTTCTCAAATTAAGCACTAGCCATCCCTTTGTGAAACTCTCCCCCAACCGACGTTTGCAACATCACCTCAACCTGGCATTCAGGAAAACAAAGAAAAATGTCTCTCTCCATTGGCCGCAAGAGAGCGTGACACATGACTACATCCTACCAACCACAACAGTCTTTGACTCACCTGAACCAAGCAGCCAAACCCCGAAAGCCCAAATGCCAGGCACCTGTGCCAATGCATTACTTTTGATTTTACAACTACCACCTAGCATTAGATTGCATCAGAGATTGAAGCAACATTTGCAATCAAACCCTTGGCCGAGCATTTAAAGTCCATTTTTATCTATCACTGGACCTATTATTGTTTTAAAGATTACTTTCCAAATCAATAAAACAACAACAGACTTCTAGCTACAGATAAAATTCAGCTCGTGTACAAAGGTGCCTCTTCCAATAAGCAGAAAAGTCACTGCTGACTGCTGCCGCTGCAAATTGCAGTCCTCAGCAGATGGATGTAGTTTTCATTTAAATCTATGCTGAGCAATAACCAATCCTAATGGGGAAGTATTGGAATTTGAAAAGATAAAGGTTCTTAATTATAAGCAAGTCCCAAAAAATGGCCACAAAAGCAGGTGACCAATAAACACAATTTTAAGTAATTGGCAGAAATGATATCTCGACCAAAAGTCTGGTTTAAACAACATAAATAGAATTTGAGGGACTTCTGGCTTTTACATATTGTAATATGGAAAGCTCTAAGAGGGAGAAGGCTGGCGCCAATTCGCTTAAGATTCCAGACTAAATATACTATAAATCACATCTGCAAAGAAAGTTGATATGCTTTTAATCATGTAGATTAATTGAAGGGCTATGGGACTCCAATATGCTATTAAATGTCCCCAGTGAAAGAACATAAGTGCTCGCAAAAGACTCTTGAAAAATGATATTAGATTAAAGCCAACAGTTTTAAAAGATATATTGTAAAAGGGGGGGGAAGGCTGTATTTTTTGATGAAGGCCTACAAGGAACATCAGACTTCTGTCCCCTCACTTGCATTCCCAAATGGAAAACTTTGTTTTTTTTTAAATCAGCCTTTGTAAATTAAAGAAACAGGTGCTCTTTTAAAAACAAATATATTTGGTATAATATCTAGAGAAGCAGGCAGTGATCCACACAGGGCCACTGCCTGCTTCCATTAAGACTGCTGACACAATTAACAAAAGAGGACTGCGTCCCGAGGAGGCACAAATACCTTTATGGATCAGTTACCAACTCAACTCAGGAGTCAGAAAATCATCAAGAGTTAGCAACTCCAATTGGGGTCATAAACTAGTGATACAGTTCTCTCCGAATCTAAACAAGCATTGGCATAGCCAAAAGGTCTCTCCTTTGGGACCTTAAAAGTGTTTAGCCATGCAACAGTTGCATAACTAAATACTTATAAGGTCCCAAAAGCGAGACCTATTGGCTATGCAAAGCAGCCTTGCGGCCGCGAAAGTGAAAGTGATCTCGGTCAAACATCAAAGCGGCCGTGCAGCCGCGGAACCGAAAGTAATCGCGGTAAAGCGCGGCGCGCGCGCCCGCGCACATGCACTGTGGCTCTAGGCTGGCCTGGTAGCACTTTTTGGAGCCCTCTCAATAAGTCTCGCCAGACCAGCGCATGCGCTGGGTCAGGCGAGACCTAAAAAGGAGAGGGACGAGCCTGTCATACTCACTCCTATTTGCAATTCGGAATGAATCAAAACAACCTTTTGCATATTCACAAAAGCTCTTTTGTGGGTGCAAATCATGGAAATAATGTAATTTAGACCCGGACTGGGATCACAAACCACCTCTGGCAAATAGGTCCGACCGGGCCGGGGAAGAGGGGGGGATGGGGGAGGGTCAGGGGTTCGAGGGGGGAGTGTGTGGAGGAGGGTGCTGGCAGGAACACTGCTGCTGTGTGCACTTTTGTTACTGGGGGCAGATTTTGCATGCTTTCTATCCATGCTCGACTTTACACTAACAATAAAATGTACTTTCTACACCAGAACATACTGGTGATTGCAGCACCTCTGCTGGTTTCTGCCCTTTCACCCGCTGGTATTCACACAACACCTCTCACACATGCCCATCACCTAACCTCCACTTTACATCACACCACACCCAGCGCACACACACTCACCTCTGCATTTATACCTGCAGCATAATGACATGTAGGAAGAAGGCACCGCTAATAAGAGCAGGAGTTAAGCACACTGACATCGAGATGCAAGGACTTGGGGAGACTATCTTACTGAGAGACAGAAAAGCTGGGAGACAAACTCTGGAAGCCAAAGGGAGGACAGTATCTGGTAAAGGAGAGATATTGGAGAGACACGGTCAGTAACATAAGAAAACTGGCCTGACACGTTCGACAACAGTAAACAGGAGAGTATGTAAGGACATGGACACTGGAAATACAGGAAGATAAAATGAGGCATGGAAAGACAGAGACACAGGGGGCACAGAAAAGGGGTGACATTGATGCATGAAGAAATGGGAGATACAGGAATACATGGGGTATAGAGACCTTGGGAGCACAGACCTTGGAAGACATTGCAACTAACACTAGGGAGACACAGAACATAGATACAAGTGACACCACAGGAGATGTCAGAATAAACCTGAGACACCACGGGGACCTACCCACTAAGGAAACGTAGGAAGAAATGTGGCCAGGCAGACATGTAGAGAGGGAGACATGGGGTGACACAGACATGGAAGACACGCATCTTTGGACACAAGGGCTGGAAGACAGAAAAAAATGCAGGGAGGCATCGAGGGACAAAACACCACGGGAAAAACCTGAGACACCAACGGATACAACAACAGGAGTAAATGAGAAGGTATCGAGAGACATAAAAGGACATGGTGGAGTCTTGGACATTGGGATATGTAGACTGGGAGGACATGGAAAGAAATTGTCATGGCCAGACATAGAAAGATACAAGGAGACACCGAATGTGGTTTATATGGACACCTTGAATACTAAAGACAGTGGAGACATTTGGGAACACTAGTAAATAAACAAATACACAAGGAGACATGGTGAGAAATGGATACCGGGGACACATGGACATGGGGAAGCGCAGGGGGACACAGAGAGTCAAGGATACTGAAAGACAGATACAGCAAAGACATGGAGATGTGGACACTCCCAAAGATGTTGATATGGTATCTCACAGACACTGTGCACTGAGAGACATGGGCAGCGTCTGCCGCTGTTTGGGTGGCCACAGGGCAGAGAGGGGTTATGGGCCTGAACGGTGGTAATTGAGGTTGTTTACCACTGCTTTTCTGGGGCCTGTTCTTACTATGGCCTTGCAGACTGGGGCAAGTACAATCCTTTCACACTAGTCAGGGTAGCAAAAGCGAGTAGTCATAGGCTTCTTAGTAATGAAGTGTGAGAGCAGTGCAAGAGTTCAGAACTCCACAGCCAACCAACAGGCATGATAATAATAATTTTGGAACCGAAAAGTCCTCTGCATAGTAAGAGACATGATCCCTGCCCTGAGTGCCCAACTGTTCTATTGTCTAGATCCCTAATGATGATTTGTTATCATAGGTACACACAGCTCATGTATGTAAGCCATTGCATAGGTCTGTCTCACCCATTGCAGTGTTGTTGGACTGGAAGGGGCCTCCAAAGAGCTACCCACATAGTGTTGGAAGGCTACTGCCTTCACCAGGAGTCAAGCAGCACAAGCGCAGTGGTGGCAGCATACATTGCAGTGATCAGCAATAGTGAACAGGACCTTTTATCCTGTGTCACTGGAGTGAGGCCTACAGGCTCACTCACCTTTTTAAAAGTTATGCTTAACTCACCCTTGGCCTAGATATGGAGGAAGATATGGAGTGCAGTGCAGGAGCAGTGACCCTGCCCTGGATGCATGTGTGCCGGGGAAGGGTAGAGCAGTACTGTGTCATACATGAAGGATTAGTTAATGTGCTGACTGTATGTATGCCTGCAAGGAATACAGGATATGGAGGATGTAGTGCTGTGCAGTGTGTGTAATAAAGAACTGTGCTGGGTGTATGTGTGCTTGCATGAAGTACAATATATGAAGGGTGAAGGTTTGAACAGCGTACACATGGTGAGTATGTGTGCTGACAGTGTGTGTTTGCAGATAGCACACCCTGGTACAGTATAGTAAAGCTTCAGTGCTGAACAGTGCATGCAGACTGAATGTTTGTGCTAAATGTATATGTACTTGGGATGGTGCAATGCAGCCTGCAAAGTAATTGTGCTGTGAATGTACACTGAGCAAGTGTATTTTAAATGGAGGATCCTAGGTTCCATTTTAGGAAGCCCAGAATTGCCTGGTGAAGACATGAGGAGGAGACAAAATCTCCCCAGACAGATTTGTGTATTTCTGCATTCCTGTGAGCTGAAGAAGAGAATCCATTTACACTTCAAAAGACTGCTATTTGATTCAGTGATAGATCACAAGGAAGGGTCCAGGACACATCATAAGAAAGGAGAAGGGAATCCTAAAGAGAAGGGATAGGAGTCTGGAATTAACCTTTTGATGCACATATCACTGTGGGTGACATCCAGGTGTGAACTCTGGTCACTCCAATAAACTGTGTTGTGGGTCTATCAACTTCAAAGTCTTTCCTGCTCTGACACAGATCTTTTCCAGAGGGAAGAAGAGAAGAACCAAATGTTCACTTTGAAAGAAGCAGAAACTCCCAACATAGAACTTCAAAGATTCAGAACCTAAATCACATTTGCTGTCTTGAAACGGACTATAAGAAAAAGTTGAAGCCCCAAAATATTTCAACTGCCCAGTGGCCTGGTGAGCTGTGAGAGAAGGGGAAGCTCTGCAAGACTTCTGCCTTTGACCTGTGTGAGAAGACATTACCTGGGCAACTAAAACCACCTGCCATAGAGCACCAACACCTGCCTGCTTGCCAAGACCATTGTGCCCTGTGATTAAAAGGAGAGTGTTGGAGGGAGCGAAGTCCAGTGGGAAGTCCTACCGTGAGGACTCCCTGTGTGAGATGTCAGGATTTGGCTGTGCAACAATCGAGTTGTAGCCTGTGTGCAGGATTGTTTTTAGCTACCCGTGTATGCCAGGAGAGGGCTACCATAACCTTAGCTACGTATTCTGCGCTATGCAGGGAGTACCAAGTCTGTAACGCTTTGTGTCAGTGACCCGATATGCCAGAGAGCACCACAGTTGAAATAATATTGTATCCAACGTATCAAGAATCATGTATGCCCTAGCAATGACTCTGTGTGACTGGAGGGGCTGCCGCGGAGTGGGTGTTTGCATCGGAAGGAGTATACATTGCATCTGGAGGTATAGCAGCAACCTCGTATGTTTGGAGGGGCTGTGGGTACCAAGTTGTCAAAGATTTTGGGCCGTCGTTTGGGGCTAGAGTGAGACAGGGACAGCGATTTGCCTGACAAACACTGGAGTCCCGAACTCAAGAGGGTTGTTTTTTGCTTACAAATGGCGTTATATCTGTGCATGTGTACAGTTAGAAATAAAATACTTATTTTTGATATAAAAGCAAGTATTTGACTCAAAATTGATTTATTGTTCCTACTGTGCGCACCTTGACTTATGAGTCAAGCTCACTTACCTGCATCTACACTCCCCCCCCCCCAAGTAACTCTTTAACTGCTCGTCCACACCTACCACTGAGAGTCAAGTGCCGAAGGGGTACTTGGCTCAATTTCTTAGGATCCATAGTACATTGAGTCCTTGGACATCCAGAGTAAAAGACGTCAACCGTCACATTTGGGCCCAGTAGCCAGTGCGTGCCCCGTGGCCCTCTAAAAGGGGTTCTGACACATCTCGATTTAAGCCTATGACCTTTTCTCTTTTTTGCTTTTTGAAGCCAACATATTTAGCTTGTCTGTCCCATCTCAAGAGCAGACCAACCATGTGCAAATCACTTGTGGTCCTGCTCCAATAGGAGCCAGTCGAGTAACAAAACTTGAGGGGCCCCCCCTGCAATGTGCAGGTAGGTGGTAACCTCTGGATTCAGTCAAGAGGTCTCAGGTCAGGATACTGTGAAGAATAGGGGCACCTGGAGCTCGGTCCTCCCCGTGCTGCGGGACTGTGGGGGCCTATGTTACGCCAGTGATAGGACATGCTTTCATGACCCGGAAGGCAACACTCTCTACCGCTTGGAACAGAAGAAGCCACAAACATGCTCCAATGGGCTGCTTCTCTGGATTTTTAGCTAAGTGGAAATACTAGGGACAATTGGAGATGGTTCAGGTCATAGTATAGTGGCCATGGCATACTAATCCTATACCAAGGTCTCACAGTCAACCAATTGACTATAAAGCCTATTGGGCTAGTATTTTGACTCGAAAAGACATGCAGGAAATACAAGTGTTACTGTGAATTATTATTCAGTTAGGCAGGTTTTGGGTGACGCGTAGCTGTGATGAAAAATTATTGCAAATGTCCTGAAAAAATGCCTTGTTTAAGTAAACAGAGAAAGCTTCAGCAGGCAAATTTCTATTTTGCATGGAGCATTGAGCATCCATGCACCATTTCTGCCGGCAGGATTGGACTGGCCTCTAGGACAATCAGGCGGTGCCTGATGGCTGGTCTGACCGGTCGGTGTGTAGGATTTTTTTGGCTGCTGTGGGTCTAGTTTATGGTCTGCTGGGCTAGCTTTTATTGTTGATTTGCCTGATATTAAAACAAACATTGCCTACAGCAAGCTCAAATCTACATAGTCTTCTACACTTTGCAAAACACTTATACAGCATGGATTAACACGTTTCAAAACCAGCCCAATTTGCAAACATGGGACACTTTCTTAGCTATCTGATTCATCAATGTGGGTCACTTTTATTTTGGTGTCCGGGCCTATATCTGTCCCTAGTCTGACCCTGCCTACCAAAAATGGGTAGGGGTGAGCTTGTACATAAAACTAACTATCGGATTCTAAGGGAGATGATGAGGGTAATCGTGTATAAATAACACCATGAGCTTGTACGACAACGTGTTAGGAGGCCATTTCTTCACTGAAAGTGGATGACAACAATTGGAACCAAGCGGGCTTGAATTTTAAGTCCTTATTAAAGAAGCTGGAAGAACTTAAAACACAAAGCAACAAAGATTGTTTTTTATTTGGAATTCATCTATTACATAAAGGTTTTAACCCCTTGCATGCCCGCCCCTTTCCCCGCCCAGTGCCGCGCCTTCCATTAGCGGGCGGAGTTCATGACGAGCTGGACTCGTCATGGGCACAGCGCCACCGCAGCCCATGACGAGTCCAGCTCGTCATGGGCACTGAAGGGGTTAAAGCGCAATAATTCAGTTTACTTTTAAAAAGTAAAATAGTTCCATATGCAAGTTGAAAATGCTGCATCAACTGCTCACTGTTCCTCTTGTTGCCTTAATACCGGGGGCTGGTTTCCCCTCATGTGATGTGAAATAAAAGGTTTCCCATTGCTTAGTCTTGATCTGCATATGGTAGAGACAAGTTTCCTTATTAGTGCTTTAATATTGTATCAGGACTTTTGCTCTCTTCTTTAGTGGTCCCACATCCAGGCTTTAACCAGCAAGCAGGTCATGATTAACTTGCATTAATCCTGATTGCAGTGCAAACAGAACTATGTAGCCCAATAGGGATTACCATGTGCATGATATTAACACACGTAGTTGTTCTCTGTGCACACATTTCATAGAATTGTTTTAATGAGTTTTGTACCGTGTAATGGGAGTAATACTTTTTATGTCGTTATGCCCCATTCGAGGGTGGAACTCAGAATGCAGAGGTAATACTAAAGCAAGCAAATACTGCAGATTGTGCTATTGGTATGGATTACAATCACACAGGCCCGGGAAGAATGAATGTTAAAGGAAGATGTGATTGGTCTTGAATATATAGCATGTCGCCTGATTACTCTAATATGCAAATAGGGCAAATACAATCTTCACAATTTCTGAACTAGAGTTTCACTATTGGGCATTCTAAATGCTGGGTCTGTGTTTTTTGAATCACAGTTCTTAAAAGACGAAATCTAGTTGGTAAGGGTCCCACCATGGTGGAAATTCCAGCTGAACAGTTAGAAAATGTTTGCACTTGATCCGTTTGACATGATATAGTGCTTTGCACATCTTCTGGGGCACAAATTAAAGAAATTAAATCAGTTTCTGTTCCATTTTAGAGCTGGTTGGAAATGCACAGGAAGGATTTCCTTTGCACTGTAAGGCCTGGATTTAACTAGGATTGCATGGGTTTCTGTGTAGTGCTGTGCAATGTGGCACTGCACCCGCAGATTTTAATAATGCTTAGTAAATCAGCACAGTGCATTGCCTCACTTTGCACCATGCAAGCTCCCATGCCTATGCAAGTAATCTCCTAAATCTAAAGTTAAGTCTTACTTTCTATCAGTCATTGCTTACAAAACTGTGGACATCTATTCAAAAGGTTTGTTCTATGATTTTGTGAGCCTTTCACTACAAATAAACATGTTTAATGTAGTGTAATTGTAGTAAATGAGTTACCTCCATTTATTCCACCACGTTTTTTGCTTTAAAGTACCCTGTTTTTGGACCTATACGGTCAATGAGTCTCAATACCTGAGTCTCACTCACAGCAAATTTGCAGTAATTAGACTGAGCGTGATAACCCCCAGTGTCTGCCTTTGTGAGCTAACGCTGCTGCCGCTCAGCAGCTGGTAAGAAGCATGGGGCGGGTTACACATGAACACGTGTGGGTGCATATGTGTAGACTGCGGGTGTGGAACTACTGCTGTGCGCAGTCTGGTAACTGCACACAGGTAACCTGGCACAGAACAAACTTTGCACGGATTGGTGCGGACCTGGGTAAGCCATATAATATTAGAGGCCATTTATAAATTATTCAGTAGGGCTTACTGGAAAAACTGTAGTACTTTCATTGTATTATACATGTAGACGAAAACTGCCCCAAAGTACAGTTTTGCTCCACCTAGGCCTACACTCCAGAAAGGTTTCGAAATAAAGCACAGCATGCATGCTTAGTATGATTTTGCAGTTCCCAACACACTACATCCACTTCTTATAGGACTTCAGGAATTGTCATATTCTCTGACTCAGCTCATAATCAGATTCCAGATCTTTGTCCTCCCTACTGGGCCGAGTTAATAACTATGCTCCACAGCAGAGGAAACAAGTGCCTCCCCAGAACATATGTGCAAATATTAGTTATTAACCCAGTTCCTGGTAAAAGAAAGGGGAATGGGGGAAATATGTGTCACACTGCACCTGGCCTGACATAGCAAAGGCTCGCTAGAATAAAGAGGGATGGACAGACCTCTACAGGCAACACAATAGGGACTTGTCTTTGAAGTGTCGGTGGGAAGGGATCTGGAAGTAATTTCAGCTAAGGGTGGAGCTAAAGCCCATCAGAGGAGCTCTTTCCCAGAAATCTTGAAGTCGCTTTGATTGATTGTCCCATAATTCTGTGCGGGAGGGTTGGAACAATGCAAGGGATGAAGTGGCTTCCTAGGATTAGCCAGGGGTGGCTGACATCTAGAACTTTGCACTTCCACTTACAAAACCCTGCACAAGGGAGAGACAGTTAAGAAGGCCCTGGACTTGGGAGCCTATGATGGCGTAACAGATTCCCAGCTGGAAAGTTGAGACACCTGATGCTTAGCAAAGATGGACTCAGTACTTTGTCGCCAGCTGACCCCCAGGACTAGGATGGGTCTCTCCAGGGCCACTGGCACTGACCCCCTTACCCCTTTTAGGGGAAAGACCTGGATTGTACAGCCCCCGCACAGGTGCTTTGCAAGACAGCCATGAGGCTCTGGAACCAGGGGAGGGCGGGCAGGAGGGTGCTCTGCTGGTTGATAGCAGGGGGACTGTGCAAGATACCCCCGCCAGCAGGAAAGGAGCACCATGAACCAGACAAAGAGAAGCCTGGTGTAGAGGAGCAAAAAATCTAGCTTCCCACAAAGTACACCCCTTTTAGAGACCAGGAGGGCTGAAGAGAATTTTGCTGGTATCTAGAGTGCAACACCAGGAGCAACATGGAATGGTATTTTGCATAATTTATTACTGTACCATTCTAAGATCGCTTCACTTTGCATCTAGTCGCAACGTAATGGCCGTCTTGGAATGGTCTAACAATGAAGAATACAAAATACCCTTCCAACATGACTGTCTAAGACAATACATGCACCTCATTTGTACAAACATTGGCACAGCAAGTACTTGGCAGCAGCAATTCGTGGGCTGCCATCTTTGTTGTTCAAATGCTCCAATGAGGAACCTGCACACAGGGGAATGAGGGTGGGGTGGGAGAACACCAGTGTGTGGCCTGAAACTGCTGAGGAAAGAAAGAAAGAGCAGAGGAAGGAGAAAGAGAGCAGCAGTGCAAAGGGCACGAAGGAAAGAAAAAGAGTGCCGGTGGAAAACAAGCTGCAGTGGGAGAGGAGGGTGTAGTCTACTTCCAAGGGGGAAAGAGGAAGCCCCATGTATTCCCACTGAATAGAAAAAAATGCCATCACTGAGTAGAAAAAAATGCCATGGAACCATTCAAAAGGAAAAATTGCTCACTGATGTCAGTAATGGAAGGAAATATTCATTCAATAAAAAGGAAGATGAGAGCAAAATACTCCAAGGGTGGGACAAACACAAGAACAGGGAAGAAAACCATTTAATTAATAGCTTGGTATTGCCCAAAAAAGAATCATTCATGAACACTGGACAGACCCAAAGCCCATTCTAAGCATGTGTGAAAGTATTTGTTACAATGATAGCTGTACCAAGATCTCAAAACTGATGTTGTGTGTGCTGCATTGCATATGCTTCCAAGATATGGCGGACAAGTTTGTCACTCTCGACTGGAGACTAGCAACACCTAGCAGACACCAGTGGCAGGAGCGTAACGCAGGCCTGTGCAGCCCCTCGGGTACAAGGGGCATGCAACACTTCTGGGAGAACCCATTCAACCCAAGAACAAGGAATATCTGTGAGATATGGGATACTCAGGGGCCCCCTCATCACATTCTGCAAGGGGGGGCGCCATTTTGCAAAGCAGCAGGTATGCGTGGCAGGGGACTCGGGACTGACTTAGGATGGCGGTGTAAAGCGGTGTAAGGCCTGTAGTCCCCATGGCAACCAGCCCACACTGTAGCAATCCCCGGCAGACAGGAAACTAATGGGAGCCGTTCAAAAACAGCCTCACTTCCGGACGCAGTGGTTTGTCTGGCGCAAACGACCCAGAACAGCCCTTCTAAACATGTGAGTGATAGCTTATTTGGATAATAAATATGTTGTTTGGATGAAGTACGAAAGCCATAAATTGCACGAAAATAACTAATTTCTGAGCGTTTCCCAACGGGCTAGAAAGCAAAGGATGGTTTGAACACAAATAACTCTGGAACCACAGATAGGGACGGACCGGTTCTTAAATCTCATTGAAAAACAGATCACAAACGGAAAACCAACTATAAAGCCCCACCGCGTTGAGAGCAATCTGGTTTCTGAAACCACCAGGATGCATTTTTCGAATATTTTGGCGTCTGGGGGAGGTATGCATTACAGTATGTAATTAAAAACATCTGGTTGCAGATGTCTTTAAACAGGTAAAATTCCCTTTTAATTAGAGTCTGTTGACATACCTGACTCACAGAAGGCTTAAGCATGTAAAAACAAAGTGCTCCTGCAGCTGTCCAACAATGCAGGAAGCTAAATTACATGGGGGAAAGAGGCAAAATAATAGCACAGGGAAATTCATGTCACTGCAGGAAACGAAGAAAGGGCCGAATAACATCGACTGGGAGCACCCGCCCACCACGATCACGGAACTGCCTTTGCTGAAACACCTCAGAAAGTCACTTGTTTGAAAAGAAGTGACATCCAAAATTGGAGAAACTCACTCAATGATGCTACTGTAAAGAGGGAAACGCAGTGCTACTTTTAAAAATGTCTGGTACACTTACAGTAAAAAGACATGGGGGGACCGAAGTTACAATTTTCGATTACCAAATAGCGATTATTAAATGCCTATGCATATAGGAATCGCCCAAAAATTGAAGATTCCTTAACATTAGCTAATAGCGATTCGGAAATTGCGAATCGCTATTAGCTAATGTGACTCCATTCATTCCCAGGCCCATAGGAATGAATGGCATTGCATTCGCTAATTGCGATTACCAACCAACTATGCACATATTACCATCAACTTGAAGTTGATGGTAATTAGCATTTCCTAAATGCACAGTTCGCATTTAGGAAAGACTACATGCATTGGCATTAGGGATCGCAAATTGTGATTCCCTAAATGCATTCGCAATTTAGGTAATCGCAATAAATTGAGATTACCTGAATTGCGAATGGCAAAACCTACATACATTGGAAAAGATCTTTTTCCATTTGCGAACAGAAAAAGGTTTGCTGCATGTCCCCCAAAGTTATCTGTTTAGTACAAAACAAGTTATCCACATTTGATTATACCTTTTGTGTTCTTGGTCTTTATCCATCTAGATTTCTGAGGACTGAGCCCCTCCCCCTCAGAGATTTATAGTGACATATGCCTGGATCTGTAAATTGACTAAAGCTGCTTTATAAAACGCCTTTCCAAATTAGAGCGTTAGCACATGACTCTGTCATCAAGTCCATTCAATTTCAGTTCAGGTTTTACCTCTTGAATCTGCTGTCCTTTTGAACTTCAGTTGAACTGGGTAACTTGAGGTGAATCAGAACTACAAATCTCAGGATGCCTTTCTTATTAAATGGATGACCTTGCCTTAGACTGGCATTTTTGATTACACAGAGTCATCTGGTAACCTTACTAAAAAGAAGCACACCCTGTATGGAGTTCAACTGGTGCTGCAGAATAAAATGAAGCCTATCTTATACAGTGGTAGAATGCAGGTGCAAATACCATTTTTCCCAATTGAGGTATTTACTACATGTGGTAAATACTCCCAATTCCGAGTTTTCAACAGGAAAACGAGACATAACATGAGGAATCATTTTTTAATGCACCCAACTCTGCATGTTTGCCTTTTTCCGGGGCCTTCTCACCCAGTAAGCAGGTTGGACCTGCTGGAATTTATCAAGGGAAAACTGCAAGGGTTTGATAATTATCTCTTAATTCCTATATCTGTGTAAATAAGAGTTTGCATAGGGATCAGAATTTAGCACTGAACTCATAATGAGGACCTAGGTTGTGAGAGAGGCGTGGTGGAGAGAGATAAGGTAGTGAGGGTGAAGTGAGGCAGCGAGAGGAATGAGGGTGAGGTTGAGATCAGTAAGGTAGAGAGAGGGTTAAGAAAGTGGATTACTATTTGTGTGGTCACCCACCTCAAGGAATAATGGCATTAACGTGTCAGGGTGAACCCCAAAACACTACATTAACCTGAGCTCAACCCTCTGCAGCTATGGCAAAGAGCAGACAGGTTTGACTTAGGGCAATATCTAAAGTAGTTATGCAGTACCAAAAGAGTACCAAAATAGTAATAAATATATATTTTTTAAAAACAATAAAAATCTAAAACCGAATTAACAGGACGACAAATTATTAAGCAAAATGCCAGAAGAACAGCAAAAATCATCAAATAAGGGAAACCAGAGATATGAATTCTTAAAGTTTTAAGTAAAAATAGTGTCAAAAAGAATTAAGCGCCAATGATAGCCAATGGAAGCAATGGACTGGGACCTAGGTGCGATTTTAGGTCCACAGCGATGGAGCGCAGATGAGATACACCAAGTGGAAGAGACCCTGTCACAGATTTTACCTTCTGACTTAATCGTTTTATAAAGCTCAAAATCTTCCAGCGAGTCAAACCTGAAGCTGTATCTGAGGAAGGTGCATCAAAATAGGTCACCTTTGAAGCGACCTCAACTTGATGACTCAGGATGTCTTGGAAGTTTAAAAATGTTCTATGATCCCACTTTTCAGCATTTATAGAGCAGCTTCTCTGGGTCACTTCTATACTTAGGGTCATGCCTCACTGAAGCTGAGGTCCCCAACAAGGTCCAGTCCAGGTTAGTTGGTACTGGTCAATCGTTCACTTCATGAAAAAGCCTCTTGCAGCTTTCCATGTCCCTGTAGCCAGACAGGGGGTCAGCCAACTGTCCCTTGGAGTCCACTTCTTTGTCCTCGGAACACAAAGGAGCAGCTCCAGTCCTTTAGGGCTCTTCTCAAGTTACAGACAGCAGGTTCAGTCCTCTTCTGATTTTCCTTGTGTTCAGATTAAATGTTATAAGGAGGGTGCCTTTGGGTGCCACATTTATGGCTCACCCTATGTCCCCTCTATTCAGAGTTTCTAGTGCAGCTTCTCTGGGCACTTCTACACTTAGGGGCAATGACTCACTCAAGATGATGCCACCCACAAGATCTAATCCAGGTCTAGTTGGTACTGGTCAGCTGTTCACTTATGGAAAAAAGCTTCTTGCAGTGTGTTGTGTCCCTGTAGTCATACAGGAGGTCAACCAACTGACCCTTTGAGTCCACTTCTTTGTCCTGGACTCTTCTCAGGTTACACATATCAGGTCCAGTCCTCTTCTGATCTTCTGTAGGTCCAGAATATGTTCTTAGGAGGGTTCCTTGGGGTGCCATGTTTATGGCTGGCACTATGTAGAGGGTGAGGTGACTCCTGGCTCCTCCCTAAACATGTATAAATTGTCAGTGGCAACTCTGCTCACTTTTTCAGCAGTCCCTGTTCGCCCTACTGAAGACAATTACACATTGCCCCTCACGCCTAAAATCCATGATGGAGAAAACCTCTCTCCCTTATGCAGAGCATGTATGCCCGCCTAGTGTGTATAGGGAAATGAGGAAGCCCCTCTTTTATGATCACTCCAAAAAGGTTCTGGGGGTAGCTTCCATTCCACTGGGTTTAGAGCCAGCAAGGCTGGGAGAACCACAGTAGGGCTTCCCAGGGTCTTATCTTTCATGTACATGTGAATGGGAGGACCCTTACATGTGGCTTCAATCTGACTGGTCTTCCTGTATGGTGAAGAAAAATATCTCCCGCACACGGCCTTTGACTCCACTCTGGGATCAGTTTTCATGGCAAGTACTGGCTGAGCAGCTTCTGTCAGGATAATGATAATTAGCCTCCAGGAACTTTGGGCAGGAAAAAGACAAGTTTTTAAAAAGCAAATTTTCATAAATATTTATGAAAAGCCTCCCTTTACCAACAAATTGGACTTTTAATACATTTGAAAAATAGGAGGACATAGCTTGTACCCCGAACATGGCGGCAACATTTTAGTGCTGCTCCCCGTGGCCACCCATCATCCGATGTTATCCTGCTATCCCATGCGAGGAACCCCATCGCAATGCCATGATTTGATGACCTAACAGATGAACTGACATTCCGGGAAAGTCTTGCCGTCTCAGGAGCCCAAATTGGAGCTGAGCGTGGACATATGGAGCGGTGCGGCCTTGTGGGCTGAGACTTGAGCTGCGGATGTCGGAACCTGGTTTCCTGGCTATGGTGGGTGGATGCCCCTGCGGTGTTGCCAATTGCCATGTGACCCCAATGGGTGGCCGTGGCTTGGCTGTTCCTCCTGCTGCGGCTGTGATCCTGTTATGGTGCTGACCCGGTATTGACTCTCTGATTGAAAGGCCCGGCTGGTGGTGGTTAAGTGGCCAGACCCTAGGCAGGCTGAGTGTAAAGCGGCAACGGAGGGCCAGGGTGCCCCGCTAGAGCCCCAGGCTTAGTGTGAGGAGAGGCTTTGTTGCCCACTGTTGTGTCTGACTAGGCCACAGTCCATGGATTGGGGCGTGTGCCTACTGAGAAGGTTGCCACAGTGCAGAAGGAGACGCTGATGCTGGGGTCGCCCCCCTAGGCACAAGGGGCTGCACGGGGCTTGGCAGAGTACACTCGGCAAGTATGCTCAACCCAGTCGGCACTCGACCCAGGCAGAGGCTGGAGCCCATGCAGATGCGCTTCCGGATATTGCTGAACTCCTGGCAGCCGTCACTCAGTCTTGTGATGCCCTCTATGCCAGGATTGGAGCTGTGGGCTCTGAGGGTACATTGCTCCACCAAGACCACCGTAATGCAGTGGAGCAGATTGTGAAAACGCGGAATCCCAGGTATCAGATGTGGATGACTCAGCCGCCTCTCTACAATAAACTAACTCTAGACTCACAGCTGTGACAAAGGAGCTTGCCGCCTGCATGGATGACGCCGAGGGAAGGGCATGCCAAAATTACCTCCATTTTGTTGGCTTTTCCAGGGGCTCTGAGGGTACATCTATGGATAAGATCTTGGATGGCTGGATTCATAAGTTGTTGCCTCCAGGGGCCCTTTTCCCTTGCTTTGTGATTGAATGGGTCCATTGGGCTTTGTTCAGCCACCCTTCTCCTGGGGCCGGGCATAGGCTGGTTATAGTTAAGCAGCATGGACAGAGACATGAGCCTTAAGCATGCTCGGAGACAGGAGAAATGAATGCACCAATCACATGACATTATGATTTTCCTGGATTACACCAGGCTGGTACAGCAGCAGTAGTCTTACCAGGCCACCAAGCGACTTCTCCGTGAGTTGAACATCCTATACATGCTCCAGTTTCCTGCAAAACTCAAGGTGATCCACCAATCACAGAGACTCTTCTTTGATAGCCCAGAGGAAGTGTTCCAATGGGTAGATGAGCACATTCATGTACACATGCTTGTGCGCCTGGAGTCAGGATCCTCTCAGGGGGACATGCAAAACAAGAATACCAAATCTCAGACTACACATCACCGTTAGTCGCGTTCGTCCTGACGGCGCCCTCAGAGAACAGCAGATACTTTGACAGCTACAGAGGGGTGATTTGCCTTCTGGACTTCTGGAGCAGACTCTCCTAAATGACTTTGTACTGTATGCACACTACTAGGGGTGGTTTGATGACTCATACGTATACAATGACGGGGGTGGCCATGCACCAAGGTAGAGCTTCAAGCTCATCGTCTCTAGGAACTCCTATTAGTTGGGTATGGGTATCCATCGGGAATGGCCATCTCCTTGGTACTAAGGATCCCTGCCTTTCCAGATATGGCTTTAATCAAATAATTCACTCTGGTTTCACAAGGGGGTCCAGAGGAACAGCCATACTGATCTGCCGCAATGCTCCATTTATACCACTTAAGATGTGGATCGACTGCCACAGTAGATATGCGATAGTGACTGACACCATATAATTGGAGTTCCTTACTGTTGGGAGTATAAAGGCTCCCCTTGGAGGTGAAACTCATGGCTAAAACCTTGGCCAACAGGCTGGCACAGCATGTGACAGATCTGGTTCACTGCAACCAGGTGGACTTTATGCCCAACAATTAACCGGACCAGGCTCCACAATATTACAAGGGTATATAATGCCTTAGCTCCTGTTGGTTGACTTGGGATGCCAGCAGCGGTGCTCCTGATGAATATTGACAAGGCTTTTGATTTTGTCAGCTGGCACTACTTATTTGCTCTACTTCCAAGATTGAACTTGGGCTCCTACTTTCTCTCTTATGTTTGGCTATTATATACTGATCTCTCAGTGACGGTGCGGGTTGGGGGGCATCGTCTGACCCGTTTCAGTAGAAGGACGAGAAGGGGGGTCCACTATCGTAGCTGTTGTTCGCACTGGCCATGGAGCCCCTGGCTTCATGGGTCAGGATGGACGCTAGGGTGAGGGGCTTTGAGTGGGGTATGGGGCTGTCCAACAGGATAGTCCTATATGACCATAACGTCCTGTTTTTCCTTACTAGCCCTGAATCTCAGGGCCCGAATCATATAGATTATGCAGATTTTTATTGAGACATCGGACCTCTATATGAGCGCCTTGAAATCCATAATATTGGTTATCAGTGGCTACAAGCGGACTGCAGAGTGGGCACCGGCACTGACTCTAGCAAGCGGGGGTTTCAAATAGTTGGAGGTATACGCTTTCCGAGGTACGAAGTTGCCATGGTCTCACAACCTAGGGGCTGCACTGGCGCAGGTTAGAGTGGAGGCATGGGTTTGGTCTCTCCTGCCGCTGTCACTGATGGGCAGATCAGTGATGTTTAAGATAGTCTCTCTGCCCCGATTGCAATAGTAGCTGCAAAAGTACCCCATCGCTATTCCTCAGTCTAGTATTTGACAAGTGGATGCCGTTCTTGGGGGATGCCTGCAAGAGGGGGGAGGGGTTACCCGCATTGCCTTCATAACCTGTTTTCAATCCATGTGTTGTGGTGGTATCGTAGCGGCCGACTTATACTCATATCACTCCGCATCCCACCTCCTGATTCTAAACAATTGGTGGTATGGCCAGCAAAGGGACCCAGCCTATGCAGTCGAGAGGTGGGCAATGGGCGACACCCCCATACTGGAGTACCTATATGGCAGCGGGTGCGCTCTCTTCCACCAGCACACAGGTGGTTTTCAATGTGTGGAAGGGCTCTCTGCGGCACATGAGCTGGTGGGAGAAGTTGATGGAATGGACGCCATTGTGGCAGGGTGGCGTGCTAAAACAGGTGGCTCAACGGGAGGGCTGTCGCAAGTGGGACATGATCGGGATCTCCACTCTTCGGAATCTCACAGGCCTTCCAGAATATAGCCCACTAGAGGGTAAGTTTCTCTTGGGGGACCTGGGGCCTCAAAAATTGGTGAACGTTTATCAGACACTAGTCACAAATAGCTCCATTACAAAGTCTGCCGACAGGGTGATGTGGGAAGCAGACATAGGCACACTAGACAACGACGACTGGACAGAGGCATTGGGGGCACCTTGCGAGCAGCCATTTCAGCCCGCCTCCCATTAATGCAGCTCAAATACCTCCATAGAGCTTACTATACAAGGCATCGTTTGTGGCGTATGGGAGTGATTGGCTCCTCGACATGCCTCAGATGTGGGATGGGAGCGGGTACTTTCCTTCACACTGTGTGGAGTTGCACAGCATTGGGCAGGTTCTGGCGAGGTGTGACATCCTGTCTGATGAAAGTCCTTTCTTGAACCATTCCCCTGGACCCCAAATTGATTCTCCTTCACACTACAGAAGGTATCGGGGGAAATAGATACACATCACTGCTCCTGTTCCTGGGCCTAACCCTTGCTAAAAGGGATATAGCCAGACAGTGGAAGGAGGCAGAGTTCCGACCATCCCTTCTGGTGAAGAAGAAAAGGATAGGCCATTGCATGGGGCTGGAGGTTGTAGTGTATCAGGCCTGGGCCTGCCCTTAGGAACACTACAAGCTCTGGCAGAAATGGCCCAGTTACAGAGGGATCCTTTTGACACCTTCTGCAACAGCACACTCATCACTCGATGCAGAGATCCGGCGGTATGGAGCTGGTATATAGGAAACTGATTCAAATGATTCACATGTTTGATGCCAGTATTGTGGGGCATTTGCATTGTTGCTTTATGTTTGAGGGGTGGGTGGGGTCAACTGTGCAATTTTTCTGTTCAAGTTTATGGATATATTTACTTCCTTATCCTCTGTATACTGTTTGGCCTGTGCGGCCATGCTCTTCTGCATAAATCCCAAAAATGTGTAATACAAAAAAAAAGAAAAATAGTCTTTGAATGACAATTTTAGCAGGTTCCTATCAAACGTTATAGATTTAAACCTATAATAATTTGGCATTTTCTAGGATCCAATTACAGCCCTGCCAGTAAAAATAGCTTTTGGGGACTGGGGACTGAAGGAACATTCGAACTTAAATGTCACACATGTTCCACTTTTAAATATCAGACACCCTACCTTGTGGCAACAAGGTGTACTTTGGGATGACTTATAAATATTTACCAGCAGGGTTTTCCTGTCTGTTAAAAAGGTTTATTTGACAGCTTTGGCAGTAGTCAAGGTACACACAGTAGGCCTGAGCCATAATTTAATAGGCCCACTCTATGGATAGGATGATACTAGGTACAACAGTCCACAGGTGGCATTTGACTTCTAGGCCCTTTGGTATTTTGCTACACCAAATACTTGGGACATATTGGCAAGATAAATATGCCAATCAATGGTAAGCAAATTGTAATTCATGCTTAAAGGGGTTGGGCACTTTACTCCTATTTGGCAGGTGTAATAGTGTACAGACTTCTAAGTCCAACTGAAAGAAGGTGAAATATCTGGGGTGACCGTGCTGAAACTGCGGATTTCCTACGAGAGGGCTATGGGAAAGTGGTGACATAGGGAGAGATGAAGAGAGGTAGAGAAGTGAGGTTAAGAGAGAGAGAGAGATGACGTTGATGAATGAAATATACAGGGCGGTGAGATGGAAATAGGTCAGTACAATGCAAAGAGAAGGTTGAAGGAAAAAGAGAGAGGTAAGGTCAGGAAAGAATGTCAGAAGATAGAGATGTAGAGGTAGGCACAGAGGATACTATAGAGAGGCGAGGGTACAAGATAGAAGTAGATAAAGCAGGCAAGGGAGAAGAGTATGCATAGATGTGATTTAGAAAACAATTGTGAGGTATAAAGATATGTCATAGAGATGATGGGTAGCTATATAGCTATATAGAGACAGTTAGAGAAAGCGAGAGAGAGAGAGGTTTTAGGTAGATGACATTAGGTGAATTAAGGAGATAAACATGAGACAACAATTATTTTTAAATGATATTGCCACTAACTGGTTAGCAGTGTGATTATTCACATGCCTGATTTTAAATTAAAAGCTAAATATTCAGCAATTGCCCACTTTGTCTATGCCTTCAAATAGCAGTGCTGAACAATGCTTTGGTTTAAACTTGGAACACAACAAAGAGCCAATTTGATATATACATATATATATATACATATATATATATATATATATATATATATATATATATATATATATATATATATATATATATATATATATATATATATATATATATATATATATATATATATATATATATTAATATATTATCTACTGGCGGTCGCCAGTAGATAGTTATAGTTAGGACCGTGTTTCCATAGGAAATCCGCAACATTCTATTTGGAAAAGCTTTGGCGCCGGTTGACGAATCCTCGCAAAATTTTCAAAATAGGTGGGGCGCTCCGCTCCTATCCTGAAAGTCTCGGGGGGATTTGTCAAGCGGGGGCTGAGAAAAAAGGGGGGTCCCAAAACTCGTTTTTCCCATGCAATTTTCCATAGGGACCTTTAGTCCAAGGTACAGCCCGAACGGCTGAACAGAATTACTTGAAATTTGGCAGAGAGGTAGTCCTCAGCTCAGGGATGTGCCTTTTGCATATATGGTGTCAATCTGTTCAGTAGTTCCTGAGAAAATCAAAAGTAAAATCACATACATATCTGGGCGGAGCCTAACGACATCTCATCGTGAGATCTGATTGGATGTCAGTACTTCATCCAAGAAGTGTTGGCAGCCATCTTGGGACCAATATACATGATAGCACCTCATTAAAAAGCATTGCAGTTAATAGAAGGTTTTAAGACTTTAGTTGCATTATAAATCATTTGTTGATTGTACCATACTCATTTTAGGAATTGTGGTGTGTTCTAAGGTGATTTTACCATGTGAAAAAGCCTTCTGCTGTGATATCATGAACCATGTTTGAGGGAAAACTATTTTCTCATGCTTTTCCCACAGAGGTTTGGAAGGTGATCTATAAGCTAAACTGAGATCATGTTTTCTGTAAATTCACATTATCTTTCTCAGTCATGTAAGAATGAAGTCTGACATACTCGGTAAAACATGTACATCCAACAAGGGCAGAGACTGTCAGTTGATTCCTTTGTGTTCTACTGCAGCTTCCCAGAGTGCTCTAAAGAACAACTAGAGCGCTAACAGTCTTACTTATGACAAAAGTATGGCACACCTGAAGCCATCTTGATTGGAATAAAGTGGTAACACTTAAAAATGTAATTTACAAAGGAACAAAATGAGGGGGTTCATTTTGCCATATGAATTATGATTAGTGCTGCAGAAAGAAAAACTAGGGCACATTTTGACTTCTGAAATGCCTCTTTTATTTCATAAAACAATTCTGACATGCAGACTGAAACATGCACTTTGAATACCAGCAGCAGACTTGCCTGGTGAGCAGTAGCTTTACTACAGTGATCTAATGGGCAACTAGAGTGCTAACATTCAGAATTTATGGAAAATGTGTGACACATCTGAATGTCGTCTTGATGGAATCAAAGTAAAAAACTGAAAGTATTTCCTACTGAGGAGACTGTAGTAAATGAGGAAATTAGGAAACTTCAAAACAAATAAATCTCCCAAGATGGCCACCAGAGACAAAAGAGCCCAAATGTAGCCCAAATATCACCCAGATGTAGCCCAAGTATAGCCCAATGACAGAATGTCCCAGAGTGTTCTTAAGAACAACTAGAGCGCTTACTGTCTCACTTATGACAAAAGTATGGCACACCTGAAGCCATCTTGATTGGAATAAACTGGTAACACTTAAAACATTTAATTTAAAAAGGAACACAATGAGGGGGTTCATTTTGCCATAGAAATTATGATTAGTGCTGAAGAAAGAAAATTTAGGGCACATTTTGAGTGACTTCTCAAATCCTCTTCTATTTCATTAAAAAATTCTGATATGCAGACTGAAACATGCACTTCTAATACTAGCAGCAGACTTCCATGGTGAGCAGTAGCTTTACTACAGTGATCTAATGAGCAACTAGAGTGCTAACATTCAGAATTTATGGCAAATGTGTGACATATCTGAATACCTTCTTGATGGAATCAAAGTAAAAAACTGAAAGCGTTTCCTACTGAGGAGACTGCAGTAAATGAGGAAATTAGGAAACTTCATAACAAATAAATCTCCTAAAATGGCCACCAGAGACAAAAGAGCCCAAATGTAGCCCAAATGTAGCCCAAATATCACCCAGGTGTAGCCCAAATGTAGCCCAATGACAGAAGTGTGCAAAACACTTATTTTTTGTGTATTTGCAGTTTTATATAGTGCAGACTTGTCAGGTATTGGAGTGCTTTACATAAGCATTGGTTACATCACACAAGATCAAATTAATTTTGGTTGTAGACATGGGGAGATTAAGTGATTTGACCAGAATCACAGAATGTCGAGCTGAAGCAGAAACTCCAACCTGGTTCCCCAGTTGCAAAGTCTGCAGCTCTGGAAGTAACACCACACCCTCTCCCCTTGGATGCAACATTTAACCAAGTGGTCAACTGGATAAAAAAACTAAGATTACAAATAATTTAAAAGTTCTTTGTCGCTATTTGAAAACTCAGAAAATATGTCCTCATTTTAGTTTTTTAGAGCACTAACCATAATTTTGATGCAAATAAGACTCTCTCATATATGTAATTTCTAAAGGAAATGCTCTAGGCATTACAGTTTTGATTACATCAAGATGACGTCAGGCGTTCAACACTTTTGTAATAAATATAGAATGTTAGCAATCTAGTTGTTCATTGGGATACTGTTGAGAGGCAGAGGTCAGGGGCACAGACTCTGAAAATTGAAGGCAGGTAGGAGAGTGCAGAGGCAACAATTTGACCACACTAGGCAGGCAGGAAGGGCAGTGGCAGCACAACAGACTATGGAGGGCAGTGGAAAGGGGGGCAGGGGCAACAAACCAACAATACAGGACTGGCAAGAGAGGCTGTGGCAATATAATAGACCATTGTGGGCAGAAGGAAGAGGCAGAGGTCATAAAACCATACATGCCAACAGACCCGTTTCAGCCAGGAAACGTCCAATGTTTTTAAGCTCAAATGGGCTTTACTTGATCTGTTTCCTGTCTACAAGCTTCTCTTTTTCAATGTAACTCAAAGGGGAAAATCAATACCCCAGTTTTATTTCAAAATCTCCCTCTTACCAAGTTCAAAATGTTCGCAAGTATGGTACATTGGATCATGGTAGGCAGGAGGAATTGGGGTAGGGACATCGACTCGGATAACAGAGGACAGGAGGGACATTGAGAGGTGCACCAAACTGACCCTACAGGGCAGGCATCAGGGTTTGCAGCAGCACAATACACCACACAGGGCATGCGGGACGGGAGTGCAGCACAACAATCCATAGAAAGCAATAAGGAGGGGACAGGACCATGCACATGGACAACAGACAACAGAGGGGAAAGAGGCAATGGTAGCTAGCTGACCATAATGGACAGACAGGAGAGAAAGCTGCAGCATAACAGACCACAAAGGGCAGGAGGGACGGATCAGGGGCATTACAATGGAACCGACAAGCCAGGAGGGAGGGAATAGAGGTCTGCACATGGAAACAGAGGGCTGGAGGCAAGGGGGCAGGGCAGGAGCAGCAAGATGATCATGGAGGTCAGGCAGGATGGGCACTAGAAACAAGACATGGAGAGCAACAGTGAGACTATGATGGCATACACACAGACCATGGAGGGAAGGTGGGAGGGGGTCAGGAGCAGCTAGCTGACCACACAGGGAAGGTGGGAGGGGCCATGGCAGCACAGAAGACCATGCATGGCAAGCGAGAGGGTAAGTGGCAGCACAATGGCTATGATGGGCAAGAAGGAGGGTGCAGGGGCATGCACAAAGGATCATGGAGGATAGAAAGGAGGGTCAGGACCTGGGCACAGACAAGAGAGTTCAGGGGAAGGGGCCTCACAACAGACCGTGCGGGGCAGGCAGGAGGAGCAGTTGCAGCACAACAGACCAGGGAGGGCAGAAGGGTGTGGCAGTAAAATGGACAATGGAGGACAGGAGGAAGGGGATAGGGGCATGGCATGTGGACAGGCAGGGTGGAGGTGGCAGGGACAGGTTACAGTCATCTGACAATGCTAGGCAGGTGGGAGGGGAGCTCAACAGAACACTCAGAGTAGATAGGAGTGGCAGGTCCATGGAACATGGTGGTCAAAAAGGATGGAGCAGGGGCATGCACAAAGACATCGGAGGGCAGGGGGAAGGAGAATAGGGGCAGCAAGCTAAGCACAGAGGCTAAGCAGGAGGTCAATGATGGGCCATAGAATTGGGCAATGGAGGGCAGGAGGAGTGGACTGGTACATCATGCTAAATGGAGGGCAGTGGCAGCACATCAGATCATGCATGGCAGGAGGGAGGAAGCTAGTCCATGGATTCAGACAACAGAGGATAGGGAGGAGGTGGATGGGGCAGCAAGCTAACTGTTCATAGAAGGTGGCTATTAGGAACTTTATTGTTTTTAAAATGTGTGTCTGTGCGAACTACTTAAGATATGAACAAGTATGCAGCATAATCTCACTTTTATTCAGGAAGAAGAGGACGTTTGGGTCTGTGACTCCGGGCTCACTTGGCAGAAACATCCCCTGACCCTCCACCCCCTATCGCAAAATGTAATGCCTGTGAAAAGGGTAGGTGGACGCAGTGTTATATAGAACATAGTCCTGAGAGCACAATTGAAAATGAAATCTAGATATAGGATATGGTATAAACTATGCACCAAAAAGTGTGATATAAGATGAACCGGGCCTTGAAATATGATATGCAATACATTGTGCGCAATGACAGATTCATTGGAGAGCGCGAGATATCACAGGCACTAGCGCTTGCTATGTGATATGCTCCTTGGAGTGTAATATGCACAGGGCAGTGTTGTGTAACCTAAGTAGTCTCTAAAGTTGTAATATAAAATATGTGCTGGGTAGTGTAACATTGCATATGCACTGTGACAAAGATATGGATCCCAGATTATAATATGTATGGCATAGCTCTGTGCTTTTAACATAGGCATCGAGGAAGGCACGTTAGATGGGGCAATATAACCCGTGTGAAGGCAAGTGTGGCATGACATATTCACGGGGTGGTGTTACAGTGCACATGGGCTAGAGAGTGTCATAGCATACGCACTAGCTGGTGGAATACAACACAGAGTTGTGTGGCACTCGGTGGGCACTGGTGGGTGTAACACAGCATTGGGCTCAGCCAGGAGCACGCTGTGACTCTCAAGTGAGGTTTGTCTCCTTTCCAGAGAGTAAAATAAAAAGTATTACACATCTGGCAGTGGATGTGTGTTTTATTAACCGTGAGGGGGTTTCTTGCATAGTTTGGTCGAATTTTTGTCGAATCCCCTTTGAATGGCTTGGTGTGCATGTGTATTAAATGTGCCCGTCAATAGCTACCCATGTTTGTATAAATAAACGACAAGGGTGTCTACTTGGAGAGTACCCACCAGCGGGGGCGCCGGGATTAGGCACGGTAGGGTGTCAGACATGTCAGAGCTTCACTAGCGGTGTGAATACATTCTACGTGGATTCATTGTATGCATAGTCGCCTTTTAATGAATATCACGCAAATCGGCATGGTGATAGGTACATATGGTTTGTCCAGCATGTCCTAGGTGTTTCTATAAATATATATTTTTTTTAAATAATAAAAATCAAAGGCCAGCCCCGGGGGATGGGGTCCCCGGGGCCGATTAAGGCCTTGGGAGGGCCAAATAAACTTTTTTCAACAAAAGAAATTAGGGTGCAGGCCCTGGGGGATGGGGTCGCCAGGGCTAATAAATTAGAAAAAGAAAGGGGGCCACACAGCCCTCCTTCTAAAAAAATAAATAAATAAAAGACCGGCATCGCGCCTGATGCCACGCCCCCTCCTTGCAGCACTCTGCAAACGCGCCCCCTGGCCAGTTGTAAGTTGAGGAATTAATTCCCCTTCAATACTGAGGGTCCCTGAGGGCCAACTAGCCCAACAGGTATCTCCAGTATGCGCCAGGGAGCTGCGTTGCAGACAGGTGTTCTGAGGCCACGCCCCTTTTTACACCTCCATGCATCGCAGCTCTGTGGCGCTTACTGGAGATACCGAGTGGGCTAGTTTGACCCTAGGGAACCTTAGGATTCAAGGGGACTTAATCTCTCAACTCAGAACGGCCACAGGGCGCATTTACACAGTGGTGAAGGGAGGGGACGGGGCCTGAGGTGACGTGTGCAAACACGCCCTGTGGCGCGTTTTTAAGTTGGGGAAATAATTCCCTTTCAATCCTGAGGGACCCTGGGGTCCAACTAGCCCACCAGGTGCTTCCAGTAAGCACCACTGCTCTGCTCAGAGAGGTGGTGCAGGCCGTGCCACTTTTTACACCTCTCTGCAACGCAGCTCTGTGGTGCTTTTGGAGGTACCTAGTGGTCTAGTTGGACCCTAGGGACCCTCAGGATTCAAGGGGACTTAATCTCCCAACTTAAAACGGCTACAGGGCGTGTTTACACAGTGGGGAAGGGAGGGGACGGGGCATGAGGTGACGTGTTCAAACACGCCCTGTGGTGCGTTTTAAGAGGAAGTTTTAATCCCCTGCCCTATTATATACTAGGGGCTTACAGAGGAGGTCATGTTAATCACAGGGGGACCCCAACGCATATTGTGCCCTAGTGTATGTAGGTGTTTTCACTGTATTCTGAGTGTCTTTTAACATAGCACTGGCTCTAGGACTGGTTAGTCAGACTCAGTTACCACCAGTATCCATCCGTCTGAAAAAGTTGAGGGTACAGGATGATTTTGCAACAAGGCTTGTTTCTGCTCTCTGTTAGTTCTTTCTGCACGTTATACTTCTTCCTGCACTTTTCTTCGTCTTTGAGGACTTCTGTTGCTTCTTTCTGCATTTCTTTTTTTTCTTTCTGTGCGTTTTCCTTTCTTTCTTTCTTCACATGTCCTATCTCTGTAGGCATAGCTAGAAATTAGCATTTAAAAAACCTTTGAAATTCACTGAAAAAACATAGGTTTCAGGCACGTTATAGCTAGGAATTAGCATTTTAAAAACCTTAGAAATTCACTGAAAAAACCATAGGTTTCAGGGGCGTTATAGTTAGCCGGACTTTTCACTCGTACAAAACCATAGAAATTCCCCCGTTATAGTTAGTTCAGCTAACTATAACTCGCGCGCCCGCAATGCACTGCTGATGACGTCACATATTACATCACTCATGATATGGTCAGTGACATCACTCATGACATCACTGATGACATCACTGTTGACATCATCCTTGTGATAGAGTGGCAGACCTCCTCTCCCCCTAATATAACCTTTGATACACACATTCAAAAATAGAAATTGAAATTTTCAAAACAATGGACATACCAATACCAGTTACAACAACCTACTCAGTAATTGTAAGATCCACATCCACATCCACTCATTCACCAACAGTCCTATACAGTCACTCATACATGTACTCACTCATCATATGTACTCATACACCTATACATCCAGTTACACAACGCCACTCATCCATAAAGTTACTCACACACATAGTCACTCATGCTAATAAAGAATCAAACATCCGTTTACCTGCATATACAGTTATACACACACCACCACACTTACTTCTACAGAAACTTACACATACTTAGTCTTTTAAACAATCACTTATAGAAACACATACTTATTCATACAGGAACTCTTTCAATCTCTCACTCTCACATATACTCACTTATATACACCAATAGTCACATATACTAGTTTAAAACATATGTAGTTACTCATAGAGACACTATGGAGACAGTCATTCACTCACTAACACACCCATGCACACACTCATCCACCCATACAGTCCTGCACACATGCTGTCTTCAACACATACAAACAGTGAGTCACTCATTCATGCACCTATGCACTACGTAATACCCCCACCGAACCATACAGACATCAGACACTTATACTGATACTCAAAAACCAACTAATAACCTATATAGACACTCATGTAGCTACTCACCAACCCATGCAGCCACTTATACACAAAGTGAGAGACTGATACAGATATTTACATATTTAAACATTACTCACTAAGCCATGTATTCACTAAGATACACTTAATCAGTCAGTTATACAATCAATTTTTCAAAAACAAATCATCCATTTAGACACTTATATACCCATTTATTCTTCCATCGACCTTGAGATATACATATATAAAACATATGTAATTTTCAGAAAAACACACATTCACTGGATGATGACATCAGTGATGTCATCAGTGATGTCATTTGAGATGTCATCAGTGATGTCATGAGTGATGTCACTGACCATGTCATGAGTGATGTAATATGTGACGTCATCAGCAGTGCATTGCGGGCGCACGAGTTATAGTTAGCTGAACTAACTATAACGGGGGAATTTCTATGGTTTTGTACGAGTGAAAAGTCCGGCTAACTATAACGCCCCTGAAACCTATGGTTTTTTCAGTGAATATATATATATATATATATATATATATATATATATATATATATATATATATATATATATATATATATAGATAGATAGATAGATAGATAGATAGATAGATAGATAGATAGATAGATAGATAGATAGATAGATAGATAGATAGTACTAAGCACTAGAGGTTGTAAGCAGTGCTGGCTTTAGAGCAGTGTAACCAGTGCAGCTGCACCTGGTGTGGACCTTGGAGGTGCTCTGTTTGGAAATAATATAAATATGCTTAAAGCACCTGCTGCACAGTTCCTTGTGTGTCTCGCAGTTTTCATGCAACAATAGAAACGTCAAGATGTCTGTAGTGTTTAATTTTCCTGGTGGAGAGAGATTAGAGTTTGTCTAGGGGCCGTTTTGCCTCATCATAAAGTAGCACAGAGGGTTAATATGCCTGCTGCAAAGAATGTGTACATGGCGATCACAGAACTGTATTTTGTGTGGATAGCTCAGTGGGCTACCTCTTTTGTCACAGAGATCCTTTAGTTACTTGCAGTTCAGAAGTTACAATCTGATTCCTAATATAGTACAGTGACCTATGAACTCTCATCAAGGAGCAGCATGCAAACTGCAAGGCATAGGTTAGAACATTTTGTTTTCTCCCCCGTATTTCATTATCCTAATGTTGCTAAAAGGTTTGTTTGGGTAGAAATAGATTCTTCTTTGTTAAGTCAACCCAACTACTGTGGTACATTTTAAATTCCTGAGTGTGTACTTCTCCAGACCAAGCACTCTTAAACTATACTGACTACTAGTATGAATGACATGTGATTCCTACACCTTGTAATCTTCATTGTATAAAGCAATATTTCATATAGACTGATTTACACATATATGATTCTTTGTCTCTGCATAATGTGTCTGTGATGTAAAGCGCTCTGACACCTTACACTGGTTTAGGTACTGCTATAAAACAAATTAAATGCATGTGGAAGAGGGGCTATGGAGAGATGAGTGGCCCTGCTGGAGGATGGAGAAGGAGGTAATTGGGGGTGGGGAGTGCCATAAAAGATTGTCACGCCAGGTGCCACAGCGCTAAAGCCCTGGTTGAAAGGAAAACAAGCATTTACAATGCAATGGTCTCGGCAATATTCTAGGTAGAGCTATTGGTATTGCTCATTATTTTCTTATCATGTTTGTATCCCTAAATAAATGGCATTGTCATTTCTATTGGCCTTAGCTTTTTTTTTTTGCATATGTGATACCTATTGCATTAGCAGAGAGAGAGTGAGGTAGTGAGATAGAGAGAGAGAGTGAGGTATTGAAATAGAGAGTGAGGTAGTGAAAGAGAGTGAGGTAGATAGAGAGTGAGGTAGTGAGATAGAGAGTGAGGTAGTGAGAGTGAGGTAGTGAAAGAGTGAGGTGGAGAGGGATGTTGTGAGGTAGTGATATATAAGCATAGAGTGATGTTGTGATGTAGTGAGTTGTAGTGAGATAGAGAGAGAGGTAGTGAAAGAGTGAAAGTGAGTTAGTGAGATAGAAAGAGTGAGGTAGTGAGATAGAGAGTGATTGAGGTAGTGAGTGAGAGAGAGTGAAGTTGTGAGCTAGAGAGTGAGGTAGTGATGTTTTGAGAGAGAGAAGTTGTGAGATAGTGAGGTAGTGAGATGAGTGGGGTAGTGAGGTAGAGAGAGTTATGGAAAACACAAATTATCTAAGGTGAAGATAAATATAAACGGGACCTGCAGCGTGGACTTCGATGGCCATAAGGATTTTTAACGTAGTTGTTGACAACACAATCAGTATTGTAGAGCACGTCATCTGAGTTCACGTATCCACCCATGCTGCATGATACACATCTGCTTGACTCGCAAGTTATTTTGAGAGGAAGAGTATCTGCACTTCTCACGAAAAACAGAACACTGTTAATTGGAAAGTACTGGCACTTCCCAGAAACGACATGTAACAGTGAGACTAGAGGCTTTAGTCCTGCTTTTATGACTGACCTGTCCCAGTACTTGCTTCTCAATATCTGGTCACCCTAATCATGAAAACAATCCCGGACGCAAGTGACGGGCAAGCTCGTACCAGGGCGAGCCGCCTACACCACACCACCGAGCTCAACAGACCGCCCAATGTAGTCAGCTGTTTACTCACCGGTGACATCATTCCTACACAAAAGATGACGTCACTCACCTGTGCAGATCAGATGACGGCTAGAACATCAGGTCACCTGCCACGGGTATCGCGCATGCGCACGTCACCACCCTCCTATGGAGACTCCGCGCATGCAGTATAATAATAAAGGTGAGCACAGTTCACTGCGCACACTAAAATTCCACTTCCGCCATCTTGGGTTAAGATACGTGTTTAGGCTTCCCTGGCCGAGTAGTGCACCAAATTTCCTTCCACATACAGGATACACTGCACTTACCCGCACCATTCACGACTCACACGAGAAGATCACATTAAAGTATCGCCCCCATCGCTGGTGCCGATAGCATTGTCTCGCTCACCAAGTTACAACTACCCGACCGACATGCCTTGCGCAGTGAGAAGTAACGACAACAAAAAAGGACTATGACAGTAACAGTGACTCAGGCACTTGCCGACATCTTGGACTGCTCAAGCCTAGATGGAGAGAAAGCGTTAACTGTGCACCACCGCGCCAACATGGACTGCACACAGGAGAGGCTTCCTGGAATTGGAAACATGTGCAAAAGTTCAGTTCGTAAATATCGTTCGTACACGTTTTGCTTCAATTTTTCTTCTCGAACGAATAATACTCCTCACAATGAATAAACATTGATATTCTCAAGAATTGATATGGCGCAGTTTTATTTCGCCCCACAGTAGCGTTTATAGTTTTTACTTCGCGCTAACATTATACATCTCAGCAAGCGCTCGCAGCTGTACATGGCAGAAGCTTCAGACTAGCACCCGCTCTGCGCAGACACCACTGCCTTTCTCCGAGGCATTTCTGCCTCGGAGAAACGCAGCGGCGTTTTCAGATTCGGGGGCGTGGCTAAAAAGTGGAAAGAACACCAAAAAACACGCCCCCGAATCTGAAAAAGACGGAGCCTATTTGGAGGGACGGCTCTCTCCTCCAATGGCGGGCCTCCGTTTAGGAAGCCAGCCAATGGAGGAGAGGCAAAAAGAGAGGCGGGCTAAGGAGCCACTCTAGGAAACATTAAATCTCGACTTCCGGTTCTGCCTTCGGCAGACCGGTAGTCCTCGACCTAAAAATGAAGGGCATTAAGCAAATATATTTAGTGGCCTATTTATGGGGAAGTTATGCAGTGCAGCGCAGCAAGTCACCTTGCTGTGCTGCACTATATGACAGGGAAAGGGCTTGAATGCACTGTATTTAAGGCAATACGGGCACATTCCTGTCCTTTTCCCTGTGCTGGTGGCCTTTAGGCTGCCTAGCACCAACATAAGCACCCTTGCATCATTGTGCAAGGGTGCCTGCGTTGCATGCAGAATTGTTTTTGTGCAGGAAGGGGCACCTTCTCACATAAAAACAATCCTGGGAGGCATATTCATCTATCTATGTTTTCTGTAGAATGCAGCACACATAGAAATAGGAAGAAACAAGGAGAAATAGATATATTTCTCCTCGTTATGCCTCCCCTTGGAAGGTGTAAGATTTTGGCACATTCCAAAGTTTACAAGTTCTTGTGAATCTGGGAATGCATCAAAACCCATGGGAGTTGCATGGGAACACCCATGCAACGCCCATGGAAGGCATTCCCATGGCTGAGTAATGCAACACAGTGATTTGAGCTTCGTTGCATTACTCCAGGTTTTAAAGCCTCTCAGAGCCATGCAAACTGGCTTTGTGTGGCTTCAGAAATCTGTCTTAAGGTTTGCGTCGCTCTTGCACCGTGTTGTTCAAGAGCTATGCAAATGGCCTCATAAACATTATACCTGGTACAGGTACAATGTGGCGCAGGGGTTTACAAAGTGACGCATCTACCTAGATGCGTCACTTTGTAAATATGATGCAACATGGTGCATTTTTTACGCCGCAGGTGCGTCACAAAAAGTGACTCACCGGCGACGCAAAAGTGACGCAAGGGCTCATAAATAAGCCCTTATGTATGTCTGTGACAAATGGGAGCATCTGTAGCCCTCACCACATTCTGTGATCTTAGTTGCTAGCTCTGGTACTTCAGGTTAAAAAAACACCCATAAAATGAGTTCTGACGCCAGCTTTTATTTGCTGTTATTTACCTGTATCCCACAGGCACGTTCCATGGTGTGGTCAGCAGTTATGTCTTTAATAATCCTTTTTGCCGTGGCCCGAGAATTGCTCGAACTTTAACTGTGCAATGAGAAGCCACAACCATACAGGGGGCAGTGAAATGGGGTGCGTCGTGATTTATAATCGGGTTTGGTCTTGACCTCTGTCGTGGTGGTTAAATATGACAGAACTGCTTAGACAACCGCTTTTATTGAACTTCAACGGTTTTTTCAGTCTTTGTACCAGGCTGAAGTCAGAGTCAAGACGATTCTCCAGTCTTGTAATTCTCTGAGAACACACCACTGGAAGGATAGCCTAGCATCACCTTCGCTGCTAAAACAACCGGAGGTGACAGGCTAGCCAGGGGCTTTTAGATCTCCTGGAGCATTAAACAATTTGAACTTTTGACCTCCTGTTCTTAAAACAGAAACGCTAATTACATCAACCAAAGGTCATTCTCAGTTGCGTGCAGTAATTCGCTCCACCGGGCACGCAAGGACGGACAGTTCTGCATGCACAGCGGCAGTGTAAGAAAGCAGGCAGTATTGCATCCGCATTGTATATATTGAGATTAGCTGTGCCTGTCTAGCAGGAGCGGTGTGCACAGCAGAAAGGCGGTGCCTGTGTTTCAGATGGGTGGGAACTCACAGAAGAGTTCAGTGCAAACGATATTTGAAGGGTGAATCACAGGTTGACACAATACACAATATTTGCTCATCACATTAACAGGCACATGCATCAAGCACAAAACCGGTCGCAAACGGGCAGATTCTCAGAATCTGCCCCTTTGCGACCGGTATTTTTGCATTTGGGATGCATCATCCCAAATGCACAAATCGCTATTTAAGGAATCTCAAAATAGCGATTCCTTAAATAGCGATTGCATTTAAGGAATCCCTAATTGAGATTCCTTAAATGCAATGCATTACAGTTTTAAAAATAGCGATTTCGCTATTAGCATGAGCAAATTACCATGAGGCTGGACTTCATGGTAATTTGCGAAAACTTAGAAAAATGCACTTATTTGCATTTTTCTAAGTTTCATGTTGCGCACACACATGCCCTTAGAGCATGTGTGTATGCAACATATGTGCAGAGTTAACATACATGGGTGCAATAGGGTGTCATTTTGACACCCTTGCACCATCGAAATTGCGGGAGCAATTTGCGAGTACCTACTGGTACTCGCAAATTGCTCCCGCAATCTCTAATTCATTCCTATGGGCCTGGAGGCCCATAGGAATGAATGGGAAGACATTCCTTAATTGCGACTCGCAATTTGCTAGTCGCAATTAAGGAATTTGTGGGAATCGCTATTTCTTTAGCGATTCCTACATGCATAGGGTTTTGCTATTCCTTAATTGCGATTCCTTAATAATCGCAATTAAGGAATCGCAAAACCCTATGATGATGCATGTGCCTGCTAGTCCTCAATTACCAGTGCATATTACAAAAGAGAAAGAACTCTTGGAGAAACAACCAGCCAACTCAATCACAATCCGCTATATCATCTATGAGACAACACAACTACTCACTCTCAGTCTTAACCCCTTCAGTGCCCGCCCCTTTCCCCGCCCAGTGCCGGCCGTTGCATTAGCGGGCGGGGTCTATGACGAGCTGGACTCGTCATGGACACAGCGCCACCGCGGCCCATGACGAGTCCAGCTCGTCATGGGCACTGAAGGGGTTAAAGGGACCCAAAAGGCAACTTGAATAAAATGTTCTTTAATGAAGCAGAGACTTAAAAAAATGTATAGCACAATCAATAAAATTCATACAGTAAAAAACATTCAGAGTGAACTCATAGACAAAATGTTACACACTGATTATGAAATATCACAAATAGGAGAGACAACATTCTAGACGCCCCCTCGATTTTGTTAAATTTGAGGAACAATGAGCAATCTGTGATAGTTTGGATCTTTTTCTATTGATTTCTTCAAATTAACAGTTTTTTAATGACAAATGTATGTGTCTAGAATGTTGTCTCTCCTATTTGTGATATTTCATAATCAGTATGTAATATTTTGTCAATGAGATTATTTTGAATGTTTTTTACTATATGAATTGTATTGATTGAGCTATACATTTCTTTAAGTCTCTGCTTCATTAAAGAAGATTTTATTCAAGTTGCCTTTTGGGTCCCTTTAAGACTGAGTTGTCTGATAGATGATATAGCGGAGTGTGATTGAGCTGGCTGGTTGTTTCTCCAAGAGTTCTTTCTCTTTTGTAATATTACTGGTTCAAGGAACCCTGGGGCAGATTTACAAGGTCTGGCGCATCTCTGCAAATCAGCAGGATTGCGCCAGAACACTTGCGATGCGCAAAACCACCCATGCGCCACCACTGATGCACCGCATTTACAATGCGGCGCGTCGTGGCACATGGATCGGCAGATGCGTGTCGCATCCCCCGGCGGAAATGCAGCGCATTGCTGGAGTTGCGTCGCAAGCGCGACGCGGCTCTGGCAAGGCTCGGGGGTGCCCTATGCCTAACATGCTGCGTCAATCCTTATGCCTGCTTCAAGCAGGCGCAGGGTTTTGACGCAGCATGCGCTGGAACGCCCACATGAAACCTGACGCAGGTTTCATGTGGCGCAGGGGTTTACAACGTGACGCATCTCCCTAGATGCGTCAGGTTGTAAATACGACGCAACATGGCGCATGATTTACGCCGCCACTGCGTCACAGAAGTGACGCAACGCCATCGTAAATGTGTTGCATGGGGCTTGTAAATCTGCCCCCCTGTCTCTTGGAGTAGTGGGGCCACTCCCTTTTTCATAGGCAATACTCAATTACCAGTGCTCCACATTTAGGGGTTGGAATTTATCTCACCCGGTAAAATCTGATGCAGTGGGGTTAGAATTTACTGGGTGGGATAGACACAACAGGCCCTATTCACAGACAGCATTTTGTAGTATTTAAAGTGGTACCACAGTAGTGCTACTCATGTGTTATCAGAAGCAATTCACACACCTATGGCAGGAGACCTCAGCCCTGCCTCTCTTTTCAGAGTGGGGATCTCTGAGACGGTGAGGAGATCTCTGAACACGTAGATATGGATTGGTAGTAAATGTCGGAGGCACCCAGGTGGAGAGGTGGGAAAATGCGCAATAATGACTACTCTCTCTCGGACCCCCTCCCCACAAAGTCTAGGCGAGCAGGCTATCCCTACCCTGCCCCTTTATGCATTTTTTATTAAAAATGCAGTACAGAGGACTAACTCCTCAAGTACTGTAATGGCTGACAGCAACATTTTTCTTTACGTTGCTGGCAGCCAATCAGAGCGCTCCGCAGAAGCGTGTGTTCTGTAGGAGCGAATTGGTCCAAGGGAAAAAAAAACTCGGCCAATTAGAACACTATTTTTAAAAATGGGAGTCCCTCAAACCTAACCGTCCAGATATACAAATATTTTCCGTCGCGAGTATCTCAAAAACTACTGAACGGATTTACACCAAATCACAAAAAGCATCCTTTCTGGACCAACATCTGTATTCCTGCCAAATTTGGTTTAACTCCATTCAGCAGTTTTTGAGGTAGCACTAGTGAAAGAAATTCTATTGAAAATGCATGGGAGGGTTTGTGTTTTGAGACCCTTTATTTTCTCTACCCCCGCTTGATGGATCACCCCAAAACTTTCCACGCACCAACTAGGCAAATAGTAGCAATATTTTGGAAAGTTTCATAAAGATTTGTTAAACAGCACCAAAAGTTATTAGCAAAACCAAAAAGGCATTTGCTATTAAACCACTGACCTAACTATATATGGCCAGTGGCATCCGCCACTAGATTATTTTCGTATGTGTTTGTGCAAAATGAAAGTCTTTTTAATACATGAAATTAACTTTTAAACTTAAAAAAAATTACAATGATTTTACTTAACAATATAATTTTGAATAGTTATTAATGACATTAAGGGGCCGATTCCGATCCGGGTCGGAAAGCACTCCGACCGAGTCGGATCGGGAGTGTTTTCCGACTGAGCCGGACCCCCACAGTCCAACCGAGCGAGTACGATGCGCACGTATGCTGTCAGACTCGGTTCGGTCGGACTCCTACAGATGTCAATAGGAGCCAGTTGTACGACGCGTACATGCGCTCCCATTGACTGAATGGGTACGTCTTGAACAAGTGCGCCCCCTACAGTGGGTACGCATCGGTGCCATCCGCACCGTACATGCCTGTGTTGGGGAGACCCATAGGTGCGAGTCGTATGGCTGCAGGTGTCGGGGGGTCCGACGCGGACCCCCGAAGTCCGACTCCGGGAGCTTTTGCGAGACGGACACTCCGGCTCGCACAGGCTGTCCGACGTGTGTATCGTACTGGCTCGGTCGTAAATCTCATCCATTGCACGCCACGGTTAGCTTACGACCGAGACGTACGGAGTGGTTCGCCCCCGGAAACGACTCGGTCGGTGAATTTCATGTAGCTCGCATTGTACTGGCTCGCTCGTACAGCTGTACGAGTCGGCCGGAAAACAGGCGTACGGCTCGTAGTTTTTCCGGCCAGATCGCGTTCGGTGCCCTTCCAACCCGGATCGGAATTGGCCCCTTAATATGATGAGTTAATGTGCAATAAAATTTTATTTTATGAAGTCCAGGTTAATAATTAAATATTTTACATTAATTTAACATGTATATGATAAATTAAAATAATCTTATTTTTTAAAAGAATAATAAACATTAATATTTTTCCCTCTACATTCCCACTGGAAGATCACCTCTGGAGTGGCTGAGTTTTTCAACTAAAAGTGAAAAGTTCCTAGCTGTAACATTATGGTCTTATATTGTGTTGTAAGAGCTCTGCCTTCTAATTTGAGGGGGTAGAGACGAGTAAGATCGCACATATTTGTAACTTTACACTCAAGAAGTGCAGAGGTATATACACGAGTAAATATACATGAGTATGTTTACCTTTTGGAACCCCACCTGTTATGAGTTCCCACATCCAAAATGGGAATAACATAAGGATTTTTTGTATCATTTAAACTGGACACTTCACCCAGTTACATTTTTGCACGATTCACCTACTGAAACTGACGAGGATAAAACTGTGTGGGTGAGATTTGTATTGCATCTGGTAAATTCCCCATTGGGGAAGAAACGCATGGCTGGGGATTCAGATGTGTATCGTAACAGGACCCTTATTATCAGCCCCTTAAAATTATACACATATTTATAGTACAATAGGAGGCAAGATAGTCCGCGCACGGCCAGGCCCGGAGGCACGGACGTCTGGCTATAGGATCACCTATTCCTCAGAGGAGCTGCGCTGTCTGGATAAAGGTGAGAGGTGTCCGGACAGCGTAACCCTGCTGACTATTAGGAATCATGCCATATCTCGCCCTCATAAGGTCATTCCTTCAGCCCGGCGCTCTATTTTGAGGATTGCTAGTTTAAATACTAGATCGCTCCACTGCCATCATATTGAAGTATATAATCTACTCCAGGACAATGACTTCGATGTCCTGACCCTCTCAGAGACCTGGTTGGATGACAACTCGTTGCCTGACATCATTGCCGCTCTTCCAGGGGGCTATGATGCCTTATGGCACAACCGACCGGGAGGTGCTCGGGGGGGAGGGGTAGCAATTCTATTTAAAAAGAGCCTGGTAGTTGAGAGATTGTTATCTGAATCGTTGGACTTAGCTGACCTGATTGGGGTAAAGATAACAACGAATAATGTCTGTTGGGTGATTTTGTCAGCCTACCGCCCACCAAAATCTACCCCACTCTTCTATGACCTTTTTGGACCCATTATGTCGGACTTATGTACCCGATATACGAAAATCTTGGTGACAGGAGATTTCAATTTGCACTGGGATAACCCCCATTGGGACTTGGCTACTCGTCAATTGGATACTATAATGACTGCCTTGAGTTTTACACAACTTGTGGATGTTCCCACACATATTAAAGGCCATGTTCTTGACCTTGTGTGGACGACAGATACAAATGTCATTCTTAAGGATGTTACACAATGTATATGGTCAGATCACGATCTAGTGTCTTGCAAGATACCTATCAATGGCCATATACATAACACATCATTAGAAACCAGGAGAACCCGTAAATGGGCCGAGGTTGATTTAATAGCTTTAACCAAGGTACTACCACCAATGAACCAGGCCTTAGATCTGGAATGTAATCTGGACCAAGAATACACAGACTTAACACAGAGCCTGGCCCAGGCTATTGATCAAATAGCGCCAGCAAAATTACAGCTGATAAGGGGCTCTTGTAAGGGGGCCCCCTGGTTTACGCCTTTATTAAGGGAGCATAAAAGAAAACTTAGAGCCTTGGAAAGAGGTTGGAGGAAAACCAAGCAAGATACAGCCAGGAATCTCTATAAAGCCTCCCTCAACTTATATAAAAGGCTCATTGTCCTAGCCAAAACGGAACACTATGAGTCTCGCCTAAGTAAGGCAGCCAATATCCAGAAAGAGACGTTCAAAATCCTGTCAGAGTTAAGTAAGAAACCTGAAAATTCCAAGTCCCTTATAGACTGTAATTCCTTTCAGGCGTACTTTTTAGAAGAAGTGAAGGTCATTATCACGGAAATAAAGAGTGGATTGCTAAATGGAACCGCCACAACTCCGGCCTCGTATAATCTAGCTGATTGTACTATTACAGCATTTCCAGAGCTGGATGAGTTGAGTCTGGAGAAACTGATGGGAAAAATTAAATCTGGCTCTCCAGCAGATCCGTGCCCACCCAGCGTCTTTCGTGCAGCCCGTCCTTTATTGGAGAAATGTATCATTTCCCTCCTTAATAGATCTCTAGAAACAGGTTATCTACCGGTGGAATTCAAGGAGGCACGTGTAAGGCCACTACTGAAAAAACCTGGTGCAGATCCTGCAGTGCTAAAGAACTACAGGCCTATCTCCCAACTGCCTTTCCTCTCTAAAATACTGGAACAACATGTATTAAAATCCCTGTCCCTGTATCTGGAGTCTCACCATCGACTCCATGAGCGGCAGGCTGGATTCCGAGCCCATCAAAGCACCGAGTTGGTGATGCTCTCGGTACTGGATGAATTAAGAGGCATGGCTGACTATAAGAAACCGAGCGCCCTGATTTTGTTAGATCTATCAGCGGCGTTCGATACGGTCAGTCATGCCTTACTCTTGGAAAGATTGAGAGACTTTGGGATTAAGGGTCTGGCTTTTAAGTGGCTGCAATCCTTCCTTTTGGGAAGAACACAAAGGATACAACTGGGGAATCAAACATCTGAGGTGGGGAACTTGGAATATGGGGTGCCACAGGGCTCTGCCCTGTCCCCATTGTTATTTAATCTCTATCTACAACCTCTGATTGCATCACTGGCCAGCAGGGGCTGTAGAGTCTTTAACTATGCGGATGATACACAGCTGCTGCTGAGTGTTGATAATTCAAGGACCACACAACTCAATGCTCAGAACATCTTGAGGTACACTGTACAATGGATGACTGAAAACCTATTAAAGATCAATCCAGACAAGACCGAGGTATTGGTGATTCCATCCACTGCCTCACCTTGGAGTGACCTCTACTGGCCAGCCGAGTTGGGCCCCGCTCCAAAACCAAGTACGAATGTAAAGAGCTTGGGGATCAAACTGGATTGCGACTTGTCAATGTCCAGTCAAATTTCATCTGTGGTGGGTAGCTGCACAAATATCATCCGGCAGTTACGGAAGCTGACCCCTGTCCTCTCCCAATCAATGATGCGCTCAATCGTAGCAGCAACTGTCATCTCAAGGATAGACTACGGAAACGCTCTCTATCTTGGACTACCTAAAACTCTTACTAATAGATTGCAGGTCGTGATGAATGATGCGGCACGATTAATTTTTAGACTCCCAAGGAGAACTAAGGCCTCTCCATTGCTACACAGCCTGCATTGGCTCCCTATTAAAGAGCGAGTGGAATTTAAGAATCTATGTACAGCTCACAAGGCAATCTACGGTCAGGCACCAGCCTATATCACTGATCGTTTGGAGATTTATAGCCCAGTGAGAACACTTAGATCCTCAGATTCTCAGCTTCTGGTTTGCCCCCGTTACAAACTTGTAACTAAGGGAGGAAGAGCCTTCTCCGTATTAGTCCCTCAGCTATGGAACACGCTGCCTGAGGGGATGCGCAGGGAAGGGAACCTCCTGCGGTTTAGAAGGATGCTAAAAACATTGCTGTTTAAAAGAACCCTGGGTGTAAATTAGATCAAGAAGTGCCTTCATTCTGTGTCTGCCTAGCTTATTGTTTGTTACCACTGATTTCCGCGCGCCTAGAGACCTGTAGGTGATTGGGCGCGATACAAATCCAAAATAACAATAACAATAACAAGACAGGCCAGGTTTTATCAGTACGGAGATAGGAATGTGGTGATCAGCAGGCAGAGGTCAGAGTTTGTCTTCTGCCCTCGGTTTTCAGGGCTATTTAGCACTCTGACACAGAGGTGTTAGCGCTTAGCTGTTGGGGTGGGCATTCAATAGGCATGGCATAGGAGTGGCACAAGGAACGCAAAGCATATGAACATAGTGGAGCCACCTGGATGCTTAGGTACTGAGGTTAGTTGAGTGTAGAAAATGAGCTGGACTATGGTAAGTGACAAGATAAGGAGTAGGGAGCACCTGTTCCACGAATGCCTTTGCAAACTAGATTGAGAAGCTTGTACTGTGACCAGAGTTTGACAACAAGCCAAACTACCCAGTATAGGTAAAATGCGGTGGGCCACTGATGTGGCAAGTTGGATAGTTGGCGTGCTACAAAACATTTGACTTTGTCAAATGAAAAGAACATATATTAGGGAGTTCTACCAGTAACCTGTTTACGCCTCACTTGCATGTTGCATAGGAGCCAAACTGTTGAGAAGGGGAGGTGCTGGCTGATCCTACTAATATTACTTTGCTAGAACATAGACCCAGTAGGGTTGAAAGTAATAATGACTGCAGTCACAAACAGAGCTTCTAAGTAGCTGGTGGAGTTGGGTCGTATCAGTGAACCTGGAAAAGGCGGAGATAAAAGCAAAGGAGAGAATCCTGGAAGGTGATGGGTGGAGGAATAGAGTATTTTGGTCATAGAAGAACAGAGTATTAGAGAGCTGAAAGCCATTGAGTGTCTGATGGTAGTAAAACAATCTGAGATTTTACTTTGGAGGAAAGATGTGAATTTAGGCATTGGGGAATCTGAGAATCATAAGTATATAGATCAGACAAGAAAGCAAAGGAGGAGACAATGTCACAATGGGTGGCGGATTAGAGGGAGAAAAAGAGAATCCGTGAATTGAGATTTGGGGCATGTCAATAAGCACGGGAGGTCAGGAGTGCAAGGAAGGACCCTTCGGAAGCCAAATAAGAGCAACTTGTGGGATTCTAAGAAAAACATTTCAGTGCCTTATTTGTGTTGGATGAAGAGACTAGGGTCGCATGTAGGGTATGTTGGTCACCTGTGTTGAAGCATGTCTGAATGTAGCAGATTGAAATGATGACTTTGGTGTGTTAAAATGGAAATGTTTGAGACTTGCCAAAGGGTGTTTTCTATAGAATGAAGCTGCTGAAAGCAGAATGCAGTGAATAAGGTATTTTGAAAAAGGGGAGATAAGTGTTATGCCAAACTGACCCCAACTGCTGGATTATTTGTGAAGAGGTTGACAGGCTACTCAGAAGTTAATTGGGTATGAGGGTCACCTGAAAACCTTTTTTGTTAAGGAACAACAACTGCAGATTAAAATCATTTGATGTAGGAGATAGAGAAGAGGGAGCAATGGAAGATGCAGGGAAGGCATCTCAAAATCCTGGTAGTTGGGTATGAAGATTGTACTATTTTAGGGGTGAAGGTGTTAGATGTGGTGCAGAAGGAGTTGACTAAGACCATTGATATGATCAGTTCCATATGCGAGGTCATGCAAAGAAGAAAAGCTAGTTTTAGCAAGCGGTAGGTGGTGGCATTGTGTGTGAGAGTGGTACAAATGGTATTGCACGTTTTGTAGACATTTTGAAGAAGAAAAATTGGGCCAAAAATCACTGGATGTGGGGGTTGGACGTTGTTCTGATGGCAAATGGAGGAGTCAAGAGATAGCCTACAGAGTAGGATAGTTTTTGTGGGTTGGGAGGAAGTGGAGATGAGGTCAAGTAGTAAGAACTTTGATTTGACTGAGTCACAAGCAGATATTTATGTGATGAAGACCTCCTTCTAGACTTCAAGGTGTTCTAGGCAGCAGAAGGTACTCCAACTGAGGAAGTACGTGAAAATTACTGTCTTGAAGACTGAGACGGTTGGTGAAATCAAGGGCTATGGGCACAGAGAAGAATGGGTAAAGGTTTAAATGGCATAGTTTGACCTGAGAGTAGATAGAAGTACACTAGTAAAGTTCTTTAAAACATTTATGGCAATAAGTCAAGTAAGGTGATTATGAATTTTTGTTTAGGCTTTTGGGAAGAAGAATATTTAACTAAGGAATTTGATTTTGGTGGTAGGAGAGGGAGGTAGCAGGATGTTTAGGGACAAATTGATTTGGGACTGTTCAAAGTGGCAAGAGTTGGGGAAGAATGGGCCAGTAAAGGAAAGAGTAAGATGAGGTCTAGTGGTTTACTATAAGAATGACAGCTTGGGGTGGGAGGGGGTCGGGTAGTGTAGGTTAAGGGTTAGGGACAGTGCGAGGAGGGAGGGGGTTGGGGTAGTGTATGTTAAGGGACAGGGTTATAAGCCTCAGTGCAGGGGGAGGGGATTGGGAGTTGGGGTCGTTTTTAGGGCTTGGGGAGGGTGGGGTCGTTTTTAGGGCTCAGGGGAGTTTTTTAAATTAGGGTTAGGATTTTAGGCCCAAGGGCAGTGGAAGGGGTTGGGGTAGTTTTAGGGACAGCATGCATTAAACTTCTCTTTGCGGCTGTTCATGATATGGTCTTGACTCATCTCATTATTCATCCATTCGTTTCCTTTCAGATCTGGAGTATTATCCTTGATCTGTTCCTTCTTCTACATTTTTATATCTTCTTTTTCCCTTAGGTCCTGATCCTCATTTTATTTCTATTTTAAGAGTGATTATAAGTCATCCAATATGGTTTTGGCACTTACGTCATATCTGATGTTGTTTTTAATCTATGATGTTATTTTATTTCCCTTTCCGTTTTTGCAGCTTGCCACCAATGTTCCTGTACCCTTTTCCTTGTGTATCCAATATGGTTAACATTGTTTCATGGAGTGTCTCTGGACTTGGGCATCCAGCTAGGAGACAAAAGGTGCTTTCCCATCTGTCTAAGCTCAATTCCCAAATTGCCTTTTTGCAGGAAACTCACTGTAATGATGTGCTGACGAGAGGCAACTACCTCGAAACACGTGTCCAGGGATGGCTAATGCAACACTTACTTTCTCCGAACATTGTGGCACAGGCGTACTCGCCGTCGCCACTACATGGACCACAGTTCCTTGGGGCAACTTGCTGGTAAGACGAGCAGAGTGCGGCCAATTGATTTGTTGTATTAAGGCTCCCTTGAGCCATTGGGCTGACGAGCCCTGGACCAGCACCTGCGCGCCATGAGTGGTACTTTACCTGTTAATACTTTTTTGGCAGTCTACGCGGCACCCCCATACACTCACCTACTCCCTGCTGACGAGAGGCAACTACCTCGAAACACGTGTCCAGGGATGGCTACTGCGACACTTACTTTCTTCGAACACTGTGGCACAGGCGTACTCGCCGTCGCCACTACATGGACCACAGTTCCTTGGGGCAACTTGCTGGTAAGACGAGCAGAGTGCGGCCAATTGGATTTGTTGTATTAAGTCTCCCTTGAGCCATTGGGCTGACGAGCCCTGGACCAGCACCTGCGCGCCATGAGTGGTACTTTACCTGTTAATACTTTTTTGGCAGTCTACGCTGCACCCCCATACACTCACCTACTCCATGCTGACGAGAGGCAACTACCTCAAAACACGTGTCCAGGAATGACTAATGCGACACTTACTTTCTTCGAACACTGTGGCACAGGCGTACTCGCCGTCGTCACTACATGGACCACAGTTCCTTGGGGCAACTTGCTGGTAAGACGAGTGCGGCCAATTGGATTTAATGATGTGGAATCGGTTAAACTGAAACGACAATGGGTTAGCCAGGTTTTTTTTCCACCTATTAACTGAAAGGGTGGTGTTGTTATTCTCGTCATAAAGCATTGAAAATCCAAGTTTTATCCACTGAATGTGATAATAATTTTCAATGGGTATTGGTTGATGCCATCATTCATATTAAACATGTCTCCTTGTTTAATATTTATTGCCCAGTTAAAGGCTGATACAGATTTTTGGTGCAATATAATAATAACACTTGCTAATATTGGTACTCCCAATATCATTATCGCAGATGACTGTAACCAATGGTTAGATCCCTCTTCGAACAGGAAGTCTAAATACAAATTTAACCCAGACAAATCTCATAAGGTATTTCAATTGGCCATTACTTCTCGACCATTGCTTGATGTTTGGAAAACATGTAATCCTGATAAGTTTGAATTTACTTTTTTCCTCTAATGTGCACCAGACCATGTCCACAATTGTTTATATTTTAGTTCCTAAATTCTTACTCCCTTCTATACAATCATCTGAAATAGGTTCCATTTTCATCTCAGACCGTGCACCAGTAATGGCCTCCTTAGATTTATCGCATATTGTCTCCAAAATGGGCAGATGGAGATTTAATAACTCTTTATAATCTGATACACATTTTATAACTGAGGCTACTACTTTCATTTGAGAATTTTTTCATTTCACTCAATCTAGTGATACATCTATTTCTAATAATTAGGATGCTTTCAAAGCCTCATTCAGAGCTTTCAAGATTGCTTGTTCTGGCAAAAAGAAAAAAGTTACATTCTCAATATCTAACCTCACCAAACTTTCTACCGTTGATGCACGTAACATCTTGCTTAAGGTTAACTCTTAATTCCATGGAGGTCAGAGTAAAGCTGGCAAAATAAATGCTTGCTAACAACTTAAAAATAAAGACAGAATGTAAAAATATAAGTCCCATTCTTAATGAAGCTACTAATACCGCTTCAATTTTTGATTCTGCCATTTCCAGTCCCTTCCAATTCGATTATGAAACACTTCATACTGAAGATACTTCCCCATCAGAATCTAATATATACCAGTTTTTTAATTGCCTTCCTAAACCTCCCCACTCTCACATTTATCTGAGGAGTTAGAGGCTGACATTACGTTTCAAGAAATTTTGGACACAATTAAATCCTTGAAAAGAGCTAAGGCACCTGGTAAGGATGGATTTTCCATTGAACTAATTCCCTCCTTTTCTGCATTTCTTGCCCCAAAATTATAAGAACTTTTTAACTCATTTCTTTTGAGTTCAAAAAGCTAATGGTAACATTCTTGCGCTGGCTTTAAAGAACACTGCTCCTTTTGCAGCCCTCTCCCGACATGCTGAAAAAGCTTTTGACTGCATTAATTGGCAATTTATGTTTACTCATTGGTTTGGATTTGGTCCAAAATTGATCTCATATATAAAATTATTATATTCCGACCTCCATGCTAGCATTTTTGTCAATGGTTATTTTTCTCGTTATTTTACATACATAAAGGTACTGGACAAGGTTGCCCCTTTCCCCTTTACTGTTTGTTCTTTGCCTAGAACCATTTCTTGAACTAATATATTGTAATTAAGGCTCACTGATTTCCGTTTCTGATTTTTACAGATGAATAAAAACAGAAAACATTTATTTCCTTGTCTGTATTTATTTTTAATTGTGGATAAAAACAGAAGTTGGGTTGCTATTTGATTAATTCTAAATACTGTCTGCCATGACTACAAGGCCAATAGCTATGAGGTAAGGGGGCTAAAAAAGAAAAGGAGTTTTAGTGAAGAGGCTTTAACAGCAGTAGATATGCACAAGGTTGATACTGAAATTTGCATATTCTCCTATAAGTGCCTTGATTTATCTTCTCCTGGTATTTACTGCACTGAAACCTAGTAGGCATTCAAGCATGAGTGCATATTTACCTGTTAAATAAATATGGATAGATACTAATTTTAGCTTAATTTTTCCACAAAACCCAAAATAAATGTGGACAAATACAGATAAAATTAGCAAAAAATAGATATGAATAAATACAGCCAGAAACGTCAAAAAAATAAATACCATGAAACCGGGAGCCCTAGTTGTAATACACTCATCTCAGGATTTAAACAAAATTCCTTAGAAGTTGCGTTATCTACATATGCAGATGGTGTGCTAATTGATATGTCTAACTCCTTCACCTCCCTGCATCCTTTCATACATGAGATCACATTACACTCTACTTTTTCTGGCAATAAACTTAATTTTTCCAAAACTGAAATTTTACCTTTGAACTCCTCTTGTCATCAATATAAGTTCACTAATACTCATATTACATGGAGTCCCTTCAAAATTAAATATCTTGGTGCCTGGTTCTCCTCTAGATCATCTAACACACTTAGCCACAATTTTGCTATATTAAAATCTAAATTACAAAAATTCATTTCAACTTGGTCTCCTTTGCATTGATCATGGTGGGGCAGACGTGATACATTAAAATAATGATTGTACATGTTCTTTATATCAAATCTATGCTACCCTTTAAGATGCCTGCTTATTGTTTTGCACAAATTGACTCCATTTGTTCAAAATTCTTATTGAATAATAAACATCTTCGTATTGCCCTTTCTAAACTTAAGCACCCAAAAATGTAGGTGGTATATGCTTTCCTGATTTTAAGCTTAACCACTCCGCCTTTCTAAATCAGCAATTTTATGCCCTGATTAATAATTTTCAAAACTTGCCTGCTCCACACTGGATCACATTAGAACAATCCCCACTGAATGGTTTCTCATTCAAATATATCATTTATATGTCCAATTGCACTTTTATATCCCAAACTCCCATTTTAAAGTACTTCATTTATTACATATGTTATTTTTTTCTAATCTTGATTTTCACCAATGCGTTTTGTCCTCGTCAATTTGGTATAATAAATTACAGCATAAATCTTTTTACTACAAGCATTGGCAGGAAAAGGGTATTATGTTTGGTAATCAATTTGCAATAGACGATTCTATTGTACCTTTCCCTCAATTACAAACAAAATATAATTTAACTAACTCATTTTTAAAGGAATATGAATTCATTCCCTCCAGTCTACATTTCTTTTTTTTCATACATCAGCTCCCTTCTTCCCCGGTTTCACCCACAACTCTGACACCATGAGATTTGGTTGACCTCAATTCTGTTTGCAAAGCTGCTTCTATAAATAAAACAATGTTGTCATCTGCTTCTGTAAACGATATTTAGGACACAATACTTTTGACCAACTCTTAATTTGTGAAAGAAAGAGTGCTCAGAATCCCTCAGCCGGAGCAATTAAATGCTGATGTGTAGAGTACCTAGTGTTGTGTTTCGATTTAGATGCTCGTACTTAGGTTTCCCTGAATCATGTCCTTATATAGGCACAATTCGCATTGCCCTTATTTAGGCATAGAATCCCAGCCCTTATTTAGGCATTAGCCATGCTATCCAAATACAGGCATGGTCACCTACATCCGTCCATCACACGTCACAACGAGTTCTTAGAAACCAGACCCTTAAGCCATCGGGACTTTCCCTAGCTGGGATTATTGATTTCTCCAAGAACTCATCTATTATGCATGAACTACTATTCCTTAGGGGTTCATTCATGACGTCTTCCTCTGCCCGACTTTACGTCAATGCTAGCATTCCTAAGCACCTTCCAGGTATAAAAATACCTTCCCTCACCATGGCATGGCACGGCTCGGCTACACAGCTCGATACGGCTCCCCACGGCAAGTTCGGAAGAATTCGAGTCCCCGCCTGACGCACTGACCAGACGCTGTAATCCCTGCTCGCAGAGAATCCAGCTTCCAGTGTTCTGACTCCCTTCGCGGGGTGTTAGAGTTTGAGATCCGGAAAGAGATTCCCACCTCTCTCATTCTAAGGAATGGAGCAGACTAGAACCTAGAGGGACTCTTGGCATACACATATAAACTTAGTATGTACCATACTATAGAAAACAGCACTTACTTCTTATCTTGTACTACACTTAGGTTAGGTACACTGGGGGAGAACTATTTTAGAAGCATCAGACGAGTATTCACTGTTTAGCCTGTGTTATTTATGTATGTATATATGAATATATGTCATAGCTAAAAGACAATGCTTTTGCAGTATTATTTCTTCTTACTGCTTACGCTGTGCGTATTATATCTTACTTACTGTCTAATGATTGTAACAGCTCATATCTCTCTTACACGGGAAACAAGACTGTTCAATAAATCCTTTTATTGAAATGCCCATCTATCTATTTCTGTGTAACTCTGGAGAAACTAAGCACGCATGATTGATTGAGTGAAACTGTTATCTATTGTTTCCACAATTCTGAGACACGTTCCGATTCTAAGGGAAACAAAGTTGTAATGTTTATGCGGTTGTCAGAAACTACTCCCTTCTTGACTATTCGAGAAGTTTCTAGTGACCTCTGAGTTAGCTAGCACACAAAGTAATTAAGTTTAATGTACTCGATAGAGGCATACTGACCTTAGTCCTATGCAAAAACTATAGTGTATATTATTCCAATGCGCAGAGCCTATAAGGGAAATAGGAACTACAATACATGGCGCCCAATGGTTTGGTAAGGAACTAATTTAACGCTAGATACTGAAGTAACTCAGTCGTGCTTTTCTCAGAGACCCCCACTCATAATTCTCCATAAGACGTCTGGAGTAGGTAGGGTTAATATCCGCCATAGCTGAGTAGGACGAGAATCCTATGTATTAGCTGTTTGGTTTGTTCAACGTTGAAGGATACAATGTTCTAAAATATTGTGCACCTTATCTTTGTTTCCTTGAAACTTGTTCTACATTTTTCAAAAACAATGTCCCAAAACGGGGATAATAATACCGTGACCGGTGAGGCTGCGACTGACCAAGTCACAACAGCTTTTAATACTTCAGGTTTAAATGAAACCAAATTTAAGGAGAGCCATTACTCTAAAACTTATAAAACATGGCCTAACACCAAGAGGTGGTAGAGCAGTTTTCGTGATAGAGGCACATGAATCTTTTCAGACAGAGGTATTCTATTCATGGATAGTATTCCCAGAGTCAAATCCAGTAACAAAAGTGTTTCACTTCTATAAAGAAGATGAACCACCTGAGGAATGCATTCCCTTCGAGAATGTTGAAATTCCACTCACATACCAGGAGCATCAGCTCTGGTTTAAATGTGCCCTAAAACATTACAATCACATTACCAGGCTTGGTCCACTACGTAGACCAGGAGCAACATGGCCGATTTTAGCCAGCTACACACCTCATCCTGACATTGAAGCAATGTCAGACGAGGAATTACTTAATCAAATACAAGAATTAATAGAACTACACAGTTAAACAACAAATGTCTGAAGGTCCTGAGAAGGACTCTATTAAACGGAATCCTACTTCTTCTAAAAAGAAATGGGAAAATAACAAACAACATTCAAAAGAGAAACATTCTCAATCCCGAGGTAGGTCTCCTCAAAAGGAGCCCTCTGAAAGGAGGTATAATCTCAGGAATAGGGATAATTTGAAAAAACCTGACAGGTATCAAGAGACTGATACACGTTCCTCTCGTACCTTTCAGACATCTTCACAGACATCCGAAAGAAGAGGACGGTCAGATCACAAAGAAGAACGCGTGAAGTCCAAAGACGATCAACACATTCAGAAAAATAAACCAAAACCTCAACTCCCTAAGAAAAAGGTAGCAGGTCTGAAGAGCAGACATGCTGAGAATTCTGAAAACACAACTCAAGAACGGAGCATGGGCTCGGACAATGCTGGACCGTGCAGCAGAAGTAACAATAGCTCGCCAGAACCTGAAGGAACTTCTTGAGCTAGTGGACTTGAATGAGGACATTACAGTTAAGACTGTAGACACTAGGGTTAGTTCTCCACAAAGGTTATATGGAATAACACTCCAGATGGAGGGAGACATACCAAGAAAAGTGAAAGCACTCTTTTGGGAGAAACTTTCAAGGGGTTACGATATACTTCTAGCAGAACAGGACTGGCCACCAGAATTTGTCAGGGAGTGCCCACATGGCGAAGACATCATTATGCCAGCCTTCGCCAACCATGTTCCAATACATTTAAAATATACATATGCCAGGAAATGGGCAGTTGCCCAGGTCCCAGCATTATACAAAAATCATGTAGGATGGGATGAAGACTCACCTCACCACAAGATACAATTAAAATGTCAACCTACTGCACAAAGGCAGAACCCAATTAGGCAAGAAGCTAAAAAACAGGTCAGGGAGATCTTAGATCAACTTGAATACCAACGGGTGATTGAAACATGCACCTCATCAATGAACAAACCTTTGTTTCCTGTTTCCAAACCAGACAATACATAGTTTTGGATTACAGACACCTGAACACTTATTCTAAGACATTTGCAGTGCAAAATGCACATAGTACAGCATTAATGAATAACATCGTGCGTAAAAAATATAAAACCCCATTAGACATTTCAAATGGTTTCTTTTGTCAAAACATAGCACCTGAAAGTAGGTACTTGACAGCTTTCTCAATAATGGGGACCCAGCGTCACTTTTGTTGACTCCCTCAAGGGTTCAAGTACAGCCCAGGGTTATTCTCAGCAAGAGTATCATAGTTACTACAAATTTATGATGACAAGGCATTGTCATATGTCGATGACATCTATCTGACAGATGATGACCTGGATAGGCACCTGAACAGGGTGAATACCATTATACTGGGCTTCGCCTCTGAGGGCTACAAATTCAATTTTCAAAAATCAAGAATTGCCCATCTCAATGTCCTTTTATTAGGATATGAGCTTTCAAGTGAAGGCAAAAGCCCGGCAGACAACTTTTTAGAAAAGTGTGCGCTGCTCCAACCTCCAAAAACGCTGAAACACTTACAGTCGATTCTAGGTTCCCTGAATTTTGAAAGAACTTACATTCTAAATTACGCAGAAAGGGTTAAACCTCTACAAATTAATCAAACCTGATTTCAAAATCAAAGATTGGACACAGGAACAAACAGATATCCTGCATTCACTTCAAGCTAACATGTTAGCAACAAATCACTTACAAACGTGTAAATACACGCAATTTAGTGATCCGAATAATTTTGGGTCAATGCGGATTCACCTACTTAACTTTTAATGAAGGTGAAAAAGTACCAATTGCATACAAATCACATTTGTATACACAAGCGGAAATGCGATTCACTTCGACAGAAAAAATTCTGACAGCCGTTCAAACCGCTGTAGCAAAAGAAAGAGCTCTAGCTCAGGGGAAACGCATTATTGTTGTGACTCCGGTACCAGCCTTAGAGGCAGTTACAAAAGCGAGCATTCTAAATGCAAAAGCTTTACTTCCAAGATGGATACAATTGGGTAATTCTCTTGCTGCAACAGATGTTGAATATGTTTGATCCTTATTTAACAACACAAGCATTCCTGCAATATGAACATGAATGTACTCTGCCTATTGAGATTCTCCCTCTTGATCAGTACGAATTTATAATTTATACTGACGGATCAGCACAACCCGCTATGGAAAGTAAGCAAGCTTAAAGTGCAGCATGCGCAATCGTTAAAGGTCGCATGGGCGATGGTAAATTCCGACCAATGGTCACTAAAACACAATCTCTAGGAGATTGTACAGCTCAGCGAGCTGAACTACAAGCATTCAAATTGGCACTTGAAAATACGGATCGCGAATTCCCCACACTTATAGTCTGCAATTCTTTTTACTGTGTTCAATCATACAATGAATATTTACAGAATTGGCTTAAAAATGGTTTCAGAGATGTAAAAAGTGGCACAATCAAGCATAAAATGCTTTGGGAACAAATAGTTCAGTTGCAAAATGGACTACAAAACACTCATGTGATACACACGCTGAGTCATCAACGTGATGGCGTTCACGTTGCAGGGAATTCATTGGCTGATGAAGCCGCGAAGGGGGCTGTGCAAACAGCTTCTATAGCTTCGATCACTCATTCAAAAACGAGAATAGACAGTGAGATATTGTTGGCTGTCAATGCATCAAGCAAAGGCAGTGGTGCAGCATTACCTAAAAAATGTCCACTCAAATACTGGTATATAATTGATGCGAACAACGTTCCGTTTGCTCGATTCCCTGGAGTGGGGGATAGGGTAATTCCAAACATGGAACGTAGAGCAGCTTTGATTTATGAAGCACATCTGGGAGAGGGTCTGTCACATCAGGGGATCTCTAAAACCATATTAACATTAAAAGAGATGTATTGGTGGCCTGGAATGAATACACTGATTCATATCTTCATCAATAACTGCATAGACTGCAATAAAGATCGCAGGGCAGAACGCCACCAGACTACGAACTAGCCTGCCCAGTACGGACACCATTGTTAGACAGCATTAGACTATCTATGTGCAGGCGTCCTTTTGGACAAATGCAATCCCACAAACACTAAGTCAAGGTTCCTATGGATGTGGCCTCAGCGCTCAGCTGATGCTCGAACTGTTATAAAAGATTTGTGAGTCTTTATCGGCACATATGCAATAGGCATGCTACACTCTGACCAGGGCCCTGCGTTTAGCTCTTGGGCATACAAAGAAGCCATGGCCAGTTTGTGGTACTTCTCTCCATTCCATCCTGAGGGAAATTCTGTTGTAGAAAGGAAAAACCGGGACATAAAGTGGACTATAACAGCTAGAGTATTAGGTTCGGGTGTTGGGTGGGTCAAACATCTTTATGGGGTCCAACGCTCATTAAACAATTTGCCAAGAAGTTCTCTAGGGGGTTCACTCCATATGAGGTCCTATTTGGGACAAGAATGGGGGTTCCTGATCTCCAATGTAAAGGCACAGTGGTGGAAAATAAACCACTTGATATCAAAGATCGTTTGGCTGTTTTACAGGAATTAAATGACCTAAGATCGAAACAAAGCAACGTGTTCCTGAAGCCAACCACCACTGGGGAAAATCCAGCCGTCCCAGCAAGGCCTGTCTGGATCCCAAAGCTTGGGGATCTAGTCAGAGAGAAGATCGCGGGCAAGAAGGAATTTGGGCCTTCTTACAGACAACCGGTACCTGTCCTAGCCATCCACGGAACAAGAACAGTACTTCTGCCGCCCCTTGCTGGAAAAAAGGAGAAAAGATTTGTGTTGATCGACCTCATCAAACCACATTATGTGGCCAAAACTAAGCAGTAGGCCTTGTGGACTCCGACCAAGTAGCAGACTCTAGCTCTAGCTACTATCCAAGTGGTTTAGACTGAAAGACTTATCACCATCGAGAAATCAGCAGTAAGAAATGAAGGAATAAGCAACAATGCTATGGAACTCATTCCTCTTGAAACCTAAATAACAGTTCGTCCTGATACACCTGTCTACACCAATGTAACACGTGATCAACTGGTGCCAGCGATTTCAACGAATACTGATGCAATTTCAACCATTGACAGGACTGCCTCTGGCTATTTCATTAACTTTGATACGTTTTCTGAGGATCTGAGTGAACCAAAAACGACGCCAGCCAAAAGAACTTTCAAAGAACAAGCACAAGACTTCTTTCATCACGTGAAAAAGTCTTATCTGGTTTTCACCATGGATTGAACTATGGATTATTTCTGGAATATTTTTCTTTCTGCTTTGGTTAGCTTTAGTGATGACTCTGAGCATGCTGATAAATGGAAGATATATTCATTTGGACACAGCAAGTAAAAATGTGAACTTAATTTTGAAACCACACAAATCATCCCATCGTGAAGCTAGAGACTTGTCAACAGTGAATATCACAGCTGTTGCTATACAAGATGGTATAGTTTGGGACAAACGGGATTATGATATATTCGGCACGTCTGAACTTTTGAAGATTCCACACTTTTTCAAAATTTCATTAAGTGACTTTATTACCTCTAGTACCTATTCTGATGATTGGGACTTTGAGACTGTTAATAACATGATGTCTGTTCTAGAAAGGTCTGCTGCATTCTCTAACCATGAATACTTAGAGGGTTCAACAGATTATGAACAGCTTTATTGTTACAACCACTATGGTCATCATTTCTTGCATAAATCTGCAACACCTAAAAATGTATTTATGTATAACCAATGGGAACATTATCCTACACCACCAAGGGGTAGCTCAAAAACGTTTGCAATGAAGTTTCCATATTTTTCAGGGTACAATACATCCAATCCAGAAATGTTTTACTTTAAAAATGTGAACAAAACAGGAACGAAAAATATGTTAACTAATACTAAACAAATTTATTCTGCAGCCTTTATTGCCCAACTGTCTAGACAGGGTTTCGACTTTTGGAAAGACACAATTGACACAAAATCTGTCTGGTGTACAAAAGATTGGCACGTGCAGGAGATAGAAGCTTTGTTTAGAGCCTGCATCCTCCCACAGCAAATGATGTTTTTGAATGACACTGTCCAACAAACGTCTTGCCTTGGGTTAGCCAAGATCAAAGACATGAACACACCTTCTGTACCAACTCCAGCTATTAATAGCACTGAACAGGGAGCGGTGACAGTAGATACACTTTTACAAAACAACAGATCAGATTCCGAATGGAAAAAATGGTTGCTCTGGCCCAAAGACACAAACATCTGTCAAGAAAGATTCCTGAACAGAATAAAGGGGTTTACTATCAATAGGCCAGACCCACGTTATGTTCAAAGACAGCATCCAGGGGTAGTACCAACATACAGTGTAGGAAAATTATGCCTTGATTGGCTACAGATATCTACACTAGAGGATGTGAAACAACACTTATCTTTACTTAAGGAAGACGCAAACCTTGGGGATTTCTTGCTAGGTCCAAGAAAAACCGCGTCAAAAACGTTTCATATATGCCGGCATCTATGCTGCTTATAATGAAATATGGAAGGTTACCCAAGTAGATGCCACAGAAAGAATACGAGAAATTGATCGTATTCATTTAGAGAAATCTCTTGCTGTGGTAGACAATGGGTTAACGACTCTGTCATCCAGGATATATTCATTCGGCAACATTGTGTCCTCTGCTATAGACATTGTGGAACAAGATTTGGTCCTGCTGCAACAAGGCTAGTCTCAATTGCGTTCTATTCTGTAATTAGGGTGGACGCTACAAAACTTTAGTGCAGGCTATGTGCCTTGGCGTTTCATCAACACGTTGTCTCCGTTTTCAGAATACAATCTCACTGATAAACAGATCGAACTGGCACAAAGGGGTGCAAAGTATACAGTGCAGAGCATTGAACAGCTGGAAAAATTGCCATTTACGGTAGCAGAAAAACCGGCTACAGAATGGATCATTCATGGCAAAATAACTCTGCCTGTTACAACTTTCCATTTTCAGTATTGCCTCAAACACATGCCAGCAGGCAAATATGAAAGGTTGGGTAAAGAATACATCAGGACATCCTGGGATTTACCTTACACACACAGATGTTGGAGTGGGGGGCGTGAAGTGTTTCTCAGCGGTACACACTGTGAAAATACACTGAGCGGTTCACTCATATGTCGGGATATTAGTTTACACGGGGCCTGTAATGGTTCAACTGCAAATTTATCCTGCCACCTGCAAGGTTCACCGGCCGCTGTGATTAATCCAGCATTTGGACAACTTTCAAATGGGAGTTACCTCATGTTGAATGATCAGAGCGGTTGTGGCATGTTCCCAGGTATCCCATATCTAGTAACGGTTAGTTCCAGGGTCACTTGCTGTATGCAAGTCTTGTTCCCCCAAATAGACAGTGTCAGGGAGTCGCCTTTATGGCCGTCACTGAACATCTCTTCTATACGAATTGATACTTTATGCAGAATAAAAGCCATTCTTTTACAACAAACCGTGCCTTTGACCTCGGCCAAAGAAACCTATGATTTACAAATTGCAAGGACTTCGGCTGAGATACAGGCTCTGTTACGTACAAACTGCCCTACACATTTCACAGACATGTTGGGACGTATCTTAAACATGTCTGATATGAGTGGTATTCTGCATGTATTTCAGACCATATGTTCAGGACTGTTAACACCTTTTCAAGCAGTCCTCGGAATCATTCCAAACTTCATGCACTCGGTGTTTGGTGGTCTGTCGCTAATTCTAGCACTCGTTGCAAAAATCCTACTTTTATTACTACTACTACGCTATGGCAAGCCAATCTACCAGCATCACTCCCAGCACCTTGGAGAAAGCTCTCCTGGAAAGGAAGTGTTGTTAGCGCATAGTACAGCTACTGGGTTTACCTCGTCTATGAGAACTAAATACCACATGGTTTCTGTTATTCAGACCAATCTGGCAAGATTGCATCTTACCTGTTCTACGCTGCCTGATTTGCAGTGAAGAATGCGTGCTAGACATCTGTCTAACACTCTCATCAGTCATGCCAACGGATATCGATGCTCTGCTGGACCCATATAACGGCCCATGCTCTGTGTTGTCCCCAGAGGCTACCAATCCTGATGACGGCATTCATTGAGATCTCACAGACGCAACATGCTACTGCTGAGGTACGAGATGGATCAACAGGCACATGGGTATCATCGGTAACGAACACTGCTACTGACGATGCGTCACATCTATGTGCAGTTAGTCTTCTAAATCAGGTAATCGACCTATCACCGACATCGGTAGACACATTTTTGTCTACAGGAATAGAAGATTTCATGTTTTCACCAGCATCTTACACTGACTTTTGATTTGGCTCACAGTGTACCGGATAATCTATTTATTTGGCCTTCATTTTTCAAAACAAAAGACAAAATTTGGAACTTTTTGAGATAATTGACTTTTGTCTTTCATGGCTAAACAAACTCTGCTTACAGTAGAACTATTCATAGAGAACAGACTTCTTTGAACACTTCCAGGGACACATTGTCACCTTTTCTTCGCATTTATGTACTCATGACATTGAATGGCTCTGAACTATTTGTTTTCCTTTCTGTAAAAATGGACCATTTCATTATATATGTGTATATTTCTGTGCATTCATTTAGCATTTAGCATCCATTATAAACATATGCTTCATATGAAACATTACTTTAAATATGTACAGCACCTTTGCATTCCATGTTTAGCTGGGAGTTTTTAACATGAACTTATTTTTAAGTATGCTTTTACAAAAGTTTTTAGTGAACATGTGATACTCAATTATATGTGATTAGCATGTTTAGCATTTAGTAATATTGATCATTCGTCAATGGAGTGCGTGTTGTGTTTCGATTTAGATACCCGTACTTAGGTTTCCCTAAATCATGTCCTTATATAGGCACAACTCGCATTGCCCTTATTTAGGCATAGAATCCCAGCCCTTATTTAGGCATTAGCCATGCTATCCAAATACAGGCATGGTCGCCTACATCCGTCCATCCCACGTCACAATGGTTCTTAGAAACCAGACCCTTAAGCCACCTGGACTTTCCCTAGCTAGGATTATTGATTTCTCCAAGAACTCATCTATTATGCATGAACTACTATTCCTTAGGGGTTCATTCATGACGTCTTCCTCTGCCCGACTTTACGTCAATGCTAGCATTCCTAAGCACCTTCCAGGTATAAATATACCTTCCCTTACCATGGCACGGCTTGTCTACACAGCTCGATACGGCTCCCCACGACAAGTACGGAAGAATTAGAGTCCCCGCCTGATGCACTGACCAGACGCTGTCATCCCTGCTCGTAGAAAATCCAGCTTCCAGTGTTCTGACTCCCTTCATGGGGTGTTAGAGTTTGAGATCCGGAAAGTGAATCCCACCTCTGTCATTCTAAGGTATGGAGCTGACTAGAACCTAGAGGGACTCTTGGCATACACATATAAACTTAGTATATACCATACTATAGAAAACAGCACCTACATCTTACCTCGTACTGCACTTAGGTTAGGCACACTGGGGTAGAACTATTTAGAAGCATCAGACGAGTATTCACTTTTTAGCCTGTGTTATTTATGTATGTATATATGAATATATGTCATAGCTAAAAGACAATGCTATTGCAGTATTATTTCTTCTTCCTGCTTACGCGGTGCATATTATATCTTACTTACTGTCTAATGATTGTAACAGCTCATATCTCTTACACGAGAAACAAGACTGTTCAATAAATCCTTTTATTGAAACGTCCGTCTATCTATTTCTGTGTAACTGTGGAGAAACTAAGCATGCACGATTGACTGAGTGAAACTGTTATCTATTGTTGCCACGATTCTGAGATACGTTCCGATTCTAAGGAAAACAAAGTTGTCATGTTTATGCGGTTGTCAGAAACTACTCCCTTCTTGTTTATTCAAGAAGTTTCCAGTGACCTCTGAGTTAGCTGGCACACAAAGTAATTAAGTTTAATGTTACTCGATAGAGGCATACTGACCTTAGTCCTATGCAAAAACTATAGTGTATATTATTCCAATGTGCAGAGCCTATAAGGGAAATAGGAACTACACTACACTAGGCTGGTTGTTTTAAAACTACCTTATACCTCTTTAATTCACTACCAGACACTCTCTCCCCTTTTATCTCATTCATGCAGGTTCCTGCTTTCTCCTTTTGTGACGGTTTTGTCATCTTTCTCTTCCTCCATCGTTCTATTCTGTGTAATATTCCTCTCTTGCACTCAGTAAATAAATGATGCAGAAAAATAAGCGCTGGTCCTGAAAAATAAGTGCCGGTGCTCCCCATGGGCAACTACTGGCTCAAATTTAGCACTGGTTATGGCAGACGATATTTTAGCATACAATATTTTGATATACAATCCCCAGAATTGCTACCATTCGAGAAGGATAGTGACGGATGGAGTACAATAACAATTAAAGGAGAAAGAAAGGGAAGTGGCATTGATAGATTCACTGTGACTGGTACGAGCCATCAGTGTGGGTGAAAGTGGCACAGTAGGTATGCACTCAAGCATTAGCAGTCATTTAGGGAACAAATCTCAAAAGGCAGAGTGCCACAGTACTCCCAGATCTATCAGGAATTGCGGTAACAAGACACACCCTTTCGCTCACTCTCTTGTACTTGTCCACAATAAGATCTGAAAGACACACCAAATAGTTTGAAATATTTATTTTAACTAACGTGCCCTAACATGCAGTATACATGCCACAACAAGCAGAAAATGCATAGTACAAATACAGTCAGCATAGCAGCTAGTCCATGTATCATGAAGGGAGATGTCATCATAAAAAGACAATGGAGAAAAAGACTATAGTGCCTAACCTCCCTCCCATTGCTAAGAAGAAGTATTATTATATATTAGAAGACCTCTGGGCTTTGTCAGCAGACCCCATACCTTAGCCTATAGATTGTAGATTTATATCATAGGTTCTGTCTCGCTCTTCTCCCTGGAAATGTCCCTCTCCAAGTGTGTCCCACCCATGAGTGTATCCCCATAGTATCAAAGTATGAGTTTCTAACAACAGCTGCATTGGTATGTTTTGTCTAGGTGCTAGGGCCTGACCAGAACAGAATAACAAGGGGCATTGTTTATCGACCTTGCACACAATGTTCAGACTAAACTCCAGGAACAGGCAGAGAACGAACACAGCAGACAGTTCGCATGTGAAAGGCACGAACAAAGTCTTTTGCAAAAATAAAGCCATGTAGTAACGTGCGCAAAGCAGCACTATGGCTGCCAGGCTCATGCTAACTTATTGATGTCGACAACGTCCCAAACAGCCACGTGACACTACACTTCACACCACTCCACTCTATACCATTCTACTCTACTCCACTCCGCTCTACACACTCTACGCCACTGCACACCACTCTACCCCACTCCCTGCCACTCAGTTCCACTCTATGCCACTCCATTCTACACCATTACACTCTATGCCATTCCACGCCACTCCACAACACTGTAAACCACTGCACTCTATGCCACTCAATTCCACTGTATAACACTGTTTGCCATTCCACTCTACTCTACATCACTACATGCTATAGCACTCTTCGCCACTCCACTTTATGCTACTCTGCGCCTCTCCACTCCACATTACGCCACTCCACTATATGTCGGTCTAATCCACTCTCCTGTACATTACTCTACCCTACGCCATGCAACTAACTTTTAGTCATGATGAACAGCAGCCCCACTGCTCTCCAGCAGGGCTAAAAGACAGTGGCAAAGCTCTTGCATAGGTGAGATTGATTGGATTTGCAAATGTTTATTTGTATAGCCAACACATCTTATGCCAAAAAGGAAGGGGTGGTACAACAGGAAACTTTTGTACCACGTCAACTGAATTTACACCAAAGCTTGCACACAGTAGCATTGTGAACCCCCCCCCCCCACACACACACACTCTTTTGCAGCATAAGCGGGGGTGGTGTTGACACTCACAGTTATTTATGAGCCTTTCCTGTCTGCAGCCAAGCAGTCAAAAGCTCTTAAAAATAGGTTAACAGAGGTCCAGCTAGGAAAGTTAATTACAATAAAGAAATAAAGAGGAAAAGAGAGGGAATGAAAGAGAGAGGGCTGGAAGGAAGAGTGAAATGAAGGGCATATGAAAATAAGGAAGAAACTGTGACAAGAAGGAAGGGTTAAAAAGATGAAAACATGGAAGCAAGAGCGAATGAACTGATGGATGTAAGGATGAAACAATATTTGCATGAGTGAGAGAAAGAAAGTGGCTCGAATGATAAAAGTCTGAATGAATGGGTGAATGGATGAATGGTCGCCTGGATGGAGGTTTGGAAGGATGTATTGCTGGATTGATTAAAGGAGAGCGAATTGGTGGATACATGAAGAAGAATGGATGGATGGATGAATGGGTAAAAGGATGTATGGATGCTTGGAAGAGTGAGCAGAAGGATGGGTGGATGGAAAACTAATAATGAAAGGGTGGATGGATGGAATGGTCACAGGATAGATGTAAGTTTGAAAAGATGGCTAGATGGATGTATACATTGAAGGCTTAAAGATGAACGGAAGAGATAAGGGACATCATCTGGTGTCCATTGAGCTTGCTCGCTTCGCTCTCCCAATGGCATTTGAGGTATGGCTCAAAGTGGGGGGGGGGGGGGTATTTTAATTTGCTGGCTACTCTCTTGCTTGCGCATGCCACATTAAAAACAGACAAAAGTCGAACATTTGAAATATAACTGAACTTATCGGAGCCCTGCGTTGGCGATTGGTGCTTTGTGCAGCGAGGCTGCAGGAGGACAGGCGAAGAGGGGTGTGTAATTGGGCAGGCAGCGGGCCTTGTTGGAGCAGTGAATGGTAAGGCGCCTGTGAAAGGCTCCTGCGCATTACCATCACAAACAGCAGAGCTGTCTATTGAAAAACGTTGTTAAGCCTCAGATTGCAGATGGGGGAGGTCCCTTGAAAGGTTAATTCTGAACACGCCAGCCAAGGTCTCGTGCTGTTTCACACCACTGCACTGTGCCGGATAATCTAACAGGGCATGATGCATGAGGGCAAGAGATGACAGAGGAAACTCCTTTGAAAATGCTGCAGAGCGATGAGGAGGGAAGGGAGAAAGAGTCTGAAATCTTTTTCCAAAATGGTCTCTATTTTGTAAACGTTCCTGCTTCTTTCAGTTTAGAGGGAATCCCGCCTCGACCAGTACTAGGAACTTTTTTGTTGCTGTAAAACTTGAACATCTGCCCGTTCTGGGCGCGCAGTGTATGAATGGCCGGCCGTCCTGTGAAAGGGGAGTTGGCGCGCATGCTAAGTGCTACAGTCATCCAGCCAGGCGCCGGCGGCTGTCTTCGCGGCATTAGCAAGCGGTTCGCAGCTGCTGTCCGGGATTGGTGTGCGCCGCTCGCTGAAATATGCTGCTACCGGCCCTCTGGCCATTTACACGAGACTCGGCTAATACTGTTTACTTGCCGCGCCATCTGCAATTCCTACGCCTCCCTTCCGGTCGCTCAAAGAAATCTGCTCAACAGAAGCAATGACTTTCTGATTTTTATTCTCTTCTAGTTATGGAGGCCATATGTATTTTTTTTTTAGGGGGGTTTCAGTTTTATATAGCGCAAACTTGACCCGAAGGTATCAGAGCGCTTTACATGAGCACCAGTTGCGTTACACAAGGAGACATTAATTTTTGTTAGGCACCGGGAGATGAAGTCACCTGCCCAGAATCACAGGATGTTGTGCGCAGTTGCCAAGACTCGAACCCAGGGCCGGACTGGGAACCAAAACCGGCCCCGGCAAAGTGCTCGGCCGGGGCGGGGGGGGTGGGGGGGTTGGGGGTGCCGCCGAGCTCTTTGCCAGGGCCGGTTTTCGGCCGATTTTGTTACAGGGCCGTTTTTGCAGCATAAAGCGGCCCTGTAACAGAAACGGCCCCCAGTGGCCCAAAACCAGCCCCCACCCGTGCGGCGCACCGGGGGATTGCCCGGTGCCCGCTACGGCCAGTCCGGCCCTGCTCGAACCCGGTTCCCCAGACTTGAGGGGGGCTGCCCTAGCCTTAGGCAACAAATTCTGTATTTTGGAAAGTTACATCGGCAGTAGATAGGTTAGAACTAAAAAAGACTAAGGCCTGATTTAGAACTTGCCAGACGGGTGGCGGATATCCCACCCGCTGAAATATAAATCCCATTTATATAAATCCCATTTATATATATCCTATAGGATTTATATTTCGGTGGACGGGACATCTGCCACTATTGTGACAGAATAACACCTCCGCAAGATCTCAAACAGGCCCTAAGATTTTACTCATGTGCAGGGCCACTGGAATTATGTGGCATAGGAGGACCAAATTATACTGCAGATTTGACAAAATTAGAGGCAAGAATAGGCAAATTACACCTAATGTGGTACATTTTGTGATAGTATTACTTCATAATTTTGTAAATTATTCACATGTTAACTCTGTCTGACTAATGGTTTCAGCTCATTAATACCAGTTTAACATCCAAATACAGTAACAAGCAACTGAAAGGTGATCAGCCAACCTTTGCACAGTGCTTTTCGCTGTATGGAAACACAGGTTGCCGCAATTTTAGTAACTTTTGTTCGAGGTACAAACATTTTTTGGGGGAGATTATGCAATTGATGATGGATTATATGGAAAATGCTGCAAATCCATAATCATGCCGAAAACACCACAGCCGCAGAATTTTACATCAGTGGCCCTGTTCATATGCTAATTGCAGTGATGTCTCATACACAAGAGTGAAAATTAAGGAAATATTTTTTGACCTAGAGCCATACCATGAACTGGTGACCTGGCGCAGAACAAAGCTGTGTGTCTGATTTAAAGACATGCGGTATCTGAAGTGAAAACGCTTAACTTTGAAATTCACCGCATTAATGCCTGAGCTGTAGACAGCCTGGCTTGCGAACGAAAACAGGTAACCACTGCTCACTATTTCCGGGTTGTGCAGTCTGCCGCTCTGCCGCTCTTGCACTAAATCTGAGCATTTCTGAGTCACGCCTATGGGCTTTAAACCATGCCACCATATAAACACCATCACTCAGCTCTATCATGCCTCAGTGCACCAATGTAGGACCCAACTGCAGGCCCTCTACTCAATTAACTCACCAGCAGGATTCTTTAGGTTATAGTTTATAATGCCTTATTATCCAAGCTCCCAGGACTCTTCCACATTCACCTCACAACTAAGACCACAAGGAACCACCACAAGGGACCCCCATGTTCTGATTTTCTGAAAGCGACTGCCGACCTTCTCAAAGAATTTGGCAATCTTTTAAACATCACAGCATACCATAACATGTATATCCATACCAATTGTCACTGAAATCTTTCCAATGACAACAGGTTTTAGCACTTTGTCCAGTATGTAAATGTCCAGTATTTGTAAAGCGCAAACAATTACCCGAGGTTGTCAAGGCGCTAGGGGCCATCGGGAAGATTAAGCGAGCTATTGCCCAGAGTCACATAGTGCTGGGCTGATCTGTCGCCGGCGCCGGGGATAGAACCATGAACCCCCGGGTTCTGGAGTCAGCCGCCCTGGCCGCTGTACCACACCTCAATGTGTTCCTCTATAGCTAATCCACATTTCCCATGGTCTTCAATTGTTGTTCGGGCTGGTGATAACATTGTTTCGAATTAAATTGTTTGACTTGGTGCTTACAGTTGAAGTTTGATGTGATTGTGTCAATTTGCCCTCATGTTAGGTCCAAAGATGGTCAACGGTGGTCAAGTAGCAGGTGCAACTGGGAGTCAACCTTTGCCCGCTCAAACAGATATCACAGCATTGTTTGAAACTGGCATACAGCAACCTCAGCTCCATAAAGAGTGATAATAACCAACCACACTGCCTAATAACCCTAGCCAACTCTTTTCCAATATTCAACTTGATTTCCTGCCGTATCGGATTTCTGCTTAATACAAATATTTTAGACATTCATCTGTTGCTCATCGCAGAGGCATGACTTATACTTGGACAGTTCCTAAATCTTTCTTGAGCAAGCAATATATTAAACCTTTCCTAGACACTGGCTATGCAAATTTCTGAAACTAGTATATCAGCAGCATAACAACAAACCTATGTTATTGTTTATTGTTTACTTCAGCTTTCGGCATTAACATTTCGTGCACATAAGTTCATTACTCAAATAAGTATTCATCAGCTAAGCATGAATTCTAAACCCTTACTAGTAGCTGAGGCTATATTGAAGATACAAAAAAAGTATTTTTTTTTCTCGCCAAGAATGCAGAGCAACTATAGAATAAAAACAGCTTTTATAATGTTAGCCCAGGGCTTAATTTGAGCCGGTGGTTTCCGGTGCTCGGCACCGACATCTAATTCTCAGCACCTTCGCTTGTGACAGCTGCCACAAGGTGGTGCTGTCTGGCTAATTTGGAGATGACCACAACAACAGGTAATTATTCATTCAATAAACATTAAAACTCACTATTACCTGCCGCCCAAGCCCTTCTTATAGCTTTGGGGGCCGGAAATAGTCAGAATTGCCATACTTGTATGAGTGTGATGGTTAGTACTTGTGTTGTTACTATCGTTGGCAGCATGGCAGGGGCAATGTGTGGTGAAAGCTGCAGTGGCTTCCTGAGGAGAGCCCTGGCACTTAATATTTTAAAATTAAGCACTGGGTTAGCCTTTGCCTCCACATAAGTAACAAAATACTATGTTTCACTTTTCCACTGGAAATGTATGTGAGACTACCAAGGAGAGAGAGAGACGGCGGCTCCCATTAACTTGATAAAGTTAGAAATAATTAACATATATAATATATATTCAGCTCTTGCCTCCCACATGGAGCATGTGTTTAACATCTGGGGAAACAATGCATTACATTCTGATGGAGCACAATACAGTTTTTGCAAAGCTTAGGGATATTTTTGCTAGGGGACTTTCAAGCTCATTTAAAATGAATACCTTAAAGGGACGGTTTAATAAAAATCATGTAGAGCAGCAAAGACCAAGCTTTTGGACGCAATCAAAAAGGGAGCTGCTCGAGAAATCAGGCAAAGCAGAGCTTCTTATCGGTTTACCCGAAAACAAACTAAAGCAGCATGAGAAAGTACAATCTGGACTGAGCTTCGGCCAGTAACAAAACAAAGAAATTCAGGCATTTAGCCAGCCTAGGTGGGGGGAAACTGGGAAAACCAGCAGATTCCTAGATTTTGCCCTGGGAATGGGCTTCTGATTTTGGAAATCTGTACTCTGGTACCCATGAACAATATAGGGTTGTATGGAAGATAGTTGCATGTTTAACTCCCATTTGTCCCCCATTAGTTTGTTTTTTCTTTGGAGGAAATTGCTCGTACTGTGGTTTCTTTTAACCAAGGGATGGCACCAGGGGTCAATAAGATTCCCGCCAATCTTTTTAAATCAGATAACTCTGTATGGGTTCCCTATATTAACGTAATCTCTAATGGAATTGTGGGGGGAGGCTATTCCTTCATCATGGAAGGGTGCCGAGATTGTACAGATTTTATGAGAAAGGGAATCCCTGCATTCCTTCAAACTACCTCCCTTTTAGTCTTATAGACAACTTAAAAAAGGTTTTTTGCAATTAAGTGTTGGAATGACTTTTAGACTAGTGTGATGAACACCAAATTCTCTCAAACCTGCAGGCAGGCTTCAGATCCAAAACTAGTGCTATTGACCGAGGATTCAGATTTCTTCTGGTTAAGTGGGAAATAGTGGATTTAGGAAAGGAAGATCTTTTGTGTCATTTATTGATCTTTGTGCCGCATTCGATTTGGTCACCAGGAAGAAACTGTGGGAGGATCTCCGAGGGATGGGGATTCCATCAAACCTATTGCACATAGTTATGCTTCTCCATTAGGGAAATTTTGCCAGGGTCTGGTGTGGCACAAACGGGGATTTGACTGAGGCTATTCCAGTTAAACAAGGTGTGCGCTAAGGTTGCATCGTAGCACCCACCAGGGGCACTCCTCCATTAGGGCGGAGGAGCGTCGCCCCACTGCTTTCTTGCAGTGCGAGAAGCAGAAACATAAAATAATAAAACTACCATTTTATGTTTCTGTTTCTCGCACTGCGAGAAAGTAGAAGTGTTTGGTTGGGGGAGGGCGGGTGGGCGGGTCTGCTGGAAAGCAGGGGAGGAGTGGCTAGCCCAATGCTGTGGGCCCTGACTGTTTGGTCGGCCCCAGTCATGCACACTCTCCCTTTTCTCTATGTAGGCTGCATGTAGCCCACATAGAGAAAATGGCCTTCCGATAGGCGCCGGCTGGGCGCCGTCCCCACCAATCACAACGCTGCCATTGCAGCGTTGTGATTGCCTTAGGGGAAGGGAGGGGAGGGAGGGGAGGGAGACTGCTTGCTTCCTGTTTCTAACCGCGGGACCCGGCCAGGACCTGCGACAGCGTGGGACCCAGGAAGGTAAGTTATTCCTTTTTTAAAATTTAAGTCCCCAACCCACGCGCGCCCCCCCCACCTGTCCCCCCCCACCCGCGGGTCATGCCAGCCACGACTGGCACCCACAACTTTTCTTTTATACATTACCAACTGTGTTAGATACCTGTTGAACCGTGTCAGTGATTACCCCATCCTGGCTGGAATTAAAATCCGGAAGCTTTTCTTCACTGATGATACCCTTCTGTTGGCCAAAATTATCAGGGGTTTACAGAACAATATACATTTGAATTTGGAATAATTAACATAAGTTTCATTAAAAATAACGGACTTTATGATTTTGATATTTTGCATTGAGGGCATTCCATGCCCCAAAAATAGTTGTGGGTGGAAGATCCAATATAAGTTTTGAAGGGGAGGAGGAAGAGGAAAAAACACTTCACAATTTTTTCTTTTCCTACAAACTTATCTTTAAATTCCGAAGTGATAGAAGACAGGTAGGCATTTTTTCCAGCTGCGCAGTCAACAAATTAAGCGCTCTCGAAAAGGTCTTAAAATGCCCAAAGAGTGAATGCCTTTTCGAGGGACTCAGAAAATCTATAGCTCCATAATTTCAGTTCAGGATGCTATTTAGTAACAGTACTCATCCTCAGTACGTAACAGTTCTAGTCACCAAAAAAGAGGAGGTACCTTATTGCAAGATAGGGACAGGGTAAGTAGAGTTCAAAAACCAAGGGTGTCCCTATTAAAAGGCACAGCTCTACCAAGATTGTATCGCGAACCACATTGGAAATAAACTCATCAACAATATCAAGAATAATACAAAAAGGATAATACAAAAAAGATTATTATTGTAAGGTACGTCAGTTAAACACAAAAAACCAATAAAAAATCAAATGATGTCATTAAAATGTATTCTATTCATTATTACAATCAGTAGTTAAAAACAATTTTTATACATGAAAACATTTCATCATAATATTTTAGAAAACCTTGTTTTTCAATACTGATTGTTATAATGAATAGAATAAATTTTAATGACATCATTTGATTTTTTATTGTTTTTTTGTGTTTAACTGACGTACCTTACAATAATAATATTTTTTGTATTATCCTTTTTGTATTATTCTTGATATTGTTGTTGAGTTTATTTCTAATGTGGTTCGTGATACAATCTTGGCGTAACAGTTCTAGACCACCTTTGACAATTGTATTTCCTACATCCTCTATGAAGTCAACTTTTATAGGTATCAATTGATATTACGTAAATGGTTTTATTCTTTTTCCACCAGCTAACTTATTTGAAGCGTCTTATAATAATAATTAAAAACTGAATGTCGTGATAGGCCTCAAAACTCAAATAAACTGCATCGAATAATGGACATTCTTGAATCCTTATTGTTGATAATGGAATATTGAGTGCAAGCGCTTTTTTACATCTCATTTTTCTCTGGAAGGTATCTTGAACTAAAAATAATTTAAACAACAGGCACTGATACAATAGGCGATGACACTACTGTGCCTGGACAAACTTGTTCTGGCTGATTCACTGGTAAGAAGGAAACCCTTAGTGTATCTGACTGGCTCAACAGCACTCGCCTGTTGAGCTGATGAAATGCAATTACTCTGCTCCTGCTTAATCAATAAAAGTGCACGGAGTGATAAAGTTGCTAAGGGGCCAAATATGTGCAAGTTGTTAAAGCTGGGTATTTAGAAGTCTATGCTGCAGGTGATGGTACACTTACAATCTAAATGTAAATTACGGTTCATGGCTTTCAGGGGTATTTGGATATTACTACTGGCAGTATTACAATAGCTTTACAGAAGGAGGAAATGCTGGCTGGCTGTACATTCCACATCACCGGGGCACTGCTGGGAATAATATTACGATTAGCCAAATATGTATTTCCACCCACAATTCTCAACAACAACAAAAATGCTTCTAAAGTTTGATTTACTCCCTGCCTTTCTGAAAATCCGCTGTTGTATGCTCTTAAAAAGAGGTTATCACAGGCTGCCAGGGAGCTACTGAAGGAGAACCCAGTAACTCCTTCTCCTAGGGCTTTTAGATCGAAAGTTCTGAACAGTGTGGCCTACAAAATGGCCAATGTCATTACAGCTGCTGTATTTCATGGTAGTACAAAAGGGGGTGGTGATGGACGGAGCATCAGAACCAATCAAACGCTCACACCCAGTCAACAGATCTGGGTTTGAGCCATCACCGTTCTTTAGCCCACTCTGCCACCCCAGTTCAGACATGGCCATATGCAAATCAGTCTGACCCTGTGCCTCATGGGAACAGTAAAGCCCGAACTGCCAAGCCATGCCCTCCCCGGACCGGAAACAATCTTCCAAGGACCGGTTTCTGGCATTTCAGCCGTCTTCAGCCAGGCTTGCTTGAATCCAGTGGCAAAGTGAGCAAGGGACTCACGTCTGAGCATACCCTGCCAACTTATGGCGAACAAAGCGGTACAAAAGGGGGTGGTGATGGACGGAGCATCAGAACCAATCAAACGCTCACACCCAGTCAACAGATCTGGGTTTGATCCATCACCGTTCTTTAGCCCACTCTGCCACCCCAGTTCAGACATGGCCATATGCAAATCAGTCTGACCCTGTGCCTCATGGGAACAGTAAAGCCCGAACTGCCAAGCCATACCCTCCCCGGACCGGAAACAAGCTTCCTAGGACCGGTTTCTGGCATTTCAGCCGTCTTCAGCCAGGCTTGCTTGAATCCAGTGGCAAAGTGAGCAAGGGACTCATGTCTGAGCATACCCTGCCAACTAATGGCGAACAAAGTGGTACAAAAGGGGGTGGTGATGGACGGAGCATCAGAACCAATCAAACGCTCACACCCAGTCAACAGATCTGGGTTTGATCCATCACCGTTCTTTAGCCCACTCTGCCACCCCAGTTCAGACATGGCCATATGCAAATCAGTCTGACCCTGTGCCTCATGGGAATAGTAAAGCCCGAACTGCCAAGCCATGCCCTCCCCGGACCGGAAACAAGCTTCCTAGGACCGGCTTCTGGCATTTCAGCCGTCTTCAGCCAGGCTTGCTTGAATCCAGTGGCAAAGTGAGCAAGGGACTCACGTCTGAGCATACCCTGCCAACTTATGGAGAACAAAGCGGTACAAAAGGGGGTGGTGATGGACGGAGCATCAGAACCAATCAAACGCTCACACCCAGTCAACAGATCTGGGTTTGATCCATCACCGTTCTTTAGCCCACTCTGCCACCCCAGTTCAGACATGGCCATATGCAAATCAGTCTGACCCTGTGCCTCATGGGAACAGTAAAGCCCGAACTGCCAAGCCATTCCCTCCCCGGACCGGAAACAAGCTTCCTAGGACCGGTTTCTGGCATTTCAGCCGTCTTCAGCCAGGCTTGCTTGAATCCAGTGGCAAAGTGAGCAAGGGACTCACGTCTGAGCATACCCTGCCAACTTATGGCGAACAAAGCAGTACAAAAGGGGGTGGTGATGGACGGAGCATCAGAACCAATCAAACACTCACACCCAGTCAACAGATCTGGGTTTGATCCATCACCGTTCTTTAGCCCACTCTGCCACCCCAGTTCAGACATGGCCATATGCAAATCAGTCTGACTCTGTGCCTCATGGGAACAGTAAAGCCGAGTGAGGTGTCAGCTGACGGGTGCTAGAAGGCAGTCTGTGACTACTGAGTCACTCCTCTAGCTACCTCTGTCATGCTGGGAGTTCTCACAGTGCACATGTGGTATTTCCAACATGGTTGGGTGATACTAAACTTCCTTTCTCCTCTTTTGAGCAGCCAGTGGGAACACAAGTCAGTGCTCTTGACACGGGCCAAACCTAATTCTGGGGCCTCACAAGTTGGTTTTTATTTGTGGACACCAGAGGTTGCTCCTTTACCATAGAGATGCTCCCCTCCCTCCATGACGATCCTGCGCCGAATTCCTGTGGGATTCTAGTCGCGACAGCAGTGTAGCCTTTGCTATTCCTTATACTTTTGCCCCAGAGGAAGCATGGAGCATGATGAGCGTAGAAAATGGGTATGTAATTAAGGGCTCTACCCTTCTATAAGGGCAGTGCATTGCGGTGACCTTGACGTCTGCTGACGCAGGTCAGTACTTGGTTATTGCTGCAAGGGAATACATTGGGTCAAAAGGCACCGCAGGGACCGGCCCAGGCTGCAAACCTTAAAAGATCTCAGGGTGTTGGTCCCACCTTTGGTTTGAGTCTATCACTCTCCATATCTGCTAGGTCTCCTAGTGCCACAGTGTCCCCCATACAGGCAGTCAGTAGCGAATACATGGAGGAGGAATCCGCCTCATTCCAAAAGCTGGATGATGAGTTCTGTGAAGCTGTGAACGCCTCGATCCAGCATGTGCTGGCCTCAGCCCGTAGCGGACCTTCGAACAGAAGATTGATCAATTGGCGCAAGTGCACCAGGCACCCACCGGTCCCCAGGGGATAGCCCGCTCACACACTTGGCCCCCAAGTGATCATATGACCAAGAGGTTGACAAAAACGCCTTTGAACGCCTTATGCAAGCTTTCCTTACCTCTAACTTAGTTTGGGAATGTAGACTCTGTCCCTTCCCCCTGGAGGCACCTGACACCTTTAGGGACAACGATGTTTCACAGGGTTGGTTGGATGTGGAGACTGGTCCCAATATGCCATGGCATTTGTCGGCAGATGAAGGCCCTTGATTCAGGGCAAGTTTGGGATCCCAGCAAGATGCCTTGGTAGCAGACATGCTGGCCCTGGATGACTTAATGCATCCTAGATCTGCAATGTGGTTCCTGAATGACAAAGTGGCCTCCTATGTGGTGGTATGCCTCCGCAAGCCTCTTGAAAAAGATGTAAGGGCCCAATTATGGGTTGAATGTCCACACCCCTTGCTTGAGGGGAAGGTCGCTATGCCTCCCGAAATCGATGCCTGTTTGACCATATTTTTGGCCAAGGTCATGGGAGATCCCAAGAAGGGCTTTGACTGTTCCTGGCTTTGGTGTCGGGCAATATGCTATATGTCACAGGATCCCTGACCAAGATATTGGATATTGCGGAGGATCTCAGGAAGTCCTGTCTGGCTGGGCACAGCATGCAGTGATTTTTTGGGGCAATGCAACAGCACCTTATCGGCGGAATGATGCCATTTGCTCCTTATCAAAGACAACCCCAACTTGTGCGACTTCGCAACTTCGGAAGCAAAGCCCACAGCTCAGGGCAGTCTGTTTTGCGAACCATTTATTAATGAATTAGGCAGGTTTGTCAATACCTTTAACTCATTTGACAAGGCAAAGACCTACATAAAAAAGATTTTCTCTGCTAAGGTTTTCAGGGAGACAGACGTGGCAGGGGAAGCTGGTCCGGCCACTTCCTTAACACTGCTCCCCAGAGAGGCCAAGGCTCCAGCTCGGGTCAAGATTAGGATCCAGCCAGGTACGGAGGCTTCTACTCTTCCAGGCTCTTCCAGCGTAATCGTGGTGCCTGAAGATCTTCCCAAGATGAGAACTCTCCTTTCTACCCAACTAAGAAAGAGAGGGCATTTGGCTAAGTTCCTAGACAACTGGAAGGCCTTGAAGGACGATGTTTGAACACTGCAGATGGTGCAAGGATTCCAGATAGAGTTCATGGGTTTCCCCCGTGCAAGCTTTCCGACCATATCCCCAACACTTTTTCGAAGAGGGTTCAGTACTCATAGAGCAAGAAATAAGGGACTTCTTGTAAAAAGGGGCAATTGATCCCACAGTCTTACATTCAAACAGGTTTTCAGCAACCTTTTCATGATGTAAAAACAGGACACTGTACATTGCCAGGGTATAAATCTCTGAGAGTACGACCATTTTAAGATGTAGGGCATTCATCTGCTGCCCAATCTCCTCCGACTTGGGGACTGATTAGTGAAATTGGACCTCAAGGATGCGTACCTGTTGGTCTCGATCTTTACCCCAGATTGTATATTCTAGTAATTCGTGTGGGGCCACCAGGTATTCGAATTCCAGACGTTACCATTCGGCATATCCTCTGCACCATGGTGCTTTACCAAAGTACTCCAACCGTCAGTGGAACTTCTTCACAGCTGAGGCTTGCGGATGATTGTCTATCTAAACGATATCCTCATGATGCACCAGTGTCCCCGAATGTTGGCAACTCAACTCTAGACAATGGCGGACCTACTGAAATAGCTGGGTTTCATGATAAACAAGACAAAATCCTTGCAGGTCCCAGTGCAGTGGACGATGTTTCTGGGATACATCATACATTGCGAGGAATCTACCCTCAGTCTGCCCCCCAAGAAGATGGCGAAGATCAGACACAAACTCTGGAAAACCCTGTCTCCTCAGTCCATGTCCCTCTGGCAGTTGGCTAGTCTAGTAGGTCATCTAGCGCAATCTATTCAGGCAATCTTTCCGGGCCCCCTTCGCTACTGGGCCCTTCAGTGGTTGAACACATTCCTCTTACACAGAGGCCTGAAGTACTTTGAGTCGCTACCATTGTTAGAGGAAGCTCGAGAGGAGACAAAATGGTGGTTCGCCCATATGGAAGCGTGAAACGGACGGGTGATTTTCGGATCCAGTCCAGACATTGTAATAGAATCCGATGCCAGCAAGACAGGTTGGAGGGCATGCTGCAGAGATGTATCCACAAGCGGATGTGATCTACTGAAGAACAGAATATGCACATAAACTACCTGGAATTGCTCGGGGGGTCATGTGCCATCTGCTATTGGACGATGGAGAAGGTGAGTTGCTGTGTGTTGCTGAAAATGGACAACATTTCGTCAGTCCACTGTATCAACCTCCTGGGAGGTCTCAGATCCAAGACGCTGGTGAAACTGGCAAAGGAATTCTGGTAGTATTGCCTATATCACCAGATTTCAGTGACAGTGAAATATCTCCCAGGCACTTCCAACGAGGTAGCTGACTGGCACTTCAGACATCACTGGGATCTCAGTGCATGGAGGCCTCATCCGGAGGTGATTCGGGTGGTGGACAACATTTGGGTTCTATTCTCTGTGGACCTGTTCACCACCCAATTGAATCATCAGGTGGACAATTCTTCAGTTGGAGACCGGATCCCCAAGCAGCTGGGATGGATGCCTTCCTCTAGGACTGGGTTGTGGAGAAGGAGTATGTGTTTCCTCCATTTCTATATGCTCAAGAGATTGTCAACTCAGGTTCAGAGGCATAAGGCAGATCTGGTGGTGATCACACCCTTCTGGAGGTCTCAAGTATAGTTTCCAGTGATTATGGAACTTTCTTGGGATTCTCCAATCCATCTACCCGACAGGTAGGATCTCAGCCAGGACGATCTGAGGAATCCCCACCATATTATCTTGGATGGATCGTTCAATCTCATGACGTAGTGGATTACAGTATTTGACGATGGTCCGAAGCCTTTCGAAAGAAGCTGAGCACCTCCTTTCAAAGGTATGGGGGCAAAACTACTAAAAGGTGTCGCTCCGCTTGGGGTCGATGACTTCAGTGGTGTGTTCAAAGCGATATGGATCCCATGGTATCTAAAGTCATTCATAATATGAACTTCTTGCCATCTATGCTCTAGCAAGGGCTGGCCTATAGGTCAGAAGACACCTTTCGCTCTGCCATTTCATCAGGATATTCTCCGGTGGAGGGTTGACTGGTGAGGGAACATCCCCTAGTCAGTAAATTGAAGAGAGGTATCAGAATGTCAGTTCCTCCAGAACCTAGGTATTCTACGCTTTGGGACATGAATAAAGTACTTAATGTTTTTCTTTCATGGCTACGAAAAAGATACCTTTTGAGGAAACAACTATTGGGTAAGCTGGCCATGTTACTATATTTCATTTCCTGCAGATAGGTATCTGATGTGAGGGCTCTGGATATCACAGGTAGGGTATTTACCCCAGAAGGGGTTACTTTCTACATTTCAATAAGAACTTAGGGGCCCATTATGATGCCGGAAGGACCGCCACTGCAGGGCCGGCGGTGAGGTCCACCGGCCCTGCGGACCGCGATTCTCCCATTGCCATATTACGATGGCGGTGGGATTCAGACAGCGACCGCGGCGGAGGCAAAGCTCGTCGGCCATGGAACCGCCCAAGGCAATCATTACGACTGCCCGGCGGAGCTGTCTGCATCCACAAAATGGTGGCGGTGCCTAGCAAGTACCGTCCTTCAAATTATGATGCGGTCTCCAGCCAGCCTTCCGGCATGGGTGCAACCGCCGTTGAAAGGTAGTTGTAGTTTGGTTTTGGGGGCCCGTTGCGGAACCCCCTTGTGGTGGGGGGCGGTGAGGGTGCACTGGGGGGGGTACCCATGGTACCCCCCAACATTTCACTGCACCAAGAGGCAGGCAAAGTGTAGTGCCTGCCACGTAGTGCAGTGAAATACACAACATGCTCTTTTTGGCATCGTAGCGGTGCTGCTGTCAGCAGCCACTGCCGCAATGTTAACGATGCAGAACAAGACTGCCGCTATGGCGGTCTCATCATAATAGGGTATGTGGGACCGCGGCATGCATGGCGGATGGTCGCGGTTCACGCCACCGTGACGGATGGAGCCAGTCGGTCCGCTATTGTAATGAGCCCCTTAGTGTAATACCTGAGTGGTGTATTTTCCAGCATTTAAATGAAAAACAAAAGTTGTGCGTGGTTGCTTCTCTCAAGGCTTATGAAGATCTCACAAAGGAGGTTCGTCCGGTGGGGGAACGCCAACTACTCATTTCACTATGTAAGCCTTATGTGCAGGGTCACCCCCCATGATCACACCATGGGTACGACACGTCATGCAAGAGGCTGGTATTGATATGTGGCGCACAATCTGCGATAGGTGCCATGGCTTCCAAGGCCTTCTCTACAGGGACTAAATTGGAGGATATCTTGCATGCAGCTGACTGGTTGTCTGAATCTACATTCAGGATGGTCTATTTCACTCACATACCTGGCATGGCCAGTATGGTAATCAATAAGCTTTGAACCAGTATAATCCTCGCCTCCGGTCCTGACATAGAATCTAAAATTTCCTAGCCTTAGTAACGGAAAGGTTCAATTCTATTAAGGACACAGAGTCAAGGAATATCCCCAAATGAATCAGCTTACTTCCTCCCACCCTAAGATGATGATAAACAGGATGATTAAGAATTACGGAAGGTATAAGTATAAAACGTTACTGTTTTTCTCATGCGTGTTATAGTATTGTGTTGTTGCTATTTATTGTGGCATTTGCTTTGGGATTTCTGGTCTTTGTACGGAAAAGTTATGGGCTTATGTTTCTTTATTCAGGAAATGAGGGATCCAAACAAGATTGATTTTCTTCGATCTGGAGGCTTTAATCACACGATGAAGGAGGGAGCATGAACTTGGAGGATGAACTTAATTGTGGAGTCCTGTTATTTATTGGTTGTTATATACTACTCCTTACCTTAGGTTTCCCTGAACAGAAGCTTTTTTCTGTTATTGTGAAGGCTACCGTAATAAAGTGAAGGAAGGATAAATGCATAATCCTCACCTCCGTGTCCTTAATAGAATTGAAACTTTCTGATACCAAAGCTTGGAAATTGTACATTCGTAGGCGGGAAACACTGGGCTACAGATAAAACTGGTGGTGTCACATGCATAGGGCAATTATATAATTGCAAAGAGTGTATGTGCATGCGTATGTATGTGTGTGAGTGGGTGTGCATATTTAATATACAGTGAGAGTTGAAGAGTGTTTTGTTGCTAAGAACATTGGTGCCGTTTGACAAACCCTCACCAAACTTTCAACACAAAAAAGGTTCATCCACCACCGCTCCTTCCTCAGAAGTTTCAAGGTGATCTTTCAAGAAGGAGCCAAAGAAAAGTGGGTGGAGGGGGTTCTAAAATGTTGATTTCCCATATTAATTCCCATACGAAATGTCTGTCACAGCTACAGCTCAACAGAATTACAACAAATATGGAAACAAGTTAGAACTTTACTAAGAAAGCATGCTTTTCATTATTTGGTGTAAATCAGTTCAGCCCTTTTTGAGAAACTAGCATTTAAAGAGGTGCTTGGGTGTGTGCTTGAAAGGATTAAAAAGTAGGCATATCTGGATGACTGGTGCCCCGATATGCGCAGCTATAGACAATAAGCCGCGGGTGTTGGCCACATGCAGCAAGGCTGGAGGGAGCAGTGTGGGTTGTCCCCACCAAAGTAGTGTGTTGCAGGGCCTGGCCAGGGGACATGTCCTGCCTCAAGCACCCTGCTGCCATAGCAAAGGTCATGCACAGTGGTGGGTTGGCTGCCTTCAGGGGGATGGTTGGGTGCACGGCCTGGCTGCATGTCCTGCGGCCAAACCACTGCGGCTCTGTGCCCAACCTCCTGCTGCACCCAGACCTAGGCCATTTGCTGTGGGAGTTGGCTGTTCAGAGGCGGATGACTGCTGAGTCTTGACTCTGGCCTGGCCCTGCAAGGCACCCTCTTGTGCGCACAGCCAAGGATAAAGAGCAGCAGAGGTTTAGTCGCCCGCAGTGGGTTGGGCGCAGAGCTCCATCGAAGGATAGGCTCTATGCCCAACCTCTCACTGTGCGCGGCTGAAGGTCGAGGCCAGGCCCTGAAGCCAACTCCAGGGAGGGTTGGTCACCTGGGGAAGGGGGGTGCAGAAGCCTGCCCCTGAAGTTAAACCCTATGCAGTTCTACAGGAGGTTGGCCACCCACAAGGAGGTAATCACAGAACCCCATGCCAAGGCTCTACCCTGCTTCCAACCCCCACCGTGCATGGCAAACAGTCACCGGCAGTGGTGGAGTTGGCTTATAATGATTAATCACTGTAAAAAACAATGGTTAAAGTCAGATTAAAACATCTTAAGAAAGCATGTAGTCTCATGTATTGATTCAAACAATGCTTTGCAGTTAAAGGTTGATGGACAATTAGTGTGTGACAAGCTTTAGTGACCATTTTTTTGGCACATTCTACTATTGCAGAGGTGGAGCTCTTGAGGGGTTAGGAGGGGGGTAGAAAAAAGAGAGCTGGTACATGGGCTTGATGTGGTCCCCTTTAGCACAGTGATGGCTCCTACACGAAGGCAGAGGAGCGTTGCCCCACTGCTCTTGGAGCACTGGTGTAACAAAAGTCGAGGGGGCTTCCCTGCAAGGGACGTGGAGGGGCCCCCTCCGGGCTCAATCAAGAGCTCTGCAGCCCGAGTGCTGTGCTGAAGGGGCCCCCTGGAGCTTGGGAGCCCCCCGCACCGTGGGGGCTGCATGGGCCTGTGTTACCCCCCTGTCTCGGAGCAGTGTAAAAGCAAAAATAAAAAGATAATAACCAAAGGGATTTCTGATGTAATAATTTTATTTTTAATACCGGCCAGGTTGGCTGGGCGGGGCTGAGCTCCTGTGATGTCTGGGAGGAGGAGGTGTTGCTGCATTCCAAAGTAAGCATGACCATTTGGCCTGCCCTCTGGATCCAGCCAAACAGTCATGTGCACTTTGCATGTTCCCCACAAGGTTGCATTCCACAGCCTGGTGGGGAACATGACCGACCTCCCATTCCCCGTCTGAGTGCCGAGCCACGGTGCTCAGACCAATCACAATGCTGCATTGCAGCGTTGTGATTGGCTTGGGGGAGGGAGTCTGTGCACTTCCTGGTTCAGGCCACAGAGAGACGACGAGGGACGGCGGAGGCGAGGAATTAATTGTTTTTTAAAAATGTTGTACCCCTGCCGCCCCTCCACTCTCGTTCCCTGCCAGGTGCTACTGCTTTAGCGACGCCATAGGATAGTGCTCTGAGCACCTGCAATGTCCAGGAAGACAGGTCTAAAGAAGGAAAAAATGTGCACAAGTACAATTGTCTGAGCAAGAAAGTGGTTTTGTGGTACTAATGGTGTCCACTATGTTTATTGGAGCCAAGTCTAAAAGTCCACTCATCAAAGTAAGTGACTTTATGATGCTAGAGGTGTCGGCATTGATACAATGGAGCCATAGAATTTAGATATTCCTCCACAATCATGCCTGTAGCCACCAGTGACTATTAAGGTAGATGGCTGGGCTTTACAAAGCCTTGAGCATGTATGGTAGGTTAGTGATGCTGAGCATTAATATGGTCACCACCACAAAGTGCCAAATGCACACGCTCACAACACAATCACTATTTGGTGAAACTCATCCACGACATGCCTTAGAAATAGGAAGCGTTTCGCACGGTCTATACATTGCAACGTGGAAGCCAGCCTTTTTTCTTTGCAAGTCCCTGTTTTCCCTTCCTGGATGCACTGCTGCACCTTCATGCATCGGAGCTTCTAGTGGAAGAAGAATGGATGTTTGGAAAGGTATTGAAGGTACTTTGTTTACTTGGAGTCAGCTCAGAGGCTTATTTAATGGTGGTTGCTCGTCAACCTGATCAATATTCCAAAGCCTCACTGCAGCTTGCTGACTTTGCAGCTGCAATTCTGTGGGCAGCCATGGATGCTTTTTCTTAGGACTGGCCTAGAGACAGCTTTAGCAGTCTCACCAGCCTCAGGCTTCCCAAAAAATCCATAATTAAAATATATACATACATAGAGGGGCTTTGGGCCAGCCGTCTTCAACCACGAGTCTGTTCAACTGTTATTCACACTTTGCTTCCACACATTACAGCACAGACCAGGGGAGAGCAGGCCATCCATTTCATCCATTAGCTGCCTCGTCAAACAAGGGACAACACTGCCTGATCACACGTGCGTAAACACTGAAAGTCAGTGAGGACTGGTGTGCTTGGGCAGCAAGGCCACCCCTATATTTTAGTTCTATAAGTGTGTTTGCCAACCTTATTTGCATATAATTTTGTTGCATAGATCATATATTTGAAAAAATTGCATGCTTGCCAAGGGCAGAGCTACTGGCTTTGCCAATGTTTGTTTTTGTTTTCTTGTGACTTGGTTCAGACCAAGATAATAATGTGGAACAGTCCTGGGAGAACTTGCAAACTCACATATCCATAATGCTAAGAAACAATGGGGCAGATGTACAAGCCCCTTGCACAGCCGGTGGGTGCATCACGTTGCATGATGAACCGGTGGCGCAGCCTGCTGAGTGATATTTACAAACACAGGTAAAGTCACCCTGCATGACTTAACCTGTGCTTGTAAATATCGCCCCTGTTCACGCAACACTTTGCGTGTTAGGGGCGTGACATGGGTGTTGCTGTGGGTGTTCCCACACAACACCCATGTCCACTGATGCATTTCCAGATTTACAAGAAATCGTAAATCTGGAAATGCGTCAGAAGGCTACACCACCCTAGGGGTAGCGTAGCGAGGTGCAACGAGGAGAAATGTTTTCATTTCTCCTTGTTTGTTTCCTCTTTCAATGCGTGCTGCATTCTACAGCACACATTGGAAGAGGAAATCACCTCAATTGATTGTTTTTGTGCAGGAAGTTGCCCCTTCCTGCACAAAAACAATCTCCCCATGACACAGGCATCCTTGCACCATGGTGCAAGGGTGCCTGCGCAGGCGCATGGCAGCAGTTTGTGTGCCAGCGCAGGGGGAAGCACAGAGATGCAACATATTGTTGAAAATATGTCGCATCCCTGTGCTTTGAAACTAACGCGGTGCGGCGCAGCAAAATGACTTGCTGCACTGCGCTATGTTAGTTTCTTGTAGATCTGCTCCGATATGTCTGAAGTGATAATCTTTCATAAGGGCTTCCTGTAATAACATGTATTTATTGAATGAATATAAAGAACAGAATATACCTAACGGCCCATAGAGGACAGGCTGTTATGTAGAAGCAGTATCGATATAAAAGCCTGTAAACAGGGGGCATGGAGAAATCAGTTTAAATCAGAGCGACTGATGAAGGGAAAAGATGCAACTCTTCCAGTTTCGGTTAGAAGGTAAGATTATAACCAATCTATTCATGCAAACATTATCTTGGGTACAGAAAACCAGAACCACTGAGTTTTTATATGGTCTTGTCGACTGTTATACTCGAGATGCTGCTCTCTGGGGTAAAGGGGCACAAATATATTGCTTTGGCTCATACACTGTCATTTTCCAGCAAGTTTCAGAACTCTGAAGTAAGTGAAATGAGATATGTAGTGCTTTAATTATTTATCATTGAGTTTTATATAGCGCTAGCTAGACCTGAGGGTATCAGAGCGCTTTATATTTTATGTGAATACATTTACAAAAGGTAGATGAGGGGATTGATAAGAGTCAAATTTAGAGAGCAATACAGCATTAAGTGTTTAAAAAGTCACAGCAGAATAACACAAAGACGCACTGAGGAATGGCTTTGTGTACAGAATAGGAAACTGAGGGGCATATCAGCAACAACCGGCGATAATTATCGCTAAGCGCACTTAGCGCTAGGATAATTATCGCCGGCTAGCGTGGATTTTTATCGCTGAGATAGCGTGCTATTAGCAACGCTTATCTCAAAAGCGATAAAAATCCTAGCGCTAACTGCCTAATGTGAGATTATCGCTGGAAAACTAGCGATAATCCCACGAAGTTTGTCGATAGCTTGCTGATAGGGCCTCACATACTTAGCCATGATATCCACCTTCCATAGGATATCATGGCTAAATCAGTTTCAAAGAAGGCGTAAGGAAAGTAGCGATAACAGAGGTCATCGCTACTTTTCTTGTCGCTATGCTGCTTTGCGTGAGGCTTGATAATAGGAAAAATGTCACTTAGCGACATTTCTCCCGTTATCATGGGGAGGAACGCCCACTTTGCATCTCATTAGAGATGCAAAGATGGGCGTTCGGAATTCAGGCGCTAAGGCAAGTTTCACGCGATAGCGTGACCTTGCTGATATAGCGATAACATTATCGCCGCTTTTCATCCGAAAACGGCCGCAAAAGTGGCGATAATTTTTTATTGCCACCTTGTAGATATGCCCCCCGAGAGATTATGAACTCCCAAATAAAAATGTATGCATCTATAGTGGCTCAGCAGCACTTGAGAAATTTTATGTTCTGCTAGGAAACTTTTATAGAATTCAATGCTGCAAAATGATGCTTAGTTTGTAAAAGATTATGTGGCCGGTTCAAAGTTTTGACCAGACGCTTTATCGACGGTTAGGGTGCCAAATATCAAGGCAGTGTAGACTGGACTCCACTTCATGCCTCTTTAATCCACCACCAGGCACTCTTTGACTCATTCTCTAATTATTGCAGGTTCTTTGTATCCCTGCTTTCTTCTTTGTCACTGTTTTTCTTCTTTCTCTTCATCATTCTTTTTTTTAAAAAGTGCTTTTCTTTCTCTTGCTCAGTCTGGTGAGGAAAAATAAGTGCATGTCTTCAGAAATGAGTGCCGATGGTCCTCACTTGCAATCACCGGCTCAAATTAAGCACTGTACACATTACTCCCAGATAAATTCTCTTAAAGTCTGTCAACATCGATTTCGCCATTGCCGATTTTAGGAATAAGATTGCTAAATTTGGGTAATCAATATAAAATACATTTTTGCTATCGAGATGCACACCATTCTCCAGAGGGTAAGAAGCTCTTGACGTTATAAAAGGACGTCGGCAAATCTGGCCAGATAACATGCACAGAGCTGTCTTAAAACATCTGCAAACTGAACAATTGCCATGGGCCCCCACCTTCCAACGGCCCACCTGGTGAAGTGACTGGGAGCCCAATGACTTCTATGAATAATTAAGACCCAGTTTGATTAACAACCACTGAGAAAAGTGTTGCAGTATGCTGATTTCCAAATTCAACCGCATTCACACTTTCAAAGCATAGTTTAAAAATGCTTCGCAACTATCAACTGACACCCCTTCTAGCTCATTTAAATAAAAGTTCATATAAAATATTGTGCAATCCTTTAACGGTGTGTTACTTCGGCTGGTGTGGAGAAGAAATACATTTAGTCTGTCATCGGAGCAGAGGCTCAGCTCCGGGGCAAAGATTTTTGTAGCCAAAGGCAAAACAGCGGATCGCCGTTTGGGCACTCCCCGTCCCCTAGACACAAGCCAATTTGTTTCTAACTGGCAATCTATAGTGGCTGCTTCAGGATTCACCAAACGGCTGCTGTCTACACTGGCTTTATTGTAATGGCATTTTTTTTGCATTTATATAGCGCTTACTTTTCTTGACAAGGCGTTGAAGCGCTTTACAAGTAGCACTCTACTTTGGAACCTCAAGTGGTAGCACCAACCCTTCCCAAACAGAAGCTTGACAAAGACAGCCAAGGGCGATTGATGCTGTCTAGACAACAATAGAAATGAATTTGCAGACTTGGAAAAAACCAAGGGGCCTATTAGTAAGAAGTTGCGATATTTATCGCAAAACGCGCTTAACGCGTTCATTTTTATCGCTGCCTATCGCTGGACATTTTAGCGGGGAAAACATGCTATTAGCAACGTTTTTCTCCATTGTGCTAAAATATCCAGCGATAGCGGCGAAATGCGTGAATATCGCTGGAAATCCAGCGATATTCACGCATTAACGCCAATGGGGACTTAACCTGAAGATCCACCTCCCATTGGATAAACAGGTAAGTCATGTTTTTAGCAGACGTTAGAATGTAGCGATAATCGCGCTTAGTGCGATTTTTTTATCGCTTCGCCTGCCTTGCTAATAGGCGATAGCTGTGTTAGCGACTGCTTTCAGTCGCTAACAGTTTGGGTACGCCCACTTTGCATGTCATTAGCGATAAATATTGCTGACATGCAAAGCGGGCCCCAAACCGGTCGCTATCGCCTAAAAGCTGTCGCTAACTGCTGTTAGCGACAGCTTGCTGATGGAGCGATAGAAATATCGGCACTTTAGCCGCTAAAGCGGCGATATGGCCCTTGCTAATATGCCCCTAATTTCGCCGAATGAAAGCCCGATATTCGGTGAGAATCAAGAAAATATAAAGTGCCCTCATTTATTCTATACAGCAGTGTAAATTAAACAAGCACTAATGCTGCAACGAAGGTCCTCGGGACAGATTGATTAAGCCCTCTAAGCTTTCAGTACCGGCAGACGACGCACAAAAACTCGGGGGTGTTGTTAAGGATTGTCAGATAACAAATTATAATTTCATGCTCGAGCTGGCTGATACAATACGCAGTCTTCTGGGTCTTTGAATGTGCAAAATGGAATATGCCACTGCGATAATGTGAAACAACAAAACATTACAAAACACAACATCGGATCCCGGCTCGGGAAAGCTAATTATATGTAAGCAGAAAGGGATTCGCTGTGAAGCTGTCTTCGCCTCTTGTGGCGTAATTCGGCTTGATTTTTGGTTAAATTGCCGCGCGATAATTGAAAATAAATATACTGATTTCTGCTTCAGCTCAGCCTAGCGTCTAACAAGATGGGGAATCTGCCGGGGCGAGCTCGTGATGCACGACCAAGCATGGAACTAACTGCAGGATCAATCATATTGTACACATCTGAAGTCAGGTTTCTTTGGCCCTTTCTGTTCTGCAGGACACGATTTTTTGTCGGTTCATCCTGCTGACTAGGTGCGATTCCGCAAACTGGGAGACTGATATAACAAGGATTTGCAGTGCAATAGGTCTCGCATTCCTGATAGTTTGAGGTATTGGCGTTGCAAATAATAATGCAACACTAATAGCTCATACTTTCAGTAATGTGAGACCTAGTGCGTTGCAAATGCTTGCGTAGTGAGCCAGGAACCAGCATTGTATGTCTCAGTGCAGTACTGCAAGCTGCTCCTAGAGGTCCCTAGTGAGCAAGGCACCAGCACTGCATGTCTAGGTGCAGTACCTCAAGCTTTTCCAGGAGGTCCCTAGTGAGCAAGGCACCAGCACTGCATGTCTAGGTGCAGTACCTCAAGCTGCTCCTAGAGGTCCCTAGTGAGCAATCAACCAGCACTACATGTCAATGTGTAGTACCGCAGGCTGTTCCTAGATTAGAGGTCCCTAGTGAGCAAGGCACCAGCACTGCATGTCTAGGTGCAGTACCGCAAGCTGCTCCTAGAGGTCCCTAGTGGTCAAGGCACCAGCACTGCATGTCTATGTGCAGTACCGCAAGCTGCTCCTAGAGGTCCCTAGTGAGCAAGGCACCACCACTGCATGTCTAGGTGTAGCACCTCAAGCTTTTACAGGAGGTCCCTAGTGAGCAAGGCACCAGCACTGCATATCTAGGTGCAGTACCTCAAGCTGCTCCTAGAGGACCCTAGTGAGCAATCAACCAGCACTACATGTCAATGTGTAGTACCACAGGCTGCTCCTAGATTAGAGGTCCCTAGTGAGCAACGCACCAGCACTGCATGTCTAGGTGCAGTCCCTCAAGCTGCTCCGAGAGGTCCCTAGTGGTCAAGGCACCAGCACTGCATGTCTATGTGCAGTACCGCAAGCTGCTCCTAGATTAGAGGTCCTTAGTCAGCAAGGACCAGCACTGCATGTCTAGGTGAAGTACCGCAAGCTGCTCCGAGAGGTCCCTAGTGAGCAAGGCACCAGCACTGCATGCTGTAATACTAAGCTGTAATACTAACGCAACCCACCAAAGGAGGGAGAAATACCATCTGCCTTAACTAAGAATGGGCGCAAAGAGCACACGTCCCAAAATAAATTCAGAAAATAAATTTCCAGAAAAAGGATAGAGATTGCCACCATCTAGTGTAATATTTGTAGAAATATATATATTTTTTTATTTAATTATATTTAGAAAATATTATTTTTATGTAACTTACATAAAATATTATTTACACATCTACATTATTATTTCTTGAAGAACTAATAGCAATCAATGCAATGATAATACCCCCCAACAAAAGTTCATCATAAATCCTAAAAAAGACATCAACAACCTAGACAAAAACAGTGTCACAATCAAACACTGTATCTCCCACGCTTCAGTCATACACATTCAACCAGCCTACTTAAAAATACAAAAAGATTAAAATCATGAACATGGACAGGAACATCCACAAGAGTTGCGAATGGAGACCCTGTGTGAATATATTCAGACATCAACTCTTCCATGCAATAGAAAACAGGTGTTTTGAGTAGACATGCGAACTTTACATTGCATCCATATTACAATGTTTAGATACGTTTTCTCAATATACAAAAGACTTTTCTTTTTGTTATATAAGCAAAGATATTTTCCTATTTTGGGGATTTTTTATATGCTAAACAAATCCCAATATGTTTTTATAAATAGGTACACCACTCGGTAGTTCCCGTCCCAAGGTGTGCCTAGAGGTCCCTAGCGAGCATCATAAACGTCCTAAGCGAAATAGTACACAGCTGCTTGAAATATGAGCAATTATATGTTTAAAGTGATACGGCCGAGGTGTCATCAAGGGACAGCTGACAATCCACTATAACAAAACATGCGCGCCCATGTTCAGGTAAAAGAAAAGCATATCCGCCATTATCCAATCTGAGGCTGCCGTGCTGCTTACATTTTTAAAAAGCGTTGTGAGAGACAGAGAGCGATAGAATGTCCGCAACAGCAGGCAGAAGAAAGCCAATTAAGAAAATAGTGCTCCAAGGCTCTAATTAAAGCATACATGTAACAACCTAAGTAAAAGGGCTTGTCCTCATGGGAGGTTACAAATGAAGACAAGGCGGTACTAGGGAGGGACTAACAAGCCTAATAAACAATCAGAAGCCAGTATTTACAAGGACAATGACACAAGCTAATGACAAATATGGGCGGAGCTACAAGTACATACTGCAATACAGCATGTCTTGCAGAGCAGCGCATGCGTGCTGACTCTAGGCCCGACCTAAAAACTATACTGCAAGCATCACTTAGGAGCCCAAGGAGGGGAATTTAGAGCTAGAATTCATTTCTAAAATGTGAGTCACATTAGCACTGATTTAGATTTGGATGGGTGGACGGATTAATGTCCATCAGGGCAATCGGGTAATTTGTCGCCCTGATGACAATACCATCCTCCAAATCTAGAATTACCCGCCAGCCCGGCAGACAACTCTTAAAAATGTCAGGAACTTCCATTACAGCGGGTCCTGTCAATGTTGTAAAAAAATTTACAAATGGCTCTGTCAAACAGGACAGCCACCTGTCAAACTTTTACAACGGTTTTAATTTTTGAAACCAAACTCTCAACGTGGGAGTTTGCTTTCAAAAAATGAAAAACAAATAACTCCCACACCATGGGAGTTTTTTTGTACTGTCCCTCACCGCCAGATTTTACCTAGTGGTTACAGACAGCAAAAAAACATAACTCCATCTACTGTCAATAGGGCAGACAGTGTTATGTGTTAACTTCCGGCGACCTGCTGTTGAAGCACTATCTAGGCAATGGAGCTGACCTAGGCTGTGTATCAACATACTTAAGGTCTGCCTACCTGTAAATCAGGCAAGCAGAACGAGGATTTAGCGGAGAGGGTACTCCCTCACTGCTGCGACAGACTACCCCCTCAGCTAAACTCTAAATCAGGCACATAATCAAGAATTGAGGAATTTTTAATGTTAGACACTATTAGAGACGGATTCTTGGCCAAGTGAACTTATATAAAATGTGATCACATTGGTGAACATTTTTTGTACTCTTGTCAGGGCAATGGAGTAAAATAATCAGTCCTCTTGACGGAGTGTCCATCCTAAGCATTTAGAGATGTCAGTCATCTTCAGCCATTGGCAGGACCTACCATCATGGCGGTTCCTGTCAATGTGTTAAATGTTTGATGGATGGCTCTGTCAAACATGACGGCTGCCCGACAAATTTTCAAAAAGTTTTTTTTAATTTTTAAAACAAACTCACAAAGCGGGATCTTTTTTTTTAAACGTAAATTTAATGACTCGCACACAATAGGAATTTTCTTCCGTTGCGTGAGAGGAGTCTTTATTTTATTTTATGTCCAAATCGGATGTGGAGGCCCATCAACTCAAAATCGACCAAATGATAAATGCAAATCTCCGGTGGCCCGTCTGCCAGGCAATTGGAGGAGTATTTCGGCGACAGAGCAGGAGTAGGCTCCGTCACTGACATACTTAAGATCTGTCCACCTGCAAACCAGGCAGGCGGACTGGAGGTTTGGCAGAGAGGACGTAGTCTTTCTCTTTATGGTACAGCTACTTAAAGTGTGCATATTTGGTACTATTATTATCTGCATTTGTCATATCCAGAGCTACCTGAATAATGCGATTATGGGCAGGTTTTTTTTTTTTTTGCATGATTATGGATCTACGCAGTTGCTACAAAATCCACCATCTGATACATAATTTTCAGAGTCCAGCAAGAAATTCAAGCCCAAAACCATGAAAAGCTACAAAAAAAAGGGCCACACGTGTACAGTCAGTTCATTTTCAACAGTTAACTGGTCACCTTTCAGTTGTTGACCATCTTATATAAGTTTTAAGCTGGTACTAATGATGTGAATCTTTTGCCCAGACAGTATAAATGTTTTTTAGAATAACAAAAGAATGAAATAATGGTGCCACAGAATGTGCTGCATAAGGCTACATAGTTTTCCCTTTTTTGCCACATAACTTAATCAGTCCTACTGCAAGATTTGTTATGTTATGTCGATTTGTTGAGCGCACTTGTCGCCAGTGAGGGCAGGGCTCGAGTCGGGGTACCACGCGGGTGGACGGCATCCCCTCTCTTATTTTACCGGGAGCTCGATAACTGGAGCAAATGGAGCCACACATTCACTCTTTGGCCTCTCTGGGGCGAGATCGGAGCTCATTCAGAACGCTGCTGCTTACGCGCTGGCTTCTCTGATGCAATCGCATCTAAGGGGTGAGCGAGGGGAGGCAATGAGTCTGATGGTGCAAGCCACCTTTCGTGACGTCCCTTCCTGTCGTGACGTCAGCGACCCCCACTTCTTTTTTCAGGACTTGTGCCCTGCGTGAGGGTATCCACGCAAAGGGGACATTTGGCTCTCCTTTGCTGCATAATGACTGTTGCCCAACTTTTATCACTATCTGGACATTTCTAAGGATTGATATCAAGGGGTTCTGTCAAAATAGGAATGTAAAATGATTTGGTTTTTGTTAGGAATGCCTCATGCTGCCCATAAATGCTTCACGGTGCATGGACCGACAATGCAGGACAAAATAGGGACATTAAAAATATAAATGGATATCACATTGTATCAATACGTAAGCAAGAATAATGGCTGCATTACAACATGCATAACATGTCAGCATACCGTAGTAATTGTATAACTAACTTTATTTCAGGCACTGTGGTTCGCTTTACTACTTTTTTATTAAAAAACGGAAAGGTATCAATATATTGAAGATGGCAAAAGAGGATAACGTCGCTTATTTTCGTTCTCTTGCCTCCACATTGTGGAAAGCTGGAATACATTTGTATTCTTGTGCGGATCTCAGAGTGGAGTTTCGAGATACTCAAAATATCCTGCAAAAATCTGCTAGTGGAGGCGGCGGGAGAAATTTTACAGTAAAAGGCTCCATCTGCAAGAACGTGCTGGCTCTAGAATTAAAGTGCGTTTCAGTCAATGTAGAGGTGTCTGAAGACGTCAGGTACCACATTCAATAGGCTTTTAATTAAGTTTCAATAGCATTTTAATCAGATCACCACTTCGTGACCTTCGCTCTAAAACAGTCAACGTATTTTTACTTGGCATGCATTGGGGCTGAGGGGGATAGCGTCCCAAAGGGGCATTGGGAGGAGGGAGGCCTGGTCTAGACTAGAGGACTGTGCACTTTGGACTACATCCCGTATAGGATGTAGCCTAAGAGGTATTTAACCCATAATTTTGATGGGCTGCCACCGGGTACACCTACCAATAAAATGGTGGGTGGCAGCCCCAACATTATGGGTTCAATTAAATTTGGGGCTGCCTCACGTTAGGGCAAATTTTTTATAACGGAGAGGGCAGGCCTCGGATCGATGAGCAGGTCCAGCAGGCGCTGCAACTTCTTGCCGAGGCCTGGAGTTTGGACCTGGTGCCTGGAGATGGGGTTGCTCCTTGCCACGGACCTAGAAGCAGGGCCTAGAAGAGGCTCAGTTGAGTTCGTGGGGCCACCCTTGAACGCGCGGTGCGACCCCTGCAGTGAAAGCGGGATGGGACTGGGCAAGGGAGGTGCCGTGGGTGATGAGTGGCATTATACAAACGGGAGCGGGGCAGGATGTCAAAATTGTGCAGCCTGCCCTCAGGCTACAAATGAGCCCGGAGAGGTCGGGGCTCCAGGAGCAGAGTAGTAGAGGCTGTCCTATCCTTGCCCCCAGTTTTGATGGGTCAAGCTGTCATGGAGACAGGGGCATCCCCAGGTTACTCTGCAGACATGTTTATTTGGGAGGGGACAAGCAGGCTGGTGAGGAGGGGCCAGATAGTGGGGAGGTCTCCTGGGCCAGTCCCCTTTGGCAGAATGTATTGGGGAGAGTATTCTGGTTAGCTAGGTCTCCGGCAGGGGGTATGGAGCAGTTGCAACAGCCAGATGTTGGGTAAGAAAGGGTTCTAAGGACTGCAGGACATGATATACACCATTGGGGGCAGGCAAAGGGTCTCACCTCTTAGGGGGCGTCCCAGTGTCACACATCAGCAATCATTGTTGACATAATTGAAGGGAGCAATGAGGAAGAGGCTGAGGGGAGTGAGGGGGCCTCACCCCTTACACCCCTCAGGGTGTATGGGAGCCAAATAGAAGGGGCAAAGCAGGTGAGCTTAGGGATATTTTGGTCCTGCAGTTCGAAGATGGGAGTGAGGAGAAGAAGGCCAGTAGGGTTGGGGCACTACACACCGGTCCTAGCTTCTTTGTTTCAGGTTCCAGGCCCACGTCACGGTCCAGACCTGGGAGAGCACGGTGCGGCTTACTCACCCCGGTAGGAAGTGAAGGCATGATCCAGAACGGTGAGACAGACAACGTCATGGGACTCGGCTTTAGCTAGTGCACAAAGGTCCAGGGAGGCCTCACCAAGATGGCCAGAGCAGCGGAGAGGAGATTCTATGGACGGGAGACAGCAAGGGTTATGACGGCCCGCAATGCTGGCGATGCTGAGAGGGTTTGATACAGCCTCTCGGTGTTTTGGAGGTTACCCTACAGGTGGGCAATTGGTGCCACAAGGCATGGATGGCACGGTCAGCGGCATGGAGGGGGCCGTGTAGCTGTGTGAGGTGGAACCGGACTACGGGGACAATAGTCCCGAGGAGGGTGAGATTGTGGATATGGGCCAGTCGAGTCCATCAACTCATAAACAGGGGCAATTTTCCAGCAGTTTGGAGGGGGGTAACACTAATCCTAAATCTTGTGACATTTTACAGGTTCCAAGGATGGCACAAGGTTGGTCTACGGAACAGCGTCAGGCACGGGGCCACTTCCATTGGGAAAGTGGCAGGCTTCGGAGCAGGAACCAAGCTTACGGCCAGGTAAGAACATAAGGAATACCACAGGGCCCAGTGATGGTGTCAATGGGAGTGGATGCAGGGTGTGAGGTGGACCAAGGGGAGGCAAGATTGCAGAAGGATAAGTATGTCAAGGGCACAGGGGAAAGACCGAGATACAGAAGCCAGAGGTAGTTAGTGGGGCGGTGATTAAAGTGGCAGGGGTGACATCCGGGCTAGGCACGGATAAGATTGCAGCCTCAGGGGAGAGCGAGGGAGAAAAACCAGGTGACAGGAGAAAGGCTGAGGAGAAAGGAAAGAGAGTATGGAACTCAAGATACGGAAACTAACCTATGTGAGGTCACTAAGCCGCTGGAGGCGCACTTGATGTTGGCCGTCAAAGAGAAAATTCAGAAAGGGGGAGTATATAGTAATGTTTAAACTCCTTCACAGAAAGCTTAGGGCCAAAGAAGGTTCAAAGAAGGAGGAGTATGAGCTGGCAAAAGGCCCTTGAGTGCCCATGACTATTGAAAAATGGACGGCAGCATTTCCCATATACGCCAACATTTCCTGTGAGAAATACCCAGAGAAGGGTGTAGCTTTATTTAAATATATAGATGTCAAACGCAAGTCACAAATATCATTTGGAGGGAGTGCATGGGCCCAGTATGACAATGAATTTCAGGCACGTATGGCATGGGATCCCGAGGCAAAGTGGGGAGAGGTAGGTACAGACCTTTGGCAGCAAACAATGGGCCCAGCCAAGTTCGGCAAGATGATATTCATGGCAAATGGTGGCCGATAGTCTAGCGGTCCTTTCAGGCCTGTCCCACCCAGGCACGGTGGGGAGCTCTGAAAATTGCCAGATGGGTACTCAGGTGGCTTGTTGGAATTTTTCAAAGGGCTATGTATGAGGGAATACTGCAGATTCCGACATGAGTGTTCTAAGTGCTAGGATAGACATGGCCTGTGCAATGCTGTGGGAACACTGGTGGCCCAACAGGGGCACAGTCAGGGAGTCATAATACTCATTGGCACTAGAGTGCAGGGGGGACAGAGGGACATACCACCAGGAACTACAAGGGAGATGGAAGGACCCAGGGTTCTAATCGGAATTGTTCCTATTCCGGTTAAACTGGAACAGTTGATTTCTTGGTTGGGATCTTATCCTAAAAAAGAAGAAGCCCACTTGTTACAGGAGGGGTTCACATGGGTATTCAGGTTGGGGTATGAGGGTCCAAAGACACGGCGTTGGGCTGAAAATCTGAGGTTGGTAAACACACTTATTCAAGTGGTGCGAGACAAGTTGCAAATGGAAGTACATGAGAGGTGAAAGGTGGGCCCATTTAACACATGACAGCTGGAGAAATCAGCCTTTTGTTTATCACCAGTACACCCGGTGGACTTTCAGTTACTGGGTATTCGCTTTGAGGGGTCCTGGTATATGGACAAAGTGCTCCCAATGAGGTGTTCTATTCCATGTGTGCTTTTTGAACGTTTCAGTACATTCTTGCAATGGCTTTTTACGCAAGGTAGAGACCATGAAAAGGTTAGGCACTACCTGGATGAATTTTTCATGGTCACGGACTCCGGTTCCGCGGGTAGACAATGACTGCTGGTAAGTTTTCAAGAGCTCAAGGAAGACGTGGGAATACCATGGGCAATGGAAAAGAATGTGGGGCCGGTACTCAACATTTCCTTTTTGGGAATTGAGCTGGATTCGGTGGCGATGGTGGCTCGCCTTCCATTGGATAAAAATTGGGTATGCAACTGCTGTTGGACATGCTGCTGGCAAAACATAAAGTCACAGTCCGTGTGATATAAGTGCTATTGGGGCACTTCAATTTTGCATGTAGGGTAGTACGGACTGGAAGGATATTTTGTAGGAGATTAGAGTTAACACTATCAGGATTGTCCCTATCACATCACCATGTCAGGTTATCTGCAGGGGTAAGGAGGACTTGCGGATGTGGCACCATTCAATGGCATACCAATCATTACACAGCAGGAATTTCAAGGGGAAGTTCAGATTTTCTCCGATGCTTCAAGTGGAATAGGCTTTGAAATAAACTGGCTCGGGCTCTTCTTGGGGTAAGATGGCATCTGAGTAAGGTCGCTATTCACCTCTTCTCCCTCGCGCCCCATCCTCTGGATGTTTGACCAGCACTAGGGCCATGGAATTTGAACGCTGGGGTCGGATTCGTGGGTGGAAGGCTGGAATTGGTTGTGGGTGGTGGAAAGTACTCGGATGGCTTCTGCTATCGGCGGCGGCGCCTGCCGCAGCTGTTGCCCCTGTGTGTTATCTGGCCACGGTGAAGTGGAAGGTACCTCAGTCTGGGCTGGAGATTCTGAGATACCCTATGGCTGAAGGTATGAATGTGCGATGTGGCAAAGGGGCTAGACAACACTCGGTGCCTTCAGCGGCACCTGCCCAGACAGTCTCCCAACCCCGACTAGAGGCAGCCATTGAAAGTAAAAACCGGAGGAAAGTAAGGGGAACTCTGACCCGGTAAGGGTAAAGTAGAGCAGGCTAAGCAAGCCTCTCTACAGAATGTCCAGGATTGGGGGGGGGGTCACAACCCCTAATTGTTAATTTATTTCCCCCTCAGGTGTCGAGGGGTCACAAATGGACATTTATAAATGGCAGGTAGAAATACCTGGCTCCCTAAATGTTAGCCATATTGAACAAGTCTTAAGTAACTCTCACTCTATTACTCCTGTGAGTGAAAGTAGAGATTCTGGAAATTCTCTCGAAATTGATGCGCGTCCCTGGCTACTAAAAAATGAGGTGACTGTTCTCGAAGCACCCCCATCAGTGGAGACATCAGATAATGCTGTAGAGATGGCATCCGGGGTAGTACCCCCTAACTGAGTCTACTGGGTTACTGGGTAAAGCAATTGGAGAAGGAGGTGATTTAATGTCTTTGGAACTCCGTGCTTTGCGAGATACCAATCTTGAGAATCAGAAGGGAAAAGGCTCAAAGGGCGACTGCTTGACCCCGGATACAATGGAGACTTTTTTTCCCTTACAGATGAGTCGATTTCTCAAATGCAAGCATCTCTGTCACAGTTAAGTAGTAGTAGTGCTCATGAAGATGTGATAGGCTTCACCCACCAGAGAAGATTGGTTACTAAAAGGGGGAAAAAGAAGAGGACTGGTAAAAAAACCCTTAGAGGCTTGTGATAAGGACAATCTGAGGGAATTAAGATGGGATTACTCCGCCATACCGTTATTGCCTCCTGAGCAGTAATGAGGCAAGAAAGAGTCTACATATCTTCGGTCTAAATACTGAGCAGGGTGCACAAGGGGCCGGAAAGGTTGGGGAACCCTCACTGGCATTGATTTTGCAATCATTAAAGTACTTTCAGGAGGATGTGACAAATGACAATCAACAAGCGCATGTTGCCACCAAAAATCTTCAAAATACAGTGAGGAAAATCGGTAAAACGTGCACTGACATTGCTGAGAGAATATGTATGGTCGAAAACCTGACAGAAGTTCTTGAAAATAAGGTGCTGCTTTGAAGAATCAGGGCTCTTCACAGGAGGGGGTTTTGACCGATGTAATGTGGAAGTTGGAAGACCATGAAAACAGACAATGTCGTAAAACCTTAAGGTACCCGAAGGAGTCGAGGTAAGTGACATTAGAAAGTATGTTGTAGTCTTGTTGAAAGGTGCCCTCCCTGAACTGTCTTCCTGGGACTGGGATAAGAAAGTCCAGCCCGCTCATCGATTCACTATGATGTTGAAAAAAAAACGACCAGTGATTCGGTTCGACCATGTGCAGTGTTGGTGTACTTTACGGCAATCTGTGTATGAGTTGGCACGTCCTAATACTAAAACAGATTATGATGGAGTATTTTTTTTCTCTAAACCTGATTTTGCTCATGCTACAGTGGAAAGAAGATGGCGACTTAGGCAGCTCTTCGCTCCTTTTCAGAAAGTGGGGGCAGTGGTGTACCTACAGAATCCTGCTCGGTTAAAAGCTGTGTTTCAGTGGCAGAGTCATAGTTTTACCACAGGGACTGAGGCCAATGCATATTTAAAAGAAATTTTGGGCGGGGGATTCAGCACTAAATAAGAGAGAGATCATGGCAGTTTAGTCAGAATCATGGTAAATGGTGTAGCCTGATTGGTGGGTTGGAAGGGGTAGGGTGGAAGAGTGGAGATGGGATTGCTCGTTTAGGCTCAGGTCAGGGCCTGATTGTTTTGGTTTTGGCGGTGGGTAGTGGGGTTTGGGGGAGGTTTAGAAGGGGGGAATTACTGGCTGGTGGGTTGGGAAAGTGGCAACATTGTTTATTAGTTAGGTCGTATATGATGTGGGATATAATTTGTTTTGCGGGAGTAGCTGTGTGAGTATATGGACAATTTTACAGATTTGGTATGGGTAAATTGCGTATTGCAACTATCAACATATGTGGGCTTAATGATGTTAAAAAAAAAGACAGAAAGTAGCAGCTGGGTTGCAACTGCTTGCTGAAGATATTATTTGCATGCAAGAGACCCATATTGAAGGTGCACAACAGCATTTGTTAAAATCTCTGAGATATAAGTTGATTGGTGTGACAACACAAAGTGTGCGGATGCTGGGAGTAGCTGTTTTGGCTCGTGGGGATGGGCTGCAGTTTACCTGGACGCGGGCGGATAGGTTCGGCCACTGGGCTATTACCGACTGTCAAACAAGTTCCGGGGGAAATGTCTATATGCTTAATGTATGGGAGCAATGTGGATGATCCAGGAGTAATTGAATTGGTCACTTAGGAATTAGTGCTTTGGCTTATGCCTCATATGTGGAGAAATCTAACATCAATTTACCAAGTGACTGGTCTTTGGAAGAGGGTTGGAAGTACACCGGGAGGAAACCAAAAGCATTCCAGACATTGAGGGGCCTGTATCAAGATCATGGATTGGTTGACAGTTGGGATTTTTTTAAGCTTTTAGACCCTGGGTTTACTTTTTTTTCTGCTCCTAGTTTATCGCATGCTCCATTGGATTATTTGTTTGTGTCCAGCTCACTAACTCATGAATGTATTATAGAAAAAGAACCATGTGTTCTTGCATATCATAATCTGTTACTTGTAGAATTAGAGGGCACTGACCTTAAACCAAAGGAGAGGTCCTGGACTTTTGAACAAACTCTTCTATTAAATGAAGAGTAATCATATGATGTAGTGGATTCCTATGTTCTTGAGGGATAATTTGGAGAGCACATCTATAGATATGGTTTGGGATGCTATGAAGGTGGGAATTCGAGGGGAAACATTGAGGTTCTCATCGAATAATAATAATCAAGGCAGCAAATCTTACAGGACCTTCAGGATGCTTTAGCCTCTGCAGAATATGGCTTGGTCACCGCCTCTCAATTGGGGGTGATCTGGGTGAGGGTTCATTAAGGGTGGCTGTTGCCAAATCCCCTATTGCAGAAATTCTGGTGAAAAAAGCTGCAGATAAATTTGTGGTTTGGAAGGAGAAGGCTTAGGAATAAAGTGAGCAGATGGGTCATCACCTCGCTATTGAAACAAGACAATAGACTATACTAAATACAGTCCAGGAGGTCCACTGGCGTAATGAAACTTGAGGGGGCCCCATGCAAGGTAGGTGGAGAGGCCTTCTCTGAACTCAATCAGGAGCTCTCCGGCTAGAGTACTGTGCTGAGCGGGCCTGGAGCTTGGGGGCCCCCTCGCACCATGGGGTCTGCGGGGGCCCTGTGTTGCACCACTGAGGAGATCACTGACCCAGTGTTAGGTCAAGTAATTGAGTCAGTTAAAATCAGGGGAGCATCTAAACAATATTATCAATCCTTGTATGTGGATAACATGGGGGGAATCTAATCTGTCCAGGGAATATTTAAATCTAATTACGTGTGTGAAATTCCCCATTGAGGATCAGGAACAACTAGATGGTTGCCCGCAGTGGGTAGAGATTTTTCTTACATTGAATAGCCTTGCAGGGGGTAAAGCTACCGGTTCTGACTGTATCCTGGCTGAATTTTATCATACATTGCTCCCCTGCTCAAGGATTGGATGACCAACTTATTTGAGCATATTTTTAAGAGATGTAGGCCTCCAAACGCTTGGCCCTCTGCAAAAATCTTTGTTTTTCCCAAAAATACCAAATCATCACTTGAACTGGGTTCTTACCATCCAATAACCCTGATCAATGGAGATTCCAAAATCTACTCCAACATTTTACCTTCTCGGCTACCACCATTTATCCACAAAATTGTTTAGGTGCAACAACATGTGTTTACCCCCGGAAGATCTACAACCGACGATATCCGAAGGGTTATTTTGCTGTTTGATGCTACCAGTGTTAAAGGAGAACCCATGGCTTTAAATCTGCTTGACGCAGAGAAAGCCTTTGACAGGGTCTCCTGGCAGTTTCTCTGAATAGCGGTGGCAAGAGTCGGTGTCGGCAAGGGCTTTATCCAAGTGGTCAAAATGTTATATGTCGACCAAGTGGCCAAGGTAGTTGTTAATGGGTTCTTGTCTGAGCCATTTGTGATTTCACGGGAGACTAGGCAAGGTTGCCCATGTTCCCTGTTGTTGTTTGCAATGTCTATAGACTCCTTTATACGTAGGCTTGAGAGCAATGCTGCAATTATACCGATTCAGACTCAAGGCTGGGAGACAAAAACCCTTGCTTATGGCGACGACATTGTACTTGTAACCTCTGACCCGATAACATCTCTAAAGGCAGTGGAAGAGGAGGCTGGACAATTTGGGAGTCTCTCTGGTTATGCCCGGAATAAAAATAAGACACAGATGGTGATTAATGAAGTAATTATTATGACTGGCAACTGGGTTGTGGAGAAAGCAAAGTAGCTGGGTGTTAGTTTGACCGCTAAAAATGATAATATCATAGAGATAATACGGAAACCACTTTGATTACAATTAAACAAGATCTCGGAAGATTAAATATTCTGCATTAATCCTTAGGGGGTAGATGTAATGTTATCAAGATGATTTTTCCCCACATATTTTAATTTTTTCCAGGCCATTCCTTTAGAATTTTCAACCCAGTGCTTTAAGACAATTAAAAATATATTTTCTCGGTTTATTTGGGCTTACTCTAGACCCAGAAGGGCATTCACATTTCTTACATTACCCAGAGAAAGAGGAGGGTGGGCACTCTGTAATTTTAAATTGTATTATTGCGCCACTACAATGATACACAGTCAAGTGCATACTCTCGACTAATCGAGTGGGACGTTTTCAAAGTGGTAATACAGGGTCACTGCCTAAATACACAAACATGACTGTGCAAAGTCATAGAATCGGACACTATAAAAGTGGAGAATAGACTACCACACCTTAAAAAACAAGCGGCCATTAACCCCTTATTGAAAGCAAAACTTACTGAGAAAAGAATAGAACACCTCAAGCTGCTACAGAGACGGAGGTGTCTCAACTACTGAGCACACTCGGCACAAACTCACAGTACTGCAGACAAAGCCAGTCACCTGCTGGCATGGCTCATCAGACATGAAGATGTCCGGGCATCCATAACAGTGATCCGTGCACCAGATGGAGTACCTTTATTTACACAACTAGAAATACACTCTGAGTTCATGAAGCACTATACGGATCTGTATAAATTCAACACCATGGTACTGTCAGAAGAAATCCATCAATTCCTTGTGGGTATTGACTTTGCCAACCTCACTCCCGAGCAGCATGTGGAGTTGGATGCAACGGTCACCCCGAAGAAATTCTAACAAGCATACGTGCTCTGGCCACAGGGAAATACCCAGGTCCAGACAGCCTACTGCCCGAATTCTATAAAGCTTATGCCACGCTGCTAGTGCCCCAGCTTACAAAAGTGTATGAAGCTGCCCTGTCTGCCTGCACACTTACGGCAATGCAATGAGAGGCGCTTCTAATTTCCCTCCCCAAACCAGATAGAGATCCTTTCACAGGTAGGCTCATACAGACCACTTGCACTTCTCAATGCAGATTATCAAATTCTTGCCTCCAAAGTCTTGGCCAGGCTAGCACCGCTGGTTCAGTCACTGTTCCACCCAGAATAGAATGGATTTGTACCAGCCCGTAACACCTCTCTCAATATCCAGAGATTCTTTAGAATTCAAGAATACGTAACACAGCTATGGCCCAGCTCGGGTTGCCTGGTCCTTGACCTAGAGAAGGCATTTGATTTGCTTGTGTGGCCTTATTTGTTTGCGTTCCTTCGCCATTATGGTTTCAGTGGTACCTTTCTTAACCTGGTAAGGCTGCTGTACATGCAGACTTCTGTCTGGGTCTGTACAGTACAGCTAATATCTGGGAGCGTTCCAATAGGCAGTAGGACCAGAAAGGGATGCCCTCTCTCTCCTTTATTGTTCTCACTGGCCATGGAACCACTGGCGGCTCATTTTCGTAAGAGGGGCAATAAGTGGGGTTTATAAGGGAGATGGTCTTCACATGGTGTCCTTGTACGCGGATGACCTACTGCTTTACATGACGGAGGTTGATAACGTGCTAGACACCATAGCGCAGATTTTGCAGTGGTTTGCGGGACAGTTGGGGCTAAAAGTAAATTGGAACAAATCTTGTCTCTATCCCTTTAAACGCGAGGTGCAGAATCCAGATCTGGAGGTCAACAGAATACCCAATACTTGGCAACCGTCCTCCTTTCAGCACCTGGGAATATATATATAACACAGCTCAGTAGACATATTTGACGGCAATCTTACCATAGCCATTTCATCTATCCGGTCTCAAATAAAATTCTGGAGAACACTGCCAATAAATGTCATGGGTAGAATTGCCCTATCCAAGATGGTGATACTGTCACGACTCCTATACTATTTCACAAATCTGCCCATATATGTCCAAACCAAATCTTTCCGTGAACTGGAACAGTCCCTTAGAAACTTTATATGAAATAAGGGCTGCCACAGAGTAGCCTTATGGAAGCTTTAGGCACCAGTGGAGAAAGGAGGCCTGGCGGTTCCCAATCTAGAACGGTTCCCAATCAGCTCCAGTGGGTCACAAAATGGCTGTGAGCGGTGCAGTTAACTGACATGGCTACTGTGCAACCTCCTTGGTCGCTATCCAAGATATGTCGTATGTCTCTCCCTATTGCACGGCCATCTACCTCAACGCCCACCTCCCTAGCCTACTGCTGTTACAGACGTAGCCTATATCTTACCCGACTGCAACTCCCTATGCACCTAAACTGACCCTTCTTGGTACCCCGAGGAAGGGAATAAACACAACAAGTAACGTGCTAGAACCATGGCAAGCTGCAGGAATGTAGACACTAGGTGATTCGTATGAAAACAGGACACTACTAACATTTGACAGGCTAGCCCACGACACTGGCTTGCTGCCAGGACACTTCTTGCTACATACATCTATAATAACGGCACTGACGAAGGGCTGGGGAGACATGCGCTCCGAACTACAAACCCATTATTATTCAATACCTGCACGTTATGGGTAAGGGCATCCATATAGTACATTGGCACACAGAAGCACTAATAATGCACACCATACACCCCTTAGAGTCATTGCGTGTAGCTTGGGAAGTAGACAGAGGGAGGTCATGGGAAGACAAGGAATAGGATAAGATATTAGCAGGTGCCACGCAGATCCTGCGAAATCTAAAGTTTCGCATAATTCAGTTTTTCATCATTCATAGAGCATATCTATCTCTGGACAAAATAAATAGATATTTTCAATTAACATCGGCAGCTTGCCCCCGCTGTGACCAAATAGGAGTTGACCTTCTGCTTATGTTGTGGTCCTGCCCTCTGCTACACCAATACTGGTTTGAGGTGGGGACTTGCTTGTCTGATGGCACGGACCACCCCCAACTACAGACATAGGAGGAATGCATATTGGGCATGTTTCCCAGGTCAATAAAATACAGAGTCACATTCATATTCCTGGACCTAGGCCTTATAGTGGTAAAGAGACTGGTTACCCAGTGTTGGAAGACTAAACACTCCCCTCTAATAGAATGCTGGAAACATTTGCTTACAGTGTGGACCCAGGCAGGAAGTGTAGCGCTACATAAAGAAGATGCAGCTGGCTTGCGCAAATATCCAATTGCACAGAACTGGGATACTATAATGGTGGCACTATTGCATTCAGGGCCGGTGCAAAGTGGGGATGCTCCACAAGACAGGGTTCGCAGTTGAGGCATGAACGGGCTGTGAACAGCCGGCACCAAAGACAGCATCCACTGCAGATCCACGCACCCAACTGCTGCACCTATATAGAGAGCATATCATCACATTGGTTAAAGCAAATCACCGGCTTGGAGTAATATAGAATGGAGCAGGATTTAGATGGGAGAGGGATTGTCATAAAAAGAGGACACTTATTGGTAACATGCTGTTGAACAGTGTCAAGCTATTGTTTGGAGCTTTATGTATGATTTGCATTGTAATAATCAAGCAGCAAACTGTATGGAGGCAGGGATATACTTGCGAAGTGATCTCAAGCCAACAAAGCTCTGTTAGCAGTTATATAAGTGCATTATGTTGCTGACATGTTTTCCTTGTTTTCCGTCTGCCATAAAACACCAAATGTATGTCACATATTCTATAAATTGGAAATTACCACCGGCCATGCGTTGGCATTGCAATATGGAACAAATTCTGTATATGCCGCACTTCTAAAACGAACTAAAAAAAGCAAATAAAGAAAAAAAATTAAAAAAAATTTTTTAAAAACGGGGACGACTGCCCGGATACTTTATTGATCCATTTAGGGGAGAATGATATGGTGGTACAAAAGGGTTTGACGTTACTCTGCACCATGAAGCGGGATTTGAGAGAGACTAAGGCTCAGTAGTCAGGTTGTTTTACACCATGGACAGAGTTTATACTTAGGAAGGTTTGGAGAGGAATGAACAAGTCATTAGCCATAGACAAGCTAGGAGGAAGGTGAATAGGGAGATGAGGCATTTTTGTAGGGATGAATGGATAGGCAGAGTGGGATATGTGGACCTGCGCTTTGAGGATGTTGCATTTTTTAGAGACAATGATGTACATTTGTCCAAGTACGCCATGGAGTTATAGTTGTTGGAGTTAAAGGAGTTTTTGATGAGCACTTTGCAGAGTAGGGTGCGAATTTGTTGAAGGATGGCATGAAGTTATATTTGTTAGAGTTAATAGATTCTTGTTTAGGACTTTGAAGCGTAAGGTGGGTAGTTTAAGTTGGGGGCAGAACAAGTCATGTTGGTGCCTTTTTCTGATGGCGGTTGGATCACAAGTTTGCAGACCTTTTCTTAACATTATTTTGGTTAGCATAGGATAATCAAGCTGAAAGGGGGAGGGGGCCAGCAAGCCCACACCGGAAGTCCCTGAGTTAAAGTTATATCATAGGAAGGTCAGGTTAAACACTTATTAATTGTTTCATTGTTAAGTATGGAAGCACAATATGTTCTGATGTAAATGTGAGGGGTATGTTTATGGGAGGTGTGGGATTTAGGGTTGGGGTATAAGTCATTATATGTACAGTTAGATTTTAGTTATGTAAGGCGTTAGGCCAAGGTATGTGATGTGCTACGCACCGGTTTCTATAAAGTAGCCTTTTTCATACATATATAGTGTCAGTGGTCTCTGGTATGCACCATTAATGCCAATACATTAGCTATAACATGCCAGAAAATGTTGGCTCTGCTTCCGAGTGTGTTGGAGGTTTAGGTCCTATTTATCACACCCAATAAAATACAGCACTTGGGGTTCAGAAGTTATAGGGAGGGATAAACAGCACCTATTCAGAGTTTGGGGAATAACGTGGAATTTGGTGCCTAACGCACCAAAAACCAAGTTACAGTAAATACTCTATTGTTTTCTGCAGTTTTGATCTGCCAAAATGTAATGAAGGGTGAGTTATGTAACGTGCTCGGTAATTATTGGGTACAGTATATACCACCCAACTTAGAATTCTGACCCTTGCGTAAACAAGCTTTTGAGCAGCAGTCAGTAAGGTCCAAAGCAAGGCCTTGAAAAGGATACAACGAGGCACCCTCTGTTTGTACATAGCCCTAACATTAACATGTTTTTTTAGTTGAGCTTCACTGGAGCTGTACCTTCAGGCGAAGCATTATATTGTTTAAACAAATGCCCCATAGCCCATCACCATGGAAAACGAAGTACCTTGTTACTATGCAGAAGTAGGAAACCTTCCACTTGCAAAGCAATATTTTTAAAAAAGAGTTTGACATACTAGCCTACATGGCAAGCACGAAAACACAAAAATAAACAAGAATGTCCTTCACTAGTGGTTTAGCTGCCAGCAGAGTAAGAACGTCTCCCAAAAGGAGGAATCATGAGTGTCTTTCTGTCCCTGACAGGGGCGTAAGATAGGAACCTGCTCTGTCCCTGACGGGGTGTAATGTATGAACCTGCAGCCTCTGCAGCACAGTGGTGCCGGCAACCCTCCAGGGGGCCCCCAAACCTTCCGTGGGCCCTATTCACTCCAAGGACAATTAATATATGTGAGATATGGGAGACTCAGCTGCCCCTTATTACATTTTGAAGGGCCGGCCCTGCATTTTGTATTACACCACTGTTCCCCGAAAGAACCATCTGCTAAACTTCTCGCCCTGCTTGCCAGGCACACCTGATAGCCCTTTCCCCACCTGGCTGGTTGAATCTAATAATAATGTAGTTAGAAATATTTTCCAACACATCAGTCAAGTATTCAACAGCAGTACCAACTTAATAACCCAACCAATAGATACAGAAAGCAAATTTTTTCGTTGTTGATCCCCCACTGATCCCTGTACGCAGGAGCTTATCACTTGATATTTGACTTCAATACAGCGCCAGAGGATGCACCTGTGGCATGCCAAAGGCAAGCCCATCTGCACCTGAACACGCCCGAAACGTCGTTGGGCACCAGAACCCCCGCTTCGCTGGTTAGCAAAGCTAGTGCTATGATAAGCTTGCATTATTCGCCTTTAGAACTTCATCAAAATGAACTCTAGGCTACCAACCTTGGCATTCAGTATAATGGCTGTACCTGCTATATCTTCTCCTGTTTGGAAGGCCTGATATTATGCAACAGTTATAGGTTGGTCCTATATTTCTTATACAATGGAGTCCACTGAGGTGATTGTCTCCTCTTCCACTTCTATCTGCCTTAAAAGCAATACTCTTTGTGCATTCTCTTTTAAGTATAGCCCAGGGGATCAATGGCCTTAACTGTAATATTAGCCGATGTCAAAACTAATGAAATATGGGGCCTTATTTCTCCCCTCTCTCCAAACGTATGCTTCTTCACGAAAACATGCCTGAATTCAGCCACTCTTCCCTGTTTTCCCTTGGCTGCCCCAGAAAAATATCACCTGGTCAAGCTACAAAGAGAGTCGAGACAGGGAGGTGGCGTTGCCATTGCATTCCTTTACACAGTCAATGTAGAACTTATTGACACCCTTCTAACTGACTGGGCGGAACTGTGTATTTTTAGATTTGAGGCCTCGTCGATAAATCACTGGAAGTTGGCGCTTATTCAACGCCGACCAGGAGTGAAAAAAGAGTTCAGCCATTTGTTAGCTGTAACCACTCACAAGGCAGACCACAAATTAAACCTTATTTTTACAAACTCCCCAGTGGTAACGAGTGAATCTTAATTGCGTATCATGTGGTCTGACCATTATTTAATTACGTTTCAGATCCCTAAAGATAATGAGTCTGTCAAGCGTAGAAAAGTGGCCGACACAGTAAAGAGGCATTGGAAACTATTCTCACTGGATTCTTTCTTCAAAGTTTTTAAACCCATAGAGACCACTCAGAGCAATAATATGAACATGGCTCTGGCCACCTACCTGGCTCCTTCATGGGGGAGCTCAATAAGATTGTCCCACTTAAGCAAGTACCAACTATCTCAAGTAGAGGTCAGGCCCCCTAGTACTTTACTGATTTAAGAATGAACAAGCAAGGTGCAATTGGCTTGAATAGTGATGTCGCCAGACCAAATCGTCTTCAGATAAAGAAGTTTACAAATCAAAGCTCAACAGCTACCATAAAAATATTAAATCGGCCCACAAAAAAGTATTACTAATAGAATTGACCAAGCTGGCAGCTCAGCAAAAATAACTTTTTAAAGCTTTTAATACATTTATTAAAACTTGAGCTTGTAATCGGGCCATCTCAGCATCAGAAGACCTACGTGATTCATTGGCTGACTTCTTTGAAGAAAAAATCAACAAAATTCAGAAGAACTTTCCTACTAATCTTAGACAGCTAGATCAGGTAGTCAATTTCAACTTGCTGCCTCAGAATGCCACCTCCTTCCTAGAGAGGTTCGAACCATGCACCCTCCAGCAAATTCGGGCTGTTAGCTCGCACAAATTAGGCTCTCCACTAGATGTATGCCCTCCGAGAGTCACTGCCTGCCTATCCAACTCTTAACCTCTCCTTGGACTCAGCTAAAATGCCGGCAGATTGGAAATCCGCGCAGGATTCTCAAATTTTAAAGAAACCAAAGGCTGACCTGGTAAACCTCTCTAACTGTCGTCCCATCTCACTGCTTCCTCTTTTATGAAAAGGCCTAGAAAGTCGTATAAATAAACAGCTAGCTGCTTTTCTGGAAAAGCATGAGATTCTGGATCCTTTACAATTAGGATTCAGAGCATTGCACAGCACCAAGACTGTGCTGGTTGCAGTCACGGATACCATCAGACTGTCCCTGGATGCCTGCATCTGCTGTTGGACTTGTCAGCAGCTTTTGACACCGTCTCTCACGCTATACTAATCCGCAAGTTGTATTATGTGGGCATTTATGGCAAAGCGCTATATTGGCTAATGGATTTTATGGAAACCCAGATGAAGACAATCTCTTTGGACTCCTCTAAGTCTCGTACAATACCGATAAATAGAGGGGTCCCTCAGGGCTCCTTTATGAGTCCCATATGATTCAATATCTAGGTGGCCCCCCTTGCGCAAGTTGTCAAATCATGCGGTTTCAAGATTATATCCTACTCTAATGACACCCAATTTATCATCTCTTTTGGACACAACATTGATAAGGTCAAATCGTGATTCTCTGACTGCATGAAAAAAAATCTGAACTGGATGGCAGGCAATTGTCTTCAATTGAAGGGCAACATGACTGTGATACTGTTATTTAGAAAGGCTCAAGAGCTCTGGTCTGCTGATCGGTGGTCCACTGAACTAGGTCTGGACCAGTCCCTGAAGCAGGCAGTAAAAAACATTGGTATAAAGTTAGATCAAACATTATCTATGAAGGAGCAGGTGGCCGCCACTTGTGGCATATGTTTTGGTACTATGCGCCTGTTAAGGAAAGCTTTTTCTTGGCTTCCATCAGCATCTAGGAAAACCCTAGTCAAGACCTTAATTACGAGTTGCCTGGACTACGGAGATGCGCCGCTGGTTGCAGCTAATGACATGCTGATGTCCAAGCTAAAGGTTGTGCAGAATAGAGCCGCCCGATTGGTTTGCTATCTTCCTTCAGGCTCTCCTTCGGCACCCATTTTGAGTGCCTTGCATTGGTTACCAATAAGGAAGCGTGTCATCTTTAAGGCATGTATTCTCACTCACTAGGCACTAACCAGTAAAGCCCCAATTTATCTGCACAGTAGGCTCTGCCATTATTGCCCCCTCAGACTACTTAGATCCAAAAACATAGCATTACTACGGATTCCTCATGTCCACACCTTGAGATTCAGTAGATCTTTCTCAAACCTTGAACTGTTCCGTTGGAACAAACTTCCTTTGTTAATTCGCTCATGTACGGAGCTGGGCAAATTCAAAAGACTTTTGTAGACGTGGCTGTTTTAAAGTATTCCGCCGGCCTGAGATAGTGAAGCGCCGAGATACACCTCCGGGTGTGAGTCGTTGCGCTATAAGAAGTGACTATAACATAACAAGTGAAGAGTTTTTGGGCCTATAATTTGATTTCAGTATTTGGCAAAGATCACCATAAACATCTGTGGTGCATATGAACTCTTTCCCAGTATTGGTAAGACTAGCTGGGACGAGAGCTCTTTGTTAAAGTTCTCTTAAAATTGAGCTTGTGGTGTGTTAGGAGAATATGTGCATACCCATGCCAGTAGTTCTGTGTCTAGGCGAACGTCAATCAGTAAGAATCACCACTCATGGTCTAGCCATTGTCTTTCAAATATATAAGGGGCTCCCGATTCAGGACCCCACTTGCATGGGTAGAGAATGAAGGAGGAGAATGATACTATTAGACACCTCTTCCATTTCCGAACCTTAGCGTCCTCAGTCAAACAAGAATGTGTAGGAAGATCAAATCTATCCCAAGATGTTGTAGGAAGCAGTATATTTTGTATCTTTTCGTCATATTACTCTGCCCTCTTATACTCCATGTGCGGAATGTATATTTCGATAATTGAGTCATGACTAAATTTTAAAAAGCTCATTTTATCCTCCCCAACCCTTTTCATTTAGGTATATTGGTCAGACATTTTCTGCTATGGAATCGCACCTGTCCACCAACTCCCCGGCTTCCTTGGAATCAGTAAAAAAGTATGTGATGCCTTCTGCAATGGTGTTTAGTTTGGCTGGGAGGATAAGCATACATTTAACATTCATCTTTCCATAACATTGATTATTAAAGAGTCGGTGTTATCTGATCACTGCGCAACGCAGTTTGTGCATGGGTCAAAATACTTATTTGGGTGTTATGCACCACACTCAGTAATTACTGGGTGTGTTGAACACCTAACCTTTTGTTAAATTTCGGCAGGTCCAATCTGCCGATATTTAACAGGGAAAAGCAATATAGGGGCAGATTTACAATCCCCTTGCGACACTTTTACGCCACTTAAACAATGCACCACGTTGCGACATATTTACAACGTGACACATCTAGGGAGATGCGTCACGATGTAAAGCCCTGTACTACATTATACCTGCGTCAGGTATAATGTATGCAGGGTGGGCGTTCCGACTCAAGAAAGCCTCGTAAAAGTGACGCAGTAAAATCTACAAGATTTCACTGAGTCACTTTTACGAAGCCACTGCATCAAAACCTTATGCCTGCTTGAGGTAGGCGTAAGAAGTGACGCAGCACAATAAGTATAGGTTGCCACTGAGCATTGCTAGAGTTGTGTCGTGCTTGCAACACAACTCCAGCAATGCACTGCCCTTACGACAAAAGTTGCAACACGCATCTATCCTTGTGCCATGGTGCGCTGCATTGTAAATGCGACACATCCGTGTTGGCATAAGGGTATTTTTGCGTGTCGCATCTTAACTGGTGCATCCCATCTAATATGCATAGATGCACCAGTTCTTGTAAATCTGCCCCATAGTATCTACCGTAACATGCAGATTTTTATGTGTTTAGAATCGAATTCCGCATAGTAGGTCCTATCGATCCCACCCAATGAATTCTGAATCCCACGTTCTCAGATTTTATCATGTGCAATAGGCAGCATCTGTTCCTCTAACACTCCTGGAGTCAGGGCCTTACGGCCTGATTTACAAACTTTCCATTTGAAAAAAGAGGTTGCAAATTGCGCACAGACTTTTTAGAAATGGAAAATACTTTTGCGAACTAACCTACGTACTAAAAGGTCACTTCACAAAGTTCCGGATCGAAGTCGCAATCTGCCCTACCTCACCAATGAGGTAGGTCAGATGAGGTAGGCCCCAATTTGGAACTGACTACGATTGGATGTCATCACAGGAATAGTGGCCTGCTGACGTTTGAGGAACACCATGTCTATGATCACATGTAAGTAAAGTAAACTTTTTCAAAATACAACCCCTTTTATTTAAAAGAAATGGAACTGCAATTAAAAGAATGTTTTTAAACTTGGCTTTAGGTGAATATACATTGCTATAAACCATGATGAATCGCTGTTTGAAAGGAACACCCTAAACATGCCGCCTTACAATATAATTTGTAATTCCTTTCTACACCCATTTTGCAATTTGGTAACCTGTACCAAATCACAAAATGGGGTTAGAAAATTAAAAAAGCCAGTTTGCAGATGCAAGCTGTGTGATTTTGTGAATCTCGATCTTTGTAACTGAAGAATGACTTTGTACATCAGGTTCTCAGTCTCTTTTTTACAGCCAGAAACAAGTTGTAATGGGACTGCACTGCTGCAATAAAGTCTAGGAAGACGAGAATGACGGACCGTGGCTCACTCTAGGGTGCTGGGCCACAGCTGTGGGGGCTGGGATAGTTTGCCTCTACTGACCCAAGGACCATCCTACTTTGGCTCTGCAACCTCGGCCAAGAACAATCCTTTCAGCAATAGTCTTTCAGTGGTAACTATGGAGAGATATTACAGGCATCTCAGAGAGATTATGTGGGGATACTTGGGCTTATCACTTACCACTACACCGAGCAACCCAATAAGCTGATTATCCATCCCTCCTCTTCAGAAAAATACTTTATCAGACTAAAAATCACATTACTGTGAGTGCGAGTCCCATGCACTTTAAAGTGGGGTCTCGTGGGGTCCCACTGTAAACACTCTACCCCCCACCACTCCCTCTGTCCTTGAGGTTTCAGGGATCTTGGGGTGTAGTCTCTGGATTAAAGTGAAGTGCTTCTTGTCACCTCTTTTAGCACAAAGTCTCTCTGTCGGGCCCTCACCCATTTTTTCTGGTGCAGCACCAGGCAGCGTTGGGATTTCCCATATGAGGCGGGTTTATCGGCACTGAGCAGAGCCAGTTCCAGGTGCTGCAGGGGGGCGACTGCTGTCTTCCTAGTGAGTCTCTGGTGGGTAGCGACATGAGCGGAGGCGTTCAAAGTTGGCCTTCCTCCAGGCTCTGGTGGTTGGTCATCACGGATGGGCCTCACAGCTTTGGCAAGCCCAGTTCCATCAGCTGGGTAAGTCTTGTTCATTCGTCCTGGGGCCTCCCTGGGTGGAGGCATTCCAGCGGTGATGATACACTTTTTGGGGCTATGCTGGGGCTTGTTGGCAGTGATCTGAGAAGTTACAGAGTTCTTTGTTGCCACGGATGCCAGGTGCTAAGTTCAGGATGGGGTGCCTTGAGGTGTTACTTTGATCTTCAGAGTAGTGTTACCTCCAGGCACACTTGAGGCAATGTCAGGGTGGGTGTAAATTGACGAGTACTTCAGGGTGGCATGCTTTACCTCTTCCGGGTTCAGGGCTGTGAGCCACCTGTTGGGGTGCCATGGTCACATCATTTGGGGATAACCAGCAAACAGCAGGTGGTGCAATTCAAATCTCTGTCCGGACCTCTATCGGGCCAGTCAAATGGGCATGCTTGACACGTGCCTTGGCGGCGATGACCTTCAAAAACTGCCAGAGCTGTCCATCAATGGACTATTCCGGTTGTGCCAATCATGCAGTCTACGACCTGTTGCTAGATGAAGCCCCTGAGGCAGGGTCATCTGCTTTAACCCCTTCCAAACGTCAGCTCCTGATGTGAAGTTGGTGCACTACTTTCCTCTTGCTCGACTAGGCCTCCTTTGTTCCCAAGACAAGTCAACAACTCCCCCCTTCAGATCGGACTCCATGTGATGTCTCCACAGGGCTGGTTTCAAGCAGAAACTAACCCTGGTTGCACAATAGTCCTCTGGGAGCTCTGGGAAGCACCCCTCCTTGAGTTGAAGAGAGCTTGCAGCTAGAACAATAAATGGGTCAGCAGCTCGAGATTTACTACAGAGTTAGCAGACAGGAGGTGTGGATTCCCTGCCTTTGCAGAACCGTTTTGGTTTATTTATGTGTCCTTCTCAGGCTGTCTTACACACTCAGCCTTTGTCTTCAGTGATGAGGCAAGCAGCGCTGCCTCTAGTTCAGAACAACCACAACAGAGGCACAAAGAGTTTTGAGCTGTCTACACCTTTCCTAGCACCAGCCATCTAACAGTGATCAGGCAGAGAGCTGGTCCCCTTCTAAAGCACCTTCTTACCCTGACACAGATAATGTAGCTCCGCCCTTAACCCCGGTCATCCACTGAAAGGCACTCTAATCAACAACCCACTGCATCAGAAAGGACCTAATCACATTTTCAAGGGTAAGCCTATCTCTGTCTCCCCACTTCGGTGTCTGAATGCCTACCGCCAGTCTCAGGATTGTTAGCAATACACTTTTACTGCCAGGGAAAGCAATCTCTCCTTCAACGTCTGCATATCAAAAGGGTAGCAGACTTAATTAAACCCAGAGGCATGTCTTGTTCACTTAGACACTCATGCACTGCATACTAACTCCACTAGCAAACAAACCTCAGTCCAGGTACACAGTATTTTGCCACTAGGAATCCAGGTTCACTCGTACCTGGTAGGAGCTGAACTTTGGGCAAATGTGCAAATAGGCTGCCATTCACATGATGCATGGCCAGACTTTAATTATTACAAAATATGGTATTCTGCCAGCACCGCATTACATGCATGAAACCCAAAATACCATAAGGGCTCGCTTGGTGGCCGCTTCATGACAAGTCCAAAACCCATCGTAAGTCAATGGTAGGTCTAGGGTATCGCGCACACACTGGATAAGTGTGAGGTGGGTGCCAAACTCTAAAAAACAGTATAACAGATACTTGCAGTTTAGGGATCACAATTGAACTCGCTAGTTGTAATCAGGTCTTTCAAAGAAATAATAGGGATGAAAGATTCATTGCAATCCTGGACCCTTGCATACTTTAATAATAGATACCAACAAATACAATTATCAGACTCCTAATCTGTGCTTTGTCACCTCCATCAAGGCGAACCCACAATGCTCCACTCCCTTCTCTATACTCTTCACCTTTTACATGGAAACTCTGAGCTGGGACAACTAAGTATCTTATTCCACTTCTTGGTGGATGACATGCAGCACTATTTGAAAATCTCCTCTAGGGACGATGTTGTCACATTATCTGAAATCCTTAAAAACATGCAGTCTTGGATGTAACATTCAAATCCAAGCACGGCTAAACACACTGAACATTTTGGAATACGAACCAGACATAATCGATAAAGTGAAATCACTGCCATAAACTAAAACTGCAAACTCACTAGTGAAAAATGCAAGGTTTAAAAAAAAGTATTTTTATTTTACGTTTGACAAAATAAAACAAACTATCTCCAAATTCAGGTGACATACAGCTCAGTGTGGTCTCAGGTAACATAGTACAACTCAGTCATCCTCACCATCTCGGTTTCCAAACCTCTACAGCAAGCACTACCCAGGCCTCTGCCACGGAGGCTCGAGGGATACCCACCCCGGCGCTTTTATTCCAAGCCGTGATGTTCTCTCCACTTGCCTCACACTTTATCAAACTACTTAGGGCATCCTCATAAACCACTCTCTTTGCCTCCATGCATGTATCCATGCCCAAGAGCCATTGACACTTGGTCGGTAGATGAGCCTTGTCGCTATACATGGCAAATTCTCTATTTGCCAACATGAAGCACAGATGACAGAACAGAAGTTGGGCTTGTGGAAGATTCAGGTTGAATTTCATTTCTAGAAAGATAAAGCGAGCCATTGCTGGGATGCCGACCTCCAGCATGGCCTCAAGTTCCTTCACGATTTCTGCCCTGTACTCAGTGACATTGAGGTAGTTCCATAGTGTATGTAAGAAAGTATCCTCGCCCCACCCCACATCTCAGACGCTGAGGTTCCTGAGCTCTACCCTTCTGTTACAGTCAGCTTCTGTAATAGTAGATTCTATGAAGGATTTTCAACTGTATCAATCTCAGTTTCAATTTGATAGCTTCTTCTCTAGGGTGCATCAAGCCCGCCTTTCAAGTCTCTCTCCTAGAACTCCATGAGTTTCACGAGTGTATCAGGTTTTTTGTTAATTATGGTGTGTTATGTAAGTGAAACTATTTACTATCTACTTTCTAAAGGGCTACAGTTGAGGACGGCTTTCCAATCCACATTTTCTGCTTGTAAGGCACGGCGTAGATCTAGGAATCTAACTTCCTGGTTCACAAAGGACTTCACCCTCTTTCGTCTGCAGCGTCCCCCATCGGGGAGATACCAATGTCATCACAGCAGTGTAAACTGGTCAATCTCCCAACTTCCTTCAGCATTTCAAGAGTCTATGCATGTGCCCTTTCCATAGAGGTTTCGAATTGGTCACCCTGCCCAGCCAGCCTAGGTGTCTTTTAGCCTTGTCCTATGCATCCTGCGTGGTGTGTAGTAAGTGTTCAGGAATCAACAAGAGAGGAAGGGAACAAAAAGGGAACACTCGTATTCCCCTCAAATAAGTCAAACAATCAACAGAGGAGTGTATTAAAGTAGTAGAAGAGCAAACATGCCAATAGTCGCAGTAAATTATCACGGTTAGAAAAGCCCTCACTCACCAACCTGGTTGGTAACATGCTTCATCATTGGGCCACACCAAGAGTGGCCGAGTGCCACCCTAGTGTGCTGCGACGCCAGTTTACTGCGGAGCTGGTAAAAAACATGTAAAGTGAAGGTGAATTTGGTGAAATTTAAAAATGTCCAATTGTGTCAAAAAACACTTTATTAATTTTGCCAATCAGACATGGGTAAAAATATGTGTGTGGGATAACGAACTGACATTAGAAGTTCATATATTATCCCTAAAGGTACGGTCAACATGTTTCTGCCTACATGAATATTAATCAGGCTTTCATCAGGACCAAAGGTGTAAAGTGTAAAAAACCCGGCGGTATGGGCGCACTAAGGCCCACCCTGACCAAGGGTTCGCAAGTGTTAAAAATATCAGAAAACACTTAGAGTAGATTCCGTCAGGCGTAGAGAGGAACCGAGTTTATTCTAGCAAAAAAGGTATGGTCAGTTCGTTATCCGACACACATATTTTTACCCATGTCTGATTGGCAAAATTAGTAAAGTGTTTTTTTTTTTTTTTTTTACACAATTGGACATTTTTAAATATCACCAAATTCCCTTCACTTTACACGTTTTTTAGCAGCTCCGCAGTAAACTGGCGTCGCAGCACACTAGGGTGGCACTCTGCCACTCCTGGTGGGGCCCAATGATGAAGCATGTCACCAACCAGGTTGGTGAGTGAGGGCTTTTCTAAAAAAAACGAGTGGTTTTTTTCAACAGTGATAATTTACTGCGACTTTCGGCATGTTTGCTCTTCTACTACTTTAACACACTCCTCTGTTGATTGTTTGTGTTTAGTAAGTGTTGCCAACTCTTCCTGCTGTATAAGTAAGAAAAGTGCAATTTTTAGCTAAAGTTGCAAAGAAGATACATCCCTGAAGATGCCCTCAAAACAGTGGTAGAATCACTAGTTCTGTCAGTCAAGGACCAACTAGGCAACTTACTATTCAATGGCTGGCTGGAATTACCCAATCCTCACAGAAAGTGATTCTACATGCAGCAGCCAAGTTGGTCTCGGGCAGAAGAAAAGATCACATTTTACCTATGCATATCACCCATAAATGGCTCCAAAATAACTCCCCCAGAAAATAGTCACCTTTTTGTTCAGAGTTTTATATAGCATGAACTTGACCTAAAGGTAATGGGTATCTGATCGCTTTACATGAGCACCAGTTGCTTACACATGGACACATTCATTTTTGTTAGGCACAGGGAGATTAAGTGATTTGCCCATAATCACAGGATGGTGAGCGTCATTGCCGAGACTTGAACCTGGTTCCCCAGATTTGAGGTTGACCGCCCTAGCCATTAGGCTACATCCTCTCCCCAATATATGCGATCAATCAATAGTGTGAATAGGATCCTACTAGAATACCCCTCATTTGAAAAGAAACCGACTCTAAAACAGTCCCTCTCTGGGAATGCCACAAGAGTTGGACCTCAATCTGGCCAACCATCAAGCCATGCTCCTGCCTTGGCTCCTTCAAAGGAGTACTGAAACAATAAATCCTTGATTACAAGTATTGTACTAAGTTAAAACACCCTCTAGTTTGCACAGACATCCCAATTTGGAAAACAAATGTCCAACCTCAAGAGGCTACCATGCGTGATTTGTCCACCCATCACCTTTTGGTCATTTGGACGGTCGCACAAAGGTGATTCTTTGCACCTTTGCCTATGTACCGAAAGCTTTAAGGAGCCATCCAACCATTTTATCCAACCTGAGTTTCCTTGCTGTATCTAACTCGGTGCTCTATCCTTCTGCCCTGATGAAGACCCCATGCTAAGGATTCCACATCCTTGATTTTGGGAAGGGGTCGAAACGTTGACTTCTGTTATTTTCGATAACAAGCATACACGACTGAGATTTGGTTTCAGCGTCCATAGATTGCTATGTTTTTGCTATAAATGGTTTGCCTTCTGTAGGCTGGACAGGTTTTCATTATGTAAATATAATGTTTATATGGCCCATTACCTTTCCTTTTCTCTAAACTCTCACAAACACACTTTCAGGCTCAGCACTTTACCTTTCTTCCACCCTGAGCACCATTCTCCCAAATGGATAGACAATTGTGATGTCTTTAACAATTGATTTTGACTTTTTGAGAATAAATTGCATCTATTGCAGACGTATGATTAGGTCCTTGTGAATGATTTCATTAATATTTTTTTATGTTTACCTTGAGGTTTTGATTGCTATTGTGACCAATTTCTTACTGTACTGTTGGTGGAGATTAGTTCCCATTATGTACCAGTCAGAAACATGAGGCCCACTGCAGCTCATCTGATACATCAACTTGCACTTAAGAGGCTGGAGTGAGACAAAGGATCAGTGAATGGCCTGGAATTAAGACTATGTAGTAGGTTTAGTCCTCATCTCAAAGCAGTATCTTACTACCACTAATTTGAGTAATTCTTGAATCCAAACTTTTCAGACTTTTATTAATCTATTTACTGACTGTCAGTGTATAAGCAAGATCAAGGTCCACCCTATGGAACTGGCTAGACTCTTGTTGCCTGGATTCACTTTCTAGTCTAGTGCGCTAAAGCAGCTTACGTAACGTTTATTGTTTTAAAAAAATCCTAAGTACATACATACAAAAATGAATAAATAGAGTATCAAAGCAGTGTTACGCCTCTAGAGTTATATATATTTAGCAAAATTGACCAATTACCATGTGAAAATGTTGTCATCTTAACTGCACACTCCCTTCTTATGGCCTGATCCTGACGCCGAACATTTAGTCTTGTTCAAGAACCTGTCTGGGCATTTACAAGCCTCCACAAATACTGGTGGATCTGCTAGTGTTCCACGACCATTACAAGAATTAGCAGCATGCCTAGCATTAACTCTATTTTAGAAAGTGAGAGCTATTACGCCTGAATGCAAAAAAAAATGGAAACCTATATATAGACTCTTGAAATGGCAGTTTTAAAATATCTTTTTGATATCTCTTCTTTATTGAAGTTCATTCCCTTTCTCCTTAGAACTCACTGCCCTTTAGAATCAACAAGCATTGGCAATGCCACTTTTGTGTGGCTTATGAATAAAAGTGCCTTTGTTCCATTGACGGGTTTAGGAACTGCTTAATTTGAGCTGGAGGTTGCAGGTGGGGTCCACGTGCATGCAGATTTAAGGATCAGCACTTCTTTTTCCTCACCAGACTTCGATCTAGAGACAGATGGACACAAATACACACGGGGAAAGAAAGAGGAAGAGAAAGATGGAAAAACAATGACAAAAGGAGAAAGAAAGGATGAAAAGGAAGCTGCAATTGTGGCACATAGATGCAGGGAGAGTATGGTGGTGGACTGTAGAGGCATGAGGTGGAAACAAGACTACATTGCCTTGGTATTCATCACTGCGATCGTCAGTAGTGCCACCCACAGGCTTCTGAGCAAAACTTTGAGCCCTGGCATTTTCTCTTTTACTAATTAAGAACTGGGTTTAGGCACTCCAAAAGTCCTACATACACTCTGTCACTGATCTTTGTACTCATGCATCCATTTATCCATAAAAAAAATACAAGGAGGAAAAATAAAACATGTTGCTATAAAAACACAGCAGACATATGCTTGCAATAAGGAAACAAAACATAGTAGTTGGTGTCTGTCTTGCAAGGTATTATACATGATCTATTATTGTTTCAAAGTTTCAGCAAGGGTGTCATGTTTAAAACCTACGTGTTCACCATCTTGGAATGGTACAACAGTAACACACTATAAACAACAGTATCCCATAAAGGTTGCCTGGTTAAGGGGAAGTGGCTTTATGGAGTGTAGTGCAGATGAAACAAGGGGCAAGCGAGCAACCTATTTGTACTTCCTGGACAGCTGTAGTATCCTCTTCTGGACAAAAGTAAATAAAAAGAGGTGAAGCAAAGAAATGAAAGGGGAACTATAAAGTAGAAAATTAAAACTAAAGTTCTGGCCAACTAGCCCTGTCTCTGAAGCGTGTGGATGTGCACATGTGATCTGAAAATTCCATCATTCACAGGCCAAGAGAGACCGTGACCGATGTGGACCGACCTATTACCCCATGCAGTACGCGGTCATGGATAGAAGCAGAGTGTAAATGACACTCGGATAGACCAATGGCAGCTTACCCAAAGGCCCTCTGTGTATCTTTATGGATATATATAGGGATGTATTTAGTGTTTAATTATTTTTTTTACTACAAGATCCTGACAGACTGTAAGCCTAGAAGGCCTACTGAAGAGATTCTAGCAAGAATTCTTACAGAGCAAATCTGTTTGTCGAAGGGGATAATCAACACCAAAATTGCTCCCTACAAAGGCAATCTGTGAGATTTCATGTAACAAAATACCTACTTGTAGGCTTTAATTCAAAGTAATAACTATCTACCCTTAACTGATTGTTGACTTTAACATATGCCTTTCACAATAAATATGTAGGGCCTACTTCCCTTACTGTGAAGTTTTATAGTAGACAGTTTGGACTAAAGGCATGTGAAATATCTTTTCCGAGTCCTAGAGAACCAATTATTCTATTAGCTTGTCGACATAACCAACTCAGGCCTCCTGTACTGAGTGTAAACTTTCCTACAAGGTTAACTTCGGCCAAGCAGTAATAAAATAAGAAATGCATACAAATTACAGTTGACTAAGCAATATACAATCTCTCCTGAGAGGGCTTAACATCTATTCTGACAGAGCAAATCTTGTATATCCACATGTTGTCATTGGGGTTACCAACTCCATACACCATGCCAACTACACCAATCTGTGATATTTCATGTAACAACCGACCTGTAAGCTTAAATATAGAGTAATAGCAATCCACCTGAAATTACAATTGACTTTAACATATGTTTTTCACAATAAATATGTAAGGCTTACTGCCTTTTTCATAACATTCATAATAAATGGATCGGGCCAAAAGCCACAATCATTGGCTTGCTGCCATAACCAACTCAGTCCTGGTGTATCGAGTATAAGCTTTGCCACAAGTCAAAAAGTGCAATACAAGCACTCTTTTTAGTAGAAGCACAATAATTCAGCCCAATCAAATCCTGCACACAGGGAAATCAATATGTTTCTCAGTAGTACCCTTAAAGCTCTTTTTTGTTGATCATATTAGGTATGGCTACAACTGCAATGTCTTGCCAGACTTAGAAACAACTGCAGATAAGTGGAGACCTGGGCACACCATACTTCTCTCAAACACATAACTGCACTTTGAGGTCTAAAGGTAATGATGGCAAAGGGGGCTGGGATTGGAAAATCCTCATGACTACTTTCCTCCCACCTGTGCTGCTGCCAGAGAAAAGCACACACCATAAAGTATTGATTTACTTAAGACACTGTAACAACTTTGCAGTGCTGGGTGTGTGCTCCCAAACGGTAAAGCTCCACTTCTATTGGCAGCTATACAGCTGATGGTTCAGACAGCTGGATAAAAAAAATCACAGCTTTGTGGAGTGGAAGCACTTTTTTTCTGCGGAAGAACACAATCTCTGCTCAATCAAAACACTTACTCCTGTCAAACAACATGTGGGCAGAACAGGTGCCCTCTGTCTGCAGCACTCCTGAAAGCTTTTGCTTTTTTTTAGGTTGATCACATGAGGTCAGGTGACAGCTGCACTGTGAAGCCAGACTTAAAAGGCCTCTTTTCATCAGGAATATATAATCAAGAGTCCAGGCCCGTCTCAGGCTCACTAATCCATGCTGTTGAAGGAGACCACCCCAATATGACCACTGGAACCTTTGTGACGCAGTGAAGCTCTGCATCTGAGAGAACAATACAAAAACACCACAACCATGGAACGGACAATGTCATCCATACCTAAATGAATGGGTGGACAGGCATCTGAGTCATCAGGTGTTATAGGCTACACTGCTAGCAATAATGAAAAACTAAATGGCACCAGTCTTCTGGAACAGGAAACTATTTTCTAACATTCATAACAATAGGAAAATAAAAGTGCAAACCTGCAAGAGAAATAATGCTAAGCCCAATGCAACATTCAAATAAACCATATGATGCAATTTAGCAAACAATAGGTAATTTTATGACATTTCCTGGCAGGAACCAGTAGGCGCCTGAACTTCAAACATCTGCTCTAGAGAAACACAGGTTTTGTAAACAAAGTGCTTCGATGAGACTTCTGCACTTTGCAGTTATCACATGTTATCTATCTTGTCTTTGCCTGTAATAATAAAGGCAACAGAGTGTAACTGAGTCTTATTGAGGTGGGTAACTGCAATTCCAATCAGCACCAAGATATCCCTGCTTCGGTGAAAGTGTGCTTTACAAATACACGTTATGTTATGTAATCTTACAAATCTTATAGAAGTTCACATTCCTAGAAGCACATCAACACACATTGTCAGATTCACCTGAAGATTAAGAAGTGCAATTAATATATGGTTGAAGTGCCAGTCCTATCGGCCCATATCCTTGGTGAATTGTGACTACAAGGTCTTTGCAGGTATTTTAGCTGTGCGCTTAAGCAAAGTTGTGGGAAATTTTATAAAACTAAGATCAAAAGGGCTTCCTGCCAGGAAGACACTTGAGGGAGTTGACACACACTTTGATACCCACAGTAGACCTAGACATATCTTCCAAGACTCCGCTGACAATTATAACACAAGACGCAGCTAAAGCGTTTGATCGAGTTAACTGGGAATACCTAATGGTCACCCTAAAGTACTCTCGGGTACGGCAATTATTTTCTAGGGTACTGTCCGCGTGTTGGTGAATGACAATCTAAATGCAACAGTTAGGATAGAAAGAGGGACCAGGCAAGAGTGCCCCCTTTCCCCTATTCTCTTTGAAATATATATTGAACCCCTGGCTCAAAGCATAAGATTGAACAAGGAAATCAAGACATTTACAGTAGGTGTGTTTTCTAGGAAAATAGTGCTTTATGCAGATTATATAATGGTCTACAACTCAGAAGTAGTGAGAGCCTTGTCACAAAAAACATCAGAGATGAGGCATTTTGGGGGAGTTCTCAGGGTATAAGGTAAATTAATGGAAGTCAGAGGTTATGACTTGGAATCAAGACTGGGAGGGTGCTGAATGCAGAGAAGAAATAAGATACTTAGGAATACAAACTGTGCAAAATCTAGAGGATATTACAAAGATTAATCTAAAGAGAGTTAGTAAAGAGGTAGACAAGATATTGAAAGGGTGGCAGAATTGACCTCTTTCCATTTACGGCCAGGTGAACCAGGTGAAAATATCTATTCTGCCAGATTAATCTACTTGGGAAAGGGGGGTTTAGCACATCCTGAGATTCAATTGTATTGTTGAGCATTGCAGTCGAAATATTAAAGGATACTGCTCCTCCATCCAGATGATCCGGTATTGAGAGTCATGAATCGGGCTATGTTAGTAAGCTTACAAGGGGAGAGTTTATCCTACAAATTTGGAGCGCCCAAATACTTTAAGAAGGTGCGGCTGAAGTACCTACGATCTTTTGCAGGTTTATGGTATGAGATCAGGACAACACTGGGGAATCCCTATTAAAGCAAGTTGTCACAAGTGTGGGACTCCAAAGTGCTTGGCAGACTGTTTAGTGATACTCCTGAGAGAAAGTGGTGTAAATAAGTAGGGGCAGGTAGTGGAACGAGATAAGGTGCTAAGGTGGAATACTTGGAGAAGATCATCAATGGGATGTTATCAAGATTTAAATACTATCAGATGACTTTTTGGCCCAAAACCGAAGGGATGGATACATCATGACACTAGCATAGTGGAGGTAGAACCCCAAGAACCCTTGGCAAGGAAAAAGGAAGTGTCCTTTTGGTATCAGCATTTCCTAAATGGCGCAGAGGAGGGCATAAACCACTGCACTACCTCTGGGACCGATACTTGTCAGGTGCAGAGCTGGAGGAGCGATGGCAAGTATCAGTGAATATGCTTTACTGGGTGGTTAAGTCTGCTGCTTTAAGGGGAAACCACTTTGTTATCCTCCACAGAGCCTTGTGGTCTCCTTTGAAGCTTGCAAAAATTAGAAAGAATGACAATTCCATGTGCATGAGGTGTGGAGTCCAGGGTGCAGATGATGTCCACTTGTTTGCCAGCTGTCCCAGTTTGATGGGATACTGGCTTAATGTGGGTAAGACAATATCAGAAAGGATGTGGAGGTAAGACCTACAATGATTTTCTTTGGTATACTGCAAAAAGATGATGGGGGAGTTAGAATAACTGTGTACCAATCTAACTTGATCTTTTTAATTCTCCTGGCAAGGGCAGAAATAGCTAAGAAATGATGGCAGATAGAACTAGGCCTGGGCGGTGAACTTCGCTCCATTCGCAGAGTTTGCGGATTTTTCTGCACTTCACATACTGTGGAACTCGCGGAATGCAGAAAACTCCGCTTTGCGATGTGCAGCGGGGCTTTTTACCTGCCCACGAACGGTAAGTTCACTATCGCAAGCTGCTGCTCGGGTAGAATTTCTACCCAAGCGGCAGGAATAACAGCACAAACTGCAGTTCGCACTGCACTCCGCCACTCGCAGAACTTAGCTGAGTTTTTTTTTGTAACTTAGTGGAGTTCCGCGTAGCAAAACTCCGCAAACTATGCCCAGGCCTGGACAGAACCCCCAACCTGGTGCGAGTTGTGGAGACCAGTCATATTTTTCTATTAGTTGGACAAGAAATGTAAGGGAGGGGGTGAGAATGTACATTTCTGGGGAGAAGCTGAGTGCTGGATGAGGGCATACGATGTGTCCGATGATTGTACCTTTTAAGTCAGTAACAGCTTGGGAGGTGTCATTGTGGAGCCGTAACCTAGATTACTGACAGCGTCTGTGCCAGGGAAAGAGCACAGGGGACAGTCGATACACCAAGTATGCTCTTCAGAGGTGAAATGAGGACAAAAAAATAAATTACATGAGTTAGGAAACAATGCCAGTCCCCAGGCAGTCTAGCACACTCAAAGGGCCTCTCATGTGAAGAGCTTCGGGATACCAGTCAATGGTTCCATTTTCCTGTCACATTATGAAAAAAAAACTGCCCATCCTTTACATTTTGGCAACCCTATTAGTTGAAGATGTGTCATAAGATAATGGATTGGAAGTGAAAACTTCACTGGGAAGGCTGTTAAAAAAGAGCTTATAGCCCTCTAACTGGTGATGGGAGACTTCTGAAAACAAAGAGGCAATGCCAGGGGAATGCAAGCCACTGTATTGTGAGGAGCGCTGCTGCCCCTGTAACCTACTTTATATTCACAGTAAGCTATGGACAGGGAAGAAAGATCAATGCTAGGGAATATGATTTCATAATATGAAACCTGGGGCTGTTAAAGGCTCCCACTACGAAATCTATTTTAAGGCGCATAAACCATAGTGCCTCATAAATCCATTCTATTTAACATTACTGCCCCAGCTCTAGCTTTAAATGTGAGAATTCATAGCCATTTCCCTTAAGGCAGAAAATAAAAAGAAATGACAGTAGAAGGGGGCCCACTGCAATACGCCTGTCCATTAATTTTGATCCATGTGGGCTCCCACCTAAGATGAAAATTCATCTGCTACCACTGCCACATTACAGAGTAGAGTAAGAACAGCAGTGGCAAGACTAATCTAGGCTGCTATGATTGAAGTCTCCAAGGTCAGTATTTTTGGTAGGTGTGAATCATTAAAGTTTAAAAGATGTGTGAGCAGAAAACAATCATCTTCTCGGCTTCCTAGAACCAGGAACATATACCTCATTCCCTCATCGGCAGCCACTGCTAGAAGTATGTCTCATTTTGTCTACTGTGTGGCTTTAATTTTAGCAATTATTAATGTATTTTTCTGTGGCACTTAAAATTGCTCTTTTGGAGGCTTTACAATTGTGTTTGTAAATGCTTCTAATAGAGCAAATACAAGCCAAAAAGATCCTTTACATGTATAGGATAATTCAAATTAAGTTGGTTAGTCCACTGGAAAGGAGTTTTAAACTTCAGGAAAATAAGCGATTCGTGAACATAAGTATTTTGGATGCTATCAAATGCTCCTATTTCATTTTAAACTTCCACTGTAATTTTTGCTCATGCAAACAGTAAAAACTGCATGATGGATTTATACCAAACATGGACCTAAAGATAGCCTTTGGTCAATTTTACATTTATAAAATCTTAATTAGAAGTTATATAAGGCATTTCAAACACAAACACTGTCTAGTGGGCTTTGGGGGGCTGCCGCCCGAAGGGAGGTAGCCCCCTGGAGAGATTGAGATAATAGGATAGTCAAGACTACATTGGGCTTCATTGGGCTACAGTTGGGCTTTAGACTGTTGGGCTGTCAGCCCAATATAAAGGTGGCCATTGGTAGATTGGCACCATTTTGGTAGGTGACACGGTGGCCGCTGCGTAGCAAGCTGTTTTGCAAGTAGTTTTGCGTACTTTAGTCAGGATGAAAGATGCCCCGCATGCTGTAGAGGGGGAGGGGGTGAAGGAGGTAGCATCTGGGACCAACGAGCACCCGGGAGGAGGGCATCACGGGGGGAGGAAAAAGCAGGAGAGTGAGGACCGGGTAGGGAGGAAGGTGAGATTAGCTGCACTATCATAGTGACAAGACAATGCTCAGAGAGGAGGTCCTTTGAGCCAAGGCCCCTTCATACAGCGAGAAGGGGATGCAGGCAATATACAGAAGGGTGTTCTAGCGGTTCCGGGGCCCTCCATATAGAGGGGGAGACAGGAAGCAACACTGGGCACATGCAGGAGAGGGAAGAGCAGGGATGTAGGGGATGGGATAGCGAGGGCAGGTTAGCACGGCGGTGGCCCTCAGTGTCGCTGTTGATCGGGGTTGTTAAAGAGGCCACTCAGGGCTAGGCAGTCACGATGGTCAGAGGAGGACAGGTGGGTTTAAAAGGCCGTCCCAGTCTCACACTTTCAGTCATGCAGAGATTTCTCAGGGACAAAACAGGGGGACACCAAGGGCCAGGTAGTGGGCCACGCAACAGCTTTGGCTGCAGCGATGCTAGAGTGGAGCGAGGAGGAGGAGCAGGATGGCGGAAAGGGAGTGAGGGTAGGAAGAGGGGGTGAGGGAGAGAGTTGAAGTAAGGCCCCTTCACAGCGCATTTATGCTCCAGGGTACAGAGAGGTGCATTACTCTGGCACGGCGAGGGGGGCAATCAGCTGGAGTGGGAGGGCCAGAGCGAAGGCAATTTCTACAACAGGGAGGCAGGCACGGACGGGCGAGTTGGATGTGGTAGATCGGCAGGGACAGGGCAGTAGGGAGCACTGGCTTTGGGTGCCAGAACAGGGTGAGGAGCAACACTTAACTTGGCAGTCTGGACCCCCTTTTATATTTCAGGCTCAGCACCACAGCAGCCATGCGGAATCAGGAGAGCTGTATGCGGCTCACAAACCCCTGAGGAGAAGAGATGGCAAGGTATTGTGCGGCCAGCCAGATGCCAACGTGGGATGGCTACAACAGCGCCACAAGAAGGTCTAATGTGGCCTTGGCAGTGCATCAACCTGGACGGGTCAGTGCGGCCCCAGGGATGGCAGGCAGGGGCACTTAGCAACAGAAGGTGGGCTATGGCCAGGATGGCATATCACACCCCCCTGGCTTACCTCCAGAAGCACGGTAGAGTTCATAAAAAATGTGGATTGTGGTGCAGATACACAGGTTGTGGTGTGGGAAGTTGTGGAAGATCATCCACAGTTGGATTACGAGGAGTTAAGTTTGGAAGAACAGGGGGGGGTTCAGATAATATGGTTGTTCCTAGTAGGCAGCTGGATACAGGGCGGAGGCCGACCTTGACATCAGGTAGGGTGTTGGAAGAAGGTGAATTGGTAGATGATGAGGATCAAGCTGAGAAGAAAACCAGGTGGTGGCAAGCGGCGCAGGCAGGGGGGGTCAGATAACATGGTTTTTCCTAGTATTTTACAGGAGTGTCATGCCAGATGTAGAGCATTTCAGACACTAGCGGTTGGTGGTGAGCCTTCCTAGCTGGTTAGGCAGATAGAGCCAGAGTGGAGGCCGACCTTGACACCAGGTAAGGGTGCTGGAGGTTACAGCTAAAGCAGTAGACACAAAGAGTTGTCCATAGGGGTGAGCGCTTGGGATAAGGGGACAGCAGGAGACTAGGTGGTAGGAAAGGTTTGTATGTCATGGATGAATGGTAGGGGCACAGGCAGAGCCTCCTGGGGGTAAGCCCGGGGTCCACCAAGTGCATTCGGAAGGGGTAGCTGGGCAGGCACCACTGGCAGGGTCGCCCGAAGCAGGCGCACCCCAGAGGCAACAAGCAAAGGGGCAGGTGAACTTGATAAGGTGGGAGCACAGGACACAGTAGTGCAGGAGAGAAAGGAAATTAAGATTAAGAAATTGCCTTATATGGGGGGGGACTAAGCCTCTTAGTGCTCAGTTAATGTTGGCAACCAAAGAAAAGATATGGAAGGGGGTGTACGTAGAGATGCGGATGCTCCACCATAGAGACATTTGGGCATTAGAGGGCTCCATGGAGGACGAATTGGAGCTGTCAAAATGGCGTAAGGTGTCAACGATAATCGAAAACTGGCATGCAGTGTTTTAATTTTTGTTAGTGTATACTGTGGAAAATACCCTGAAAGGTTTGTGTCGCATTTCAAATACCTGAACATTATCAGAAGGGCCAAGATGCAGGGAGGAGCGCTTGGGACAGGCTGAGATTTTACCAATGGCCTCGGTACGAGGGTACTGTAAATTCCAGCATGAATTCTCCAAGGGCATAGGCAGACACGCTCTTGAGCAGTGCTATGGGGCAGGGAGTGGTGGAAAAGGGGCTCAGGCAGCCCAATGGAACCAACACATGGGGTCGTACAGTGGACAGCAGGGTAATCAGGCTACAGGAAAAAGGGGGATGCGGGACACATGGAATCTGGGAAAGGGCCCATACACCGATTGATGCAGAATGCTTGGAATTTTGGTAGGCACAATACCACGGCAAGGGGGATGCAGACTGGTTGAGCGAAGACTTTTGACATAAACAGGTGGTGCGGACAAAGCTAAAGAAGGAAGTGTAAGAAGGCCGAAGGACAGGGCCATTCAGTACATGGTCAATGCCCGATTTGATCGTATCACCCATTGGGGTAGTGCTAAAAAAAGAGAACAAAAGTCAGGGTCATCTGATACAGCACATGTTATGGCCTGATGGGAGTTCTGTCAATGATTTCATTCCAGGGGAGGTAGCATTGGTATCCTGTTCATCCATGTACGTGGCCATGGCTTTGTGGAACAAGTAGGAAAGGGTGCACAGACAGCTAAGAGCGTTATTAAGTCTGCTTTTTGGCTGCTATCAGTATACCCAGAGGTTTTTTTCAGTTACTGGGCATACAGTGTAACGGGCACCATATGTCGAAAAAGTGTTACCCATGTGGTGTTATGCTATTGCGCTCTGTTTCAGGGCTTCAGTTCCTTCATACAGTGGGTTTTCATGTGGCACACGGGGAAGAGGACGGTGATGCACAACAGTGATGATTCCTTTTTGTGGGTCAACACCAGTTGGCAAGTTTTTAATAGCTCATGGGTGACATCAGATTGCCACTGCCTCCAGAAAAGACATTGGGGTTGAGTACAGTACTCTCATTTCGGAGTCACAAATTGGATTCGTTATCCATGGAGGTGCGCCTCCCATTACACATGAAAGTGCACATGCTACTGTTGTTAGGCGCAATGTTACTGAAGCCCAAGGTGACTGTCAATGAAGTGCAGGTCCTGCTAGGATACTTGAATGTTGCTGGCCGGATAGTAAGAATGGGGATGTTATGCAACGGGGAATAAGAGACATGTTTATTCGCAACATTAACGTTGTGGATATTTTCAGAGCCTTCAGGGTGTACAAACTACTAGGGAGGACAGGGATCCCTGGGTTGGACAGGGCAGACATAGGGCGCTTGAGTGGCACTAGAGAACTGCACATTGTCAATCTAAGACAGACCAAAGGGCCACGGGGAGGACAGTGGTGTTACAGGCATTCCCAGTTACGGGATTGTACCCGATACGCGGGGGCACAATGCTGAGGAATATTAGCAGAGTCTCCCAGGGAGCGGTTTTTTAGCTGCCCTAATGGGGCACGGGTGACTTCATACCAGCTGTTGTAGGTGCTGCGGAAGGCATTGTCAAGTGTGGGGGAAGCCCCAGGGTGTTTTGGGACACATTCATTCAGGATTGGTGGGGCCACAGAGGCCGCATGGCAGGGATAGGGCAGGAGTAGGATCATGCAGTTAGGGCATTGGTTTTCAGAGTGCTTTTGCCGGTATGTGAGGTTGGGGGAAGAGGGTGGTTCTAAGACATGAGACATTTCGGTTGTATCTTACATATGTTGTTCTTTTCAGGTGCAATTACTAGGCCAGAGGTAATCGATTTGTCGATTTGATTTGCAGGACATTCCTTTTGTTAAATGGGTGGAAAGGCACAAACTCCAGAAGGGCCGAGGTGCTAATATCGGGCTTGACTAACGCTTTTTTACAGTTACTGGAACAGGGAAGGTGGTATGAGATGGCGAGAGCTGCTAAAACGCTTGATTAAGTTCCTGTAGGGGCATAAATGTCCAGCTGTTTTAGTCTGGCAACTGGGTGAAAAAGATTTGGTAGTAGGTAAAGGATGGGCGTTGTCAAAAGAGATGATGAGGGATGTGTTAAAAATTAAGAGGCAGGGGTTGGGAACTTTCTTCTTGAGGGCAGACAATATTCTGAGGGGATAGCAGAGAGATGCGACGAAGCCCACTGGCATTCGTAAGTCCAGGCACAAAATAAATAGGGACATGCAAGTGTTTAGTAGGGCTCAGCTGTTTGGACGCAGCATCCAGAGTTGAGATAAGTTTTGCAGAGATTTTTAGTGGGTTGAGTTTGTCACACTATGGGATGGAGCTCTATTTGTTGCAAGCGAAGGACATACTGGGGAGAACACTGAAGGTGAACAGGCACGGCAAAGGTTCTGGGGGGGCAGAAAAGTCAGGGGAAGGCTTTTTTTGAGTGGTGGTTGGAAGTTTCAGTTGCCATGGTTCTAGATTATGATTATTGTTGTGAACATAGATGAATCAGGACAATGGGGGTGGCAATAAAGTTACATCTGGAAGAAGTAACACATTTTGTTTAGGATACTTAGATAGGTAGAAGTTAATAGATGTAGGTTAAAGTGTTAAGGAATTTAAAGGTCAACTGTTAATTACCAGGGTAAGAGTTACACAGTCGCAAGTTATTGACGTAAAGGGTGGTGGGCATTTTAGGGGTGGGGGTAGGTGAAATTAGGTAAATTATTGTATAGTGAGGTGTAGTTTTGTGAGACAAAGGTCTAGGTTTTTTATGGCTCTGTGTAGAGTTCACTTCATGCTGGATCTGGTTCTGATGAAAAGCTTTCATCAGAACCAGAGCAGAGGAAGGTTCAGAATGTCGTGACAAGATTCTAGAGGGGTTCAATGGTAGATGGAAGAAGTCAGGGAGTGGTTTGCCTTGCTGAGGTGGCAGCTCTTCAACTATAATAAACTTTGTGATAAACGTGAAGGCTGATGTCCTCTTTGTCGAGGACGAGCGGCAGAGCTGCCACAGGACCCATGGGACAGTGGGAGCCACGCTGGACTTCAAATCACAGGTAGAACATTTGTTACTTTCAATACTTGCATGGCGGCAGCCACATTTAGCAGATTTCCTTACATTCAGCAATGATATCAGCCACATCAGCGGTCAAGCCCGAAATGCACTCCTTAGATCACAGTGGTTTTACCCAGTCTCTCCGGCCATTTTGCACATGCGTTTCTGGTGCGTTCCAGCACAGTGACTCTGCATAGGTGGTCATTTTAATTACACAACGGTGACGCAGAAGGAGCCGCAGGAAGCTAAGAATGCTTCTTAGCAACCATATCTGCACGTCTCAGTGAGGCATGCTGTCGCTAGATTACGGCAACACGGCCAGGCTTCAGTCAACGCCGATACACACGGCTACTGTAAAGCTGGTGTGGTGCTGCAGTGGCCAGGTTTAAATTTTAACGCGGACACCCGTGGCTGAAAATGTTGCATTTGTGCATATTTATTTATTTATTTTTCTTTTTAAAGTTTTGTATAGCGCGAACATGACCCAAGCGGGTATCAGAGCGCTTTACATATGAGATGAGGAAAACATAGGTATATAGCTGTGGGAGAAAGAGCATACAGATAAGCATGTGCATATCAAGACCAGCTGTTAGTTCCATGTAAACGTCGATATGCACAGTTGGAAGTTTTGAATTGAGTGTGCACTGACACCAATACGCACGGTTTGGAATTCAGTTTATTTCTGGGGATATGACGTCGATGTGCACAGCTTTATAATCATCCGTGTGTACATTGACTCACCTGAACATAGCTCTCTGCAACCTGTCTTTCAGCGTGTTCAACAAGAGTCATCTATAGCATTTAAGGTTACTAACAGTATTCAGCAATATATTCATTGAGCAAGTCCGGTTTTAGAGTATAGCTGGGTTTCCAGGCTGAATAGTACATACATAAATTTCTACCTCTAGGACCAATGCGGCATCTGTAACCCTAGCCTCCTTAACTTTAAGAGGCACGTTCTGTTACTATTTCACTGGGAAAGATTTAAGCTCGGTTCTAAGTAGCAGCTACTTCAATGGGTCAACATGCAGTCAGATAATCCATCACCACCTTTCCTGGAGTCACCAGGGGAACCTCCTGTGGTGTGGAAGAACTGGTTTGATGCCTTTGAAACTTTTTAGGAGGCAATAGGAACTACAGGGTTTCATTAAAATGGAAAAAGCTTTTACTATTGAATTCCCTAGGTTTTGAGGGGCATGCCATATTTAAGCATTTGCCTGACATAGAAGGTACCAAGAGGAACAGTTGGATAAATATACAGATTTCATAAGAAAGTTGGAGAAACGTTTTGAAGTTCAACCCTGTATTGTAGTTTTGAGACACAAATTTCTAATGAGGAAGCAAATGGGGTGAGAAAATGTCGACATGTATATGTCAGTTCTTAGGAGGATAGGGGCAGATTGTCATTTTCAGATCAGTTGGTGCATTACCAATTTATTTGGCATTACTCAAATAAGGCTATACAACAAAAATGATTGTCTTTGACTAATTCTACTCTGGAGGAAACATTACAGATAGCTAAAAGCATCGAAACATCGCAAATATCCGCGAGGGAGCTGGAAGATAAGAAAACAGAAGTTGTAAACATCGTAAGGCAGAAAGGGAAAGTTTTTGTGAAGGAATCTGTGCAGCCTAGAGAGGACGCAAAAACCAGTTAAGATTTTTTTTAAACAAACACATTTTCCAGGTGTCTTGTAATGAAGGACAGATGCATAGAAGATGTAATAATGACTCGTCACCTTGTCCGCAGAGGCGGCATTTCTTTGTCATCCACGTCTGTTTCCATTTTGGGGTGAGATCTTTTGAAGGGAATAATCCCAACCTCAGTAGCGTCAGGTTTCGCTTTTTTGATGTGAAAAATGTTCGGAATAGTACGGTTTGGGTTTCATCGTTTTATAAGATTGCATCATGGCCCATGCGTGCTGTTTGTGGGCCCAGGCCACTTTATCCAGTAACAGTGAGAATTGGTTGCTTTGTTCGCTTTGTTTTTAAATCCAGAGTAGGTGGTTATTGTAAGCCAAACCTCATCTAGCTGTAATGCAGAAAGAGATTTAAAACTGTAAAAATGAATTTGCTTAGCCTAGATTGATTTTCAATCTCCTGCCAGCAATAATGGGCTGAGGTGTTATCTTCTGCTGCCCTCATCCTCCAATAGTATTTGGCCAAGGCTCCTTGTCTTGCTGGTATCTGATTTTGTAGCCCGTATTCTAGTCTTATTTGTGCCTGTGAAATGTGTCATGGAATTAGGATTTATGGGCCAATACAATATTAGAACCCCCAGACCATGCTCCAGTATATTATGAGGGGCAACGTATTGATCTGTCAGGTTTTTAGGAAGAAGTGTTGACTTTTAGAGAGAAAAGATTTTTGGAAAAATAGATGTAGCTGTCAAAGGGCTATGTATTTGGGAGGATGGGGGGGGGGGGGTCACCAGGGCCTGTTCAAAATGCCAAAATGGTTTTAAGTCCTGGCACTAGGGACCAGGTTTCCATTGTGGGAGAAAACAAAGAAATAAAAGAGAGTTGCATAAAAGTAGAGGTCTGTGCAAAATTCCCCAAGGTATTTTCTGATAGTCTGGGAACTATAAAAGGGTTCCAGCATAAAATTAAAGTTAAAGAGAAGTCCATTCCTGTCAAACACAAATTGAGGAATATTCAATTTTCCATCAGAGAGGACTTGGAAAAAGAGTCGAGGAAGCTGTGTGACAATGGTGTCACAGAACCAATCGAGTCTTCGTTGTGGCTGTTTCCTCTTGTGGTAGTTTGCAAGAGGAATGGCAAACTTAGAGTTTACGTGGATGTATGTAATTTGAACAAGGCCATTTGTATTGATTTGCACCCACTTCCTAAGATTTTTGATTTGTTGGATGCGGTGCCGGGTGCAAAGTGGTTCAGTAAATTGGACCTTGCCTCAGTGTACCACCAGGTGGTACTTGAACCAGAATCCAGGCATTATATAGCGTTTGTGTCCCCCTAGGTACTTTCCAATATTGTAGGATGCCATTCGGTCTAGCCTCAGTGGCATCAGGATTCCAAAGAATCATGTACCAAGTGCTCAGAAATGTGGGAGGGGTAGTCCCATTCCAGGATGAGGTTTTAATATTTGCTAAAACTGATAAAGTAATTTTGAATTTTTTCTATTCTATTCTGCAAGAAAAAGGGGTGGTACTCAAAATGTATAAATGTGAGATGTGTGAAAACAGAGTTGCATACCTGGCTTGGTCAATGTGATAATTGAGGTTCATGCTCCCAGTTATAAAATCTCTCTTAAATTGTTCATGGGAATGTGCAAGTTTCATTCTTGTTTTAGTCCACACATTAAACCATTGACGGTACTTTTGAAGAAAGACGTTAACTTAACTTCAGGTGGGATGTTTCATGTCAGGAGTGATATGAATGGGTCAAAACAACAGTTGGCTAGTTCTAAAATTCTAAAACCATTTCATCCTAAACTGTCAAGTTATATTACTGTAGATGCGTTTAACTATGGCCTATGTGCTGTGCTTGAACAGGAAAATGTTTAGTAGAAAACACCATTAGCTATGCTTCTAAGGTACTGAGGTATGCTGAAATCCAATTTTCAACCATCGAGAAGGAATTGCTGGATTGTTGGTGGGCGATTCAAAAATTCAAACCTTACATTTAGGGTACAAGGTTCACTGTAAAAACAGATCATAAACCTCTGGTTGCTATCTTGTCTGTTGAGAAGATCAAGTAACAGACTCCCAGAATTTCGAGGCTCATGAAGAAACTATTACAGTTTCAATTTGACATCATCCATATCCAAGGGGGTAAGAATGTGCGTGCATATTTCATGTGATTCAGAATGATGAGGTGGAGGATGTAGAGACTATGGATAAAAATTGTTTGATTGCTGCTCGGGATCTGGAAGAAATGTGTGCAGTTTTCAGAATGTGAGTAGAGAGAGGAGATGGCCTCTGATGCCGTAATGACAAAGGTTATCACTTGTATTGCTAAGGGTTGGCCTGCTGAGAAATCTCTTCTTCGCTTGTGTCAGCCGTTCTGGAAAGTATCTGATGAATTATCAGTGGACGGCGGCCTTCTCCTTAGGGGAGAAAAATCAGTAAATCCGGTGGGGTTAAGATTTAAGTTCATATACATTGCTCATGAAGGACACATGGGTGCTACTTTCATGAAAAGACATTGGAGACAAACGTTGTGGTGGCCTTCAATGGACAGAGTGGTTGATTGTTTTGTAGGTGAATGTGCGGTGTGTCTAAGTTTGAAGGAGGGATTGGTGGTGAGGTAACCTCCCTTGCAGCACACTGAATTTCGAGCAAGAGCTTGGGAGAAAATAGGTGTTGACTTGGGCGTTCAATAGGTTACCAGGTCAGATTCACTTTGTGTTGGTAGCAGTGGATTTATACTCCAAGTGGCCAGAAGTAAAGTTTGTTCCCGAACCCAATGCCAAAACAGTAACTGAATTCCTCAGAGAAACTTTCCTTAGGGAAGGTTATTCTCGGTTTCTCATGTTTGATAATGGGATTCAATTTGTCAATGAAGACGTTGAGAGGTTTCTTAAAGCTGGTGATGTCAAGCATTTCAAGATGTCCTTGTATCATCCACAAATTAATGGTCAAGTGGAACACATGAAATGTGCATTGTGTTCAGTGGGCTATCAATAACAAGGGTGTTGTTATCAACAGCAGCCGTTTCTGTGTGCGCGTGTCAGGGCTCCGCCCTCTGTACATTCACAGAAAAATGAAGCAATCATAGCAATCCATAAAATCTGTTTGTTAATAAAAAAAGACCCCCTTGTAAGTTTCTAGATAGGGGCACTATCTGCCCCCCTCACTGACACAGGCGTTGTTGCTGTGCTCCATAACAATGCGGACACGTGGCGGCACTTTAACTACTTGCTCCCCTGGACTGGCGGGTATTTGCCAGGCTGACAATCTCACAGTCCTAAAGCTTAAGAGGTTATCAGCTCAGCAAATACCTAGCATCAAGGACCCAGTCTCCACCCCCTGATGACGTGGATGTAAAGTTAGCCCCGGGCATTTTTAGATGCAAGACCTGTAGCGCTCAGTCTCCACGTCAATCAGGGAGTGGAGAGCATTGTCACCCCACCCTTTCCCAACTCCTAAAAGGGTTTTGGTGGTACCCCACCCTGTAACGAGTTGGGAAAGGGTGTCACAGGTGGGAAGCCAAGAAATCGAGTCAGTGCCGACTCGACATGTGGCGTGTCTGAGACTACTTCCCCGTGTGTGAGTTTGTTCATTCTGGAGCTGGACACCATTTTAGCAGCAGTGCATGTGTGTCAGTAGTGTTCACACAGTCAGACACATGAATGATTTCCTGCAGTGCTGACAGCTAGTAAGCTAGACCCCGGAATCGTTGCTTGCGCTCAGCACTGCAAGTTCATTTTGTGTCTGACTCGTGGACGCATGTGAAGGAGTCGGCAGGCAGTTCACAAGGCAAGAATGAAGGATGGTAAAAAATAATTGACAGCTACCAGGTCCATTTGGCTAGTTCATGTGATTGGGCCCGTTTAGGGAAGGCAGATTTTGGCAAGGCCTGTACGCGTGGGTGTACCACAGGCCAGGGGGTGTATTTTGCCTCAGGAGTCAGACTATGACTATATGGGACTCTCAGGGACCACTCAACTTAACACATTTTTCACTGTCTGCCCCACTCACAAACATGCGTCTATGCATAACCCTTGGCATGGTTACTATTTGTACAGGCAGAGGCTGCCCTGCCAAGAGTCACACATCTCGTGTGGTGTTACAAACGCATTTTAGGTGTATTTATCGCATTGCCGCAAGTAGAGATTACCTTATCAAAGTTCTGAATGTGTTATCGTTCCCTGTGACTTGTGGCATCTGGCTTCATTAAATACCAGTGTTCGAGTATTACTGGTGCTGCTATGCATCCCTCCGACCAATATGAGACCTGTAGTTGTGCAATGGGGGAGTGTGTATGATGATAGGAGCTTTGAGGAGCACATGTGCGTCCAAGCTGCATGGCCTGATGGATTTGCTATGGACCCCGCTGTAAAGAACTATGAGTGTTAGAGTTACTGCAAGAGTGATGGGGCTGATAGCAGTACCTGTCGTGTCTCAATAAATAACTGTCCTGGGCTCTCACTGGCCCGATGGCAAGCAAAGCCCTGACTGTTGCAGAGGGACTCCATGCCCGGTCACTAAGGCCGGTCCAGCGGTGCTCTGATGACACAGCTGCAAGCACAGATCCACACCTGACAGAAGCCACTCTGCAGCCTGAAAGGACCAGCAATCTGAGATCGTAGGTTAGAAACGTGACAGGTAGCATGAACATTAAGTGGTGGTTCAATAGCTCCTTTTCCCCCCACCCGCACCACCTTGAGTTGTCCCTAAAATGAAAACTCTCATACTAAACACAACTGAAATGAGAGACTTATCTGCCATGCTAACCATCACTGGAATTATTTGTAATTCTGTTATAAACCCCACTGGTGATGCGAGTCACGTCCTGTGCCTCTCTACACGGGTTTCACACTGCCAGGCAAGAGTGTATCCCTTTGTGCAGTCTCAGGCAGGGCTGCACTCACACAGCTCACCCTCCTTTGAGACACCGCTCACCCCTGTGGCCAGTCTTAAGAAAGATGCCACATGCACACTAACCTGTTCCACCACCCCACTGAGCGGTCACGAGGATTGGTATGGCCGCATTGGTGGATGCCGGCCCCACCCCCACAGTCACTAGAGCTCGTTTACACACGCTCATTGCAACCCAGCTCTCCCGGGACCACAGCATCTGAGAGTAGTCTTAAATAGGGCAGTGTTGTACCAGCCAGACAGGTGCAGGACCTGAACCCAGCAAATGCCCTGGCACCAGACTATTGCCTTGCAGCATAATCTTCCACAAGCTAAAGATCCCTCCAGAGGAAAGACTCTCCACAGGAGTGATGTGTACAAATTAGTAAGGGTGGGCGTAGTTCGCGAAGTAGCACTTCGCGAAGCTACGCAAAGTGAAGTTCGCACTACGCGAGCTACGCGTAGCACTTCGCGAACTGCGTAGTAACATGTTCGCACTGTGCAAGATGTTGTTTTCAATGATTGCACAGTGCGGACAAGCAACCGGCACTGTGCAATCATTGAAAATGGCATCTTGCACAGTGCGAGCTGTAGTTTTCTGCTGCCCGAGTAGATTTTTACTCGAGCGGCAGCTTTCTCAACGCGAACTGGTAGTTTCTCATCGCGAGCGGACGCGAACATACGCGACCCCTCGCAATGAGAAACCTGACCTCCTCGCGTTGGGAATCTCGCCGGGAGGTTTATTTTCCATGCTCGCGATCGCGAACAAGGAAAAAGTCTCGCCGGGATGTCATTTTGCTTGCTCGCGGTCGCCAACTTGACGTTGAGGACCGCGAGCAAGCAAAAAATGACCGCAGCACTACGCAACACTACGCTACGCGTGTTCGCACTGTGCTACGTGCAGTTCGCGTAGTGCGAAGTAGCGCGAACTTCGCAAACTACGCGAGCGTAGCGTAGTGCTTCGCCCAGGCCTACAAATTAGTACATGTCAAAAAGAAATAGGTCAATTGGGTGTCCCAAAAAAGTCTATCATGCTGTATGTCCACACATCAAAAGTTGCCACAAACACATTTTCCTTATAGAGCATGATCAAGGACATATGTCATATTCCTTTATTGTATTTTCAATGCTTGTTCTGTAATTCTTCCTGTCAATCATCTTCAAGGAAGGAGCTTCACCAAACAAAGCTACCTTTACCTTTTTTAAAGCACTGCAGGACCTCACGACCTTGATTCAACCAGAGAGTCTATGTGTTTTATGTGTCTTTAAACTCTGTATACCTGTGCACAATGAAGCCGTAACCTTAGACTCCCATGTTTTAAGTGACTCTGAGTTGAGAGTTGGTTTGTTTTTTGTTTTGCCTTGATTCAGTATGTATACACTGGTCCGTAGCCCAAGATGACAGTATAATGTGGATCTACGCAAAGGGGTTCGTATATAGTGTGTGTCTGTGAGCACTGAATCCATGTATTTCTTTGTGGCCCACATTTTATGTGAATCAGTTCTATGAGTTCTCGATTACAGGGCATTCACTGCGCCGTAGGTGGGTGGTGTGCTTTTGGATGTCATGCGTGTTCCTACATTGCCCTATATGACATGTGAACCAGGCATGGTCATGACAATTTCCACATGTAATTGCTTGTTATGTAAGAGACTATTGCAGTGCCATATTGCTCCTCATCCAAGGTCCTGTACCCACTCACTCATTGGTAGACAAGGCAGGAAAGGTTTGCAATTCGATTTAGGACATCAAGGAGTCACAGTGACTTGGCCACCTTGTTAAGGCGTGCAGATGAAGAGTGAGCAGGAGGGCAGTAGAATATTAGGGCTGCGATACAGTGCTAGTGTGAGCGAAGGCGCGGTGCAAAGTGACATTATTCTAAGAACACACAACACTTGTTCCCCTTTAGAAAAGTAGCTTGGCCGTGGCTGCTCCAGCCTGGTAGCCCCTAGTGACATGACAGTACCACTACGGAGTAGCCCACATTATCAACCAGGGTGGGCTTCGGGGAATCGTGGCCAGTGAGGGCTGTCCATCCAGGCCGGCACCCTCTCCTGGGTCCAGTCCAGGCCAAAAGGCATAAGGGTTTGTACACCAGTAGATGGAGGCTGTGGAGTTAACCAACCCAGAGCCCTGAGGTGATGTGCGCAGACTCTTATTTCAGAGATTTGCAAATTCCATATGCTCAGTGCTTCCCGGCAAGTTGGGAGGGTGGCTAACAGGAAGAACTTCAGAGATTGAGATCCCTCTTGCCTCACTCCTCTGACCCTGGCAGTGCATGTGATTGGGTAAATAACATATTTAGGATGTTTAGACGCGTATTATATGCCCTCCATTTGTGGGTGTTGTAGACTAGAGCTGGAGTAAGGAGTGAGTATGTACTTGTTGGAAGGTTTGTAACTGAGGTGGTGTGTCAGAAGGAAAATGTATTGCATGTATATATTTTATTGGGTTGAAAATGCAGCTTTTTATCCCATTTTTGTTAAACAAAGATTTGCACAGGAAATGGTGACTAACCTCCTGTACAAATGCTGCAAATGCCGCCTCCTATACTCCCCTGAGCAAGCCCAGCTACACCACTCACAAACCTCACCAGCTGCCACTGGGTAACAATGCAGTGAGGTCAATGTTGTGGTTTTACCGGACCAGTACGCAATCTTCTACCCAGGTTTATCCATTTGAGATGTTGAGGGGTAGGAAACCTACCACCAATGGCCCGATTGGATGAGCAAGTGGGAAAATATTGGTATTGATGTGAGTGAGTGGGGCATGAAGGAAGGTGGATGAGACTGAATTGAAACAAAAATAAAACTTTGACAATTGGAATCATGTGAAGGATGCTAAGGTGTATGTTGGTGACAGCGTGTTCATTAAAAAAGGGGGATAAGTCAGGACGGGTGGTGAGAAGTTTGACAGACCTTCGTGATATACAAGATATGTGAAAATACTGTGAGAATCAATGGGATTAATTTGTAGAATGTGTCAAGAGTGCTCAAATCAAACAAGGTATCGGTTCAGATATTTTTCATGGGTCTAGTAAAAGGGATGGCTCCAGTCTGTTGGATTTCATTAGGGGAACAACAGGGTGAACGGGCGAGTCCATTGGTCGGGCGGAAAGTGTGCCTGAAGTTCGCAGAAGCAGCCATTGTAGTCGGGTTCCCCTGAGGTTCAGGAAGTAGACTGGGGTCCATGATCTGTTTCCAGGAATGTAGCTATTATTCTTAGTTTTCCTGTTTTTGCATACTTATGTTATTTTTTATCTTAGTTTCCAGCTCAATGTTTATGTATTTTTGTTTATTTATTTAGTGTTCTTGGGTTGGGGATAAACCGACTGCTAAACCAATGGTTAATAGTTTTGTTTGATGCGAAAGGGAAGAGTAAAATACAATGTTCACATCATTCTGAATCTGGTTCTGATGAAAGGTTTTCATTAGAACCAGAGCAGAGGATGGTTCAGATTGTCGTGACAAGATTCTAGAGGGGGATTCGATGATAGTTGGAAGAAGTGCAGTGGTGGTGAGCCTTGTTGACGTGGCAGCTCTTTAACTATAATACACTTGTGATAAACATTAAGGCTGGTGTGGTCGTTTGTCGAGGAGCTTACCACACTGTGATGTGCAGTTGTCTTCAATAAAGTGGTCTTTTTCACACAAGAAGCAAGTATGTGGTCTGGGCAGTAGCGGCTCCTGGAGGGAGTGCTGCCGGGCGGTGTCGCAGGGCGGGGGAGGGGCAAGGTGGGGGGTAGTAAACTCCGGATTATGGCCGAATGGAGGTAAGTATACAAACAAATAAATACAACGAATGTCATTGCGCGCGCTGCATTGCCACAATCCGGAGTTTACTACCCCCGACCCTACCCCTCTCCCGCCCTGCATCACCGCCTGGCAGCACTCCCTCCAGGAGCCGCTACTGGTGTCGGTTAGAAGTTTACAGTGAAGTATGTCTCGAGGGAAAATGAAGAGCAAAGACATGGACATTTTTATGTTTTACATATACAAATATATACATAATCACACAGTTTAGAGTTACTGTGTGAGAGAATTTAGTGAGGTTCAGAAGGGTAAAATATTACAACGATGATGACGTGTTCATTATATGTATATCATACAAAACTATTTCATATTACACATATTCATGGTTCGAGTTAATTTGCATGATTAGTTTGGAGTGAAAACCTTCCATTGTGTTGAGATAAATAAAATCTATAATTTAAGGAAATATTATCACTTAATTTGTAAAATGGTTCACAAAATGAATCGGACTGACCGAGAGTTTTCTCTCCAGAATCAGCTGCTTTGCAGGTCATAAGACAGCTTTTCAAGCTTACAAACTCCACTATGAAATTTTTTTGTTGGTTCTCATGAGATGGCAAGGTGAAAAAACCCAAACCCCAAGCGGGACTCGAGAACGTTCCAGAAGGAAGGGAAATGCCCTCACCATATAATTTAAATTTACCACTTAGGGTTCATGAGTTAGTTTGCCCTGTTTGCGAACTGACTGAGAAGAGCTTCGACCATTATGTGATTCTTGAATAGGATCTCCGAGTTGAATAAATGAATGAAAAGGCATTGTGCACACTGCTATCCCATACGGCACCCAGGCGCTAGAGGATTCTAACAGATCTGAGAGGACAGACTGTCTCTGCTGGAAAAGCTGGGCCTGAAGCTGATTCCTAAAAAGGTTCAAAGCAGGAATGGCTCAGATGATAAGTGTAAGGAAATTCCATGCTTTGGGTGGAACTAGGAGAAGTAGCATGCACCCAGCCAGCGGCTTCTCACACAAGGAATTTGTAAGAGGTGGGCTGATCTGAGGAAGTAAGACAAATTGTTTGGATTAGATATAGAGGACCAGATTATATGCAGAGCTTCACACCTTTGAACTAAAAAAAGAACAGGGGTTATACTGGGGGATGATTAGTATATTCAAACACAGAAGAATGCATGCATACTATAAAGGGGTGTTACAAAGTCCCCGCCAAAAGAAAGTGGTATAACTTAAGATAAAACATTTGTGACCCACTTCATAGCCATGGTCCCTGGTCCTGAAAGTGCACTTCTCAGTTTGTGAACCAATAGGTAAATTAAAAATAATTGTATACTCAGGGTGCCAGCTATGACATAGAGGATCTGGAGAAGTGGAAAGAAATTGAAATAAATATTGGACACATGTGGAGTGGCCCTGGATATTATTATTATTATGTTTCTTATATAGCGCCTGAATCGACCCCCGAAGGGGTATCTCCGCGCTTGCCTTGGGAACCCGTCCTGGCTTTTCCCTGTGAGATAGCCCCTACAGGGCATCCCCAAGGTGAAAGCCAGGCATCCCGCCGCAGGGAGCCGTTGTGGAGATTAAGCAAGCTTAATGCCCAGAGTTGCAGAGTGTGAACCCATGATTAGGTCAGGCACCGAAGCGAGAATTATCGAGTCCATGGACATTTGAGCTCAAGACCCTGCCGCGTTGGGAATTGAACCCTGGTCCCGGGTCTGACCTCTGCTTCAGGGTCTGCCTGCTCTAACCAGTGAGCCACACTTCTCCATATGACTGAATGCTGCTTGTTGGGGTGAGGGCGACGCAAGGAGAAGGGCCATTCAGCAAAAGGTGTGGATGAAAGTCATGCATGTGTTCTGAGAGACAGTGCGCTATGGAGACTGCGGTCAGTGGAAATGCGCAGAGGCTACAGCCATAGGAACCACCCTGCATGGAGGGCCCACTGGGTATGGCCAAAGGCTGTGCCCAGTGTGCTCTTAAGGCACAGGGAAAGGATGAAGGGAGTGGCTGAATGCGTCAACCTCTTCCAGGAGCCCATTCCACAAACCTGAAGTCAAGCCCAGTGAGCTTGTGGATCCATGACCCGTGTGCAGATGCTGCAGGACATTGCCAAATGTCATGCTCAGAGTACTCTAGATGGAAGATATCAGAGGCTTGGACACTCACTTGGAGTCTTCCACTCTTGAACATCCTATCAATGACAAAGTGTAGGCCTTTGCAGCAGATGCCTCAGTCCTCAAATGGTGATCTACCTGATAACCCACTATCAGGGCGCACGCAGAGGTGAGAAGCGAAACACCGAATACCAGGGTCGTATTAGAATCACCTGTGCAGCCCGGTAGAGTTCAATTCAGTATTAGATTCTCCATGATGCTTGACATGTGAGAATGCTGTTATTGCCTCCAAGGTCATGTCTCGCAGGTCCCAGTGGAGCCTGTGGTCCTCCAATGCAGTCCCTCACTCAGTAGAGAAATATATGCCCATCACCAAGCCTGTTCATTCAGCACAGTTCTGTCATTCACAGTAATAAGGGCTAAACACGATTTACTGTGGGAGACAGTGGCTATAAAAGGACCCAGGGAAACTACCTTCTTAAAATGTTTATGAGTAGGGTGACACAGTGCATGTTTAATTAGGACACAAGCCGGGTCCTATCTTGTGCAAGTGAGCCTTCCATCATTTCTATGTATTTATATTTTATTTTAGCACCTATATACAGAGCTGCTGTATTTAAAAAAGCAAAAGTGTGCTTTTCAAGAATTACAGAAAGGTTACAGTCGAATGTCCAGATGTACCGTGAGCATTATGGTAAGTTATAGTTGATCATTACAATCTTTGAAATTTAGCAGATAGGTAGGGATTAGTTGTGGTGAAAGAGAATTCTTTTCAGCAGTTTTCTTGAAGAAAGGAAGTTCTGTTGAGTACAGCCAATCAAGTAAAGCCTAATTGTCAGTGATGTCGAGGAGATAGCATAGGTCTTGTACACAATCATTGTGCTTAAAAATCAATGGAAAGAATGGTAAAGTGGAGACAGTAAGATAAAAAGACAACTAATTTTATATAGGACAAAAGCCTACTAAAGTGAAAATACAGCAGATACGGCAATATAGGGAAGAAAATAGTGCTGTGCCAAAAAAGGCAAATTCTGAGAGCCATAGGTGAGTAGAAGTGAAAGTTACTTTTCTCACTACTTTGGATCCCTACTTTCGTTTCACGATTATTTTGGATCCATAAATTCGAATTACATTATTTACAGATTTTTATTTCAGATTTCAAATCTGACAGTCAACTATGCATGTATGTATATATGTATATATGTATATAAAAGCATATAGGATCTTTTATGGTTCATGGGTAGGGTTTGTGCTGATCAAGTTATGCATGGGATGTTGGGACGTTTGAAAAGGTAGGTGTGAAGGATTTCCTAGGATTTAGGGCTTTTGAAATAGATGGGGTAGGTTTTCAGGGTTGTGTTTGTGTATGAATTGGAATGGAATTTTGAGGTTTCATATGAAAAGAAAAGGGTGGGGGGATTCGGCTTTCCTACCCAGTCTTCTGCCTGGGTTTTATGTCAGAATATTAAGTCCAAAAAGGTTGTTCTACTGAAGCATCACAGCCTAAATACTGAATATCAAAATATTATGAAGGTAAGTATATATGGGTAACTATAGCTTTACTATTCTGAACTCCAGATCTACATACATTGAAGAAAGTATATATTGTCAAGGTACGCATTTGTGGAGTTAAGTATAGTAAACCTATACTTACCGTTTCAAAATTTTGGTGCTCGAAATTCTAGCAATTATATTTTGGTACAATCATATTTAAAACTTGATATTTAAGTAGTATACATACCACACCCTCTCCCGAAATGGTCCCTCCCCGGCTGGGAGTTGGCTCTGCATATGAAGTGCTGCGTCTGAACTGGGGGGGGTGGTTGGCGAAGTGAACTAAAGAACGATGATGGATTAAAGCCAGATCTGTGACTGGGGGTGAGTGCCTGAAAAGTTTCATCTCCTTGTGCTTGCTTTGTGCTGAGTGTGAGTGCCAATAGGCTGCCTCTGCCATCCAATGTCTCCGTGAATGCTGGCAGAACCAGGCAGCCATTCTATGTCTTCTGCCCCGCCGCCTCACCTGGTCTTGCATCTCTGCTTGCAACTGAGGCTTGGCAGGTGAAGTGCAGCCCCATAGATGCCATCCTGGACACAACTGGGGTTGCTCAAAATTAACCACTTATATTTTGCAGTGGTGAGTGGACTGCTCGAGATTTACCTACAGTGAAATGACCAGAAAACGCAGAAATATGATGTGACATTTTCCGCATTGACTGTTACACTCAGCCCACTTACCAGATCTCTGTGTGTCAATTTGATCAACTCTAAAGACAATGGACGGCATTGCCAAGCTATCTTTTATGGATTATACTTTGGTGGAAAACTTAATTAGGCATTTAGGATGTGTATATCCTTATTTATAGGAGGATTGCATTTCTTACAGTCTTCACCAAACAACAATATATAGATCAGAACCACAGTGGGATATCATTTCTGTGACTGCAGTTTATGTATGACAAATATGACATGAACTGCATTTTGCCCCGAGGACACATCATTGTGGGTTTAAATGATACATTATATTTATACTTATCTATTTGGGATGATTTTATAAAAAGTTTCATTCATGCCTATCCATATCCTGTGGGACCTACTTCCCGTTCTAAGAGATGGCCAAATCCCCTGCTCTCAGGACCTACAGACTGCTAATGTATTCATATTGCATTTATTCTGCAATAGCAGTGATGTAGCGGAAAGTTCATTTTATTTGTAGGGGTGCATTATATCACTCATGTAGAGCACACCCGCATATAATCCTTTGTCGTGTTAACCTCAAGTGTTAGGGTCTTAAAATGTAATGACGTGAAATGTGATGTATTTAGGCCATTGAATAGTAAGGTGAAGAGTTAAAGTCGAAAGTAAATGAAACTAGCAGAAAACATTAATGTGAAGAATTTGTGTAGTGCAACTGACAATCCTTCATTTATTGAATGTGTTAATTAATGTGCCATTTTCCATGTAGATAGGAATATTAATTGAATGAATCTTAATTTCTCATGAATTTCTGTGAAGCTTATACACCATTTTTCTTATGTATGCTGAATTTGTAGGCCTGAAATGCACTTCCCTGGAAGCTCTCGCTTTAGAATTATCAGCTTGAATTTCATGTGTGCTATGGATTTCGTTCTTTCTCACGTTTGTGTTGCAGGTGGAAGAAGCGCCCTTGTTAGCTAGAAAAATGTCTTTGTTTTATTAGTCAGCAAGGAGAGAAGGAGATACATCGCGAGCTAAAGCCAATAAGGGAAATTATTGTGTTTTCACACCGGAGAAGGCATGGGAATCAAGGTCAGCATGTTGCAGTTCAGGAATATTGCTGTCCCGTGGAAAAGTACCATGAGACCGTGGTCAGAGCGTATGGTGTGACCCACAAGGATTCTTGGGAAGATACCTGTAATATTGAACGTTGTAAGGATGGAACGCGCCCATTTCTTCTCTGCCTTCGGAGAGAGAGCATCTTAGAACAAGCTCTGTCTCGATAGCTTCATGCTATTGGACCCATCAATGGTGGAGAGACTTCTTAGGAAGACTTCACATGCTGACATCTTTTTATTCCTTTTCCTGAGAATGCTTAAGTAGGGAGGTCACGTTAGTGTAGGGATAGATTGATGCTTTATTTTCACCAATCCTTGATGCAGGGAAATTTAGACTCATGCTTTCTGATCCTCTGCATCCTATTTCTTGAGTTAATTGTGTTGTGCATATTGCATCGACTCAACTTTATTTGCACATTTGGCTTTACGCTGATTCCTATGTATTTTTACACTATTGTTTCGAGGTGCCTCTATGTCCAGTTATTTTTGGCTTTGCAATAAACTAACTAACCGTACTTAGCCTGTGGTTACTATGTGTCCAGAGAAATTTTAGTTGAATTGATTGGCGTTATTAACAATGTTCTCCCCTCTGCCTCTACATGCTGCTAAAAGGAACCATCGGATTGTGATTCTAGAACAGGTCCAGAACTTATGGATCCGGCCCTTTCAGCAGCACAGTCTTTTTAAAAAAAACCTTGATCGAAATAAAGATGATTTGCATAAAAGCATGGGACTTTGCGTTCGAACCACACCAGACAAGCCCACGCCATTGAGGGAAGCTGCGTAGCCGCCCATTAGCCTGGAAATGAGATCATAGCACTTCCGCCGGAGGCGAGGATAAATACGCACACTCCTGTGAGGGCCCAGTGAGGCGGGTTACCTGCATAAACATCAGCAAATGAGCACACAGACCCCTTGCCTCTTTCATATTCAGCGTGAGCGCTGCCTACAGCTGCTGCAATGAGGAAAGGACACGGTGTCACTGAAGCAAAGATCTGGCGGCTAATGTTTCCTTCCCTGGGGTAAGGGAAAAACACATCTTTAAACAAAGATGTGACTCGTTCTGTGCAGAAACAGTCATGACAGGCAGGTGGAGATAAGTGGGTTAAAAATATCATGGTCCGCAGAGACGCAGGACGTATCTTTCCTGGGCAATTCAGTGTGAAAATATGAATTATTTCATACATAACTTTCGAAAGCAGCCACATTCCACATTCCACATCTAATCCTCGGGATGACTAACCTCCTTTTAAGGGAATATTTTGGAAAAAATTAAAGCAGCGTTTAAACACAGCTTCACTGCTGATCGAATAGTGCAGTGTATGTGTTGCAGGCGCGCAAAACCCATTGGACTCAAAGGGCTTCAGCCCCCGTCGTGTGTGGAAGCCCAGGATGAGACATCTTCCCGGGCACACACACAGCCGCACCCGAGCACTTCACAGGTCTTTAAAAGACCATTTGCATGTTAATGAGGCCTCGCTGTTATTTCACCCCTTCTAAGAGCCCCTGCAGCCCCACTCTGCCTATTGCTTAAAGATTCAGCCCCCCGCGAAATCAGCTCCACTCTGCCTATTGCTTAAAGATTCAGCAACCCCCCCCCCCCCGAAATTTGCCTCTAGTTGCGCCTCTGATGTGTTGAGTGTCCCAATAATTGGTATCCTGCGGCGATGGTGTAATGGAAATGGAAGAGACAAGCACTGTCAACTTATCTTTCTGTCTTCGTACTCATGCAAAGTTTATTGTATGGATGTTTAGCAAATACAAATATTCGTTTTAAGTGTTGGAAGTCACCTCTGGTCGCTTTACAGGGGTGCAGACTACAAAGTGGGCGTCTAGGGCAAGATAAAGTTGAAAGGAGCCCTGTCCAACCTCTGTGGAGAACTCAGCAAAAGACAAGAGGCATCAAGAAGTTAACAGCGGGGTGCTTTAGAGCATCAGTGTGTAAATGGAGAAGCAGGCAGGAATCCTAGGTAGAACTTTAGTTCAGGGCCGGCTTTAGGGCGGTGCGACCGGTGCAGACTCACCTGGTGCTGACCTTGGTGGGGGGGCGCTGTGTTTCAAAATAACTTATCGGTTTAAAAGCATGTGAACTTCCTCGGGCGTCCAGCAACTTTCAGGCAACAATAAAAATGTCAAGAAAACTCTGGTGATTAATGTTATTGCTGGTGAGAAATCAGAATTCTGTCTAGTGGCAGTTTTTGCTCATCATAAAGTGGCGCAGAGGGTTAATGGGCCTGCTGCAAAGAACGTGCACCATGCACATCACAAAACTGAGTGCAAGTGAATAATGAGTATCGCGTTAAAACAAAAAAAATGTATGTCAGAGAGGGTAATGGAGAGGTGAGGGGCACTGTTGGAGAGTGGTAGTAAGGGCTTCATGGAGAGGGAGGTAAGAGGGGGCACCAAAAAAAAGACTGTTGCACCAGGGGCCACCAACGCTCAAGCTGCCTCAGTTTAAGTTTATTATAAAGAAAATGGGAGCCCGCATCAAGAGCTGGCTACTCCAAGGAAGCTCTGCTCCAACTGACTTCAACGGAACAGAGCCCCACGGAATGCCAGCAGTGAGCATGGCCTAGCAGGTAGGCAATTAAAGAACAACATTCGAAGAATGACATACAGCGCAAGGTGAGTAGTACTCTAGTGGTACATCACCTTCCATCGCACAAAAAAACTGAATGTAAGTTGTTAATGCATGCAATTGGCCCAACAAGCTAACCTGCTGGTGGATATTGGTGGGAGACGATGTGGCACTAAGACCAGAGCTGGCGGCTCTGGAGCTGGGGAACCAGGTTCAAGCCTTGGCGTTGGCTCAATATTCTGTGATTGTGGACAAATCCCATAATCTCCTGAGGCTAAAAACCAACAATGAATGTATCCTAGTGTAATGTAACTAGTGCACATGTAAAGTGCACCAACCCCTTCAGGTCGAATTTGCACTATATAAAATTGCAACAGAAAAAAATGTCACTTGCTGGTCTTAGGCATTTGACTGAACAGCAATATTCAATGACCAGAGGAAAGGAACTGTCCAAATATAAAGTACAGAAAAGAAATATCATCTGACACATATTTATTGTATCCTATATATTGTTTACAAAATGAGTGTGCCATTTGGTGTAGATTTTCTATGATTACCTGAAATGGTGCAATATATTTTTATAGACAACATTCTTACAGCAAGATTCTGGTACCACACCATTTGAAGATGTGTCTTTTTAGTCCCTTGCTGAATTAGAAGTTAATATCTATTCTCACTTAAATGTAAAAGTCCAGTATTTGTAAAGTGTGAACAATTATGCGAAGGTGTCAAGGCGCTGGGGGCCGTCAGGAAGATTAAGCGAGCTATTGTCCAGAGTCACATGGTGCTAGGCTGATCTGCCACCGGGGATCGAACCATGAGCCCTCGGGTGTCGGATTCAGTCGCCCTGGCCGCTGCGCCACACCTCTTCCACAGTTGATCACTGATTGCCTTGCAGAGTGAAGCTCAGCGCAAATGCAAGGACTTGCTGCAATCAGAACTTTTATATTGGACAGGGTAAATTTCTTTTGAGTGCCCAACTTCAGATATCTAGGTGGCTGGTAACTCTTTGATAAGTATTTGGGTGTGTAACCACAAAAGATGTTAACGGGTGATGCACAGAGTCGTGAGCAGTTTTAACCCATTGACAGCGGCGCAAATTCCGCCGCGGTGCGGGCGATTTAATCAGTGGGCGGGGTTTGGACAGCCCCCGGCCATCCTCCGCACACGCCCATCATCACGTGGGACGGCCGGGGACCACCAAAGGGGTTAAGTTGCTATGAAGCCATTAAAGAGTTGTCACGCCTCTTGCGACTTGATCATGGCATAGCGGATCAAAGATAAGCAGACAGCCTTGATGCTATATTGTTGAAGCCTGATATGTTGCTGTTTAGGGAGGTCACTGTAAGTGGTATTCCAGTGGCCATGCCTGGAAATCAACACTGCAAGCATCAAGGCAAATGTGCTAGAAAGAACTTTACATTCGTTTTAGTTCATTGTCAAACCCTGCGTCTAATTTGTGCTTCTTCTTGACCAGTGATGGTGCACTCCCTGATTTAAAAGGCATAGGTGATGGCTTAGGAAGGACTAGGAGAGGGAATTCATTGTTATGTCCATTACAAAAGTGTCTTATTAGCAGCATGCAGTACTGTATTCTCCTTCCAGTTTGAAGCAGATCTTTTTCTTTTTTTACTATCATATCAAGTTTAAGTTTATTTGATTTAGTTCTCGGCTGAGAACCACAAATATTTGATACATTATATATAAAAAAATTGACAATAAGAAGATACAAGTTTTCATTCTAATACAGAGTTAAAAAGGAATTTAAAAAATTAAATAAATTGCAATTGTAAATAATTGAAGCAGATCTTCGTTTTGTCCATGTATCGGTGTCGGCATCTAGGATAGTGGTCTAGGGGACTATGTAGGAGTTGAAAATCATGGGAAGAACACTGCACTATGAGGAACTCCACAGATGACAGAGGGATTCTTTTTAATTAAATATCTAAGTTTAACTTGAAGGTGCCATTGTTAGTTAAAGGGTGGGAACCGGGGCATTGCAGGAGTCCCCAGTTCCAGTGAATATTTCCCTACCGTCAAAATACACTATGTACAATGACAGTGATGATAATCACAGCTGAGGGGCAGTGAAGGCCTGGAGAAGAAGTGTTCCTCCTTGAAGTCAAGCAGAGTGATTTTGGTTCCACAGTATGGAAAAGTAGGGTGTTCGTCTCCGAGTGAGTCTGACGTTTTCACCATATCAAGTTCCAAAGGTTTTTCACCAAAGGCGTATCTTGAGATGGGCCGGTATTTATCCAAATATGTGGGATTCGTTTCTGATTTTACTGTGAATTTGAGATATCTGGAACATCACCTGCAAATAGGGGTGGATGGACTTGTGTGGCAAGTCATAGGTTGAAAGCTTTGGCATTGTAAAATGTCTGTTGACATGGAGATTTTCGATGATGTTAGAGGTTTTCTAACTTCTTTTTCCTGAGCCACAGAGTGTTTCTCTGGAGAATTGCCTGCCATGACTATTTCTCTCAATCAGAAGCCAAGGGTGGAACTAGTCATGCTGCCAGGTCCTCAAGCCCTCAAGATACAGGGTGAATAGGGTGGGGCAGATTTTGTCAAACCAGCCCCCATACTGCATGTAGCTAGTGGGTGCACATGACCTCTGTGAAGGGGGTGGGGAGGGTCTCTCTCCAGAAAATGTTTGGAAAAGAAATTCAAATGATGTTTGCTTTACAACACATTTTACATTACAGAATCTTGTCCAATAATTCAGTGGATAGATGGAGTTTGGAGACCGAGCTGCATGGCACAATGAATGAATTAATGGATAGTTGAATGGTGAAGAGTGAGTGCATGAATTTGTTCAAGAATCGTTGACAGTTAATATATGTTCAGCTATGTGCTGCAAATGGTCTCAATTCACTGCACAAAGGTAGGTGCTCCAGTTTTAATCTTGGCTTCTGCATTTTAAATTATCATTCTCCCCAATCACTGCCACCAACAATCCTTATGAACCAATCATAGCCTGGATGTATTTAACGCAGTGCAGTGATTTAGAGCCTCAAAGAATTAAACACAAAGCTTTATGCTTTGATCTAAAATAGGAGAGGGAATAAGATAACCAGGTAGTTAATGAATTGCACAAACCTGAACCCACTTCCGCTTGACCACATTGTGCATCCTAGGCAATTACTTTCCTCTTAGTGCCTCCTTTTCCTTCATCTTGGGGTAGGCAGCACAAAATCAAAAGACTATAATATTATTCCATCTATAGTAACACCCTAAGCCACATATAGGGAGCAAACGTTAGGTGACTTTCCCCTTGGTTCACAGATAGCATAATTTTTAGGGCAGTGGTGGTGAGGGCAAGAGTGTTTCTAAGTTCATGATTAGTATCAATTTCTATTACGATTGCCACTCAATGCAATGCTATAATTTAATATACTGTTAGACCTGGCATCTTTTGGCATGGTTTCCCTGTCTTTTTGCTTCTGATCTCCTGTTTTTGACTGTGTGCTGAACTTCGTTTTTGCTGGTGTTATGACTCCGGGCACTTTATCACAGCTGACCAGTGCTGAAGTGCATGTGCTCTGTATCTAAAATGCAACAGCATTTGGTTTCTCCATGATTGGCATAACTGATTCACTTCATGTGCCCAGGGTCTGTAAATCAAATGCTACTAGTGGGCCTGCAGCACTGATTGTGCCACCCACATGAGTAGCCCTGCAAACCTGCCTCACGCCTGCCATTGCAGACCCTTTGTGCGCAGTTTTAAACTGCAATGTCGACCTGGCAAGTTCACCGACTTGCCTGACCCAAACATTCCCTTTTACTACATTGAATGCTCCCCTAAGGTAGGCCCTAGGTAGCCCCACGGGCAGGGTGCAGTGTAGTTAAAAGGCTTCGAGGTCGACCGCTCTTGTCTTTCCTGCAGAATCGGAGAAACCACCAGAGTTCTGTAGGACTTGCAGTTGGCAATGATCACCACCAAACTCTGGTAACAGAACTCGGAAATACTTATCTCACACATCAGCATCTGCCGAACAGTGGTGGGCAGTAACTTTACCCTGCACATAACTCTTCAAACAGGCTTGTGCTCATCTTACTCCCATAGCCTCCTTATTTTGTACTGGCTTCACCTACTTGTCCACGGATTGGAATCACAGAACAATATGTTCAAGAAAATACAATGCCAACACACTACTATGACCCTAGCCAATGAGGAACACTCACAAGACTGATTTACATATATATGGTGTCTATTCAGAGCGGCAGAGTGGGTGAAAAACAATGATATAGAAAACGGCCCTAGGGACTGCCTGGTTCTGAAATTAATTCAATCAGTCCTTCCATCACTCTGTTTGTTCCAGTCATCAAGATAAAAATAACAACAAAGGATACCCATACTGGCAAAGAACTTCTGAGACATAAAACATTAGCAAAATATTACACAGATGCACATAACAGAGCAAAGCCACACAATTTCTGCTAGCAAAGATCATATAGGAAAGCTATGAACTGTGGCCCAAATGTTTTGGAAGATTGATTGGTCCATAAACAACAGAAAGCATCCCTGAGCCTTTGCTGGAGATCAGGCGCCGGTTGCTAGTTCACAGACTCAAAGAACAAGAGCTTCACATGCCCCTAAAGTTTGGAAAAGATCACAGATTAGAAACAAGCATTGGCAATGCCAATAGGTCTGGCTTGTTAAGAAACGTTGCATGGTAATGTGAGGTATTGCAATTAAATAGTATGGGAATAGATGTGTGTTTGTGTTGAAGTAGAGACTTGTAAAATAATATTGGTGGAAGTTAAAAGGTCAGGTGACAGTTGCACTATCAAGCTAGGTCTAAAATTCCATGTAGGTTAATGACTGCCCCCCTCCCATCTGTGCTGCTGCCAGAGAAAACAAACATAAACTATCTAGTTATCTAAGGCATTTTAATAGCATTCCAATGTCATGTGCGTACCCATGAAAGTTCAAGCTTAAGCAGCTGGATAAATAAACAAAATGATCATAGCTGCATTAAGGACAAGCACTTTTTTTGGAAGAACACAAATTCTACCCCATCAAAACATGTACTCCTGGCTTCCAACATATGGGCAGAGTCAAAGCCCCTCTATAGTGATACTCACATAAATGACTGGTGACAGATGCCCTGTCAAGAGAGGCCATAAATAGCAAAACAGATCTCATTCTTGTCGGCACTTGTGGGAGTGTAAGCATTAGCAAACAGAAGGTGGGTGAGTCAAAAGGTGTTACATTTGCATGATATGCAGCAAGCGCTCCACACACAGCATGGTGGGAAAAAGGTAAGTGGCAAATGCCATGTACAACATTCTCACACACACACACAACTCAAGAGTAATTGTTCCATGCAAAATGGAATAAACTAATAACAAATAGCACTCTGTAAAAGACAGCAAACAGCCATTTCAATTGTTCTTAATCCGCACCATTTTTAAGAGTTATTTGGCCTGATGTGCCCTTAAAAGATCAAGACTCATACTACATTGGCAACAAATTTACATACACGAATGTACATCACCTCCATATTTAGAAGTCAGTTGCATCAGTTAAGTTGTTTTTTTAAAGCTGTTTCATTCCATAAAACTATAATTCCATGTGCGGCAGAGCGAGCTGCTCAAAGCACAGCTGGCAACCATCTCCAAAGCTGTCCTTACTTGGAGGGTGGAAGGGTATTTAATATTCCTGGTAGATACTATTACCCCAAGGTAAGATATTTACCATGTGTAATAAATAATTCCTATTCCTAGTTTTCAACATAGCATGCACAATCTGTATCTAATACACCATTTTCTGCATGGTTTGCCTCTCTCACGGGGTTTCTCCACCCGATAAATTTCGGCAGGGTTGACTTGCCAGAATTAATAAAGCAAAAACTGCAAGTCATATAACTCATAATACCAATGATCGAAACTTAAGGGCATATCAGCAACAACCGGCGATAATTATCGCTAAGCGCACTTAGCGCTAGGATAATTATCGCCGGCTAGCGTGGATTTTTATCTCTGAGATAGCGTGCTATTAGCAACGCTTATCTCAAAAGTGATAAAAATCCTCGCGCTAACTGCCTAACGTGAAATTATCGCTGGAAACCCAGCGATAGTTTCACACAATGTGGCGTTAGCTTGTTGATAGGGCCTCATAAACTTAGCCATGATATCCACCTTCCATAGGATATCATGGCTAAGTCAGTCCTGAAGCAGGCGTATGGAAAGTAGCGATAACAGGGGTTATCGCTACTTTTCTTGCCGCTATGCTTCATAGCGTGTGGCTTGATGATAGGAGAAATGTCGCTTAGCGACATTTCTCATGTCAGGTCAGGAACGCCCACTTTGCATCTCATTAGAGATGCAAAGCTGGCCTTTAGGAATTAGTGCGCTAATGCAAGGTTTCACGCGTTAGCGTGACCTTGCTAATTAGGCGATAAAATTATCGCCAAAAACGGCCGCAAAAGCGGCAATAATTCTATCGCCTCGCCTTGCTGATATGCCCCTTAGTCTGTCACTTGAAGGCCCGAGTGTATCTGAACTATGCTGAATGATGATTGGCCATGCGCTAATTTAGAAACTTTGGCGTTCAATGCAAGTTCAGGACTGAATTCTGATCGGAATTACGCGTTGAGTCTTAATTATGTGTATTTACCAGGAGTGATAAATTCCTCACGCAATTCTACCTAACCTGTAATGAGGGCCGAAGCACGAGATGTTGTTGCCACGGACTGGCCTACTCGGCCACTGTTATCAGGGGTATTTACGGTACAGACCCCACGCGTAGCACCAATGTAGGCTGGCCCAGCGTGCGCCCGGCCAGCACGTAACCAAGGGAATAAAGAGCCCAGAAGGCTGGGCGTGGTTTAGTCTAGGGCTAACCACTAGTTGAATACACACGTGTGCCCTGTCTCAAGTTTGTCCTAGGCCCAGGCCCTAGAACACTACAGCCACAATGAATTTTTGAAAAAACATACGCACCCAGCTCACTTCTCTATTTGGGCACACACAGCATCAAGATACCGTGCCAGGTATTAACACTTACGTTTCCGTAACGGGCCGTTATGCTTATAAAAAGAGGGAAGGATACTTATGGTCAAATCCATACCAAATCCTGAAAAGCCAGGCACTTTCCGCCTTGGTGGAGCTCCGGCTGGTGCTCTCTGGGCTCTGTAAAAATGAGAAACCAGTGTTTTAACATAACACGCACACCATTTAAAATATACAATACTTGACTGAAATTCAAGTCACAGGATGCACTTAAGCATATTTTATGTCTTCTTATGGAAAGCGGATGAGCATACCTTCCCCAGCACCCACAAATCTCCCTCCATCTATCCCCAGGAACGTGTAGCAAGTTTATTTTAAGACATTTTAAAGCCATGAGGTAGTGTTGGACAATCTACTAGCTTGATATATCTGTGCTTGGTATAGCATTATTCTCACACTACAGCTATTTGTTAAGTCTTCTTTTTGGCACCGCATAACTTACTTGTCAGAAGCTGATTGTCTATTCGGTTTGAATTTAGATTAGTGAATTAATGCAAAAGGAATGTTAGCTCCTGCCACCCGGGGGACTTGGGACCTGGCTCAGGCGCAACCCTTTCCAGGGATTAGATGTCTTGGTATTTTGATCTAAGTTATTTTAAAGTGGTGTTTTTGTGTACTTTTTTCATCAGATATATAATAAAACAAAAAAAATGCATATGTGGGAGTGCTCAACAGTAGGAGGCAGTAAACTCTTCTTGGGTTTTAGTGTTTATTTATTATTTATTAGAAGAAATAGCACTTTTACCTGCCCTCACTCGCAGCGGGGAGTCGCCAGCACCGGCACCCCCTCTCGTTCTGATTCATTCCTGAACTACAACCCCTTCTCGCTGAGACCGATTCGCGGTACACCCTGGACGGGCTTGCTATTTACCGGCTATCACTCGGCTGTCAAACACGGTTCCCTAGCGTGCTCCCATAGCCCCCTTTCGACACCGAATTGCGGTCCATCCACAACGGGTTGATTGCTCGCCCGCTTCATTGTTTCATGCCTCATCCTCGCTTGGCATCCACCTTTACACGTGCCTCGGCGTGGTTTCTCCAGCACCGCTTTAAAACCAACAACCCGGTCCAGAAGATTTTCCTGAGTTATAGGGTTGAAACGTCGTCGACCGCTCAGCGTAAATAATAGCGCACCATACGCTGTGGTTCCTTCAAACAATTGCCTTAAATTTCAAATGTATTAAAACACTACCGGAACCACCACTATTCACTGTATATATTAAGTCACCTATCTCACTTTGTGGCGTTTTCCGCTGTATACACATTGTCACTGGCGTCGCCACTTGTTGTGTCACTTACACAATTTAGCATTTCGGGTTGCTTTTATGCAATTCTTTGCTTACAGTGCTGCAAAAAAATTGTAAATTGATACTTGTATAGCGCACTACTCACCCGCAAGGGTCTCAAGGCGCTTGTACGAATACCGCTGTGGAACCCATCCTGGCTTTTCCCTGTGTGGCGTCCACTCCTGGGCACCCCCAAGGTGGAGGCCAGGCATCCTTAGCATTGTGGGGGCCGTTGTGGAGATTAAGCAAGCTATTACCCAGAGTTTCAGAGTGGGACTGCATGATTGGAATAGGCACCGAGGCAAGAATTATCAGGTCCGTGGAATTTTTGAGCCCAAGACCCGCCGAGGCGGGGAATTGAACCCTGGTCCCGGGCTAGACCTCTGCATCAGGGTCTGCCGCTCTAATCATTGAGCCACACTTCTCCACTACTCCGCTACAACTGTACTCAATTATGCTTTAAATATATGATGCCCAGTGCACCTATCAAACAAACTTTTGTTGCCAAGAGTCTCCCTTCTTCTTTGCTGCAATGTTTTTGACATGCTTGTCTAACTGTCTTACATGAATTACACCTGTTGAGATATTGTTGTTATTTCTTAAGTTTATTTTAAGACATTTTAAAGCCATGAGGTAGTGTTGGACAATCTACTAGCTTGATATATCTGTGCTTGGTATAGCATTATTCTCACACTACAGCTATTTGTTAAGTCTTCTTTTTGGCACCGCATAACTTACTTGTTAGAAGCTGATTGTCTATTCGGTTTGAATTTAGATTAGTTGAATTAATGCAAAAGGAATGTTAGCTCCTGCCACCCAGGGATTAGATGTCATGGTATTATGATCTAAGTTATTTTAAAGTGGTGTTTTTGTGTACTTTTTTCATCAGATATATAATAAAACAACAAAAATGCATATGTGAGAGTGCTCAACAGTAGGAGGCAGTAAACTTTTTTGGGGTGTTAGTGTTTATTTATTATTTATTAGAAGAAATAGCACTTCAGAATGAATGATGTATATAAACGGCTGGCGATCAGTGGTAAATATGGTCAATGGTGAGGGCTACACAAATATATTATTGTGTTGCCTTTCATTCCAAGGTGCATACCTCATAATTATGAGGCAAATACTGCACCTGGCGCTATTGGTATTTACTTAGTGCAGTATTACCTCCCAAAATATTGGGTAACTTGTAATGGTGGGCTAGAGGGCTAGACCAGGGATATGTTATCATATGACCTCACTATTAGTAAGTAGCCTGTTCTATTGTGTAGTGTTCATAAGGCAAAGCTAGCGGTCTTGCTATGCCTATGGCTGAATAAGTTATGGAAGGCCTGAAGAAGGCCACTCTTGTAGACCAGCTAGCTAATGACTTGGGAGTTGATTCGCATCGTGGTGGTATGGTGAATGATTTATGGGATGATGAGTAGAAAAGGACTGCAGTTGCAGCAGGGTTACCAGTGTTAAAGAGAATGCCAATATTCAGTGCAGAGGTTCGGGAGGTATTGGGGTTGGGAGGGTAGTAAATAGTATGAGGCATTGTTTTGGCTTCTGTGTAGGTTGGGAGCAGTGCTTAATTAGAGCCAGTGGCTTCCGGTGCTCAGCACCGGCACTTAATTGTCAACACCTGCACTTATGAAAGTCTGCCACATAGTGGCACTGTTTTTCTAATATAAAGATGAGCAAAATAACAGGCGTTTATAAATTCATTATACTTTAAGAATGGCTAATACCTACCTTCCATCAATTCTTATAGCTTTGTTGGCCTTGAATATTCAGAATTTTTAAACTTGGAGGAGTGTGATGCTAAGTAGTTATGTTGATACTGGCAGTGGCATTGCTGGAAGGAGCAATGGGCTGGAGCAAGCTGCAGCGGCCTCCTGATGAGGGCCCCTGCACTATTTTCCACAAATTAAGCACTGGTTGCGAGGTAGACTATCTTGACATCAGTGGGACAAGACGTGTTTTTCTTAAGAATATTGTGGGTCACTGAGTGCAAGGAGAAGAATTTTTGGACTGTTACTGTGTAAAATGTGATGTATGAAGCCCAATAAAGGGTTGGAGGCTACTTAAATGCGTGGTTTAGTGGGTGAATAAAAAGGAGAAAAATACTGAATCTCATGGCACTCTAGAGGAAGGAATCTGTTTGGGGTCACCAGGAAACATACTGATGGCAGGGGTCTGTTTGGTCCTTATTACTGGTCTGTGCTACTGATCATGAGCGGCTGAAGAAGCAGAGTGGGCAGCCAGAAAGGACTTATGTAAGTGATACCAAGACTTTACCATAATCAACCAGCCAGTAAGCCAGTGCCTAGACACCCTTATCAACATGTTTAGCCAGCCATCCATGCCATGCATTGAATGGCCGGTCTTATGGAAATACCTTGTAATGGACAAGACAGTTGTTTTCTGATTTTTCAGACACATTAAAAAACACTATGGATTAGCAGTGTATTATAATAGGCATATGGCATACATCTTGCAGCCATCATTTTTAAAATGTGCATTAAGTGAAAGCATTGCAGAACAAAGAAATATTTTTCTAAATTAACTTAAACAGCGCAACGTGTTTATGAAATTGTGAATTCTGGAGGGATTGTGTTGCGGAGACCAAAATGACAGAAAATCCCTAGGAACCCTGTCAAATAAGAATCAACAGAGGGAAGACTGAATGCATATCGAACCTGAAGCTGTTCTAGACTGCTTATGGTTCAACAATCTAGAATAGTGTATTCTGGACATCAAAGTGGGCTGCCAAAAGTCAGAATTCTGGTAGCTTTTTCACTTCATATTTCCTTCTAAATCCCTAACTTCAATCTGACCGCGTTCACCCAAGGGTTTTGCCTCAGTTGGTCCCTTGAGCCTATCTTTTTTCTCTCGTTTTTACTACACACAATGATTTTCATTAAAATTATATTTTCCTTTGTTTCGTACGGAATACTTAAAGTTTCTTGATTGACTCCCTCTTGAACCATTTATCCCACTTCATTATATTTTGGGCCTTTAGTACTTCAATTTATATTCTCATTAATATGACCTGGCATCGGCATTTAAGTTGTTTTTATCTATAATTGCATTACTATGTGCTGAATTGTTTACACCGCATCACAGACTCCTCCCTGAAGGTTAGCTGTGTTGCTTATGCTAAGCTACCAAAGTGAGTCAAGTATGCTTTTTGTGAAACGTGGCTAATGCGTGTCGGTCCCTCAGTGAAGGTAGTGTAAGAGCTCAGTCACAGATCACATCAAGATTGTGAATCTCACGCATATCTTGCCAGTCAGATTGCCTTTCACTGTGGCTGCAACATATCTCTCCCATCAGCCTTCATAAACATGGGATTACCAAGGGCCACCTGCTCACGATGCAACTATGCATGATCTTTAAATGTCAACTTCGTTCACTGATGAATAGTGCCACAGTCTCAAACTGAGACTGATGAACAAAAAGAATCCTGCTATGTTTTAATACAACAGCAGGGAGAAACACTGTTCAATGAATACACAAAATAACAACAACACGTAAGAACAAGTGATACAGAGCAAAATATTGATAAAACATTGCAAATAAAAACGTGCCCTAGTTAATAACAATTGCTGTTTGAAATTTGAATCAAATTTCTAGCCTATAAATTGCAAACGCCAACAACAGAATCATATAATGTAATGTTCTCTATTGCACTATATTTGAAAGACACCGGAGGAAATAATACCGTAAGTGCCTAATGAAATAAAAGGAGTGGAGGCGCAATGAAAACCGACACAGCCCTGCCAAGTGCCACGCATCTCGGGTTACATTAACGCATATTACTAATTTCCTCGCATATCCACATGGGTTGAGAATTGCCAAGCAAATGTGTGGCACTTGGCAGGGCTGCAGCACAACCAGAAAAGCTGATCGTCGGACAAGTGCCCTTTGTTTAGCTGCTGACAGGTGAGGAATGGCTTAGTGCGTGACTAATTGATGTCGCATTCAGAGGGTCGCTCTGCCCTCATTGGACTGTGCTGACGGCCCTCCTCTTCCGAGCTCAATGATTACTAGGCCTGTGGGCAGTGACCCACGTGGCTGGTCAGACAGAGACTACTGCAATGCCCCATCGGGTAAGATAAAGACAATTGGGTAGATTTTCAAACATTTTTTTGTTGGTTAGCATTACAAAAGCGATGCTAACCAGCACAAAATGTTTTCTTTTTAAAATTTGCATTCAGGGCAAAACTTGTTTTGCGCTGGAAAGTACCCTAAAAGTAGCGCTATAATATGCTAGAATCACGCACACACCTTAGCGCTATGGAGCTAAGGTGTGTGTGTGGCGCTCCGCAGCTGAAATTAGCACCGACACTAGGGAGAGGGGAGGACAGAGTCATATCCCTGAAGATATGGCTTTCTCCAGCTTCCTCCCTGTCACTCAATGCAGCGAGCCTTTTTGGGTGCTGGACTGCATTGCGTGTATTTTTTGATAATCTGCCCCTTTGTCTGTTGTCATAGCCACGGATCCAGACTGGAGGAGCTGCGAAGGGTGCAGCTGAGATTCCACTGCGTGGTACTCCTCCAATGCGATCACCCATGACCTGTGATTGGCTCTGACCCTGCAAGGTAAAAGGAACTACTTTAGTGCATTGAAAAGCAGGAGGGAGCACAATTGTGAATGGCCCGTAGCTGCAAGAATGGCATTATCATCACGACAGCACTGCTGCCTTATTTTGTCTTAAATTTGTTTGAATGTTCCTCAAAGCCGCGCGTGACACCCATAGGCATATCTGTCTCATGAGCCAGCACCATTTACTTTCATGTAGGGACTAAGCAGCACGCCTTTCAAGGGGAAGAAAAACTATGGGACAGATGTATCAATATTGGAAATGGTGATTACCAAATTGCGATTCTCTACGAATCACAATGAGGAAATCGCTATTCCTAATGTATGAAACTCATAGAGTTTCATTTAGCGTTCGACCTACCTCATAACTATTAATGAGGTAGGTCACAATTAGCGCTAAAATCACAGGGCTGGTGGCCTGGGGCGATCGCAGACCACCATGTCTGCACTTTCTTTTAAATAAAGCAATTTTTTTTTAAATGCAGCCCGTTTTAATTAAAGGAAAACAGGATGCGTTTTAAAAATAAAAATGAAAGGTGTTCTTTCAATTTTTTAAGAGTAAGAAGTGGTCCCGGGACCACTGCTTGCTCTTAGAAAAGTTTTTACGAACATTCACAAAGGGGAAGGGGCCCCTTGGGGACCTCTTCCCGTTTTCAAATGGGTTACCACCTACATGCAGTAGGTGATACAATCCAAATGTTTAGCAACCACATTTCGGTCGCTAAACATTCTTACATATCACTGCGGTTCACTATTAGGAAGGCACGCCCCCACCTAATATCGAATCGGTATGTATTCACAATTCCAAATTGCGATTTGAATCGCAATTTGGGAATGATACATAGAAAAATCAATTTTTCCGGTCGCAAAAAGCCCAATTCTGTGAATCAGGCTGCTTGCAACCGGAAAACTGCTTGATACTTCTGGTCCTATGTGTCCTAAAATTGTTGTTGAAAGAAGTCAGACCTACCTAGTGTCAAACAACATGGGTCCCTTAGGAACTACACTTTGACATTGTGCAAACAAAGCAGATTGAGTTTGCATTAGGTTTAAACAATGATGGACCATGTTATAAAGCTGGATTCAGGAAAAACTGGATCTTTAAGTAACTTACATGATATGTCCAACCCTATACGTGCTCCTTATTCTTACAATATGAGTGCCTGTTTCAGGTGAATTTGTCGTTATGTTAACTACTTGAGCAAGATTTTGAGAGATGCTTTTCAATTTGATAAGTTTATACTTCGATCCAGTGGGTGGCTGTCATGGCTGTCATAGATTACAGGCTGGGACTACTTCACATTTCGACAGCCGTCAAGGATTTTTGAAGTGACTAGCAGGTATGTAGCTTCAGGAGGATGTTTGGGCTGTTAACCCCCCCCCCCCCCTTCCCCCCTAATAAATGTATTTTTTGATAAATAGGTACAGGTGCTTTCAGTTGGGTATGGTGAGGTGTCTGTTGGAATTCACCAAGCATTTTTACACAAACAGACAAAAAACACACCTACACTCTCCCTCTTCTTTCTGTTTGATAAGAGAATGAAAGAAATGTTTGCTATTTCACGAAATATAATTTTTTTCTTACTTAGTACCCCTACCAAACCACATCACTGTTCCTTTCCACTGCCCCTAAAGCCCCTCTCATGCCCCCTGCATGTGGTATATTAATGTTTAACATTATGGGGTATATTGGATTTTGGGCCAGATGTATCAAGCCTTTTTCCCGTTCACAAACGGGCCGATTCTCAGAATCAGCTCGTTTGCAAACGGGAAAAAGTCTTTTGGGATGTATCATCCCGAAAGGCCATCGTAAAATAAGGAATCGCAAAATTTTGCGATTCCCTATTTTGCGAATGCATTTAAGGAATCGCAAAGGGCATGTATGTGCACCACATGTGCACACATGTATATTTCAGGGGTGCAACAGGGTGTCCTATTGGCACCCTTGCACCCTTGAAATTGCATTTGCAATTTGCGAGTACCTATTGGGTACATACATTGCATTTTGCGAGTCCTTAATAGTGAATCGATAAAATTCGCTATGAAGGACTTGCAAAATGCAATGATGATACATCTGCCCCTCAGTGCCATGTTTTCATCACAAAAGTAAAGCAATCTACTCAAAATCTTTTTTCCCCAATTTACTTTCCAGCGCAAAACTTGCATAGAGCCGTGTAAAACACCTATACAGCGTGTCTTGAGAAGTGCAAATCTGCCCATATTTGCAAATGTGGGCCACTTTTTTAAGTGTCTGATTTGCTAACAGAGGATAGTTTTATTTTTTCTGCCTGCGCTTATTTTCAGTCCTATTACAATACTTGCAAGCTGGGGGGGGAAGGGTGATGTTTCCTCACTGGTCTGGCTGACAGACACAGGTGAGCTCTCTGACAGCTCAGCACCGACTGCAACTTTTCAGCCCCCTGGACCCTCCAACAATACCCCTCAAAGCCCAGTCGCGGGAACTCTGAAGACATTCAAGGCAAGCGCTCATCCTGGTAGACACACTCTCTAGGCACTTCTGGTGGCACAGTCTAGTCAGGTGAGTCATGCACACTCTCTGCACTGAAGTTCACTCATCTGTGGAGCATGTGCATTAGCCTACTAGGATGCCCATACTGTTTTAGTGATGTGTTGTACTGACAACAAGAGGCATGTTTTTCTTAATTTCATTATATTTTCAAACACACTGGTCTCTAAAATGGACTTGTTGCCTATTGGATAGTGTCTGCACGCGTTTGATGTCTTATCAGGCTTAGCATATGGCTCCACAGGCCCCTGCGATCTTCCTCATGGTGTGTCTTAATTGCGATGAATGATGGTGCCACAGTTGTTTTACAGCACAGTCTTCTTAGAAAGAGGCTTTAGGTTAGCGACCTTCAATTTAATTAGCTTTACATTAGTTTCAATATATATTTTTAGAGCTTCTTGTTGCTCAAAAGGTTGATATTTCTGATATTAGCACTTTTAATTCACATCATTGCTTGGTTTTACTTGCGAGAAAGTGTCACTCTACGTGTCACACATTTGGCAGTTGAATGTCACTCATGAAGGGGGCCTTACCACTATCCTCCAGTAAAGGAAGCAATTTGTAATTTAAATTAATAAAGCGCATTAAACCAAGGCATCAAAGCGCTAAACCAGCAGAAGCCTACGAGGGGGAGTAACCAAGGCAATTACATTTGTGAGAAAAGCCAAGTCTTCACAGTGTTGCGGAATACAGAGTACGCGGTAATACTAGTGATGTGTACAGGAAGAGTGTTCCATAACCTAGCAACTGCCACCGAAAATGCACGCTCACCCCATTTCACCTTCTTATAACAAGCACTTTCCTCTAACCAGCCGATCTCAACTGTCTGCTGGGAAGATAACAATTGAAAGCGGTTCCCAAATAGTGAGAACCCAGCTGGTTAAGGGCCTTAAAAACCAGACTCAGGTATTTTCACATCAGCCTTTTCCTCACTGGGAGTCATTGGAGAGTCCTCAGCCCCTCCCTCACCAAAAGATGTTTAGGAACGCTCAAAACCAGCCACACAGCTGCATTCTGGTTAACCTGCAGTTTATTAAGGGAATACTGGTTGGGCGTTCAAATACAGAGCATTACAGTAGTCAAGGTGAGGTGTTTTTAATGGAATGAGCACCAATACTCTTAGCTCCTTGGGAAGAAAGTGGAAGGATTCACCTGGGCAGAAGTGCAGAAGAATACTTGTGCAGAAAGCTGATTGCATGCTCGTCCTGATGGGTCTGCAAGAAAGGTGGAGTCTTTTTTATGAGTGCATCATGTTACATATCATAGACAAAATATGATATCTGTCCACAAGCAGAAAGAGGTGATTCTATTGTGCCTTGCAGTCAATGAGATAATAAGCAATTCCAACTTATAGCCAAAAGTGGAAGTACTGAGATCAGACAATATCTCATTACATGGTGATCTGTACCACAAAGTTCATAAATAAGTTAGCAGTTGAATGGTACAACAAATACACCTCTGTGTCCTATGGCTGGCCCCTAGACAAAAAATTACAGAGGCTGAGTCACTCTCTACCTTACATCTGTTACCAACTCCACCACATCAGCTACAACACACCTGAGCACCTGGGTTATAGGATTCATAGAACTATTATACATAGTAGCCATTAGAACGCGAGAGAGCTACACTGATGGTGAGAGTAGGAGTGTGCCCTTAGGTTGTGGAGCTCCACCTGCGTGTCCATCCTACCGACACCTGTAATGTGATGCGAGTCGATGATGTGAGCAGTGCTACTGAGGTGGATAGGCCGGGATATGCCACTGTAAATAGCAAGATCATTGGAGATGGCCTGCAAAGACTTGAACTTGTGAATGAGTCATAGCTGAGCAGACAGAACAGCACAAACTCTTCAACACACCCTTGCAGGCGCATAGCTAGCAAGCACATTTCCCATGGGACACTTCCTACTCTTCAGCCGTTTCCTCTCATAAGAAAGTCCATCTCTCACCTTCCATGTTTGGTAGCTCATTAGCCCCAGTGACGCCTCTGTAGGTCAGATGGCACTCAGAGATCTTTCGGAATCGGGACAGTACAGCGCTGGCCTTCTTCACTGCTTGAAAGCCAACAAACATCATTTGTGGAGTATATGCCTACTTGCGGTGGCCCATCAAACACTTTATCGCGTTGCCATCAATGTCAAGATCTTTGATGGTCAAGGTTGGGCTTTCTTTTGAAGAGGGTTATGCATAAGTAAGGTGTCATCAGACGGCGGTGATTAAACATAAATCAGATACCTGTGTGATCAGAGTTACCTGAGTTACTCACAGAACCTTCTTTAAGAGCTGAAGCTTTTTACACAACTGAGTTGGTGTGAGTTGTTCATGGTTGACTTCAGTCATCATAGATGTCCCCAACGACTGTACTCTGCCATCGCCCATCCAAGCTCCAGATGCCTGCATACATTTTACAGAAGGTGTAGTACACCAGCCGCACATTAGCCCTGCTCCTAGCCATGGACAGGATGCTATCTGACCACCCTGAGCACGGGAAGCTGTTGAGCAGGGGATACTTCCTTTGTGATGAGGCCGGAATCACGCTGCCCCTTCACAGCACCGGCAACAGAACAAACTCTTCTTTGGCACGCAAACGTTCTGCACGCAAGTCGTTACAACAACTCGCTTTAGGGGGGTGCATTGGTGGAATGAGGTTGGAATTAAAGTCCATCACCTTCCCTACTGTTGCTCAGGCTGGAAATGGAATAGTAAGTTCAACTATTTCAATATCCAGCGCCCCCCTAAGGCAAGTCATTAAAACAACTTGCGCACAGATCAAATGCATGCTAAAGACGCATTTGTTCAAATGAGTGTGTTCCTAAGGCCTGCATGAAAAACGCATGTGGAATACAGTCATACATTCGTTGAACAGTGGCAGACTAGAAGTCTCCGAGTGGAATCGGAAGCTGGACTTGCAATGTAAAGGGAGACCCTCTTTCTGCCATGCTTGATGTCAGAACGAAAAGTGGCGAGCCCCTCTATGCAGGACCAGCAGGAGTGGTGATGAAAGGAAATCTTGGCACTCATCCTTGCAAAAGGTAAGGTAAGTGAGCCTTGCAAATCTTTCATGAAAATATTTACTAATGGAAAACTGGAGAGTGGTTGATCTGCTGACCTATCCCACTTGGCATAGCTTTTTCCTGTAATCACTGTTTTGAATAAGATTTTAAATTATCTTTCAGGCTTATCACGTATAATAAGCAGAAGGATTTATTGATCCTAAACATGTTTATTAATTTTTCCGATGGTGTATATTTTATTTTGTGAAATTATTTTTGCACAAGCCACATGTGAAGCAACTGCATGGTGGGAAGAGTTGATGAATATTTAGATGCTAAGGTTTTAAGGGGCCACACTACATGACTGCTGAGATTTTAGACTGAAACCTTAACTCCTTTTTAACTGCAGTTCATGTTATACCTGCTGCTCAGCCAGTGTGGCTGTGATGAGAGAATGTTGATGAGTGGACTGTTGGTGTGTGTGACTCAGTTGGTGGTTGGTGGATGGGCTGAGCAGCAGGAAGGCTGCTCCTGGTGGGGCTCTGCATAACATCATATCTCAAATAAATCTACATGAAGAAACTACTTGGTTGGGACGCATGTAAGGCAGTCCTTAGGGGGAGATTCATATCTGAGCTTGTTGAGGTTCGGAAAGTAATCCTACAAGAGATAGAGAGGGACGATGAGCGCCCTGGCACCCTGGAAAAAAGACAGACCTGAAAACCCGGGCAAGCAACAGGAGTTATTGGAGGCTAGAGAGGCAGTAGCAGTACAGTTAGAGCACCTGTGATGCTTCGATTACAAAAACGACATAACTTGAGCTCACTCGGAGAGGAACAAATCAGGGGCCCTTCTGGCTTGGTTGGTCGACCCGGGCAGATACGGATCGGTGATTCTGGAGCATAGAGACTAGAACAGGGTAGCAAGATATGACCAACAGGGAATCAATGATTTTTTCTTAGCATATTATACTGAGCTTTATCTGAGCCAGTTGTCCCCAACAGAAGAGGAATTACACGAGTCACACAGGGGTTGGACCTGCCAGCCCTAGATAGATGAAGACGCAGCAGTCTCACTGGGGCGGGAGATTGAACTTAGGGAGGTGCGGGGGCTATCAAGAGTTTGGCCCGCAACAAAACCCCGGGCACCGATGGTCTTCAAACAGAATTCTACCTCGCATTATTGACCTCCTGGCTCCCAAACTAGTGCAATTATATAATGACGCCAAGAGAATTGGCAAACTACCTGTCTCCACTAGAGAAGCGGTCATTATTCCTTTGCTTAAGCCAGGCAAACAGGCATGGGATAAAACTGCCTATCGCCCATTATCCATGTTCAATCTAGATTATAAAATACTAAGTAAACTTTTAGCTGCCCGGTTGCTCCCCCACATGACTACCCTGATACACCAAGACCAATCCGGGTTTATCCCCACCAGAAACACAGCGCTCAATGTCCGGCGGCTTATGCGAATCCTGGAAGCGGGCTCTTACAGTGCTGATGTTGCTACATATTTGCAGTGGACATAGAAAAAGCCTTTGACAGTCTGGAGTGGGCTTTCCTCTTCCATGTGATGCAGAAAATGGGGCTTGGACCTAATTTCGTGAGCTGGACAGCTCTCCTGTATGCTGACTCCACTGCCAGAATTAAAACCGAGGGGCTCATTTCTGATGCCTGCAGAGCTGGGCGGGGTACATGGCAGGGGTGCCCCCTCTCCCTGCTGCTGTTTGCCCTGGCACTGGAGCCGTTAGCAGCACAGGCCAGGTCGGGCGGGCATACCAAGGGCTCAACGTACATGGGCAGTTCCATCACATAGCTTTATATGCTGACAACCTTCTGCTTTTTCTAGCTGATTCTGGAGCGGAACTCCTAGGGGCGAAAAACTTGCTTCAAGCTCTCAGTAGAGTCGCTGGATTGAAAGTGAACTGGTCGAAGTCCTGCCTGTTCCCGACGCATGGGGACAGGATAGGCCCTCAACACACAGAGGGGTTGCCTGGGAGGACAGTTGCCTGCCTTACCTGGGTACACATATATACCATAGCCAGGAAGACATCCTTGAGGGTAATATAGGGAAGGCCATCAGGGGGACAAAAACTAATTCTGAATTCTGGGGTTCCTTGCCGTTGTCAGTTGCGGGTCGGGTTGCCCTGCTTAAAATGGTAACCCTCCCGAGGTTATTATATTACTTTGGGACCTTACCGATTTGGATCCCGGCAAAAAGTTCACACAGCTCCGGTCAATGATCACAGCCTTCATATGGGATAACGGCAGACACCGAGTGGCGCTTCCTACACTCATGCGACTGAGAGCGGATGGCGGCCTGGCGGTCCCTGACTATAAGACCAATTACTTGGCAGCACAATTTCAATGGCTCACGCAGTGGGTAGCAAACGCCACCAGGGGGGAAGAAAAGTGCGGGGAGGACTTTGGGAACCTATTGCTGCTGTCCCGCATTATTCTGCGGCTACCGGTCAACACCGCAACCCTCACCCTGGAACTTAACACTGCACGAAAATGCTGGAACAGATATTTGAGGCGGGCCTCTCTTAAGTGCCCCTTCGCGCCGGAAATCCCATTGCTTATGTGCAGAGCCCTGCCGCACGGAGGCAACTGGCAGAGACTGGGGAACTGGGCGGAGCAAGGGCTGACTAGCATGGGGGACCTTTATGAGGAGGGAGCCATGATCCCATTTAATGATCTACAAACCCGCTATGACCTAACCAGGGGAGACTTCCTACAGTATACGGCCCTCACTGCAGCTATCAGGAAGCACTGGGGAGGAGGGCTTACAGAACCGCAGACATCTCTGGCCTGCCAATATGTGGTGATGGCGGCAGGTACATTCAAAGCAGTAATGTGCCTGTATAGACGAATGACGCTAGAAACACTACTTCCCCTGACGGACCTGCAGCTCAAGTGGGAAACAGATATTGGTGAGGCCATCCCAGAAAAGGCGTGGGGCAAGTTGGTGGAGAGAGCCTGGAAGAGCACTCAGAATGCACGGTTCCAGTTAATACACTTCCATATTTTACATAGAGAGTACCTTACCCCGGAAAAACTACACAAATACTTCCCGGCTCAATCGGCGGCTTGCCCAAGATGCAATGCAGAAAGCACAAATTTTAAGCACATGCTCTGGGACTGCCCGCTCCTCGACACCTACTGGGAGGAACTAACGACAATACTATCAGACCTCACTGACAGAGAGCTAGAACCAACCCTGGTGCACTCCATTTTACACTGGTTTCCCCACACGTCAAAGAACAAAATCACTAGTACATTTTTAGATTTGGGTTTACTTCTGGCCGGAGAAATATCACCACACATTGGAAGGCGAAACAGGGTCTCAGTGTAATAAAGTGGAAGGCAGAATTCCTAAAATGAGCCGAATGTGAAGGAGTGATTAGGGTACAAATAGCGAAACGAACAGGGAGTGCTAGTCATAGCACTCAAGTCCCCCAGAGAGGATGCCGATGATTGCTCCATAGGAGACCCTGTAGCGGCCGTGATCTAGCGCATGAGTAGGCATACAACCATTAAGATCAGAAACCCCGTTGCCAGAGAAGGCCTCAGTCACTCAAGCTGAAAAGCACTCCGCCGCAGATTAATATTTGTGATGATTACATAACACGCCCGAAAGGATGGCATGAGCACTCTATTATGTCACATCTGAACCTCAAATAACCTGATTGTAACGTTACTACCTGACAGGGGTGCGACCCCAGAGCCACCTTTTTGTTGTATGAAAAATCAATAAAAATGTGTTTAAAAAAAAGAAATGAAGAAACTACTTGGACCAGACCTACATTTATTTACTACATTTTGTTGACGATTTTAAAGAACCTGCGTGTGCCACCTGATTGGAACTGTAACTTTCAAGCTTGAAGTAACTGGAACTGAAGCTGAAGCAACTGAAGTTGAACTTGAAGATGCTGGCAGACCTGAGCCTCACCAGTGACCACTACACCGGTCGGTCCCAACCCGGGCGTCCCAGATCCTGCTATGTTTTCCTGGACTTGATTGGAATGGAGCTGCAGTATTTTAAGCTCACCCTCATTTGTCTATTTATCAGTCTGCTGTAACCTTGGGACATCCTGTTGGGACTGCTCCAGCTCTGTTACTGCCACATCTTATGTTGTGCCTCCAGTACTGTGTATTTGGGCTACTGCGGTGTGACCTGCGTAGTGTTACATTTGGCATCAAGCGTTTATTGTGTCTGTGTTAATTGGAGCAACAGATGTGAGTAGCCCCGGAGTTCGTGTCATTGGCGGCTTGTAAAGAGGAATTTCCACCCGCCGATGTGTTCACTTTATTCAGCTGGATTTCATGGATTGGTGTGGTGTTTTGGTATTTTTGGGGCATTTGTGTCGCAACTTTTCATCGCTTTGCCTGATGCTTCGTAACTTTTGAAATCTACTTGGCAACTGTCACTTACCCGTAACTGCCACTACTCGTCTGTTGTTTTTAGCTCAAGCTCTGCTTTCGGCTCGCATAGTGCTAAGCAGCTTCCACGTTCTGCTGCACATGCGTGCCTTGAGCTATCCGGTACGCTCTCGGGGTACATACAGTCAACGTACCTCCATCTTGTGCCTGGTTTGATGGAGGACATCCTTTCCTGGCTGCCCGAGGTTACCCGAATATTTTTGCTGAAATGCGGTTAATGTCTACTTTGACTGTTTGCTGCCGGAAGTCTTGTTTTTCATTGCAACCCTCATAATTAACTCGCCCGCCTGTCATCCTTTATTGCTGCATTCCTCGGTGACAGGCACACCTGGGTAAAGTTCCGCAAGCAATTAAGATATTATTTTGTTTATTCCACGTTACGGTTTCATGCTTTTTGTGCAATGGTCTAGTCTAATATTTATCTTTCTGCTTTATCTTCTTTCAGCATTTGCAATGTATTTTATTCTACAGAGTAAGGCTCAATTGTTGCTGTAAAGTTGGTTCACTTACCTGTGTATCTTTTCATTGGTCTTTATAGTCAGTAGTTCTACAGTTGTTGTATTGAATTTCCTTTTACTCTAATTCAGTCATGATGTTTCTTTTCTCTATGCAAGCCTCCCATGCGTGGGAATTATTACTTGATTGTCCACCTTGCGCAAATCCTTGTGGGAAGTTAGGATTTTTGTATTGCTTTGTGGGGTTATCTGTGCTTGTTACTGGATCACAGTGTTTATCTTACTGCTGTGAGTAGTGTTGTGTTTTTTGAGGTTTGCTGTTTGAGACGTGTAGTTGGTCAGGTCTTTGATTAAAGATGAAGAGTAAAATGTTGCCTTTTCACTGGTGTTTGGAGTTTGTTTTTCTTATGAAGCCATATTTTGTATAGTGGGTGTTTTACAAGTGATTGTTGGTAGTGATTGTTGGTGTTTTTCCCTCACTGCTTGATTTGATGTTGAATTGTGCATTTTCACGTATTCCGTGTGGAGTGCTTTTCCACACATTCCACCCTCACTTTGGGTTTGGGTGAAGGGCTATGTTAAAGCCGTGTTTTGATGAGTGAGTTTTCAGTTTTGCACAGAGTGTGTGTTTTTTTGCTAGTGTGTGCTGTTTTCATTCACTATTTATATGGGTGTTGCGTTGTGCCAGTGATTTACATATGTTTCTTACGAGGATGGATGTGGAACTTGGTTGTTCCTTTCTGGGTTCGTGTGGACGGTTGTTCCACACTTTCCACCTGTGCTTCTGCTTGGGTGAAGGGTTAAGTTCAAGCTGGATATTTCTAGAATGAGTGTTTTTCCCTAGGGATTGCTGTTTCTTCTATGATTAGGTTGAGTTGTGCACTTTTTCTTGTTTTGTGTGATATGCCTTTTCACACGTACCACCCTACCTTCGGGTTTTGGGTGTAGGGCAATTATTTTAAGCTGTGGGTTGTGTGTGGAGTTGTTCCACACGTACCACCCTTACTACAGGTAAGGGTGGGGGGAAATTTTTCATGCCATTAGTTCTCTGTGGAATGATCTTCCTCAGCTTCGAAGTTCTTGTTAGAATGGTTTCCTACCACGCCTTCCAGTCGGTATTCTTCCTACCTCTTGTTGGCCTGGCCAGCCAGCTTGTTTTGGTATTGAGTTTGGTTTGTGTTTTGTGGGATGGTAGCATCTGTGTTGTCTATGTTTGGTGTAAAGGAAGCCTGTGATTTGGATTTTTGCATAGTGGAAAGGGAGAAGTGGTGAGTGTAGGATTGCTTAGGTGTTACAGAATTGCTGGATTGCGTTGTGTGTTTACTTCTTCCAAATATTTATTCTTTGTTATCTTTTATACATGTACATCGCCATCAGTACATGTATGACATTGCATTTGCTCTGATGCCCCCGTGATGCATGTGATTATTTTTATTTGGATAACCAATTTTATTGATTTTAGGTTGCAACAAGGAAAACAGCACCATTCAGGAGTACATTGTAGAATGCAAGGCAGAGACACAAACATATCACATTGGCTTATAAAGGCAGACGTACATAGGGCCGATATCGGCATACCCACTCCCATTCCAGACAGCGTATCAGTCCACTTTAGTCCTCTATCACTGCGACCCATTTGCCCCACATTCGACAACATTTCTTGGGACAACCTCTGGCTACATAAAGAGGCCGTTCCTGTGCAGCACACCAGTCCACTCCCCTGCGCCAGCGCGCCAACGTAGGTGCAGCAGCAGTGGTCAGCCAGTGAGCTGCGATGTCCCTCTTGGCCACTGTTAGTGCTGTGTTAAGAAAGAGCTTCTTAGCCCTGGCGCCATCCAGCCCCTCGGTGATGCCCAGTATAACATGTATAGGGTCAAGGAGGACCTGCCAGCCCAGGACCTCAGTGAGATCCCCGGGTACAGATTCCCAGTACCTCTGAATCGCAGCACATAGCCATACCATGTGATAAAAATCTGCCTGGGGGTGAGGACAGCGGGGACAGGAAGCATCTGGTTGAAGCCCGGCCCGGTGGAGATGCAGCGGTGTAAGATAGGCAGTGTGTAGAAAATATATTTGAACTAGTCAAGGCCTTGCTGAAACTACAATTATTTTAGGAGCCATCAAGCCATCTCTCCAGTCAGCGTCCCCCAGGGCCCCAAGCCAACCCTCCCACTTGTCCCGGAGTCGAGATAGGGAGTTGGGGGTGTTGTTTGTAAGGGAGCAGTAGATACGGGATGTTGGACCCGGCCCTCGTAGCATAGCCAGACCTGACCCCTGCACCTCACACCAGCCCCCGAGCCCACGGCCTAGCCGATCCTTCCCACTAGAACACACACACCCGACCCGGACTTCCCCGTCCGTGGCCTTCCTCCTCTCGGCCACGCCGGGCCCGCGTGCCCACTTCATGCACCAAGATGGCCGCCCGGCCCCAGCGCGACCTGGCCCAGAGGCGCCACTCCGGCTGGAGGACACCGCGCTCCCCTTGGGATGAGAAAGGGAGGAGCAGTTTCCATCATACCTCTGCGCTTCCCTGAGAAGGTGGGTTTCGATCGACCCGCCGGCCTCCCCGAGGGCTGGCTCCACGCCTGCTGGGTGTCTGGGACTCCTCCTGACCCGGCCCTGAAAGGATCAAAAGACAATGGCAGGAAACACCAACAAGCGACCCCCAGGTGACAAGACCCCTGCCTGCACAGACTCCGGACATCAAAGAGGAGTCGCCCTACAACAAGGGGTGCTCTGGGACTGTCCGGCAGATTCGCCTTGGAAACACCTGAGCCCTGCTGAGTGACTCGCGGCTCCCTGAAGATCGTAAGACCTCCGAACTTGTGCTTGAGCCTTGCTGAGTGACTCGCGGCTCCCTGAAGATCGTAAGACCTCCGAACTTGTGCTTGAGCCTTGCTGAGTGACTCGCGGCTCCCTGAAGATCGTAAGACCTCCGAACTTGTACCTGAGCTCTGCTGAGTGACTCGCGGCTCCCACAGACTCTCTTGGTCCCACCGGACCCCACGACGACCAGCGTATCCCCCAGCTCGAGGATTGTGAGCTGTGCGCCGGGTACGCTCCTGCATCTGATCCATATCCCCAAAGACTGTCCCGCTACCTCCAACCCCCCTCCAAGACTTTGTGAGCCCGCGCTCCACTTGTATATATTGGCCTTGCTGTTCATAAAGATCCTACAACTCCGATCTGATAAAGATTTTGGCTTAAGAATCCTCGGTGTGGTGTCTCTTTGTCGTGTGGTGCCAAGTGTACGATCCTAGATACGAGATTCCTCCCCTGAGGAGTCTCCCGCCAGTGCCCGGCTACGATACCTCGAGGGTGGGTCTCAGGACAGTCGGGGCCTCCTCCGGGCCCCTTTGAGGTCGCCTTCTAACACGGGAGATTCCTCCTTTCCCCAGGTTGCCAGTCATGACCTGAGCTTCGGGTGGGCTATATTCGGGCAAGGAAGAGCCGTCTAATATATAGGAGTGGAGGGCATGGCGCAGATGCAGATATCTAAAGAACTGAGAAGAGTGGAGGGAGTGCTGGGACTGTAAGTCCTGGAAAGAGTGTAGGTGGGTCCCACTCCAGACATCACCCAGTAGGGAGATCCCAATGAGATCCCAGGGTCTGAATCCCGAAAGAGAAGCAACCTCCCGGAGTCTGGTGCCGCACCACAAGGGGGTATACTGGGTCAACTTACCCGACCAACGGGTATGGCGCAGGGAGGCCCGCTAGTCCAGGAGTACTCCACGTGTGACCTCAGGGAGAGCTTGGGAAAGAGCGTCCCCGTACAGCATCCCCTGGATAGCAGAAAAACCTAGGGTGTGCAATTCCAGACGGTACGCCGGGTCGGACCAGCCGCCGTTAAACCAATCATGCACAGTAAGGAGCCGAGTCGCTAAATAATACAGATATAGGCTCGTCATCCCAAGACCTCCGTCAAAGGGCAGGATCCGGCATTGGGCCAGGGCCAGCCTGGGCCTCCGCCCTCCCCATGAAAACTTAGTGGCTAAACTGCCCATTTCATGAAACCAAGACCTGATGAAAGAGAGGTGTGTATTCTGGAGCATGTATAGAAATCTAGGTAAAATCATCATTTTAAATAGGGCTATTCTGCCCAGAGGGTTCAGCGGTAGCGTTCGACATTTAAGGAACATGTAATTATTTAATTGTCATCTTTTGCATGCACCATTTATATTGTGATTTTTTTGGACTTGATTCTCATTTCTATAAAGAAAGGGAGATGTGTTATACCTGCTGCTCAGCCAGTGTGACTGTGATGAGAGAATGTTGATGAGTGGAATGTTGGTATGTGTGTGAGTAAGTTGGTGGATGGGCTGAGCAGCAGGAAGGCTGCTCCTGGTGGGGCTCTGCTTAACATCATATCTCAAATAAATCTACATGAAGAAACTACTTGGACCAGACCTACATTTATTTACTACAGTTTATCAATGCATTCGTTGGGTGTTACTATTAACATCCGTGATCAGTTTTAAGCATTATTACCTTAACTATAGTTTTTTGTTAATGTGTGTTTCTCCTATTTTGTGTGTGTATGTGGCTTTTCTGGCATGTATTGGTGACGTATCATTGAATGTTAACATTTTGCACTCAGTCTAGGACCTTTTTAGGACTTGCAGCATCTTCCACGTAACGTTTTTACCAACATTACTTCCCTATGATTTATTTCCACACAAACAGTACAGACCGGGTCACTGCTGCAGAGACGGTGGCCTGAACCAATCAATAGGCATCGATCCAAAGTTAGGTGAACAGAGCCTGGCAATGTCCAGCAGGATTACTGGTGCATTTTTACTGCTTACTGAATCAGCATTTTAAAGTGCAGGTCCCTGTGGCATGACCAGAGAGCAATAGTATTTAGTAACTTATTATTTTCAAGCAGTTGTGTACACAGGTATTAAAGGCCCTAAGGCAAGCACTAAAAAAGCCCCAATGCCCCCGGTAGGGCATTTTTTTTTTTATGTGATATGGTTTTAGATTTTCTTGGGAGCCCTCCATCGGCACTGCCAAAAGTTGCTCTACAGCAAGGCTTCCTAGTTTCGATTCTACCTCCAGCCTCGTTCTTCCACCCCGCCATAGCTGCCAAGTTTCCCTGGTCCATGCGTGATGTGCTGCTCCATTCCAATTTTTTCTCTTTTAAATCCTGGGACTTGTAGCTGTAGTCCTTTCTTTTATAATTAATTTGACAAAACAACAAGTCCCAGAATTCAATAAAAAAACTGAACTGGTGCAGTACATAACACATGGAAATTAGCATGGATTACCTCCCAACACTTCCTGTCTCTATCTTACTTGCATGCTCTTTTTCCTCCCTCTTTCTCTTCAGGTCACCATGCTTAATATGAGCCGGTGGTTTCCGGTGCTCAGCACGGCACTTATGGCAGTCTGCCACATTGTGGCACTGCTTGTCTAATTTAGAGATCAGCACAACACTTGTTTATTAATTCAATATACTTTGACACTCACTACTACCTGCCGTCCAAGCCATTCTTATAGCTTTGGGGGCCAGGAATTGTCTAAAATGTCTCACTTTTAGGTGTATAATGGTTATTAGTTGTGGTGACACTGTCATTGGCAGGGGCAATGGGTGGTTTAAACTGTAGTGGCCTCCTGACGAGGGCCCTGACATCGATTTATTTGCAAATTAAGCACTTCTGGTCACTGTTTTCTTGTATTTTAGTTTCTCCTTTTTTATCCTTTTCCTGACTTCTCTCTGTTCTTCTGGGAAATGGTATAATGATTAAACATAAGTGCCAGTCCCCTAAAATGAGTGCCGCTGCCCACCACCTGCAGCCACTGACACAAATTAAAAACTGAAAAAGACGGCTGTAACTGAGGTGCATTTGGTCCCTGACACACCTAGGCCCGGGTGCCACTGCATAGGTTTCACTAACTTACCTTGACCCTGTTTTCTAGAGGGAACAATACTGAATGGATTATGTCGAGGTATTATAGGATAGTTGTGGTAATGTACAAAAGGTGGCCAAACAAATAATAAACATGTTAATCCTTCACCTAACCAACAATTGCGTGGAACTGCCCCACCCGTGTCCAGACATTGGCACATAGGTCAACAGGACCTATCCTGAGCTACCTCACTACTAAACAAGACCGGACTGGTCAGCCGGGAAAGAGCGCAATGCCCGGGAGGCTGGAGCCCCAGGAGGCCGGTTTTGACACTTGGAGGCAGTGGCGGGCCGTAACACTCAACACTGGAGGGCCGTCGGGGTGGGGGAGCGACAGACAAACCAAAGGGGAGGGCAAAGAGACCATTAAAAAATAAAGTGTACTTACCTGCATTTTCCTCTTTCTTCTGGAGTCAGCTCAAAGGCACCTCATGGAGCCTCAGGCAACCCCCTTCTGCAAATCCGGACGCTGCTCTCATGCTGCAGATGAGCAGCATGACAGCAGCGCCAGGATTGGCTGGAGCGGGCTGACTCGACGCTCCAGCAGGCTACGGTAACCATCTCCTGAGGCGTTTAAGCCGGGAGCTACGAATCTTTTTTAATTACTTGTGTGTGTGAAATACTCTGTGTGTTTTAACCTCACCTGAAGCACTTCCCTGATCCTTCCTCCCCGCGCAGCCAAGCAAGGCACTGCAGCGGGTTGCAGGAGGATCCCCGTCACCCCCAGAGCACAGGCCACGCCCACTGACCTAGGCCACGCCCCTTCCCCAGGCCTATATTACAATGTGCCTCCCCCGGACGCGCAGCGGGCGGGCGCAGCGGGCGCGCCGGCGGTGCACCGAAGGCGCGCCAAAGGCAAGCCCATCTGCGCCCGTCTGCGACCAGGGGCCATACCCCCTATATCCCGCTCCCCACACACCAGGACCTACAGCCCAGAGACCATCTATAACGCGAGGACAATAGGTCCGGTATGTTGTATGCACACTTACACGCCCACTGAACTTCCTCCATACTGCTTCGGTTGCGGACATACATTCAGAACCAACAAGTTATCAGATACCAGACAGGAATATAGTATGGTCCTGCTAAACTGTAGGTCTTTACCAAAACACAGGACAGAAATCGCCCTCCTGTTAGAAGAACGCAAGCCCGATGCAGTCTTCCTGACGGAAACCTGGCTTACACCCTACTCTGAGCCACACATAGTCACAGCCCTGCCCCCCGGTTTTCAAATTAACAGATTAGACCGGATGGAGGGGAGAGGGGGAGGTCTGGCAATCATACTCAAAGATCAGTATCGCTGCCGCACCACTCCCGAATCAATCCCAGAGTGCGAGAGTCTAGCATTCAGTATAGACTTCTCTCCTAACAGCTCCTTTTCTGGCACTCTGGTCTATCGCCCCCCAGGTCCACCCAAACTATTTCACAGATCACTCCCCACCATTTTAGCCGAACAAATTATAGCCACTTCTAACTTTACACTATTAGGCGACCTTAACCTACACTTTGACACCACCCTAGATCATATTGCTATGGAACTGGTGGATGACCTAGCGGCATTACAGTTAGATCAGCTGGTCACAGCCCCCACACACTCAAAAGGTCACCTACTGGACCCAGTTTTTAGCAATTGCACAGAGTTAGTAGTCGGCCAACCGATCGGCCTTCCCTGGACCGACCATTCTCTTATCCCTTTTACCTGGTCCACCTGCAAATCTACACCTCCTATAACTCTAGTTAAGAACACGAGGAATTGGGCCAGATTACCCATCGAGTCCTGGATTCACAATTTAGAATCCACCTGCCCGTCTCACAACGCAGACCCTAGCGTAGCACACCAGGAATACGAAGACTGGATTATAAAATCTCTTGAAACCTCCCTTCCACTTCGCAAGATTACACCTAAAAGGGCACATAAATCGGCCCCCTGGTTCTCAGACACCCTCAGAGACAAAAAACGTCTCTGTAGGAAATTAGAGAGATCGTGGCGTCTGGATTATTTACCAGAAAAAAAGTCTCAATATAGAGAAGCAATCAAGGCCTACAAAGGCGAGATAATGGTCGCTCAATCAGCTCACTTCGCCGATAAAATCATGGCAGCTAAATCTAAACCCAAGGAAATTTTCCACTTAGTGAAAAAATTAACCAAAGTGGCTAGCTCAACCGCACCTCCTGTTAAGACCCGAGCCCAATGTAATGATCTAGCAGAATTTTTTCATAAAAAAGTCACTCAGATCTACTCCTCTTTTCCAACGGCAGTCACAGATCTAAGAGTACATGACCAGGTACCACTGAGGCAGGCCCCCCCCCGGATCGGGTATCACTAGATCAATTCCCCCTTCGAGATCTTGAAGCTCTTGACCAACTAGCCCACCAAGTAAAATCAGGATCCCCACGTGACCCAGCTCCACCAGAGGCCATGATACAGGCGAGCCAGGCTACCCTGCCTGTAGAACTGAACCTCTTAAACGCTTCCATCTCATCCTGCACCGTGCCCATTGCATGGAAGAAAGCCATGGTTCGGGCCCTGCTTAAGAAGCCAAATCTCGATCCTAGCAGCTACCGCCCAATTTCGCTGCTCCCTTGGGTTAGCAAAATTCTCGAGAAGCACATCAATGTCCATCTGATGAAGTTCCTCAAGAATAACTTGCTACTGGATGCTACCCAGACAGGCTTCAGACCCAGGCATGGAACCGAAACCGCCTTACTGGCGGTCACCGAAGAAACCCGAAGGATTCTGGATCAAGGAGGATCAGTGGCAGAGGTCCTCCTTGACCTAAGTGCGGCCTTTGATACGGTCAGTCACGCCACCCCGCTGAACCGCCTATTTAACATCGGAGTAACAGGCAATGCACTTAGATGGCTCGAATCATTTCTGAGCAATAGATCATTCCAGATTTTTGACGGGGATACGGTGTCTGCCAGCAGATCACTGAGCTGTGGGGTACCGCAGGGCTCCTCCTTAAGCCCTGCGCTATTTAACATCTATATGAAACCACTGGCGGAGGTCGTCCAGCCGTTTGGTATTAAGATCATTTCATATGCTGACGACACTCAGCTAGTGGTTTCCTTGGCGCAGGAGGGCAACAGACCTCTTTCATCAGGTCTTATGAAATGCCTGGAGGAAGTCAAGGAATGGATGACAACGTCCTCCCTAAAGCTCAATGGGGATAAAACAGAGCTGATGCTCCTAGGACCAACATCTCCAGTACCATTTAATTCCATCTGGCCCCCATGCCTGGGCACCCCCCCAGCACCCAAAGACAACATAAAGAGCTTAGGGGTATGGCTTGACAAGACCCTTTCCTTCAACACCCAGGCCACCAAACTGTTTGCAACCTGTTTTGGCCTCCTCAGAATGTTGAGGAAAGTTCTTCCCCTTCTACCGATGGAGGCCAAACAGGTAGCAGTTCAGGGTCTGATCCAGTCCCGGTTGGACTTTAGTAATGTCCTCTACCTTGGTGCCCCGGAATTCACACTGCGAAAGCTCCAGGTAGTCCAGAACTGCGCTGCCCGCACCCTGCTGCAGCTGCCTCGCAGACAATCAGTCAAGCCCGGACTTAGCAAGCTGCATTGGCTACCGGTACGACAGAGAATTGCCTTCAAGGCAATGTGCATCTCTCATCAGGCTTTCTGGCAGACGGGACCAGCAATTAGCCGCAATTTAATAGCTCACTACCACCCGACCAGAAATCTCCGCTCCACCCAGGCCTTTCTAGCCTCAATACCCAAAGTAAAAAGAGCGAGAGCTGGTGGCAGGATGTTCGCACTAAATGCTGCCAAGTTGTGGAACTCTCTCCCTCTTCAACTTCAGTCCAATCCCAATCTGCTGTCATTCCGGAAACAATTCAAAACCTTCCTGTTCACTACCCCCCTTTAATTCTTCTGGCTGACCCCCCCTCAGTGCTCAGATACCACTAGTCTACACTAGCGCTTGGACGCCCCTGGGCAGCAATTCGCGCTTTATAAATTCACTTTTCATTTCATAGGAGGCCTGTGCCTGCTCTTCAACCAGCTGTCTGGGACATCTAGGGTGGAGAGGTTTACACTGCGCAAGTCAGGCTGGCCGTGGCAAGACGGCTGGCTAAAGTGGCTTGCGCAGTGTAAACTGGTGGACTGTGCACCACTCCCCTGCTGCCAGTCAGCAGTAGCCCCGCCCCCAAACGCTGCTCAGGCTGGGAACAATGGGAAAAAAAATGGTCATTCATTTTGTTACCGTTTTATTTTCCATTTTTGCTGCACTGGCTCCTCTGCCCTAACGGGGGTGCCGTCGCTGCTTGGAGGTCTGTGTCGGCCTCCAGGAGCGGTGTTGCGTGTTTCCAGACCCCGGCGGCCGCTTGAAAGAGTTGCTCTGGTTCTAGCGCGCATTAGCACTTCTGCACACGAGGACTGAAATTATCATTTTTGCCAGGGCTGCTTTAAATTCCCAGTCTGGCCCGCTACTAAACCGGCCAGGGCGACTGTATGCAACAATCTGCCCTTCATCAGCCCTTCCTCCGTTAAGACTTTGTGACATATCCATGACTGAGAGCTGTGAAGCGGCTACAAATTAACATGATCAGCGCAACACAAAACTCCAAACAATAAATAAATTTCAAAGAAATAACCCACCGTGCAGACACTTCTCCCCATCCAGCTGTTTCCAGAAAACAGCAGAATGTTCCCAGAAGTAATTGCTAATTTCTCATCCTTCCCTCCCCTTTACTTTACCTGTGCAGGCACAGTCGAACAAGTCTCAAGGTGGCCGTGAAAAGCAAATTATTAGGATTTTTCCAAAATTCAGTACTTTAGAATCATTCGCCCTCTCCCGGCGCCGGTCGTTTACATTTTATTAGGCCGGAAAGTCGCACCACATGCTAAAATCAATAGCAACATAATATTGATGTGCAAGTGCAGCGCCGGGATCGCACTGGCGTGTTCCTGTTAAGTGCAGACGGTGCAGACATTTTTAAAGCTCACACAACAGACAATCATTCCCTGAGGAGCGATCAGGTTTCAGTAGGTACACAATTCAGATCGACGGGCCGGGCTTGCACGTAATATGTTTTTGCGGCGTGGATTTTAGGAAGAGAGAGTGTAGCGAACCTCAGTAAACCACAGATATCCAATAACAAAAATGACTCTTTTTCTATGTTCTTGTGCCTAGTGGTTATTTTATGAACCGTCAACTAACTTTATAGATCTCTGTGGCCGATTAAACCAAGAAGCATTTGTCTTTGTAGTTCTAAGATATCTAAACGCTTCTCTGAGACCGAAATACATTGGAACACTGAGGAGATGCGTAAAGCATTTTTTTAATTGTATTGGTTATTTAAGAAAGCTTATGCATAGGTCCTCACGCTGCCAACATTACTCAAGTCTAGCGCCATGAAACCTCTTGGTAGATCTCTGTGGCCGATTAAACCAAGAAGCATTTGTCTAGTAAGGCGGGGCCGGCATCGGACACGCCGCATGTATGGCGGTCCTGCCGGCCCCCGATGACCACACAGGGGCGGGCCTGTCACGCGCATGGGTGACGCGACAGGCGCGTCCCACCAATCGTTGGTCTCAACGTTGTTGGGGCGTGACCCGGAAGTGATTGTAATCACTTCCGGGGCACGCATCGCAGCAAGGCTAGGCCGGTTAGAACCGGCCTGGCGCAAATAGATTTTGGAATAAAAGGCTGGGGAGCGGCGGAGTCTACCTCTTTGCTCGCCGCTCCCACAGCCTGCCCCTTTAGGACAACAGCCCGCTAGGAGGCTGTATTTTTATTTCATTTGTTCTTTATTTTTCAGGTCGTTGCATCGGCGGCTACACAGAGATCCAGCCTCACTCGGAGGCTTAACATCGTAGTGTTGTCTTTTGTCCTTTTGATCAGTGCAGGAGAAGAACTCCCCGATCGGAGCGGCTAGTGCAAGCTGAGCAAGGCGTTCGGCGGGACCCAAGACAAAGCGGCTGCTGCGAGCTCTCTACACGGCGCTAAATTTTGGGAAGAGGCGCGGCACCGGCAGGACCTGCGTAAGGATCAGGTGAATTGAGAGCGGCGCTGTGGCTTAGTTGGTAAAAGCTGTGCCTTAGCTTGTTAGAGCGCCTGTTTTATCAGCTGATTTGAGAGAAGCGCTGTGGCTTAGTTGGTGAAAGCTGTGCCATAGTTGGTTAAAGCGCCTGCTTAACAATCAGAACAGCTGAGCGAAGTGCAAGATTGTAGTTTTGGAGGGTCCCATCGGCGCTGGCGATTAGTGGATCTTCGGCAGCCTCGCGTCAAGTCTTACACAGCAAGGGATTGCAGGACCGGGACTCGGGGGAAGCGTGAGCGGTATTGTTTGTTGCAGCCGCGCATTTAGGTGCCTCGTCAGCTGATATCGCAAGTAGTTAGTAGGTCGCCATTGACAGCATTGCCATCAGTTTAGATTGGGGTCAGGTTGCTGGTTAAGTTCCTGGTATTTCACCGTAGCGGCGGGCAAAGCGGCCGATTGTTGCCGTGCGGTTGATCGAAGGCGCGATAAGGAGGAGCACCGCCATCATTGGGGGCTGCAAGGTGGCTTGACCACGGGGCGCCGAAGTGTACATTACATCAAGCAAGAGTCAGATAAAGGGGCGCGTTAAATGGGTGTCAAGGTATTCTTTGCTTCAGGACTAAGATGTTGGGAAAATAGCGCATTTATTAAGGAGCGCTTGCCGCGAGGTTGCCTCGCACGCTATAGCAAGGGGGGATCAGCTGTTGTTGCATTGAGCGGATGAGCTGTTTCTGTGGAGCATGTTCTTTAAACAAGCGCCTGCTGGTCCTTTGGAGAGTCGCTGTGGCAGAATACTTAAGGTCTTAGACGCGTATTCTCAATTTTTGAGTGTTCGATTTCGGGTGTGGTGATGTCGCTGTTATTTCAATTAAAGATGTATGTGACAGTAAGTTAGTTGACAGAAATGTGGGTAAACATTTTGATGAAGAGATGGGGTCAGCCTTAACAAGGTCTAAGTGGATCTTGAGGCGGGTTATTGGGTTTTGCGATTTCCCGCCGTTGCTTGCTTTCTATTACTGCGCCCAGCATGACCAAGCGCTTTGTCTTCGATTACGATAGCGCGAGCAGCTCACTCTTGAGGGCAAGTTCAAAATGCAGGGGTATTGTTTACAGCGTGGAGGTGGGACATCTGAACAGCCATGTTGGGGTGAGGTATTCCCCATAGTGTTAGCACCACATTTAGACGATTGTGGGGTCAGGGGCTGGACAGATTATGTTATGAAAGCTCTGCTGACTTTTTAAAGGTATTTGGTAACAAATCTGGGGAGTGCTACGGGGCAATGTGCTACCCACTGTTTTAGCACCATGCTTTTGGCTCACGTGGGAAACAAGGGCTTTTCATGGAACGTTTACTTTATCAGGCCAGTTTTCCTGGATCAGGGGAGGCACAGCTGCGCCCAGCCTCTACGGAGGCATCACCCGGCCTTGTTTTTGCTGTAATCTGGGGGAGAATGTATGCATTGTCAGCATTCCGTCCATCATTTGTTTGTTGTAACGCTTTTCGCCCTAAGTGGGATGGGTATTCCCAGACGTGGGACCCGTGCTCACTACGCCACTGGAGTCAAGCTATCCTGGCTGATGACGGCTGATAGCCAGAAACCGGTCCTAGGATGCTTGATTCCGGTCCAGGGAAGACATGGCTTGGCAGTTCGGGCTGGACTGTTCCCATGAGGCACAGGGTCAAGACTGATTTGCATATGGCCATGTCTAAACTGGGGTGGTGTAGTGGGCAAAAGAACGATGGATTTAACCCAGATTTCTTGACTGGGGGAGAATGTATGCATTGTCAGCATTCCGTCCATCATTTGTTTGTTGTAACGCTTTTCGCCCTAAGTGGGATGGGTATTCCCAGACGTGGGACCCGTGCTCACTACGCCACTGGAGTCAAGCTATCCTGGCTGATGACGGCTGATAGCCAGAAACCGGTCCTAGGATGCTTGATTCCGGTCCAGGGAAGACATGGCTTGGCAGTTCGGGCTGGACTGTTCCCATGAGGCACAGGGTCAAGACTGATTTGCATATGGCCATGTCTAAACTGGGGTGGTGTAGTGGGCAAAAGAACGATGGATTTAACCCAGATTTCTTGACTGGGGGAGAATGTATGCATTGTCAGCATTCCGTCCATCATTTGTTTGTTGTAACGCTTTTCGCCCTAAGTGGGATGGGTATTCCCAGACGTGGGACCCGTGCTCACTACGCCACTGGAGTCAAGCTATCCTGGCTGATGACGGCTGATAGCCAGAAACCGGTCCTAGGATGCTTGATTCCGGTCCAGGGAAGACATGGCTTGGCAGTTCGGGCTGGACTGTTCCCATGAGGCACAGGGTCAAGACTGATTTGCATATGGCCATGTCTAAACTGGGGTGGTGTAGTGGGCAAAAGAACGATGGATTTAACCCAGATTTCTTGACTGGGGGAGAATGTATGCATTGTCAGCATTCCGTCAATCATTTGTTTGTTGTAACGCTTTTCGCCCTAAGTGGGATGGGTATTCCCAGACGTGGGACCCGCGCTCACTACGCCACTGGAGTCAAGCTATCCTGGCTGATGACGGCTGATAGCCAGAAACCGGTCCTAGGATGCTTGATTCCGGTCCAGGGAAGACATGGCTTGGCAGTTCGGGCTGGACTGTTCCCATGAGGCACAGGGTCAAGACTGATTTGCATATGGCCATATCTAAACTGGGGTGGTGTAGTGGGCAAAAGAACGATGGATTTAACCCAGATTTCTTGACTGGGGGAGAATGTATGCATTGTCAGCATTCCGTCCATCATTTGTTTGTTGTAACGCTTTTCGCCCTAAGTGGGATGGGTATTCCCAGACATGGGACCCGTGCTCACTACGCCACTGGAGTCAAGCTATCCTGGCTGATGACAGCTGATAGCCAGAAACCGGTCCTAGGATGCTTGATTCCGGTCCAGGGAAGACATGGCTTGGCAGTTCGGGCTGGACTGTTCCCATGAGGCACAGGGTCAAGACTGATTTGCATATGGCCATGTCTAAACTGGGGTGGTGTAGTGGGCAAAAGAACGATGGATTTAACCCAGATTTCTTGACTGGGGGAGAATGTATGCATTGTCAGCATTCCGTCCATCATTTGTTTGTCGTAACGCTTTTCGCCCTAAGTGGGATGGGTATTCCCAGACGTGGGACCCGTGCTCACTACGCCACTGGAGTCAAGCTATCCTGGCTGATGACAGCTGATAGCCAGAAACCGGTCCTAGGATGCTTGATTCCGGTCCAGGGAAGACATGGCTTGGCAGTTCGGGCTGGACTGTTCGCATGAGGCACAGGGTCAAGACTGATTTGCATATGGCCATGTCTAAACTGGGGTGGTGTAGTGGGCAAAAGAACGATGGATTTAACCCAGATTTCTTGACTGGGGGAGAATGTATGCATTGTCAGCATTCCGTCCATCATTTGTTTGTTGTAACGCTTTTCGCCCTAAGTGGGATGGGTATTCCCAGACGTGGGACCCGTGCTCACTACGCCACTGGAGTCAAGCTATCCTGGCTGATGACGGCTGATAGCCAGAAACCGGTCCTAGGATGCTTGATTCCGGTCCAGGGAAGACATGGCTTGGCAGTTCGGGCTGGACTGTTCCCATGAGGCACAGGGTCAAGACTGATTTGCATATGGCCATGTCTAAACTGGGGTGGTGTAGTGGGCAAAAGAACGATGGATTTAACCCAGATTTCTTGACTGGGGGAGAATGTATGCATTGTCAGCATTCCGTCCATCATTTGTTTGTTGTAACGCTTTTCGCCCTAAGTGGGATGGGTATTCCCAGACGTGGGACCCGTGCTCACTACGCCACTGGAGTCAAGCTATCCTGGCTGATGACGGCTGATAGCCAGAAACCGGTCCTAGGATGCTTGATTCCGGTCCAGGGAAGACATGGCTTGGCAGTTCGGGCTGGACTGTTCCCATGAGGCACAGGGTCAAGACTGATTTGCATATGGCCATGTCTAAACTGGGGTGGTGTAGTGGGCAAAAGAACGATGGATTTAACCCAGATTTCTTGACTGGGGGAGAATGTATGCATTGTCAGCATTCCGTCCATCATTTGTTTGTTGTAACGCTTTTCGCCCTAAGTGGGATGGGTATTCCCAGACGTGGGACCCGTGCTCACTACGCCACTGGAGTCAAGCTATCCTGGCTGATGACGGCTGATAGCCAGAAACCGGTCCTAGGATGCTTGATTCCGGTCCAGGGAAGACATGGCTTGGCAGTTCGGGCTGGACTGTTCCCATGAGGCACAGGGTCAAGACTGATTTGCATATGGCCATGTCTAAACTGGGGTGGTGTAGTGGGCAAAAGAACGATGGATTTAACCCAGATTTCTTGACTGGGGGAGAATGTATGCATTGTCAGCATTCCGTCATCATTTGTTTGTTGTAACGCTTTTCGCCCTAAGTGGGATGGGTATTCCCAGACGTGGGACCCGTGCTCACTACGCCACTGGAGTCAAGCTATCCTGGCTGATGACGGCTGATAGCCAGAAACCGGTCCTAGGATGCTTGATCCCGGTCCAGGGAAGACATGGCTTGGCAGTTCGGGCTGGACTGTTCCCATGAGGCACAGGGTCAAGACTGATTTGCATATGGCCATGTCTAAACTGGGGTGGTGTAGTGGGCAAAAGAACGATGGATTTAACCCAGATTTCTTGACTGGGGGAGAATGTATGCATTGTCAGCATTCCGTCCATCATTTGTTTGTTGTAACGTAATCTAGATTACAAGCAACTGGGTTCAACGCGGGGTGCGCAGCAGTTGGAATGTTAAAACTACAAGTGTCAAGACACCTTAAAAAGAATTAGCTATTGTCAACAATGTATTTGCAATATCGGAAGCGGTTATTGGGTCTGTAGCTCGTTGGTGCGTGTTATTATGACACCGTATTACATGTGCATTGATACTGGGTTGTTCCTAATGGGTTTTAGACTTTAAGGTATCTACAGTTACACTGTGCACTTACTTTTGGTTATGATGGGCATGGCTGACTTTCCCTTCATGATTTTAGCAACAACTTGTCTTTTAATTATGACTTCAAAGTGAACTTTGAAGCACCTCGAACAATAGGTGATCTTTCCACCAATATCTCACGCATTTGGTGCAAAGGCTATGTACATTTTATCCCCTGTGCGAACCTACTGACTTTCGCCATAACATGTGAAAAATTGTGAGGAGGTTCCTCTCAGGCCTGGTTTTTATTCAGGCCCTTTTCTGGTTACTAGTGCCTTTTTTGTCATAAATGGAAGGGCCTCATCATCTTCCGAGAATATATATGTTGTTGTCTATAAGCTATCTATACAAGGAGGGTCTTGTTCAGCTGACTGGTGTTAGGCAGGTACCATATGAGAGGGTCCATATATGCCTTATATGATCTACAGTGAGTGAGTGGCTAGGGTAGGGTTTAGCACAGGATCATATGGACTGCTCAAGTTAGGCAGCCACAATTGAAACTCACGCCGCCTGGTTCTAAAAGCCCACATTCAGCCAGCGATCATTGAGAAATTCTTTGGTCTGTGCCTTAGCTGATGGCATGGGATCGCAAAAACAGTGATAGGTTTAGATCCATCACATTATCATGCCTGTTTTTAAACCCAGAGAGAATGCACTTTGATGCAAATATTGGTATTAGGTTTCTCAGATGGTTCTATTAAACAGCAGCATTATGCTCAGATTCTGTCATTCCAGGAGCTGGAGTCATACAAGAAACTTTCACTGGGCAATTCCTGTAATGCAACTGGTGCTATGCTAAGCGCTCTCAGCGGACAGTCTGATGTTAAAGCACGTGGTGCTTTGAAAAGTCTGAGGTCAAGGGTCGGCACAGTACTTGATGTTCTGAATAGAAAACTATGAGCAAAGGTTTGCGCGCCCATGATGGTTTGTAACACCATGGATAAGTGGGCTTTGGCAGCTTCACAAGGAATGCAAGTATGGCTTCGACATTTGTAGGTTACATTGAGTTTGGGCGGCTTCACAAAAATGCAAGTTATAGATGCCGTTTTTTGTCAGTTACACATTCTTTTCACACTTGGCCCAATCTTGGGGGTTTTACTGATTGGGGTAGTTACCTTTGGCGTGTTGAGGGGGGCTGGTGCATCAGAATGCAAAGAGCTCAAGGTTACATGCCCATGCGTGTTTTAATGGTCACATTGGGAGTGTGGCAGCGGCAGGTTTTTTGGCACTTATGGCCTGGCCGGGGCAATTTGTTGCCATCAGAATGGCCAAATCATTGGCGTTTGTAGTACGAAACGTGACTTGCCCTTCAGTGGCCATTCACATCCAGATATTCCAAGCTGTCATGTGACAGCAACCCATTCCACGGTTTTGAGGTCAGTCTGGCGAGGCGCTGGCCCAGGTAGGTCACTCAAGTGCATTATCGCCACGAATGATGCCACATCAGTGCGTCCCATGCCTTGCTGTCACGCCTTCATGAGTACTTAAGCACGCGTGTGCAGTTACACATACAAAGTAGGGTACTGCCGAACAGCATCTAGACACCCATTGCAGCGACACCTATACATTAGAAACCCATTAGGTCACAAGGAGGGTGCAGCAATATATGCTGGTGGTTGTCACATGGTACCGGTGCACCCATATGCTCTATTTGTATGTATGCATATTACTGATTTATTGTGTCACACTTTATCTCTACACCCAGGAGCCAGAACACTGGTTCATCGGATGTCCGTGTTGCGGCATACGCTACCGGTCCGCCCTATACACCTGATCAAGCATTAGAGGCATATGGTTTGTCACGCGGTATCTCTGCACTCGATTTCTGCGATACACTGTACCTACCGTTCATGGCTTGTGCACTTATGGTGTGTTTGGATGCCTATTATATCTTGCATTCGTTTTGTGTCACACATTGTATTACGCTGTATTTTTTACCCAAAGACAAAAAACACTAATCATCTGTGTTTGATTCTCATTTATGTATGGCTGGATCCATGACTGTTACATGGGAGGCGTTCCACACCACAATGACTGCAGGATGTGGGCAGGCAGGGGGACCGGGAGATACAGAACGGGAGTGCCAAGCAGCGGAATCAAGGCTGATGGGCGATCAATGGAAAAGCTCAGGAGGTGCCGGCGTACAGGCGTGAGATGGTGCTGCCCATGCACTGGATTGGTTGAATATATGTGTGTCAACCATTTGTTGTTGCCAGTCAGGGTATTTAGTAGCAGTACGCTACTTTGCAGGTGTAGGTGTCAACCATTTGTTATTGCCAGATGTGGTATTTTAGCAGTACGCTACTTTACAGGCGTATGCCTGGCCGGCTCGACGGAACCCAGGTTTTAAAAGGCGCATCCAACACCCCTGGTCAGGAAAAGGTATTCTGCCATTACGGCACCTGTGCTCGCAGGTGCCATCGTAGGCGAGCGGTTGGGATGCTCCGCAGTAGGGGTAGAAGCTTGCGCAGACCCTAGCCCAGAATAAAGTGGTCCAGTGTAGGTTGTGTTCCATGATATTTTCATGGGGGATCTTGGGGGGCCCGTAGGGGCCCTCCCGGTGTAGCCTTCCAATGGGGCACTTCCACCGGCAATGGGTGTCTGTCTGGGGCATTGTGTCTATTGGGGCACATCGCGCTGCTAGCAAGTGGGGCCGTTTAAGTGGCTCCCAGAAGATGTAATTTAGCCAGTCTGCCCTCGCATTATTATCCTACACTCGGGGTGGGGATGACCGGGTACGCTTGGGTAATAAGGGGGGCTGGGCAAAACACTAATTACAGAAGTAGGCGGGTAGGCACGTCTATGCCCGGGGTACACCCGGGCACGAGGACTGCAAAGATCCCCTAAGGGGAGGCTATCTAGGGCTCCACACCTCCAGACTATAGTGTCGTTCTTCTTAAAAGACGGCATCCATCTGTCAAAGTTAGGGATTTGTACTGCAAAGATCGCATAAGGGGAGGCTATCGAGGGCTCCACACCTCCGGACTATAGAGTCGTGCTTCTTAAAAGACGGCATCCATCTGTCAAAGTTAGGGATTTGTAATCGTTATGGAGGATCTTCTAGCCGAGTTAGTTGGGTATAGGGGCTGGGCATGACCTTTCGGTGAGTGTTTTGGGGGGGGCCTGATAGTCGGTCAACTATGCAGGCCTGTGGCGGTAAGGTCATGATTGGTGAGCAGTACATTTAAGGTCCTTAGAGGGCGGCGCCATTCTTGAATGGCGTCGCCCAAGGGGGAGTGACAAGTTAATGACCTTGCCGTAGGCTCAAAATAGGGATACGCAGAAAATAAAATGTTATTGTTATGATTATTGATTATGTAATGTTTAGATTCGGATAGGAATATCTTTGTATTAGAGATATGTTAAGGTTAGGAAAATTACACCTGTACCTATCCAAGTAATCAATGTAATGGTTTTCTGCGTATTGTTTAAATATTATAATAAAAAATTGTTGATTTAATTTTATGTTAATAAATACGGCCGGGGGTTTACGACTCCCTAATCCAAAAATGTAATCCCTTGTGCTAGGCGTGTTATTGTCTTAGTATTGATAAGGGAGGAGGGGGTCTTGGCTGTACCTGCCCATATTTGTAGTTCTAAGATATCTAAACGCTTCTCTGAGACCGAAATACATTGGAACACTGAGGAGATACGTAAAGCATTTTTTTAATTGTATTGGTTATTTAAGCAAGCTTATGCATAGGTCCTCACGCTGCCAACATTACTCAAGTCTAGCGCCATGAAACCTCTTGGTGTCCGTGCGCTCTTACAAGTTCCTTATAACATAACATAACATAACATTGTAAGTTCAGATGTGTTGACCGCACATCTGCCCTTACAATACAAGGCCTAATTTTGCAAAGCACCTGGACTTTTCAGATGAAATTGCTTGAGGGCAGCAGAGTGGTCAGGTTACACATGCATTATATGAGGTCTAAGGGCAGATGTATGACATGTTTTACTGTCGCAAATGCACCAATTCGAGGGCTGTGAACGTTAAAATGATTTTGGCTACCTGCTAATCCATTTTTAGGATCCAGAAAATGTTTTTGAATTCCTTAAATTGGATTCCGAATAAATATCGATTTGTTATCCGGAAGGGGCATGTTTCAGGCGCCCCTTACAAATACCAAATTGATGTTATAAGTACCAATGCTTTGAGACCGAAATCTGGTTTCAAAACATTGAAACTTTGCTGACCACCAAGTTGGGGTGCTAACCCATTACCAAGACAGAAGAGGGTCCCTTTAGGACCCAGAGATGTTTTAGGCATGGGCAAAGTGGGCTCTGACCCAGGGCTACAGCCTTACAGAGGCCTCCTGATACAAACAGCTTTGTTCTGCAGAGAGTCTTACCCTGATTACCTTGAATAATTCATAAAAAGATTATTTTAAATGGCGTTTTCCTTTAATTCATTTTTATTGTGGGTGGTGTGTGAGTCAGTTACACACATTTTGCAGTGACATGTTGTTTTCGTTTCATGCATTAGCCATAAAAAATGTTTTATTTAGATCAAAACAGGACCTCACATAAGAAATGGATGGGTGTCACAGAGTTTTTTTGCAGAACAATTAGTGAGCTGCTGCTGTGTTACAATATCGAAAACACCGGTCAGCATCCCTGAATATTACATTTAAACACATTTTGAATTTGGAGGTGTTACTGTGTATTGTCAGTGACCTGGCCAAAGAGACCATGAAAAAGCTGAGATTGGAGCATAAATTCAAAGCTGTTCCGAACAGGGGCCCCCAAAATACGTTTGGCCCAGGGCCCTCAAAATCTTTAAGATGTCCCTGTTAGGACCCCTTCCCCTTAAAAAAAGAAAGGGCTCTCATTTACAATAAGGCTGTGCCACCGGAGCTTCACTTTTTGCAATGCTGCGGAGGCGCTGGGGTCTGCTCCAGATTTACCAGGCAGCGCTAAGCCACTTTGCATGGCTTAATGCAGCCTTGTAAATATTGTTCCCTTTAACACAGTTTTTGGTGTTGAAGGGGTGTGCAATGGGTGTTGCTGGGGGCGTTCGCAGCAACACCCATGGCTTTTTGACACTGCCCCAGATTTATGAGGATCATAACTCTGAGGCAGCTCCAAAAACTTACACCTTCCCATGGGAGGCGTAAGGGAGGCGCTACGATGAGACATGCCTTTATTTCTCCTCGTTTTTCCTTTTTCTATGTGTGCTGCAGAAAGAGGAAAAACCCTCTTGTGAGATAATCCCCGCAATGCAGGCACCCTTGCACCATGACGCAAAGGTAACTGCGTTGGGGCATGGCAGCCCATTGTGCGCCAGCGCAGGGGGAAAGCACAGGAGTGCACCGTATCTTATAGAAACGGCGCAATCCTGCCCTTTTCTTTTGCCGTAGGGCAGCAGAGCTGCAAGGCCTGTGGCGCTGCCCTACGCCTAAATCTTGTAAATAAGGCCCAAAGTTTGCTGGAGAGTAGGCACTAGTTCATGGGACCACTGCTAACTCTCAAAGAAGGAAACAATAAAAGTAACTTCTTCTTTTTAAAGGCAGTGCGTTTCTTTGAAGGAAAACGGGCTGCATTTAAAAGAAAATGTTTACTTTCTTGAAAGGCAATAAGAGGCAAGGTGACTTGCTGATCCCAGCTGGCCACCATCCCCATGTTCCTGTGATAAGCTCCAAAAGGAAAGAGTTGCAATTTGCGACCTACCTCATGAATATTAATAAGGTCTGATTGCGACCCACTCCAAATCTTATATTTCCGAACCGACATGTGTATATAGGTCAGTATAGGTCAGTGTGGAAAATTATTTACTGGTCAAAAAAATACTGGTTCCAAACTGCGACCAGTATTTTGCGAGCAGTAAGTAGTACATCTGGCCCTAAGTCAGCATGCAAATCAGTTTGGGCCATTAACACAGAATAATAACACGAGCAATAAGTCTGTTATCATACCACACTTTTGTTCCGGGTTAATAGTGGCGTATATTCCTGTTGGCACTATTTCCCAACTCAACAGTACCTTTTGTGTTTTTTCATCTAATTCAAACAAACAGCTGTAAATGTTGCATCTGTAGCGGGAGAAGAAGAGGTTTACTAGTGATAGATCCCCCCTTAGCAGTGGGAATGAAGTGTCTTAGAACATACAGTGACCAAGGTTCGATGGTGCTGTGCATTGTACAGAGAAGGGGGGTCACGTTCTCACTTTACAGACGAGCAAGTACCTGAACACTTTCAGATTACTAAATCAGTATGACGCAACCACAGCATGCTGGGGAAATAATTGGCAACGGTGTGTCACATATGCACCGGTTTAACATATAGATTGTGATCGTTATAGTGCCTGCACTCAGTTATTGCAAATATAATCAGGATAGGATTAGCCATTCCCAGGTTCTTTAATGCATGCTTAGCACTTCAGTAAACACACACTGTGCCTCTCCTAAAACCGGGCGCTATGATAAATGGGGGGAGTCGGTGATGTCAACAATAAAATAAAGCAACCTACCTTGCTTTAATTTTGTAGTTTTTTCCGGAATGGCTTCTTGTGCAACTTGATGTAATACGTTATTAGTATATTTATTTAATGTACTGTACTGATGTAGCACATCAAATAGTTAATATAAAAGCATTATCTTTGATGGAAAACAGGAGAGAGAATGAAATACCAATCTAGAGGCTGAATTACACAATGAAAAAACCTGACACCACTGCCGGCTTCCCCACTTGACCAAACTGTGTGACCTTAGGCAGTTATTTTATTTCACTGTGCTTCCTTTTTTCTTCATTGTTACATTTGCCAGCAGCTTTGAATCCATTATTTCAGTATGTGTACAGAACAAAAGCATTTCACTTCTTAGAGTATCTAATTTTTGGAGTTTTGAGTCTGCCATTTTTTTTACATGACGTTTGTTGCATGAATTACATGCCAGTATTTTGAAGGCTCGGCTCGTGCTCCGGCTCTCTCTCGCAGGTGGTGCGGACGGGCAACTGATGTTGCCCCAACAGCAGTGGGTGTTCTGAATAGCTAATGAGGGCCACGGGTCACTCATCGAGTGTTCACCCTCTTGGCATGCATCAGAGCTCCTGGGCGTCAATGTGATGCATGCCACTCTGGAAGATTTGTCAGCTGCCCAACTCACTCCACCCACACACAGGCGAAGCTGACCTACCATGGTTGGGGGGGGGGGGGGGCTGAATAATGGCTGACTGTACAAACACTACTTCCTAATGCTTAGGCAAGCATGGGAGCTGGGAGGGACGAAAGAGGCGGGGCTGTGCCGGAGGGTGGATGGGTTGCACCCCTTTGGGTAGATTATTTTGTCTGCATCCCTAAGGCAATGCTGGCAACGCGCCAAGGAGATGTGAATGGCCCCTGCCACAGGGTTTTGTTACCTCGCCATCAACCAAGGCCGTGGAACTCACAAGGGGCCTGTGTTTTGTTCCTGAGCCATAGATAGCCATTCAGCATGTCATTCGCTCGACCTGGTTCTCGGCCGGCCAGGAGCATGAAAGGGACAGCCCACTTTCCTTTTAAAAAACAGCCTCCTTTGTTTTCCACGCAAGTTAGGTCAACCAACCATATGTACAATCATCTCGAACGATTAAATTAAATTACTGAATTTGGTTCAGTTTTTCCGCACTACCTTGGACGTGGATGATGGCGTCTGGTACAGCTGAGGCCATTGTATTATGCGTAAAACCACATTATCAACCTATTCAAAATGTACATTTTAATTCAAATGTATAACTCGAACACTAACGGACACACATAGATGATCACTCTTTTTAAGTATTCCCAACAGCATGATATATGTTTACACTACGTTTCCTGACATTTTTCACTACCTTTACAAAACAACCTATAATTTCTCACGAAGAGGGAAAAATACGATTTGCCAAATTACCATGACTATGGTACATTTAATGCACAATTTTACATCTGCCAGACGCGTACAACCACTGAAGATGTGGAAAAACTATCAAGGGGGTTGCAGGCTGGCAGCATCGGTTCTAGCCGGGTGCCCAGACCTGGCCTCCGGCGCTGAAGTGAGGTCACTGCATGCTTCAGAACGGGTTGCCCAGCAGCACCGTTGCTGCTGGATTGTATAAAGCAGACGAGGGCACGTAAGGAGACCAGCTCTCAGAGCTCTATAAAAAGCAGGGCCTTGTCAGTGCTTTAGAAATGGCGCGCTTGGGGCCGCCCTTGCCAAAGCCGGTGTTGCTATGGCTACTGATGAAAGAAGGTTCGGGAAAGACGAGGAACCGTCAAGGGGCCTACTCAAGTTCTTAAACACTGTTCCAAATGATTTGGCGCTTCGCAAAAGTATGCCTGTCGCATCGCTATATTAAAGTTTAGGAAGGCTGCTTGTGGGGGACACCCAAATAATGACATTTAATTTCGAATTTCCACTTCCTTTTGCAAGAACAGTAGCCCTGTCCCTTTTGTTCGGTGCCTTCAGTGTCTCTGGGCCTAGTCCACAGTACAATCAGGGCCTAGTCTAGAGTACACCGCGCTCATACTGCTGTAAGGAGACTGTGTGGAGATGACCTCTCAATTCTCAGAGTGTTTGAGGCAAGGCTCATTGGCTTTCATGGAGCGTCTGAAGTTCCGAAGGAAAATTCATCGGGAGAGTGGATTAAAATCCTACAGACAGCAAAACCCGAAGCGTAAACATCTCCGCTCATACGCTCTGCATCTCTATTGCCACAGATTGCTGTGCGGAAGCAAATTCACTGATCCCAGACGTCAGTGATTATGAGGGTCTCCAAATTAAGTCAACAATATTGATAGGAATAAGACGATACGCTCAGCGAATGAAGACCGCAAGTGGCACAGCTTCAGTAATTATTCTGCTTGCGCGTGGGGCGCGGACTCGATGAGCGATTACGCCTACATTCTAGATGATGGACTTTCAGACTTGATGAGAGCTTCACTACATCACGAGAAGGTCACCACAATGGTTTTTATATTTTGTTCATATCACACACGCTTTTAATTTCAAAGCCATCTGATTCGTTGCAGGGTGTCACAGCTTCCAATATTCTCATTCATTTATGAAATAGAATCATATACCCAGACCCGCGCACAAAATAATCCCATGTTTTTTCTTACAAGTGCTGAGTTTTTAGGGTGGTGATGAAGAACTGCATAGCAGTGTCAATTAAGTCCCTCGCTCCTAGGGACCTTGCCTCATCTTACCTATAGAGTCTTTTGTCGCCTACAACTTGGTGATGGTGTGTTCTGGGACCAAGAGTCATGCCTTTTCCCCTTCTGGGTATGTGATGTTGCAAAAGTTCCTCCTCCAAAACATCGATACGTTCCACAAGTTGCAAAGTCTTATGCTTTCTCTCATTTGCGGAAATATCATGACTAGGTCAATAGCCTATGCTGCAAAGTGTACAGATGCAGCAAAAAAAGCATGCATTTTCCATTCAGTTGTGTTTTTAAGAGTGAAAACCTCTCAAAATATCCTGGAAATGTAGTGAAAAATATTTTGCAATTCACAGGAAAAAAACTGAAAATGCAAAATTAAACGGGGATTTTGTAAACTTAAAGACGTGCAAAAATTGGGTACTATCGTAGCATAAAACATTACACACCCCTACATTTCTTGTTACGTGATCTCTCTTCAATATGCTAGGAAAGGTAATTGGTTCTGCTGCATAGGAATATACCTTTATCTGTCAATTACACGTTGTTTTAACTGGAGGGGATGGGGGCTGAGCAAGTACTTTAATCATACATATTGTCTTGTTACAATGGCGCCTGCATTGTCAATGGAAGAGGTGTGGCGCAGCGGCCAGGGTGCCTGACTCCGGACCACGGGGTTCCCGGTTTGATCCCAGGTGCCAGCAGCAGGTTAGCCTCGCACCATGTGACTCTGGGCAATAGCTTGCTTAATCTTCCCGACGGCCCCCAGCGCCTTGACACCCTCGGGTAATTGTGTGCTTTACAAATACTGGATTTCATAAGTGTGTTAGTTTATCAGCAAACCTAGGACTTATTGCCCCATCAAGGCACCAACAACGTGTAAGAGGGTTTTAAAAAAACTTCCTTTAGAAATAACAGTTGTAAACTATCTCCAAAAATATGCAATGCCATAGACAAAGGAGCCTGTGATTGCCTAAAGAATGGCAGGCACTCTGTGTTCACTGACAGTAAACCACGCAGGCATCACATGTGACAATTGCCTTCTCAGTACGTCTTTGAGAGAAGTTTCCACATTTCAAGTAAGCAGTAGTCAGCCTGCACCATGAGATGGATTAGGAATGAAGCTACATTCAGGTTGGAATGTTAAAGAAAAGAGTTCAGATTTGCCCTCATGAATGCTGGTTCCTGAGGTGGTCCTTACCTCAACCAATGTCAGGTAGTATGAATCCTTGTTACTTCTTTGTTTTCCACTGGCACTTATAGGACAAAGTGAAAGTAGGTGGAACTAACCCCCAAAACTGCTGACAGCCACAGGGACATTGAAAGGCCAAGTCCGCACAACCCCCAAGCTTGAGATAAGGATTTGATGGGTGCTGTGTCATGACAAATGCGTGACTGTCGTGATGAGCAGGGTGATGGGGACAAGCGATACAATAGGAAACTGAGAGTCACAGCAATTAATAGTGCAGCAGGTACAGTGGCTGGTGCATGCCCATCCTGCATCCTAATTACAGCTGCTGGTTACTTCCAAACGGAGGCCCATATTCTTTTGCCTGCAATAGGGGCACTGATGAAATTGTATTTTTTTCTCATGGTCTATTGCTATAGTAAAATGTTTAGTTCATGGATGAACATAAATTGCTATGTTCAGGTACTATCAGGAGGGTCGTCATCACATGAAACTTAAAGAATGAAAGATGCTCAAAGGCACAGGATGAGCCGCAGTATCAATGACTGAAAACACTCAGATACACTGGCAAATAGTTTTTTAGGCCCAGCCAGGGCTGTGCGAGGCATGCTGTATTCAGGTAAGGACTTGAAGCCCCGCCCATTTCCAACCCATCTTTTCAATTGGCTCCTGTTACTGTCCTTTCTAAATAATTGCTTTTCATTCATGAATAGGCTTAGTAGTCCCTCCTTGGTCCAGCCTTGTCTGCATTTGTAACCTTCAATGAGGACTGGACTTTTTACTTGTGTTGTTACATGGTCTGCTTTATCTAGTCTGTAAGCACTATTTTCTTTGATGATTTTCCCCTATTCCACCCAAGACATTCTTTCCTACGATGCAGCACACTGCCTGCTTTTATATTTTAATTAGTAATGGCTGTCGGCTTTAACTATAGCGGCCGCTCTTCTTTATTTATTTAATTTGCCAGTGCGGTCTGCTGTGACAATAGCAACAGCGCTTCTTGATTTATTGTATTTGTCAGCTCGGTCCGCTTTAACTTTAGCGGCCGAGCTACAAAACTTTTTCCTTTTTCCAGTGAAAGCACCCCATACCATGATTCACGTTAATAGTGGCCACACACCTTTCTTTAGATGCTGCTTGCAGTATTCAGGTTACAGCAAACCACGTCTAAACAATGGAGCGCTGCCGCCATTAAACTGAAAGCACAGCATAGGCGCTTTTACAAAAAAAAACAATTGTTTGTGAAATTGAGAGTTTGAGCTATTGGCATTCAAAATGATAATGCCTTTTATATATGTGTTGGTTTGCAAAACACATAAATAAAAGGCATTGTCATTTACAATGCCAATAGCTTAAACTCTCGCTAATGCGAGACCTGTTGCATTGCAAATGCTTGTTTTTTCCTGGTGTGAGGAATATACAAAAACATATTTGCATTCAGAACAGTGTCTGGTGCCACCCTAAGCTCCGAGGGGGTCACTTGGCCCTTCCTTTGTGGTTCGTTTGGTGTAATAGGGGAAGCAACATCAACTTTAAATACCATTGTCCATATGGCACCTCCTCTGCAATCTAAGGGGCAATCATTGAAGTCAGTCTATTGATCGAAGGGTAACAGAGTTACTGGAAGCAAGATGGCGGCTGCTTAGGAGGCCGACAGCAGCACTAGTGAGCTTCGGTGAGTCTTTTGGTGATATGAAACCCCTGTAAGGACAGTTGAAATTAACAGAACCACTCAACCATCAAGTTAAATATTTCTCCCCTCTATGTTGAAATCACGGCGCCCCTGTAACGGAGTCTGGGCGGCCTGGACCAAAGTTGGATTGCGGATACTTAGATGCGCCGCAGATAAATACCTGAACCAGATGGTGCAGAAGTCAGGAAGCGGTGTAAAAATGCCCCCGAAGGTAGCAACGAACTCCGCCGCATCCAAATCCGTTGGAAATCGAAAACTGCGAGGAGAGACGCCAGCAGACCTAAATGTGCCGGAGCAGTCACCGGGACGCATGCAGTAGAATCTCACGCCCGACCCGCCGGCAGTGAAGAGAGGAAGAGGCAGAGCAACAGGAAAAAAATCGCCCGGCCGGCCCGTCGGTGGCTGAGTTACTGCCTCGAGTGAAGGAGCCACAGATTGGAGCAGGAGCAGCAAGCGGTGAGAAGGGCGCTGAGAAGGGCAGGCAGAACAAGGAGGTGAGTCGGGAAGAGACTCAGGACATTCCTGATGCAGGGGCCGGAGAGGACATTCTCCCGAATCAAGGACAGGGGGTGGAGGGTGAGGCTCCCCCCTCCTGGATATTATTGTTGGAGGAGAGGGTAATGTGACGATGCCCGATAATGTGAAGCATGCCATGGCCGCAGCGGCGGCAGCAGCAGCGGCTTGTGTATCACCGCCCCCCCCAGAGCCACGCGTGAAGGTGGTGGAGCAGGACGCGGTGGGTATAAACAAAGTGGATGGCCATACGGACAATCCAGAAATACAGCAAATAGATGGAAATTAAACCTAGTCTCTTGTCTTAGCGCCTGAGAGGAATAATGCAATGATGCCAACAGATCTGTTAGCAGGGGACAAGAACAGGGCTGAATTGGATAAGGAGCCTAGTGATTGTTTCTTTTCCGTCTCAGAGGGGGCAGAGTGGTCACATGACGGTCTGAGTACATCATCAGGGGCCAGTAATTTAGATACAGATCCCGAGGAGAGCGACCCAGTCCTCCCTATAACAGCGAAAAAATCCAACTTCCGCCCTGCTTCTCAAGGTCGGGGGAGAAAGGACTTAAAATGGGACTATTCATCGGCAACTCCGTTACCGGGCCACCATTCTGGTATATCTCCCTCGGAAACAGGCGTGACTAACCCTACTCTGGAGGTAATTCATCAAGCTATACTCTCCCATAGGGAAGAAAAGCGCCAAGACAGCCGGAAAGCGCAGGCTGCAATGAGGAAAATGCAAGGAGTCGTCAGAAAGCTCTCTAAGGCATGCATAAATATAGGGGAGAGGGTGACGGACCTCGAGGAGATAATTGTCAATACAGAAGCAGAAGCAGCAAAAGCAGTAACCCAGATGGAGGCTCAAGGGTCGCAAATCAAAGATATCCAGTGGAGGCTGGAGGAATTTGAGAATAGACAAAGGAGGAACAACCTCAGGGTGCTGGGGGGTCCCAGAGGGGCTGGAAGGGTCCGACACCAGGGCATATATAATCAATCTTTTTAAGTCTGCATTTCCTGAGCTGTCAGACTCGAATTGGGCAGTAGAAGTACAAAGAGCACATCGCACCCCCTTTAAGCCAAGAACGCAAGCAAGAGAAGGCGATAAACTGCGGGCGATTTTAGTGTTCTTTGGAAACTTCCTTCTGCGGCAGGCAATCTCAGACAAGGCAAGACCAGAAGCTAAGAGATCAAATGGGGGGATTTCGTTCTTTGTGCGGCCAGATTTCTGCCACTCGATATTTTTCATTGGAGATGAAAGCAAAGGAATACCTGGAATCTTTAGACAAATAAAGTTAAATCTGGAGTAATTTTGAGTGAGAAAAGGGAAAGAAAGTGTATTCATTGCTGGGTATAAAGGGAGTAAGGGAAGATAGGGGGGGGGGGATCGGAGGAAGCTCATTGCTGTATATAGAGTGGTTAAAACCTATGATTTAATAGGAGTAAGGGGGTATTGCAATTTATTTTGGATTAGAAGGACCCTGGCAGCTAGCGCTGCGTACATCGCATGCACAGACCACGGTCTGAACGCTTCAATGGGGTGGCGGGAGAGCACGAGGTAAGGGAGGGAGCAGGGGGAGGGGTGCAGAGGGTGTGTTGGGGGCATTGGGATGGTGGGGGGGTGCACGGCGAGGGGAAGAAAATAAATACCTGGTAGGAATTTGTATTGTGGCCTAAGGTTTTCTATGTAAACCAGATAAATGGCCTGAGTAATGAGGGTTGTGGCAATTCTTTAGAGGAAAATGGGGAAGTTTCGGATTTGTACAGTTAACATTGGGGGTCTAAATGACTGGAGAAAGAGGCAACGGCTGGGGCAATTTGTAAGGTCAAACTGGATAGACTTGCTATGTTTACAAGAGGCCCATTTACCATGGGCAAAAAGGCATTTATTAAATATTCGAGGATATGATCTGTTGGCTTGTTCCTCCCAGACATCTACCATCAGAGGGGTTGCAATATTGGCTAAGTCAGCCCTTGGGAGGTGGGCGTTGGTTGAACTTGGCTTAGGAATTACTTTCTGCACAATCTACGGGTCTAATAGGATGATCCTGATTTATTTGACCAGCTGGAGATGGAGTTGACGAATTGGTCGAGACCTTTGATAGTCTGCGGAGATTTTAATATCTCTGCTGATTTTAGTAATAATACCGGGTACGTAGGCCGTAAACCAAAGGTATATCGAGCACTGAACTCATTAAGTCACATGGGCTGGTAGATGTCTCGGGGAACAAGGAACCTAATAAACCAGGGTTCACGTATTTTTCTTGCCCCTTTAAGAAGTATACCAAGCTGGATTATTTTTTGATTTCTATGACAGAAATTAGGAAAGCTACGATTGAGAAATTACCGAAAGTAGTATCGGACCACAATCCATTAAGCCTACAGCTTGATATAGAAGCTATAAATAAAAGTCATTCAAGATGGACCTTCGAGAGGAGGTTATTAGCTAATCCTGAATTTATAGAATACATAAGGAAGTGGACCCAAGACTACTTTGATATGAATCGGTATAGTGCTTCCCGGAATATCGTTTGGGATACATTCAAAGCAGCCCTTAGAGGGGAAACAATTAGCTTCTCCACTAGGTTTAAAAAAGAGGCTCGGGATAAAAATGAGAGATTATTGGCTTAGATAGTAGCTGCAGAGGAACAACATATGAAAGATATCGGCCAGCAGAAAGAGGTCACTGAGATTCATCAGAAGATTTTGACTATTAAATCAGAAATACATAAATGGATAGCCTAGAAATCCGCAGATGAATACCAGCCACATAGAGGTAAGTATATGAGACAAGAGAGCAGGCGGGTAAACTTTTAGCACTCCGGATTAGGCAGGAAAGTACGAAGAACGTAATAACAAATATACGAGAGGGGGATCAGAATTATACAGAGCCAGACGATATACTTAAGGTTTTTAAAGACTTCTATCAAAAACTATATAAAGAAGAGATTGGAACAGTTCCCGATAGTTTGGAGTTTGATGATACAGGTCTTCAGCTGGGTAGTCAGACCAGAGCAGTACTTGAGAAAGATTTTTCAATAAGGGAAGTTGTTGAAGCACTGCAGGATCTATCAGCAGGGAAGGCGGCTGGGCCCGACAGTATCCCACTTGAAGTATATAAATGTATTCAGAGCGAGATTGCCCCTATATTGCTAGATTTATTTAATGGAATAATGGTCTCTGGTGAAATTCCAGAATCCTGGAAGGAAACTAACATTGTAGTGTTTCACAAAAAAGGGAAACCCAAAGAGAATCCTGCATCTTATCGTCCAATATCCCTCATCAATACAGACACTAAGATTTACGCGAAGGTTCTGGCAAAAAGGTTGGGAGGGATCATTGGCGGTTTGGTGTCCCCGTGGCAGCATAGGTTTATCCCAGGCCGAGCGACAACGGACCATATTAGGATTCTTTCTCGACGCGGAAAAGGCCTTCAATCGTGTGACGTGGAAGTATTTGTGGGGGATATTGGAGCGTAGGGGCTTTGGCCTTAAAATAATGAGAGCTATTAAGGCCATGTATTTGGAGCCAAAGGCTAGAATCCAATTAATGGGTGGGAGCTCGGAAATAATCTTTATCTCCAGGGGGACGCGGCAGGGCTGTCCCTGTTCACCAATTCTTTTTGCCCTTTACATCGATCCGTTGATTCAGAGAATATTAGGAACTCAAGATATTAAGCCAATAGTCTACAATGGGTTTGAGACCAAGCTTATGGCCTATGCGGATGATCTGGCCATAATCACCCCGGAGCCAGTCAGGGCTATGAGAGCTATTACGGAGATTTCGAGCGAATTTGGGCGGCACTCTGGTTATCTGCTGAACGAAAGTAAGACCCAGATAGTCTGCACCAATAATATTATAACGAATGATGTAAGATGTATAGAAACGGCAGTCTATCTTAGGGTCAGGATAAGCTCCACAACGGATATAATTATAAAGGACAATTTTGTTCCGGTGGTAACATCTATTGCAGCGGAATTAAAAAGAATAAATGCTTTGCATTTGTCTATAATAGGAAGAGCCAATGTACTTAAAATGACTATGCTTCCCAACGCATTATATCTCTTTCGCTCTATCCCGTTCATGCTTGACGCGGGTCTAATAAAATTGATAGAGGCAACATTTATGAATTTTATATGGCAGTATGGGAAAATCAGGCGTGCCATGAAATATATGTGTCTGCCACAGGAAAAGGGAGGATTGGCGATTCCTAATATCAGATTTTATCATTGGGCGTGTCTGGTAAGCCAGATGGCAATTTTATTTGATTCTGCTAGCAGCCCGACTGATACCTCATCTGGTAGCCAGACTCTTCCTTCCATTTATGAGTTGCTGTTGGGCAGAGAAGCCTTAGGGCTTCTGCTGCGGAAAACTGATAGGCGGTATTACAAAAAAATGCGTTATAAGATAATGGACAGTGCCTGGGAGGTATGGAAGCTGATACAAAGAACGTTGGCTGTTCCAAGAATAAATTAGGATACTCCCCTCTGGAATTCAAGCATATTCCCACAACTTAGCTATGATAGGTTGGGGAGATCTTGGGAGCAGCAAGGAGTTAGAAGAATAGGAGATATACTTGAAGGGGACCAATTGATGGGCTTCAATTCCATCCAGCAGAAATTTGGCATCCACGCAAATCAAGGTTTCAAATTTTTACAAATATACAATACTCTTATGGGTATTAGGCCACGGATCTCTCCAGGGGGTAGAATTCATATGATCGAGTATTTATTAGGTGGTGGAACTAAAATTAGAATGGTGTACTGTTCTTTAGTATCGAGTCTACAAGATGATCTCGAAACATTTGAGGCCGCTTGGATGACGAAATTAAACAATCCGGATGTAGATTTATATAAAGCTCTGGAATTAGCAGGGAAATTGTTTCGCTCTACAAATCTAAGAGCCCAGCACTATAAAACCCTCTTCAACCTTTATTTTACATCAGCCAATTTATATGATTGGGGAAGGGGGAGGATGATAAGTTTCCAAGGTGTTCGGAGGGGCCCGCTAATCTGGTACATATGTTTCATCAGTGTGATCAACTAGGTGTAATTCGTGGAGAGATCGAGAAGTTTTGGGAGGGGCTGCTAGGTACTAAGATCAACCTATCCCCTACCTTAATGGTGATAGGAATTGACAGTAATTTGGTCCTCAGTAAGGAGGAGGAAGCCTTTGTTTTTATATGTGTGGCAGTCCTGCGGATATTGCTAGCGGCGGGCTGGAAGGATACTGTAGCACCTACCTTTCAGATGTGGCTGGCTAGACTCCTGGGGATCCATAATATCGAATCCTCCTTATACACTCGGAGAGGCCGGAAGATGAGGGAGCTGGGGTTGAACATCTGGGCCCCCTTAAGGGGTGAAGGGACTCTCGTTTATGAACAGGGGCGAGGGTAGAAGATTATATATGGATGTGTCTGGAGTAAGCCCCTCGCAAGTAACAGGCTGTTATTATTTTTAATGGGTCCGCAAGTCTACATGATGTCTTTTATCTGGTCTCTCACTCTGATTTTTACTCATATTAATTAACTGCTTCTCAATCAATGGTAGAATGCCACAATGTATTTATTTTGATGGTTGCTTACATTTTATAAATCTGTGTATACTGGGTTTTAACAGATTGAAGTATGAAATGTATTTATTTTTGTTGCACCAGGTATTTAATAAAAATGTATTAAAACAAATAATTAAAAAAAATGATAATGCCTTTTATATATGTGTTGGTTTGCAAAACAAATAAATAAAAGGCATTGTCATTTACAATGCCAATAGCTTAAACTCTCGCTAATGCGAGACCTGTTGCATTGCAAATGCTTGTTTTTTCCTGGTGTGAGGAATATACAAAAACATATTTGCATTCAGAACAGTGTCTGGTGCCACCCTAAGCTCCGAGGGGGTCAAATGGCCCTTCCTTTGTGGTTCGTTTGGTGTAATAGGGGAAGCAACATCAACTTTAAGTACCATTGTCCATATGGCATCTCCTCTGCAATCTAAGGGGCCTGCTTGCTGCAGTCGATGAGTTGTTCTTGCTGCTGTCAAAGATTTCTCCAATGGCTTGTAGGCCTGCTTCTAAAAAGAAAACAGCGCCCGCTGACTCCCAGTCTGCCGTGCCACAACCCTGACCGTACCCAAGAGACAGGGATGCTGCTGTGACCCTGCTCCTGCTGCCAGAGGACTTTGCCATTTCACCGCAGTGCCGAACATCACTCCCTCATGGACAAGTATTAGGAGGCTGTTGTTGAAAGCCTAAGAGACTGTGTCTTGCCCTAAAAACTGCATACTGAAATTCAGCACAAGTGCTGCAACAAAATCTTTAGATAGACACAATTTGAACAAACTGATAGGTCACCCTCATTGAGCGATCATATTTATATCCAGTTTTCTTCACCCGGAGCCATATGTATGCGTGAATGTGCCCACAGTACCCTCAAAATGAGGGAGCAACAGCACATTAAATGATCGCTTAAGTAGCGTGGGATCTAGCGCCCATGGTCTAGAGCCCCTGGTGGGTTTGGGAGATTAACGATTGACTGCAAACCATAGCATTGGAAATACTCCATTCATGTGTGTAGTATTACATTTTGTTGTGTTATTAAAGTACTTCTCTGGTTACATAAAAAGCATTTTGCCTTACAGCATATTATGTTATCTGTTTGTTGACCGTTGATTTCTGAGTTTTTTCTCCCCAGGCTACCCCCTCAAAAAGTCTTTAAATGCTCATCATTGCTGCACCGAGGATTAACGTGGAAGACATGTTCCTGGCCCCATTTGCAAAGTCACTCTAAGAGAGACAATAGAGCACCAGAGATGAATTAGCCCAATCACCACGGTTGTCGCTGAGTAGCGCTCATCAAGCATGTCCCATTGACCCACAAGAGCGGTGGCACCTCAGGGACTACCACAGTGCCATTCTTTTTAGACCACACGGCCTCTTTGCCCTTGTTTTGCAGTCTGTGCCCCTACCAAGTGGGAGCTAAGTCCACATTTTTGCACCATGTGCGCCAGGCCCTGCAAGGCTCGCCTAGGTCTTCTGTTACCACTCACCATGATCCATCTCCAATGAGCAACGGTTACAGCATTCAGCCCTGCAGTCAAAGCCACTTCATGGGGCCACAATGAACAGCATGTTCTGGCAACTCAGTCATTCTCCAACTGCATTGCTGCCATCTGCAAACTGTGCTCCATTTTGCAGTTCATCAGCGAGGTAGTTGCTCTGTCCACTACCTGAATCGATCTAATAGTATGAAAGTGTAATTCACTTAAATCTCCAGTGTCCGTATATGCCATCTAGTCACAAGGATTGGCCTCCGTGATGCAGGATTAATTACCTTAAAAGCACATGGTTCAGAGCTCAGAGAAATCCCATATTATATGATGCATTTCTGACCATGCCTTAAAAAAAATATATACATATAGTGGACTATGGATTGGATGGCTTTCTTGTCTGTCTCATTTTCTTGCTTCTTCAACGTCTTTCCTTACTGTTCTTTGTTTGTCCCACATATGGAGCATTTCTTCTTTACCATTAATTTATTAGGTTATTCGTGACTGTAGGAAATGACCATCTTTTGCATTGTGTACCCTCAGATTTTTGCCCAATCTGTTTGTGCTGCTTGTAGAATGCTGTGCACTTTACCCCCATGTAACCAGTAGTAAAGTTCCTGTGCTCCCCCTTTTAAAAGTGGTTGAATTGGCAGAACTCTAATTGGCATATTTACCTTGCATTCAAGTCCCTAGTATATGATACTAGGTGTACCCAGGGCCTGTAAGTTAAATGTGTCTAGTGGACGGCGGCACATATTGTGCCATCCGCTACAGTGCCAGTGAAAACATGACTTCAAGCCTACCATTGTAGTCAGACTGTAGCAGTGGAAAAACTGAAATTTGACCTGTCAAAATAAACTCTTTTGGCAGGTAAAAACTTCAATTTTAAATGCTGTTCAAAAATCAGACTTGTAGAAATTTTTGATTAACATGTCCTTACAGTGCCTACCACCCAAAGCTATTTTCACTGTGGCATGCCTGGCGGTCCTATGTAGAAAACAAGAGTACAGATTAAAATACTAATACTATATCTCAGGAATGGGGCCAGCTAGAAAAAAAATTAAATCAATTTAAAAAAAATATTTGTTAAAGATACAACTCTATGCTGAGGTTGGAATTGTATCAAATATTAAGGAAAAGTAACTTTTAGAAAGTTACTTTTTCCTTGCCTGAAGTTCCTGGGGGCTAATTGCATTGGCTCTGTAGATTTGACCAGTCAGTAATTAGCCTTGAATAGATGTGAATAGGTGTAAAATGCCTCCCAGGTGCAAACAATATACTGACCTGAATTGCACAGATGGCTCCTCTGAACCTCACAGAATATGCAAATCCCCCTGCCTTAGTTTCATTAAAAAAGCAGCAAAGGAGCCCAAAGACCGATCATAAGGTGCAAAGAATTCCATAATCGCTGTCTCTATCGCTCCGTTAAACTTTAAGTGATTTTCAGGCCAATGACTCCTTGATAACAACATAAACACATATCTGACACAGTTAGAAATGCAACGTGTGGCTAATTCAAATATTTCAAACCTTGTGATTGGATTACATAAACAAAACATAAACCCCCTCCATCCATCCCCCAACTCCCGCTTCCCTGCCAGTGGATTTTGAACTACCTACGCCCAAACAAGGCAGAGTGCCTGTTGCCCCTCCCTCCAGTTGAAGGTGCCTAGTCTTCAGCCCCTAGCCCCCCACCTAAATCTAACTATTTCTATAAGGGACATATATTATATGGGAAGACAGACCCCAGTCCCATCATCTGGTCGTAGCCCATTGTACAAATGTTAGCATTCCTCCTAATGCCGGGAATGCACACTTGGGCCGATTAAGCCCAACTACTTCATTGACAGGACCCTGCCGTTTTCTGCTGGTATTGCCTAACCCCATCAGAGTCACTTAGCTGTGGTTTGCATAGTCCACTGCACAGTCAAGAGCCATGTCACATTCAGCTGCGAGTTGTGGAATCTGTTTCTTTGCTGACAGAGAGTCACTTTGCGGCCCATAAAGGTGGTCTGGTTTATTATTCCGTGGTCCCCCATGTCTTTCCTCATAGGGTTTCTCCACTCGCCAGCCTTCTATCCAGTCCCATGCGTCGTCAGGTGTGGAGAAGAACCAAGCTTTACCGTCGGCTTTCACTCGGAGCTTCCCTGGAAAAATCATTGCATACTTCACCTCTTTGTCTCGCAACACTTTTTTGACCGCTAGGAAACTGCGTTGTTGATTTTCGACTTCCATAGTAAAGTCTGGAAAAAAAGACACCACATTATCTCCCAGCTTGACTGGTGGGTTGGCACGCGCCGCTTAAAGTATAATGTCACGATCTCTGAAATTGAAGACTCTGGCTATTATCGGTCAAGGGGAAGCTCCCGGCTTAGGACTCCCCCCAGGAATTTGGTAAGCCCATTCAATAGAGAAATATTTTGATAGTCTCTTTGGTTGCAAATGTTTTGATATTAAATCCCCTACAAACAGATCCGTTGCAGGGCCTTCAGCGCGTTCCGGAACCCCTAGGATGCGCACATTATTCCGTCGCGCCCTACCTTTATATTCATCAAGTTGAAGTTCCATTTTGATTTGCTTGTCTTGCAATTGTAGGACCTGTTGCTTGAGCAGGGAGGTGTCCTTATGGAGTTCTGTGGTAGCGTCTTCCACTTATTTCACTCTGGTGTCCATTTTCCGGAGATCCGCTCTGATGAGGGAGACCTCTTTATATTCACTGTGTCAAGACGGGACTCGAAAGAGGTGCGTACTCCTGTAATTGCCGCCATGATATCCTGGAGCATTAGGTCTTGTTGCGTTTGAGGGGATTCCGTCTTTTCTGGAACTTCCTGGTGAGTAGTTTCTTGGTCTTCTCCTGTGTTAGTCCACACAAACTTGGCAAGTTTACTCTGCACCGCTGCCTTGGTTCCTCTCCCTCCTGCCATTGTTGCTGGTCACTGATGAGATAAAGCGGAGTGACCAGGAGTCAGAGCCGGTACTCACCGCCACCTGCCCGGGGGACGTGATCCTCTGGCGGCCTGTCGGGTTTCCCAGTGTTGTCACCCCTATCCTCTCAACGCGCCCCTCGGTGTCGCATGTCCGGGAGGGAGTACCAACGCCGCGGTCTCTGTTGTGTCGCGAATTTGTTCAGACAGTTCAAACAGCTTGCCTGGCTTAAGGGCTCTCCTTCTGCGTGTAGGGATGCAAGTGCAGCGGCTCACTCCTGTATGATGTATCCTTAAGGAGGGCAGAGACCTCCGCCGCCATGCCACTGTGTGCTTGCTAATGAGGATAAACTGCGTGGCTAGTAGGACCAGGATTGAGCCGCTATGGGGTGGCAGGCTCTATTATTCTTGTTATCTACTGTATCTTAGGGGGAGTGCTTCACCCTTCGCACTTCTTAGACCCAGCTGTTTACTGTAGGTCTTCTGTGCCCTCCTTCCACTGTCAAATCCCAGGGCCTGCCGCACTCCTTAGGTCATAGATTTCACCCAGGCCTCCCGCAGCTGACCGAATCCACTCTGGCCCCGCCCGGAGTCTTAATGGTGTAAGCCCGCACTCACCAGTCGGCAGTTATTTAGTGTCTTGTTTTACCCCCCTTGGTGCCTGTAGTCCTACTCCGCAGGATTCTCCACCCCGGATCTCCTGTGACCACGCCGGCTCGGTGCGTTGCTTCCAAGCACGGTTGCGACGCACACTGCGATTTCCCAGAGAGTCAGAGGTCGGGGTCCGCTGGGCTACCTGATTCTGGGTGTCGCTCTGATTCCTCCTTCTCTGCCCTGCACTTGGACTCTCCCGTGGCAGTTGCTTCTCTCCGCCACACCTCAGAACATTTTCATGCAGCGTAGTTCGCAGCCGCCATTTTACTACGCCTTCGCTTCCTGTCGTTGAGTGTTTCCCGGGCTCCGATTCTTTTTCTGTCTGGAAATCACCTCATTTAACACACCCCCATGCTTGGGGGCCGGAGTCTCCAACTCTCAGGATATTATTTTCGCAGTTTTGAGCAGGATATATGCCGGATATCTGGTGAGGGCTATGGAGCCGTGCTAGTGTGTGGCCATTCCAGTCAGCTGCAGGCCATGCCCTCTGCACCCCTTCTTTGATGAGACTTGTTGATATGCGCAACAGGGCCATTGGAAGATGGTAAGTATAACGTGACCTTGAGGTGCTTAACATCCATGCTAGACAAGAAATTCCTCATGTGCTCAGACAAGAAGTGGATGCCATTATCAGTGACCAGATATTTAGGAGCCCTTCCAGAACAAAGTTGCATTCCAAAAATCTTATGACTGCTTGTGTATCAGGAGATGATACATGATACATCCACTTAGAATGATAATCAGTGAGTAGAATGGTGTACCTCATGTTTCTGGGTAAAATGGAGTAAGGACCTGGGAAATCTGACCCCAACTTCTTCCATGCCCTCTCAGGAAATGGAGTGGGACACAGTGGGGTCAGCATACTTCTCCAATGCTTGTCAGATAGAAGACACTCAGGGGACTTATCAATCATGGACTGGACTTGACTGTCCAAAGCAGGTCACCAACAATGCTGCTTGATCTTCATGCATGTTTTGGTGCTCCCCAAATGCACTTCATGAGCCTGGGAAATTATAATGATGTGTAGCCTGGACGGTAGTACAAAATATTGTCCCAAAAGAACAAAATCATTCTTCACAGACAGCTCATCTGAGACTTTCGCAAATGTCTTCATATCACCTTCCATACTCTTTGCTTCAGGCCATCCTTGCACAGTGTACTCAATAACCTTGCGCAGAACAACTACCCCATCAGAAAGAGCATCGACAAATGCAACACACTCGACATCATCTCTAACAGAGCCATCTTCATCCTCATGAAGTGCCATGCATGACAAACAATCAGCACGAAAGTTCTTTCCACATGTAATGTGGCTAATGAAAAAGCTGTACTTTTGCGAATTTGAGACTAGTATGGTGAGCCTCGAGGACTGATAGCTTTAATCAGCAACTCCTTGGTTTTAATGCCATCACACGAAATAGTATGCCCCAGACATTCCAACTCATTGGTTGCAAACTTGCACTTCTCCAATTTCACTGTCATACCTCTCTGCAATAGGATCGCTAACACTTTTCTCAAGATTCTGTTATGTTCCTCAAAATACTAGGCATGTATCAGTATGATACGCCTGCACGCCAGCAATGTTCCAGAATAGATTATCCATACGCTTTTGGAACACGCTGGCAGCAGACACCTTACCAAATGGAAGCCTAGGGTATCTGAACAACCTATATGGAGTCACAAAGATTGTCAAATCCTAGGACTCAGGGGAGGGGCAACCAGGTGATATGCTGGCCTGAGGTTGATAGTGGAAAACCACAACACTCCCCCAGACTAGCAAGCAGATCCTGCATCTTGGGTAGTGGGTGGCAGTCCACAATGATATTCTTGTTGAGAGTGCACAAGTCGCCACACAGCCTGATCTTGCAAGTTTTTTCCACCCTACAACAATGGGCGCCACCCACTGTGGGCTTGTATGATTCCCTGAGACAATAACTCATTACGAGTGCTCTTTAGTTCCTCTCTTGCACTCAAGGGCACTGGGTGAACACAGGATGAGCATTGGGAAGTAACCTGATTTTATGTTCAAATCCTGTGACATTACCCACATGTTTGGCAAAAAGTGGCTTAAAATCAGCCAAGATGCTGTTAACAGACACCTGGGGATCATCAACCAAGTAGAGGGGAACCTTGCCCAATACCACTGGTGTGACTGAGCCCAAAACCAGCCGCAAATCCATTCTCGCCAGGTCTTGCCAGCCAACAATGTTCCTGCTCTTAACAACAGCGTAGACCTTGGTTTGAGACCTTGGTTCAAGTCTCCCGGCCAAGACATGACAACTTAGCTTTAAAATAACCCAGCATCTCAATGTACTTTTCCCCAAACACCTTTGGATTAACATCTGTGTGGCACAAGGCATGATCAAGACTCCAAAACTCATCAAATGTGGAGTCTCTAAAAAAACTATAATGGGTGACCCTGAATCAACCATAAACATTAGCGTGACGACATCAATCTGAACCTCCCTCAAGGATCCTTTAACAGGCAAATCCTGATTAACAGAATCAAGAATCAGAATAGCATTATCAAGAAAATCAGCACATGTGACAACATCCACATCCACGCTTCCAACTTTTACTGGGTGTTTAACACTGCTACAAATGCTTTGAAAGTGACCAAATGTTTTACAAAGAACACACTTCTTGCCAATTGCAGGGCAGTTTGGGGCGTTACTGAGATGAGTCTTAGAGCTGCATCTCTAGCATGACTCAAAAGTTTTACTGCTCGAACTTTTGAATGCCTTTCCCTTAGTATTATTGGCACACACAGATTCACTGCACTCGTCACTGGTCAAAATGGCATTAACAATCACAGAATCTGGGTGCAGGATTTTGGAAGAGATCTCTCAATACCCTTGGCTAGATCAAGAACTTCAATTAGTGTTGGGTTTCTACAACTTAGGAGCCTTCCTGCACCTTTCTAGACGCGCACTTGAAGACAAATTGGTCATAAATATAAATATCCATATTGGTACCAAATTCACATGTGAATGCTAAGACTCTGAGGGCTGAGACATACTCCTCAACACTTTCTTCTGACTGTGGCTCACACTTGAAAAGAGCGTGGCATTCAAGCATTATGTTTGGTTTGTCAGAGAATTGCTTGAGTAATCTAGCAATAGCTTCCAGGTAAATATTCCATTGGCCATCCCCAGATGGTGCAGAAAGGGGTGGCAAACTGTCAAACATTTGCTGTGCAGCTTGAGCAAGGCTACCAAACAACAAAGCAAATTTGCGTGCAGGATTGTAGCTTGTGGTTTCAATGGTGACAAAATGGTTCTCAAGTAATCTGAACTAATGCACCCATTTCATTGCAGAATTGCCAGGTTGGCTTAAGAAATGTGGAGGTTAAGTGAGTGTTTGTTGAGGAGTCACCATGACAGAGTTATGACCAGCGTTAGAGGACGAGCCCAACAACAAAACAATGGAAAAGGTGGCAAAAACAACAAAACAAATGTATTGATAAATACTGTAAACACAAAAGCCACAGGCAAAGTACCTTGTGGCACTTGCTAAAATGTGCTCCTCAGCATTTGCACAGCAAGAAAACCAGCAGAATTTACAACAATAGGTGTGCCTGTCACAGAACGTACAAGCAAACTGAGGCAAAGTATCACAGAATTGTTTACCAAACGGTGTGTCTGTCAGAGAGCGTGCAGGTAAACTGAGTAAAATACTTGATCTTGCAGATAAAATCTCCCCAGCAGAATTTCCAACAAGTGGTGTCCTGCCACCAAGCGTGCAGGCAAATTGGGCAAAATACCTGATCACCCCAAGTAAAGATGGCCACCTCCAGCGTGCTGTGCGATGACGAGTGGTTGTAGGAACCAGGCGCGTATGTTGTTACTGAGTGCATGCAAGCACGAGTGTCGTGTGTGGTGTGACCTGTGTGGCCAAACGGAGCCCAAGGGGAGTCATCCACCGCCTTAAGAACTGAGTGACAAGCCTCTGCTGCCGCAATGAGACAAGCCACAGCAGCCACAATGAGACAGCAGATGGCAACAGGACCCAGTACGGGTATCAAAGAACACATCAGTGAGAAACAAATTATAATAAAATACAGAGCAGTGTATTGGTTGGCTGATGAGCACATACAAGTCGTGCCAAGATGAAATGAAGGCTAATTACTCTGAAAGCGGGGAAACCTTCAATAGTAGGGTTATTTCAATACATCAAGCCCATGACATGGCACGTCCTGCAAACTCGGATCCCAACAGCTCACTGGTTGCTGTAACGGGATCCCAACAGACATTCTGAACCATGCCCGTGGAAACATCAGTCAAAACACAACAATGTTTTGTTATCACACAAACGAGCTGAGCGTGCCCGCTCGGCTGGTACAGAACAATACAAATTCAAGAATGTAATCTATTACAGCCTGCCTCTCTGACCGAAAGCTATCAGGGGTTTTAATTTAGGTAAATTTAGCGATTTTGAGGGTTGTGATTAAGAAAATAATTATTTCTTGCACTCTTTCCCTCTCCCTCGTGTGATGCTTCCCCCCTTCGCACCCCTGCAACCATTACACTCTTTAAATTTCTCTGTCACCGTAGTTCCTGTTGCTTCTCTAGCCCCTTCCGATCTTCTGTTTTTTTGTAAACTCCCCTTCACTGACCCAATGTCCACATTTGTTTGCTGTTGCTCCACTCCCCTTCCTCCTTTGCTCCCTTGCATATCCTACCTTTTTTATATTTCTTACATTTTCTTTTAAGGATGGGCTGGCAGCTACAGTTCATTGCCGGGCCACTCGTTCTACAAATATGAGCACCTTTTTTTTTTTTTTACCCTTTTAAGGGCATCCTCCGTGGCCACCGCGCCATGATATATGTTTGTGTACGCAGGTTGTCATTTACGCATGTATACACCATAATGTGACGAGCACCATATTATCATGAAGCATACGTACACCAGTAGCGGCTGCTACCAGGCAGTAGTGGCAGGAAGGGAGGGGCAAAAAGAAAGGGGCAAAGAAAAAAAAGCTCTTACCTTCCAAGCGGCCGCTTTACTCTGTCCTTGTCGGTTTACGAACCAGGAAGCACCCAGGCTCCCGACTCCACTGACCAATCAAAACGCTGCTGTGCAGGGTTTTGATTGGTCTGAGCGCCATTGTTCGGCGCTCAGAGAGGGGCTGGGAGGCTTGGCATGTTCTCCACCGGGTTGTACAACACAGCCATCACTTCTTCCCTTGCTCTGCGGGAAGGGCAGCCCTGCCTCACCCGCACCGGCTTTACATAGACAACAATGAAAAATAAAATGATAATAACATTTTTATTATCATTTTATTTTTCTTATGGGGCAATGATCCTCCACCTTAGCTGAGGAGCCACCACTGACGTACACATGAGCATTAATGCATGCAAAAGTATACATCCATCGTTGCACTTTTTTCAATGATGCTGTTCAGCATCGACAATAAGCATTTTTTCCACTTTTTGACAATAGTACACTGCTTTGGCAAAAAACATTGGCAAATGTATGTCTGCGTTGGTAAAGTCAAAAGGTGAGAGTAATTGGCTATGGAATTCTCGTTCATCTTTGTTAGCTATTGAAGTAAATGTAAATGCAGTTTGTAGCAGAATATGTTTACGTTTTTCCTGCAGTAGGTCAGTCGCACTCAGCAAACCATGACATGTACCAGCCTTTTATCAACATTTGAAAAAGTCAGCATTTTTTAAACAGACATTAACATATTACGAAATCGATCTCTAATCCTATAGTCAGACTCTGGCCTAAGATAAAAAAACGCCCATGAATTTTGCTTCCTCCTCCAATTCTGAAAGAATACATCGGAATTTGAAAATAAAAAGGCATTCTACATGAATTTATATAATAACTTGCCTGTGCAGCTGCTCCTTTAATATCCTCATCCGGGTCAACACCCACTCTGTGAAAGAAAAAAAGAAGGAAAATAAATTGTATGTTAGTCATACATCAGGTTCATACAAAAGTTGCACACTAGTTTCAATTTAATTGGCTGCGTGTATTAAAAAAATTGTGTGTGGTTTGCACAAATGTGGAAGGTACCCACTTTGGCTTTACAGAAGTGGCCCCATATTTACATTAATGGCGCTGTGGAAGTACCCTAGCTTTTAAATGGTGGATGTTCTCTGAAAAAGAATGCCCCCCTCACAAATGAAGAATCCCTGTCGCTCTGTAACACCTTACTAACAAGCTTTCACAAACTAATAGTTCCGGAGTTAGCTGCCATCATTCTGACTTTTCCAATGCTTGTTTTTGATGGCTTTTGCAAACTTTTATTGTTGGCGAGCTTCGGGTTTCTCGCCAATATAAAAAAAATGTCTGAAAGCAAAACATTTTTTTAAATCTAAAAATTTGCATATTGTCATAATGTTTCACAACACCGAAGGGAACTACTTTGTGTGCGCATTGGCTGTTTGTGAAAGAGCAGAATGCCATCTCTCACAAAGAAGTTAGCCAATCACTGAAGTGGGCTGACCCCCTGCGCATGCAGTATACTGTAGTGAACAAATGAAATATGTGAGTGACAACAGCAGACCAGAAGAAGCAGCCAGTCGATGGAAGAAGAGGGCTAGCTAGAAGTATATGTAAGTATATTATTTATATAACTTTAGTAAAATTGAAAGGTCTTGGCTAACAATAAGAGATGGCAAGCCCCAGTTTAAGGAGAGAGGGTGCAATTAATCTGGATTTGGCCCCATACCAAACAGAGTTGCGGTTCTCTTAGTGTATAGACAGGCAGGGCGGACTGGGCCATGCATTCTTCAATTCTACTAACATTTTAAGTTGAGCTGATTGATAAAATCCATCTTTTTTACAGGTGGGGCATAAATACCAGGAGCTGTTCATGCAGATTTGACATTTTCACAAGAAAACACAGAGTACAAAAGTGAAAAAACAGTTGTTTCGAGAATGTAAAAGAGCCTGCAACAGAATCCTAGTCAAGTGAATTCTACTCATGTCATTGACTCCAAAGGCTCTATCCGTGTTGATACGATTTTAACATATGATTGAGGGGTTGCACACTCTTGCTGGCGACTAAGGGGCCGATTACGATATCGAGTGGAATGCCTCCGACCGACAGTCGGAAGCTTTCTGTAGTATCCTCAGGTCATGTTAATATGTTCCCTTCATTCTGTACCTAGCTGCTCAGCCAGTGTTAGTGTTCCGTGTAGAATGTTAGTGTGGGTGGAATGCTTGGATGCCTGTGTGGGACTGAGACTGTTGGGAAGATGGGCGGAGCAGCTAGGATGCTGCTCCTGGTGGGGTCTATCCTGGGGCCTATTGTGGAGCCTGATCTGGGGCCTGTACTGGGTTTACTACTTCTACACCTAAGATCTCAATAAACTTCATCTACTCCTACCTGGCCATGTCTACAGCGTCTACTTGTTCATCCTGCACACGTGGGGCCAGCCCCCTACACTTTCCAACTGCGTCAGAGCCCTTCCGACCGACTCGGTTGGTTTATAGTTCGACCGCCTGCTTACGATGCTCGCGGTTGGAATGCAAACCGGCCGGTCATTCCGACTCCGCTCCAACTGACTCGCGGATAATTCCTGTTGGTCGGAACTGCACCATAACTTCCTATGGACAGCATTTCCACCATCAGGATTACGATGTCGTTTCCAATAGCCTTTTTGTGCTGGCCTTTTCGGACACGGAAAGGCTGTTGGAAAGTGACTTTGAGGGCCTCTGGCATGAACCCCTGGCCCCCGAGGTCTACGGTTGGTGGTCAAGGGGATACCTATGGAACTCCCCTATAAAAGCATGCATTATGTGGCAGGCACCATGGGGTACCTGCGACAGGGTGTAGGTTTATAAACACACACCCCATTTCCCCATAGGAGCCTGTGTTACGGCTGGTTCTCAGTCGTAACATGAGCTCCCATAGGAACCAATGGGAATCTGACCAAACAGTGTTCGGTCACATCGTAATCCTGAGGACAGACCAGCCGACCGCAAGTTGGTCGGTTCTGAGTCCGAGACGGTGTCGGCTTTCCACCTAACATTGTAATCGGCCCCTTAATCTGCAAAATGATCAAAACTGTAAGCTCTTCACAGTAGTATCACTATAACAGAGCAAACCTTCCATACCACTAGAGGATCAGTGGGTGAAGGGGCGTTTCTTTCACCTAAACAATGGTTCCATGCAGGGTTTCAGTCATTTAGCTAGTATCAATGGCCAACATGTGGGTCTTTTATAGGGCTGTACTGGAAACCATAATCAGCCTAGGAAAAAATTGTCAAACCATATCCACACTGCAGGAGGCCGGGACTAAAACAGTGCCATGTGGGTAAGGTTGGTTCATGGCAGCCCACCCTGCTCTGAAAGCAGCACCATAGCCTGCAGCCTACTGGCACAATATCCTGTCTGGTCCTGACTGTTTGTCTGCATTGACTTTGCTAGGTTTAGTGAATGCATGTAACATTAGTCCCCACAAGACAAAACCAGAAATAGTTTTTTTTGTTATTGTGTCTATTATGGGTGCACAGGGCATAACACCACCTCATTCGGATTTTGCATTTACTATATCCCATTAACTGGTGTTCTAAAGGGGGTCACATACTGCAAAGACTGGGCGCAAGACAGGCACAAAAGCTGTTTGCTCTTATGTAAAATAAAACTTGGCGGGAACAAATAAGATTTGCATGCAGATATTCTGCAACCAAAATGACTGCATTTGCTCAGGGCCTCATTCTACTATAATGACCGCAACAAGATATGAAACACCTGAAGCTCTTAGGAGTGAACTAGACAAAGTCAGAAGACTACAGTGCTGTTTTCAGGACATTTCAGGCCCTTGTTTTACGTCAGATTTTGTGAAGAGATTATATAGTCCCATACCTTAGGGGAAGCGGGACCCTAGGTCAGAGTAGCAGGTTTATATTTGGACATATGGTTAGTTTTGTGACTTGATTAGTAACAATAATGCATAACAGTAATTTATACGAGAAAAGTAAATGCAAACACAGCAGCAACATGGAATACAATGTCAAATGCAGTAGACAGCCAAAACTGTGAAGGAGTGCCTATTGATGTGTACCATAACGGGGTTTTGTCTCAAACTCTACTTGTAATAGCTTCATTTCGATGGTGCGTTTGAAAATTGGATTGAAGTGGCTTCCACAGATGGAAAATTCCCTGATGGGGTTGCTGCTAATGGACCACTATCTTCCCAGTCATTATTGTAATGACCAGGAGCACTGTGATTGGCCACTAGTCTGCAAGAAATGAGGTTTCCATTGCTCTTTGTTCATTAACAGTGGATCTACTTATTTCTTGAGTTTCTCAGACCCAGTAATTGTTATCTTGGATATTAGATGCCCGAATTATAGAAAGGAGTTTTAGCATCCAAGTTGGGACTCATTATATTATGGCAGAAAGCCCAACAGCATTCGAAGACATCCAGGAACTTGGTGTCCGCATCACTTACGAAAGACGGCCCATGAGAGCTAGAGATCCCATCTGCCTGGCTGAGATCTCTGTGCACTCGGTGCATTCGCTGGTGTGGCAGAATTACTGAAGGAAAATAAGAATCCCAGGTGAGTTTTTCTTAAGCAAACTCCCAAAGCATACATTTGTGTAAAAAAATAAAACTATAATGGCCCGGGTACACTTTTTGATTACTCTGCCTTGGTTTGCCAAGTCCTGTACGCGGCCTCGGGCAGGGAAATCCAGTGCCAGTCACCCCATCCGTATAGGGCATGGTGATGGTCACTGTGGCCCAGAGGTCCAGAGGCTGATGGACTGCTGGGGTGAGGGATTTCATCAACAAACCCATCTGAGGCTCCACCAGCAGAATCATGGCTAATCATGGCTCTTCACAGGACTCGGAGATCAGAGAATTGCAGGAGATCAGAGAATTGCACGACAGGACAACCACTGCTTTCTACTCGTTCTCCCATTCAACCAAACTCTAAATGATCTCTATTTTGGATCCAGCAGTTTTACATTTTGTAATATTGCCTGGGGGCCTTAAAGGGGTAATAGGGCACCTCAGTGAGTCACCCATTAATGAGCACTAAAAGGGCAACAAGAGGAAACAGGGGAGTGAGATTTCACTTGAAAACTAATTTACCACTCACAAAGTAATCTGGAAATTCTTTTAGGAATTTTAGAACAGAAAAAGCTTTCAAGGACATGACAAGGATAATTCCAGGGACTGGTCTATCTGTTCTTCTGAAAGCACAATTGAGTAGCTTCATGATGACTCTGGATCCTATTTGTGAAAGATTCCCAATATTAACAAGTGCTCTTCTAAGGGAAAGAAAGAGGGACACATTGGCTTTCACAGTGAGGTTCTGCTGAGAAGGGAGAAAGAAAGGACTGAATAGGGGCTTTAACCACTCCCCTGCTCTAGGTTAATTAGCTACTAAGGATAATGGACTGTCATTAGCATAAATTGGGGAGAAAGCATGGGAATTGGGGGATGTGAAATGTAACAATTATTCATTCATCTTAGAAAGTTTGGTCTATGATTGTGAGTTACTGAGAGCTCCACAGATCCCTGAAAACAAGTTCAAGAGCATAGCCCAGTGTATCTCGGGCTTCCTGTACCTTTTGTTCTAGAATAAATAAGTTATAACCTGTCCAAAACCTTAAGTAGATTAATCTTGCAAGGAGACAGCCTTGACAATAATAATCCCAGTGGTAGCGACCCTGATGGTGGATAACCCTAGAAGAGTTTCCATGCCCGCCCTTTGCCACCTCATCCTATCCTCCGCCCGCTACTGTGCTACTTAGTCCTCTCTGCAGTCCAACCCTCCCTGTGCGCCTCAGCCCAGCACTCTCACCCACTCACTGTGTATAAACACTAGAGGTGCAGTATTCCCACTCTCCCCCTTCTTGTGCATTACCTAGCGTAACCCCTATATCCTGCACATATTTCTTTAGAATTGTAGTTATGTTTTGCTTCACAAGTCACATACATACACAGCTTGAGGCAGGATTGGGGGGATCCTGTCTCCCCTTGCAGGGCACTAGTACATTTGTCGCTTCCTGTTTTCTAGAACAAACATAGCTTGTAATGATCACTCTACCCAAATCACACGTTGCTGATCAACCACCTGGTGCAGTGTGTCCCCTTGGTTTCTGGCCTGAGGCACTGGGAACCATTAATTGCAGGTACACGTCACAATTGGCACTCCATCTCCGTGCTACTACATGTATCAACACTTAAGAATAATTGTTTTATTTGAGGTCAAGTTTTAACTTCAATTTCTAGTTTATTTTGGGAGCTGGCGGACTTGCCAGTGAGCTCTCTGCTTCACCTGTCCACCCTCTCATAATTAGGGCTCCCGGTTTTAACCCCTTGAGTGCCCTGCCCTTTCCACGCCCTGTGCTGGGCGTTTCATTAGCGGGCGGGGCTCATGACGAGATAGTCTCGTCATGGGCACAGCGCAACCGCGGCCCATGACGAGACCATCTCGTCATGGGCACTCAAGGGGTTAAGGTATTTATTTTTTTGACATTTCCGTCTGTATTTATCCATATTTATTTTTTGCTAATGTTACTTGTATTTATCCATATTTATTTTGGGTTTTGTGAAAACGGAAGTTGAAATTAGTATATTTCCCCTTATGTAACATAAATGTACATTCATGCTTGAACGCCTGACAAGTTTCAATGATATGAGCACCTACAGATGATAAATCAATGCACTAATATGAAAACATGAACATTATAGTATTAAGGCTGTGCATATATACTACTGTTTAAGCCTCTTTACTAAAATTCCTTTCTTTTTTCAACCCCTTACCTATCAATCTGCACAGCTATTGACCTGGCAGTCATGACTGACAGCATTTAGAATCACTCAAAAAAAGAATCCCATTTCTGTTTTTATCCACATTTTAAAATAAATACAGACGGGAAAACAAATGTTTTTCTGTCTGTATGTATCTGTAAGAAACGGAAAACAGGGAGCCTTACTCATAATTTAATGTTCCCGAACAATGAATTATTATGAGAGCCCCCAGTGCAGTGTGCAGGTCTTAAACCCCAAGAGAGATGTGCTGGCCCTCTCAGCAGCACAGAAGGCAGCCACTGGGCAGTGCAAGCCTGTGCCTGCACATGCACATGTATTATTTGCCTGTGTGATGCGCCTGCCTCCGAGCACCAGGTTTCCCTGCTCTGAGCTTGAGGTACTGACTGGGGTCCTAGACCAGCGTATGAGGCGTGAGGTAACAACACTCCCTCAACTTCCGGGCAGGAGACATGAGTGAAAGAGCTCCAGAGACATGGAAGAAGAGTTACATTGTGATTAAACTACCAGTAATGCCTTAAACTAGAAGGTGGTTACAGTGATCTGCATTCATTTCTGTTTACGAAGTCTTCATAACTGTGTATGGTTAGTTTTCCTAGTTTATGAATCAGTGAGGGAAGGTGGTGGGAGATGACCATTTCTGTATTCTGACATTTCATCTGAAGAAAATCAGAAATTACTAACAAATGTAGTCAGAGTTTACAGAGGGGACCTTGCACAAAGCATGTCCTTCCCTCTCCCTCATATTTTATATGAGGGGCCATTCCCTGATGCATGTTCTTTCCTCACACTTTATTTAATAGGTCTTCCCATCATACTTGTCCTTCCCTCACACTTTAACACACAGGGTGTTATGACTGTTCCTCTAAAAGTACAGCAGCAGCAGAGCTGAGAAGTCCATCACAATTACACAGCCCTGCTGAAATTGTTGCTACTGTGCATTAGTATAAGCCAAATCTGGTGGCTCAGTGAACCAATGCACCTACCGCAGGCATTTCTATTTTACAATATGCTCACAGGTTTGCACCCTGGCGCTTATTCTACCTTTCCCTCTACAAAACCTGTCATTCATTTCATCCTTCAGAGTTGGATGCAAAATAATTCCATTGTGTTGGGTCTTATAAACATCGGGCCTCATTTATGTTTTTTTTTTGCTGTAGGGCAAATGCAGAATGCAGCACACATAGAAAAGAGGGAAAACGAGGAGAAATAAATATATTTCTCCTCATTGTGCCTCCCTTGCGCTTCCCCTGGGGAGGCGTATGTTTTTAGAGCTGACTCAGACTTACGGTTTCTCGTAAATCTGGGGCAGTGTCAAAAAGATATGGATGTTGCTTGGAACACCCCCAGCAACACCCATGGAACGCCCCTTTCAAGCCGTTTTCTGCATGAAAGGGGCACATATTTATAAGGCCATGAAAAGCCACGTAATGTGGCTTTACTTGGCCGTATAAATATGCCAGTGGCACATTGCACCATCGAAACGTAAAAAAAGTGAGGTTCCAGCAGCGCAAAAGTGCCGGTAGGGGCCTCATTCCATCCTTTTTAGCTGCTGGCAGGTGTCATTCCCAGTCTCTCGCTTGGCCGTCCCATTAACGCATGCAGATTGAGCAGGGGCAGGGGGCCTGAGCACAAGCGGCCTCACTTATATTCAGGTGTGGTTCACCAGTGAGAACTAATCCGTGTACAAAGAGTCCAGGCAGCATTTGCATTTGTTTCCATCTCAGTGAAGTGAAGAAAACATGCCTTTTTTTGACAACCCTCCCTCCTCTTTTCATTATACTTAAAACACTGAATCAGTGTTTTGCGAAAAGGCGAAATCTGCAAATGTTTGCCACTTTTTTTTTAGGGTGCCTGGACCTGGGTAAAAAAATATGTTTTCTGCTCTCAGACTCCACCAGTTAAGTCATCTTGTTTATTATCACACCTGTGGGTTTAGATAGAAACAGTAAAGTAACATGAGTTAGACTGGAAATCAGGCGCGGCTTCTGGAGGGAGTGCTGCGGGGCGGTGGGGCGGGCTGGGGGAGGGGCAGAGTGGGAGGCAGTAAACTCCGGCATACGGCCGACCGGAGTTAAGTACATAAGTAAATAAATAAAACAAATTACATTGCGCGAGCTGCAACGCAAATGGTTCATTGGCAAAGGGGGACTTGCCAGGTCCTGGATGAAGGACTTGCACAGTTGGGTTTGGTAGGATGGGACTCGGTGCAGGACGTAGATCCAAGCATTACTTCCGGTGTCAATGCACACAGCGGAATGCTATATGAAGCTGATTTGGTGAGGTAGGGCATGGGTGCAAGGCCTGGTCCTAGGCTAGGCCATTTGAACAGAGCTTGAAGCACAAAGCTGACAGTGTGAGTGGGATGGGGCTGGGTGTACCATTTCAGAAAAAAATTATTAAATGAAAAATCTTAATTAAAGGTACGCCTTTGTTACCTTTACTTAAATGAAGATAAAAGTTGTTTATAAAAACCCCTACAACTCTATCAAAATACTTCATGTAAAGTCATGCTATGGTTTAATTGCAGAAACACTGAAAAACCCCACATAGAGTACACACTTGCCAGAAGGTGAGTGAGGGTTTGACGAGCTTACCATAATTGCAAAATTCAAGTCTTTTTTTTTTTACATTTTGCATTGTAACCACAACATTTCTTTAACTGTAGTTTATTAATGGAATACAAACATATTACAGAGGTTGAATTACACCTGATCAGAATTACACCAAATTTGGCTCAAAGTGAGAACTTTTCTAAGAAAGCATATTTTTGTGATTTAGTGTATATCTTTTCAGTCAATTTCATCCACCTCAGCTCCTTCCTGGAAAGTTTCAGGGTGATCCGTCAAGCAGGGGCCAAAAAAAGTGGGGTACGAAAATGCTGATTTCCCACATTAACACCCATTAGAAACTTCTGTTGGAGCTATAGAAAAAAACAGCTGAACAGAATTACAGGAAATTATGGAAAAGTTAGAACTTTAATAACAAAAGCATGCTTATTGTGACTGAGTGTATATCCATTCAGCTATTTTCAAGAAATTCATGTTTAAAGAAGAGCTCAGGGTGGTCATGTAGGGATTAAAAGTTAGGTATATGTGGACGGCTAGTTCCGCGAGAGTCTTGCTGTACCGAAAGTAAAACAAATATGGCCCTCTGATTGGCAGAGGGAGCCTTTTCTTCCACCGGCCTTTAGGTACCAGGAGTCTTTTTCAGGTTGCATGGTACCGAGCGATCTAATTGGCTGGTGGTAACCTAGAGAAAAATGTTGCAACTGCGATTACAGGACTCAGTGAATTGGTCCCTGTGCCCTAGAAATGTAAAACAATAAGGACCAACGAGACAGGGTAGAGACCACCTGACCCCCCTGATACTTGTGGGGGGGCCTACAGGCACCAACCCAGAGGCCAAAATTTAAAACAAAAATCAATTGCGCCGCGTGTACCCCTGCACTAGCACGGGCCCGAGTGCAGCCCTCCCGTGAGGCCCTACGCTGCAAACTTCAAAGCTCCAAGGACCTGTGCAGCACTAGGTTGGGCACAGGCATGAGGTTGGGCACAGGGCCTGGACAGAGTGCAGGTCCTGTGGCCAGCCTCCTGCTGCATACTGCCAAGGGCACTGTGCAGCGAGGGATTTGGTTGAATATAATTAAATAAAAACTGAAATTCACTGGAAAAAACAAACGAAAAAGAAATGTTATAGTTAGGTATAGTAATAAGATTTTTCCTTACCTTAGCAAAAAGAGAAAGTCACTGACAAAAACAAAGGTGAAAGTGACGTATAGTCAGGTATAGTAATAAGATCTTAGCTGACATTAATAAAATCCCTGGAAATTCATTGAAGAAAAACAAAATCTAAAGTGAGTTTATTGTTTGCTGTTAAAATAAGATAAAAATAATGGTTGAAAGTAATTCACCAGATATACTTTACTGAGCTGTTTTATCAATATCTTATTTTGACATAAAAATATCTCAGAAATTCACTGAGAAAAAAAGGTTAAAGTGACGTTATAGTTAAGTGAAAATGTCAGTTTAAACGTAACATTTTGAACTGTAAAAAAACAGAAATTCGCCAGTTATAGTTATTTCAAATAACTGCTGTGCTTAATTTGAGCTAGTTGTTTCCAATGTTCAGCACCAGCACTTAATAATCAGTACCGGCACTTAATCATAAACACGGGTGCTTTCCTTGAGAACCAGTTAAGCACACATCAATTTATGGTGAGATTAAGTGATTTGCCCAGAATCACAGGATGTAGAGCAGATGCCAAGACTCAAACCTGGTTCCCCAGCTCTGAAGTTGGCAACTCATGCCATTAAGCCACACCCTCTCCCCACTTTCATGGTTAGTACTTGGTTTTGTTTTAGGCGGCGCTAACTGGAGAAATGGACTAGTGCAAGATGTCCTGATGAGAGCCCCGGCACTTATTATTTTACTAATGAATCATTGAATAACTGTAACTCGTGCCCTCACCATGCACCGCTTACATCACTCAAGACATATTCTATCACTTTATTGATAACATCAGTACGACATCTGAAATCACATCATTGACAGGAACACTATGCATGGGACAAAGGCGCTCATTTTTGGGGACCAAGACTTATCTATCATTATCCAACTTTTACCAAGAGTAAGAAAGACAAAGGCAGGCAAGAACGGAAGAGATATGCAGGAGACAAGTGCTAATGGAGAAAGCAGGGATGGAAAAGAACCTTCAAATGTGAGATAAAGAGACAGGGGGTGTACTGTGGGGGAAGAAAGAAGCGTGCGGGGGAATCTAGACCAACAGTTTTGCTATTCGGCAACCTTGGAACTCGTCACTGTCATTGGTGGGCTCCCAAGAAAAACTTTAGGCACTTACACACTGGTGTAACGAAACTTGAGGGGGACCCCTGAAAGGATTGTAGAGGGGCTCCCTCCAGACCCAATCAGGAACTCTCCAGCCAGAGAATTGTGCTGAGGGGGCCTCCTGGACCTTGGGGGGGCCCTGCACCGCAGGGGGCGGGGGGTCTGTGTTACGCCACTGCACGTATGCTTACTAAGCACTGTGCTTAGCTAGTGGAGGGTTGCACAAATAAATTGTGGTCTGCGTCTATGCCTGGCCATGTGTGCTATGCAAATACTGTGCATGTGGCAATATGCAATGCAATGTCCTGGTACATAAATGCTCAGTGCAGCACAGTGCAACTTGCCTGAAGCCTGTTATATTGGACACAGCATCTGTCTTAACAATGAGGCTTCAGGACAGAGAGAAAGGAAGGAAGAAAGACAACACTTGATAGACTCGATCTGAGATTTTAGGAAACTGGGCAGAGAGTGTCTTCAATGGTAAAACATGTAATCAGAATTCAGCCATAAACTCACTGTACAACAAAAATAAATGGGGAAAAAATATTATTTTTTTCCAATCGACATACCACGCGGCCCCTTCGATGTAAAATGTCCTCCAGGTACGCGCGCTTCATGTCTTTGCATCGTTTGATCTCGAGGTTGACTGAAAGACGTGCCAAAATGAATAGCTACGTGTACAAGGATGCGCTTTTATCTTCCAGAAACCAGCAGGCACTGCAGAAAATATTTGTTGATTAACCACAGCCAGGGTGTTTCATCTTTCTCATTTAATGAAAGCGAGTCTAGTTGTGTCTGTGATTGAAGGTTCAGCCCCCGGCAGCAGCGCGCTTCCGTAGTGGCGCACTTTATAAATTACCCTGCCAAGGGAGAAGCATGGAGGCAGCACGCGGTGCAGAGGGACTTGCTTAGCCTGTCACGGAGGACCTACAGACTGGTAGATTTAGAGGGGGACGCGGGACCAAGGAGACCCCCCCATCCAAAGGAGCCAGCCCTGCTCTCGGGGAACCGCCCGTCTCCCTGGCAGGAGTGAATCAGATGCCCTGTATTGATTGCTGATTGCGACTGATTATGTTTGTCTGGATTGTGACTGCCATGTTGTCGGAGTCTGGGTGACATGGTTCATTTCGTAATGCTTTAAAGAAATGTGGTATTGCTCTTAATTCTGCAAACATGGACGGCTTGACTACAGGCACATGGAGGACCAAATACAATGGGATTTTAATAATACTTCTTACAACATTTGGGGTAACATTCGATATTCATTCTTCAATGAGCGTTTCTCTGCTTTCATTTGCAAAACGTTTTTCGCAGCCAATAAAGATATATTTATATATATTTCTAACTAGTATTTTGTAGCGCATTTTGCACTTGTATTTAATGACTATACTTTATTTATCCAGGACCCTATTTTGTAATAAAAATATTTTATGAAAACCGCATCCTTATATTTCTGCTCACCACTATTTTTAAAATGGTATACTTTAATTGTAGAACTTTTTAATCGATATCTCCAAATAACAGCATGCCTTCAGTTTTTGCCTTGCCAAATATTTTAGCAACGATTGGCTAGTTTTTCAATTTTCAATACATATTTGCAAAGCTGTCCAAGAATGTGCTTGAATTCAGAAATTAAGACCTTCACTGCCTAATAATTACCATCGCCTAATCTTTCTCCTAGCAGTTATTATCCAAGTATAATCCTTCTTTTCCTAGACCCGTGGCAAAAGGAGAGCGTGGTGGCCCTTGGGTGAGAAGGTTCTTCTTGCTTGCTCTTGGGCAGTGGGTATAATCCCAGGTTCTACCACCCCCGAGAGGGTGTAGTGGCAGCAGCGGCCACCATAAACGAAGGGTAGCAGGGCGGGTGAGTTCGTGTGGGAGGCGTCGGGGGGGGGGGGGGGGGGGGACAATATATATTTAAATAAACGTACCTTTTGCTGCCGGCCGCTCCAGCGTCACGTTTCTTTTCACCGCCTCTCCTCTTCCTGCATGTCAGACTTCCTGTCCAATCCCCGCGCAGCAGAGCAGGGCGGGGTTTGGTCTAAGCAGGCAGGAAAGATGCCCTGCTCAGACCAGGGAGTCAGTGGGGTTTCTCCAGCCCGGCTACTCAATGTAGCTGGGCTGGAGAAAACCTGGGAAAAGCTAAGTGTGCGTGTGTGTGTGTTTGTCGGCCTGAGGCAGCTGGCCAAAATACGTATGCGCACTTAGAGAGTGGGGTGCACGTAGCAATCTTCCTTCCCCCTTCATGCCTTGGCACGCCCCTCCCACCACCGCTGGCAAGAGACGGCACATGTAAATTAAAACGATGTAAGAACATCGTTTTAATTTACATTTGCTATCTCTGAGTAGGGCGACGCTCCTCCGCCATTGTGGAGGAGCCGCCACTGTGTAGTGGAGACCTGCCAGGGTCCTGTGTTCGCACTGCTGCAATGTAGGTCATCATGAAAGAGTTATACTAAATTTCGATGCAGGGCACAAGCTTCAAAATGAGGCAACTAGCAGTGATGAGTATAAATGGCCACCCATGGAAAACTCGGCCCATCACCATTAGACTTTATATAATAAGTGGCCAATACTAACCAGCAGCAGGCAAATTTACTCCCACACAAAACCATCCACCATTTTGCTTCACAACCCAAGGTCGACATTCACTAAAACCTTTTTCAGTTAAAGTAGATTGTACATAATTGTGATAGGAGGCAATCCCTGGGTCAATATGCATTTCAAAAAGTAATTATGAACCAACCAAGATGGGAATAATTGTCAGGTGGTCCCGTACATTATTGTCTAGGAAATGAGAGGGAGAGTGGGAGGGAACTACCTGTTGCAACTAGTGTGGGCCTTGTAGTGTCACCAAACTGAGGAGTCACAGTGGCTGCTTTCCTACGGGCGGTGGGTGTCTCTCTTTAAAACCTTCAACCCTAAAAAATGTTTTTGGACGTGCTGGGCCTAACCCTTGTATCCACACTTAGAAAGTAGTTGAGAATAATATGGTGGGCTGCAGACTCTCTGTACAGGCTTTGTAATGGCAATTCAGAGTTAATGCTGGAAACGACTGTCCCTGATATGAGTGGGACATGTATCCAATCTCCCCATGCCAATGAGGACCCATCCACCTTCTTACCCACTGGAGGTGAAGCTTGAATGCTCCCACTGGTAGAACTGACCACTGGAGGGAGGCTTACCATGTCACAGTTCAGCTGTGGGTAAAAGGTCATCCGTACTACGTAGTGGTAGGTGTCTCAGAATAACCTCTGAAATGGACCTCGCATTTACTTAATGAGGGCCCAAGCATCTTCAATACGTTGTTTACTTTATGCAGGACCACTTGGCATTATGCAGTTCTGCCTCTGTTGTGTTTTCTGTGTAATTTTGGGCTTGCCACTTTTGACAACCAATGCATCATCTGGTGCATAATCGGCAGATTTTAACCCAAAAATATTTTGTTTTTGGCTAAAAAGGATCACAAGTTGCTAAAAGTGCAGTGAGTGTATTAGCACGCGGTGGAAGGCCTTTTGCAAAGTTGGGCAGGACCCATTTCCCTTCCCTATTGATGTATTTGGGTGTTAAACCGGTACCAATGAGGTGAAACCATTGTCCAGGCAGTGTTAGCCTGTGTAAACATGATAAATAAAAGAAGTAATACTATAACAAAATGTGCTGCATTACACTGCATAATTTGCCTTTTCTTGCTGCATAATTTAGTCGACATTGCTACCAATGTTCCCGCTACTTGTTTTCCTCTGTGTGCGGCAGTGCAAGATATCTGTGCGCTGCAACAAAGGCTATGTGCACCAGGCAACCGATCGCGCATGTGAATGCTGCGCTCAGCAATATAAATCTGTTGCAATTGCCAAGCCAAACGTTTGTTTATGAATGCGAAACAGGTACATTGCACACATATATCTCTATTTAATAGGGTCTTGAGACAGTTTTGCAATGTAGATACACACCCTAGTGACATTAATTGTTTACTCCTTTAGCACCTACTACCCAGGTTTAGAAAAGGACAAGACACAGAGGATGGTACCATTATAAGATTATACTGAACAGGGGGGGGGGTTGATGCAAGCACTAAGAAGAATAAGTCAGTATAATTGAGCTTGAACTGGGATCTGGGCTGAACCCAGTGAAATATGCTATTGTTTTTCCCAGTGTTAATTAGCCAACTCCGGGACACATTGAGCAGCACACGCAGCTTGTCTCCTTTCCGTTCTGAACAAGAATCTGAAGGCAGTGAAAGGGCTTTCTTATTTACAATTTAAGGTGGCCCAAAACAAAGGCCTCATTTAAAGGGCCAACAGTTTCTAACTTTGTTTACCCTCGCTATATAAACTATATGCATGTACTGTAAGAACGTAGGCATATGTTAGGGGGGCATAACTGGGAGAAAGATATGTATGGATTTAAAATGTAACAGTGCTGGGGCTTTCTGTGTTTATAAAATGTATTACAATGCAAAGGAATCCTTTTTAGCAGCCTTATACAACAAATTGAGAAAGAACACAATCATATTCTAAACCCATGCCTTGCAGTTTGCAAGTGGATTGTTGATGCTGGTTCATAGCTCATTGGGCTATATTAAGATTGCAAATTATGAACTGCAAGTCATAAAGGATATGTGTCAAAAGTAGTAACCCACTTACATATCTACAAAAAATTGCAAGTAGACAAAACACAGTTGTCGGCAGGAGAACGCCACATGTGATGTGGCGCTGGATTATACGATAACGAGGATATTGGCCACACCTTCGATATGGCCTAGGGAGTAACATTGCTTTTGGGCATCATATTGCTTTGGCTATCATACCACACAGGCCCTACTTATGGTCTTGAAATTACCAAGCGATATTAAGAGAATTTGGAAGAATACCCACCCTCTCTTTGCCATCCTTTGGTTTTGATTGGATTTCGTACCGGCTCAAATGGGTGAGCGGAAGGCAAGGGTTAAATATTACCCCTGTCGTAATATTACATTGTTTCTGGGATATGACTCCAAATTCTCCACATATTTCTCTACATTTGCCCTGAAGAAGTCCTGTTTTGTTAGGACGAAATGCGTTGGCTGTCTGTCTTTTAAAGCAAGAACTAATAAAGAAAAGAAAATAAGAAAAAACCTGACCAGTGTCTAACAAATTGGTGGACTCTTAGAGAATCATTGTTTAAAGGACTATTTTTGATATTGCCGTAAAGTGGTGCATTTCCACATCTGTTTTGCATTTTGTTGCCCCTAGTATCAGGGGAGGGCTCTTGGACAGGGGGCTCTGTTGGAGTTTTTGCACACAAGAATTGATATCTATTTTGGAATAATTTCAATTGGTGATTGTATTGGATTGGTGCCGGACTGGTTGCTCCTTTGGTCCACTGTCCTTTTTGGTATGTTAAAACACAGTTGTCTCCAGCAACTGCATTAACCACCAGAGTTATCTTACCATGACTATTATCCCCTAAGATTTCTTATGCGCACAAAGATCACTGCACCAGGAGATATTTTAAAATGCAGCCTTTGTGATCAATTGAGCCAGAACAGATTCACTGTCACACTTGCACTAGCTGCCAATTTCTTTGCTGTAAATTTTAAGACTAGTAAATGTATAAATTGACAGCCAAACTCTGGTTTTCATGAGTTCCTCATGACTACACCCCCTTTCTGCTGTCACGCCTTGACCACCAATTTATGAATTTGCATATTAATGAGGTATTTGTAGTGGGTTCATGGTTAAGTGGCAAAACATTGCATGTCATTGTACGATCAGCAACGACAGGCTAAAAGCCAAACAGAACCATTCATTCTCCTAAGTCCCCAAGTTCTAATAGCACCATTTGTGAAGGGTTGCACTCTTATTTGTACAAGCTGAGCCTTTAAAAATATTAGAAATGTAAAACATTTGACAGACGTCATGTTAGAATATGATATGGTTGCGTTCAATATTCAAGAAAGTGTATTTCTCTAACATTCAGAAGTGTTTCCCTTTAGTACCTGAGAATATTTGGAACGTATTTATTAAAAGTGAATGATTTTAAGCATGAACTGAGAAACAGTCAATCACATACAAGGGTAGCTACACTTCTGTGGATGACATGCAGGCTAGTTCCACTACAATAAATAAATATATGGGGGCCCTGCGTCACTGGGAAAGGGCAGGAATGTGCCGTGCTTATTCAGTACAGCGCATTCCTGTCCTTTCCCCTTGTGCTGGTGCCGTTTTGGCAGCCTAGCGCCAATGCAGGCACACTTGCACCACGGTGCAAGGGTGCCTTTGTTGGATGCAGGAATGTTTTTGTAGAGAAAGAGGCACATTCCTGCGTAAAAACAATCCTGAGAGGCGTTTTCGTCTTTCGATGTGTGCTGCAGAATGTAGAAAGAGGAAAAACAAGGAGAAATAAAAGATATTTCTCCTCGTTAAGCCTGACCTGGGGAGGAGTAAGATTTCAGTGCATTCCAAAATTTACAACTCCTTGTAAATCTGGGAATGCGTCAAAATCTATGGGCGTTGGTGTGAACACCCACCACAACACCCATACAACACCTTCCTTGCGCTGAGTAAGACAATGCAACAATTGGCACTGCATTCCCTTACTCCAGATTTATGAAGCCATTCAAAGCCAAACAATGTGGCTCTGCGTGGCTTCATAAATCTGTCTTAGACAGTACTTTGCATGGTGCAAACGTGATGCAAGCCTCTCATAAATATGCCGCATGATGTCTACAATACATTAATTCCTGTGTTGTGCCCTCAAATACAGCTGCTGCTTGGTTTTTTTTCAGTTCTATATAGTGCAAACTTGGCCCGAAGGCATTGCAGAGCCTTGCATGAGTATCAGTTGCATTACACACAGACACATTATTCGTTTTTTTAAATTAAGAATTGGGGAGATTAAGTGATTTGTCCAGATTCACAGTGTGTTAAAAATGCACAGCTTGGAAATATTTTTCCCTTGGGGGTTAACCCTGCCTCTCTTCCCCCTCGGCCTTACTGGGAGAGGAGGGAAAGTTGTACATGCAGAATGCAGTTTGGGTTAGCTCTATTATATTACAAGTCTTTCAAATAGGACCAGCCGCCCCATGGTTTACAGTTCTGGATGCCCTAAAATTACAGCGTGATCTCAGCCCCTCACCGAGAGCCATCAGGTTAAATACAGACTCGCTGGGTGCAAGCTAGTGTTTATTCTGAGGGCATTTCAGAAGCTTTTTTGGGTGCGTAACACAAAAAAATATATTTTTTGCAAGCCTGTATTTAAACCTAGCTCCTTGGTGCCAAAGTCAGCAGCACTGCCATTGCAACACACCTTCTCTGCTATTCTATATAGGCCCCTTAATTTAACAGAGCAAGCAGCAAGTGTAGAAGCGGCAGGCTTTGTAATCTGCAGCATATCCAGCATGCCCGTGGCAGAATAGCGGCTCTTGCAAAAGTGTCGGCCCTGCTCCTCGCACTTTGCCGAGAAAGTGACATGTTTTTTCGCGGGTCATTCCTCACAGTGGCGTAACGAAATTTGAGCTCTCCCCCCCCCCCCACCCAAGGTGTATGGGGGCCGCTCCGGATTTTATCAGGAGCTCTCGATCGAAAGTACTGTGCTGAGGGGGCCCCATGCAGCTCGGCCCCCTCCCCCCCCCACTGAGGGGGCTGCGGGGGCCTGTGTTACGCCCCTGGGTCATCATCTTATGTATGTTTGCGTATGTGGTTGAGGAATGGACTCTTGGTGTCATGTGCGCTTTGTGAGTGTGTGTGAGCGCGGGAGGAAGACCATGTGCATGCATCCGTTTAGGTTACAGGGAACTATGATTGCCACATAATTTACTCCTCCTGTGCCGCACAATTCAAGTGGCCCACTTTATGGTAAACTTTCTTAGTGACTTGATCCAATACACAGACGGTTTACTTGGCCTTATAAAGGTATTTCCCTGATAAACATTATTTGATGCATCCCTTCATCAGATAAAACTGATTGCCCCTTCACCCACCCATATATATTTCTTGCGACTTGCACAGGCAGCTTTATTTCATTAGCCATTCCAAAAAACCTCATGTAAACCTTCTGGAGAATATATGAAACTTCTATAAGTTTCACTATATTTGAAACATAATGTTCATGATGTGTTGATACAAAAAATCCTAGGTGCAAAAAAATATGGTTTGTTACCTAAATGGAGGCAACATAAGGCCATAAACATAATATTGTCCATTTACACTCAACCCAAAAAATATGCAATAGATTTGTATTCTGCTTCATTAGTGGTAGTTTTCGTTTTTTTCGTGTTACTTGAAATTCTCTTTCCTTCTCTTTTGCTTGTGTGAAATGTGTCCCTGAAGGCAGTGAAGGGCTTGAGGATTTTTTTATTTAATTGATGGAGGCATACTTAAAGAATGAGTTTTACTAGTGTAATATGGATTCTTGCAGAAAGAATGTATCAAATTCCTCAACAACATTTCATTAAGTAGTGTTACTTGCTTGTAGCTATCATAGAATTCTCGTGGAATTCTCGTGGATTTTTAATAAACACGGTTTATGAACGTGTCAAAAAGCATTTCAGTCAGTCAGCCACTTTTCATTTGTTCGAGCTTTTTTGGGGGGATATGAGTGCTCTGCTCAAGGGACAACAGGAAAACAACGTATCTTGGGCCTGGATTACAAGTACCTCCCCCTGTTTATGACCCTTGCTCAAACACCTGTTTACACAGGAAGCACAATTACAAGAAGTTCAGAGTTGACCTCTTCTGATAATCATTGGCTGAGATGAAATCAAGTCCTCACTTCCCCAATAATGTTAGGAAGGTCTAACCTGATTACATGAGACAGACAGAAAAGGCTCAGTAAATAATGAGGCATTCAGAAAGCGTGCAAAAAGCACACAAATCCGCTGCATTACAAGCACAATTTATCAGACGCAGGCATGCATCTTGCAGTCACATTAATTTGTCCAAGTACCTTTCATTCAAAAGCAATGTTGATTACATAAAATGTTTATATCTATCTATCTATCTATCTATCTATCTATCTATCTATCTATCTATCTATCTATCTATCTATCTATCTATCTATCTATCTATCTATCTATCTATCTATCTATCTATCTATCTATCTATCTATCTATCTATCTAAATATATATAAATATTATACAATATATATACATACGTATATAGATAAATATCATCCTCTCCCAAAGCCACATCCTCGAGCTTGTCTTCCCTACATCACTAACAATAATGGACCTGGCTGTCTATGGGGGATCAGGAGGGACCTTGTGTATCTACAGTTTTGAGGCTTATGAGGATGTTCAGTTGGACTGTGTGAGTTGAGCAGAGATTAATCCATAGTCCCTCACAGTTGTGTGTAAAAGGTACTAAGCATAAACCAAAGGAAATGATGGACGGAGTGTTGAACATTGCAAGCACTCACCCCCAGTCAACTATTCTGGGTTTAATCCATCACCGTTCTTTAGCCCACTCTGCCACCCCAGTTCAGACATGGCCATATGCAAATCAGTCTGACCCTGTGCCTCATGGGAACAGTCCAGCCCAAACTGCCAAGCCATGTCTTCCCTGGACCGGAAACAAGCTTCAAGGTACTAATCAGGAGGACCAGTATCTTACATACTGATCTCTGAGGAGGCATATAGGAGAAACAGTTCAAGCCAGTGGTTAAGATGCACTAATGGTAGTAGGTGGAGGGCACCGGGGCTCATCTTTGGGGAACAGGACTTATTTTGCATCAAAAGACAGAAAAGCAGAAAAGGGAGAAAACTGAGAAAGTGAAATATAGGAAAACAGTGACAAAGGGAGAAAGTAGGATAAAGAAGAATGTACAAGAGTAAAGGGCTAGGAGACAGAAAATGGAGGGTAGAGGAAGAAAGATGCACAAAGTGGAATGAAAAGTAGGCTGCCTTGACATTCAGCAGAGCCGTGGCAGGCCCCTATAGAAACTTTAGGCCTTTGATCTTAATCTTTCACAAATTGACCACAAACCCAAGCTGAGGGTAAACAACACATGTGCAGTATTCACTGACACCTTTAAGTCGTGAGATTTATAAGGGCTAAAACTAAAAGGATATGGATAAGAGGAGTAAAAACATTTAAAATACGATGGTGATGCCAATGATTTACATCAGCAAATAAGCATATACAAACCTTTCACGGTTTGTACATGCTCGCAGGAGACAAGACTGGCAGGTATGGAGTTCTGGCTTAACACAGTATTCTTTAAAATTTGCTTGCTAGAATTTGCAAAGTCTTTAAAGACTCCCTTTATTACATGGAGCAAAACTATTTGCATACCATGCAGTCCTTTTTGAAAAGAAATACATTACATATATTAAGCTTGTGACCCTAGAATTACCAAGAAACAATAAGGCACTCAACTATTGCAGTTGGAAACGAGAAACCAATTGTCATGATTTATCCAGCATCAATGCGATATTCATATAGACAATAGATCCCGGCAAAGTATGCGGGGATAACGGGAAGAAGGTTGAAGGGCTGAAGGTGAAAGGGTACATCATTGGAAAAAGGGTATTTTAATGTATGGTTTCCCAATGACAAGACAATATCGGAAAAAGCACAAGACTGCCCATTTCATAAAAGCATTTTGGACAGCTTACTCACTGCAAGCTACACTAAAGCAGTAATGTGACAAGAGAAAAATTCAGATGCCACTTGGGCTGTTTGCAGTCATGAACTTCGAACAATTAGATTGACCAATTCCATCCACTCCCCGATGATTAGGGTTCAACGGGGACTTCTGTGTCACTATGTCTGTTTGCTTGAGTGTTCCATTTCTCAGTTTGTATTTTTGCCTGTCCACGTGACTCCTTGTCCCCAATATCTTTTTATCACTGGGCAGGTGTTTGTGTATATGTGTCCCAGTGTCCACGTTTCCCTGTCCTAATGTCTATGACTACCACCCCCAGTGTACAGAATTACCTATACCAGAAGCTCCCTGCCCCACTATCTTTCCCAGCACCAGTGTGGTCCAGTCCCGGTGACTTCCAGAGACACTGTCTTCCAACCTCAGCGCCATCCTCGCCCAAGTATTCCCTGTCAGTGTCACCCAGTCCATGTATTAGATTGTCACAAGGTCTCCTGGTCCAAGTAGCTCATCGTACCAGTGTCTCTCAGGACTCCTAGTATTTATTTTTATCAGTGTCTTCCTATCACAATGTCTCCCTGTCAAAAAGCTTGCTTCTTTTCGTTCTTCTCCATCCAGATTGCTTCTTGTTTCTCCCTGTCCCAGAACGGCGCTTTGCAGTTCAGTACATTGCTCTGTTCCTGTGTATGCGTTTCCATATTGTGCATGTGCTCATTCGAGTGTGTGTGTGTCCTTCCACACACCCAAGAGACACCTCTGATCAGCTGACCTCTCCCTAGCCACCATCCCATGCATCTACGAGACCAGAATGGGAGGAAAGTACTTCTCCTACCTTGCAGACAAGGCCAGGAACGACCTCCTCCTCCACCTCTGACAAGTCCCCTTACTGCACCAGTTCAGGAAGGACCTCAAGACCTGGCTCTTCAGATGACCCCAGCACTCAGTGGAACTGCCCCCAGTGCCTTGAGACCCTCGTGGGTTAGTAGCTGCGCTTTACCAACCCTGATTGATTGATTTTATCTGTGTGTGTGTTTCCGTGTTCATTTCATTTTACCTGCATCCTAGTGTGCCTATTTCTTTGTATCCCAGAGCCAGTGTTAATGTCTCTTTGTCATACTATCTGAGTTTCCACTGTCCTGGTGGCTGTATGTATATCTTCCATTGTCCCTGATTTTCTGTCCCATGGTTCATGATTTCCCATCTGAGTGTCCAAGATTCCCATTCGCAGTGAATCCCAGACCCAGGGTCTTCCAGTTCCAATTTTGCACTGTCCAATTGTATCCCAATGTTTCCCTCTTACAACGTCTCACAGTCCCAGTGTTTTCTGGTCCCAGTGTACCCCTCCTTGTCCGAGCGTCCTCATGTCCAGGAGTTTCTGTTGTAATCTTCTGTTTAGTATAATGCATCCTCCCCATTGATGTTCTGTTCCCTGCTGCCCAGCCGGTGTTCAAGGTCATTAGAATGTTGAGAGTGGGCATTAGAATGTTGAGTGTTTGTGTTTCGATGTGGTCAGAAGGAATGGATGGGCTGAGCAGCAAGGATTCTGCTCCTGGTGGGGTGTTATCTGTAACCTGTAACTAAGTTAAATAAACCTACATCTATAACCTAAAAGGATCCATCGTATTTGTAACAGTTTCTCAGCCCCAGCACCCTTCAGATTTAGGGCCTGATTTAGATTTCGGCAGACAGGTTACTTCATCACAAACATGACGGATAGCCCGTCCGCTGTTTTAAAGTCCATCATATCCTGTGGCACTTGTAATAGGGTGGAAGGGATATTCGTCATGTTTGTGACAGAGTAACCCATCTGCTGAAACCTAAATCAGGCCCTGAGTGTCTTATAGAAGGAGTGTCTCACTGCGCCAGGGTTTCAGAAACACCATGTTTTTCAGTCGCAGTGTTTAATAGTTCCAGTGCGACAGAGTCACTGTTTCTCTCTTCAAGCGCCTATCTCTCCCTTTGTTTCTGTTCCATTTTGTCTTACCACAAGAAGTCATTTCGTGCAATACCTCTGTGGTCACTCACGTATGATACCTAATGCTTCACATATAGCATCACAACAAATATAGCACACTCCCAACCACACAATCTTGCATGGTATATTGTGCAACCAGTCTGCTAATGTGCTTTGGCACTTCACAACGAGGTAAGAAGTGGTATAAAATTGCTACAGTAGAATACAACAGACATCAACAATTGATATCGGGGGCTGTATGATGATGCTGTTTTCTGCACCTTCATGAATGCGCTCCTTTTTGGTGTCTTGCACACCTACAGTCACTCAAAATATCTCCGAATTAATGCACATTTTTCTGACAGCATAGTTTGGAAAAAGAAATAGTCACTTACTGCTCTGTATTTCCAAGCTCTGTTGCAGCAAAACATGCATTAACTCAGAGTTATTTTGAATGAATGTATGCGCTCAAGACTAAAAAAAAAAAAAGAAGCGCAGGTTCGAGTGACATAGAAAAAAGCATCATGATATGACTCCTGTAGTGTCATGGTGGCTCCATTAAACAGTAAGGGGTATATTTATCAAAAATTTCACGCAGTGCAGCAAGACACCTTGCTGTGCTGCGCTGCGTAACAGGGAAAGGGCAGGAATGCAGTATATTTAACATAATATGGTGTATACCTGCCTTTTCCCAGTGCTGGTGCACAATGTGCTGCCTAGCGCCAACTGCGATGTAAGCAGCATTGTTTTTGTGCAGGAGTAGGCACCTTCCTGCACAAAAACAATCCCCAGGGGCATTCTCCTCACTCTATGTGTTCTGCAGATTGAAGCACACATAGAAAGAGGAAACAATTAGGAGAAATAAACATATATCTGCTCTTTAAGCCTCAACTGGGGAAGCATAGCAATTTTGGCACATTCCCAGATCTAATACTTATGGTAAATCTGAGAACTCGCCAAAATCCATGGTTGTTGCGATGGAACACCTCCCTGAGGCAGAGTAACGCAGCGCAGTGATTTGCGCAGCATTGCGTTACTCTGGATCAGAGGCGTAGCTAGAGCTTGTGGCGCCCCGGGCTATCCCTCAGATTGCCGCCCCTGGGGGGGGGGGGTTGCTGTGGAAAAAGGACGGCAAGCACTTGAAAGAGGACTGAGTGTCACGTAGTATCGCCGCTAATAGTTATTTCGATCATGCAAGTTACATGCACATACATGACACGGTCCAAGGCTACACAGTTGAATACACCGGTGACTGGCAGTACAAAAGAGAACACAGAGACTGCATGATCTATCTGGGGACTCAGAAAAACCGCATGTGACATCCATCAGAGAGCTGCTTGAACAATTACCTGGTAATCCCCTCAGCACAATGCAAACATGCACATACATGACACTGTTCAGGGATCCATCATCTACAGCTGACATTAAATGACCATTGATCATGGTCCCCCCATTAAAGCAGTGCACTTTGTGATCTGCATGGTACATGTTCTTTGCAGCAGGCACATTAACCATCTGTGCTACCTTTCCAGGAGTCAACCCTTCCACTAGACAAAAGTCGGATCTCTCTCTAGGAAGAACATCAATCACCGAAGTTATCATGACATTTTTGTTGTTTCTGAAAATTTCTTGAGGCCAGGAAGGTGGCAGCAAGTTTTTTTTAAACCATAATATACTTGCAAACACTACGCACCCACCCGAAATAGGTACCCAGTGCGGTCACACCGTTTGCACCGCCCTAACCTGCTCAAGGTTCAAGTGACCTCAGTGACAGAGTCACAGTGACTGGATCACTGTTACTCTAGGGTGCGCTGCTTCGTAGGCCTGCCCGCAAGACTGGAGATGAACTTCAGTATGGATTGTGGTGGACAGGCCTTCAAGGTTAACTCACAATTGACACCACTAGGGTACACCTGCTTGTGCTAAGACATCAAGCCTTCTATGGTCTAGTGGGGCCTTGTAAGGTCTAGCATGGGAATATGCTCCCTCAGTAGAGTAGTCTGGTGGACTGGTCATGAAGGCTGAACCCAGTTCCCCAGTTCCAAATTCGACAGCTCTGGCCATAGTGCAACATCCTCTCCCCCACTGAATACCAAACTGCCCCACTGAGAGAAACTCGCACTGCCTTCAGCTACAACCTAATTGTGCCCGCTATAAACACTTGGATGTGGCTCAATTCAAATTATGCACTTAATAAGAGTAATATGCTGCCTAAAAAAAAAAAGTAAAAGCAAACACTCATAGGGAATGCAAGATTATGTAAAGCATGTGAAATGTAAGCAGAAACAACATGGTTACCTTAACGATCTCTCACTCACTATTCAGAAATCAGCGAGTGGTTTTACCTGAAAAGTTAAGGACATGACTACAGGGCCCTGAAGGGAACCGTTTCAATGTCCATTGCTTATATCCTTAATAAACGTAAGCAGTATCGTTTAAAAAGACCACATCCATAAACAGAGCCATGGTACATATTTTGTTTTCCAATCCATCCATCAACCAGGTATTGCAGTACCTCCAGGTGATGAATACAAGCCCCAGCTAGGCCCGCAAGAGACAAGGGTTCGCTCCTCTGTAACGAAATCTATAAGGAAGTTGGCACGGAAACTGCAAAGTACAAAAACAATGTTTATTAACCCTTAAGGGTGGTCCTACAATCCACACAACACTCTTCAGTATTGCAAGGAGTAGCACAAAGAACTTGCGTACACAGTCCCCTTTTATACACAACAGAGGGGCTCATGAGTGGGTGGATAGTACATGAAGTCGAAGAACATTACCATTTAGGGTCATTCTCGATTCTAAATCAATACATGGGCGGAGCTAACACACTCCTTGAGCCAGCGAAAACACATGGTCAAGCAAAGCTAATTATAACAGATGTGGTCAAGTCTGGGCATGCGCCAGATGGACAAGAGGGAGCTATTTATAACTGTTGCTAGGCAGATTACAAGAGCAACTAACACAGAGGTCGGACTCTCCTCGTGGTGAACACGTGGCAGCATGTCAATACAAAATGGAGTCCGGACTTCGGCCAACATATGAGGAAAACACGATAAAAGGGAAACACTAATGTTTTCAGTAAATGCTTAATCACATTCTGCCTTAATTTACAACAGACGACCCTTTCAGCATTTACTGAAGACATCTGGCTTCCAAGAATAATCATCGTATATGTCAATTATCATCATTCCTTTAACCTCTTTAGCTAGACCCTTCTGGCGGGCAACTTCGGCAATAGCTTTCTTATCTGGAATGCAGAATGAAATGCATACAGAACAACATAATGGTCCACATTGAATACACATACAGAGAAAGAACAGAATTGCTATAATAATGCAGAGACCAGTTAAGACCTTCCATCCCCAGGCAGTAACCAATGCCCAAAACCATCCGGAAAAGGACCAAGTGCCGTTTTCCGTGTGGATTTCAGCTGCTATTTTATGCAGCTTATTAATGGCGTTATAAACGGATGGCGTATGATCAGGAATGAACACACAGCAGCTACTTCCAATAATTTTACAGGCTCCTCCTCGATCAGCTAGCATTACATCCAATACCATACGATTCTGCAATGCAACAATTCTGGTAATCTGTAATTCTTCCGTAAGATTCCCAAGAGCAGCAGCAGTCTGATTGGTCACAGCTTCTACCACTCTTGTTAATCTTCGGATCTTCCTACTATTCAAGGCGGCTCCAACAAAGAAAAACAGTCCTAAGTTAAAATCAATATACTGCTGCAGACTGGTATCAGTCTGATCTACATCGTCAATTGATAAAGTACGTTTATACCTATTTACAGTCACATTATTCAACAATTTCAGGTCTTTATGATACGATGCAGGTGCTAGGAATACAGGGGGTAGTAGGAATGATACATAGCATACCCCGGACCACCCAGCCGGCAAACGGTAATAACCTTTATTTCCACATACAAAATAGGTATTATGGGATGCTAGGAAGGTGCTGTTATTCAGTCCGTCGATATTCAGAACAGTTAAACAATCACTGACACCAACAGGGATAAAACCCACACTCTGGACACACAGGTCCGCTTGGGCTTGTGCCACTTGGATCACAAATTTTTCCTTCCCCACAGTGTCTCTGGTATTCGTAAAGATATAGGGAATGGATTCATTGTCTGGTCGGTACTCTTCCCATTCCCAAATTGTTCCATTCGCTTGTGGATATCCATTCTTATCCTGATGGCATTCTTTATTAAGTCTGAAAAGCAACCGTCCCACTGTCGGTTTTCGAGTAGCAAACAACAGAGTGTACCATGCTCTACAAGAGCCGTTATGAGAGAAAGGAAGTGGTATGAATGGCGTACCTCCTTTCTTCTGATGGGCTGGCATCATCCCACATATCCAACAGTTCGTAGCGTTCGTAGCAACGTGGGTATGATGCAGCATCTGAATGAAAGTATTATTCAAATAAGATTGTCGATGCTTCAACTCCTGATATGGCAATGTGTAAAAGTAGTGCTCCGCAGGCACTGGAGTCGTCAACACAAGTGTCTCTCGGGCTGGAGTTGCCTCCTCCACAAACCATGTGGTTATACCAACGATAGCTACTGTTAGCATGAACCCCAACGCACAAAAAATCTTCTTCTTCTCCATGTCAAAGGAAACAATACCCTAATATCTTCCTGAAACTAAAAGTCTGTCAGAACTCTTCCCCTTGGGCAGCGGTTGATTTCTTCACCAACGGGCCAAGACGGGTGTCGCTACACTAATGCAGGGCTGATCCCCCCCCCTTGCCTCAGCGGCTCTCCGTTTCACTAACCCAAGGGCCGTTCTGACAGTATGTCCCGGTACTGGAAACCTCACTTCCTTGGTCGCAGATGATATCGCCTTCCTCCAGAAGTCGTGTGGTCCGAAAAGAGCTCCTCAGTGTCGTTTGGCCTTGCAACACGGCCTGTCTCTGCTGCTAGGACTTCTCGTTGATCGGTCAGTACGGCAGACTCCACCAATCCGGGCGGTACCTTTCGACAGTGCAAGGAATGGATCCAATTCTTCCTGTTCGAGACTCGCACTGCCGTCCTCGTTGCGAGAAGGACTTGCTCAGGCCCGATCCATCTCGGCTCCAAACTGTTCGATCTATCGAAGACCTTTATCATCACATGGTCTCCGGGCCGGAGACCATGTCCTTCGCCAGTAGACCGATCAGGGAGCGCCTCTCGGACCTGTTGATGAATAGAAACCAAGTTATCCGTTAACTGTGCCAGATAATCACCCATCATCACACAAGGTACATCATACACAGCCTTAGGCCTTGGTGGACCCCAAATGTTCATTGGTCGTCCAAATACAATCTCATAGGGCGTAAGGCCGGTTCGAGAGTGTGGCACCGACCTAATTGACAATAACGCCAGTGGCAAGGCGTCTGGCCAAGTCAAAGATGTTGAAGCTTGAATTTTGGCGATCTTAAGCTTCAGTGTACCATTATACTTCTCGACTAGTCCTGCAGACTGAGGGTGGAACACGGCATGGAACTTCTGAGTGATGCCTAGGCCCTTCAAGACATACTTTATAACATCCGCTACAAAGTGAGGGCCATTATCACTCCACAGAAGTCTACAGACGCCGTATCGGGGGAAAAACTCTTTCAGCAATAGCTTCGCTGTAGTCATTGCAGTATTGTCTTTCGCAGGGTACGCCTCAACCCACTTACTGAAGGCGCAAACCACTACTAGAACATACTTCAAATTGTTACAGCGCTCAAGCTGGATGTAATCCATCTGCAGAACCTCAAAGGGTGCAGTGGGTGTCGCAAATCCTCCTGCTGGAGTTCGAGTGCCTTTCCCTGGGTTGTACTTCAGACAAATCATACAGGTCTGCACCACCCTCTTTGCTGTGCTAGCAATCTCTGGATGCTCCCAGACTTGGGTAAGCAATTTCACAATTGCGGAAGCTCCAACATGTGCTAGCCCATGTGCCATCTGGACCATAGGTTGTACAAAAGCCGTGGGTAATTTCCATCTATCCATCTGCTTATTTCTCCAGCAACCCTCGTCATCCAGTTCTCCTTCGCTAACCCATTGTTCCCGCTCTTTGTCAGAAGCGGTCTTTTGTATTTCTCGCACTTGCTCCTTCGCATCATGCCATCTCTCCACCTGTGACTTCACTACATACATGGCAGTAGTGCCGGGCTGCATCGCAGTCTCCCGTGCTACTCGATCTGCTAACGCATTCCCTTCTCCAACCTTATCAACCACTTTCCTATGGGCGCTACACTTAACAATGGCGATTTTCTTTGGGTATGTCAATGCAGTTAAAAGGTTATGAACTAACTCCCCATGCATTATCTGTACCCCATGTGACGTTAGAAACCCTCTCTCCTTCCAGAGTAGGCCGAAATCGTGCGCTACTCCGAAGGCATAGCGGCTGTCTGTGTAAACATTCACACACAATCCTGTACTGAGCTCACATGCTCGTGTTAACGCTATCAGTTCCGCTGCTTGAGCTGATTTCTGTGGTATGCGTGCTGTCTCCACTATCGTCTGTAACGTGGTAATTGCATACGCTGCTGAAGTCGTACCATCTGGTAGCTTCAGGCATGATCCGTCTACCCACAACTCTCCATCTACCTCTGAAAAGGGCGTATCCTGGAGATCAATACGACCCTTTGTCTGTTCCTCAGTCACAAGAATACAATCATGCGCTTTCTGTGCCTCAGGCTGGGTCTCGGGGTATGGCAACAATGTGGCCGGGTTTAATGTCACGCACCTTTTCAACGTAATATGAGGAGCCAAAAGCGTCAACTCATATCCCGTTAAACGGGCACTAGTCAAATGCTGCGTCTTTGTTTGGTTAAGCAGGGCATCAACAGCGTGGGGAACTAACACCAACAGTTTATGGGACAATACAATTCCTTCACTCTGCCGTATTGACACAGCTGTCGCCGCAACCGAGCGAAAACACCCTGGTAATGCTCGGGCGACAGGATCAAGCACAGCCGAAAAGTATGCACACGGGCGCTGCTTGTCGCCGTGCATCTGCACTAAAACTGATAATGCACATCCATCTTTCTCATGCACATACAACGAAAAGGGTTTTGCATAATCAGGGGTCCCTAACACTGGTGCTGAACAAAGGGCCTGTCTTAATTGCTGAAAAGCAGCGTCACACTCATCTGACCAGGGGATCGGGATGGGCGTGTCTTTTGTCAAGAGAGCTAGTAATGGCTTAGCTATGTGTGAAAACCCCAATATCCACTGTCTGCAAAAAGAAACAAGACCCAAAAATGCACGCACGCCCTTCTGCGTGGATGGCCTTGGTGTGTCCAAAATTACTTGGATACGATCTGGTGTGAGTGCACGCCCCTCCTTAGACAAAAGGTGACCCAAATAAGTCACCTTTGGTCTACAGAATTGCAATTTCTTCCTAGAGACCTTATGATTGTGGGATGCTAAAAAGGAAAGTAAGGCTATCGTGCTTTTCTCGCACAACTCCAGGGTGTCAGCCGCCAACAGGATGTCATCGACATATTGAATGAGGGCGACCCCCTCGAGTAAAGCAAAGGAATCCAACTGTCGTTTCAAAGCCTGACTGTAAATACTAGGGCTTTCTGTGTAGCCCTGGGGAATTCTACAAAAGCGATAAGATCTATTGTTTAATGTGAACCCAAAAAGGAATCGGCTATCAGGGTGAATGGGAATAGAAAAGAAGGCATTTTTCAAATCAATCACTGAGAACACGGTCGCCGTAGGCGGGACCAGGGTGAGCAACGTCGTGATATCGGAAACCACCGGGTACTGAGGTATCACGATCTTGTTCACCTCCCTCAAATCAATTATGAACCGATAAACCTTTGCATCCGTGTCCTTTTTCAGAATAGGGAGAATCGGGCTGTTACAGATATTATAGGGAACTTCTTCCACTACTCCCACTGCGATCAAATCTTGCACAATCTGTATGAGAGCTTCCTCGCCCTCCTGGGAAATACGATACTGGGGGAGGCGCGGTAGTACCGCCCCCTCCTGGACACTAATGTGGACCGGAGGAATCACCATTTGTCCCACATCCGTGTCCGACGTTGCCCATAAAGTTTGGGGGAGGGTAGCCAACAACGCATCCTCTGAGATCGTACACATCCGCCCAGATCGGGGGTAGTTGTCATTTAAAATCACCCTCACACCCTCAGGGGAACAGCGAATTGTAGCCCTAAAATGCTTTAACATATCAAGGCCCATAATGTTATCCGGCGTGTATGGAGCAAGCAGAAACGGACAAGGCGCAGAAAAACAATCAACTTTAAATGCAAGGGGCTGTGAAAGAGGGCTTCGGGAAAGTGTACCGTCAAACCCTACCGATGTAACTATTGAGCCGGATGGGGGAGCCCCCGGAACCAAGTACCTAGACAATGCACTACGTGTCGCTCCTGTATCCACTAGGAACTGATCAGTAGAACCTAAAACCTCAGCCGATACATAAGGACCCGTCTGATCGACCGGCACCTCGACTGATTCGGACCCCCATCCTACGCATTCCTATGCATGCTGAGAATCGTGATATCCCAATCGATCGCTGTCCGATACATGATACTGGTGCTGGCGATCGAAAACATTTGAGCTATCTCGGTGCTGTCCGGCAGTATCGAAACGGGCATTATCGTTGGAATTCCCTCTAAAGTTCGAGAAGCCCCCTCTACCTCTCTGGCCACCCGGAGTGTGCCCCTGCCGCGAAGCGCGCAACGCTGGGCATTCCCTGGCCCAATGGCCCAACTGCTTACAGTACGCACATTGGTTCTTATTCAAATCAGGTCGGCCCGAAGGGGGACCATAAAATCCGCTCCTTCCCCTATTGTTATTACCCCGGCGGGGCGGGCCATATACTTGTGCTAACATAACTTTCGTTTTGAGATCTTTCGACTTCTTCTCCTCCTGGCCCTTCGCCTCGTGCTCCTGACGCTCATAATACTGGGCGATGGTCAGAAGGGCCGTCGGTGTCGCGGAGGACCAAGAACTCTCACTCGCTTTTAACCGGGCCGCAACTGCCGGCAGCAGATTAGCCACATATTTGTCCGCAAAAAGGTGGCGGCCTGTGTCGTCGGTAAGCGACTGGCCACTAAAATCATGGAACGTTTCTTCAAAGCGCGTAAAGAAATCTGCCACTGACTCATCAACTTTCTGCTTACATGCCGCCAACATATTCCAGTCAATCTTCTTGGGGGGGATTATTGTTTTCAATTTAGCCACAATAGCAGCAGGGAGATCTAGAATAGCCCGGGGTGGTTTCTGTGCGGGCTTCCGCTCCCTATCCTCATCCTCAAGGTCAGACCACCGGGCCTTAAAAGCAACTATATCATCCACCTTTCGGACAGATCGCCACGTGTCCGGTGGTAGAATAAGGCCAAAGAACAGATCTATATCCGCTAAGGTCATAATGCAAGAATTCAAGGCCCCCTCGACTTCTTCATAGAAGGCCGCTGGATTCTTGCGGGGGTCAGGCAATGCATTCTTTAACGCCATAACATCGGCTCTATGCCATGGAGTATAAACCCAATTATACACGAAATATCCCTTAGCATCGGCGGAGGTAATATCGGAGCTAGTCCCCGCTCCCTTAGGAGGAACATACAAAGGCGCCGCCTCTCGCATTGGTTTAGCATGCACTATATTATCCTTATCTGACTGGGAGGCGGATGGGTGGCCCTCTGCTGCAGACGAATCCGACTGCTTCTCTTCCTCCGTTTGTTGACGTGCTTTCTCTCTAAGGGCCAGCACCTCGTCCCGCAAAGCGAACAGCCGCCGAGCCGCCTCAGAAGCCTTAGGGGGAGAAAAAACACCGTTACGTAATGCTCCGGCATCCAAAGACACGTCGTCAGGCTCAAAGACACTAGAATATTTTCGGAAAGCTGCGATTACTTCTTCTGAAAAATGAGACAGAAAATACACCCTCTCTCTATCTTGCCACGACCCCCAAGCATGGAACAACTCATCCATAGACATCTTGCCCTTAAGTGCACGGATGGAAAGTTTCCGGAGCTCAGCCATATGCTCGGCCGATAACATGGACCGTGTGTCGACCTTACCCGGAGCCGGGCCAGAATCTTGCGGCCGTGGAGCAGATGCGCCAACATAAGGGGGCGGAGAGCGATCTAGTAAATAAAAATCGTCATCAGGATTATTAAGGACAGGATAAAGTGGCTGGCGAACAACATATTGACCCGAAACTTGTAGCCTACGCTCTTTCTCTTGTCTATCCGTCTGTTCTTTGTCCTCCCGACGCTTTGCTTCTTGTGCTCGCACATGATCATTCTTTCGTTGCTCTTTATCAAACAATGCTTTCTCACGTTTCTCTCGCTCACGCACTTCCTTCACCCATAACCGCACACACTCAAACATATCCTGACGAGCACGTCGCTTACACATACACTGTTCCACATACTCAATCTTACGCATATCAAACGATCCATACAAAGGCCATCGCAACTCAGGATCCTTCTTGGTATATTTCCTCCACAATGTGCTGTACATTATGGAAGAAAGACCATGCTTCACGTACATATCCCTATTAGGAGTCCCCTCTGGGGGAGCTGGAGCAGATTCCTCGAGGTTCAACCGGTTACCCAGACAGCAGCACCACTTACGGAGTGCGCTAAAAGCAGGCATGTTAGGAATAATGCAAAATATGCAGTATTATCAAGAAAAATGGCACTTAATCGTTGCGCCGTTCCAAGTTTACACAGCTCCGGAGAAATTTCTCCACATTACCTGCCTATATGTGTTGCAACGCATATATGTTCACAAAGACAAATTCAAAATATGACTAGTCACCATCAATCAAACTCAAATAGCCAGACCAGGCTTCAAAACTCGGAGCAAGTACCGTACAACGGTTCTTACCAATCAAGAGTCCAGGTTCCAACTGCCAAGCTCCACAATCGCCCAAACGGCTCTCACGGCAGGACCGACAGAAGAGGTCTCAGTCGATGACCGGCGCCACCCAGATGGTCAGCTCGGAAGGGAAGGAAGAAAAACCTCGGGATGCCAAGGCTAAGACGCCGCTGGCAGTGATCACGTCCCCGGCCAAACTCCTCACCTTCGTCGCGACCAGTCCTTCGAGCATCCGAGTCGCCGATGAGCCCCACGTGACGGGCGCCAATTGATGAATACAAGCCCCAGCTAGGCCCGCAAGAGACAAGGGTTCGCTCCTCTGTAACGAAATCTATAAGGAAGTTGGCACGGAAACTGCAAAGTACAAAAACAATGTTTATTAACCCTTAAGGGTGGTCCTACAATCCACACAACACTCTTCAGTATTGCAAGGAGTAGCACAAAGAACTTGCGTACACAGTCCCCTTTTATACACAACAGAGGGGCTCATGAGTGGGTGGATAGTACATGAAGTCGAAGAACATTACCATTTAGGGTCATTCTCGATTCTAAATCAATACATGGGCGGAGCTAACACACTCCTTGAGCCCGCGAAAACACATGGTCAAGCAAAGCTAATTATAACAGATGTGGTCAAGTCTGGGCATGCGCCAGATGGACAAGAGGGAGCTATTTATAACTGTTGCTAGGCAGATTACAAGAGCAACTAACACAGAGGTCGGACTCTCCTCGTGGTGAACACGTGGCAGCATGTCAATACAAAATGGAGTCCGGACTTCGGCCAACATATGAGGAAAACACGATAAAAGGGAAACACTAATGTTTTCAGTAAATGCTTAATCACATTCTGCCTTAATTTACAACACAGGAATGGTGCACTTCCCCACCTGGGGACAACAATGCTGTTCAAAGAAAGACGAGAAAACAAAAGAAGCGATTCACTGCAAAGTCTGTAAAGTGAGGCTGATGTGTTTGGATGTGAATAAAATCAATCTGGCCACTTTGCAACCACTTTGTCTTGCTTTATTTAGTTATGTATTTATTTTTCATATTTAAAACCTTCTATTTCTCTCCATCCCGCTGCACTTTGGAATAGAAAAATGTCAGAAAAAGGGCATTTCCTGCAAGAGTGTTTTTCTTTTTTGGATCCATTTCACAGGGAAGCAACTAAATGAAAGAAGGAAAGAGGTTGTGAACCGTTTCTTCAAGTTACGGTTTTCAGTAAGTGAGGAGCAAGACAGAAAGAGAGGGAATAATAGGAAGAGAGGGAGGGGGGAAGCTGCCAGCACAAAAAAGAAGAGGACATTGCCCGAGTCCTATTCCTTCTCTGCCCGTCCACGAAAGTAAGCCGAGCCTTATCTGAATGCCTTTGTCCGCCCCCAAAATAGTGCCGCCTAGAGCGGACCGCCCCCACGGCCCCCCCTTAGCTACGCCACTGCTCTGGATTTAACAACATACTTAGGGCCACAAAATGAGTGTTGGAAATTGGAGGCTTACCGAGCATCATTGTTGGTTTCACTTCCGACCACCTAATTACAATCTAGGTGGTCGAAAGTGAAACCGGACGGTCGTTCTGGCTGGATTCCTACGGGCTAAATGAGCCCGTCGGCCAGTCGGAGAATGGTCCGTAATCCCTATGGACGGCGTTTCCTCTGTAGGGATTACAATGCTCTGTTTCCGACAGGCTTTTCATGCCGGGCTTTCCGACATGGGAAGCCTGTTGGAAAACGAGTTTGGGGGCCCCATGCTGGGCCCCCTTCTCCTTGTGACTTCAGGTTGGGGCAAAGGGAACACCTATGGTGCCCCCCTGTTAATCCCTGCACCGTGTGGCAGGCACCTTGAGGTGCCTGCCACGCGGTGCATGGTTTAACAGAATATCCCATTTCTCTATAGGATCTTGTGCTACGGCCGGTATACAGCCGCAGCACAAGCTCACATAGAGAAATGGGAGTATGCGACCGCACCATTGTAGTTGAGGTGTCGGGACCTTCGACAGAAGGTCAGTTGGCCCGAGACCGCAACTGTGTCCATCGGAGGCAACTCCGACTGACATTGTAATCGAGCCCTTAGTAGTTGCCTTGCACTTGCACCCTATTGCGTGGTGCAAAAATGACTCAACTACATGATAAATATGTCTCTAATTGTGCAACAATAGTCCGGCCCAAGGAAATAACTATGACGGTAATCAGCCACAACCAGAACCGGGTTTTTTCAGACAGTGATGAGGATTTGGGGGACAGGTGTATTTGTGCTTTTTGGCATTCTTCTTCGTATAATGTGCAGACAAAAAAAAATGACAGCTCTCTTATAGTACGTGCATGTGTTTGTTTATCTACTTAAATGTGAAACATGTAAGTACAGTATATCACTTATGTCTTGATTGCAAAATCTTACTCCTATGTAGCTTGCAAACCACCGGCCTGCACGTAACAATCTTGGGTATCAGAACATAGTGGTTGAGTTTTTTTTATAGCTGACCTTTGTATATTTGTACATCATTCAAAAATATTTTTTCCAATTTAAAATCAATTAACTTTTCTCTGACAAAACTCAAACTCAAAGCTAATGCCAGACAAATACACCTCAATTTGTTTATGTTACATAAAAAGGTTGATTTTAGGTTGATTTAAGGTTAATGAGAAAAGTACATTGATGGCAATTGGTAAAGTGGTTACTGCAAGCATTACACCACAAAAAGACTGTTTTTTGGCTCCCTCATTACAAATAAGACCAGGTTTTGAGTTTCACATGGACGGAGCTTCCATTGGTGTTCTAGGTGCAGTGACATACAGGCCCAGAGGGCTGAAAGGCCACTCGATCCTGATTATTGCTGTATTCTTTAAATCAAACAGCAGCCAGGGGGGCCATTTAGTTTCTTGCACTAAGGCCCATGTGCCACTGACCTCACAACTGGAGCTGAAAGTATGAAATGGCTTCTTGGTGTGGGGATAGAGATAAAAAATGTATGCATACTTTTTTTGATGTGACTTCTTCCCCTCCAACAAAGAGCTGGAAAAAGATTAAGTTTGGGAGTTGAACTAAAGTTCTATGGGGAAAACCTCTTGTTGAGTGGGACGGCAGCATGAGAAGCTTCCTTCGACCAAACATCAACAGCCAATATCTTAAGCAGAAAGATCTGAGAGGACCAGTTTTGTGAGTAATACCTCCAGGTCAGGTGTGTGTCAGAATGTTAACTACTTGAATATCATGCTACAAACAAATCATAGCAAAAACCAAAATATTGTAGAAGTAAGTATATATTGGTAAGCACAGATTTACTATATTTACTCATCTATACATATGTACATATATACATTTATACTTTCCACTGTATAGTTTGAGACACATAGACTCTCTGCTTCAAGACCAGGGCTTATAGCACAGTGTCTCAGTACCCGCTTCACATAGGTAGTGGGCTTCCCTCACTTTGCAAGACGAGAAGAAAACACGCCACTCCAGAGGTGAGCTTGCTTAGCCTATTCTATTTCAAAAAGGCTGATAACATGAGGCGTTTCACCCAAAAGGTTCTTGATCACATACACAAATCATCAAACGCAGTGTATTTAAAAGAGCAAAGACAACAACGGACTTGGGCACTGGACTGCAAAAAAACATAAAATGCATAAGGACAAAGATTGCTTCACAAACAGTGGCGGCTGGTAGGGAACAGGGGTGATGAGTCAGGGGGTTGCAAACAATAAAAGTATTAAAACAAACACTTACCTCTTCCACAGTCTCTCCACCATTGGCTTTCCTCTTCTCTTCCTGACTGTGAGTCCAGAAGCAGGAAGCACACAAGTTCCCTTAAGCCAACCATGACTCTGATCTCACCATGACTGCAGCTTGGGGATTGGTCTGAGAGTCGTGGTTCAGCACTCAGACAGGGACTATGTAATGGTTTGGAGCTCAGAAGGGGACAGGGAGCCTGGGCATGTTCTCCACCCAGGGCTGGAGAACATGCAAAGTGCACATGACAGTTTGGCCATCCCAAGATGGCCGGCCAAGCAGTCATGCGCATTTAGAGTGCGCCCACCACTCCTCCTCCTGTGACTTCATCCCCGCCCCACCCTAACCTAGCGCTGTAGCTACCAAAAATAAAATGAAAATAACATTGTTATTATCAATTTATTTTTCCTTTTGCCACTGCTCTGAGAACAGTGGGGTGACGCTCCAGCTCATAAATGTGCAATTCATCAAAAATTTGGTCAACAAATTATTCCCAAAAATTATCTGCGTGTTGTTATTGTATCAGCACCGCTTAATCAATTTCAATATTTCAAAAGGAACAATCATAAATCAATTCTCCATTGTAAGATTTAAACAGAAAATGAATGTAAACAAGAAAAAAAGACTATTGTCTATAATACATTCAGTTCCGTGTGCTGCATGACTTTCAATATTTCTATGATTCACAAAATCTGAACATGACACTTTGACCATCTACTTAACATATTAGATAAATGACTGTCCAAACCATCACAGCTACAGTAGCGTAGCCAATCATGCTTAGTTATAGTCCCTTCAAACAGGACATCATAATTCAATTGTCATAACCACAGGAGTTAAGCAGTAAAGAAGAGCACTTCATGACATAGATAGTTCTTCCTCCAGTTAACATTATCATTATCCCACAATCAGCTACAGCAGATAACAAGTGTTCCTACATGAGAACAATATACAGTTTGATAATAAATACATCCTCCATCCACAACATTCTCATTAAAACTTCCTCAAAACATTAAAAAATCACTGATTGGTGATTTGTGTATGTGATCAAGACCCTTTTAGTTTAACTGCATCATGTCCTCAACATTTTTTTAAATAAAATGTAATAAGCAAGTACACATCTGGAGTTGCTCATTTTCTTCCCAGCTTGCGAGAAGAGCGAAGGAAGTCCTCTAACAATATAATCAACATTCTCAATGTCACATAAGTGAAGTTAAATATAGTTAACCTATGCTTATATATATATATGTGTATATATATTACCTACTGGCGGTCGCCAGTAGGTAGTTATAGTTAGGACCACGTTTCCATAGGAAATCCGCAACATTCTATTTTGAATAACTTTGGCGCCGGTCGACGAATCCTCGCGAATTTTTCAAAATAGGTGGGGCGCTACGCTCCGCTCCTACCCTGAAAGTCTCGGGGGGATTCGTCAAGTGGGGGCTGAGATAAAAGGGGGGTCCCAAAACGCGTTTTTCCCATGCATTTTTCCATAGGACCTTTAGACACAGCTACAGCCCGAACGGCTGAACAGAATTACTTGAAATTTGGCAGAGAGGTAGTCCTCCGGTCAAGGAAGTGCCTTTTGTAGGTTTGGTGTAAATCTGTTCAGTAGATTCTGAGAAAATAGCCTTTAAATCAATATATATATCTGAGCCAGCTTACGGTGTGCTTACGGTGCGCTTACCGTACGCGTACGGTGACGTGCGCGAGCGCGATTCTGATTGGGTCTTAGATCTTAGTAAACATTCGAATCGGACGAAACCAGGAAGCGGCGTCCACCATTTTGTGTATTTTACTCAGAAAAAACAGGGGGATATCTTGAAAAGGGGGCAAGGGAGAGAGTTACAGACCCCCTAACATTTGTAAGGGGGTCAAAGAAGGACAGAAAAGTACAAAGAAAACATTTATTGATTTTAAAAAAAATCGCGGGGTACGCGTACGGTAAGCTCAACGTACGCGTACGGTAGAAAACATTTTTTAAAAAAGAAATGAAATGCAGATTTAAGAGTTTAGATATTAGGGGGCTCTAAAAAGAGCCGTTGTGTTTATGAAGTGATTTTTTAGTGGTACCTACAAGTAAGTACCGATGCAGAGTCTAAGGTTCAAGAGGAAGACTCTGTTCCCTTCATCATTGAAGTGCACACCATCTCCTCTATAAATGTCTTGCATGTCGTAACGCAAGTTGTTGTGGTAAATGGAACCCATACCATAGTCACGGAGGAAAGCAGAAACAGATTTGTTGACGTGCTTTCTTGCTTTGTCAATCTGCGGACAAAAATGATTGGACCAGTTCCATTTTTGCCTTTGGCATATGTTAGAAAACACAAAGGCAGTTTTAGGGAAAAGTGAAAACAGTTGTGCAAAGGTGTCCTTCATAAGCATTTCCAGACCTACCCCAGTCAAAGTGCCTAGGTCATTGCCACCACAGTGCACTATTATGTGGTCAGGGGGTTGGATTTGCATGAAGGATTTCACCAATGGCATCAATTGGTGCCACTTTAACCCTCTCTGACCAATCCATTTAATGTCTACATTTGGCAAAGCAAGGTCTCTCACCATATCTGTTTTCTCTGCATACTTTTCACTCCAGAAGACATAGCTGTGCCCTACAATCCACACTGTGACCATCTTCAAAGGAGAACTGGATGCACTCAGGAGGTGTAATTCAGTAGAATGGTAAAAAGAAATGAAAGACAGTTTGGAAATGGAGGCATACATATTTTTTTTATAAAAAAAAGAACTGATTGGCTGTTTCATACCATTCTAGAATAAAAACTAGGCTGTATGTGTAAATTAATAGAAGCATGTTTTGTATTGGTACAGAAAAATGTGTTACTAAAGAACAGTACTTTGGATTTGCTGTTAGGTTTGAAAAGTCAAGCACTCCTGCTCTTTGGAAATGAAACATTGTGTGGCGAACTTCTGACCTAACTCCACACAGCAGTGTTCCATGAGCTGTTGCTATGGTAGCAGGCAGAAGTCAAGTTGGGGGAAGGGTACTAGGCAGAAGTCAAGTTGGGGGAAGGGTACTTTTGGAAAAGGGTTGGTTTTCAACCAATAGAAATGTGTGATTACATTTGAAAAAAAGGGGGAAGCATTGAGATTTGAAATTAACATGTATATGTGTGGAAAAAGAGAGGGAAAGTTTGCCATTATCTGGTTCTGCTGAGAGGAGAGAGGTGTAAAGAACAGAGATCCTGGCTCTGATAATCTGCTGTTTGAGTGCCACATTTCTTTCCCAACTAACTAATTTTAAAGGTGAGTTTAGAGTTTGAGAGGGGATGTATATGGTAAATTAAGAAATGAATAATAGAATTGGAATTCCTTTTGTTGAAGTTGTGTTTATTATTTTCTGTTTTGGGAGAAATTTAAATGTGAGGAACATGTAAAATAATATGGACTATGTTTTCACGATAAATTAAGGTGTACTGGTAAAAATAAGGAATACTTTAAGGGTTTGAGGTTGCACTCAGTAATGCAAATACATACAGCATCAGAAAGGCTGGTTGCCCTTGCTGGAGTGTAGGCAGTCACCCAGGTTACACATGGTGCTGGTTTGAAAAAGCAGTTTGGACATGTGCTGTTTTCAGAATCTGAAAAGTGGATTCAAAATGTGTCAGTCTGTAAAAGTGTTTATCACTTGCCAAAAAAAAGAGAAGTAAGTGTGCTTTCAAATTGGCAAAGAAATTTCGTTTTGTGACTAATGTGAAAACATGACTCTGTGTGCAAATAGGAATTACAGGCAGAGATTTATTGCGTATTGCTCTGGAGATTTCACATTTGCATTAGATGGAAAGGGGGAGCCATTTTTTTTGTGTAGAAGCAGACTCTTAGCACACACCCAGCTGCTTATCCTGTGGAATCATGGATAGTATTCACAACCGAGTGGGGTTTGAGGTTGCAGTCAGTAATGCAAATACATTCAGCATCACTAAGGCTGGTTGCCCTTGCTGGAGTGTAGGCAGTCACCCAGGTTACACATGGTGTTGGTTTGAAAAAGCAGTTTGGACATGTGCTGTTTTCAGAATCTGAAAAGTGGATTAAAAATGTGTCAGTCTGTAAAAGTGTTTATCACTTGCCAAAAAAAAGAGAAGTAAGTGTGCTTTCAAATTGGCAAAGAAATTTCGTTTTGTGACTAATGTGAAAACATGACTCTGTGTGCAAATAGGAATTACAGGCAGAGATTTATTGCGTATTGCTCTGGAGATTTCACATTTGCATTAGATGGAAAGGGGGAGCCATTTTTTTTTGTGTAGAAGCAGACTCTTAGCACACACCCAGCTGCTTATCCTGTGGAATCATGGATAGTATTCACAACCGAGTGGGGTTTGAGGTTGCAGTCAGTAATGCAAATACATTTAGCATCACTAAGGCTGGTTGCCCTTGCTGGAGTGTAGGCAGTCACCCAGGTTACACATGGTGCTGGTTTGAAAAAGCAGTTTGGACATGTGCTGTTTTCAGAATCTGAAAAGTGGATTCAAAATGTGTCAGTCTGTAAAAGTGTTTATCACTTGCCAAAAAAAAGAGAAGTAAGTGTGCTTTCAAATTGGCAAAGAAATTTCGTTTTGTGACTAATGTGAAAACATGACTCTGTGTGCAAATAGGAATTGCAGGCAGAGATTTATTGCGTATTGCTCTGGAGATTTCACATTTGCATTAGATGGAAAGGGGGAGCCATTTTTTTGTGTAGAAGCAGACTCTTAGCACACACCCAGCTGCTTATCCTGTGGAATCATGCACAGTATTCACAACCGAGTGGGGTTTGAGGTTTCAGTCAGTAATGCAAATACATTCAGCATCACTAAGGCTGGTTGCCCTTGCTGGAGTGTAGTCAGTCACCCAGGTTACACATGGTGCTGGTCTGAAAAAGCAGTTTGGACATGTGCTTTTTTAAGAATCTGAAAAGTGGATTCAAAATGTGTCAGTCTGTAAAAGTACTTATCACTTGCCAAAAAAAAGAGTAGTAAGTGTGCTTTCAAATTGGCAAAGAAATTTCGTTTTGTGACTAATGTGAAAACATGACTCTGTGTGCAAATAGGAATTACAGGCAGAGATTTATTGCGTATTGTTCTGGAGATTTTACATTTGCATTAGATGGAAAGGGGGAGCCATTTTTTTGTGCAGAAGCAGACTCTTAGCACACACCCAGCTGCTTATCAAGTGGAATCATGCACAGTATTCACAACCGAGTGGGGTTTGAGGTTGCAGTCAGTAATGCAAATACATTCAGCATCACTAAGGCTGGTTGCCCTTGCTGGAGTGTAGTCAGTCACCCAGGTTACACATGTGCTGGTCTGAAAAAGCAGTTTGGACATGTGCTTTTTTAAGAATCTGAAAAGTGGATTCAAAATGTGTCAGTCTGTAAAAGTGTTTATCACTTGCCAAAAAAAAGAGTAGTAAGTGTGCTTTCAAATTGGCAAAGAAATTTTGTTTTGTGACTAATGTGAAAACATGACTCTGTGTGGAAAGAGGAATTACAGGCAGAGATTTATTGCGTATTGCTCTGGTGATTTTACATTTGCATTAGATGTAAAGGGGGAGCCATTTTTTTGTGCAGAAGCAGACTCTTAGCACACACCCAGCTGCTTATCCTGTAGAATCATGCATAGTATTCACAACCGAGTGGGGTTTGAGGTTGCAGTCAGTAATGCAAATACATTCAGCATCACTAAGGCTGGTTGCCCTTGCTGGAGTGTAGTCAGTCACCCAGGTTACACATGGTGCTGGTTTCAAAAAGCAGTTTGGACATGTGCTGTTTTCAGAATCTGAAAAGTGGATTCAAAATGTGTCAGTCTGTAAAAGTGTTTATTACTTGCCAAAAAAGTAGTAGAATGTGTGCTTTCCAATTGAGATTCTGGGATTTTTTTAAACAATCTTTGAGATTTTTTTTTTGCCCGCTGTTAAATGATGAATGCAATTGCTTTCACAATTTATAGTGAAATGCAATATATTCTGAAAACAGCAAAAAAAAGGCAAAACATTTTTATGGAAAATATGTAAATATGTGTACTGTATTATAAAATGTTTTATTAAATATTAATACTTTTTTCTTTTTTTTCAGATTAAGAAAGAAAATTTTCGAAAAATTGAACCATTTTTAAAGCAATTAAAATTAAATTTAAATTAATAAATAATTTTTTGAGTGGGTATGGTAAGTCAAAAATTTCATGGTCCCTTTTTTCCACTTCTCCACAATCACATTTTCAGTTTTTCATTGTAGTCTCTCAAGGACCTTGTAATGTGAAAATTGATTTTGAGTGTTTTTGAAAAAAAAAAAAAAAAAAATTACGCGTACCGTACGCGTACGGTAAAAAAAAAAATTACAAAAAGTTAAAAAAAATATATAAAAAAAAGTTAAAAGGTAAGGTTGGCTCTTAAAAGAGCCGTTGTGTTCATGCAGGGACAGAGGAAAGAAAGAGTGGGAATATTAGTCTCTACGACAAATGTGCTGATCTATTAAATTGTTCACTAGGGCAACACTGGTCTCCCTATGACAAATTAGATCATGACAAGTGGCTCACCGAACTAAAATCCTCGAAAACCGATGGTTGATTTCCAGAGGACGAGAAAAAGGAGATGCTCCCCCCACAGATGAAGGGCTCAGCTGACCTGCCGAAGATGGACTCGGCCCTGCAGATGATGGACCAGGCTGAGCTGCTGTGGATGTGCTTGGTTGACTTACTGAAGGGTTACCTTCAGTATGTCGAGCAAATGTTCTACCGTGTACATCTTGAAGGTGTCTCAACATGGTGTGATTCCCGAAGGAATACTTCTTGTTGGGATTCCCTCTTGAAAGTACACGGCCACAAAGCTTACAAGTCACTAAGGGTGCATTTACCTTTTTCTTGCCCTCTGGAAAAGAAAAATACTCCCATATGAAAGAGCTCTTTTGTTTCCTCCTTCTCTGCCTCAAGGTAGTGCTGCTAGCCTCACTCTCAGAAGAGTTCTGCTGTTCTGCCATCGTATCACAAAGACAACTCAACTCCTTCTCCTAAGGGATCACAAGCAGAAATGAGGGGAATGGGTGTGGTGTAGGAGAGTTCTAGAACTGAAAGTAGTTTCAACCAATCAAAAGTTGTGTTTCATGATCACATGACCCACCGTGCGCGTACGTTACGCTTACGTTACGCTAACGGAGCGCTTACGGTAAAAGTACGCATGCGCATAAAAAAGACACGCGCTCGCGCGCATGCGCAAAACAGGCACGCCCCTTCACTTCCGCGTAACATGCACGTGCAGCGTACACGTTACGCGCCGCGTGCGCGTGACGCGCGTCTACGCAAATTGCGTAACTGAACGCAAACAGCGTAGACATCTAACGTACTAAAAGCAAGACGTGCGCTTACCGTACGCGCACGTTAAAAAAATACTAAAAAAAAAAAAAAAAGGGAAAAAAAGATTCACTATGTTATACTACTATATCTTACCGGTTTAGTTTAAAAAAAAGGTAAAAATAAAAAATATATTGTAGATTTTTTAAAATTTAACCATAGTCTTTAAAAAAGGATAGAAAATTAAAATAAAAATATGTTAAAAAAATTTACAAAAAAAATAAAAAAAAAAAATAAGAATTAGCATTTAAAAAACCTTGCAAATTCACTGAAAAAACCATGGGTTTCACACACGTTATAGTTAGGAATTAGCATTTAAAAAACCTTAGAAATTCAATGAAAAAACCAAAGGTTTCACACATGTTATAGTTAGCTGGACATTTCACTCGTAAAAAACCAATGAAATTTCCCCGTTATAGTTAGTTCAGCTAACTATAACTTGCGCGCCCGCAATGCACTACTGATGACGTCACATATTACATCACTCATGACATGGTCACTGACATCACTCATGACATCACTGATGACATCTCAAATGACATCACTGATGACATCACTGATGACATCATCCTGTGAATGTGTGTTTTTCTGAAAATTAAATATGTTTTATATTTATGTATATCTCAAGGTCGATGGAAGAATAAATGGGTATATAAGTGTCTAAATGGATGATTTGTTTTTGAAAAATTTATTGTGTAACTGACTGATTAAGTGTATCATAGTGAATACATGGCTTACTGAGTAATGTTTAAATATGAAAATATCTGTATCAGTCTCTCACTTTGTGTATAAGTGGCTGCATGGGTGTGTGATTAGCTTCATGGGTGTCTATATAGGTTATTAGTTGTTTTTTTGAGTATCAGTCTGTATGGTTCGGTGGGGGGTATTACGTAGTGCATAGGTGCATGAATGAGTGATTCACTCTTTGTATGTGTTGAAGACAACATGTGTGCAGGACTGTATGGGTGGATGAGTGTGTGTATGGGTGTGTTAGTGAGTGAATGACTGTTTCAATAGTGTCTTTATGAGTAACTACATATCTATTAAACTAGTATATGTGACTATTGGTGTATATAAGTGAGTATATGTGAGAGTGAGAGATTGAAAGAGTTCCTGTATGAATAAGTATGTGTTTCTATAAGTGATTGTTTTTTTGACTCAGTATGTGTAAGTTTCCGTAGAAGTAAGTGTGGTGGTGTGTGCATAACTGTATAAGCTAATAAATGTATGTTTGTTTCTTTATTAGCATGAGTGACTATGTGTGAATAACTCTATGGATGAGTGGCATTGTGTAACAGGATGTATAGGTGTATGAGTACATATGATGAGTGAGTGCATGTATGAGTGACTGTATAGGACTGTTGGTGAATGAGTGGATGTGTATGTTGTTCTTAGAATTACTGAAGAGGTTGTTGTAACTGGTATTGGTATGTCCATTGTTTTGAAAATTTTAGTTTCTATTTTTGAATGTGTGTATCAAAGGTTATATTAGGGGAAGAGGAGGTCTGCCACTCTATCACAAGGATGATGTCATCAGTGATGTCATCAGTGATGTCATTTGAGATGTCATCAGTGATGTCATGAGTGATGTCAGTGACCATGCCATGAGTGATGTAATATGTGACGTCATCAGTAGTGCATTGCGGGCGCGCGAGTTATAGTTAGCTGAACTAACTATAACGGGGAAATTTCATTGGTTTTTTACGAGTGAAATGTCCAGCTAACTATAACATGTGTGAAACCTTTGGTTTTTTCATTGAATTTCTAAGGTTTTTTAAATGCTAATTCCTAACTATAACGTGTGTGAAACCCATGGTTTTTTCAGTGAATATATATATATATATTCACTGAAAAAAACCATAGGTTTCAGGGGCGTTATAGTTAGCTGGACTTTTCACTCGTACAAAACCATTGATATTCCCCCGTTATAGTTAGTTCAGCCATGCCCCTATCCCCTTCCTCCTGTCCTCCATGGTCCATTTTACTGCCACACCCTTCTGCCCTCCCTAGTCTGTTGTGCTGCAACTGCTCCTCCTGCCTGCCCCACGCGGTCTGTTGTGAGGCCTCTTCCCCTGAACTCTCTTGCCTGTGCCCAGGTCCTGACCCTCCCTTCTATCCTCCATGGTCCTTTGTGCATGCCCCTGCACCCTCCTTCTTGCCCATCATAGCCATTGTGCTGCCACTAACCTTCCCGCTTGCCATGCATGGTCTTCTGTGCTGCCATGGCCCCTCCCACCTTCCGTGTGTGGTCAGCTAGCTGCCCTTGACCCCCTCCCACCTTCCCTCCATGGTCTGTGTGTATGCCATCATAGTCTCACTGTTGCTCTCCATGGTGTGTCTTGTTTCTAGTGCCCATCCTGCCTGACCTCCATGGTCATCTTGCTGCTCCTGCCCTGCCCCCTTGCCCCCAGCCCTCTGTTTCAGTGTGCAGAACCCTATTCCCCCCCTCCTGGCTTGTCTGTTCCATTGTAATGCCCCTGATCCGTCCCTCCTGCCCTTTATGGTCTGTTATGCTGCAGCTTTCTCTCCTGTCTGTCCATTATGGTCAGCTAGCTACCATTGCCTCTTTCCCCTCTGTTCTCTGTTGTCCATGTGCATGGTCCTGTCCCCTCCCTATTGCTTTCTATGGATTGTTGTGCTGCACTCCCGTCCCGCATGCCCTGTGTGATGTATTGTGCTGCTGCAAACCCTGTTGCCTGCCCTGTAGGTTCCGTTTGGTGCACCTCTCCATGTCTCTCCTGTCCTCTGTTATTCAAGTCCATGTCCCTACCCCAATTCCTCCTGCCTACCATGATCCAATGTACCATACTTGCAAACATTTTGAACTTGGTAAGAGGGAGATTTTGAAAAAAAACTGGGGTATTGATTTTCCCCTTTGCGTTACATTGAAAAAGAAGAGATTGTAGACAGGAGACAGATCAAACAAAGCCCTTTGAGCTTAAAAACATTGGACGTTTCCTGGCTGAAACGGGTCTGTTGGCATGTATGGTTGTACTACCACTGCCTCTTCCTTCTGCCCACAATGGTCTATTATATTGCCACAGCCTCTCTTGCCAGTCCTGTATTGTTGGGTTGTTGCCCCTGCCCCCCTTTCCACTGCCCTCCATAGTCTGTTGTGCTGCCACTGCCCTTCCTGCCTGCCCAGTGTGTTCAAATTGTTGCCTCTGCACTCTCCTACCTGCCTTCAATTTTCAGAGTCCGCGCCCCTGGCCTCTACCTCTCAACAGTATCCCAATGAACAACTAGATTGCTAACATTCTATATTTATTACAAAAGTGTGGAATGCCTGACGTCATCTTGATGTAATCAAAACTGTAATACCTAGAGCATTTCCTTTAGAAATTACATATATGAGAGGGTCTTATTTGCATCCAAATTATGGTTAGTGCTCTAAAAAACTAAAATGAGGACATATTTTCTGAGTTTTCAAATAGCGACAAAGAACTTTTCAATTATTTGTAATCTTTATGTTTTTTTATCCAGTTGACCACTTGATTAAATGTTGCACTTAGGGGAGAGGCTGTGGTGTTACTTCCGGAGCTGCAGACTTTGCAACTGGGAAACCAGGTTGGAGTTTCTGCTTCAGCTCAACATTCTGTGATTCGGGTCAAATCACTTAATCTCCCCATGTCTACAACCAAAACAAATTTGATCTTGTGTGATGTAACCAATGCTCATGTAAAGCACTCCAATACCTGACAAGTCTGCACTATATAAAACTGCAAATACACAAAAAATAAGTGTTTTGCACACTTCTATCATTGGGCTACATGTGGGCTACATCTGGGTGATATTTGTGCTGCATTTGGGCTCTTTTGTCTCTGGTGGCCATCTTGGGAGATTTATTTGTTATGAAGTTTCCTAATTTCCTCATTTACTGCAGTCTCCTCAGTAGGAAATGCTTTCAGTTTTTTACTTTGATTCCATCAAGAAGGTATTCAGATATGTCACACATTTGCCATAAATTCTGAATGTTAGCACTCTAGTTGCTTATTAGATCACTGTAGTAAAGCTACTGCTCACCAGGGAAGTCTTCTGCTGGTATTCAAAGTGCATGTTTCAGTCTGCATGTCAGAATTCTTTTATGAAATAGAAGAGGATTTGAGAAGTCAAAATGTGCCCTAATTTTTCTATCTGCTGCACTAATCATAATTCCTACGGCAAAATGAACCCCCTCATTTTGTTCCTTTGTAAATTAAATGTTTTAAGTGTTACCACTTCATTCCAATCAAGATGGCTTCAGGTGTGCCATACTTTTGTCATAAATAAGACTGTTAGCGCTCTAGTTGTTCGTTAGAACATTCTAGGACATTCTGTCATTGGGCTATACTTGGGCTACATCTGGGTGATAGTTGGGCTACATTTGGGCTCTTTTGTCTCTGGTGGCCATTTTGGGAGACTTATTTGTTATGAAGTTTCCTAATTTCCTCATTTACGACAGTCTCCTCAGTAGTTTGATTCCATCAAGAAGGCATTCAGATGTGTCACACATTTGCCATAAATTCAGAATGTTCGCACTCTAGTTGCTTATTAGATCACTGTAGTAAAGCTACTGCTCCTGCTCACCAGGGAAGTCTGCTGCTGGTATTGAAAGTGCATGTTTCAGTCTGCATGTCAGAATCTTTTAATGAAATAGAAGAGGATTTGAGAAGCCACTCAAAAGGTGCCCTAATTTTTCTTTCTGCAGCACTAACCATACTTTCTATGGCAAAAGGAACACACTCATTTTGTTCCTTTTTAAATTAAACGTTTTAAGAGTTACCACTTTATTCCAATCAAGATGGCTTCAGGTGTGCCATATGTTTGTCATAAGTAGGACTGTTAGCGCTCTAGTTGTTCTTTGGAACACTCTCGGAAGCTGCAGTAGAACACAAAGGAATCAACTGACAGTCTCTGCCCTTGTTGGATGTGTATGTTTTACTGAGAATGTCAGACTTCATTCTCACATGACTGAGAAAGATAATGTGAATTTACAGAAAATATGCTCTCAGTTTAGCCTCTAGATCACCTTCCAAACCTCTGTGGGAAAAGCATGAGAAAATAGTTTTCTCTCAAACATGATTCATGATATCACAGCAGAAGGCTTTTTCACATGGTAAAATCACCTTAGAACACACCACAATTCCTAAAATGAGTATGGTACCATCAACAAATGATTTATAATGTAACTAAAGTCTTAAAACCTTCTATTAACTGCAATGCTTTTTAATGAGGTGCTATCATGTATATTGGTCCCAAGATGGCTGCCAACACTTCTTGGATGAAGTACTGACAGCCAATCAGATCTCACGATGAGATGTGTGGTTAGGCTCCGCCCAGATATATATGTGATTTTGATTTTGATTTTCTCAGGAACTACTGAACGGATTTACACCATTTAAGCAAAAGGCACGAGGCTGAACTGAGGACTACCTCTTTGCCAAACTTGGTGTAATTCCGTTCAGCAGTTCGGGCTGTAGCTGCGTCAACAGGTCCTATAGGAAAATGCATGGGGAAAATGCGTTTTGGGACCCCCCTTTTTTCTCGGCCCCCGCTTGACGAATCACCGTGAAATTTTCAGGATAGGAGCGGACCGGAGCTGGCCAAAAGTTTGGAAAATTTCGCGAAGATTCATCAATCGGCGTCAATGTTATTCCAAATAGAATGTTGCGGATTTCCTATTCAAAATAGGTCCTAACTATAACTACCTACTGGCGACTGCCAGTAGGTAATATATATATATATATATATATATATATATATATATATATATATATATATATATATCGATATATATATATATGTCCCAAATTCGATATGATGCAGTATGCTCTCAGGAAAAAAAGCACGGCAACCACGTAAGCGGGTCCAAATATTTATTTACACAACACGTTTCGGTGAAGCCTTGATCACGTGTAAATTGAACACTCAACACCAAACATTTAAATAAAGCTGCACATGAGCCTAATGTCAATGAGATAAACAAAGGACTATACGCCCAAAGGGTTTTACATGGTCGCCATCTTTGAACCACAATTTATTGAAGTAGTATTTGGTCTTTGTGCTGCTATGTGGTTCTATGGTTCATATGTAGCCCACTGTGTTGTCTGAATTATGGTATAACTTTGTTATACTTTTCTTATCTTGCCTATTTTGCATAACATCTTGCCTATTTGCACAACAAATTCCTAGATCCGATACGATTTTATCAGTAATGAGGTGTTACTCCAACCAGTAGAGCCACTTGCCTCTTCCTTCGTGACAGTAATATTGAGTGTTATCGATGTTGTTTACATTGTGACTGGTTGTAATCTGTTTAATTGTATAGCATTATAATTTTAGTGTTACAATGTGAACAGTATCATTTATATACATATATATATATTTTACCTCATTGCATTTTAAATCGCAATTTATTGGATGTACACAATTGTGAGCAACTAGGAATAAGCTATAGTCTGTTTTCTATACACATAAGCCGGGTGAGCTTGTTTTTACAGACAATTGTGCATTTTCTTGTTTTTTAATGAGTTCCCTGAAAGGAGACGCATCATGTGACCAAGCTCCCTGTGAGGAGTGAAACGCGTCATGGCAGGCATTATGCTTGTTTAATTTGTGGACTTTTTATTAATAAACTTCACTGCTGTATCCACCAACACTGCGTGGGACTCTCTAAATTCTTGGGAGTGTTCGAGGTCCGTGCCTGGAGGTTCTGCCAGATTGAGAGGCAGACAGGAGTTCTTGTGCAATATATATATATATATATATATTCACTGAAAAAACAAAGATTACAGGGGCGTTATAGTATGGTTATTTATTTAGAAATTTGTTTATTGAAATTGCAACAATAGTCATATAATACATCATGCAGTGGCTTAGCGCTCAGTTACAATTAACGCATGGTATTGATTCATAAGATTATACAGTCAATTGCAGTGATCTGTAACGCTGGGGTGGCATTCAGTATTGTCTGAAATAAATGGCCCTTGAGGCTACAAGTGAAATTACCAATGCATCGCATGCTTTGAGGTCCTGCCCTGTGTGGGGATTGTAAAGTAGTAACCTTGGTTGGCATGTACAATCTCTCCAGTTGTTCCAACAAACAGATAACCAACCATTTTGACAATAACCAATCTCTGCAGTTGGGGAGTTGTCCCTCTACAGATTAGCAACTAAAAGAACAACTGCAGCTCTCAACATGTGTCTAGGTGTTTTTTTAAACCGTTTATTACAGAATCCAAAAGATATACAAAGATGGGCCTACAACCTTGAGGCCGGCCGCTAGCAAACAGAAGGAGCATATAATACAAGCAGTAGAACACACGCTGCGGCATAAGAGAGATCACAGGAGTTAAAAGAAACGTTGGCAGCCACACCATCCGGACCCCACACAACGGTTTCATTTTTATATAAATAACGACAAAAAAAAACAAGTCCACAAGGCAACCCACAATCGGAAACAACAGCCTGTGCTCCCCTAGGGGGGGGGACCCTACCGATCCATAGGAATATCGAGGGGGGGGATAGGTCGGGACGGGGACAAAGTGGACTCAGCGCCCAGAACCAGGAAGACAAGCAGGCTAAGGAGATGGGGCCGGTGACGGATCAGGCATCAGCGGCGGGGTACAGATTCCCCCACGGTAGGCGTTCCAGGGGCCCCACACTTTCACCCATTTCCCAGGCTTGCCTCTTGCAACATACACCACCTTTTCCCGAAACATAAACCAATCCATGTTGTCCTTCCACGCCGAGACAGTCGGTGACCTCTGGGAACCCCACAGTTGCGCAATGTCACGTTTGGCCACCATATATCCCAGAGTCACCCACCACGTCTGCGGCACTGAGTAGTCGGTTGGCTCCCACACATTCAGAAGACATCTCCTCGCCTCGGGCTATGATTAAGGTTTTTAAATGTTATTTATTCATTATAATGCCCCTGTAACTTGTTTTTTGCAATTAATTACTAAGGTTTTTCAAATTTGATTTCCAAACTCTAACCTGTAACCTTATAGGGTGCGTGTGGGAGTGGCTATATGGGTGCGTGAGTGGGTGTGGGGGGAGTTATGTGGGTGTGTGAATACTTGTGTGGGTCTCTAAGTGGGTGTGTCTTTGGTTTTGAGGGTGTGTTAGTGGGTTTGTAAGTGTGTGTGTGAGTGGCTGTGTCGGTCTGTGAGCAGATGTGAGAGTGATTGGGTATGTGAGTGGGCGTGTGAGTGGCTGTGTGGGTTTGTGAGTGGATGTATGAGTGGCTGTATGGGTGTATAAGTAGTTGTGTAAGTGAATGTATGGGTGTGTGAGTGTGGCTGTATCAGGGTCTGTGAGTGCATGTGTGGGGAGCTTCCAAGTGACTTTCTGGATTTCCACACTTAGAGTAATTGAAAGGTAAAAGCATATATTGTCCTATCACCAGAAGATGAGAAAACAGAACCCACTGGTGAGAGCCATTGCAGACCAGATTGTGTTCTGACATATTAACAATGCATTTGGCTGCATGAAGGATTTCAGAATGTTTTTTGAAGTTTGAATTGCAGTAAAATACAGTTACTTTGTCTTCAGCAAGCCTAACAAGATAAGATTATTTGTTCTATACAGAGGTGCACCTTGAAGTGGGCTACCTTGTACGTTTATATTTGTAAGTTGTAAAAAAAAAACACATTTTTAAAAAACTATTTTTGGATTTGCAAATCCACAGGATTGGCGTGATTTCTAAAAACACTTAAAAACATGTATAGACATTATAACATGTATATTTGAGGCAAGTGATTTACCAAATTATATATAAATGTATTTTCCAATAAGTGATTTAAGCTCACACAGTTGTATTAATACATGTTTCCGGAATCGCAGTGATACCGCAATGTCACCACGAATCCCATGTGACAGATGAACAAACGGATTGGTTAAAACACCTTTCCTGCTTGTCTAGAGGAAGTGCCCTCTGACTTTTTTCTCTTTTGGATGTAGCTGTCCCCTTTCATACCTTTGATTGCAGCTGCACATTTGTTGTTTGTTTTGGTTGTAATTTATCTAAATTTAAAATGGCATCTGCAAGTTTTACTGAACAACAGCAGCAAGAACAACAGACCTCATCAGAGGAGGAAGAACAGACACCAAAACAAAGGAGTTGATCGCATGGCAGTTTTTCAGTATTCCTTCTAGGGAAAAAGAAGTCATAGTGAAGGAGGTGAAGTGCAAATTCCAAAATAAGATATTGTCAAGAGGGACAGCAAAGACATATAGCCACAGCAGCAGAAGCAAGTGAAGCACCTAAAAACCATTCACCTGCGACATCTCTGTAAAGCAGAGAAAGAGCAAGATGTGCCTCCCATTTCAAAATCTGGTGAGGCGGAGGTGGCTGCTAGTGATGTCCAACCACTGCAAACAACAGAATGGGCCAATATTAAGGAATTTATATTACAAACGCACCCTTATTTCGCACCCCACATTCCCTGGCCCCACGACTCGAATAACCCCTAAACTTTCCATGACAACCAGAACTTACCTTGAGACTTTTTGGGTAAAATTTCTAATGACACTAAAGTTATAGGCAAGTCAAAAAATGCTTTTCCTATTGAAACTAGGTCCTAACTTTAACTACCTACTGGTGACTCCAGTAGGTTATATATATGTATATATATATATATATGTATATATATATATATATATATATATATATATATGTATATATATATATATATATATATATATATTACCTACTGGCGGTCGCCAGTAGGTAGTTATAGTTAGGACCACGGTTCCATAGGAAATCCGCAACATTCTATTTTGAATAACTTTTGCGCCGGTCGACGAATCCTCGCGAATTTTTCAAAATAGGTGGGGCGCTCCGCTCCGCTCCTACCCTGAAAGTCTCGGGGGGGATTCGTCAAGCGGGGGCTGAGATAAAAGGGGGGTCCCAAAACGCGTTTTTCCCATGCATTTTTCCATAGGACCTTTAGACAGGGCTACAGCCCGAACGGCTGAACAGAATTACTAGAAATTTGGCAGAGAGGTAGTCCTCAGGTCAAGGAAGTGCCTTTTGTAGGTTTGGTGTAAATCTGTTCAGTAGATTCTGAGAAAATAGCCTTTAAATCAATATATATATCTGAGCCAGCTTACGGTACGCTTACCGTATGCGTACGGTGGCGTGCGCGAGCGCGATTCTGATTGGCTGTTAGATCTTAGTAAACATTCGAATCGGCCGAAACCAGGAAGCGGCGGCCGCCATTTTCTCTCTCGCACTGAGAGTGATTTTTAAAATTCAAAGCCCAAAAACATGTAAAGGGGCTGTTTAGACAGCTCCCACACACATAGGCATGTTGAGGGAGTCCCCAAAGATCCCCCAAGGCCAAAAACGGAATTTTTATTTTTTCGGTAATTTCGCCGATTACGCTTACCGTACGCGTACGGTAAATAATTATTAAAAAAAAAAAAAATCATCCACACTCTCTCCACCCCGTGTGCAATTGGTGGCCGAAGGCCACCAATTGTGTAAATCGCTTATAGCATATGGAGATAAACTAAATTATTAAAAATAAAAAAAAAATTATCCACACTCTCTCCACCCCGTGTGCAAATGGTGCCCGAAGGGCACGATTTGTGCATGGCTTATAAAATATACGAAAAATTAAAATATTACCTTTTAAAACGAAGTGCATCATATGTCCTCCATGTGCGCACAGTGCGCGAAGCGCATCGCGCGTACATGGCCCATCTAGCGTAACGTGGGCACGCGGTGCGCGTAGCGCACCACGTGCCCACCTTGCGTGCATGGCACTAACTGCGTAAAGTGGGCGCACGGTGCGCGAAGCGCACCACGTGCTCACTGTGCGCGCACGGTGCGCGAAGCGCACCGTGCGCGCACAGAACGAACTGCGTTAAGTGGGCGCGCACGCCACGAATGGCGTAAAGTAACTTAGCATTTAAAAAAACGTACAAATTCACTGAAAAAACCATAGGTTTCACACACGTTATAGTTAGGAATTAGCATTTAAAAAACCTTGCAAATTCACTGAAAAAACCATAGGTTTCACACATGTTATAGTTAGCGGAAATTTTACTGATAAAAAACCAATGAAATTCCCCCGTTATAGTTACTGCAGGCAACTATAACTCACGCGACCGCAATCTTCTGCTGATTACATATGTGTCTTTATGAAAAAAAAATATTTGTAATATATGTATAGCTAAAAATGTATGGAAGAAGACATGGGCAAATAAGTGTCTAAATACAGTATTAGCATCAGCAGAGGATTGCGGTCGCGTGAGTTATAGTTGCCTGCAGTAACTATAACGGGGGAATTTCATTGTTTTTTTATCAGTAAAATTTCCGCTAACTATAACATGTGTGAAACCTATGGTTTTTTCAGTGAAGATATATATTACCTACTGGTGGTCGCCAGTAGGTAGTTATAGTTAGGACCACGTTTCCATAGGAAAACCTCAACATTCTATTTTGAATAACTTTGGCGCCGGTCGACGAATCCTCGCGAATTTCTCAAAATAGGTGGGGCGCTACGCTCCGCTCCTACCCTGAAAGTCTCGGGGGGATCCGTCAAGCGGGGGCTGAGATAAAAGGGGGGTCCCAAAACGCGTTTTTCCCATGCATTTTTCCATAGGACCTTTAGAACGAGCTACAGCCCGAACGGCTGAACAGAATTACTCAAAATTTGGCAGAGAGGTAGTCCCTAGGTCAAGGAAGTGCCTTTTGTAGGTTTGGTGTAAATCTGTTCAGTAGATTCTGAGAAAATAGCCTTTAAATCAATATATATATCTGAGCCCGCTTACATCACTGTATTTAGACACCTATTTACCCATGTCTTCTTCCATTAATCTTTAGCTATACATATATTACAAATATTTATTTTTCAGAAAGACACATATGTATTCAGTGATGTAATATCTGACGTCATCAGCAGAGGATTGCGGTCGCGTGAGTTATAGTTGCCTGCGCTAACTATAACGGGGGAATTTCATTGGCTTTTTACGAGGGAAATCTCCAGCTAACTATAACATGTGTGAAACCTATGGTTTTTTAAGTGAATTTGCAAGGTTTTTTAAATGCTAATTCCCAACTATAACGTGTGTGAAACCTATGGTTTTTTAAGTGAATTTGTACGTTTTTGTAAATGCTAAGTTATGTATTTATTAATATTTTTTTTTTCAGGTTTTTCACGGTGCGCGCAAAATTCGCGAGGATTCGTCAACCGGCGCCAAAGTTATTCAAAATAGAATTTTCAGATTTCCTATGGAAATACGGTCCTAACTATAACTATCTACTGGCGACCGCCAGTAGATAATATATATATATAATAGTGGGAGTGTCAAAGCGCCAGAAACTCAAGTCGAGCCTCTGAAGACGAGCGAAGGCTCAGAAACGCGTCAGGCTTATAATTGAGACATGAGAGCTGCAGACCGGCATGGGGTGATGTCCTTTACCCGCTTGAAATTTATAGTGCTGCTGGATGAGTGCAACCTTGCCTGTGGGCACCTTGGAGCTTTAATATATACTCAAACATGAGGAAGACATCAAAGGTCGCAAACAGAGGAAATTAAATAGAGACTATGAGGATTATGACAGCGGTAGAATATTAACTTTTAATCGCAAATATGATCACCTTTATAAACATAAAGAGACATTAACAACTAATGATACCAATACCGTTGAAGAAGCAGAAAAATCAGGGGCTTCAATGGCCAGTGATACGGAATCGGACATATCAATGGGAGAAACCTCAGGAGAAGAGCGTGGCACTCGTACGATTACTTTTTTAGACGAGTATCGGACAATGAGACAGACAAGACAAACGAGGGGCACGACAACACCGAGAACAAGGGGCCAAAGAGGACGAGGCAGAGGTCGAGAGGTCATAGAAACAGACGTCAACGAGTCAGACAACGGTGGCAGAAGAGGCAGAGGAAGGGGCCGCATGGGAAGCAACAAGACGCGCTCCAAACTAACATATTAATGGACTCAGATATGGTTAATAAAACTATTATTAATCTTTCTAAGAGACATCTAAGTGATATAGAAAAGCACACGTTATGTCTAGGCCTTTCCTTTTGTCTCTCATCTAATTTTAACTATGTGGATACTAGGATAGATCTGTTTAAATATGTAAGGAAACTTAAGCTTAAAAAATGGCATATATTACGCCGCCAACGATCTAATACTGGCTCTAATACTGGCACTAACACAGAGACACAGGGAGCCACCATTGACAACCTAAAAATAGGGGATCTAGATACCCTGACTACATTATTTGAGCTGCATCACGTCACTGACTCTGAAATGCCATTCAGGGACGATAGAGAAATTCTGAGTGAGATGGATATCTCATACGACTCAGCTACCACCACAGGTTTCAGACCCCCCTCTACATTCCTACCTACCCTACCACATGAGGGAATTGACACCTTTCATGACAATGTAACTAAGGCCCTCATTGAGCTTAGAAATAAAACACACTATAAACAGAAACTGAACAATAACTTGACTTTTAATCAAAGACAGATCTTACAATCATTGGCCGCAGACAAGGATATAATCATACGCCCCGCAGACAAAGGCGGTAATGTGGTCATACAAGACAAAGGACAATACATTACTGAGGCCCTCAGACAATTGGGTGACACCGATTCCTATATGGAGATAACTAGAGAAGTCTATAATGACAGTGTCATCACTATATGGGAAAAACTGACTACCTGGAGGGATAAAGGGATTCTGGTGTGGGAAGAGTACTGTTACCTCAAAAGAGATTTTCCTAGGATACCGGTATTGTACCTCCTACCTAAAGTCCACAAAAACGCACAAACTCCACCTGGACGTCCCATTGTATCCTCCATAGGAAGCGTAGCAGAACACATCTCAAAATACGTGGATCATTTTTTGAGAGAACATGTAATCAATCTTCCTAGTTATGTGAGGGATACTAAGGACTTTCTTAGTAAACTGCAAAACATCAAATGGGAGACAGGACTGCTTCTCATTACCCTTGACGTGCACTCATTGTACACTATAATCGACCATCAGCAGGGACTCACTGCATGCAATCATTTTCTCAAATCTAGACAGATAAGATATTGGGAACACAACTGCATGATTATTGAGATGATACAATTCTGTCTCACAAATAACATCTTTATCTTCAATGGTACCATTTACAAACAACTCATTGGTACCGCGATGGGTTCGTGTCTAGCCCCAAGTTTTGCGAACCTGTTCATGGGTCTTTGGGAGGAAGAGATATTCTCTAAGAAAATCACCATCAAAGAACTTCACAAGGTTGTACTTTGGCTCAGGTATATCGACGACCTTTTCATTATATGGAAAGGTAGTCACTCAGAGGCACAGGCATTTATTGAAGAACTAAATTGCAATGATCGCAATATACGACTTACAGGTAACATCAGTGCTGAGATGGTCGAATACCTAGATGTCAAAGTTGTGGTTAAGGAAAACACACTACAGACCTCCCTTTTCCGCAAAAACACTGCAGGCAACAGTATCTTACATGCCCTCAGCAGTCATCCAGACACCCTCAAATGGAGTATTCCTTTTGGCGAACTGCTGAGGGCAAAAAGGAACTGCAGTAGCACGGAAACTTTCAATAAGGAAAGCGCAGAGATGATCGAAAGATTCAAACTCCGCGGTTACCCCACTTGGGTACTTAAGAAAGCTATCAGCAGAGTAGAACGGGTGGACAGACAAGAAACACTTAGAGAAGACACAACCAGAGTGGAAGATACCAGTGAAATAGAGACTAGAGTGATTCTCACCTACAATGCTGAATCAGATAACATCAAACGCATTCTGTCTAAGAATTGGAATACCCTCAAAAATGACAACAGCATAGGTCACACATTTAAGAATAGACCTAACATCACATACAGGCGAGGTAGGAATCTGAGGGACATATTGGTACACAATGACATCACTTTAACACCGGAAAGGGGGATTCAAAATCTCAATGGATTTTTTCCATGCGGTCACTGTAAGGCCTGTTCGGCCAGTCCCTTCCGCAGAGATTATATACAAAGACTTAACCGCAGAGAGATAACCCAATTCCTCACATGTAGCACTACTTTTGTTATATATGTAATCGAATGTCCCTGTAACCTATATTATATAGGCAGTACTACCCTTATGGCTAAGAAAAGGATATTAGAACATAAGCGGGCGATTAACAACAGAGACCCCAAATATCCTGTAGCGCGCCATTTTCAGGAGAGACATTACTCAGATTCTTCTCTTCTGAAGTATTTCATTCTGGAACAAGTTCTCATTGATCACAGAGGTGGGAATAGAACATTGAAACTCAGACAGAAAGAGTCCAGATATATTATTGATCTACAAACCAAAGCCCCATGGGGTATGAATCAGGACGAAGAAATGTCGATCCATTTAAAAAAAGATTAAAAGAATAATATTGCTATATTTATGTGGATGTTTCAGTTCATAGTGGACCTATTCACCTTGGACTATCGGGCTCTGATACATGCAGTTTTTACTATAATATAATGTGATTTTCATTCCATGTTTTTATAGTCTCTCTTCTAATCTCTGCTATTTTGCTTAAACTTCTAAAGTATTTCCATTGTTTAATTTTAACCTAATGCATTGATAATTCTGTAAACTTTCGTTTTCTAATCCATGCATATCATGATTTTTTACAGGAGAGAAGGAAGGTACCTACCCACTTCACTGGTTACCTAACCTTTTCTTCAATGTCACTTTATCACCATCACGTCAGTATTGGGCACTGCATTGCGACTGAAGACTCCTATGATGGGCACGATTCTACTACAGGATAAGTGGTTTTGGGCTTGATATTGTACTTTTATCTACACTGACCTTACATTCCCTCTCAGTGCACCTTTTCTGTTATTTTTATACTTAGTTCCGTAGCGTCATGTCCAGCCCCAGGCCAAGACTGATCGCTTTAGAGGCATAGTACCCTCATGAGCACTATGCTTTGATGCATACTCTCCAGTAATACCGGAGTTTGTTCTTTCAGTACATGTTTACAGGCACTATGCTTAGACCTACTATTCAAGTACTGCTGGCAATTCTTATGCTCTGCACATACTTGGGGTTTGGTAATTCAGGGAGGTCACTTCGGAAACAAGCACTATGCCTGTATAATTTCGGAACGATATGTTCTATTTACATTCTGACCCTGACTAGCTCTATATTTGAGCGAACGCACGCTGTGGGAGGGAATTGCAGATGTCCTCACGCCACATATTATACAGATGGGGCAATACGATATACTGGGTTGTACACAAATACAAAGTGGTTTCATTTTGTTTCTATTATGTTTATTGTACACAGCATTCCTATAGGTCGCAGGCTTCGACTATTATGTCCTTGTATACAAAAATGACTTCGAGGGGCACTTACTTTTGTATATACTTTATTGACAATTGCCTTGGACAATACGATTAACTGTGATTTACACTTATATTATGGGACTACATTTCAGTTTAAGTATGTTTACTGCACATAGGATTTTCTTATGCTGCGGGCCTTGACAATTATGTCTTTTTGCACAGAAATGATGTACAATGGCATTTAACTTCGGTACACTAACTTTTGTATACAAACTTTATTGACAATTGCCTGAAAAACTCGTGAGCATTACAATGGTGTAACTCATGTATCAGTTTTTTGTGTACGCTGAGCACATATGGTATGTCGCCTCATAGCCTGCTTATTTTCGTTCCACATGGCATGTTTATTTTGGTATTTTGTCATTTGTATTATACTTATATTGTTGACCTATGTAAGATGGCGGCCATTTCCAGTCCTGTTTCTATCGTGACTGTCACTGTTGAGTGTCCGCTGTATTTAGTCGCGAGCTGCCCTATGATGCACGATCTTCATGTGAGCAAGGCTGCGGACGCAGTCGAAACGCGTCATGAAATAAACCTGATCACTTCTACTCTTTGGTCGTGCTATTTACCTGCCTGAGAGCGTACTGAACTTTGGTTATTTTGGAGATAATTTGCCGGTTGCTTCGCCGGCGTGTACGCCACTTTCCATGGGGCTGGCTGACCAGAAGGAGCAGATGTATTTTGGATATATATATATATATATATATATATATATATATATATATATATATATATTTTATCTACTGGCGGTCGCCAGTAGATAGTTATAGTTAGGACCCTGTTTCCATAGGAAATCCGCAACATTCTATTTTGAATAACTTTGGCGCCGGTCGACGAATCCTCGCGAAATTTTCAAAATAGGTGGGGCGTTGAGCTCCGCTCCTACCCTGAAAGTCTCGGGGGGATTCGTCAAGCGGGGGCTGAGATAAAATGGGGGTCCCAAAACGCGTTTTTCCCATGCATTTTTCCATAGGACCTTTAGACAGAGCTACAGCCCGAACGGCTGAACAGAATTTAATGAAATTTGGCAGAGAGGTAGTCCTCAGGTCAAGGAAGTGCCTTTTGTAGGTTTGGTGTAAATCTGTTCAGTAGATTCTGAGAAAATAGCCTTTAAATCAATATATATATCTGAGCCAGCTTACGGTGCGCTTACGGTGCGCTTACCGTACGCGTACGGTGACGTGCGTGAGCGCGATTCTGATTGGCCGTTAGATCTTAGTAAACATTAGAATCGGTCGAAACCAGGAAGCGGCGGCCGCCATTTTCTCTCTCGCACTCTGACAGGGGGTTGAAAAACAAAGTGCAAAAACATGTAAAGGGGCTGTTTAGACAGCTCCCAAGCACCTAGCCATGTCGAGGGAGTCCCCAATGATCCCCCAAGTGAAAAAAGGCAATTTTAATTTTTACGAAAATTTCGCCGATTACGCTTACCGTACGTGTACGGTAAAAAATAATAATAAAAAAATAAAAATATCCACATTCTCCCCACCTCGTGTGCAAATGGTGCCCGCAGGGCACCATTTGTGAATGGCTTATTACACCAAAACCAAACATATATTTTACCTGTCACAACGATGCTCATCATATGTCCTCCATGTGCGCACGGTGCGTGAAGCGCATCGTGCGTTCATGGCCCATCTAGCGTAACGTGGGCACGCGGTGCGCGAAGCGCGAAGCGCACCGCGTGCTCACTGTGCGCGCACGGTGCGCGAAGCGCACCGTGCGCGCACGGAACAAACTGTGTTAAGTGGGCGCGCACGCCACAAATGGCGTAAAGTAACTTAGCATTTAAAAAACCGTACAAATTCACTGAAAAACCCATAGGTTTCACACACGTTATAGTTAGGAATTAGCATTTAAAAAACCTTGCAAATTCACTGAAAAAACCATAGGTTTCACACATGTTATAGTTAGCTGGACATTTTACTGATAAAAAAAACAATGAAATTCCCCCGTTATAGTTACTGTAGGCAACTATAACTCACGCGACCGTAATCCTCTGCTGATGACATATGTGTCTTTATGAAAAAAAAATATTTATAATATATGTATAGCTAAAATTTAATGGAAGAAGACATGGGCAAATAAGTGTCTAAATACAGTATTAGCATCAGCAGAGGATTACGGTCGCGTGAGTTATAGTTGCCTACAGTAACTATAACGGGGGAATTTCATTGGTTTTTTATCAGTAAAATGTCCAGCTAACTATAACATGTGTGAAACCTATGGTTTTTTCAGTGAATATATATATATATATATATATATATATATATATATATATATATATATATATATATATATATATATATATATATATATATATATACTTTCCGTGTGAAGTTTTGTCTCTCGATATTTTGACCAAGATATTAGTGTCCTACGATCTCCTAGACTCGATATTGAGGAGCCACAAGTGCCCAGAGATATCCATTAGCAAAACACTCCCGTTCTGAATATGAAACACTTTCCTAGGGATCCAGTTGTCGCCATTTGTAACAACCTTGCTGGTTGCCTTCTTTCCTTCACAATTAATCTAATAGTAGCATCTGCCCACTATTTGGAAATGAAAATTGGTTACTTAGAGCGTCATGATCTTGACTGTGAAGTAACCCAAAAATCCTCACCTCAGAGTACAGAAGAAACAGCATATGTGGTGAACTAAGAGTTAATCTGGAGTTCAGGTTTCTGTGCTGAATGGATCAAATGTTATGGTAACATGACATGTACCACAGCACACAGTTCTATACTGAGATGCCCTGCTGGAATTTCAAGGCCCGGCTTGGCCTTGGGTAGACACTGGCATGTTGAAGATCATGCCCGGGGTTGCCCAGATTTAGCATGGAGCTAAAGTTGGTAGTCTTCCTGTCATAGAAGTCACTGCTACTTAATGTTGTCGAGACAGACTCAACTTTCTATCTGGAATTCTTATAAACTTTCACCCATGAAATCCAATCTGCTCTAAACTTGCCCTGAAAATTAAATGTTCTCATTCACCCCAGCCCCTGGATCCCATATATTGGATGGGTCTCATATATTCCAGTAAGTAACGCCATAATTTAGCCTCCCACATGCTTCATATAAGCATAAGTTCCTGTTTTCTCTCTTGTACTGTCTGCTGTTGATTGGCACTGCTGCTTCCGTGACAAATGACTGAAAGCACTGTTTGTTGCAAATGTTCAACAGCGTTTTTCTTCACAATAACTTCATTTTATTCAGAAACACAGCCTTTCCATTTGTCACGGTCTCTCTTTATGTACATATTCTTTCACTAACTAAACATACTGCATGCGGAGGCAGCATTTCACCACATGACATCTGGATACGGGCATCTTTTCTGAATACAGAATTTAGCAAAAATGGCTTGCAGATACATCACATCACAAATGTAATGTGAAAATACCAAAGGATCAATTTGAACCGCCAGAAATATGTAATAGGGAAGCGGGCCGGGGGAGGCAATCCAGATCGGATTGCGTCCCGCAGGTAACCCCTACCAGCGTCGGGAACACCGGAAGTACTACGGGCATGCCTGCGACAAAAGACGCGGAATGATTGGACGCGTCTTTTAAATGCAGGAAATGACCAATAGAGACAGGAGGGCGGGGAGGCCAAGGGGGCCATAAGAGGGCAGTGGGCCCTCCTCTTGGACACAACTGACCCATCGCCTTACAACATTGGTGATATAATCCACTCCCACGAATGCAACAAGGGACACACTCTCAAACGGTGTGCATGGTTGCACAGTGACTGAGTCAAATAACCTGATGGAAGGGACTTCCACTAGCCTGAAAAGGGGAACATGAGGTCCCTCACATGTCCTCATCCCCCTCACAAAGAGCAGGGTTCTATATGCCATAGCAGAACCTACAAAGAACAGCATGCACTAACTTAAGTGGGTGTGCTCGGGCACGCAACAGTAACTTTTAATAGGGTTCAGAGCGCCCACCACCTGGGGCCGTATTATGAAAGTGCCCGGGGGTGCGGGGGTCGCAACGGGCATTTGTGTCCGCTTTGCGTGGCCCCGGGGCACTTTGGTATTACAGAAGGGGCTGCAGATGCTTGAGCGTCCCCCTCGCCGGGCGCAAACAATGAAAATGCGCCTTTAGTGTAATACAGCCCCAGGAGGACCAGTGAAACCCTTACGGTCATCTGTCAAATCCACCCACCGAGGAGTACAGCTTGTAGACTGCCACCAGAGTAGTCCCCATCCTGGGCTACCAAGTAGAGGGGCATGGCTAGCCTCAGCAACACACTCACAACAGCAGCTTGTCCGTGTTTTGCAAGGGGCGGGGTTCTCTAGAAATGAGTGAGAACCCCCTCTACGAATGAACCAGAACACCAGCTGCGCTGATGCAGTTACCGTTGAGGATGGGACTGAATTGCACGTTTTACAGTACAAATATTTGCAACCAATGCAATTTCCGTTTTTGTGCTGTGTGAACACTGGCACAACTTACATAACAAATCCATTGAGGACCTCGGGACTTTTGGGGCAATGCTCAGGTTACACTGCTAACTCCTGCAAAACTGGCAATGGCATAAGGGTTTACCAGATATTTTTCGCGTAGACACACGTTATTTACTTCTACAAAGTAGCATTTTCCCTTTAAAAAAATGGGGGCAAACTAGCCGCGTGCAACAATCTTTGTTGGCGCTCCCTATGACCTGCTTCTCGACGGATCCCCTCACCACTATCTCCCAAGGGTCCCTCTCAACTCCCCACAGCTCCTCTCTCTCCCCCAAGTGTTACATTTCTTTTATTGCACTTCTCAAACCAATGTTGGGTGTCTGAGCAATTTGCATCACACAACATTTTACACAAACAATCATACAGCTTTGTAAATCAATGTTTAGAAAGTGTAAAATAAGACAATGAGGACTACAAGGTGCAAGAGGCACAGTATATTTTAAGAGTGCTTGGACGGGGGAAGTTCAAACTCAGGATTTAAAACATAAATAACACAGAGATTAGAGATGGCTTTACAAATAAGAATTAATTTTTACCTACACGAATACTTTTTAGCAACCTTAGAATAACCAAAGACTGGGGGAAAATATAAGGTTCTAAACCTATGCTGTGCAGTTTCCATGCAGCGCTTTGATGTCAGTTCATAACTCACTGTGCAATATTAGAAGTTTTGTTACTTATGAACTGCAACTAACAAAAGTGTATCTTTCACAAAAGAATAATCCACTGAAGTAGCTTTATAAAATGCAATTCTGTGAACTACATGTTACACGTTTTTGCACTAGGTACATTAACCCTTTGCACTACGTTATGATGAGTCAAAACTGTTATTAGACCAGAATCAGATCTCTCCAGCAGGTACATTAATCACCAGTTACCTTGACATGTTTATTATAGCTTGAAAAGTGCTGGGCACGTAAAGGACTCTGAAGAAGGTGCTTGTAAACGCATATGATATTTCAGAATGCAGCACCCCCTGAGCTCGGCGCCAGGTGCACCGGCACTGGTCGCAGTGCCCTAAAGCCGGTACTGCTTACCAGTGCTTAATTTGTAAAACAAAAAATGTTGCAGGGATCTCGTCAGGAAGCCACTGCAGTTTGTATCACACATTGCCCCTGCCAGTGGTGCCAATGGCAGTACCAATACAATTGCTATTCATCACACTCTGTGACAATTCAGCCTGCTCTAGGTCCCCAAAGCTATAAGAATGGCTTGGGCGGCAGTCAATAGTCATTTTGAACAGCACAACCATGTGGCAAACTTGTACAAGGCCCGTTGTTTACAATTAAGTGGCGGTGCTGAGCTCCAGAAACCACCCACTCAAATTAAGCACTGCTGCTTACAAACATAATATGGTGCTAAATAAAGTCTTGGTTGCAATTTGAGTATGCAAAAGTGCTACCACTTGCGGGTCAATATAAACTGATCTATGTAATGCAGCCTGGTCCAAGTTTTTGTGTCATTGCCTTTAATTTGGGACACACCCAGAGAAATAATATGTGCAGAGCCTCCTTAACTAATGCTGCTATCATTGCAATTGAAGTACTTTTCAATTAAATGAAAATGTGATATATATTCATTATAAAGTACACGCATAGCAAGTGTGCTGGGGTGGGCGGAATTTGTGGAGTTTGATTCTTCAGAATCAGACGGAATTACATTAAAATTCTGCCAGATTCGCAGAATTCTGCGACGGGGAGTGGGCATTTGGCACTATGTGCATAACGCAAAATTCACTCTCGGCTTATAAAATGGATGTGAGGATGCATTTTGCGTTAAGAAAATAGTACAGCCAAATACTCAGCAACCTTGCATACTCTGCAGTGAGAAAAACATTTAATCACTGCAGAGTATGTAAGGGCGCTGAGTGATATGCATTACATACTCTGCAGGGGTTAAAACTTGTCATCACTGCAGAGTATACAAGGGTGCCGAGTGGCATGTAGTGATTTATAAATTTAGACACCACTGCATCATTTTTAATTATGCCGGCAGAGCAGCAGACTTTTACAAGAGTAACACAGAATTATCAAAATTCATCTGATTGAAAATTCCACCCAGACCTAATGTGTACCTAATTCTATATTATTATAGATATGCATTCACATATATTTTTTAAATGATTCTTGGTTTTAAAAAAACGCAATAGAGAAAAGCACATTAATTTCAGTGCACCTCCTACCCTAAGGAAATTGTGCTGTGAGGGCAACAGTAATTATAGGCCAGAATCCTGCACACAATAACAGGCACACTGGAAATGTGCACCAGTAACAATACATTACATTCAAGGGAGGAAATAAGAGTGCTCTGCTGTGACCGAAAACCTAATTCTAGTTTCCTAAAGCAACGCCTTCTAAACTTATAATTCAGTAAAATCGCTCTGCAAGACAGCATTACTGTAAGCTGCCCATTTGTACCTGTTTAAATGTGTCACACTGACACAACATACTGTCACGTTAATCTGTCCTTCATAAGTTATAAAGTCACACTTTCCCTCTAGTCTGATATATTCCTGAGGTTGAACAAAATGTCCTTAAAGAGCTTAACAAAAGACTGATCTTCTTTCAGATGCTGTCCATTAGTTGGCTGGAATACTGTCCACTTACTTTAGAAATCCAAAGATTCTTCTAACAGCTCCCAGCTATTGATGTAGAAGACAAATACATCTTATCTATTCAGACTAAAAATGTCAGCTCCACTCGTCTGCACTAATACAGCAATGAGTCCCCAAAGCGCTCCTAAATTTGTTAAGAGAAAAAAAAACATAAGTGCCTGGACCCAAAGTTTTTCTTACGAAGCCGCCCCAGTGTTGCTGAATGCTGGGGTGACACAACACCAAGGCCACTTTGTCTTGATTCTTCTTTATGCCACTTTCTTCAACGACGGTACACTTGCGGTGTCAATCACAATTATGCAGGTTTAAAAAAAAAATCCTTTCCTTTCACTATATGTAAGAATAGCAACCACAAAAATACAATCCTACAAAGATATTGACCACCACAATATCATGAAGGTAAATATACATAAGCAAGCAGAGTCAAACAGGATACAGTGCAGTCAGGCAGTGCCAGGAGGGCTGGTCTGAGAGGTCAGTGTTTAGACCGTTTTTAGGTCGTGCCTGCGACAGCGCATGCACTACTTGTGCTCTCGCTTATGAGAGATATTGTACACAACAACAAGCTTTAGCTCATCCACTGCTTAACATTTGTTGGCTTCATCGTCACTCTTATTTGCTGCCTTTTAATTGGCTAGCGCCTTCTGGCTTCATTTTCTCCTTTTTGGGCAGGAGCATAGACCAAGTACTAATTGCTTCAGCTTGATTGCTGTCTTTCCGCTGATCGTCCTATGATTCAGGTATTACTTTTATTTTTTCTTCTTCCTTCTTGTGACAACAGAAGTTATTTGCTTTTATTGTGACTCCAGATGGTATTTGTTTCCAAATGCACTTTTTCTAGGAAATGGACATGGGTGCAAATGCTTTCTATATCTAATAGGACTGTTTGCCAAATGTCATATTCTTTTTCCTTTTCACTCATGGGGAGGTTAACTGATTTGCTCAGAATCACAGGGGTGTAGTGCTGCCATCTAGCACGCATTGGCAAATCCAAAAGGTCTCACCTTTGAGACCTATTGGCTCTACCATTACCTTTTATTCATGCTGTGCAGCATTGGCATTGCCGACTTTGGCAATGACTTGTAGCCATGCTGTATAGCAGCATGGCTGCTGTGCACTATGGCTAATAATAATAATAAAAAAAACGAAAATTATGCACCCAGTGCTAATGCACTTCTTTTAAAAAACAAAAGCACATTAGCCCTGGCTGCGTGCCTTTTTAAATAAATATTAGCCACACTGCAAAGTATCTGTGCTGTTGTACAGCATGGCTACAAAACATTGGCAAAACCAATAGCTCTCATAGGCGAGACCTATTAGCTTTGCAAATGCATGTTTTGGCTGTTTGTGTGACTGTTTTATGGTCTGCTGGGACGTTTTTAGGTCGAGCCAGGGCAGCACATGCGCTGCTCTGCGAGACATGCTGGATTCAGGTATGGACTTGAAGCTCCGCCCACCCTTCGCCCATATTTTTCATTGACTTGTGTCATTGTCCTTTGTAAACTGTGGCTTTTCATTGCTCAATAGGCTTAGTAGTCCCTCCTTAGTACCGCCTTGTCTCATTTTGTAACCTTTCTTGAGGACAATCCTGTTACATGTGCTGTTACTCTGTAGGCTTTAGTTACAGCCTGCAAGCACTATTTTATTAAATGGTTTTCACCTGCCTACTGTTGCAGACATGACATGCTCTCCCGCAACGCTTTATATATATATTTTCATAGCAGGGCACACCACGCTGATACAGTGACTTTTGGTTTATTTGTGGAGCTGACCACATGGTTTTTTTTTCCATTTGCTCACTTTTTTTTGTTTACAAGCACTCTATGCTGCCCCCCTTTTTTTAGACGAGCCACGTCTAAAGAAAGGTGTAGTACAGCTATTAAAGTGAAACCGTGGTATGGGGCACTTTTACGAAAAAAACATCTGCTTGTCAACTTGACAAATAGATGTTTTTTTTGTAAAAGCGCACCATGCCGGGCGTTCACTTTAATGGCGGCTCGGCTCATCTAAAGAAATGGGCATGGCTGCCATTAACGTGAAAGCGCGGCATGGTGCGCTTTAACAAAAAAGACATTTGCAATGCAATAGGTCTCGCATTTGTGATAGTTTAAGCTATTGGTTTGTAAATGACAATGCCTTTTATTTATCTGTTTTAAAAACTGCACATAAATAATAGACATCGTCATTTACAATGCCAATAGCTCAAACACTCGTAAATGCGAGACCTATTGCATTGCAAATGCTTGTTCTCGGTTGATGTCCCCGAAATTAAAGCAAACATTGTATGCAGCATGCTCCACATCCATGCAGTCCTCCATACTGTGCAAAACACATACAGCGTGTCTTTAAAAGGACAAAACTGTGCCAATTTGCAAACATTGACCACTTTTTTCAGCTATCAACTTCACTAATGGGGGACACTTTTATTTTGGTGGACGGGCCTTATTTCTGAACAGAAGTTTCTAAACTTCTTTCCACATCGATGTGTCTTGATGATCTGAACATTGCAAGGTTCACAGATGTAGAGTTATGAATAGTAAATCTATACTTGCTTTTAGATACTTGCAATCATGAGATAGTGGCCCTTGATATTATGTACAACGAGGCCGGACTGGGAACCAAATCCGGCCCTGGCTGAGTGCTCGACTCCCCCCCCGGGGGTTGGGGGAGCGGCCGAGCTGTTTGCCACGGCCGGTTTCGGACGATTTTGTTACAGCGGCCGATATTGCAGCTAAACTGCAAAAACGGCCCTCTAACAAAATCGGCCTCCAGGGGCCCAAAACCGGCCCCCAGTCTGGCAGCCCACCGGGGAAATGCCCGGTGCCCGCTACAGCCAGTCCGGCCCTGGTGTACAATATTCACAGGATGGTATTTAAGCCTTGACAATCTCACTTTGCAACTCGATTCCTAATTGTTTCTTCCTCCTTGCTCTGACTCTTGCTCTGGGATAAAATCTGATGATGAAAAATAGGTCCTGGTCCCAAAATTAATGATGATGCCCACCATGTGCAACCACCTGCTCAAATTAAACACTGCTAGAGCAAGAGATATCTTTCCATATTGAACCTGAGGTCAACTGTGCTGTCAAGGAGGGACCCTGATTTCCAAAACTGAAATCTGTAAACAGTTATGTGCTCCCCTCCCCCTTCCACGATCCACAAATTTAGGGCTAAATGTAAACAGTGGCGTACTAAGGGCAGTATGGTAGTAATTGGGTGCAATGGGCCTCCCAAATCCGATGGGCCCCTTTGCCATTGCACTATTTACAGCTATAACCCTGGGTCTTGAGAACCAGTGTTTTCGCAAAAGAGAGGCAGGGCTTTGTTCGTTGATAAGTTGGTGTATGCTAAACAATGTCATAACTATCTCGGCATTGAAATATCTTTCCCTTTATTTTTACAACTGAAATATATAAATACATAACTATGTTCCCAAAATTGGTTAGAAGTATAAAAATGAAAAAGAAACAATTTCCTGAAAAAAACATTTATCATTCAGGCTTAGACGGGACAATTTCTCTATTAGCAACAATAGCGCCATGATGGATAATAATAATTTGAAAAAAAGAAGCACTGGCATTCCAAAGAGTGCTGGGTTGCATTTTAAATCCTGACTGAAATGTTAAAATGTTAAAAAAATGTCTGCTGCAATGAAAAAACCCGAAAAAATGCATTTGATTTTGGTATGCAACTCATTTATATGTTAAAGAAATTAATGTTAATGTGTGATGTGTTTGGAGCATTCCATAGGAGGCAGAGTGATACACCAAACAGTTAATGGTTAGCGGAAAAATATACCTCTCTCGGAGAAGCCAAACCTGGTCTGTGTAGATTTGAAGGAATTTGTAACAATAGTTCATACAAACAGCTGCACGGTCAAGCCAGACCTTAAAGGAGTACAATAGGTTATAACTAATTTCCACCATTCGTACAACACTATCTATGTCTTGACAATCCTCAGCAGTAAGTTTACGTCACCATGGTGTATGTATGGAAATCTGTGACTTCAACACATTTCCATTCTTACTCCTGCTAGGTTTTGTGAATCTCCTAAAAGTCTGAAATGTACACAGTTCACAAAAGCAAAGCTATGATGTGCAGCTTTCTGAATATTAAAAATATTTTTAGGAATCTACCCCCGTAACTGCAAATCTACATCATTTGGGACAATTCCACCTTTCACAAATATTGAAGCTATGCTTTGTACTGGAAGAGCAAATCAAAGTTTACCCTTGCTTAGTTGTGTGGGACAGTTTACATCCCTGGATTATAACTACTAGAGAAATAATAAGACATCTAAAATCCATTTTAAACTTGCATTGATGTTTATCTCAACACTGTTAGGTGTATGGCTGATTTGGTGAAGACCACCTTTGAAAGAGACAAAAAACTTCAAATGTATGATGCTGTAAAGTATACTGGGGAAGTATGTTTTCTCTTTTGTTGTCTCTTTCCCTTATAGCAACCCTATTCAGTAATTATTTTGGCCAGCAACTCACCGCATTATCTTTTACAGGAATATCTATTTATTAGAAGGTGCAATTGACACTGAATGCAATGGTAAAGTTACTTTAGTACTGGTTTCTTATAGACTACTTCTGTTGCTATCTTCACCTAGAATCTTGTGTTAACCATTTCGTATGCCCTCAGTCCCTCTATTTAAAGATAGATAAGAAGGAACTTAAGATACTGGGAAAATACATTTCTCGAACCCAGGACCAAGATTACCTCTTGCGGAAAAGCTCAGTTTTCCATATGGCCTCAGGGTGGCAAAATGAACTACACTATCCCTATATTGACAGGCTACCTAATTGTCTGCTAAGGCGTGAAGTGCTAAGATTGAGAATTGGGGTAAACCCTTGCTACGCGAATAAAGGGGTAAAAAGCTCAATGAGAAACAGCAAAGGGAAATGCATATGCACTTTAGGAACTACTTGTGATATTTTACATATATTATTGGATTGCAAGAAGGTCTTAGAAATATGAAGAGAGATTTTATGTCCGATTTTTTAAAAATATGATATTAAAAATAGGATGTAAGCTGTAAACCTTTTAGTGGAAATGATCAATTTAGATATAGCTTGTGCCATGGGGAAATACATAACAAAAGTTAAAGAGCTCCTTAAATGTAACGAGTACTGATGGTGGTTAGATCTTTCAAGTTACAAGGAGAATGAGTTATAAAAGGACAACAGTAATGTGTAAAGAGATATTCACAGGACTATGTGCCTTAAAAATGAAATTGTTGGTTTTAATACATTTTAAAACATTTTTTTAAAGATTTAAGGATTATAGGCTTAGGAATGCGTATTGAGTATTTTATGATTCTGACCTACTTATTTTATTGAATGATATGTTGCCTATTTGTATACTTTTATGGTTGTAAAAAAACGAATAAAGTTTTATTGACTGACTGACTGCAATGGTAAAGTTACTTTAGAACTGGATCCTTATAGACTATTTCTGTTGCTATCTTCACCTAGAATCTCGTGTTAACCCTTTCGTTTTTATTCTAGCAAAGTATTTTTTTCATTTTTTATGTATCTTTTTTATGTGGGTATTAACACTTAAAATCTGTATAAAATAAAGTACTTTGCCTGGCCTTAGTTGTCAGGGATTAAAAATATCTATGTGGCTAGCAGTTGGGTGTTGGTGTTTGTGCACAAATACGGAAGGTAGAACTTGGTTGGATGCTTTTGAAATATTTTCTGTTTTTAAAGCCCTAGCTATTATTATCCCTTACCCGGGTTCTCTTTCTGAAGGGCTTTTATGATTTTACTGTAGTAATTTCAAAAGAGGTGACTTCTCAGGTCTGACACGCTCATTTTAACTGCAGAGGCAGATACATGTTCACAAGGAAAGTGCATGCTAGTACAAGTTGTGAACACCTTTACATCACTGCACTTTGTAGGCATGCACAGCAACCTAAGATCCTGATCTGATAAAATAGCTGTCTGTGCTAATTCATCCATTGTAGAGCTGTGCATGATAGGTCACAGGGCTGAATGAAGCTCTGGCGGCTGGACTGGATGCCTCTTAGCTTAAAGCAGAACAGAAAGTACTTCTGCTAAATCTGTTGTCAATTACTAGAACCAGAACCTAGAGGCGTATCTCATGAACTTTCTGGTGGCCACAGATCTGATATCCGTATGCCTTGTTACTTCCAAGCTTGCTTCAGAGAATCACAAGACCTGTAATGAGTCTGCATTCGGCACTTTGAGGCGCCCTACTCTCAGAAGGCCTTCAACCTGCACCCTAAGATGGCTGGTATGCAGGCACATCTTAAGGATTTTGGGGTCCCTGGGCCAAGCATATTTTTTAGGGGCCCATGTTAGGATCAGCTTTGAAAATATGATCCAGTTTCAGCTTCTTCATGCCCTCTTTGGCTAGAACTCTGACAGTGCACAGGCACACCGGTTGACATTCTAAATGTGTTTACATCTAATAGTCAGGGACAGTGATGCGTGTTTTCAATATTGTAACACAGCAGCAGCTGACTAATATTACTGCAAATAATCATCTCTGTGACACCCTCCATTTCTCATATGTGAGATCCTGTTTGGAAATAAAAGAAACGTTTTTATGGATGTTGCATGAAACATAAATAGATTTGTCTCCAAAATGTCTGTAATATCACACATTACCCACATTAAAAAAATTAATTATATGGAAACGCTATTAGCTACAACCTGTTTAAGAAATATTCAAGGTCATCAGGGCAAGCCTCGCTGCAGACAGAGCAGGCTGTATCAGGGCCCGCCCTTAAAGGGTGGGGCCAGTAGTGTCCTGCGAGACACGTTCTAGTGTCCCACAGGAAGCTGTCATCCCAGCCACTCCCTCGAGGGCTGGACACATTGCACCCCCACACCCATCCATCACGGGTACCACGAGTAACGTGGCCCCGTCAATAAAAGGGCCCGAGTGCACGTGCTCAAGGCCAGTTACCACACTACCTTGCCTGGTGTCTGTGTCTACCAACTATGTAATGTGGGTCGGAGGCCCAACACCACATTGGCGACGAGGCGGGTCTGGCCCCGCATGCCTGCTGCTTGGTGCAGCATCGTCCCTCAGGAGGAATGAATGAGCCTGTACTGCAACACCGCCGCCTCCTAGACCCTACAAATCATCGTAGCTGGCTGGGAGGCTTACACAGGCTTATCGCCAGCACGACGGCCGAGGCCATGATTGGGCAGACGTCGGTGCGCATTTCGGCACCGTAGTCGCCGACATACCACCATCGCAGCAGCCCTGGCACCAGGCAGCCCAACTGTGAATAGTCAGTGAGAGGAACAGGGAGGAAGCGCCACTGCTAGAGCCGCGCTGGAGGCAGCCGGGCGTCTGACCTGCAAAGCACACAACCCGAGGTGTCCATAGGCTGCCCAGCCTGCCAGTCCTGCACAGGAAAAGAAAAGGAAGTGTCCCGGTGCCCCCTTGAGGTGAGGCAGGGACCCTTGCTCAGGCTTACCACAGCCGCAACTCTCCCTAAGAGGTCCACCAGCAGCCACCTGTATGCGTGTGCCCCGCTCCAACACTGGCCAGAGTCTGACAAAAGATAACGGCGCGAGCGAGGAAGCTACTGTCACCGCGAAGCGGGCAAAGCGCAAATAACTCCCAGTGCTACATGTCGCGCCAGTCCCAGCACTGAGAGGCCCACACCGGCAACCCCAGCCCGATACTACCTGGCGGGCCACCCCCCATCGCTGTGAAAGAAAAGAAGAAAGTTCGCAGCAGAGCACACTGGGGCCGGCATTAGGCAGGTGATCGAACTCTTGAAAGTGCAGCGCTAAGGCGATACTGGCTATTTGACCTGCCCAGCACCTGAATTCTGGCGGCGACCACCAGAGCCACGCTGCCCGAGCGCTCGACTGACTCACCCTCATTGTGTTCAAGAGAAGGTGCCGCAGGCACTCAAGAGAGTCGTGGCAAAGGTCGCTCCTTGCATCCGGAGCGTGATGAGCAAATGAAAAACAGCGCACCAGCCAGCACCCACCTCTACACTCTCCCCGGTGCGTTGATCCAGCGCAGCACAGTGTCGTGGCCTTTCAGGGGCAGGAAGCACTCTGGCTCGCAGCCCCCATACCACTGCAGGCCATCGTCGCAGCATGCGGGAAGTGGCTGCAGCGCCCCTAGTGGCTGCTCATAGTATCGCATCACAGCACAACAAGAAAAATGCCCAGAAGAAATGAAAGGTCTTCATCCAGCCGCACTGGTAGGACCAGCTCCGGTCCCCACGCTCGATCATGGTGACTCCAGCGAGAGATAGCCAAAGCACCTGCAGCGCCACCTGGCTGCCAGGGACAGCAGCACATCGGCTTTAATGAGGAGTGAAGAACACCGGCAAACCTACCCCCCAATAGAGCACAGTGCCACCTAGCGGCTGAGTCACGGCACCTCGCCATAGCAGCACTGGCACAAGCATTTCCCCCATGTGGCTAGACGGCCCCCAGTACAAACCTGCAGAAGTGTTTGAACAGCTGACGAGAAACATATACCAAAGAGGAACTGAGACCATACAAACATTGGGGGCAGCCAACTCTACACCAGCAGTATGAGAACACAGCGCAGCATACTGCTAACCGGCCGGCAACAGCAGTCAACAGGTCCCCGAGTGCGCACCGCCACCACCAGGAAGATTGCCTGCTCACGCCCAGTTGCTGAGACGGACGGCACTAGACACAGCAAGACAGGGCCACAGAGAAGAATGCCCATGAAGTGGCCCTCTGCACCCTGCCAGTGAGCGCAGCAACGACACCTTCGAAGACAGCAAACTCTCCAGGTAGCTGCCACACTTAAGAGCCCCAAGCTGCACCAGCGCAAACCAGCATCATATGGGCAAGAGCGCCGCCTGCCACCTCTGCAAAGCACGGGGGAGAGACTGACAAACCCCGCAAGGAGCTACAAGAAACTCAGAGCTACACCCGTACAGCCACCACTAGCAAGAAAGGACTGCCAGCTAAGACCGCGACGTCTCAAGGGAAACTGTCCCCATCGACAGCGCAAGAAAAGACTGGTGCAGAGCACGCACCACACGTGGCTGCCCAACGCCACCACCAGTGAAGAAGTCGCATCACCCGCTCCCAAATGGTGAACGGGCACAACCACCAACTACCCCACAGGCACCCCAAGTACCAGAAGAAAGCATCCAAGGAAGAGACAGATCACGCAAAGAGCGCGCAAAGCCAGAAGCGCGCAGGAAGCCGCGCCAGTGAACCTGACTGCACAGACAAGCACAAAGGAGACATCTCCATGAAGAAGCACTGCTGAACGCAGTTAGGAGAGCACCGACGTCTCCACCTCCACCGATGTCTCCACCTCCACAGCGAAGCCCTGCAGTAGGCTGAAGACCACACACCGTGCCCTCCCTCACACTGCCTCAAGACGGAGTCGGCCGTGACCCAAGATTGGCAAGAGAGGAATCGCACACCCAACGTGGCAGGCCGCCACATCTACATGCGCTCCAACAACCAGCGACACGCAACCAGACGTCACGTCATGTCACCCAGCAAGCAAGGAGCACGCCGGGGCGAAGGCAGAAGCCGGCGCCATGACAGCGCCGCCTCGAGGTCTAAGCACAACGCCCTTGAAGAAAAGAAGAGAGTGACAGCCCTGCCACCCCGAAAACCGGATGAGCACAGGTGGGCTGAACAAAGCAACAAAAGGGGAAGACCGAGGATTTACAGCAAGCCAAGAGCACACCCTGACACCCCAGACAGCCACCAAGGCGGACCGACGTCCCAGGGTACAGCCTCACGGATGAACCAAACATAAGCCACAGCAAGCGCAGACCGCGTCTCATCCCAACGCTTCCCCAGGCGATCGTCCATCCCCGAGCGTCGGCGGTCTGAGTCAATCGGCATGCCTGCTCCTGTCCGCAGATGCCACGGGTGAAGACCAGCTCTGAGTGGCCACCCTCACACCACCTCAAGATGGAGTCGGCAGTGGTCCCAAAACAAGCAAGAGAGGATCCTTACACTCTACATGTCAAGCCGCCACCGAAGATCATCCTCAACAAAGCGGAGACACCTGTCTGCTAAGTCCCTCCTGACATCCAAACTCTCCCAGCAAGTCACCACCACCTGTCATTCTGACATAATAAAGTTGGGGAGGAATGTAGTGTCCTGCGAGACACGTTCTAGTGTCCCGCAGGAAGCTGCCATCCCAGCTACTCCCTCGAGGGCTGGACACATTGCACCCCCACACCCATCCATCACGGGTGCCACGAGTGACGTGGCCCCATCAATAAAAGGGCCCGAGTGCACATGCTCAAGGCCAGTTACCACACTACCTTGCCTGGTGTCTGTGTCTACCAACTATGTAATGTGGGCCGGAGGACCAACACCACAGGGCCCTGGGCTAGGGCCCACTTTGCCCATGCCTTAAAACGTTTCTGCTGTTATGGCTCCTGAGAGGGTAGGGTTACTAGGATGGCCTCAGGGGCACAGCAGTGCTGATCCATTGTAATCATTTATGACTATCAATGTGCATACATCCACCACTAATGTACAAAAAGAACATCTATGTGGTTTGAATTGTGTGATTGGGTGGTCGGTGTCTATGCTGAGAGTTTCATTGGTCACTGATCCCAAGGAGAGGCTGGTGGAGGGTACGCCCCATGCTCTCTTCTTAAGAATTGCATTAGATTCCATAAAATGCCAGTTGGTTAGGAAGCTGGAAGGAGGTCAGCAAGATTCATGATTAGTGTGTAGAGGTTCAGCTTCATAAATGTGTGAGGTTTCTCTGGGGTATGGATTTCTCTGGTTTCAGTTTGGCTCTCCGACTGTAAAGTTGTTTGCACATCATTAAGAACGAATGGCGAGAGCACTGTTGACAACTTTGCTGATCAAAATCGGCGAGAATTGTACATAGTACAGTCTAATATTTTAGACGGATAGCTATGGGACGTGGGCATTAGAAAATGAGATTTAGTGGGGAAAAGGGTGCAGAGTTAAACTGGAGCTCCAATAAAACACAGTCTTGCCTCAAATGAAATAAGGTGCTATTTTTAGAACGTCCCCAGATACAATTCTTGAATTTCCATACAAGCCAAACCACTGTGTCTGGCTTCTAATTCTGTACTGAGAGTAGGAGTAGTAATTCTTATGTACCGCCCCGTGAGTACCAATAATACGAGATGAAGTATCTCATTCCATTGGAAGTTCTGCACCTTGGAATGGGCCTGGACACAGTAGAATCACACGTTTTCCCCTTTGCCTAGCTGTGAAACTTATAGTCAATCAATCAATCAATCATTGGCATTTATATAGCGCGCTACTCACCCGTAAGGGTCTCAAGGCGCTGGGGGGGAGGGGGTTATTGTTCGTACAGCCAGGTCTTGAGCTGCCTTCTGAAGGAGAGGTGGTCCTGTGTTAAGCGGAGATGGCTGGGGAGAGAGTTCCAGGTCTTCGCTGCGAGGTAGGAAAAAGATTTGCCTCTGGCGGGGGCTTTGCGGATGCGGGGGACGGCTGCCAGGGCTTGTCCGGTTGATCGCAGGGTGTGGGTGGGTATGTAGAAGGAGACGCGGTGGTTGATGAGTTTGGGTCCTTGGTTGTGAAGGGCTTTGTGTGCGTGGGTGAGGAGTCTGAACGTGATCCTCTTGCTGACTGGGAGCCAGTGAAGCTTTTCCAGGTGTCCGGAGATGTAGATGTTGAAGAGGGTAGGGCTGAGGGAGGATCCTTGTGGGACGCCGCAGATGACCTTGGTCGCTGTTGATCTGAAGAGGGGGAGGCGGACTCTCTTCCGGCGAGGAACGAGATGATCCAGTCCAAGGCCTTGCCTCGGATGCCGGCGTTGTTGAGGCGCTGTATCAGGGTGCGGTGGCATACCGTGTCGAAGGCTGCGGAGAGGTCAAGGAGTATGAGGGCCACGGTCTCTCCCTTGTCGGTCAGGGATCTGATGTCGTCCGTGGCTGCGATGAGGGCGGTCTCGGTGCTGTGGTTGGCCCTGAAACCGAACTGCGAGGGGTCGAGTGATTCGTTGGTTTCGAGGAAGGTAGTCAGTTGAGTGTTGACGGTTTTCTCAATAACCTTTGCTGGTAACGGGAGGAGAGAGATGGGTTGGAAGTTCTTGAGGTCTCTGGGGTCTGCTGTCGGCTTCTTGAGGAGGGCGTTGAGTTCGGCGTGTTTCCAGCTCTCGGGGAAGGTGGCGGTGGTGAAGGATGTGTTGATGACGTCTCGGAGATGGGGGGGCGATGATGTTGTCGGCTTTGTTGAAGATGTGGTGGGAGCATGGGTCGGCGTGTGATCCTGAGTGGATGGAGTTCATCGTGCGGGTGGTTTCCTCGGTGGTGATCGGGTTCCAGGCGTGGATGGTGGTGCTGTGGGGGGTGGGTTCTGGTGGTGGGTTCGCGTTTGTTGTGGTGAAGCTGTTGTAGATGTCGGTGATTTTGTGGTGGAAGAAGGCTGCGAGGGAGTCGCAGAGGTCTTGTGAGGGGGTGATGGCGTTGTTTTCGGCGTCGGGGTTGGAGAGTTCTCTGACGATGCCGAAAAGTTCTTTGCTGTTGTGGGAGTTGTTGTCAAGTCTGTCTTTGAAGGAAGATTTTCTTGCAGCGCGGAGGAGTTGGTGGTGTTTCCGGGTGGCGTTTTTGAGGGCTGACATGTTCTTGTCGGTCTGGTCGAGGCGCCAGGTTTTCTCGAAGGTGCGGCATCGTTTTTTGGAGTCCTTGAGGGTGGAGTTAAACCAGGAGCTTCTTTTGTGGTTGGCTCCGTTCGCTCGGGTCTTCAGGGGAGCCAGGATGTTAGCACAGTCGGAGATCCAGCTCGTGAGGTTGTTGGCTGCTTCGTTGGGGTCTGAGGTGCTGGTGGGCGGGTTCTGGGAGAGAGCTGATGTGAGTTGGTCGGTGGTGATTCGGTTCCATTGTCTTCTCGGTGGTTGTTGAGCGTGGTGGTGGGTTGTGGTTTTCCTGTAGCTGAAGTGGACGCAGCTGTGGTCCGTCCAGGAGAGTTTGGTGGTGTGGTTGAAGGAGATGTGTTTGCTGGAGGAGAAGATGGGGTCAAGCGTGTGTCCGGCGTAGTGGGTGGGGGTGTTGACCAGTTGCTTGAGTCCGAGGTTGGAGAGGTTGTCCAGTAGGGTGGTGGTGTTCTTGTCGTTGTAGTTCTCCAGGTGGAAGTTGAGGTCTCCCAGGAGGATGTAGTCGGCGGAGGGGAGGGCGTGTGGGCTGACGAAGTCTGCGATGTCTTCACTGAAATTGGTGCGTGGTCCGGGGGGTCTGTAGATGAGTGTTCCTCTGATGGTGGTTTTGGGGTCGCTGTGGATTTGGAAGTGGAGGTGTTCAGCGTCGGAGAGTGTGTGGTCAGTGTTGGTTGTGATGCGGATGGAGCTCTTGTGGACGATGGCGATGCCGCCTCCGGTGCAGTTGGTGCGGTCTTTCCTGATGATTTTGTATCCGTCAGGGATGGCTATGGCGATGTCGGGTGCCGAGGAGGGGTTCATCCAGGTCTCAGTGAGGAAGGCGATGTCCGGGGCTGTTGAGTCGATGAGGTTCCACAGTTCGATGGCGTGTCTGTGGACGGATCGCGTGTTGATCAGGATGCACTCGAGGTTGTGTCCGGGGGTGTTGTTCTTGTGGGGTGCGTTGGGGTCCATAGGCAAGTGAATCGGCAGTTGCGGCAGGTAAAAAGACCGTGGGTGCGTCTCGGGGTGGTGCGGCAGCAGCCCGGCACTCTGCCGGGGTTGAGTTTGGTCAGGGCGGCGGTGTCGTAGGTCAGGCGTGGGAGGTGTGGGTCGCGGGTGCCAGGGGTCATGGCGCTGGGCGCGGTCCAGGCGCGGACAGGCGCAGACGGGTTTGCCTTAGGCGCGGCGCGCCGGCTTCGCGCCCGCTGGGCACGTCCGCTGCGTGGTCTCGCAGCGGCCGCCATATATGGGGTAGCCGGGGAGGAGGGGTCAGCTGGGAGGTGGGCGGCGGGAGGGTAGGCGGGGGAAAAAACGGCGGGAAAAGCGGCGAGGGCAAAAAAGCGAAAAAAGACGAGAAGCGAGAGAAACGAAGCAAAAGGGGAACCGGGCACTAAATGGGGGGCACAACAACAACCGGGCACTCTGGGGGGGCACGCACTCGGGAAACAAGAAAAAAAAAAAAAGGGGGCAGCACTCACAACAGCCGGGCACGCACTCGGGGAACAAGGAAAAAAGGGAGCAGCAGTCAGAATCACACAGAATTGCACAAAAGGAGGCAGGCAAGCACTGGTGGCGCTGCGGGGGCAGGGGAGCGACCTACCCTAAGGTCAAGGGTCGCTACCTCTGTCTCGCAGCGGCTGCACTATATGGGGTAGCCGGGGAGGAGGACTCAGCTGGGAGGCGGGCGGCGGGAGGGTAGGCGGAGGAAAAAACGGCGGGAAAAGCGGCGAGGGCAAAAAAGCGAAAAAAGACGAGAAGCGAGAGAAACGAAGCAAAAGGGGAACCGGGCACTATAAGGGGGGCACAACAACAACCGGGCACTCTGGGGGGGCACGCACTCGGGGAACAAGGAAAAAAGGGAGCAGCAGTCAGAATCACACAGAATCGCACAAAAGGAGGCAGGCAAGCACTGGTGGCGCTGCGGGGGCAGGGGAGCGACGTACCCTAAGGTCAAGGGTCGCTGGATAGTGTGAAGCTGCAGCTGATGCAGGTAAGAGTGGTTGGCCGGGTTGGGGGGGGATTCAACAGACGACCACGAGGGAAAATGAAATACATAATTAATTTTCCCTCTGCGATCTCTGTCGAAATCCTCCCCTTCAGGCACCCTGCCCAGCCGCTCTTACCTGCACGGGCCACGGCTGTTAGTGTGCATGGTATTTTCATACTACTTGTCCAGGTGAGAGTGTAGGCTGCATCAATTGGAAGAGTGGACAAAGGGTGACCTTATTGAACTAATCTGTCGGATTCTCAGACCAGTTGTAGGGACCACAATGGAGCATTTTGTTTAGCCTACTTGTAACGTGCTGTGAGACCATTCCAATGGTAAGTGTGTGCTTACAGTTATTGATTATAACACATCTCATGTTTGCTCTACCAACAGAAGTTGCATTGGAAGTCCTTCGGTGTCCTGCAGCACAATCCCTTCGAATTTTAGCAAAGCAACCATTTGCTACTTCAGTGAGAGTATTGTGGCAAAGTTGGATTGTAGGTCTTTATATAGCATAAACAGCTGCAGCTGCAACACTATCCCTTTATGTACTTTACCAGCAGATGCAGAACAGGATTACAAAAAAGACGAAGCTGCATCTGTTGGATTCAAGTCCTTTCTCAAAGAAGAGGATCTTAAAAACTGAGCTGGTTTAGGTTTTGAGCATGAGGAAGTTGTGCCTGGTTGTGGTGCTATCCTACATTAGACTGTAAAGTATCAGAAGGCTCCGACCTCCAAAGAGTTTAGGAAAATGTGTAGCAGCAACCAGGCTGGTATAATCCACCAATAAAGCAACCAGAGTTATGGCCCAAAACATTATGTCCCTATGTTACCTCTCTCTTAGATGATTCAGTCTTAATTCTTGGGACTTCCTTTCCTATCACTCTTCCCTTTTCTCTTGTATTCCTAATCCAGTCTTTAAAGTGCCCTTATGTTTTAGGGTCATTCAGGCCTCCAGTGTCCTGGTTGTGCTGCCTCAGCATCACCAGCCCCATTCCAGACCCCATCTGGGCAGTTACAGATACTGATAGTTCATACTTGCCTGCTGCAGATCAGGTAAAGGCATTGATATGTGCTAAAGGCCCATTCTATTCCCACTGCAGGGTCACTTGTGCCACTTAAGCTCTGGTCCTGCTGCCCCCACATCACTACCCCCCATTAAAGCCTTTAGTCCTCAGGAGCTGCTGCCCAGACTTACCATACCGACTTCAGGGAAATTCGGGCAGTGCCATAGCTCGTCATCCCTGGCCAGGCTACTAGGGCACGCCGATCTTTACTGAGCCACTCACATTGCCACCATTCTACTGGCACCCCATCTATACCACTCACCATCTAGGTCCTGTTTGCACACACTCCCATGCTGCCTGTGCATTACCATTCTCTCTCCAGGGGCTTGGTTTCCAAAGGTGCCCCACCGGTGCTTTTGTACTGCCTCAGTGATTTTAACCTTATCCAGGGTAAAAAGATAATGCTTCCTAGGCTGGCACTGGACATCTGTGCTTCTATACTGCACAAGGCTGCCACCTTTACCACATGGCATTTAACAATATCTCAATGTGGAGTGGCACTGGGCCTCCATCTTCCAGTGCGCCTTGTTGCTAATACAGGTAGTTAATGCCCTTCAACGGTATGTGTAATGGACTACTGCCCTAGAGTGCCTTTCGTGAGAGCACAGGTGTAAATCCTTTCTTCTGGACCATGGACATGGAGGAGGCTCTGACGCTGGTGGGCGAGATGGGCGGATACCAGTAGTACCTGTGCTTCCTGCTGGCGGTGGTGCTGCAGGTGAGTGTGCTCTATGGGAGGGGGTGAGGGGGACTCTGCACCTGATGTCACTACTACAGGGCCGCTGCCTGCAGATTAACACAATTAGTTGAAATGTTCATGGTACCAGGTGTTAAAGCAGTTGCATGCACAGCTGTTGACTCCTACTCCATGGGCCTCCTATTTGATTCTTACACTGACCATGTATATAGTGGAAACACAGACTTTAAAAAAAAATAGTTTTGGTATGGCCATTTTGGAGTTGTTTTGGTTGCCTGCCCAATATATTTATGATTATCCACTCTGTGTATCACATGTGAACACCGAACAGTTAGTCACACAAATTGATTTTTACGCTCTTTCTTGTGGTCCCTTGTTCATTAAATACGTCAATCAGACACAATTGTATACCTGTTGTATTGTTTTCCCGATAAATTAACTTATTGTTCCTCTAATCACTGTGATATTGATTATATTGCAAATTATCTTAAGTAATTACAGCCATTGTTGTTGCCTGATATATACAATACCATGTCCAACACAGTTAACCTGCTCACTGATGCCTTTTGCTCCTTATGATTGAGTTACTTTTTGAGAAAAATCTCATTTTGCGTGGATAGCAAAATAAAAGACAACATACATCTTCTTGCAAGACCAAGTTGTGGTGTGTGTCAGGGCTCTCACCAGTGTGCATATTCATTGAAAAGAGCGCATTTAGGCTCCTTCTGGGCACTGCACATGGTAAAACCTGGTTAATAACAACTACTAAAAACAATGCAAAATTACGGGGGGAGCATATTGATACTGAAAAGAATAAAACAAATTCATCCCGCATTGACTTGCACATTTCAGAAAGAAGCTGCAAAAATAATCAAGTAAGATGCATCATGTCACTCCTGCCATTAATCGATACAGACTGGTGCAGTTGGTGAAGGCATTATTTGAATAACAATTTGTTTATTCATTGTTTAAATTCCTTTAGGTTGCAGACCTGCCCTATCCAGGCATAAATTGCATTTCCACTGTTCATTAAATAGCACAGAAGCCCAACCTTGGATGTGTGGCCATTTACCTCCAGCACGTGAAGTAACAGTAGAGTAGATGTTGTAGCACCCAGGAAATGTGCTGCATGATTAAATGCGTATAAGGTCCCAAAGGCGTACCGTATTGCCTATGCAATGCTTGTTTAAGTAAATGGTTAGGTTTTATACAGCAGTATCTTGCTTCAGCATGTCATATCCCTCAACGAGGAGGAAACTAAGCACCACAATAAACAAGAAAGAAAAGTAGAGCACTGCGGCTATAAGCCATTCAATTGCTAGACATGGAAATTGAGATATTCAGAACTACACTGAAGCATAAAGGCCTTAGGGATGGTGAGGATGGGGCAAGAGCTTTGTTGATAATGAATGAGAATAACAACCCTTCCCAATTAATACAGGGCTATCCGCTAGTACACATGCGGGGTACAACAGTGTGAATTCATGCAATGTTTATTGATAAATAGCACATGTACCGAATATCATGTTGTTTACGTGGTAGATATGTCGTATGCCCATTTTAAACCCAGCTGCTTCTGAAGAATCTTGCCTCATGTTCATGCCAGCATAGAAAAGCGAGCATTCCCAATCCAGCCGTTCCGCTGCTGGTTATCATGCCGCTGGTTCTTTTACGAACATTGAGATTAATTGGTCCAACAATGGATTTATAACCTACCTGACCTACTATCCTGTTTCTACACGTGACTTTTTTGTAATAAGATCTTGCCTTCGTTTTTATACCTGTGGATGTGCTATTACACACCAACTGTGCGGTTCGACTTTGTGATCTGGGTTTCCCCTGACTCTAAGAATTTGGAATAGGATTACTTAAGTTACCTACTCTGTGCCCTGAAGAAGTTCCTGTGTGTTAGGAACGAAACGCGTTGGCTGCCTTGTTTGCTTAATAAATACGAAGATCGAGAGAAGATCTTTTGGAATACATATCAATTTGGACCTGGTTATTTGAGTGCACCTTCCGTTGTGTATAAACAAATGTTTTAACAAGGTTGAATGCCTTATATTTGGATCACCTGTACAAACTCAAAGCAGCTCTAAGTAAATTTGCTACAGATTGCGCTATCATACAAGTCCTTGAATATGAAGACACCAGATTGCTTCATGGATCCAAAATACAAGTACAAAGATATTAGGGAAAGGCACGCATATGCAGTGCCAGTACCACCTCTGCTGAGATGCTTTTGAAGAGAGGTCTAATGTTGGTCTACCATCCCTGGGTCTATAACAGAGTTTAGTTATTTCCATGTGGGATGAATTTATGCAAAACTAATTTAAATGGTGTTCAATTTAGAAAGTCACGTGGCTGTCCTGATTCATTAGCATGAATCCTCATTACTCATTTATACATTTATTTCCGGATTAAACCCATAAAGCAGATAAAATACAAATGCATGTAATCTCATTAAAATACCATAAAAACAATTAAACAATTCGATAAAGAAATCACTGTAGACATGGAAAAAAAAGATTTACCAATTTATAGTAGCTGAAAATATCATTCAATAAGCCAAAAATCACAGGCCATTATGTATTTTCTCAAAATCCATTCTTGGTGCAGCTAATGTGACAGTCCACATATAATCAAGTTGTCTTTGTCCAGTTTGAAAGCCCTTAGGGCATCTTTGTACTGTCTGAAACCCATCTTTTGGCAGAGAGGGGCAAACCATTTTCTTTGTAGATTGTGAGATATTGGGGAAAAAGAAATTAATAGATGGCTCACTGACTCAGATACAATAGAACAAACATGGCTTAAGTCACTTTAACTCACGCATTACAAATCCATTTGGAGGTAAAGTTTGTTACAAGCAAAGTACCCAACCTAAATTTTAAATACAATTTGTTCGGTAATAGACAGTTCAATATTGTTCAAATATAGTTCAAACTTCAGAGAACATTTAAAAGTCAAAAAGCGATCAATTAATCCCCATCACTTTGCTTCTGTAAGCCAACCATCGATTGATTACAAAAATCCAGTGCCTTTTTCTTAATTCCCTCTTAGTTTACCAATTTTCAACAAACGATAGCCATGGTGTAACACAATCCTTATCCAGCACTACCAGTTCATTTAATGTACATATAAGGCTATAAGGCTCTAATTCGGGCTCAGACAAAATAGGTAACCAATACAAGACTGGGTTTAGGTTAGCTGTATCGTGTACTCAATGTAAAGCCAAGTCTAAGTATATTGGGAGTAGAAACCCACTTTGCGGTAGGCTAAACATTAATCTTATGAATATGATAATGGACAATGTGAACATTTGTGTTAATGTCAATGCAAGACACACGAGAATCGTGAATTAGTGAGATAACAAAGCTGAAAAACAATTGAAAACGAAAGTTCTTAAAACATCACAGCAAACGTACGATAGACTCTCTCTGTTATTATTGGGCACACTGTATGAACAGTGTAGCAATGGAAATATGATGCCTTCTGCCGACTCAGGATAATTCACTTGGATAGAAAGACATGGTTGCATCTTGATCGGTGCATTTAGTCTATGTGTGTGTATTAGAAATGGGGGGAATCTAGTTGGTAATGGTTTGCACCTTTTGTGAGAAGTTGGCCTGGTATATGCTGTCCACTAGTTATAGTGGGCACCTTGTACCAGTCCAAACAACCCTTATTGATGAATAGGTTTAAAGACAACCTTTATTGAAAGCTATGCTAGTGGCAGCTATGGAGAGCAGCCTTTAGGCTAAGTCTTGAAGGAGTGTAAAGCAATTTGGTTTACCAGATTATAGCCTCTTGAATTACTAAATGAAAGGAGAACAACACAAGGTATATATAAAATATATGTATTTATTTCTAAACACTCACTACTAATCTCTTTATGAGATTAGAGTCCAAGATACACAATAATACAGTTCTAAAACGACAGTAAATAGCACAATATACAATGGGCGCTAGGGACGGACCAAGCCATATATTAAGAAATTGGTATAAGAACCACGACTTGACTAGACACAGTGCCTAGAGCACGTAGAATCGCTGGGCCCCCACGGAACCACCCAAGGTAGTGACACGGGAGACCCACGCGGGACGTGTGCAGTGTGAGAACACAGGCGCGAGCCCCGAACTATTCTATGGGAAAGGCGCGGTTGGAATTTTAGAAGTTAAGGACACTTAGGAGAGGATTTTGAGCAGACCCCTTTAGACTTAGGGGGTTCTAGGGCCAGCACCCACGGGAGCACCAGAGTACTCGAGTTACCTCACCCAGGGTAGCGGGTGCATAGGTGTCAAATGGTGTCGGGAATCGTCGTTGATTTCAAGATCTGCTGCAAAGTGCTGTTGCCGGGAAGAAGGAAAGTGTCTGGTGTGATCCAAGCCTGGATCGAAGATCAGAAGAACCTGAAAGCAGAGGGGACAGAGTCTGGGTCACTTGCCAGTGACCTGGGGCACGATAGACGAATGCCCACCGATGTTGGATGTTTCAGGTGCGAAGAGGTGAAGCTTGACTCTGCAGCCACGAGGACCAGGAGGCATCAGCGATGACCAGGAGCTGGATTCGAGCTGTCTCACAAAGGATGTCGAGTGCTGCAGTGTCGGTGCTCGGATTGAAACCAACAAGCCTTGGCAGCAGCAACCCACGCAGGAAGAGAAAAGATGCTTTGGTGCGGAGCAGCAAGGCCCTAGGGACTCCCCAAGCAATGGAGAGTCAGGGCACGTCTGAAGCAACCGTTTGTTGCTGGGCAGTGAGGCTGCCTGCCAAGGCTACACCATCTACTGATCCATCATCAGGGTTCTGAGAGAGCAGGTCAGGGAGTGGGTCACTCTCTTCCTCCTGTCCCTCATCAGTTGCCATGAGCAAGCCCATGTCAGCCCTGTCGACATATGGCTTGAACATGTTGACATGGAGCACCCTATGGGGGCTCCTGGGAGTTCCTAGGTCCACCAGGTAGGTAACCTCTCCCTTCCGCTCAAGTATTGTATGGGGGCCACTCCACTTGTCTTGGAGGGCTGCTGGGGCAACAGGCTCCAACACCCATACTTTCTGCCCTGGCTGGTAAACAGTCAGCACAGCCTTTTGGTCATGCCAGGCCTTTTGTAATTCCTGGCTAGCCTCAAGGTTTTTAGTTGCCTTCTTCATGTACTCAGCCATCCTGGAGCGGGGACTAAGTACATAGTCCACAATATCCTGTTTAGGGTGTTTGAGAGGTAACTCCCATCCCTCCTTCACTAGACATAATAGACCCATAACTGGATGTCCAAACAGAAGCTCAAATGGGCTGTAACCACCCCCTTACGTGGAACTTCTCTGTAGGCAAAGAGAAGGCAGGGCAAAAGTATGTCCCATCTGCGCCTAAGATTTTCTGGGAGACCTTTAATCATGCCCTTTAAGGTTTTGTTGAATCTCTCAACTAAACCATTGCATCGTGGGTGATAGGGTGTGGTGAATTTATAATTCACTCCACACTCCTTCCACATAGCAGTCAAGTAACTAGACATGAAGTTTGCATCTCTGTCTGATACTACCTCCTTACAGAAACCCACTCTGGAAAAGATTCCAAGTAGGGCCCTTGCCACCACAGGAGTTGTAGTGGTCCCAAGGGGAATGGCTTCTGGGTACCTAGTGGCATGGTCCACCAGCACCAGTATAAATATGTGCCCAGATGCTGTCTGAGGATCCATGGGACCAACTATGTCAATCCCAACCCTCTCAAAGGGAACCCCAACCACAGGTAGTGGTATCAGGAGGGGCTTTGTTGTACCACCTGCCTTACCACTGGCTTGACAGGTGACACAGGAGCGACAAAACTCCTTGGTGTCTTCAGACATGTGGGGCCAATGAAAGTGAGGGACAATCCTGTCCCAAATCTTGTTTTGGCCCAGGTGACCTGCTAGGCGAATACCATGGGCTAGAGTTCATAAGAAGCCCCTGAACTTCAGAGGTATGACCCACCTCCTGGAGGCACCAGGCTTGGGGTATCTACTTTCTGAGTACAGGAGTCCATCATCCCAATATATCTTATGGGTTCCACTAGCAGTCCCAGCAGCCTCATCAGCAGCTTGCTTTCTGGGGGTTTCAAGAGAAGGGGAGCTCAGCTGCTCCTGGCTCAGATCTGCCCTGGAAGGGCCCCCTGTCCCCAAGAACTCAACCTGATCAGGTTCAAGCTCATCTGGGACAGTTCCTTCTTCAGGCCTGACATAATCTCCCTCAAGAGACTGATCTGCTTCCTGAGTCAGGGGGGGAAGACACTGCCTTACCCCTGCTGCTCCTTTTCTTGGGAGGCACCTGGTCCATTCTTCCAGGATCCAGGGCCTGTTCAGTTTTTGACATTTTTTACTGTGACCTGGTCACAGCAAACACATGTGCAGGGATTCCCAACATTTCTACATGAGTCCTGAGCTCCACTTCAGCCCAAGCTGAAGTTTCCAAATCATTGCCAAGAAAGCATTCAACAGGGAGGTCTGCACTTACCACAACTTTTTTAAAGCCAGTTCCCCCTCCCCAGGAGAAATGAACAACTGCAAAGGAATGGTCTGTCCTGACATTGCTTGCATTGGTCACTTGGTATATTTCACCAAGTATGATCTACTCAGGAGCCACAAGATCTTTTGTCACCATTGTGACATTTGTTCCTGTGTCCCTGAATGCCAAAGCCTCTTTTCCATTGATTAACGGCTGCTATCTGTATTTGCCCAGATTACTGGGACTCACAAAGGAGGACATATCCATGCCTCCATCACAGATCAGTACAGCCTGAGTTGGAACTCTGACTAGGCCAGAGTCCACCTCAGAACTCAGGGTTAACCCTACTACACCCTTATTCTGAGTACCACCACCTGGAGCTGAACTAGGGGGAACAGTTGCCTTAGTGGCAATAGTGGCTGGAGTTGAGTCTTTGGACTTGATACTATCACTTGTCCAATGGATTTTCTGTTTACTGATTTTACACCATGGTTTCTTTTGGCCTTTTACTTTGTTAGATTGGGACTCCCCACCAGGTGCAGATTTTTGGGGCCCTTGATAAGACTTCTGGTCTTTACCCTTGTCCCCACCCTTATCAGAGTTTTTGGAATCCTGCCTTTTGGAGTCACCACCTTGGATCTGAACCTTCTGCCTCACCCTGGTTCTGACCCATTTGTCTGCCTTCTGAGCTAATTCTTGGGGAGAGGTCAGATAAGAGTCCACCAGGTACTGATGCAACAGCTGATTTTGACAATTATTAAGGATCTGCTCCCTCATAATCAAAGTGTACAATCCTTTCAAATCACACACTTTACTGCCAAGTAACCAGCCTTCCAGAGCCTTAGTAGCACAATCTACAAAGTCAACCCAGTCTTGAGTCTTGTGCCTTTTGGGTATCTCTCAACTTCAACCTGTACTGTCCAGTGGTTAGGCCAAACCCATCTATCAGTGCACTCTTCAAGACTTTGTAATTGTCATCATCCTCTTCTCTAACAGTGAGGAGCTTGTCTCTACCTTTGTCTGCAAAGGAGAGCCACAAGATTTTTGCCCACTGCTCCTAAGGGACCATCTGTACTTTACAGGCCCTTTCCAGTGCAGTTATCCATTTGTGAATGTCATCCCCACTCTGGTAGGGAGGGACAATCTTGTTCAGGTTCCTATGGTCATGAGTATGATCTCTACCTCTAGGGACACTGTTGCTGCCACCATGGGGCTCTAGCCCCCATCTGTGTGAAGCTCTCTGGAGCTCCAGGGATTCCTCATCTAATGCCAACTGCTCTCTCTTGATCCTAAGCTTAGCTTTCTCAAACTCAAGCAATCTGCACTTTCTCTCATAAGAGGACTCTCTCTGGTATCATTCTCTCCCCTCCGGGCGACGACGGTTGGTTCGAATGCGCGGGCGCTTTCTGACTGGCTGGCGCAGTGGGCGTTACTGGATTTGTGGAAAGCACTTCACCCGACCGACCGTGTATACTCATATCACTCGGTGGTGCACGGCTTACATGTGCGTCTCGATCGGATAGTAGAATCCCAATCGCTGCTCCCGCTCGTTGAGAAGGCGGACTACCTCGGGCGGACACACTCCAACCACAATCCCATGACACTTTGGTTGAATTGGGAGCCCGACAGACCCCCCCGTACCCACTTGGCGTCTCCAAACAACTATGCTGGAAGACCGAGAGTTCCGCACTTCTCTTGAAAGAATGGTTCACGAATACTTTGAACTCAACGAAGAGTCGGCAAGCTCTAGACTAGTCGAATGGGATGCCCACAAGGTAGCTGTTAGGGGACACTTTTCCACATGGAACATCTGCAGACAGCTGTCGCTATCGCTCCGCCAGACCAAAACGTGGCTCTTACACTATGAGCAGGGGGAAGGAGGTGGAGACGAACACTTTGCCCAGCAGGAAAACCTTAGGGCACAACACGCGGTCCTCATAGAAAAACTGCGGTGCCACAACTACACCGCTCATACGGCACGTACCCACACCACAGGGGACAGAGCAGGGCGGCTGATGGCCTGGCTACTGAAGCAGGAGGATAGACATACTCCTATAGGAGCAATACGCTCAATGGAGGGGAACCTTGTGTTTACGCAGAGGGAAATACACAAAGTAATGTTGGATCATTACTCCCAGCCCTATCAATCCAAAGTACGATGCTCCAGCTCTGACCTTGAGAGGTTTCTTGAACCGCACCAACTGCCCGCAGCTACGAGGGAACACCAGGAGGCACTTAACGGTCCCCTCACCCAGGAAGAAATAGGCGATGCCATAGGGTCGATGGCCTCGGGGAGGACACCAGGCCCGGATGGACTGCCGGCGGAATACTACAAGGCCTACCGGGAGCCTCTGACGCGGCACTTACATGCCCTGTACTTCACAGCTTTGGAGGAGCGCACACTCCCCCCGTCGATGCGGGAGGCCTATCTGGTGTCGCTGTTGAAACCAGGCAGAGACCCGGAAAGTTTAGAGTCATACAGACCATTGGCGCTCCTAAACGTGGACTATAAAATACTCGCTAAAGTGCTGGCGGAGCGGCTGACGCCTGTGGTCCCTGGGTGGTCCATGCTGACCAGAACGGATTTGTGCCCAAACGTAGCACTTCACTGAATCTGAGGAGATTCTTTTGAGTGGCCACAGATGGGGTGAAGCACTGGCCTAGGGCGGGATGCCTGGTGCTCGACCTTGAGAAGGCCTTCGGCAGCCTAGAGTGGAGTTACCTAGCGGCTCTTACGGTACGATCTGGGCTTGGGGTTCCTCCAGATGGTCAACTTACTGTACAAAAACCCCATGGTCAGAGTACGGTTGGGACCATATATATCCAACGCCGTCCCAATACGTAGGGGCACACGACAAGGGTGCCTACTATTGCCTCTCCTCTTCGCCCTCGCCATCGAGCCTCTGGCAGCGGCTATACGTGTGACGTTGGGGGACGGCATACTGCTGGGAGACGCGACCCACCAGGTGTCATTATACACCGATGATCTCCTTGTCTTTGTAAGAGTTGGAGCACACGCTGCGTGATTTTTCTGCTCTTTCGGGCCTCCGAGTGAACGTCCACAAGTCCTGCCTCTACCCTTTTGGAGGAGACACACGTGATCCGGGCTATGTTTTAGAGGGCACGAGGGTGCGATGGGGTGCGGACACATTCCGCTACCTCGTTATCCAGATCCACCGTCAACCGGCAGATCTCTTCGATGGTAACCTGGGACGGGCAGTGACGGCAATTAGGTCACAAATGAAATTTTGGAGCACGCTACCCCTGACAGTCACAGGCAGGGTGGCGTTATCTAAGATGGTGGTCTTGCCCCGACTACTGTATTACTTTGCTAACCTGCCCCTATATATCCCAGAGTCCTTCTTTGCTACACTCACTAAGTTGCTAAGGGACTTCCTTTGGGGCAATGCACGTCACAGACTAGCAGTGGCGAAGCTATACTTGCCCACTGATCAGGGAGGACTAGCTGCACCCTGTTTTGAACACTACTACGTAGCTGCACAACTGCAGTGGATAGCCTGTTGGCTCGCTGATAGAGGACGTGAAGACACTGCAACTCAAAGGCCCCCACACTCACTTGCGTCCATCACCAGACTTTTCCACCCGGCCTCCACGGCCCGATACCTACCCATCTCCTCCTAGCGGTGGCTTATAGATGCTATCGTCGCAGCCTGTACCTTACTAAGTCGATGATCCCTTATGCACCGGCCATACTACTAGCGGGCTCCCGGGGTGCTGACAACACGCGAGCTCGTTGACTGGCATGAAGCTGACATACACACACTAGGCGATCTGTATCGCGACGGCAGGCTTACATCCTACCAATCTCTGATGGATGAACTGGGGCTCCCACTGGGACAATTCCTGCGACACCGCACACTCATCGCGACACTGTCCTCCAAATGGGGAGAACTGCAAGAAGAACCACCGCAGCACCTCACCATTCAATACCTCCATGTTATGGGTCGGGGAGGCACCTGACCCGCTGGTTTGCAGCATCTCTTCGTGTCCACGCGGCGGTGACTCTGGACCCGCTGCGCCGCAAATGGGAGGCAGACCTGAATCGACCAATAGAGGACAGGGAATGGGAAAAGATGCTTAAAAGACCAACACATATTCCTAGGAACATGCGCTTCTTGCAAATACAACTTTTTATTGTCCACAGGGCATACCTCACGCCTGAAAAGATAAACAGATACTTTCACCGCATAGATGCGATATGCCCCCGATGTGCGGAGGCGGGGGCGGGTATGATACACATGTTCTGGGATTGTCACAGGCTGTGTGATTATTGGCAAGCAGTAGGCGCTGCGCTGCACACCTGTACACGCCGAGTCATACCCTTTGAATGACCAGTTTATTTATTACATACTTTCTGTAGATCTAAGACCCTGACGGCATCCCCTCGTTTTCTAGACCTCGGGCTGGTGGTGGTCAAGTGGCTTCTCACCAGGAAGTGGAAAGTGCAAGACCCACCACATACATGGGCATGGAGACATTCACTCATAGCATGGGCTACGGCGGAGGGAATCGCCATTAGGCAGGAGGAGACGCTGGGGCTATGAAAGACGCCCATCGTGGGGCGCTGGGAGGAAATGCTCCAGGCCCTAACGCGTATTGAGGGGTCGGACCTGGGGGGCCAACCGAGGGGTGGAGAAGACACTCTGACAAGGGGGAGAGGGGCCCTAACGGCAAGTGCCTGCGGTAATGGGTAGGAGTGTGCAGACCACCCGACAGCAAAGATGAGCTATAGCACGGAGGACCGATGCAGGAGCAGACCCTGAGGGGTTAAGACAGGGGGGAGAGGGGGATGGGGGGGGTGGAAAGGGACAGGGTACGACACACACACCTGAATGCCGATGGAAGCTGCTGCTGTTTGTTTCGCTTCTTGATTTTTGATAGTTAAGTTTTTCGGTTCATCACACTTACCTGAAGTGTTTGATCTGTCAAGACTCTGGACAAAGGGACCAAGGGAACCAAGCCAAATGCACGTACGCTGTTATTCCTATGGAACTTGGACAACCTGCTGAGACCCAGTTTGCAGTCGCGCCCGCGGCGCCCACAAACGAACATCTGATATAGGCTACCCAGTCGCTCTACAGATTGTATTCGGTAGAATGATGGTTCACTGCAAGGTTAATTGTTTATGATATGTGTTATTTTTCATAATGCCGTATTCTTGTGGTACATAGCAGGAAACAAAACAAAATTAAATAAAACAGATTCAAACAAAAAAAAGAGGACCCTCTCTGGTGAGGGAAAATGGTCCTATCAGAGACAGAGGTCCCTACAGTGGTACCAGAATGATTAGACTTCTGAGAAAGAGATCTTGATCTTCTTGGTGCACCACCAACCCTTCCAGGTGGGATATAGAGAGGGCCAATGAGGCCTTCTCCCTCACCTTCACGATGGATTGGATTTTCCAGGTTAGAAGCAAATACGAAGTAGGTCGCACACTGCTCGTCATACCAGCAAATAGCCCCATAGAACTCTGGATAATGTAGTGGCAGCGGTGAGTACGCCTATGCCACGAGTATGTCACTGTTATGCCATCCCTGGACACGTGTTTCGAGGTAATTGCCTCTCGTCAGCAGGGAGCAGGTAAGTATGTGGGGTGCCGAATAGACTGCCAAAATATCAAAGGTATAGTACCTCTCACGGCGCGCAGGTGCGGAACCAAGGCTCGTCAGCCCAAGTCGCTCGACAGAGCTTAAATGCAAATACGAAGTAGGTCGCACACTGCTCGTCATACCAGCAAATAGCCCCATAGAACTCTGGATAATGTAGTGGCAGCGGTGAGTACGCCTATGCCACGAGTATGTCACTGTTATGCCATCCCTGGACACGTGTTTCGAGGTAATTGCCTCTCGTCAGCAGGGAGCAGGTAAGTATGTGGGGTGCCGAATAGACTGCCAAAATATCAAAGGTATAGTACCTCTCACGGCGCGCAGGTGCGGAACCAAGGCTCGTCAGCCCAAGTCGCTCGACAAAGCTTAAATGCAAATACGAAGTAGGTCGCACACTGCTCGTCATACCAGCAAATAGCCCCATAGAACTCTGGATAATGTAGTGGCAGCGGTGAGTACGCCTATGCCACGAGTATGTCACTGTTATGCCATCCCTGGACACGTGTTTCGAGGTAATTGCCTCTCGTCAGCAGGGAGCAGGTAAGTATGTGGGGTGCCGAATAGACTGCCAAAATATCAAAGGTATAGTACCTCTCACGGCGCGCAGGTGCGGAACCAAGGCTCGTCAGCCCAAGTCGCTCGACAGAGCTTAAATGCAAATACGAAGTAGGTCGCACACTGCTCGTCATACCAGCAAATAGCCCCATAGAACTCTGGATAATGTAGTGGCAGCGGTGAGTACGCCTATGCCACGAGTATGTCACTGTTATGCCATCCCTGGACACGTGTTTCGAGGTAATTGCCTCTCGTCAGCAGGGAGCAGGTAAGTATGTGGGGTGCCGAATAGACTGCCAAAATATCAAAGGTATAGTACCTCTCACGGCGCGCAGGTGCGGAACCAAGGCTCGTCAGCCCAAGTCGCTCGACAGAGCTTAAATGCAAATACGAAGTAGGTCGCACACTGCTCGTCATACCAGCAAATAGCCCCATAGAACTCTGGATAATGTAGTGGCAGCGGTGAGTACGCCTATGCCACGAGTATGTCACTGTTATGCCATCCCTGGACACGTGTTTCGAGGTAATTGCCTCTCGTCAGCAGGGAGCAGGTAAGTATGTGGGGTGCCGAATAGACTGCCAAAATATCAAAGGTATAGTACCTCTCACGGCGCGCAGGTGCGGAACCAAGGCTCGTCAGCCCAAGTCGCTCGACAGAGCTTAAATGCAAATACGAAGTAGGTCGCACACTGCTCGTCATACCAGCAAATAGCCCCATAGAACTCTGGATAATGTAGTGGCAGCGGTGAGTACGCCTATGCCACGAGTATGTCACTGTTATGCCATCCCTGGACACGTGTTTCGAGGTAATTGCCTCTCGTCAGCAGGGAGCAGGTAAGTATGTGGGGTGCCGAATAGACTGCCAAAATATCAAAGGTATAGTACCTCTCACGGCGCGCAGGTGCGGAACCAAGGCTCGTCAGCCCAAGTCGCTCGACAGAGCTTAAATGCAAATACGAAGTAGGTCGCACACTGCTCGTCATACCAGCAAATAGCCCCATAGAACTCTGGATAATGTAGTGGCAGCGGTGAGTACGCCTATGCCACGAGTATGTCACTGTTATGCCATCCCTGGACACGTGTTTCGAGGTAATTGCCTCTCGTCAGCAGGGAGCAGGTAAGTATGTGGGGTGCCGAATAGACTGCCAAAATATCAAAGGTATAGTACCTCTCACGGCGCGCAGGTGCGGAACCAAGGCTCGTCAGCCCAAGTCGCTCGACAGAGCTTAAATGCAAATACGAAGTAGGTCGCACACTGCTCGTCATACCAGCAAATAGCCCCATAGAACTCTGGATAATGTAGTGGCAGCGGTGAGTACGCCTATGCCACGAGTATGTCACTGTTATGCCATCCCTGGACACGTGTTTCGAGGTAATTGCCTCTCGTCAGCAGGGAGCAGGTAAGTATGTGGGGTGCCGAATAGACTGCCAAAATATCAAAGGTATAGTACCTCTCACGGCGCGCAGGTGCGGAACCAAGGCTCGTCAGCCCAAGTCGCTCGACAGAGCTTAAATGCAAATACGAAGTAGGTCGCACACTGCTCGTCATACCAGCAAATAGCCCCATAGAACTCTGGATAATGTAGTGGCAGCGGTGAGTACGCCTATGCCACGAGTATGTCACTGTTATGCCATCCCTGGACACGTGTTTTGAGGTAATTGCCTCTCGTCAGCAGGGAGCAGGTAAGTATGTGGGGTGCCGAATAGACTGCCAAAATATCAAAGGTATAGTACCTCTCACGGCGCGCAGGTGCGGAACCAAGGCTCGTCAGCCCAAGTCGCTCGACAGAGCTTAAATGCAAATACGAAGTAGGTCTCACACTGCTCGTCATACCAGCAAATAGCCCCATAGAACTCTGGATAATGTAGTGGCAGTTCCAGGTTAGAATCCTCCTAATCCTCCTGGTCAGCTTCAGAGTCCTGGTCATAGGTGTTGTCACCTCTTGGCCTTTCCTCTTCTGCTGCCCCATCGGACCCTGGGGTCTTTCTGAGATCATCTAACAGCAGGGCCTCCATGAGACGTTGAGTGTTTGCACTCCTCCCCATCTTCAACTTCCTAGCTGTACACATGTTTCTCAATTCCACGAATGTGAGAAGGTCATACTTGGATGACAAGGAGCCACTGGCTTCAGGTCTTGAAGACATACTAGTGTAGTGAGGTGTTGCACCTACCTAACCTAGTGGGAGCTACTAGACTCTCTTGAGTTGGGGAAAAGAGGTGTGCTGGTCCCTTTTCTAACCCAACTCCAAGTTCAGTAGAACTTACTTTATTCTAGTCTTGATTTATATGTACCTATGTACCTATAGTGGATTCAGTTAGTCACTGAAAGAGATTATCTGGTAAAGCAATAGCAAGCTTGAATCCCACCGCTGCACACCAATGTGAGAAGTTGGCCTGCTATATGCTGTCCACTAGTTATAGTGGGCACCTTGTACCAGTCCAAATAACCCTTATTGATGAATAGGTTTAAAGACAACTATCCTAGTGGTAGCTATGGAGAGCAGCCTTCAGGCTAAGTCTTGAAAGAGTGCAAAGCAGCTTGGTTTAAAAGATTATAACCTCTTGAATTACTAAATGAAAGGAGAACCACACAAGGTATATATAAAATGTATATATTTATTTCTAAACACTCACTACTAATCTCTTTATGAGATTAGAGTTCAAGATACACAATAATACAGTTCTAAAACGACAGTAAATAGCACAATATACAATGGGCCCTAGGGGCGGACCAAACCATATATTAAGAAAGTGGTATAAGAACCACGACTTAATTATACACAGTGTCTAGAGCACGTAGAGTTGCAGGGACCCCAAGGAACCAACCAAGGTAGTGACACAGGAGACCCACGGGGGACGGGTGCAGTGTGAGAACACAGGCGCGAGCCCCGTACTATTCTATGGGAAAGTCGAGGTTGGAATTTTAGAAGTTAAGGACACTTAGGAGAGGACTTTGAGCAAACCCCTTTAGACTTAGGGTTTTCTAGGGCCAACACTCACGGGAGCACCGGAGTGCTTGAGTTACCTCACCCAGGGAAGCCGGGTGCATAGGTTTCAAATGGTGTCGGGAATGGTCGTTGATATCAATGGCGATCTGCTGCAAAGTGCTGCTGCTGGGAAAAAGAAAAGTGTCTGGTGTGATCCAAGCCTGGATCGAAGATCAGAAGAACCTGAAAGCAGAGGGGACAGAGTCTGGGTCACTTGCCAGTGACCAGGGGCATGATAGACGAATGCCCACCGATGTCGGGTGTTTAAGGTGCGAAGAGGTGAAGTTTGACTCTGCAGCCACGAGGACCAGGAGGCGTCGACGATAACCAGAAGCTGGATTCAGGCTGTCCCATGAAGGATGTCGAGTGCTGCAGTATCGGTGCTCGGATTGAACCCAACAAGCCTTGACAAAAGCAACCCACGCAGGAAGAGAAAAGATGCTTCGGTGCGGACTAGCAAGGTCCTGCAGACTCCCCAAATGATGGAGAGTCAGGGCATGTCTGGAGCAACCAGGTAAGCCCAATTAAAGTTAGAGTTGCCTTCACAGGGACCCACCAGTTGACAGACCAGGGATCGCGAAGGGACCTCGAGAGGAATCACACAATACCAGCCCACGGGACACTCTGTGATTGTAGGCCAGTAATCTTCGGTGGAGACACTGCTCGGGGTATAGACTACAAGTAGTCCAAAGCACAGTCTCAAGGATCAACAAGAAGCATATGCACTTGCAAATGTGCATGGTGTCCAGGGGTTCCGGTTCCACGGTCCCCATGAGGGCTACGGGTCTCAGCTTTGCTAGGAGCTCGGGTTGGCCTCTGGGAAGTCTGGGAACCCACCTTCTGTGTTGCAAATTCTTCGGAGTCCGGCGGGAGCTTCGGAGATACAAACCGGTCAGATGCGTCTTAGTTGCCTGCCTTGCAGTGGAGTAACTCCTTTACTCCAAGGGAGATTCTTCAGCCATCTAGCGCCTTGCAGATCGTCGAAACTCCAGGATTCTGTATCAGAGTTTCGTCTAGGTGTAATCTAATGTCCTGCAGCCAGGGGTTTCTATCTTATACCCAAGGAAGGGGTGGGACAAACTCTAGGGACCCACCTATGGAAGGGTCAGGAAAGAGGGGTGGCTACACCCATTTTCTTTGTACAGTTTCATGCCAGAGCAGGGGCTGGTAGCCTCTGCAACCGGTTTGAGCTGGACTATGCACAGGGACACCAAATGTGCCCCCACTGCAGACTTCAAAGCACTCTTGGAGTGCACCCACCCAGCCCCTATACACTAAAGCCTGTCTGTGAGGTTGTAACACCTCCCTGTGACAGGAAACCTATTGTCCAGGCCTCCCCTGCCGGAGTTTCTTCCAGCAGCAGGAGGGCAGACTCGTGTCTGTGGCTGGGAGCATCTATTTTGTGATGCCAGGGTCTGTTAAACTGGTACCGGGTATACAGGTGCTGTCATGTCTCTCCCTCTAGAAGGGTGGGATCATACTCCCACACCAGTTACTGGTGTGGGGGTATGATTCCAAGGTATTTGACACCAAACACAACATGTTTCCATGCAGCCATTCCAAAGTTAGCATTTACCGTTTGGTTATAATGCACTTAAGAGTATTTGGTCTGGCTGCATCACAAACAACCCTGGAATAAAGGTTCCGAAAGCTGCAGAGGGTATCCACTCATGCATGGGCACCCTCTCACATGAAACCTAGCACCCTGCCTTCAGGATTGTTAAGGCCAGCCATAGGGGTGACTGATAGGTTTACATGTGCAGTGATATGGAGAGATATTGTGAACCTATATCTCAGTAAGGGGTGCATGCACCACCTTACCCAGGCTGTAGTAGCAGTCCTGTGGTATCATTTTGGAAGGCTTCCCAAGGGTGGCATAATACATGCTGCAGCCCCTGGTAGGTTTCTGCAGTACCTATGCCCTGGGTACATAGTATACCATATACTAGGGACTTATAAGGGTACCCCAGAATCCAATCTGGAGTGTACCTAAAGTACTGGTAATCGAATTTGAGAGGAAGCAGCTAGGCTGGGGTCCTGGTTAGGGCCCCAGCCAGACTAAAGTCGAAAAACAGTGAAACATCAGCAAAAAGTGGGGGTAACCATAAGAAGCAGATCCTACTCTCCTACACCTTTGTACAAATGGGGATCCTTCCTTCTAGTCAGGATAAGGGGAATATGCTACTGAAATAACCCCTGCTCACCCCCTTGGTAGCTTGGCACGAGCAGTCAGGCTTATCTCAGAGGCAGTGTGTAAAGCATTTGCACATAACCAACAGTAATACAGTGAAAACACTACAAAAGGACACCACACCAGTTTAGAAAAATATCTAATATTGGTATATATTAAAACAAGACCAAAAAGATAAAAAATCCAACATACAGTACTCAAATATATGCACTTTGCAAGAATGACGTTAAAATGCAGTTTCTTGAAGTCGGTAGTTCCCTCTGGTGCTACCGCGGTGCTGTAAACAACAGAATCCAACAGTTCCATCTGACTCGTAAACAGTACCTTTTCATTGCGGCCGATCATGTTGGTGCGGGCCGGTCGTGGCAACTGTTGCAGTTGCAATGTGAAGCGTAGCAGTGCGGCGTATGGTGCCCTCAAGTCGCAGTGCAGGCAGCAGCTCGGTGACGGTTGTCCAGCGGCGTCGGTGAGACCAGGGCTGTGGTGCGGACTGAAGGCGGTGCTCGTTGCAGTGCTGAAAGGTCACGGTGCAGGCGGCAGAGCCAGTTACGGGGAGCTGATGTTGGTGGGTTCGGACTGCTGTGTGGAACGAGCCTGTGCGTCGTGAGACTTACGAGCAGTGCCCCCAGCCACGGCGCAGTCACAGGTGTCGAGGTCAGCAAGCAGTGACAGAGTTGGTGAGACGAGGGAGGTGAAGTGGAGCGAGGTGGTGCGGAGTGAGGAGCCCACAGGTCACGGTGCAAGCAGCGACTCGATGGCGGCAGCGGTGATCATTGCTGTCGGAGAGACCAGGGTTACGGTGCGAGATGTGGCGGTGCCCTCTGCGGTGCCTTCAGGACACAGAGCCAGCGACGGACTCGGTGATAGAGTCGGTTGCGGTTTTCCCCCTTCTGTGGCAACTGGACCGTGGTTCCAGAGGCAGTACCCAGAAATAAGTGAAGTCTTTGCGGTCTCTGAGACTTCAGAACAGGAGGCAAGCTCTACTTCAAGCCCTTGGAGATACTCAGCACAAGTAAAGAAAGTTCAGTCCAGTCCTTTCACAGCCCAAAGCAAAAGCAGTAACTGCAGGCCAACCCAACAAAGCAACAACAGAAAGGGGAAGTACTCCTATGGGCAATTCCTCCATCTTCTTGGCAGGTTCCTTGATTCCAGCGAGTTCTAAAAGTTCTGGGGTTTGGACCCCAATATTTATACTGCATTTATCTTTGTTCATTGGGGCAGAGAGTGTCTGTGCCCAGCCCAATCCAGTTTTGTCCTCTATGGCCCTGATTTCTGGCAGGAGGTGGAGACAGCAGTGTGCAAGGCAGACCATGCCCATTCAGGTGCAAGGACATCTCCCTCCACTACTATAAATGCAGCCCAGGTCTATTCAGCCCAGCCCTGCCTCATCTAGGAAAGGCAGGACACACCTTGACCCCCCCAGTGGCTGTCTGAAAAGAATGTACATTCCCAGCCCCTGTAACTCCAAAGGCTGAGTCAATCCAGAAACCCAGCAGAGGCACACAGGATGGCTAAACAAGAAAATACCCACTTTCTAAAAGTGGTATTTGCAAACACAGAACATAAAAATCATCTTTACTAAAAGAACCATTTTTATATTCTGAGTTCAGGCATACTAAACCGCGTTTCTCCATCTTCCCCCAATGGGAAGATATGCCTATAAGATGTTATAAGTAAACTACCATTCTATACTATGGGCCAGATAGACTTTCCATAGTGAAGAATGAAATACACTGTTATTCACTACCAGGACATGGTACACACACCAATACATGTCCTACCTTTACTATACACCAGGGGTACTCATAGTACGGCCCGGCAAGCCTTCCCTAGCGGCCCGCGGACCTTGCAGACATCGTACCTGTGCAAGCACCGCCGGTTGCAGCAGCGCGGAGCTATGGGGGCCGGGCGATTCTTTTAAAAGCCAAGTCACTTGTTAATGAGGCTTTGTTGTATTACACCTCTTCTTAGCGCCCCTGCATCTCCCCTCTGAATGAGTGGAGATGCAGGGGTGCTAAGAAGAGATGAAATACAACAAAGCCTCATTAAAAAGTGACTTGGCCTTTAAAAGACCTGTGAAGTGCGGCGGCTGTTTGTGTTCCAGGGAAGCTGACTCAGCGCCAGGTGAGGTGACAGACAGGGGGGTGGGGGGAGGGAGGGGGTGGGCTAGCAGCTAGTGAGAGCAGCCGGTGAGTTTAAAGCGGGAGGAAGACAGAGTGCGACAGAGGGAGGGAGAGAGGGAGAGGGGGAAGACAGAGCAGGAGACAGGGAGGGAGAGACAGCGAGAGAGAGACAGACAAGTTGGGAGAGGGAGGGAGACAGAGGGAGGGAGGGGGACAGAGGGAGAACAGTTGGAGAGGGAGGGAGACCGAGAGGGAGGGAGCCAGAGAGGGACGGAGAGAAAGGGAGACAAACTGATTGAGAGAGAGGGAGAGAGATAGAGAGAGAGAGGGAGGGAGACAGGGAGAGAGAGAGGGAAGGAGAGAGAGGGAGAGGGAGACAGAGAGGGAGGGAGGGAGAGAGAGAGAGGGAAGGAGGGAGACGGGGGAGGGAGGGAGACAGGGAGGGAGACAGAGAGGGAGGGAGACAAACACAGTGAGTGAGGCAGAGGGAGAGAGAGAGGGAGACACAGAGGGAGGGAGATAGAGGGAGGGAGACAAGAGGGAGGGAGACAAGAGGGAGGGTGAGGGAGGGATGGAGGGAGGGACTGAGACAGAGAGAGGGAGGGAGACAGAGTGAGTGAGACAGAGGGAGACAGAGACTGAGGGAGGGAGAGATAGAGAAAGGGAGACAGAGGGAGAGAGAGAGAGAAATAGATAGAGAGAGAGGGAGACAGAGAGAGGGAGAGTGATAGAGGGAGAGTGATAGAGGGAGGGAGGGAGGGAGGGAGACAGAGCTAGATGGATAGATAGATAGATAGATAGATAGATAGATAGATAGATAGATAGATAGATAGATAGATAGATAGATAGATAGATAGATAGATAGATAGATAGATAGATAGATAGATAGATAGAGATGTGTGAATGCCGGGTCTGGTGGCTCAGTGGACGAAGGCGTCTGCTGCAGGGGCCTGTGTTCAACCTCATGGTCAAAGTATTTTTTTTTTTGCTCTAGCCCCGCCCCCTCCCCCACTGCCCCCGCCCCCACCGGTGCGGCGCTCGGCCACAAACCACACTGTAAATTTGGCCCCCGAGAGAAAGTTTGTGAGTACCCCTGCTATACACGGTACCCTGCCCACCGTGGTACCTTGGGCCTACCTTAGGGGTGACTTACATGTAGGAAAACGGAAGATTAGGGCCTGGCAAGTGGGTGTACTTGCCAGGTCAGCATGGCAGTTACAAACTATGTGAAGACACTGCAATGGCAGGTCTGAGAACCGTTTTCAGTGCTGCATGCGTGGGTGGCACAATCAGTGCTGCAGGCCCAATAGTAGGATTTGATTACCGGCCCTGGCACCCTCCATGCACTTTATTAAGGACTTACTAGTAAATAAATGATGCCAATCATGGAAACACCAATCCATAATACAATTTACAACAGGAGCACTTGCACGTTAACACTGAACAGCAGTGAGAAAGTGCACAGAGACACTAAACCAGCAAAAACCGGGAGGTCAGAAAGCAAAAAGACAGGGGAAACATGCCAAAAGAGGCCCGGTCTAACAGTGTACTTGTGTGTTTTGTCTGTATCACAGAGGAATGCATCTGTTTCAGCAATACACCTGTTTATACACACACACACACACACACAAACACACTTATATTTCAGCAAACGAGCCTATCCTGAAAAATTGGGCTTATCCATTAACCACATACGGGGAAATTGGCATAATTGAACACGTCTGGTGTAGATCAAACTTAGGAAATTTAATAATCCATCTGAAATGTCCAGCATTGAAATAAGCAGCACTTAGGCTCCTGACACAGTTTTCTTGTTACTTAAAGGGAATAACCGCTAGTCGCAGAGGTTCGGAGAGGCAGTCTTAAGAAGATCCAGTGAGCCTGTCTTTTACTGTGTACTGACTCTAACTAAAGATGCGCATAGGACTCGAAGTGAAAACTGTGTGTTGGGAAATTTTACTCCAGGGTGCAGTCCTATTTTTCAAACAGGACAATGAAGTAGAAATCGCAATGCGATGCTGGAATGCTTTTGCATTGGTTGATTTGTAGCCTGAGGCAATCCATCATGAGCTTATTGCCAGCATCACATAATTATGAACTGTAAAGGAACAGGAAAGGAAATTCAAGGGAAGATTGTTTCTCTCTTCCCAATAAATCTTTACAAACCGAATTAATAATAAAAGCAAAAAAACAGGAACAATTACAGATGCCTTGGTCATTCCTCTTGTCTACCTATACTCTATTAGGCCGATCCAGACATATTTTTCAACCATGTTAGCAAACTCAGTAACAATTTGCAGAGTAGCTAATTACTATTAGGCCACGATTTTCTTTTTCTTAAGACACAAATCCCTTGGACAGAGACCCCATTTATATTGCCAGGCTTCTCTGTGCAGTCAGGTTGACTGCTGTAAACAAGTCAGACCCTCTCTATTTAAATATGGGAAATCAGCAGTGATAGGAGTGCGATAATACAGCGTGCTCTTCAAAGATGGACAAAAAAAATAATTTCAGCTTCCTGCTGAGCTGGATCAGTGTGTATAGTCAGATAAAATGAATCTTTTAAAACATAAGTAGCAGCTGTTTCCCTTTGGATATTAGGGCGATCCCTTTATACATTTTAAACCTAAACCTATAACTCGCGCGACCGCCACTCTATCACAAGGATGATGTCATCAGTGATGTCATGAGTGATGCCACTGACCATGTCATGAGTGATGTAATATGACGTCATGAGCAGGATTGCGGGCGCGCGAGTTATAGTTATCTGAACTAACTATAACGGGGGAATTTCATTGGTTTTTTACGAGTGAAATATCCACCTAACTATAACATGTGTGAAACCTATGGTTTTTTAAGTGAATATATATATATATACACGTTTTCAAAACTATCAAACTATATATTTTACATTAAAAAAAAACTAAATTCGAGATTTCCATAGAAGAACTCAACTGTTATAAAAGAATTTGAATGAAGACTAAATCAATCAATGAAATAAAACTATGGACAACTTTTACAAATAAAATCCAGCAAACAATTAAATCAACAGTATAAAAGGCACATTAATTTAAACAACTAAATACTTCAAAAATGACAAACGCTGCAGGATGAGGAAACGCTGCCTGATACTCTCACAAGGCCATTAAACAAGAAATATGCACCTAAACAACTACCTATCCAAGTAGGTAAACCTTATATTTCAACTAAAACATATTTGTTACGAAACTTAAAAACCTAAAATAGCAAATAAATAATAAAACTCTGCCCATAGACTTCCAATAAAAACTGCAATGTCAAAATCCGATAACCTTCTAGAAAATAACAACTATCACAAACCAGCAAAAAGATATAAGAAAGTAAGCATACATACATTAATAACAAACTATAAACTCACTCAAGTAGCAAGCAAAAATAAACCTAATAACCTCAAACTTTAGAAACTACCAGCAAATTAACATTTAAAATGAAACGTATGTTTTTTTTCAACCAACAGAAAAGAGAGCACCTGCTCCTCATTAGAACACCCCCAATGGAAAAGCTGCAAAACAGTGTGAAACATCTAAACAGAACATACATGTAAGTATACAAAATAGAAGCATTTATATATATTTTATATGTAAATAACAAACATACAAATGTATAATATTATATATGTTCATACTATTACACTACCTTCAGATACAAACACAGAAGCTGAAAAAGATATCACTACACAGGAAGTAAAGCAGTTCGTAATCACTTGGGCTACACCTACAGTCAAGAAAATGCATCATCATAAAATATAAACAGGAAATGAATTAAATATTATTCTAATGCATGCTACTGAAGGGCAACTATAAAAGATGATGATGGAATTCCTTTAAGAGAGCACAACTACCCCTCAAATGTGACAGAAATAGAAATAAAGGAGATATTGCAGGATATAAGAGAGGCAAGCACCAGTTCCCTGGAACTCACAACCAAAATCCTTAAAGCTATAATAGCAAAAAGTCCCCGAACACATAACAGGTCAATTACCACCTATCCTTACTTTAAAATATTTAATTGCACACACTAAAAAGCCTCCAATGACACCCCATTTGCCCCAAGAAGATACCAAGATATACACTTACCTGAACATTTAACAATCACACACGAGGAACCTTTCCTTTTACATAACAACCTAAATAATGAGAAACAAATCCTAATATTCTCTGCAGTAGATAACTCAGTAAAACTGCCACTGTAAAACATGGATGCTGGATGGAACCATTGAAATGAACCCAAACCATTCACTCTGATATACACCATCGATTGTGAATATAAAAATACAAATATCCCTTTTATATATGCCCTACTACCAAATAAACAAAGCAGCACTTACTGCAACCTCTTAAACCATATAAAACCATTAGCCACTATCCCAAACAAATAATCATAGACTTTTAGCAAACTCTGATTCAAACCATACTAAACATTTACCCCACACAGCTTTACAAGGCTGTAAATATAATTTCAATCTGTGTACATAGGAGACAACTCCAATTTGCATTTGAAATAAAAAATAATTATAGCACTAGCATATGTCTCTGCCACAGAGGTAGCTAACCACTACAATTTGATAGTAGAAAGCCCTTTCTACCACCAAAATGAAGACAAACTTAGTTCCCTTGTGGACTACTTTGAAGACACTTGGCTTCGGACACAGACACCACCCAAATTCCAAATATCTTAGTGGAGTCTCTATGACAGCACTTTGGCACAGGAAGCCAAAACAAACAATACAGCGGAAGGATACCACAATGCCTTCCAAACAACACTAGGCAGAATCCAACCCACCCTCTACAATGTTATTGAAGTGTCACAAAAAGAGCAAAACTACCAAGAATTGCAAATGGAGTTATCCATTAGCCAAATTGGCCCTAAACTTAGCAAAATACCAAAAGAATATACAAGATGCTACAGTTTAAAGTGCAACTCTTCATAAATAACAAAGGAGTAGATTACTTAGAATTCATAGCCAAAGGTATATTATAAAAAAGAAACCTACCAAAGTCCTTAAAAACTATGACAAATTCTAAACCAACATACCAAATCTTTTTTACATCAGTCTAAAATTAATTAAAATTCTAATGTTAATGAAAACTGATTTTATAAAAATATTTTATATAAATGCAACTGTTGGAAACCAAGAAACTTTAAAACAAACTAAACCCATCACATAAAATAATTACTACACATACACCAAACAATTCCACATATCAATCACATAATATTTATACAAACAATATAATATCACATTTCCCACCCAAAAGAAAATAAATTAACTTACTGTTTTGTAGCTGCGGATCTTTCTATGTATCCATGTAATAGAAAATAGAAATCCACAAAAAATGGGAAAAATATTGTCCAAAAAGTCCCAAAAAATGGAAAATAAAAGATATATAATTATTTAATTTATACTGAAAAAACGAATGTTAAATAATGTTGAAAAAGGTATATAAAAAAGTTATGAAGTGTTAAAAGTCTATTTCTTTTATTGAAAAACAAATATGTTTTATTTACTCAAATTTACATAAATGTTTCTTTTTAACTTGATGTATCTATGATTAAAAAGGTGAAAATAAACAATAAATATACTTTGGAAACATAAATGAAAGCCAATTTAAAGAAGGTGTTGGACACTAAAGGGGTGACATTTACTATTCCCACTTCAATCTAAACCAATTTGCGGAAGGGGTTGGACGCTGAAAGGTTCACGTTTACTATTCCCACTCCAGTCTAAAGCAATTTGGAGAAGGTGCTGGACACTAAAAGGGTGATATTTACCCTTCTCATTCCAATCAAAACCTATTTCACAATGGTGTTGGATACTAAAGGGGTGACATTTACTATTCCCACTCAAATCTAAACCAAGTTGGGGAAGGCATTGGACACTACAGGGTTTACTGTTACTATTTCTCCTCCAATCTAAACCAATTTGAGGAAGGTGTTGGACACTAAAAGGTTGGCATTTACTATTCCCACACCAATCTGAAACAATTTCGGGAAGGTGTTGGAAACTTAAGGGATGACTTTTATTATTCCAAATCGCAACTAAGGCTATGTTAAGAAGGTGTTGGCCACTAAAGAGGTGAAATTTATAATATGCACTTCAGAATACAACATTTTACAGAAGGTAATACAAATGAAACCATTTTAAATATATAATCAATACTCCATACTCACACACATTTGTTTACTGGAAATTAATTAAACTTGTATCTTCAAAAGAGACTAACCAAAGCTACAAACCTAAATATACATATATAAATAGTAAAAAATATATATTTTATATTATATGAATAATTATCATAGTTTCCAAATCATCTTATACCATTCATAAAGTTTAAACACTGACATGACAAATAAAATCACAATAACAAATTAACAATCATAAAAAAATATATATATTTTCAAAAATAAAATGACAGTTTTAAAACCAACAAGTAAAAAAAATTCCACAATTTTATGTAATTTGTTACAAAATATTTAAAATGTATAGATTTTCCCTAACAATAATAATAAATATTTAACCTTGGTAAAGTCTTTGTTACATATTTTAAAATGTTATACTATTTCATTTTTGTATTGCATACCATTGATTTATATCTTCAATTAATATGAAAATAAAACATATTCAAAATATTAATATAACAAAATACATTTTACAATTCCAGCCGAAGATATTTTTGATATCCCGATATTCTTGAAGTACACAAAAAAGTGATGGATGGACTGCTTGAATTAATCTCAGCCTCTGGTAATTACTCCGGCAGCACCCCAATCCATCGTTATTGTGCACACAATGGGGCTGATTATGATGTTGTATCAGTTTAGAACCGCCCGACCATAGGTCAGTGGTTCCGACATCCCAGTTTGGATGGGACCGGAATCATTAATTTCATTATGGTAGCTTGTGCAGCGGGCGGAAAAGGCCCGCAGCATAAACTGCAATAGTGAAATGGATGTTTGTAATCATCCCTGCACCATGTGGCAAGGAAGTTTAGGGGGGTACCATAGCGGAGCGCCAAGGAGGAAGGGGGCCCTGCTAGGGGCCCCCGATGTTGCTTTCTGACAGCCTTTCCATGTTGGAAAGGCCGACAGGGAATGGCTGGTGGAAACTAACATCATAATCTTGACGGCGGAACCACCGTCATTAAGGGATTATGTTGTCTTCTGACGCACCTTTGTGATCCTTTAGCCTGTAAGAAGCGCCACGGACGGTCCCTCCACCCAATGCCTCTGCTTCTTACATCTTAATGCGGGGACGGGCGGCAGGGGCACGTGCCAGTGGGTCTGACACCCAGGACCCGGGTCAGTGTCAGACCCACCAACATCATAATCAGCTCCAACGTCACCTCAGTTTGGGCCCAGCTATCTGCAAATTATTCTTGACTCTGCTCCAGCCAGAACAGGCCAGCTCGAGCTGCCAAGCCAGGTCCTCCTCAACGATGAACTGGGGCACGACCCGATAAAATTCCAGTTGCTGAAATTATTTCAAGCATTCCATCCATAAACTTTTGTATACCTTAGTATGTCACCCTAAGCGGGACAGGTATGCCCAGACGTGGGTCCCGTGCACACTGTGTCAATGGAACCTGGCTGAGCCCATAATAAGGGTGAAAGTGGTCCTGGATTACTTGTGTTCCGGTTAAGGGAGGGCCTGGCTTGGTAGTTCGGGCTGGCATATTCCTATTGGAGCAGGGTCAAGAGTGATTTGCATATAGCTGAGTCCAAACTGAGGTGACCTAGTGTGCAAAATAATGATGGGATGCAGCCCAAGTAATTACCCTGGCTGAGATTAATTCAAGCATTCCATTCATCACCTTTTGTATAATTTGGTATGCTGTCTCGATATTCTTGACATGATATTTTTATATCACAATATTTTTTTCCCAATATTTTGTCCAAATACTAGTGTTCTTTGAAAGTCCCACTGCCTGCTCATATTTTAATATTTGGAATATAGTGTGACTTGCAATGTTTAGAAATATGTCTATGTCAGCTTCAGAAACATAAAAGTTTTTGTTTAATATTTTTTTTAATATGGGAGGCTTATTTGTTGGGAAAAATCTTAACTTTTTCTATATTTAAAAAATATGTGATTGCAGTTTGGAAAGTCATAACATTTTGGGTGAACACCTGAGCGTGTTCCCTAGTTGGGAGTGTGCTCAAAGGGCCTCCTAGCAAGTAGTCCAGGATTTGGGTACAGTAATGCTTTCTGAAGGGTGATTTACACAAGATCTGGTATTCCCACAGTGAGGTAGTATATGTTCTGCAGGTCCCAATGGGAAATAAAGCGGTATTTTCTCCTGCTCCGTGCTGCAAATTTGAGAATTTTGCGACATTTCTCCACACATGTTTTGCTTGGTTTGTTTGTGAAATTTACTGTTTCGGGTGCAAACTCCAGTGTGGATTAGAATTTGGATTAGCAAGGCACTTGAAATGAGGCCCAACGAGCTTGTGATTCTAAATAATTTGAGACCATTGATATTTCAAAAGAGCTTAATAACATATTTTTTTGATTTGGAATAGTTATTTAAGGTTTCCTGATTTTTCAGTTACCAGTATAACAACTGAGGCTGTAGTTTCCAGTATGGTAATGATATTATCTAATGCGAGAAAAAATAGCACATTTAAACATGGATTACACAAATGGAGAGTTTCCATTCGCACCCTTTAATAAAACAATTTTCTCAACAAAAAAAGATCCAGTGAAATGGATCCTGCGAAAAGATTGAGATGACACAAAAATCTTCAATTGTAGCTGCGTTCTGATTTCCATTTGCCAATTTCACATAATATAACCAATTGTTCCTCGTTCATTAGGTAATCTTTTTTCTGGACAGATACTTTCTAATTGCTTATGATTGCTAAGTATAATGTGTAATTGCACATGCTGTTCTCAAATCTAGGCCAGTAAGATAATACCGCAATTACTGGTTGACAGCTTGAAAGCCTTGCTCCAGGAAATATCTCATGAAAATTCACTAAAGACTTTCAAGAAAACTGTGCAGCATAAGAACAAGTTGTAAAGTTTCGAACGGCGAGTTATCATGCCACACTGGCGAACTCCAGAGACTGCCACGAAACTGTCTTGCATTAATGTAGTCCTCACAATGCTTGTAAACAAAAGTACTGTTCCAGGCATGGCTTGATGCATTTGACAGGTGTCTAGTTTACGGCTCTAAGTGACGTCAGGGAGGTGGTTATTTCATGTTCCATTTGCTCGGAAAGCAATCAAGTACACTGACTCGCTGTCTTAAAGACAGCTGTAATTAATAGAGCAATCCCTATTCAAACACGAGGCTTCAATTATTTAAGGAAATTACTTTCACGAGTCCATCATTTTCTGAATACATTTTCAGAATACATTTACATTCGGTATTTAAAGGCCTAATAGATTCTGGGCGAACTCATTTCTCAGAAGGGAATGTTAATTATCAATTTATAAAGACAAAATGGCCTTTTACAGGGCGCACGGCTCGTTTATACATCTTTGTTACAGGACAACATCCCTTATCATTACAAACGTTCACAAATTAAGGAAAAAGCATGGCCGGAATGGAATCAAGAGTAAGGATGGATACCTCAGTATCCTGCAGCCTCCCCCCCTCACAGCACACGTGAGAGAGAAATCACTCAATTTCTGTCTAAAAGAAAAAGCACAAATACCAACTACCCAGACCCCTTTGGCTTATTAAAGCAATTGTCTTTACAACCCACTGCAGTATGTTTTTCTGTATGCTTGAGCCTTTTTGCTGGGATTACTGCTTGTCGGGGGATCTTTGTAGCTACTAATTAATGAATGCCCGCTGGTGAGGGATAGATAGGTCGGACGTTGGGGGGGGGGTTGGAATGCAGCGGTTAGTTTCCACAATGGTAGTGGCCACAACTCTGAGGAGGTTGGGGCAGGAGGTAAGGACACAAGAGCAGTGAAAGGTGAAGCTGGGTCTATGGAAACCTATACCCTACGGTGCCGTGGTGGTATATGCGTGCACACATACCGCAGAGGTCAGTTTCCACAATGGAAGTGGCCACAACTTTGAGGAGGTTGGGGCAGGAGGTAAGGACACAAGAGCAGTGAATGGTGAAGCAGGGTCTATGGAAACCTATACCCTACGGTGCCGTGGTGGTATATGCGTGCACACATAGCGCAGAGGTCAGTTTCCACAATGGTAGTGGCCACAACTTTGAGGAGGTTGGGGCAGGAGGTAAGGACACAAGAGCAGTAAATGGTGAAGCAGGGTCTATGGAAACCTCTACCCTACGGTGCCGTGGTGGTATATGCGTGCACACATAGCGCAGAGGTCAGTTTCCACAATGGTAGTGGCTACAACTCTGAGGAGGTTGGGGCAGGAGGTAAGGACACAAGAGCAGTGAATGGTGAAGCAGGGTCTATGGAAACCTATACCCTACGGTGCCGTGGTGGTATATGCGTGCACACATAGTGCAGAGGTCAGTTTCCACAATGGTAGTGGCCACAACTCTGAGGAGGTTGGGGCAGGAGGTAAGGACACAAGAGCAGTAAATGGTGAAGCAGGGTCTATGGAAACCTCTACCCTACGGTGCCGTGGTGGTATATGCGTGCACACATAGCGCAGAGGTCAGTTTCCACAATGGTAGTGGCCACAACTCTGAGGAGGTTGGGGCAGGAGGTAAGGACACAAGAGCAGTGAAAGGTGAAGCAGGGTCTATGGAAACCTATACCCTACGGTGCCGTGGTGGTATATGCGTGCACACATAGCGCAGAGGTCAGTTTCCACAATGGTAGTGGCCACAACTTTGAGGAGGTTGGGGCAGGAGGTAAGGACACAAGAGCAGTGAATGGTGAAGCAGGGTCTATGGAAACCTCTACCCTACGGTGCCGTGGTGGTATATGCGTGCACACATAGCGCAGAGGTCAGTTTCCACAATGGTAGTGGCCACAACTCTGAGGAGGTTGGGGCAGGAGGTAAGGACACAAGAGCAGTGAAAGGTGAAGCAGGGTCTATGGAAACCTATACCCTACGGTGCCGTGGTGGTATATGCGTGCACACATAGCGCAGAGGTCAGTTTCCACAATGGTAGTGGCCACAACTTTGAGGAGGTTGGGGCAGGAGGTAAGGACACAAGAGCAGTGAATGGTGAAGCAGGGTCTATGGAAACCTATACCCTACGGTGCCGTGGTGGTATATGCGTGCACACATAGTGCAGAGGTCAGTTTCCACAATGGTAGTGGCCACAACTTTGAGGAGGTTGGGGCAGGAGGTAAGGACACAAGAGCAGTAAATGGTGAAGCAGGGTCTATGGAAACCTCTACCCTACGGTGCCGTGGTGGTATATGCGTGCACACATAGCGCAGAGGTCAGTTTCCACAATGGTAGTGGCCACAACTCTGAGGAGGTTGGGGCAGGAGGTAAGGACACAAGAGCAGTGAAAGGTGAAGCAGGGTCTATGGAAACCTATACCCTACGGTGCCGTGGTGGTATATGCGTGCACACATAGCGCAGAGGTCAGTTTCCACAATGGTAGTGGCCACAACTTTGAGGAGGTTGGGGCAGGAGGTAAGGACACAAGAGCAGTGAAAGGTGAAGCTGGGTCTATGGAAACCTATACCCTACGGTGCCGTGGTGGTATATGCGTGCACACATAGTGCAGAGGTCAGTTTCCACAATGGTAGTGGCCACAACTTTGAGGAGGTTGGGGCAGGAGGTAAGGACACAAGAGCAGTAAATGGTGAAGCAGGGTCTATGGAAACCTCTACCCTACGGTGCCGTGGTGGTATATGCGTGCACACATAGCGCAGAGGTCAGTTTCCACAATGGTAGTGGCTACAACTCTGAGGAGGTTGGGGCAGGAGGTAAGGACACAAGAGCAGTGAATGGTGAAGCAGGGTCTATGGAAACCTATACCCTACAGTGCCATGGTGGTATGTGACTGCACACATACCGCAGAGGTCAGCTTCCACAATGGTTGTGGCCACAACTCTGAGGAGGTTGGAGCAGGAGGTAAGGACACAAGAGCAGTGAAAGGTGAAGCAGGGTCTATGGAAACCTATACCCTACGGTGCTGTATTGGTGTGTGCTTGCACGCTGGGTGAAGAGCGAGAAGTCGGGTCAGCAGTCGAAGGGTCCAGAGATTTCATGCTTGACAGGCTATTAAAAAGGATGGAACAGGATAGATAAATAGAATAGGCCAGTGCCTGTTCTCTGGTACGAAATGTAAGCTACTTCATAGTGGAAATGAAAAAAGGTGTAAAAATCACTACACTACGCTAGACTGTGTAAAAGTAGAATTAGGTAGATGCGGAGCAGAATGCAGGGAACAGGTGCCCAACACAAACCAGACCAAGTGACATTTTAATGTAATATGGCCCCTTAAGTAATGTCAGGGACAAGCTGGACCTGACAGCCTCAGCACTAAGACGCCTGGTAGTGTAAGACTCTGTATCCTCTGTTACTGAAGGCCAATTGCCTCTCTTACATGTATGTGCCTGAACATGCATCACCAAACTCAACCGCTGGCTGCCCGCTAGATTACGAGTTTTCTCCTTGTCTAGTAGTCGGTCCTTTGGCATTGCGGTACTGTACCTCTACCACAGGTTCGGCGGTGCGATGGACGGCCAAACTTGTAATCAGGTCCTAAAACTTTTTGTAACATATTGCCAAGTCCTTAAAAGGGGAATCCTACCCCTCATATTGGAAATAACCTTTACCCCTCACTTTGGACAGACACCCTGATCCTTTGGACAGACCCCCTTTCCATGAAATAATCCAATTTGTATTATCTGTGTCATATAGCTGTGCATAATTGAGGATGTGATTGCAGAAATATGCCCTGAATGGCTCTAGAGAGCATGCACCCTTGCTGAGAGTTCCCTATGTAGCAGGACTCTGGATATTATTGATTTTGGCCTCATCGCACACAGCCATCAAACATACACAGAGAACCTTCATGGAAACGAATTGAGAACCAGAGCCAGGCTCTGTGGTCTGATGGCACACACTGAGTGCACCTTGGCTTCGGCTGTGGTGGAAGAAACCGATGATATCTGCAGGACTGGCTTCTTTATGTGATGCCTCTTCAAAAAGATTGAGCATTGGGATCGCATGTTTAAATTTGTCTGCCAATAACCTGCAACCAGGTCCTTCATTCCATCCGTGTGGGGTATGAATGTCATATGTTTCTTTACACTATGCATGTCTAGTATGATGGGCATGGACTGTATGTGTTTAACTTTTACAGACCAGGAAACTATTTTGGATCTCCTGTAAGAATGGTAGACAAGATGGAGTGTGGAGGGAGCCTGGCAGACAGCTATGCTAATTGTAGAACCCCCATGGCATTGCTGAGGTCCTTAGAAGTGGACCAGACTCTAGAGTGCGGATTTCAGGAGACAGAGAGCCCCTTTCAAGTATCAGGATAGTACTTGTTCCCTTCCTGCTCCATTGCTTCCCCTGAGGGGTTACCAACAATAGGTTGTGAGGGAGTATAGTAAGAAACTCTTTTTTGCCCGGGGGTTCTGGCTTTGGTATGCTCCACAAGTAAGGAATACGAGGAGAACTGGAGCGACCTGGGGGTAATGCCCTACTACATACGGTAATCTTCATTACTCCTGGTCCCGTTGTCCCCATCCCATTCCTTACGCCTCTCCCTCCCTCCCGGCCAGCCGGCCTTTCTTTTGGTGGCTTGGTAGTTCAGGTGGAATACTGGGTAGGTACTGGTTAGGTACTCCCCGTGGGAGGGGGTGGGTTAGGGGTCTCAGCATTCGCCTGTTCTTTTTCTGTCAGGGAGATGGCCATCTCCACAAGAAAGGAATGGGACGGGGAAAATGGGACCAGGAGTAATGAAGATTTCGGAATAGGGTATTCTGTTTAGGTCCAGCCAAGAGACAACTTCAGCAGTTTCGCCTGCCTTATTGAATTAAAATAATTCATAAATTAAAAAAATACATTCATGTATACATACATACATACTTAGAAGGATTTTGGGTTTGTCCTCTTCATCTATTGGTTAGTTCAACTGTGATTACCATTTTGCTTCTTCCCACCACAGCTAACTGGATGGGGCAATTAGTCAGCCTGTTGAAGCCATTGACTCTCTTGCACTGTGAGTGAGAGCATTTTGCCGTAGCTCATGGACATATTCACATAAAAAGAAGTGCAATTCGGTGTCAAACCTGGGGTACCGATACCATACCTAGTCAAGGCATATTTCACTACATTTATTTTTTAGTAATCTTTGTAGATTTAAACTATTTATTCAATTTACAGTGAGTCAAAGGCAATAGTGCATTTTCTTTGAGCCCATAAGAACCATGTTTTGTATGCAATGTGCATTAAAACTGAAATGGGTTTTTACACCTGTTCATAGACCATCTGCCTGTATACTGTTCTATTAAAATTAAATGTAATTGGTATTATTTTTAATGTAAAGATTTGATTGGAAGAATATAACTGCCAGGTTTAGGCGGCCGCATGTTTTCTATTTTTCTCTTTATATTATAGTGGCATGTGCTTGCAACACATTTTTTTAATTAACCATCATACCAGCTTGCTAAGGTAACAGACACCTGCGTTGCAAATGCTTATATTTGTCTGACATCTCTTTCTTTTCACAGGCTGAATTATTTGAGTTACTTTCTTTGCACATGCTGCTTTTCGTGCATGCTTTTGTCTGCGTGAAGAAGCGAAAAACAAGGGTCTGTTGCAGACATATGATACAAGGTACATTAACAGAGAGGCAAGGCCATTCACAAAATTACCACAGAAAGGTCATCCTTTCATTTGTGGTTTAGTAGAAAAATGTACCATATCTTTTCCATGAATATATATACTTTTTCACATATATTAAGGGGAAAAAAACAAAATCTTTTTAGATCAGCTGGGTTTTTATGATGTTTCGTGGTTACAGATGAGAAGCATAAGTCCTTATATTTTTAGAAGCAAACGGTAAATTATGTAGTAAATATTCGGGGGTATAGTTGCCAAAATGTCACGCAGTGCAGCAAGCCACCTTGCTGAGCTGCAGTGCGTGACAGGAAAAGGGCAGGAATATGCCATATTTAACATAATACAGTGTGTTCCTGTCTTTTCTCTGCACTGGCGCACAATGTGCTGCCTAGCGCCAACCCAGCATTGTAGGCAGGATTGTTTTTGTACAGGAAGGGACACCTTTCTGCTCGAAAACAATCCCCTGAGGCATTTTCCTCTTTCTATGTGTGCAGCAGAATGCAGAATACATAAAAAGAGGAACAACGAGGAGAAATAACGAGATGCATGGCATTTTCATGCATTTCCATGTCTACTAGTAATAGTAAATCTGGGAATGCGCAAAAATCCAAGGGCGTTGTCTGGGGAACACCCATGCACCATCCATGGAACACCTCCCTGGGGCAGAGTAAAGCAATGCAGCGATTTGCGCTGAGTTGCATTACTTTAACTTTATTCAATTCACTCAGGGCCACGCAACGGCACCATGCGTGGCTTGATAAACATAACTTATGTGTTGCGTCGCCCTTGCGCCCTGGTGCGTGGCACAAGGGCAACTCATCTCATTGACAAATTTGACCTATAGTATGTCTTCCTTCTGTAGACAGTTTTTCTTCTTTTCTTTCTTGGTCACTCGACCTGCATGCAGATTGTGCCATGCATCAGGCTTCCTATGTCTCATGTAGCTGGATTTTTTCAGTTTGAAATTCTCATCTTTTTCCTCACAAGTGCGGAATTGGATGGATGTTGGTTATTGTTTATTTACAAAATAGTTTGGAAGGTGGGTATTTAACAGGAAAACACTCATCCATAAACCACTGAAACCCAGTGCTTAATTTGTAAAGACTTAGGGCCCCATTATGATGGCGGGCTGATCGCCACCGCCCGGCCGGCGGTGTAGATCCGCCCGCCATCACAACCACATTTACCCCAGCTACATTACCATGGCGGGGGTACCGCGGTGGACGGAAAGTCCGTCCACCGCTTTTCCGCCGGTCGGCAATCGTCACGATTGCCGGCCGGGCGGAACACGGGCACAATATGGTGGCGGTTCCTGGAAGGCACCGTCATCCATATTATGATGCCTGGCAGATCAGGCCTTACCACGGCAACGTTGCCGCCATGGAAAAGCAGGCGGGAATTGCTGTGGGGGCCCATTGCGGGCCCCCCGGGGTGTGGGGGGCTACACTTGGGGGACACCAGTCATACACAAGGTGTGCCTGTCATGTTGTGCATGGCAATGCACAGCATACCTCTTTGGCATTGCGGCGGGTGCTGCTTACAGCAGCACCCGCCGCAATGATAAAGATACGGGATGCGACCGCCAGGGTGGTGGTCACATCCTAATTGGCGGTGCGGGACGGCCGCACCTCTGGCGGCCGGTCCCAGCACCGCTAGGGTGGTGGGCAGACTGAAGTCCGCCCGCCATCCTAATGCGGCCCTAAGTACTGGTACCCGAAATTTTGCTTGGAAGCCCACAGCTTATCAAAGGTCAGGGTGCCTAATATCAAGTCTGCGTAGTCGTGATTCCACCTCATGCCTCTTTCATCCACCACCAGAAACGCCTTGCCTCTTTATCTCACTCTTGCAAGTTCTGATTTCTCCGTTTGTCACTGTTTTTCCATCTTTTTTTTTTACTTCTTCTTTCTCTCTTTTCTGTTTGTTTCACTATTCTGCTCCAGGTCAAAGTCTGATGAGGAAAACTAAGTGCTGGTGGCAAAAAATGAGTGCTGGCGGGCCTCTCCTTCAACCGCTGGCTCAAAATAAGCATTGTAGCAAACTACAGTAGGAATTGCAGTGTCAATTTCGGAAAGTTCCCAAGAGAAACGCTATGCAAATTTACACAACCCTTCTCCGAAGTAACTCACTTCAGCTGGCTCTTCTGCCTACTGTAATTCACTAATATACAGCAAATGCAAGCTAAAAGTCAATCTGTAATAAAGCCAATTTCAACAAACTCAGCAGCATAACTACAACACTGTTCTAATGGAGACGTTTTTGTTTGGCAGCTTAGGACACAATTGAGAATAAGTCGCTACCATAATCCAATCAAAAAGCATGAGGATTGCCATGTACCACTCTAGGGGCAACTTATTCAAACCAAACTGAAAGCAGGAACTCTAGGCCAGCAAATTACTTTTTAAACTTTCCAAAAGCAAAGTGCCTGGAAGTATATGGCATGGAAGTTTAATGTCATAAGTGGGATGCAGAGTGCATTTCCACAACCCCAAAATATGACAAACATCTGTGACTGCCAGGAGCACCATTGTACTACAGCTAAGTTTCAGTTTAGAAGTACAATAACACATGACAGGGAAAATGGCTCTATCATCTAGGAAAACATATTTCATACATAGGACAGGTGATCGCAAAAGCCCACACGCCTGAGTGCCTAATTATGTAAAAATTAGGTATATCGATTATTTGAAATAGTGTGCGCTCATTGAACAATTACCCAAAAGCTGTTTTCACTTGGTTAATAAAGCGGCATTTTTCAAAAACATGCTTAGATTTAAATTAAGTGCATCCTTGATATCTCAACATAGGAAATTCGTTTTTGAAAAGAGTGAATGAAGGGATGGTCCTGAAATTTGGGGGAAGAGAGCTAAAAAATGTTGAAACAATTCCGGAGAAAGTTTTCTTTTTGTGAAATTTTTTGGGTTTTAGTAGTATGAAGAACGTACTACGAGAAGCTCTGTTCCTTCCAGATAGAACCAGTTTCTGAGCCAGGTAACGAGTAGTGTTGTGATGGATGGCTTTGTAAGTTATGCGTGTTATTTTTAGGTGGATCCTAGATTCGCGGGTTATCCAGTTCAGGGAGTGGAGTGCTGTGGTGATGTGTTAATATTTCTTTATGCCTGTGATGAGCTGTGCAGCCGCATTAAGGGTAGCCCTTAGCGGTGCTAGTTTTATTTTCATTAGGCCAACAAGGGTAGTATTCTCACAGTCAAGTTTGGAATTCACAAGAACCTGAACCGCCATCTTGAGATCTGTATTGGGCAGGAAAGGCTTTCGTTTTCTTACAACGGGAAGATGGTAATTGGCCCCTCTGGTTATGGAGCTGATGTGATTCAGCATGAAGAGGTGGCTGTCTAGTGTTATTCCTAGGGATTTCACTGAATCAACGATATGTGGGGTACAGTTCAAGGCAGTGAGCAGTGGGAGCCAGTCTTTGATGTTAGAGGTGGGGTTGGGTGGCAAGATTAATATGAATTCGGTTTTGAGGGCGTTAAGTTTGAGGTGGTTAAAAGTTAACCAGTTTTGAGTTGTAATCAAGATGTTATTGATGTCCCTGATGTCATCAGGGGAGGCAATCTTCATGTACAATGGCGTATCATCAGCGTACATATGGTAGGAAATGTTAGAACATTTGAGGATTTCAGTCGAGGGTTCAATGTGAAGATTAGACAGTGTGGGGAAAAGTGAAGTACCTTGGGGGATGGCGATTGTTATTGGTGTTTGATCAGACAAGTCATGATTGATTAGGACTCGTTGAAATCTGTTTTGAAGGAATGAGCAGAACCATTTTAAGACAGTACCAGAGAGACCCATCCTAAGAGGGTCAGGGGGGGGTTTCATATTTGACATTGACAAACGCTGCCGATAGGTCAAGTAGGATTGAAAGACAGGATTCATTATGATCAAGAAAGCGTAAAGCGTAGTTGTCAATGTGGACCATGGCCGTTTCTGTACTGTCACCTGGTCTGAAACTAGATTGGCAGTGGTCGAGTAGTTGGTGCTGGTCAATGCAATTGCAGAGTTGTTGATGACCACGTTTTTCCAGGAGCTTGACTAAGGTTGAATGCTCGAAATGGGGCGGCAATTATTGTGATCAGAGAGGTCTGCGTCTGGCTTTTTTCAGATAAGTGTGACTTGTCCACTTTTAAGACAGTCAGGCATGGAGCCTAGCGTAAGAGAGGCGTTGGTAATTCTGGTCAATGAAGTGGTTGGAAAGTTTAGTGGAAGACAGTAGATGTCAGAGCCCTCAAATGTCTGAAAGATGGACCACAAGGCATTACTTTTAGGTATAAAGAGACGGTTGCTAGGACAAATTTCCTGTAAGGTGGAGGTGCATTGTGGCAGGGTTTCAGTTTGTAAGTAATTAACAGCAATGCGGAGCTCATTGTCAATTGACTTAGTTTTCTCAAAAAAGAAAGAGGAAAATGTTGAATATTAGGTTGGGTTGTATTGTCAGACATGGAGGAATTGCGTTTTTCATTAGTTTGTTGTTTTACCAGTTCAAAGAGTTTTTTGGGACGGTTGATGGCTGTGTCCAGTTGCTGATGGAAATATGATGATTTGGCACTTCTGATGCACCTTGTAGTTCCTTCTTTTTTACGCAAAAGTTTAAGGTTTGACAGAGAAGGGGCATGTCTCCACACTCTTTCTGCAAGTCTAAGGGCGTGGCATTTCCCTTTAAGGCTACAGTTGAACCAGGTATTAGTTCTTCTTTAATTGTTTGGGGGCAATGAAGTCCATGATGTTAGACATAGAGCTAAAATATGACAGACTCCCAGATTTTTTACCACCTGATCTGGGGAGGGTGCCATACCCATAGTTGATGGCCATACAAAAGGACCCCAAAGATGGGGATGGTTGCCCACTAGCAGACTCTCCGACTTGTCCCCATTAAGTTTCAGCGAGTTGATGTTCATCCAGGCTGAAACTTGGACAAGACAGATGTTGAAGGGTTCTGCTTTGAGGTTATCCTTGGTAATTAGGGATACCACACTTTGGGTATCATACACATATGAGAATAATGGAAGCCCATGAGATTTCACAAACTCAGCAAAAAGGTCTTACATATAGGTTGAAAAGGGGTGGTCTAAGTGTAGAACCCTGTGGAACCCCTGAGGCTAGAAGGTATGGTGTAGAACTATGTTGGTGTGTATGCACCTGAATTGTACGATTGTGCAGGAAGGAACTTAGCCAGGACAAGGCTGTGCCCTGCATTGCCATTCCTTCTAGTCTGAGAAGCAGAGTGGAATGGTTCACTGTGTTGAATGCGGCACTGAGATCAAGAAGGATCAGTGCCGCAGAACCGCCTGAATCTAACTGACCTCGAAGATATTCCATAGCACCAAGAAGGGCATATTCAGCCCTGAAGCCCGATTATGAGGGGTGCAGTATCCCATTTAGATTAGTGTATGATGTGAGTTGCTGATTTACATGTTTCTCCAACCCCTTGGTCAGGGTAGGCAACAGCGAGATGGGCCTATAGTTTGTCCATGTGAGAGTGTCATGGCTTTTTGAGTAATGGTGTAACTAAGGCCCGCCTCCACGGAACACAGCCTTCAGTCAAGGAAAAATTCAAGAGCTGAATTAGTTGTTCCATGTTTGGCATGGCCAACTTGCCCAATATAGAAGGAGGCAGGAGTCAAGCGGAGAGCCTGACCTGGTGGCAGCAAGCAGTAAAATAAATGAAGACACATCCAATAGAATAAAAGGATTCAGGGCGCAGGGTGAGCTTGGAGGAACTTCATAAGGGATAGTTAAGGATTCACCTGAAAAGTTGGACTGAATGTCTTCTATTTTTTTAAGAAAAAATCTGCAATTTTGTGACATTGGGCTTGTGAGAGTGCAGTAGTAGGGGTAGTAATAGCATGGTTGGAAAGATTCTTTACTACCCTAAAGAGAGTTCTAGGGCAGTTATTTGCTGCAGCAATTTCATTCTGGTAAAATTTAGCTTTAGTAGTGCAACATTTTTTGGGATAGTCTTTTAAAGCCATCCTATATCTTTGTTTATGCTTGTTATTGTACGTTTTTCACCATGTTCTTCCAGGCCTTTACACAGTTTTTTAAGTTGGTGTAATGTGTCATTGTACTAAGGAGCACAGGGAGGATTCTATGTTACCTACTTGTGGTAGGGGCAAAAACATCCAATGAAAATCTGATGCAGGCATCTATGATACATGTGTCCGATTGAACTAAGTGACTCAGTACGGGCAATAAGCTTCAAGGAGTAAACTAAGAGCAGGGAGATCTAGCTCCAGCATCCAGCTTCCAGCATATGGCTGTGCATGTTAATAAATATGTATAATCTGATTATATGTATGTATTTAGATATGTACCTTTCTTTCTACAAAAGGTATACTACTTATGGCTTAAAAATATATATTTATTATTTAGGTCTGCTTAACATATGTATATATTACTTATGATTAAAATATATATATAAATAAACATATTTACACATTAATTTATGCTTAACGTGTATACAGGTAACTGCATAGTTTTCATACAAGTTATTTGATTAGATGCTTATGGATCTCTATTTATTTATCTACCACAGTATGTAAATATGATCTTAACAATTGTATCTATAAGTGCTCCACTATTGAAATATTGAGGGAAACAAAACAGAATATATATATATTTATATATACATATATATATATATATATATATATAATTTTTTTTTTAAACCAAACACAAATAAATTAGCTTTTACGTACATCAATACTGGAAAATCTGAATTCCTGTCTATCTATACTTGCGCAGCTGGAACTATATGCAATACACTTTTATATCTCTTTAATATTTTCCTTTGTACATGTATACCCTTTCTATGTAATTATGTATCTATATATTTCATTATTTTATGCCTACTGTAGAAAGAAAGAAAAAAAAGCCTTCAACTCCCTCCAGTACACTATTTTATGTCTCATCCTATATCTCTCTCGATATAACCTCTACTTCCACTCGTTGACTCATTCCAAACCTAATTCTACTACCATGATCTCCATAAGATCCTTTTTTGACTCTTACCTCCTCTATCCCTCCTTGACCCACCCAAACCTTATTTTACTACTATGATCTCCAAAATAACACTTCCTGGATTTTTCCCTCTTTTATTCCTTCTTTGACTCATCCCAGATCTCATCTTAGTAATATGATCGTCCCAAATAACACTATCTAGACTCTTCCCTCCTCTAGCCCTTCTTTATCCTATTCAATCAAACTACCAGACTCACATGTCCACCACTTAAATTAAAAACATTTCCCAAACCGAATCCACCACTAATCCGTTGAGTTTCAGAGCAGCGTGCTGCTTGCCAAAATGCGTTTCAATGCCTCGTCAGGGGTAGTGGGCGCTATATAAATACAATTACAATCTATGGGTGCTTATTGTATGGATACAGTGTGAGAGGGAAGACGGAAAAGATGGCGGTTCCAACAATTTTTTTAAATTTATTTGTTTGGAGTTTAATAAAGCATTGACGAGTGTACAGTACAATCGGAATGCTAACAAGTTCATTAAATTCCAGTCCGGGGGGAAGTGTCTCATTGCCAACATTCTTTGGTCAAGCAACGGCTTTCTTGAGGACGTTCGTTTTGAGACATTCTGAGCTGGGGCCCATGGCATTACAAAGTTTTAGATCCAACACTCACAAAGAACACCCACTTTATGAAGGTTGGAGGAGCAGAAAGAAGGCCGGTGTGATGCCACTGAGTGAAGGCTTGTTGCAAGGATGCAATCAGAGGCTATATTTGGAAGTGCGCTTGGCCTTTGTTCCATATGAAAGACAGCATCGTACTCTTGTAGCTGAATCTGGAATCCTGTCCGCAACTGCATCATAAACACACGCATGATGGCATGACTAAACGGCACTGAAAGTTGGGAAATGGGCAGGTGTTAATTTTCAACTCTTCAGCTATGATATACCACTATATGACTTTACCTAGTTTACCCTGGGAGGGTGTTCCTCTTCTTACTGAAACATATCTTTGAATATATGGTAATTTTGGGGGTTCTTATCTTGTACATATTAGATTTATGAATATTACCATTCACAGATATGCCAACTCACACTGTGCCATAGTGTATCACATGATTTCGGCTCCCTTCACACAGTCACCTGGTGAGGAGCTGAAATCACTTGGTGGCAGAGAAAATTAACTGAAAACCACTGTAAACAGTTATTTTTGGAGGCAGTAAGCAGCCAATGTCCATTAAGAGGTGTGAATACACCCACCCTATGACATCGGCGACAGCCTCGATGACCATTTTCTTTTCTAGGTGATGGGCAGAGTAGGTCTCTGCACGAGCACCCCCTACAAGGCCCCATTGCCTCCTCATACGTTGGAATCAATTTGTGAGTTGGCAGGTATGTATTCAAATGTTCAAATTAGAACTGTCCTGCAATTTGAAGCTTTGCCATGGATCACCATTGTTGCTATTACCTCTAGCATCCTTATCTAGGTATATCAATCACAAACAGGCATTTACCAAAGCCCTTTGAAGCAAATTAAAATCTCCATGCAGCACTATATCTAAAATAACTTATTTACTAATGTGTTAAATTTCTATGTCTACATGGTTATCCAAGACACAGTTATCTGACATTCTCCTATATGGTATTATCACAGTTACAAAAATTGCCACATGTTAGAGTTCAAGCACAAGAGCCATAAAACACACGAGAATACATGTGTGCACCAATACACACCAAGCACACACACACATCGTTCAACAATTATTTAACAGAACATTTGGTAAATACCTTCCTTACAAATTAGTAAATTGGCTTGACAGTACAGTGGTCTGCAAGAGCTATTGTTGCCATTTAACGGATTTTGGCATAGGGCAGCTCAGCAAGTCACCTTGCTGCACTGCCCTACGGCAAAGTGAAAGGGCAGGAATGCACCGTATTTATCCAGTACAGTGCATTCCTTTCCCCCTGTGCTGGCACCGTTTCACAGCCTAGCACCAATGCAAGCACCCTTGCACCATGGTGCAAGGGGGCCTGTCTTATAGGCAGGATTGTTTTTGTGCTTGAAGGGGCACCTTCCTGCACAAAAACAATCCTTGGAGATGTTTCCTCTTTCTATATGTGCTGCAGCAGCACATATAGAAAGAGAAAGAAACGAGGAGAAATAAAGTTATTTTTCCTTGCTGAGTCTCCCCTGGGAGGTGCAAGATTTGGGCGCACCCCCAGGTTTACATGGTTTTGTAAATCAGGGGAAAAGTCAAAATCCATGGGTGTTGCATGAGAACACCCACCGCAAAGCCCATGGAATGCCTCCCTAGTACAGAGTAAGGCAATGCACCGATTTGCGCAGCCTTGCCTTACTCCATATCTATGAGGCCATTCAAAGCCACACAAAGTGGCTTTGTGTAACCTCATAAATATGATTTTGTAGTTTGTGCCACTGGAGCAGCACAAAAAGTGAAGCTCCGGCACGCAAGAGGCTCATAAATATGCCCCAAGTCTTTAAAATATTTATAGAATGGGCTTTGGTTCCGCCCAGTTGAGTACGTATCTCTCATCTCTTGGTGTTGGCCCTTTGGTGTATCATTCCACCTCCTATGGAGTGCTTCTATTGAAATGCATGGGGGACCATTCTACATTTCAAAGGTATACTGATTCATTGCACATTACATTCTTTATTTCATACATGTACTGTATATAGAAAGCAATCCTTTTTTATTGTTTTGCTTTCTCACTGCAGAAGGTGTTTTAAATGTTTTGGTCAGAACTTGTGTGTGTTTTTTCCCTGTCTTCCTCATTGTTCTCATTCCGCTACGTCTTTCCTATTCATTTATTTCCGGTTGTTTTCCTTATATGAATTTCCCAATTGATTTCCTATCTGCCACGTATTAATTGTCCTTCATCCTCTGTTTTCACATCACAAATAGCTTTGAGAAAGCCAATATGTCTGGGTTTATTGAGCTAACACATGCAAATTCAGGCATGCACAAATGATGTTTCCATTTGTTAGCACATTGAAGCCAGGACTGTTGGCGTTCCAATGCTTGTTTGATTATGTATCATGAAACAAAACTAGTGCTTCATTAAACCAGATACACTAGTAAAATGTGTTCCACTGTCAGAGAGAAAGGACATTGACCGCTTGGTTTGAGCATACCCTTGTGCTAGCACACTGCTTCCAAAACGTTTTAAAACCATGACCCACTTTTTAGAACTACAAACGTTTGCGGTCCACCTAGCTTAAATGGACATGACGGAGTGATTTGTTAATACAACCAAAGCATCATTTGTTAGCACACTGTCTTTTACAGACTGGACATTTTCCATTGAAAGGGCCAAATTTACTCAGACAAACAAGTTTACAGATTAAACTATACTGAACACAAATGACAATGTGTGGAAATCAGGTTTCAGTGAACATTTATCATTTGTGCATCACCAAGTTAAAGTTTCTTGATTTATTTTGATCCTATTACAATTTTTGCTTTCATCACACTTCAGAATTACAAAATGATTTAATTTGCTTTTCTAACTGCTAAATGTGTACGTTAATTTACTGGTATTTACATTTTGTTGTATGTTGCAAAAACAGCCTTTAATAGGCAAGATTGTCACATAATTCACTTTAATTTACTTCCCCTGACTGGAAAGTTAGAGAAATGTATAAACACCAAAGCCCATGTTAAAAAACATAAGTATCACATTGTCGGAAGACATGGCCTGACATTTGACCTTAGTCATTTAAGATATCTTTATTTTTTGCTTGGTCTTTTACGACCCCTCAAAAATCCTCTTGTGAGCCACCAGTGGGTCATGACCTACAGCTTGGGAAACCATGCTCTATCATGAAAAGCGCATACTGATCAGTAGTAAGTGCTGAAATTAGATGTAAACATGATATATAGGTGAATTACCTGACTTTAAGATGGTATATTTACTATTTGAGATGTGCTTGGCAGATCTGCTTTACTGAGGGCTTATAGGATAATAAAGTCCCCCTGGCTGCACTACATTATTTATTTAACTTCCTAATGAGAGCTCGCCTTGGACATTTCAAAAAGGTATTTCGCTTTTCATTTCCCCTATATAGCAATGTCAGATTTGCTGAGGATTGCTTGGGGGCTTCTGGTTCACAAAATAGAAAACATACTTGCTGTACGTTTCAGGTGCCCAGATGCAAATGGCTTCTACTGCCCTAAGTTAAGACAAATGCGATGCCATATTGACAGCAGAATGACTCAGTGATTTGCAGTCATCTGATGATCATTTTCTCCAATCTCTGCATGGGCTACTCTGTCATAAATCCATCTGGGGTTGTTAAACTCAGAATAATTACTTTTGCCCATCGATTCCAAAATAAGATCTGGGCATGGATAAACCTGTACTGGAGTGGCAGACGACAGAGCTATGGCCACCAGAAACCACGATTGGGCCTTCCAAATGGGGGTCATTAGAACCACTTCCGCCTGCTGACAACGGATTTGGGAAAGTACCATTGAATTATTGCAAATGCAGGGAAGGCACACATTATCGATCCCCACCAGGATTGCAGAAACACATCTGAACTCTCCACCAGCAAGTCCAGCTTCCAACTGTAAAATCGCTGGAGTTGAGGATTCAGGGAGGAGGCAAACACATCCACCGCACAAGGACCACACATGTGATTCAGGGGTTGGAATACACAAGGAAGAAGCCTCCAGCCGCTGGAGTCATGAAGGAACCGAGAGTTCCAGTACGCTACCACATTCACCTGGCCTGGAATGTACTCCACCTGCACCACAATTTCATTCTCAAGGAAATAATGCCAGAAGTCCTTGGCTATTTCTTCCAGGAGACAGGAGTGGGTACCCCACAACTTGTTGACGTACTAAACGGCAGAAATGTTGTCCATCTGAAGGAGAATACAACATTACGCCTTATGAGGGGACAGAGCCTTCACTGCAAAGAATCTGCGAGGAGTTCGAGGCAGTTGATGTGAAGCTGGAGGTCCTCCGGAGACCAACGACCTCCCGTCTCAACAGAAATGCATCAAGCTCCCCAGCCCCTTCTGCTGCCATCCAACTCTATGATCACCTCCGGAACTGAGGTAAAGATCGCCTTGCTGTTCCAGGCATCCACATGAGCTAGCCACCAGGAGATTTCCGTCCTGGCATCCTTTGACAATGGAACGTGTTCTGCATTGGAAAGACATTTGCAGAAATTAAGGATCTTGAGCCCTTGCAGGTCTCGGGTATGGAGAGTCCCCGGAAAGATGGCCTGAATAGATGATGCCAGAAGGTCCACTGGTCTCACCAGAACCCTCAGTGATATGGAGGGGGATGCTAAAGTCTGCCTCAACTCTTTCTTTATGAAGAGAATCTTTGAAAAGGGAAGTCTGAGTTGTGCAGACAGTGATTCTACTTGAAACCCTAAAAACTAAATTTTTTCAAATCGAGGTGTACCATCCAGTCGCCCTCCTGGTGGAGGTTGCGAAGAAAATGGATGCCCTCCATCTTGAAGTGTCGATGGACTATCCAATAGTTGAACTGGTGGAAATGAAGAACTAGGTGGAAACCATCGCCCTTTTTTCTGTACGAGAAATATAATGCTGATGAACCCCCATGGAAGTGGGGTGGAGCGCACTATTGCCCTTTTGCGTAGCAATTTCTGCACTTCTGAGTCTATAAAGAGACTGTCGGGTTAGGAAAAATGGAGACGGGTCACCTGGGAGAGTGTGTCGTAAAATTCTAGAAGAAACCCTTGCACTGTCTCTAGGACCCAAGAATCCTAGGTCAGACAATCCCAGTTGTGAAGACATGACCATATCCTGCCCCCCAATATTACAGTTGAGTAATGAATGATCGGTACCTGAATATGTTGTGTCTATTGGGATTTGTCCAACACCGTAGTTCTGCTTGCTGTAGCGACTTCTGCGTTCCCATGGACATGAGGGATAGAAGTTGGTATTGCTGGAGTAGACGTTCCCTCGTCCTCTGTAGGCATACGAACCTCTTTGCGAGGTCTGGAAGTTGCCATGGCCTGGCGCACAACCTCTGTATTGCCTGGCCCACACAAAAACGGGCACTATTAAAAACTTTTTAGATTTTTGACTGAGGCTTAGCCAAGGCCGAGAAAGTGGCAACATATTTTCCTACGTCCTTAACAAATTTATCTCCGAAAAGGAGGCCGTTCGCCAACGTACCAGCTTCAGAGGACCCTAATTCCGCCAATTTGAGGTTGATGCAGATCTGAAAGGATTTGCGCCTTTCAGCCGAAATGGCGCGGGTTGCATTGCCCAGGAAGCGCATGGCCCACTCCATCAGGACATCCAGATCCACAGTGCACTGAGAGTCTTTAGCCTGAAACACTAAGTCCAAGATTTTAGTGATCAGACCAGAAATATCTAGGAGCTTAACCTGGCACCCACGCCAGGCCCTCTCTATCCCCTTCTTAGGGTCCTTGGCTTATTTCTGGAAGAAAGTGGACATGCTAGGGTCCAGATCAGGTGTATCAGCAACTTTGCCCGGGAGTGAGGGGCGAAGCACTCAGAGCGCAACAATTGAGCACATCTCTATCGAATCCTTGACGTAAACACGTCTGAACATAATCAGCCACCTCAGGGCAAGGAATACAATTAGTGGAGCGAGGGTGTACCATCGCATGAGGGTTAAACTTTAAATTCTTCCTTTGAGGGGTGCAGGTGACGACATCAACATTATGGCACTTTCTCTTACGTTTTGAAGCAGGATGTGATTCGTGCTGCGGCTTTTCAGAAACAGAAGACTGGGAATCTGAGTCGTTTGACGCATGATCAGGACCTTGCGCACCCCCTTAGGGACTCAGAGTGGAATGTGAAAATATTCGTGGTCATGTTGGGATGAGGTATGAACGAATGACGAAGTTGGCTAAGCTCTGTATTTTTAACCTCCAAGGGGGTGTGGGGACCCTCGAGCGTGTGCCAAATTCCCTCTTGCCATAGGAATGTAGTGGTTGAGTAAAAGGGTGTAAGGCCCTGACTAGCACTTTAGTAATTGATTCTTGCACATGGATATCCAGGGCTTCAACAAACCTCTCTTCCATCTGGTCGTAGGGGGCATCCAAAAATTGTCCTTAGGAGTCGATGTAATCTTGAAAATAGCATGCCATAATGGTGCAGTGCACTGGAAACAGCCCCAGGGGAGCAGAGAGTGAGGAGGTATAAGGGTTATAAGAGGGGGAGCCCCAAGAGGTGCAAAGTGAGCATAAAACGCTTTGGCCAGCAAATAGGATGTAGAGGGAGGCACCAGACCACTATGGAAGAACCCTGCAATGTATTAGCAGCCCCGTTGGGCGTGGAGGGAAAAACAGAGCACCACTTATGCGTCGGCACCTCTACGAGTCATAAAAGCCAGATGCGCAATGGTTCAACTTTAGCGCGTCAGTACCACGCATGAGCGAAGTCGGAGACAGAAAGAGGACAGTAGTCCTCGTTCCGACCAAAGCACAACTCAATAGTCCCCGGTTCACGCCGGGTACTATAATGCATATAGGGAGCTACCTCCGTTGGATAAGACACTATAAGTATTGCGATAAAAAATATATCGGTCGTACACCACATGCAAAAAAATGGTGATAAGCAAATGGAGTTACGTGAGAGAGCACTTATCTGAGCTGTGTCAGCAGCAAAGAAAGAGGATGGACTATGGTTTCGGGACATTATATAGGGCTGTGTGGGGCCGGATTGGTGAAATATGGGCTGTGGGCTCATGGCAAATGTAGTTTTTTTCGAATGTTAATTTGTTGCTGTGCTCAGTAGACAAAGAAAGAGAAGCATAATCCGAAGCCTCCAGTCCTGTTATAGAATCACTTTATAAAGCAGTCCGCGGGTCTGTTCTGCAAGTCACAGAGCATCAGGGAAACTGTGCCTGGACTGGAGCCATGATAGCAGCACTTCCTTTAGCCATTTAGGCCCAATAGTTGTCAGCCTGAGGCTCGGGTTGGGCTACTGCACGGGAGCCGATGCAGCATAAGGTGATGCTGCTGAGGTAGAGGAAGGACTGAGGAGTACTGTTGTGTCGATGGGGGCCTTAGCACATGTGCTCGCGCAGTAGGCCTAACACGTGGTGCCGCTAATAATGACTCGGGACACTGGTGGTGCTTGCTTGCCGTCTCCGCAGCCGTGGCGCTTCTGCCGACGGTTCCGCGTGACGTCATATTTATTACATTGCGTACAACGAGCGTGCCCTGACGTGAACACCATGGCGTGTCACGTCAGGAGCAAGTATCGCGACACTACATTCCTCCCCAACACACAAAACAAGAAAACATACCTGCTACAACCCCCAGGCATGGACAAACGGCATCAGAGTGTCTGTTACTCTGCAGCTTATAGTCTCAAACAACAAAACTTAGACAGTCTTACTTTACGTAGTCTCGTAGCCGGCAAGAAGGCGCGGGATGCGGCCTCAGGTCGTATCGCACTCCACCACGTTCCACAGCAGCCTCTTGACCTCCGCTCCCGGAGTCATCTGCTGCGTCGTTCTCTTCAGCCTCGGGCACGCCCGCTACTCCAGGCCCCAGAGACTCCGGCCGGTGCTGTGCAGTGTCATGTCCTTGACCTGCGGGCTCTACTCTCACACCCGCTTGGCCCTCGGGTTCTGCGAGTCCTTCCTCTCTCGGCCTGTCCCTCATGACCCTGTCCTGGCATCGTTCATCCCCTGCCGAGGGCACGGGAATTCTCTTGAAGAATGAGACGTTCCTCGTAATTCTTTCAGTCCCCTTCCGAGCTGTCACACACGTGCCTCGAACTTTCTCCACCATCCAGGGCTGAGGTTCGAAGTTCAGACGAAATTTGCCCCCTGGCACCAGATTGCGAATTAGTACATGGTCACCTGGGGCTATTGGGGAGGACACCGCCCTCCGGCGGGCGTCTGTTTGGGCGAACGCTCCCCGTCGCTGCACATCAATGGCACTGTCATTGGGAGTTTCGGGATGCCATTCTGGGTGATGCGGAATTGAATCAGTGACTACTCGCCCCATTAGCAAGTGCGCTGGAGCCACTCCCGTAACGGAATGGGGCGTTTGGCGGTAACTACGGAGGAATGTGAAAATGGCAAGTTCTACAGATTGGTTCTTTTCATGGGCAATCCGTATCACTTTGTTGAGGGTCCTCATGAAGCGTTCTGCCTCACCATTCGCTTGAGGCCATCGGGGGGTGATTCGCCGGTGGTGAATCCCAAGAGCCTGTAGATATGCCGCGAAGTCTTGGCTCTGAAACGGTGACCCATTATCGGTTCTGATCTCTTTGACAATGCCATGGGTTGCCATGATTTTCTCGATCTTCGGGATGACCTCCTGAGCACTCAGAACAGTCAGTATCTCCACCTCCGGATACTTGGAGTGGTCATCTATAGCCACCAGAGTGTGCCGTCCGTCTGGCAGGCTGCCGAAATCGGCGCTGATCTTTGACCAGGGCCTCCTCGGGCGAGGCTCCATCACCACGGGGGCCGGCCGGGGCATGTCACCTGTTAGCTGACACGCCTGGCACTCTCGAACAGTAGCCTCCACAATTTCGTCCATGAGAGGGAACCATACTTTGGTTCGGAGCCGTGACTTAGTCTTGACCATGCCCTGGTGACCAATATGGGCTAGATCCACCACTCTCTGGGTGAGGGACATCGGTATGACCAGCCGGTGGCCTCTCAGCAGGCATCCAGTCTCGTCTTCCGTCAGTTCTGTCCTCACGTGGTACAAGCTCTCCATTATCTGTCTCGCCTGAGGCGTCAGGCTCTTCCACTCCTCTCGGGCGCGAGTCCAGCTGTTACCTCGGACCGCCATTCTCGCCCTTTGCAAACACTCGTCTTCACTGGTCGCCTGGGACAGGCTGGCCATGGACACTGGTCGGGGGCATGACCGCGCCGTGACGCACCGGACGTACTCCTCTGTTTCTGCCGCCTCTTTTATTTCTCTTGGAGTTGCTGTGCGGGGGTGGCGGGAGAGGTAGTCTGCTGGATTCCGCGCCCCCGGCTGATACTCAATCTTGCAGTTGTAGTCCTGCAGTTGCAGCATCCACTTCTCTATCCTTGGCGGCGGCTTCGTTGAGGTGCCGGCGAACAGGGAGACCAATGGCTTATGGTCGGTGGTCACAACAAAGGGTTTGCCATAGACGTACAAGTGGAAGTGCCGACACCCCCAATGAATGGCGATCGCCTCCTTTTCTATTTGGGAGTATCTCTGCTCCGTCTCCGTGAGTGACCGGCTTGCAAAGGCCACCGGGGCCCATTCTTCGGCCTCCGTCTTCCGCTGCAGCAGGACTGCACCCAGCCCGACCGGACCGGCATCGACGGCAATCTGTGTCAGCTTGGCCGGGTCGAAGAAGGCCAGCGTCGTGGCTTCTGAGAGTGCGTGTTTGACTTCTTCAAACGCTCTACTCTGGTCATTGTTCCATGTCCAGGGGGTTGATTCTTTTGTGAGCTCTCTCAGTGGCGCTGTGAGGTTTGCTAGATCCTTGATGAACCTGCCACAGTAATTCACCATTCCTAGAAAACTCCTCACCTCCGTGACGTTTGCAGGAGCGGCTGCCTCCTTGATATCCTTGACCTTGTCCGGATCTGGGTTGACGCCATCAGCTGAGAAGATGTAGCCAAAGAACTGTATCTTCCGGCACAGGAATTCGCACTTCTCCCGATGTAGCGTGAGGCCTGCGTCTCGTATCCGTCGCAGCACCTGCACCAGCCTCTCGTTGTGTTCCGCTACCGTCGTGGCATGTATCATGATGTCATCGCTGACGTTGAGCGCCCCGGGGATTCCAGCGATCAGCTCTTGTATTACGTTCTGGAATACCTCCGCAGCGCTCGATACCCCGAAGCTCAGCCTCGTGTAACGCCTCAGACCTACATGGGTGGAGAATGTGGTTATGTTCCGGGATGCTTCATCGAGAACCAACTGGTGATATCCCGAGCGTAGGTCCAGCTTTGAGAACCACCTGGCTCCGGCCATTTCCCCAACGATGTCATCGATGGTCGGGGTGATATGTCGCTCCCTTTTGATGGCAACGTTCGGGAGCCTCATGTCCACACATATGCGGACAGCGCCTGGCTGCTTGGGTTTCTTCGCCACGACAATTGGCGACACCCACGGGGTTGGTCCGGACACTTTCTCAATGATCCCCGCTGCCTCAAGCTTCTTCAATTCCGCTTCCACTAGTGGCCTGAGGTGGAATGCTATACGGCGATGCCGGAGTGCTATCGGCTGGACCGTGGGATCGATATGGAGGTGAACTTCTTTCCCCCGGAACTTGCCTATTCCTTGAAAGATTTCCTCGAACTCTTCCAGAGTGTGGTGTACTGACTCTTGGTGTACCCCAAACGCGAAGGTTACCACTCCCAGATCTTCCGCCGCTCGACAGCCCAACAGCATGCCTTGCCCATCTTCGGTGACGTAAACATTCGACGTGATGGACCTTGTCCCATGGGACAACACCGTCCTAAACTTTCCTCGCACCTTTAGCGGCTCTTCCTGTCCGTAGGCGAACACTGTGATAGTCGAGGGCTGTAGTGGGGGCTGTGGACGCATGGACTTGTGCATGGCGGCAGCCATGATGTTGATGCTGGCTCCTGTGTCTACCACCGTTGTAACTTCCTCTGACCCTACTCGGATGCTGCATTGCGGCAGTCTCCTAGTCCGGCGGGCCGCTGTGCCTATCATGTGCACCCGGTGTATGACTTTTTCCTCCTCTTCATCGTCGTCCATATCACTGGCTCCCGGACCTCCTTCCTCGACCGTGTGCACGGCCTGGCGGGGCTTTCGGAAACCCTTTGATCGGCACACTTTCTCAAAGTGGTTGAAACGTCCACACCCTCTACATTTGGTCCCCCTTGCTGGGCACTCCGACGGGCCGTGGGGTGAGCCACCACAATACCCACAGGACTTTTGCTGTTCTTGAGCAGCCGGGGCTGGCTTTCGTCGGGGCCACCTCTGTTTCGGCTTGACTGCCACGGCATTGACCGGCTCGACCTTCACTGGCACTTGCAGTGCCGCCTCCATGTGCGCAGCGCGCGCCTTGGACAGCTCTTTCGTTCGGCCCATCGTCAGGATGTCCGCCAGGGGCTTACCGGATTCCTCCAAGATTCTCTCTCTGAGCTTGGCGGACGCACACCCTTGTATTATCTGGCCTCTTATCTCCTCCGTCTCGTCTCGAAACCCACAGGTGGCCGCTAAGTTCTTTAGACGGGCGTAGAATTTGTCGAGCGACTCCTCCGGCGATTGGCGCGCTTGGCGAAATATGAAGCGTTCATAGTCACGGTTTGCCATTGGCTCAAAGTATTCGTTGAGAGCTGCTATGAGCGTCGTGTGCGTCTTGGGGGTGGCTTCCGCGAGCGTCTTCACTATGTTGTGAATTTCTTTCCCACCTAGGTGGATTATCATTGCACGCTTCTGATCTCTGTTGACCTTCGTGGCCTCGAAGAAAATGCGCACTCTGTCCTCCCAGTCTCTCCACCGGGCTGCTACTGTCGATGGGGACCCCTCGACGGAGAACGGCTCTATTGGCGGGATTGTCGCCATGTTGCGCGTGCGTGGCCTGCGCAAGGTTGGGCCTCTCTCTCTCGTGCGCTCTCACGCCGGGCGAGACCCTCTGGCACGTGTGCGGCTGGCACGATGCGAGACCTCTTCTCCCTTGGGCAGTTCAGATTCCCCTGGGCGAGACCTTCAGGCCTGTGTGTTGCTGGCGCTAGGTGAGACCCCTTCTCCTTTGGGCAGCTCAGATTCCCCAGGGGCGTGAGTGTCAGCCCCTCCCTTGTCCTGTGATGCTAAGGGTTTACGCAGGCTTAGGGGTTGACCCTACCTTCCTGGGCCTCCGGTGAGCAGACCGTGCTGCGTGTTCCACTGTCAGGCTTCTGGTGTGGGGATGCTGGGTACAGCAGATGCTGCACGCTCCCCAGGGCAGGAGGGCAGGGCCCGTGACGACCTTGAGACGCGCTGGGGCGCCGATGGCAGAGACGGCCCCAGCGCGATCAGCCACACACAGCGGAGCGCTCCGGCGCTTCCGCGCACGTCCCAGGCACGCTCTCAGCGTGGGGCTGTAGCGCGCTCCAGCGGGGCACGAGCACCGCAAGCGAGGAGCGCTGACGGCCGCCACACCGGCCGGACGCGTTGATTCGGAGCGTGGGCACGATCGCACCCTCGTCGCCAACTTGTTGTGTCGATGGGGGCCTTAGCACATGTGCTCGCGCAGTAGGCCTAACACGTGGTGCCGCTAATAATGACTCGGGACACTGGTGGTGCTTGCTTGCCGTCTCCGCAGCCGTGGCGCTTCTGCCGACGGTTCCGCGTGACGTCATATTTATTACATTGCGTACAACGAGCGTGCCCTGACGTGAACACCATGGCGTGTCACGTCAGGAGCAAGTATCGCGACACTACAGAGTACCCGCTCCCGCGAAGACACGTGACGCGAGATCAAAATATACAAAGTAAACAACTAGTGTTCATTTGACTTTATATTTTATCCCTCACTCTTTTTTTAGATGCAGTGTTTCTAATACTGCATACCACACGTGACAGTGTATGTAAAACTCGGAATTTGTTTATTTTTCTTATGCAGCAATCAATAGTGGAATGTAATTCCTTCTAAACTCTGTGAAACGGAGACACAGGGAAATGAATCAATGTGCCCAAGATCACATAGTTTGGTATTAGAATGTAAGTCACTTGGACCTGTAGGAACCATTTGAATTCTAGACCGCATATTGCACGCGCTACTCTCCATCAATAGAACTGCTTTGCCTCTCCTTTTCTTTTCCTATCTCAAAAATACAAAATAATTCAGTTCTTCATGGGAAACCTAAGGCAACTAATGCAGTTTCAAATGTTCCAGTTGGTATATGATACAATATCAATTGAGTCTCGCAATAGCACGCATAGGCGATTCTGTTTGCAATGCTGCAATTAGCAAAACTACAAAAAAAGGCAAAATAAAAATTCGAGAGGAAAGTAGTGAGCTGAAACTCTACGGCAGGCGTGTTGTTATGTGCTCATGTGTAGTCTCTTTTAAAATTCAACAGGGCTCTACGTTTGGTAGTGTTGACTGACATATTCTCCCATTTGAAGCAAGAGGTTGCTAAATTGTGAAAGAGAATTGCCCTTCTCTCTTCACAGTATGTTGCTCATTTGGAGACATATTTCATGTTCATTTCAATAAAAGTGACTGGTATATATATGATTAAATATGTATTAAATTATTAAGTATGTATTAATGAATTGCCTCTTGGGGCTTAAGTTGCAGATGTTATTACCTGACTAAGGCCTGATTTATATATTGGCAGAGAGGGAACTCAGTTGCAATGGCGATGGAGTTCCCTCCCCACCAAGACTATGGTCCACCCCTTCCGATTTGAATTCAGGCGGACCACAGTTCGACAATGGCGGCAAATACTCTGTCCCCACTGTGGTCAAACTCCTCCCACTGAGGAAGAGCCATAAGAGGTTTGGCTATATGTCCACCTGCCTAATTTACATGACACTTAGCCATTTTTCAGTGCTCATCAACGCCAGGAAAAACCTAGAGGTAAGGGGCACTGAAAAGTGCTCAGTGACCAGGGCCGGACTGGGAACAGAAACCGGCCCTGGCAAACTGCTTAGCCGCCCCCACTCTGGGGTGAGGGGAGTGCAGCCGAGCAGTTTGCGTGGGCCGGTTTCGGCTGATTTTGTTACCGGGGGCCGCGATTTTCGACCCCCGGTAACAAAAATGGCCCCCCAGGGGGCTAAAACCGGCCCCCACCCTAGCGGCCTACCGGGGAAATGTCCGGTGCCCGCTATGGCCAGTCCGGCCCTGTCAGTGACTCCCTCGCCACAGGAAGAAATTCTCATGGCGAGGAGGGCACTGTTTTTTTTTTATTTCAAAAAGAGAATGCAGCTTTGGGAAAACAAATTGTAACATAAAAACTATAACTTTAATGTACAAGTCCGCCATTTTTGCAGACCGGCAAAGTTACAGTGCATTGGCAGGAACTGCTGTGACAGCGGTTGCTGTCAATGCTTGAAATGTCAGCTGGGCCAGCAGACATTTCATAATTTGGCTGGAGGCACCTACTTCTGGGCGATAGAGTAATTTACTCCATCGCCCTGGTGGCGGACGGGCCGTCCACCAAATTATAAATCAGTCTATAAATCCTATTCACTTTGGAGCATTTGGATGAATGGAAGCCCCTTCAGGGTCCGATCCATTGCACTATAATATACACTGAACAAACACCCTCAGGAGTAGGGGACCAACTCACTGAAATATATCACTGGCACACTGGTGTTACATTTTAATGTCAACACTTGCTCGGCTACAGATCACTTCCAATTGTAACTATTTTACAACTCCAGGACAAGGATCTGGGCTTAATCCTCACTTGAAATAAATATGCTTTCAATTTGCAGATAACTAGTTCAAATGCCAGTGTTCACCCCTCGAGGGGGGGGTGGGGAGTGAAGGATGATGTACTCACTGTGGGGTTTAAAAGCTTCAATCAGACCATAGCACCATGAGCTATCACCCAAATCATTACCGATCAGCAGCAAAAGCCTTGCATATAAAAACACGGATGCACAAAGTCAATTTTTTAAGTAAGATGTAGGGCCATATTATCAAGGAACGGCGATAACAGGAAATTGCCGCTAAAGCGGCGATAATGGGCTTGTGAATTCCCATAGAAGCCCAGGTTCACACCAGAACATGGACTTCTATTGGAAGCCCATTATCACCGCGTTAGCAGCAAGCGGCAATAATGTTATCGCCGTTCCTTGATAATATGGCACGTACTCTTTTCACTTTAAAAAAAATGTCTATGATAATAATGTATATATGTAAGCCTGTTTATGAAGGACTAGCAAAGGATAATAAAGGTACATTTGACTATTTGTAGAGGCCGCATCATTAACTGCATCATTAACTGAAATGCCCCTCGCATTTATATAATAAGTCTTAGTGTTCACCAACGCCATGGACCTAGTTTTATTGACCACAGAATGATGAATGGATGAGTTGGTCCTGTCAACTTCAACTTCCTACTCGCTTATTCACATCCGAATGCTTTAGGTTAAAGGATGTCGTAAAAATCAGCAGCATAAAACATTGCTTAACATTACTAGATCCATCCACATTCCAGGCGTATCGTATACTATGCAACCATACATCCATATTCTATGTCAATTTATGCCAAGTTCTCATATTAAGAAAGCTCATCTGAATTCATTTACTCGCATTTTATTCTAGTTTCTCAGTCTCTAGTTTTCTTGCTATGGCTGAACGGGAGCAAACGCTGTAGCATAGGAGGATTTCTTTAGAGAGTCTGCAAGCATTTTGTGCTTTCAGTCTAGATTTTCAGCACACAACTTGTTGTATTCTGGGCAATATATGTGTGGGGTCGTAAAAGGACAGTACCTCATTGTCAAAACTGATCGCATCACTCACTCAACATTGGCAAGCGAGACCGATTGGCATTACCAGTGCTTGTTGTTATAATGGAACCACGACTTTTCCCCATTAATATCAAATATGGCTTGGATTGGAACACGCTCTGAATTTTCAACCAGCAAGTTGTTGCAAAATATTGAGAGGTATAGTCTGTGGTAGGAGAAAATTCAGGGTAATTGGCGAGTAGAGTGGGTATGTTTAGAGAAATTAAACATGTTTTGGTATGTAGGCATCCAGCTTAATAATAATAAACCACACGTCTGTATGTAGTCTCAGTATGGAGTTTTCTGATCAGTTTGACCAATGGTACCTAACAATTTAATAGCAACTATAGCGGATTCTCCCATCGACCACTATCCTCCCTGTGTTAGATAATCTCAGTTAGATTTATAGTAATCTCTACTCCTTCAGATCCCAGTTTAGCGGAGACAGATTTAGGGGCATATTATCAAGACAGGCGATAAAATTATCGCCACTTTAGCGGCAAAAACTGCCGCTAAAACGGCGATAATGGGCTTGATAATATGCTCTATGGAATTCCAATTGAAGCCCATGTTAGATGTCCTTTACATCTAACATGGGCTTCAATTGGCGCTGACTATATCTAAATTAAAATAAAGAGTACAGTGTCTTTTTTTTTTTTATTTCTTTTTATTGAAACTGAAGGTGTCATACAACATTCAAGTTAATACAGAAAATATAGAATTACAAAAACCAAAACATCTCAGATACAATGAACCAAGATCTTTGTAAAATAACAAAAGCAATTTTGAAAATGACCTTAATGAGAAGAGAGTCAAAAAAAGTTTTCCCAAATTTTATCGAATTTTCTCCCCCCTCCAATCCTCGCTGCATAGTTACACTCACTGATCTTAACTCTTCGCATTTTACGCAACCATTCATAAAAAGATGGTGTCTGAGTTGATCGCCAATTCTGAAGTAACAATGATCTTGCCACTGCCATGCAGATAAACAGAAGTTTAGCATGTGAAACAGAGATATTAAGATTCTGATCAAAGCCATGGAGCATCATATTGGAATTTAAAGATATCTGGATATGAAAAATAGAAGATAAAAAAGCAAAAATATCTATCCAGAACTCTTTGACCATACAACATTCAACTATGACGTGTGTCCAGTTAGCGGGGGCAAAACTTTGACAACGAAAGCAGATCGGTATATAATTACTAAACATTTTGGCAATTACCGCCGGGGTATAGTAGAGGAGCCATTTCCCAAAAAATATCATTCTACGCCAATTGGCTCCCCGTAAAGTGGAAAAATTATATTTATTAATAGTCCGCCACGTCGTTAAAGATAGAACCTGCTTTTCGTGGTCCCACCATTTTTTAACTGCTTTCGATCCTAAATCGTCTTGTTTGATCTGGGCAAGATGACGTTTCCACTCACCAGGTTTCCTTATTAAAGTATTATTGAACAAAAGATCGTTGTTAAAAGGGGAAATCTGAGTAAAGGAGGTGGGAGCAAACGGCTGCAAAAGTTTATAGATTAAATGATAAGACCCGGCTAACAAAAAGTTGCCTGATAGTAGTAGGCGCAACTCGGGCGGAGTTAACCACCTAGAGTGATGTAAAAAGTCGCCCACTTTGCTAAAGCCGGCTTTAGTCCAATAGCACATTAAATGTGAGCTTACCCCCTGCCCTTTTGAGGAGAGTAAATTAATCAGCGAGGAAGAGGTATTGAAAAGAGAGAGAGAATATCTGCTAATCATAGCCGAACGCTTCATAAAAAACCAAGCAATTATTTTATACCTAACCAATTTTGGAGATTTAGGTATTTGAAGAGGGGAGGATATTTGACTCTCTGAAAAAATTAAATCGAAAAAAAAACTAATATAATCATTTGGGTTCGGAGTAGGGACCTTGAAACGAGTTAAGTACTGAGCAAAATAGGCGTAATAATACTCTCTAATGTTTGGAAGTGCAAGACCGCCATTATCTAAACCCTCATAAAGAGTAGTCAACGCAATCCGGGGCTTTTTATGTGACCACAGAAAGCTTGAGAATAAGGATTCTATTTGCGAAAAAAAAGACCTTGGGAGAAAACACGGAATTGTAGAGAACAGAAAGTTAAATAATGGTTAAATGGACATTTTAATCAGGGCGACTCTACCTAATAATGATAAAGGTAATTTATTCCAGCGAGTTAGCATCGAGCGAACCCTTTGGAGAAGGGGAACAAAATTCAAACCGAAAAGATCTGTGACTGAAGAAGAAAAAAAACACCCCCAAATATCTTTTAGGTTTATTATTTATACAGCCGCGTAGATCCGGATATAATTCTGGAATGTGATTGCCACAAATCAGTATTTCGGTCTTTTTTTTATTAATCCGGTAACCCCCAAAAGATTCATATTGCTCAAAAATCTGAAATGCCTGAGCTTGAGACTGCAAATCGGATTTAATGAGCAACATGATATCGTCAGCATAAAGTTTTATCTTTGACGTAAATGGAATTGGGGGTGAGATCTCTGCAGACTTTCGAATAGCTATTGCGAGGGGTTCGATAAAAAAGGCAAAAAGAATCGGTGATAAGGGACACCCCTGACGGGTTCCAGGATTAACTGAAACAGATCCAACCGAATGTGAATTAATAATAATATTAGCTTTAGCACCCGAATAAAGATTACGAATAAAGTTAATAACGATATCTGGAATATGAAAGTGCTGCAAAATAATAAAAAGTGTCTCCCAAACCACCAAATCAAAAGCTTTTTCTGCATCAAATAACAAAATAAGTGCAGGGATCCTCCGTGTCTCCAAGTAATCCAAGGCTTCTGCCAGATAGTGAGTGTTAGTCATAAGCTGTCTACCGGTAATAAAACCGTTTTGGTCTTTATGAATCAGCTGAGAAGAAATACGATTAAATCGAATAGCCAATAATTTAGTGACGATCTTGTAATCCGAATTTAGAAGAGTAATGGGACGATATGAGTTAGGATCGGTAGCATCTTTCCCCTTCTTCAAAAAGCTGACCACAGTGCCCTCGCGGAAAGAGTCAGGAATTGAGGCTCCAAACAACATAGAGTTAAGCAAAAGTAAGAACAAATTAGAGAAAGAAGAAAAAAAAACCTTAAAAAACTCTGCGGGCAGTCCATCCGGACCGGCAGCTTTCCCTGATGGAAGATTTTTTACCACCCCCTCTATCTCTTCCAAAGAAAATCCATCTGCCAAGGTTAAATCTTCGGGGTGGGAAAGAGAAGGGATCTCAGCCTGCCGTAAAAAGGAGATTAATTTAGACTGGTTGATTTTAAGCTGATGTGAATATATATTTTGATAATGACAATGCATTATCGCACCTATTTTATCTGGGTCGGTTGTGGATTGATGTGAGACCGGACATTTTAACTCCCGAATTAAATTAGATGCTGCTTGTTCCTTGGCCTGCCAGGCCAAGAATCTCCCAGTGAAATTACTTTCTTCATATATTTTTTTATATTGAGTACGAAAGAATGCCTCGCCCTGCTCATATAAAAAAGTGGTGTATTTTTGTTTAGCTTCATTTAATTGTTCTTTAACCAATCGTGAGGGATTTTGTTGCCTTTGGACGCTAATTGTCTGTATACGGGATTCCAGTAGTTTGATTTGAGCCCTGGATACCGTTAACATAGCCGCATCTTTCCCTATGATGATTCCGCGAATAAAAGCCTTTAGGGCATCCCAAATTATACTTATGGGGGCAGTGCCCATATTAAGAGTTATAAAGTCTTTAATCTTGTTTTTTAATTCAGAGACCCATTTATCATCATTAAGATGAGCTCTATTGAAGACCCATCTTTTAGAGGATCTTCTAATATCCCCAAAAATGAACTCCCGAATTAGCATAGCATGGTCTGAGAATACATTGAACACCGTATTGCAAAAGCCGAGTTTAAGATTACGTGAAGCTAAAAAAAAATCAATGCGGGATGAGGATTTAAATCTACCCGACCAGCAAGTATAATCTCTTTTAGAGGGGTTATCAGCCCGCCAGTGATCAGAGAGATCGAATATTTTAATATAATGTGAAATGGTTTGAAAGATTTTCGGTTTAAGTTGTTTGGATAATTGGGACGATGTATCCAAATGCGGGTCCATTAACAAATTAAAGTCCCCACCAATCACGATATCACCTGAGACCATCAAAAGAGATTGAAACAAGTCTTCATACAAACTAGCATAGTCTATTAAAGGTCCATAACAACTTACAAAGATAAAAGGTCTCTGTCTGGTTTTGACTCTGCAAAGGACCCAGCACCAACGTCCTGCGCCTCCCTGTTGTGATTGAATAATATCAGCACATAGGTTCTTATTCAAGAATATTGCCACCCCACGCTGAGATACATCACATGATGCAAAGCACCGAAACGAAGCCCAGGATTTGAGCATTGAAAACCCATCTAGTTTGGAAGAGGGAATATGAGTCTCCTGTAACAAAATAACGGAGGGATTCTCAGCCTTTAACCAAACTTCCATAGCGTGCCTTTTCTTAATATTATTTAAGCCATTAACATTCAGAGAAAGCAACTTCAAACTCTCCTTGTTAGACATTGAGATCAAAATTAAATTGTCTAAAGAGAATTATCACCGAACTGCTCTTTGCCCCTTGAATACAATGAATACATGTTAACAAATGAAAAAATGAGTAAATATAGCCAGACACCATCAGTTTCCTTTTTGTTTCAACCCAGCCACCACCACCCACAACCCGAACACCCCCAACACCACCCCCACCGCCCCCCCAAACCCCTCCCTCCAATGGCCTAGCTACCTCCCTCCACGCTGACCAAAGGATCCTAACCCACTCCATTGGGGCGACCTATTGACACCCCCTAGGCTACCTGAGTTGCGGACTCCCGCAGACTCCACTGGCCCCCCCCTGACCCCGTGCCCACTTCTCGGATATGAAAAAGGGGAAAAAAAAAAAAAAAAAAAAAAAGGAGGAAAACCTTAAATTATGAAGATGAAATCTTGAGGAGATCGTGTGCCGCTGATATATCGGAAATCATAAAGAATTTGCCTTTGACTAACACTTTAAGCTTGGACTGCTGAGCTATCGTCGCTTGAGCCCCTTTAGCTTTAAACAGTCCCAACATTTGAACAAACTCCTTTCTTCTCCGGGCAGCGGAGGCAGACATATCTGAAAAGATACGGCATTTGACAGTCTCGGTAACAAAAAATTGTCTTTTCTGAATTGCCGTTGAAAGAATAGTCTCTTTGACCCGGATATCCGAAAAATTTAGTAGCAATGTTGGAGGAAGGGAGGAGTTTGGGAAGGGCTGAGCAGGAACGCGATGAGCGCGTGTAATAGTTAAATTGCCTTCATAGTCGGGGATCACTTTAGATTTTAAAAAGGATGTTGCCCATTGCACCGTATTGGAGCCTTCAAGGCCTTCTGGAACCCCAACTATCCGAAGGTTCGATCTGCGATTATAGTTTTCCAAATCGTCCAATTTGTGTTCAAACGAACGTGTGCACACAGAAAGATGTTTAACATCTCTTTTAACCTCCGTCATCTGATCCTCCAGACTTGAAATACGGGTTTCAGCCTCTTGGAGACGAACCGGAAATGTAGAAAAGAGAGCCTCCATTTTCTCTAGCCGTTGATTAATTGAAGCTAGCTCTGCCCTTTGAGCCCTCTTAAGTTCTCGAACTTCATCAAGAATCAAATTTAACATGTCTTTAACTGACATCTGGATCTCCCCTACAGTCTTGGTGTCGAGATCCAACAAGGGACTTGAAGAACCGGGAGGACTCAGATTAACAGGATGGGCAGGAGTGTCTAGCGGTTTGTCAATTAGCAATGGAGCTGTACTTTCCAGGGATAAAGCCTCTGAAAGAAAAACTTTATGCAGGTGCGGCAAGGAGTTGTCTTTCTCTTTTGATAATGATGATGAAAATGTTGAGAGTTCGGAAGGATTGGGCTTATTTGGGGAATCTGAGAAATGAGAAGAGGAAGTTGGGAATGCAGAATCTGAAGAGAGCACTGGATTTTTTTTGTCGAAAAGAGGAAATGGTTTGGTCCCCTTCAACGCATCCATGGCTCTGTCTTGCTTAGACGAATGGCCTGGAATGGAAGTGAAAGGAGCCGCCTCTGCGCTATGCGAGGGCTCTACATCCAGAGTTAGGGATTCGCCCAGAGATACCTCCAATTCCTCTGAACTCTCAGAACTGTTGACCCTTACTCTTGCATCTCCCGCAGCAGCATCCGAACTGGCAGTATTAACAGCGTTTTGGCCCAATAATTTGGCTGCATTTTTGGCTTCTCTAGCCTGAAGACGGAGAACTTTGGCCTTACGTGTATTAAGCAGTTTTCCCATATTGAACAAAGCAGACAAAAAAAAAAAAAAAACCCTTTCGGGAACAGGGACCAACTAGAGTGCAGATAAAGTTAAGGGCCCGCTCTTATGGGTCTCGTCTCGTCTCCTCTCCTCTCCTCTCCTGAAAGGGAGGACCCCCAAAGTCTAAAAAGTCCAAGTCTAAAAAGTCCAAGGAAATGAGGATAACGCCTCCCTCAACAGGGTTACTGCCCAGCAGCAAGCCACAAGCCACAAGCCAGAAGCCACGAGCCGACAAGATAGCAGATCCGAAGAAATAATCAGAGATAATCAGAGATAATCAGTTCATGACCAACTCACTGCGTGCTGCTGCTGCCTTAGAAAATAACCAGCTGAAAGAAGCAGTTTAGAAGCGTTGGAACGTTGTAGAGCCCCCAGGTTGAGAAGAGCCTGCGACAGGGCAACACCGCTGAAATACAGTCTGCACTTCGGCTGGATCGCCCGCTGCCTCACTCACAGCGTCGCATCACCTCGCAGCATCGCAGTCAGCCACGAAGCCCAGAGCTGTAATAGCTGTCATACAGCCATCATACAGCAAGCAGCGCACTCAAAAACATTTGCGGTCGTGGTCGCGGTCAAAAAGGGAATCCGAGCGCCGAGTCTTCCCGCAATCATCCGGTGCCGTCCGCCATTGACCGCCGCTACCACCTGTGTCCGCCGCACACGTTCGTCTGCACGGCTCAAGGGAAGGAAAGGAGGAGCCAGGAGTACAGTGTCATACACAAGCATATACAGAAAAAAATAATAAGTATGAGTACAGTGTCATATTTATTATTTTTTTCTGTATATGCTTGTGCGCGACCATTTCAGGCTGAGCATTTAACATGCAGTTATATTTCAATGTATACCAATTACAGTCTACAATGCACAAATAATGTAACTTTGCTTGCCAAATATAATCCTGACATATGAGAGCCTGACTGTGCGTAGGTAATTATCTCAAATTAGACTGCAGAGCACTCAACCTTTCCTCTTTTGTCAAATTAATCTAAAAGGGCCATTTACAGGTAAAGCGGATTCAAAGAATCGACAGAACAACAGAATAGCTTTGGAAAGGAGGGTCTGTTTCTCCGCACCCTCAGGTCAATATTTCCACGTTTAAACTGTCCCCACAGCAGATAGTCATGTCTGCAATAGTTTGACCGCACAATAGCTGCGCTGTAATACCTCTGTCCCAGTCGCATTCTAAAACAAGCAATGACATAGCCAATAGCTCTCGCCTTTGGGGCCTTATAAGTGTTTATACAGAGCTATTGGCTTTGTTAACGTCTTTAATCTGTGTTGCAGAGCATTGTGAATGTTGTGCAGCATGCTGAAAAGTTATAATTAAAAAAAGTGTTATAATTTTTTTTGTCACCCTATATATAACTTAGAAAACATTACATACAACTCAACTACCCTAATAAAAACCAGAATTAACATAAAACATGTGTTCTAGTTTTTTTGTCCATGCAATGCTGGCAACTTTTCCCTGCCTGTTCTAATGCTTTTTTGTTATGGTTGTGAATGTGCAAGACTGCGTGCAGGTTGTGATGGTGGAAAGGCCTTCTGATTAAATATTGCGACGGTTTAAGGGCTGGTGGCGCGTTAAAGACCGCGTGCAGGTTGTGATGGTGCAAGGGCCGTCTGCGTGAAGATTGTGACGGTGCAAGGGCTGGGGCCACGCTAGAGACGGTGTGCAGGCTGTAGGGTGGAAGGGCCCGTGTCGCGTTAAAGACCAAGTGAAGGTTGTAGCGGTGCAAGGGCCGGTGGAGCGTTAAAAACCGCATGAAGGTTGTGACGGTGCAAGGGTCGGTGGCACGGAGGAGATCTGAGGTCTGGACAGAGCCTCCTGTTTATCTCTAAAAGGCAGCCCTGGGCTGGTGCAGTACCTTAGGCATGGAAGTTAACACTGCAGGTCAGAGCATAAACAACCCGGTTGAAAAGCATGCCACAAACTCGGCGCTCTCTATCTGCTGCCACACTAAGTGCAAATAGGAGCTGCCAGCTTGCAGAGTGCACCTTTGGAAACTGGTTTCGACGCTCAAGCTGCTCCAAGCTGTTCTCATCGTCATGTAGTCATGTGTCTGGAATGTGCTGTTCTGACAGTTTGTGTGTATGTTTGTACGCGGCCGCGGTTCAGTTGTTCTCTGTTGGGCACATCTGTTGTGCTGGTTGGTATCGTCACTACAGCCCAAGTAGTTTCTGTGCTTCACGAAATGGACCAGAGGCGTTGAAAAAGAAACATCAGGGTGACAATGAATACAACAACGTATAAGGGATGGCTGATAAAGATCGGGGAATAGAATAACATCAAATAAACCAATGGACGATAGCGTGACAAATGAAAGGGTGCGAGTCTGAAATGAAGGAGTGAACACGAGGAAGAACCACAGACAAGTGGATAGTGATCGGGGAAATAAACCAATGGGAGATACCGTGACAAATTAAAGGGTGCGAGAAAGAAATGAAGGCGTGAACATGATGAAGAACCACAGACAAGTGTGGAAGAAAAAACAGGGCGAGCATTAGAACGGATATCAGTTGAGGATAGTAAATGAGAAATCTAGGGATAACAAGCGCCGCCGCGAAAGCGACTGCGCTGTGTTTAATTAGTAACATGATCAACAACGAGGAAGGAATGCAGATACCACCCTGCGCGCTGCTGCTCGCTCTCGACAGCAAAACGCCGTGGGAGTGACCAGTAAACAAAGAGGTGGGACATGTGCCCATCTTTGGCCATTTGCGTGCTTTCATTATTGAAAGCCACACGCAAAGGCCAATCAAATGTGTGGGAGTTGCCAGACCCACATGGAGAAGTTTAGGGGAAGTTTTAGAGTGCTCCCAAGAAGCCTCCCAAAGAGCAGCGAATGCACGCTGTGCTAGGCTCGACCTAAAGACCCCTAAGTCGTCCTGCTAATTCGAAATTCAGAAAGGGACTTTTAAAAAGGTTATTTAGGAACATCCTGGAACAAAATGTTAATGGGACACTGTTAGATCTGGGGGTCTCTAGTTGGCAGAGGTATACACCTTAGACCAAATAGGGACCCTTGCTTCTAGTCAGGGTACAGGGACACACACGGTAGATAACCCCTGCTCACCCTCTAGGTAGCTTGGCTCGAGCAGACAGGCTTATCCCCAAGGCAATGTGTAAGGTATTTGCACATAGACACCACAATGATCCCCCCTCCGTACACCACAAACTTAGACCACACAGGTGAGTTATATCAAAAATAATATATCTTGATCTAGTTTCCGCAGTTAAAATCAAGCATCACAGATTTACACACTATTCGCTTTCTTGGTTGGTCGGGATCGTAAGACGATAGTCTCTAGTCTCTTGCGTGATTCGATACTCACTGAGAATGAATCAGTTTGTAGGCTCTTGATGTTTAGGCAGCTACGTTGCTCCGGCGGTGTCGCTGCGCTCGTTGTAAAAGCGCTCCTCTGGCTGTTCGGTGCAAGGTTTCCACATCTCCCTCGACGAGCCCTCAGTGACGATGTCGACGTCACCGGAGTCAGCCACTCACAGTGCGGCTTCGTAGAGCAGGGAAGTACGACTCTCGATCTGCCTCAGGCCTCCGGGTCGCGGCAAGGCATGTGCCGATGAGCACGTCGGTCTTCTTGATGCGGCAACCGGTGTCAGGCCTGGATCAGCGCGGCACTCTCCAGCAAGACAGAGAGCAGCCAGCCCACTTCACAGGCAGATGTTGAGAAGCTTGGTAGAACAGTCCACGGTCCCTGCAGCACACAGCAGCGCAGGGGGGACACAGCAGAGTCTTGAGTTCTTGGCAACCTTTCTATCCCTGGGCTGCGAAACAGGAGGCCAGCTCTTCTCAGGCCCTTGGAGATTCGGTTTAAGACACAGCACACAGCAAAGTCTTGTTTGGTCAAGTGGGTAGGGTCAGCACAAAGCAAGACCCCTTCTCCTCCTCAGCTTCAGTTGTACAGCAGAACAGGTCAGCCCTTAGAGCACACAGCAAGGCAATCTTCCTTTAGTTCTTCAGCGGTCCGTCTTTCAGCAGAGGTTCCTCTTGATGGTAGAATCTAAAAATCTGTTGTCAGGGGTCTTGTACTTATACCCCTAAAAGTCTTTGAAGTCTTTGTGCAAGGGGGTCCTGAGCCCGGTCTGATCCAGTTCTGGGTGTTGCTGGAGCACTTTGTTTTCCTGGCTTCTGCTTTCTTTTCAGAGTGAGGGGCAGAGTCGTCAGCCGCCCAGCAGGAGGTGGAGCCAGCAGTGTGGCAGGCAGGCACAGCCCTATTCACTCCCAGGTGCTATCTCCTCCCTCCGCTCTCCTTGCAAATGTCGCCATTCAGCAGAGGGCTGACTCAGCCAACCTCCCGGGGAATCCCCCGCCCCTGTCACTCGCAAGCCAGACAGTCAATCCACAAGCACGCCCATGCACACAGAAGGGTCAGACAAGAGAACAGCCACTCTCTAAAAAGTACTGTCCTCCAACTCAGGATTTAGAAACAACCTCTCCTACAAGATGTGTTATTAAATGCTGAGCTCAGGGATATCAAATACTCATGTCTTATCTTGTTCCTATGAGAAGATAGGCCGATAGCCATTGGCACCGGCCACCCCCATGTTAGCCTATGGAGCAAGATAACCTTGCAGCAGTGAACACACAAAATGGCCGTTGTTCACTACCAGAACATGTTACCTGCACTAGTACATGCTCTACCTTTTACATACACTGCACCCTGCCCAGGGGGGTACCTTGGGCCTTCCATAGGGATGACTGACGTGTATACAAAGGGAAGGGTTAGGCCCGGTCAGTGTGGACACTGGCCAGGAGGACATGGCAGTCCGGGGACTGCAGGCAGGCCTGCGGTGGCAGGCCTGAGACACCATTTTAGGGCTACACCGGTGGGTGGCGCAATCAGCGCTGCAGACCCACTAGTAGCATCTGTCATCACCAGCCCTGGCACACACAGTGCACTTTACTAGGGACTTCATGGCGATACAGATATGCCAATCAGGTATATCCAATCAATATGATATTTTACACAGGGAGCACTTACACTCTGGCACTGATTAGCAGTGGCAGAGTGTCCAAAGCATCTAAACCAGCAAAAACGAAATCCAGCATAGCATCAAAATCCAGGTAGCAGAGGCAAAAGATAGGGGAAAAACCCACGCCAAGGATGTCAGGTCTAACAGACACAATGTACACAGATCCCTTAAGACCTCCTTAAGGTAGAACACACATGATTATTCACCGAGCATTGGTAAACCCAGTGGGTTTGACATACCCATATGCTGATAGCATATGAACAATTGATGCGGCAGAATAAAAGGATTGTTTTCTTTTCTGTAGTATCTGTTTCTCAGATGCTTCTGTCAATGCTTGATCCTCGGGGGCTGAGCTGCTCACTGATTGAATATAAATATAGTGCCCATAAAATTCCTTTCTAAGATGGACACCATCTTTGTAATTAGTTGCAAGCCGCATGGCAGCACATGGAGCGAGAACTTACAAAATCAGCTATAAAATGGATGGTACTGAAAGTAAAGCAACTGCAACCTTTTTTCCTTTAACATCTATTTTGGCCCCAGGTCCAGCTCTCGAGTGCTGGTGCACCGCTCTTCTTCCTCCCGCTGTTCTGAGTGTTTTCTCCTGCTTTTCCCTCATTTTTTACTGATTTCTCCTTCCTTTCCCCCATTTTTGAATGCTTTCTCCTGCTTTTCCCTCATTTTTTACTGATTTCTCCTTCCTGTTCCCCATTTTTCTCCTGCTTTTGCCTCGTTTTTTACTGCTTTCTTCGTGAAGCAGCTAGCAACTCCAGCGCCTTGAGTCCCTCACGGGTGATATGCCATGCTTTATAAATCCTGAATGATTGATTTTTCAGATGCAGACCCTTCCCAACTACCGAGCCGTTCACAGGCTGTAAGGTAGTAGGTCATACATTTCAGTGGAGGAGGAAAGACACACTTAAACAACAAAAAGAAACAATGCCACCAATGTACGTGATTTATAAAGTTTAAGGCAAAAGAAGCCAATCACTCACAGATGCTGACCTAAAGCCTCTTAGTTATAGAATACAACATGTTCCTTTTAAAAGCACAAGTGCTATGTGCATCACCCTTAATAACTGTGTCAAATCAAATAGTCTAACATGGGGAGATTTTTTGAGTCGAGATCTTTTGCAGCTGTAACATTTTAGTTACAACTTTTTTAAAATGTATTTCCCTGTTATTTTTCCCATAATATGTTACAGCTGGTTTACTATTGTTCCTTTAACCTCCCCTTTTCAGGAAAGTTCTCACCAGAATCAAAATACAAGCAGAAGCTCGGCTTATGCATCTTTTTGATAGGAAACATGCACCAACGTTGAATATTTCAAGCATAAGTTTAGAATAGTGTCACATTCAAAAGCAGTATTACTTTAAACGTTCTTGAGCCTTCCAAAAGTGTACATTAAATACTTGCTTGAAACTGGGGTGAAAAAGTGGAGTAAAGAGGTGCTAGATGGTGTGCATATTGTCATCAAGGATGGTAAATTGTATTCTAAACATAACAAATACATAGGGTGACCACCTCTCTTCACGTTATTTTAGACACGGTCTCCCGTCTTTTACTTTTGTGTAATAGCCAATTAAATTCAGGGTGTTATAGTCTGTTTTGCTTTCATTTAACTAATTAGAATAAAACACTTGAAATCAATAATTTCTAGATGAAACGTTCACAACTGTAGACAGTGTCCATATGGACCTGGAGCAAGATGGCCATCCTACATGTATGCATTCAATGAAGATAAAACACGTTGATGGATCAACGGCCAGAAACCTACTAATGCATGTGGCAATAAGTATGGAATCACAGATTCCTTGTGTAATTCCCCATCTCTTAATGGCTAACTCATCCTTGTAAAATGTTGCAAGATACCCTGAAGGCTAAGTATTTCCTCCATCAGGAACTGACAATATCTGTGTTACTTCAGTTTGCAGAACTAGCAGTTTTTGCAGTTGGGGCCTATATATTACAAGGTGATGATGTTTCTAAACAGGCAATTTATCTTAGTGAGCTGTTCAAGAAATGTACCCCACTGCATATGTTATACATTTTCAAACTTTGTTTGAATGTCTACTTCTACAACTTCCCGCCAAGTACACCGTCCACCCAGGACCGGACTGGGCACTCAAACTGGCCCTGGCAAACTGCTCGGCCGGCCCCACCGGGGGGCACGAGGGTGCGGCAAAGCTGTTTGATAGGGCCGTTTTCAGTTGATTTTGTTACAGGGGGGCGATATTGCCAGCCCCGGTAACATAAAGGGCCCCCTAGAGGCCCATAACCAGCCCCCACCCTGGCGGCCAACCGGGGGGGCCCGCTACGGCCAGTTCGGCCCTGCCTCCACCTTCCCTCCCCCTCCACCTGCCCTCTCCCTTCAAGGATGAATCAAAAACACTAGTGAATATCGGAGTGGAAAAGGCTGACATTGTAGCGGGAGAGATGTAGAGAGGAGGTAAGTCACCAGTGGTGGCTTCTCCGCTGAGGCAGAGGAGCGTCGCCCCACTGCTTTTCCGCAGCGGTAAAAAAGAAAAATAATAAAATGATAATAACACTTCGCTATTATCATTTTATTTTTCCTTACTGAAGCAGTTTTGTGGGGAGTGGCTATCCCACAGCCAGCCGGAGGAGGAGTGGTACATGCACTTAAGTGCACATGATGGTGTGGCCGGCCATCTTGGGCCGGCCAAACAGTCATGCAAATTTAGCATGTTCTCCACCGGGCTGTAATGCACAGCATGGGCGGAGAACATGCCCAGGCTCCCAGTCCCTGTCTGAGTGCCGAACCATTGCACTTAGACCAATCACGATGCTGCTGTCATGGCGGCAGCGGTGTCACGATTGGCTTAGGGGAGCCTGGGTGCTTCCTGCTTCCAGAGGCGAGACGATGCAAGAGGAGAGACAACAGCCCTGCAGAGGAGGTAAGTAGGATTTTTATTCTTTTCCTTCACCTCCCTCACAACCCCCACCACCCCTGTTCTGTACCAGCCACCACTGTGAGCCACACTCTGAAATGAAACAAAGATATAAGGAGTGGTCAGGTGGCGTACCATGAGACAGACCAGGGGAAGGAGAGAGTGGAGTGTGCGGTGGGAGAGATAAAGACCGGAGAGTGAGGGGGGTTAGGAGCACATATACTGCTCAGGTGGTACCTATTATGTGTCTTACTGGGACTTGGCAAACCCTTTTCAAAATATAAATATCAAAATGATTGCATTTGTTAATGCGTCTTTAAAGGCAAGGAGCACAGAATAACTAAAGCACAAATGTCAACTCATAGTAAAGTGCCCATAATCTGAATACAATAAAGTCTAACACCATTTTATTATAAGATTTTTATCCAAACTAAAAAGAGAAAAGGTAAAAGACAGGGAGAGAAAATACCAGCCACATAAAAATGCAACTGTCAGCAAAATCCAAGTAAAATATTCCATTCCTGACTAACACATCAAAAATGGATCTCGGAGTTGTCTTTTTAATATTCATAATTTTCTGGCAGTGCTTCAGCTGCATATTTAGTGATTTCGGTTATGACAGTTGCTCTGCAGACACATCCATTCCTCGTCCTCCTGGTAGCTCCATTTAGCGTGCTAAGACTTGCTGCACTGAACTTCATTACGACCAGAAGCTATGGGAACACTTTTAAATCATTTATCTAACTGGTGAAAATAGCAATATTTCCATAATTGCATACAAAAGAATGTCGTATGTAGTATTATGATCTTCCAAAATAAAGTTACCATACTATGACAAAAAAAGCACTACCTAGAAATATGTATCAGTATTTTTCAGTTTGTTATATTTTTATTTTGCTCTGATTTCATCTTGCAATTTAATGCTAATTATTTTGTCTGCAAGAGAAGGATGGTTATATGGAAAAATAGGAATCCGATCACACATTCTACCTCCTGAATTTGAGGTATTATTTGTGGCGTTCACATTGTCCACCTTAATACCGGTTTCAATTGCTATAATAAAATTTCAGTTTCAAAAACGAAGGGGCATATTTACAAGGAGTTAACGCCACCAGAACATCACTTTTTTTGAGGTTCTGGTGGCATTAAGTCCTTAACTGCCTTGTAAATAATGACCCTCTTCACGCAGCAATTAGCGTGAAAGGGGCGGGCAATGGGCGTTGCTGTGGGTGTTCTGCTGCAACACCCATTGCTTTTTAATGCTGCCCTCTATTTACAAGGTGGCGTAAATATGGGTCAGCGCCAAAAATAAGACCAGAGGAAACCTGTCTCAAACTGGCACAACGAGGAAAAGTGTTTAATTTCTCCTTATTTTTGCTATTTCTGCAGCACACATAGAAAGAGAGAATCACCATTAGTGATTGTTGATGTGCAGGAAGGTGTCCCTTCCTGCACATAAGCAATCATTATATAATGATGATTTGCAACTTCTATACATGCTGCATTCTGCAGCACACATTGAAGTTACAAATCACCATTAGCTATTGTTTATGTGCAGGAAGTGACACCTTCCTGCACATCAACAATCATTCTCTGCAATGCAGGCAACCTTGCACTATGGTGCAAAAGTGACTGTGTTGGCGCTAGGCAGCTAAATTTAGCGCTAGCGCTAGGGGAAACGCAGGGGTGCGCGGTATTATTGTAAATACTGCGCATCCTTGCTTTTTCAGAATGCTGGAGTGCGGCATTACAAATTTTGGCATAAGACCGTGCTCTGCCATTTTTTTGTAAATGCGCCCCTAAGTCACAGTGTCCGGGCTCATGTCTTCCTTTAATTAACAAAGGATATGTGACTGATGAAAGCATTTATTTAGCTTTATGTGTGATTAAAAATAAGGCATTGGCTGCCCTGCCTCACAAAACTATATTTCACTTTGAAGGTTCTGCTGCAGCACATGATGGTGCTTTCCATCTTCTGATTTATAATAGCAGAACCCCCTCCAGTGGAATGTAGCGTTCCGTGACATTGCAAGCCATGTCTTGGCCTAAACATGTACAGGACCGGACTGGGAACAGAAACCAGCCCTGGCAAACTGCTCAGCCTACCCCCCCTGGGGTGAGGGGGAGTGCAGCCGAGAAGTTTGCGAGGGCCGGTTTCGGCCAATTTTGTTACAGGGGGGCCGATATTGCCGGCCCCCGGTAACAAAAAAGGACCCCAGGGGCCCAAAACCGGCCCCCACCCTAGCGGCCTACTGGGGAAACGCCCGGTGCCTGCTATGGCCAGTCCGGCCCCAAATATGTATCCTTGCTCCAGGGCTGGATGTCCGAATGTGCACACATCTCTGGGTGACTGGTTGGTAAACAGGGCATATTATCAGGTATCAACAAAGGAGTCGCAACAAGTGCCTCAGAATTTGCGCCAGATTCACCCCCTGTATTACTGGTACCGCAGATTTGATAGTTACCAGGTACTTGGTTCTCTCACGATTTTGGTTTTGACCCTTGAAATGAAGAATAACCATAGGAACTTTTATTTGCGCATTCATTTCTGCCGTTTCTTTCCTCCTTTGATTGTTAATTCTCCATTCACGCATAGCCAGGTTTTCCCTGGTGAAATGTAAAGAGAAAAACAAGCATTGACAAAGCGAATATGTCTAGCTTTGGATGCTGGCTGAATATTTGGCTTTGTTTTTTGTTTGAGCATGGTATTGTATGAAGGCATGCATTGTATGGAAACGAGAATTCTCTAAAAGCCAAAATGTAAATTGTTTATGCAAAAGCGTATGTTGCACCAGTAGCCCCTGTCACTGACGAGGACTACTTATTGTGCGGATGTGCACATTGTGCAAGAACAGAATGCTGTCACTTACATTCGGATATGCCAAAAGCTAAAGTGGGTTGACCTTATACCTCATACTGTGTGTTGTATGCTGTGGTGGGCGGAAGCAAAATGTTAATGACACTAGAGCAGACCAATTGATATGGGGGCGTGCTGAAAGCCCCTATAAGTGTGTATTATATGTATATTATTAAAAACAAATGGTTTTGGCTAACACCCCCTTAATTCCTGGATGTGCAGGTTTTTCAGGGAAGCTTGTGTGCCTGATTCGGAAAGACACTTCTTTTTCTATTCGAATCCGGATTAGATCCGGACTCGAGCCCCATAGTGCTAGAAAATGTCTCAAATCTCTCATGGTAAAGCAGTGCCCACATTTAATGCAATAAAGAATCTAGACCTGTCATCGTAGACCAGATTGGAGGGTGTGTTCTGACCAAACTGCAGTCTAAAAGAAGACCCTAGGAACTAAGGAAACATTGTCGGGCTTGAAGCCAACCTGTCCCAAAACCCAAGAGGGAGTAAAATGTTTCTGTGGTAGTCCCGGTAGGAGGTGCTTCAGCCCATAAGGCTGTGGAAGCACCATGCTTTGTGGGTGCAGCTTGTATGGTGCCGTAGATGCTTTCCTAGAACTGCGCCTATAACAAATAGATATTCGGTACCATTAGCACCAATAATGTCAATTACTGTGCTTTGAGCAAAACCCATCAGTACCTTTCTATGGCCAGGGAAACATTAGACATCTCAAGAGCAGGAAGAGACTGAGGGCTGAATAGATGACACCTGCTTCTTTCACTAGGTCTTACACTTTACAATTGCTGAATGTCTTTTAGGCAGTTCTAGGCAACCAAAGATCGGGTCAAGTATTGGGGTTCTCATCCACGGGCCCCACATGAACGGAGCCAGGTGATTTCTCTCTTGGTCCCTCACTGTGGCGCGCACCCTGATAGTAGAGGGTTAGTTGGGAAAGGATGGACAGCCTTGGTGCCCTTAACCTCACTGTCCAGATCTCCTGCTCGACCAGGTGGCTGCAGGTGTGTTTCTTGGTGTGGTGTCCCAGTGGAAGGTTACACATATTGATCAGGTGCAAGTGTCCACAGTAATGCAGGGCCACTTCTAAGCACATGGAAAACTCTACTGGATCAGAAACATCATCCATCTGTTGCATCGTCATACCGCAGGCTATAGCCATCCCTGCCACAGGGTACGGAGATTGCCTCCCATACCAAGATCCCCTGGTTACTAGTACATGGCTCTTACAGCCAGCCAGTGGGCTGGGGCATAAACTGCTGCACATCTCCATGGCACCTCTTACATGGCTAGAGACAACAAGCCTTAGCCCAGGCCATCGCCTGCCACCCTCAGCGCAGGCAGATATACACTTGGAAAAGCCAGTACCGGCTACACCAACCTCGGAAAGTTGCCATGTCTGGTGAGTGGAACTAGGGAAAGATGTTTCGAGTACAGGATAGAAGTGAGAGTCATTGTGTCTGTGTGTATGAGTGCATTTTTCTGTCCCCATGTATGTATGTTTTTGTGGGGGTCTGTATCAAACTTGAATTAATGCATGATTTGTTCTTCAAAGCTTTTTAGCATTAAAATAAGCCTTATTTTGAGTTTGCGATTGAAGTCTCTTGTCAGTGCTCCTCAATGCTGCTTCTTCTTCACTATAGTAGGCGTGTGAACGCCTACTGTAGTATTCTTGTGCAGAACAGTAGAACACCAAGCTTCTGGTTCGTGGAGTTTGTATTTGAAATATTCTGGAAAAGCATTTTTTTGGTTTGCTTATAACCTCATAGCAGTATGACGAATCTTCACAACACTTTCCAAATAGAGGTCTTCTCTACGTCAGCTAATTCCTCGAACGTTTCACGGCGATCCATCAAGAGGGGGCATGAAAAAACGGGGGGCCCCACACCGCATTTTCCCCCATTCATATTTTTTCGCACACTCACCGTGCACTGCTTATAACCTCATATATTACATCACCCATGAAATGTTCTATGACATCACTGATAACATCAATGCAATATATGAAAGGATATCATCGATGACAACACTGTAGATGGCGGGGTTGCAAGTTATAGTTACTTTAGGGCATGACTTTTAGTTACTTGAGATAAGTATATAGTTAATTTAAGTAGTTTTGTTTGCTTATATTAGTATGTTTAAACTGCCATTTTCACCTACTATAATGTTACTTTATCCTGTTTCCTGTGTGTGTGTGTGTGTGTGTGTATATAATTTTATTTTTCTGTTTTATGATGTGATTGTTCAACAAAATTCTTTCTTGCAAGACTGTGCTTCCTAACTGCTGTTCTTGTCTGGATTAGTGATTCTGCCAACAATAAATTACATTGGAACAGTACTTTTGAAAAAAATGCATTTACATAGTTTTAAACTCCTGGGTTATAGACCCTCTTGTGGATTTAGACACCTGTAACTTCCCCCTTGCATTCTTTTTCAAGATGGTAGCATCCCTTTGTGTTTGTGGCCTCTATGTCTTTGGGTCGAGCCTAGGCAGCGCATGTGCTCTACGGAGTTTATTCGTGGCTTTCCATTGGTTAATTCCTATGCTGCTCTTCTTTCCTGTCTCCTTATTGGCTGGTGCTCCCGATACATGATTTCCGATTTTTGTCAGGAGCACCGGCCAACTACAGTTTGCTTTTGCTATAGATGGTTATCTGTTTCTTTAGAGACTGCTTGTTCAATGTCCTGCTAGTAATTCACCACATGGAGCACATAACTTTTTTGTACACGGATGCAGCGCCACATGGTATAGCATGGTGCCCGCATTCATTTTTTTTTTTACATTCATTTATGGCAAAACTGCGTCTTGTGTGTGGCTTGCTCAACTTGTTTTAAAACATTTTTTTTACATTAAACCATGGCAGCCACGTGTCTTGTGCGCAAGTGGCTCAAATCGCTATTTTTTGGGTTTTTACATCTGGAATAACCTGGCTGAAGCCCTCACCAAAACCATTTAATTCGGACAGGGTAGCGGGGTTCACTTTAAGAAAATATTGCACAGTTTTACATTCAGACGGCCTCGTGTCTTGTTATGCGCAGAGCCTGGTTTCTTGATTGGGTGCCACGTAGGGGTGGGCGGAATTTGCGTAACCGCGTTACGCAAATCTCCGCGAAACGGTAAAAAATCTCCGCGAACACGCAGAAATTCCGCGAACACGCGGAATTGCTTGTTCGCGATACTTTTTACCTGTTCGCGATCGCTGTTTGCGTGCTCGGGGTGAAATACCTCGCGAACACGCATATTGAGAACGCGAACAAGCAAAAAATTTCGCGAAGTCGCGGAACGCAGATTTTTGGGCAATTTCGCTTTCTCCGCGGAACGCGAAATTACCCAAATTCCGCAAATTCCGCGAACGGAACGGAATTTACCGCCCAGGCCTAGTGCCACGTAGGCTGCAAAGCATGGATGTGGCTGTTCGTCTATCAGAGCAGCTGTCTGCCCGGGGATAAAAAGCCATGCACATTGGGAAACTACTATAGAAAATGCAGTTGGCATCGAGACAAGCATTCAGTGTGAAATTGCACACAAGTTGAAATGCTCGGAAAAGGCTTCGGTTAATGACATTGAGTGAAAGTTCAAAGGGACTTATGAATCATCCTTATCAATGTGTGTGAGAGTCTCAGGGCTTGCTTTGCTACAGAGCCGCTGTCTCCCCCTCACGGCACTCCTGTCCGTGGACGAGGGTGCCACCAAGACAGAATGTGGGCGAAGGAAACATAGCGTGCCATAAGACACAGCACTGCTAGGGGGTGTGAAAGTTGTGTTAAAGTTAGTTTTTTGTTCAAGTGATGAATTGCACTTATTTTTTTTCATTTTATTTTCACTACTTTACAATAGAATAACCCGCAGCTTTACTTTCACTTTACTTACTGTGAGATAAATATTTTGACCATTTTTTTTCTTTTTTCTAGCATGTAACTTTTATTTCACAGTATGACAGCAAAGCATGTCTAATGTAAACACGGGTAATAAAACACAATCTGGAGGCAAGGAGGGAACTTGAGAGGGAGTCGTAGTTTTGAGGGGTGATTGTGACCAGAGGCGCAACTAGAGCCAAATTTCGGGGGGGGGGGGGGGGCTAAGAAAAAAATTCGGGGGGGCTGAATCTTTAAGCAATAGGCAGAGTGGAGCTGATTTCGGGGGGTGGGGCTGAAACTTTAAGCAATAGGCAGAGTGGAGCTGATTTCGGGGGGTGGGGCTGAAACTTTAAGCAATAGGCAGAGTGGAGCTGATTTCGGGGGGGGGGGCTGAATCTTTAAGCAACAGGCAGAGTGGCGCTGATTTCGGGGGGGGGGCTGAATCTTTAAGCATTAGGCAGAGTGGAGCTGATTTCGGGGGGGGGCTGAATCTTTTAAGCAATAGGCAGAGTGGAGCTGATTTTGGGGGGGGGGCTGAATCTTTAAGCAATAGGCAGAGTGGAGCTGATTTCGGGGGGGGGGCTGAATCTTTAAGCAATAGGCAGAGTGGAGCTGCATGGGCTCTTAGAAGGGGTGAAACAACAGCAAGGCCTCATTAATATGCAAATGGTCTTTTAAAGACCTGTGAAGTGCTCGGGTGCGGCTGTGTGTGTGCCCGGGAAGCTGTCTCATCCTGGGCTGCCACACACGACGGGGGGGGCTGAAGCCCTTTGAGTCCAATGGGTGTTGCGCGCCTCATTGTGACTGGGAGTCAGTATTGGTGAGAGTTATTATGGGTGAGCGGCATACGGTCCTACCTCACACCTCGCTATGCAGGTTTGGCTGCTCAATCAATCGGGGTTTGTAAAGCGCACTACTCACCCGTGAGGGTCTCAAGGCACTGTGTGGTGGTGGTACGGTATACTTATCAGGGCTCATGAAATATGGGCTTGTGGGGATACAGGGGTGTGGGGAGGGGCAGTGTTTGCAACTTCTGTCAGATGCTTTCCTTTGTCTCCTGTCCTCTGCCTCACACAGTTTCCCTTTACACCGACCTACTGTCTCACTTCTATGCTGACAAGCATAGCGATGCCTTTATCACATAGACATTACTTGCAGAAATATTTCATGAATTTCAGTCATATGTTTTATGTCACAGAAGCCATATTTTGTGAACAGCTTGATTGTTTAGAAATAGAAGAAAGACAGTAATGCTCTCTGGGCACTGCTCGGAGGACAAGTGAGGAACTGCCTTGCCTGTTGCCAATATTACTTTATGGTTGCACCAACATCAGTGCAAGCTATGCGAACGGGAAATGTTACTGCACATAAGCCGCCACCAGATGGTGATGTCAATGATGTAGCCACAACAATGCAATTTTACATAGATGTCCATAGGCTATCCAGCAAATTTCCCTCAATAATACTCTGTTTATCCTCCTTCGTCACAAATAGCAGCTGACAGTCTGAGCCTTTACCTCAGCCTGGTTGGGTAGACAGAATTCAAGCTACCAGTCACATCCTACAGTCAGGCGGAGTTATGCACAACATAGGAGAAGGTGGCGTCCTCAATCTCTTATAGCGGCGCCCCAAATGTCCTATGTCTGATGTTTTGTAAATGGTAATAAAAATGTTCTATTCAAAATAGCATGACCTCTCATAACTGGGCAGGCACACACAATAGTTCAGGAAGGTAAAAGCCTTTATTTATAGCCCTGGGTTTTCTGAGATTACACATTAAAAGATAAATGGGCTGTGTTTTGTTTGACCCTTGGTATCACAACACGGTAGCTTCACAGCACTGCAAAGAGCTTAGAAAGATGAAAGACAGAGCAGAGCCTTCCTAAGTGGTTACAACTTAGTAGTTACAAATGTTCTGAGGCGCGTTAGCCACTTGGAATGGCACATTCTACGTAGTAATCCAAACTCTGTACTGTTTTTCAGGGACTTCGATACACTCTCCACTCCCTTCCTGCCTTTCTTTGATTCAATCCTCTAGTCCTCTTTTCACTTTCATTCTTTTCCACTGCATCCACGCTCCTATGTCCTTCCTTCCATCAGGTATTCCTTCCTTACAATCGCTTAATTCATCTCTGCTTCCATTCCTTCACTCATTTCACTTCCCCTTACCTCCTTCCTCTCTCTTCATTACTTACATCACCTCTATCCCACTCTCTTCCTCTCATGCTCCCTCTATTTCTCCTTCACTAATTCCTTTTTTCTCTCACAAAGTCCTTTCATTTTCTTTTTTCCCTTAAACCTTCTTACTTCCCTTTTCGTCTCTTCCACTATCTCTTCCACCCTACTTACTTCCCTCAAACCCAACCTAACCTCCTACTTTCTTTTACTCTCTTCCGCTATCTCTTCAACCCTTCCTCCCTATATCCTTCCTTCAAACCCACCCTTCCTTCATTATAACTTGATGTTTACTGTGGCACACCACACAATTAATCAGCACACCATTCAAAATCACCCGGCATAATTACACTACACATAATACCACTCAGCACAACATAATTCAACTCTGCATGATAACACTCTAATCACTACCACATAAATACACCCCACATAAAAACAATCTGTACCACATAGCAACAATCCACATAAACACACTCCACACCATGACACATAATTCCAATCAGCATAATTTCACTCAATGGCACACAGTTCCACACAAATTAACTCAACACATTTCCATTCCACACCACATAATTCAACAAGAAATCACATAATACAAATCAACAAAACTTTTGCATAACCCACCACATACATCCAATCCACACCACATAATTCCACATCACACCACAAAATTCAACAGCATGCACCACAATTAAACTCCACTACATCACACTCCACAACACAAAATACTATACCTCATAATTACTCTCTTTAACACACAATCCCACCCCTCATAATTCCATTCGCAAAATACCACATAATTACTTTTCACATAATTCCACTGCACACCACATACATCCACTCCACTCCACAAGACAGATATTCACATTTACAACGGCAATACCTCTAACTCTCGCTTTCTAAATAATTACTCCACTGCAGACAAAAAAACATAAGTAAAAAACATAATAATTTACAATGCCAATAGCTCTAACTTTCACAAATGTGAGACCCATTGCATTGCAAATGCTTATTTTAACATGAAGTACAGATTTAAAGTGGGAGCCCGCAGCTGTTGAAGGACATGCCAACATTGTTGACATTCTACAACTACTTCGGAAAAAAACTTCAAGGACACCTTTTCAAAGCTCAGTCTAAGCAATTCGAAGTAATACATTTTGAAGTGTTTTTGCTTGACAAAATCCGAAAGATATAAAACCTTGCTGAAAGCCCTGCTTTACTTGAACGTATAGCTTTTGTTTGATTCTAAGGAGAAGACTAGAAGTGTATGAACAAACCTAAAAATATATTGTCTAAAAATTCATATGTCTAAGCCATCCGGGCTGGAAAAGAAGCCATGTTTATCGCTTTACTTGTATTTAGAGACAATTACCTAAATCATAACAATACTAGGAGCTGTGCTGTTATTTTATTTTTCTCCTAGCAGCACTGGTGAGTACTCATAAGGTGCAGACCTACAGTGAATCACATACTCCTGACCATCAACCCTTCTCAAAAGAGATATCCACCTTGAATCTCCCAACAAAAAAAACAGACCATCACTTTAGTTCCTCACATAAATACCAATTTATCGCAATGAACCATTTTCCTGCAAGAAAGTGTATTTAGACAGATGCAGGCCACTATACGTTTGTAGACGCAAAGTGTGGTTGAATCCAGTTGGGCCACCTCATGACCTGAATGACTACAGGTATTATGATCTAACACCAGGAAGGATTTCATTTGATATTGTTAAACTTTTATGAGTCTTAGGGTATCCAGAAATAAATGATATAAATGAATACAATTCATTACTGAGTTGTTGAATGTAGTTTTTATTAACAGGGTACCAGAACGGTTATGATGTCACCATTGTCAGAGTTGAAACTTTCTATAAATAGACAACAACATCCCAAGAATGTAAAAAAAGTAAGAATGTTTTCTTCGTAATGTACTATAGGAGTAAAAATATTGAATCTGTTTATTAGATAAATCTGTGTAGGGACTTGATGGAACTATAATTCTTTAGTGAAGCGTTTTCTTAAAGTACTAGAACAGTTCCTGGTGTACTCTGCCATTTTGTAACACTGTCCATCCCCATGTATAGCCCAATACTTCATGCTTTGCTGACATTTTGGTACCAAAATAAAGGACTTTTTAAAAAGATGAGAGCTTGCTATTCAAGGAGAAGAAGACATTGTTTGTAAGCCTGGGCAAAGCACTACGCTACGCTCGCGTAGTTTGCGAAGTTTGCGCTACTTCGCACTACGCGAATTGCACGTAGCACAGTGCAAACACGCGTAGCGTAGCGTAGTGCAGCGGTCATTTTTTGCTTGCTCGCGGTCCTCAACGTCAAGTTGGCGACCGCGAGCAAGCAAAATGACATCCTGGCGAGACATTTTCCTCGTTCGCGATTAGCAACATCAAGTTATCCGATCGCGAGCGTGGAAAATAAACCTTCCGGGGAGCTTCTCAACGTGGGGAGGTCAGGTTTCTCATTGCGAGGGGTCACGTATGATCGCGACCGCTCGCGCTGAGAAACTACCAGTCCGCGTTGAGAAAGCTGCAGCTTGAGTAGAAATCTACTCGAGTGGCAGAAAACGACCGCTTGCACTGTGCAAGATGCAGTTTGCTCTGATTGCACAGTGCGGACAAGCATCCGGCACTGTGCAATCAGTGCGAACAGCATCTTTCACAGTGCACTACGCAGTTTGCGTAGCTACGCGTAGCTCGCATAGTGCGAAGTGCACTTCGCGTAGCTACACGTAGCGCTACTTCTCAAACTAAGCCCAGGGTTAATTGTTTGTTTGAGACAGAGTCAAATTTGTCTTCCATTGCCACCCAAGCAGATGGTTGTATAACAGAATATCAAGTAGAAATACATCATGGGGCTAAAATAGCAAGGTCTACATATCGATGACCAAAAAATCCTTAGGATAAGTGTACAAAGATAAGTATAGATTTAGTATTCTTAACACCATAGCTATGTATCTTGAATATTATACATTTTCAAGGTACATGTACTTGCAGTTATGTATAAAAAACAACACTTACTTATATATACTTACCATCACAATATTTTGTGCCTTGATACTTAGGTCTCGATATTCTGATCCCACAATACTTTTGAGTCAATATTTTGGGCGACTACTCTCACAAACTTTTAGGGGCTGATTTAGATATCGGCGGAGGGAATACTCGGTCACAAACATGACGTATGTCCCGTCCCCCGAATTACGATGCCCATAGGATATATTGGGATTGTAATATGGCAGACGGGATTTCTGTCACATTTGCGATGGAGTATTCCCCTCTGCTGGAATCTAAACCAGGCCCTTAGTTTCCAGTGAAACAATAAAGGAGCCAGATCAGAGTACTCTCTGTAAGATGAGAGGAAAACGCAGATGAGAAAATCCCCTAAAAATATGTTTGGGGGATCTTAATGTGGGTGGTAACAAGAAATACATACATTCATGATTTCCGTTGATAGCAATTTTCTTCAATGACTTAGGGCCTGATTAAGATCTTTTTGGATGGGGTACTCCGTCACAAACGTGACAGACATACCATCTACCATATTACAAGTTCCATAGGATATAAAGGAACTTGTAATACGGCAGACGGGAAATAGTTAAGTTTGTGACAGAGTATCCCATCTGCCGAGATCATAATCAGGCCCTTCGTTTTTTTGCAGTAAATGGGTCTGACACTGTATTCTCTTTCTATCAGGAGAGCAGCACAGAAATGTATGTCCTGTGCTTTGATTCGTCCACCGACAGCCTCTAATAATCACCATGAAGTTAAAAGTGATTGTCAATTGAATATGATCCTCAGTGATGAGCTACCAATCCAATCATGGGGATCTACTGACAAAAATCACATTAACTCCTGTATCATCATTTAGGGTTTGACCACAATCTCCAGATATTATTGTTTAGTTTTATATGTTGTACCATATATTACTGCATTCATACTTACATTCCATGCAATCATACTCCTGTGCCAACAATATCTAGCTTACTAGTGAATCCTAACTGGCTTTAATGTAAATGCACACTTACGCTATTTATCACACAAGACACACTAACAACATTGCTCAGATTCTTTTGGCTCATTTTTCACCAGGAATCATGTATCTGAGTGCCCTCGCTTTTTAACAATGTATGATGTTGCCCTGGATACGGCTCCAGTGTATCAGTGCGTGAATGGCCCATAAGCACTGACATTTCAGAATCACTTCCATTTTCAAAGGGCCATTACCAGCGTCTTATCTGTGAAAAACGCGGCTATCCATTTCCAAGACAGGCAAGTCATTAGAGCCCGCTGCTCTGAATAGATATCGGCATCTTGCACTACTTGTGACTAGTAACTAGATTTCTACGGGACTTCTTTTAAAATTCGATGCAAATTGCACGGATTCTGTCATTAGACACATACTGATTTAAAAAGTACTAGCAATTTTGTGCAACTGTTGTCAGAATTCTTAATTAAATTTGGCAATTTTAAATTCTGAATTCCTCAAGTAGAGAAGTCACAGACTGGTTATAATCATTCACAAACAGTAGTTATTAGTGGTAAGTAAACTGTCAATTCACTATTGTGTTATTGTTCAATGTCATTAGGACTGAAATGTAGCCAGTTTGGGGCCAGTGCTGAATTATCACATATAGGTTACAGTAACTCATGCAGTGGAAACCTACAATATGCCATGATTTAGCACTAGTAAGGAAGAGTCAGAATTTTACCAAAGTGGAAATCATAATGGTGTGGATACTCACAATGGGCTAGGAATTACTATCAGTATGGCAGAGCCAGAAGTATATTAGGGGTGGTAAACATAAATGTATGTCCATAATAAGCTAGGATTTAACAACCTTACACCAGTGTTACAAGCATTGCACAGGTTTGCACTGTGATGCGCCTGATGCACCCAATAGGCCAGGAATTACTATCATTACACCAATACCAACATTATCCCAAGCGTGGGCACCACAAAGGCATGGATGCTCAAAATATTCCACAAAGTGTCACTAGTATGCCTAAGTGCAGTATTAAAAGGGAGGGCATCTTTATACTATGAGTGTCCACAATATACTATAAATGACCGCTAGTGTAACTGTCCTGAGGAAACTCTGAGCCAATTGATTTTCCTTGTCTTCAGTTGGTGGACCTTTTATTTGTTGCCTAACAGGTATTAGGGAGTTAACATCAGTTATGCCACAATGTCAATCACCATAACACATGAAAAAAGGTAGACATGCAATAAAACCAAAATTACAAAATGGAGTTAAAGAGTTTAGAGTTTTAATACCAAACTCAGAAACAGACTGATATAGATGAGTCTCTGAAGCATATTATAAAAGTATAATATCACAAAAAAATATCAGAATAGTCTAAATGAAATTTAGCCTAAATAATAAGAAACCAGGAACCTAGTGGCTGCGATACAAAAGATGAGGAAGAGTATCTGAAGATTAAGCTGCAAGATTCGATCCTTCTGCCTAGTCCTAAAGAAATCTAAATTATCTTACTCTGTCCAAAATATGAAAATCCAAATTGATCTAAAGTATGCACAGAACAGGTTTCAGCATCATGCTGTCTTGTGTATAGTACTCCAAGTCTGTAGGATGTATAGAATGAAGCCAGACGGTGAGAGGAATAGCAAAAGAGGTCTGCACCTCGTGAAATCCTAAGGGTCTCAGCTCTTTAGTTAACAATACAACACCTATTAACACACAAAGTATTCTAGGTAACCAGAATCATCATCTCCAGTACATTTCCATCTTCCTTAGTAGAAACTGGCAACATTCGGCTCTTCTCCCACTCCTTCAATTGGGTACATTCGATCAACCTTGAGAACCTTTCACTGCTACGACAACTCGTCTATAACTTCAATAGCACTCCTCAATCTTGGCAGCAGTTTTCTCCCATTTGTTACTATCGCTGCAAATAAACAATGCCTTTCACTAGCTAACAAAGCCTTGTATCTGCACCTGTAGGGGAGAGAACATGCAAGCAAAACAATTCTCACATGAAAGTTAAACATTGAATCTTAGGAACTTGAGGCTTGTAATTATGCTAAATTACCACAGCAGTTAAAGTGCTCTTGACATTTGAATATAGCTGAACGTACATTCATAATTAGTACATATATTTATTATTATGTAAAATAAAATCATGGTTACATGTAACTGTATGTTACAGCTTAAAAATTTGTAAAACTATGAACGAGAACTACTTATTTACTAACAGCTTCAACATAAGTGTGCACACATTAATGGTTCTATTATACCTTTATCATGAAATGTTTCCATAATATAATTGAGAGTCCATTTTTTATTAGAATGTTAGATCGCACACAGTATAGAATGTGCCAATCTGCACATATCAATGTAAATATGTGACATGTAAGGGAAGACCACAATTAAGCTGCTCCAGTGCTAACACTATGACAGGGGTGTCTACATCACACACACAGGAAGACAAACTATCTCTCTACACACACACACACACAAACACACCAGCATTCCAAATTTCCAAATACTATACAACTTGTCCCGCTTCGCTTGGACTACTAGCATTCCGATAACATGATAGGTCCTGCAGACACAAACCAACAGTGTAATTCACAGTTCAGGGACTGATATACTGTCTGTCACCAAGGGCCTTCAGTCCCACATTGATTGTCTGTGTACGAGGCCCTGCACCTCAAATTACGCAGTGTGTCAATGCAGAGACTTAGATTGGCTTTGGAGCACTGACATACAGTACTGTGCTGGAAAGCTGTGAGTCACAAATGTAGCTTTCTAATAGCAATAGCTTATCAACTATGCAATGTACACAAATGTGCATATGTATTGGGTCAACTGTGACTGTCGGCCCATAACACATAGACTGTTTTCCTACCCCATTACTCTGAGGATCTGGAGTTGTGGAGCACTACCCAACTTTAGACTTTTGGAGTGAAAGGGAAAATGTAAAGTGTAGCACCAACCAAAACCCACATTAGTACCTCTGCAAATGAATTTTATTTCTAAATTGTTGAAGTAGAGATTTTTGTGTTTTTTATATTTGTGTTGTGGCCATTTTAGGTTAGAAACTGTGAATGGATTCTAGTTATGATTTTTTTTCCCCCAACCATGCCATGGTGCTGGTCTCAGACTGAATACTAAACATAAAATTGACAATAAAAGACTGGTTTGTCTATTATTGGACAGTATCGCTAAATAATGAGCAGACTTGACAACAGCGTGTTAAGACATTTACCATTCAAATATCTTGCTAGATGTAGGGTCATTCAGAGACATTTACTTTAGCTGTAATAGATACCGAGGAGTGAATTTTGTAAACTTTTCAGTAATCCCAATCAGGATGAAAAACTACTGTACAGACGTACCATCTGCCCATTACAGTGTCACTAAAGCTGAGTTTGCATGATCTACTAGGTGGATGTGTTGTATACAAACAAGACCCCAGCTAATTGCTCTGAACCAGGAGAGACAAGGAAGAAATAGGAGAAGTAGATTGTTCTTTTGCTGGTCCCTGGTGGGTTACCACAAGGGCATGGGCAGGTGACCACGTATCCCACCACTAATTTAAATAAACTTGATATATTACTGAAGCTCAGTTTAGTTAATCAAGTGGTGCTTGAAGTGGGTTCCCCAATAGGTGTCGACTGAGAAGTCTAATTGTAGACAAAAAAAGTTCTGGTGGAAGCAGGTGCTGAAGACTGTGAGATACACCAAAGATGCCACATTCGCTTCTGGCAAACTCTCAGGAAGTCAGTGTTGGAAGCAGATTTTTACTGAGTGTGCTTTGGTTACTGTTGTCCTAGGAAGGTACAGCTTGAGGTTCTTAAAGTGACTCAAAAGATATCCGCAGGACTCTGCTGATAGTGATTTTTTTTAAGTTTTTGATTGAATGGGCTCAAATATGGCCTGAATTTCTCAGGGTGACAGCATTTATGCAGTTATTTGTGAATAGTTGGTGTGGTGTTCATGGAGTATGAGGATTGCATTTTACTGCAAAAACCTAAATAAACGGGGTGATTGCAAAAAAGGAAACAAAAATATAAATCTCAACTTGTTTTTTTATATATTATAATTCCAGTTACACTTCAGATTTTTATCCTTATTAAAAATTACGTACCAAATTCAGCACTGGTATTTTGTTGGTACAAGTACAAGACTAAAGCAATTTTAAACAGCACTGTAGGCATGTGCTGAACTCACATTGCTACTTTGACAGCACAGGGCTCATTAATTTGTGAACATGAATGTTACACTCTAGTCCTATTTCAGAGCGTTTCAGCTCACAGGCCGATGTAAGTAGGCATGGCAAGAGCGCCTATCCTGCTCTATTTTCAAAGGTCAGCACAGTGAATCAGACTGCATGCACATTTTCAGGGGACCAGAGTAAATTCATACGTTTATACAAAAGGAGGAACAATATGAACAAGCATCAGAGAAAATGAAACAGGAGTTGCCTAACCCTTGCCCTTAACTGTGCTGCAAGGTTGGGCTGCTCAAGGTCCAGTGACTGAGGCTCTCTAAAGTAATAAACAGCGAAGCGGGAGGGGTTTGGGGGACATGCTCGCACCTTAAAGTCAGAGAAAATTAAAGAGGCGAATTCGAAAAGAGTGTCTGAAGCGTCTGAAATTTCATCTCGGTATTTGAACGGGACAGGGAGATTAAGTGACAGGCGCCGAAGCTGAACCATCGAAGATGGGCAAACAGTGACACTAGCAGAAATCAAAGAAACAAATAGTCCCCCAAATGAACACCTAAACACAGAAGCGTTATGTTAACAGTAATTGACAGCGCTCTGTTGGAGGAAACCAAACACAAAAAGGAAAGACAAAGAGGAAGGCTTAACCACTAGCAAGCAAGCATTTTTGAACGACAATCAAAGGGATGAATAAAAAGGCAATGGGTGGGCTGTAAGCCCACAGATTGAGCATAGCACGTCTCAACGAGACAGCGCATTCGCTGCCTAGGCTCGACCTGAAAAGGAGATAGTGACCATCCACATCCAGAGAACCATTGAAGGAATTCATACAGTACTCAAACAGGACATACAGTAGTAATAGCATATTTTTTTGATATAGCACTTAATTTCACAGTTATTAAGTTATAAATTCCTGTAGATAACAAGTGTTACTAATATCCAGTTTAATGATACTCTATTTACTAGCATTGATTGATAGAAATCTAATTCAGCATTGCAGGGATTCAAAAATTGTTGCCTGCATATCATCCAATTGTTCACCACAAGCATTCAACACATTGAGCTATCCTGCCAGCTATAAAAACAAAACTATTTTACCAGACACTGGCGATTTTAGGTGTGGTAAGAAGACGAATGTCTGTATTATGTGAAGCTTTTAACATTTAAATAGATAGCAATAAAGAAGGAATACTTTTTAAAATATTCCGGATTTAAAAATTGTCTGGTCTCCCCGACATTCAAAGGGACAGATTTACAAGCCCCATGCGCCTCTTTTGCGTCACTTTTAACATTGGAAAAGTGATGCAAAAGTGGTGCAAGAGGCTTGTAAATCTGCCCCACAGTGCTTAAGGGCACTAAAAAGAGTTAAAAAAACAGCATATTTCTGACACTACCACTATGAAGACGAACATGTGAAGAAGTGGGCTACATTTACTACCTTCAACACGCGGTTTGCATGACATTTTGTGTTATTTTCCTCTACTTTGTAGCCACTGAGTCACTACAAAACAGATTTAACAAAAACAAACTATGATGAATGCAAACAATGTTAGGGCTACACACATCTGACAGAATACTTCTTTCTTCAGTACAGATCTACAAACAACTGAATCACAAAACAGTGCCAAAAACCAGCAACGTTCATTGAACTTAATTTTGAGTTAAGAAACAAGCATTGATGAGGGAAATTGATATGACTTAGAGTGAAAATGCCTTTCATGTCATTGATGCGTTCAGGCACTTAATAAGTCATAGTAAATGTCTTCCGTCACTCTTTACAGTCATACATCCATTCTTGCACTCACCCTCCAACACAATCAAAATAAACCACCATCAAACACAGCAAATCATACATCATAAAAGATTACAAGTAGAAAAAATAACAGAGGTTGCCATCTAAACGCAGTGGGAATATCCTTGTAATAATGAAACTATACACAGCAGCTGGAGTCTGTCTTGCAATGGTATTGTACATTGTCTAAAAATAGAGCATGGCTACCACATTTCAAACCAATGTTTTGGCCATCTTAGAAAAGTAGAACAATGATACACTTTAGACAACAGCTTTCCATAATGATCGCCTGGTTTAGAGGAAGTGCCCACATGGTTTTCTGTGCACTGCAGATGAAATAAGCGGCGATCAAATTGCCTATTACCAATGTCTGGTGAGCTATAGTACACTGTTAAGAGAAATGTAACTAAAACCAGGAAACGTAAAAAAATGAAAGGGAAACTACAAAATGAGGAAACTGAAAACTGGGCAGTATGCTTTAGCACTGAAGCACCCTTATTTTTAGGTCAATATGCACATGTGATCTGAAAATGCCACCATTCCCAAGGCAAGGGAGCCAACGATTGATTTGGACTGGACCATTATGGTTTGCAGTGCATTGTCATGGATGGAAACAAAGTGTAAACGGCACTCAGATAAACCACTGGCAGAAGAGGGCTGATCCAAAGGCCCTCTATGTAGATATATGAATATATATTTAAATATATGGAATATGTATTTAATTATTATTTTATTACAAGATCTTGCCAGACAGCTAAGCCAGTCATGCCTCCTGCCTTTATCATACCTTTTCAAAATAAACAGGCCTATCACCTTTATCATTGGTTTGTCAGAATAACCAACTCTTACTTGCTGTCTTGGATATAAGCTCTCCCAAAAATCGACCATCAAATTACAATTGTCAAAACAAAATCTAGTGATGTCACTTCCTGTGCAGATGGATGATGCAATTACTCTAATGTTGCTTCTTGCGCAGGCTAATCAAAGCCAAAGTATGTTTATTTCAATTAATTAAAACCCTCACATTTTCTGCAAGAAAACATACAAATTAAAACATTAAGGTAATTAATTAACATGCTAATAAGAGAAAGCATTGTTATATTTGGAATTTCTCACAGTATCTTAGAGTGTTTCAACCTTGCTTCCAAACAAAAGTGCAAAGATGTTAGTTCAAATTTCGCTAAAAAAGTGCAAAACACTAAAATTATCCATACATTCTTTTTTCCTTATTCAGCCAAAAACGGAGATGTTAAATATTGGTGTAAACCATGCCCAAGAAAGCTTATAGTGGGGACAATATTATGGACTCCTAACGGCAGCTCAAATTGTCTGTTGCATCGGCTGCAAAACGGTTGTTGAACCTTTCGCTGCCAATAACCTGTCTGCTTTTATAATACATTTTATGAAGGCTGCAATTGCTTGGGGAGTTACACCCTTCAAACAAAAAAGTAGTGCATGTTGACATGATCTGCTAACATGCTGGTTACAAAAATTCCGCAACAACCCCTTGCGTTCAGCTAGCAGCATGGGATAAATCAATAAGATGTGAATCAAGGTTTCTTCATGTTGGTGGCAAAGGAGGCACTTGGCAATGAGAGGTTTCGGGAGCCTCGTAGGCATGCCGTCAATTGTTTGATACAGATCGAACAGCAAATGAAGCAGGTTGTTTTTGTAAAAAGAACTAAGTCAAGCTGTTAGATATGGCTGTGGACAGAGCTGCTTGTAGGAGTCAATGATCGCCCATGCATGTCTTCTTGTGCTAAACTCCTCTTTATTTTCCTGTTCCATGATAACCTCTTTATTTGTTTGTTTGGGGATATATATACTTTTTTTAAAATATATTTATTCAAGATTTTTTAACAACAGATTTTTCGCCCTCCCCCCGCCCCCCTCCCTCCAGGTCAGACAGGTATACATAAAAATAATTAAAAAACGAAGAAAAAGCAAAGGAAATTGATACATTTGCATATTCGTACATCCAGATCTGGTTGCACATTAAGCCTAAAGTTCAATCCGTATTGCCTTGGGATTGGCACCATTCTGTTAGAGGGGTCCACATTTTTAAACCTCTTTTTCGTCTCCTACTGCCCTTTCGTTTATAGATGGCAATTTCAATATTTGAAATGGCAAGAAATCTGGCTAACCATTGTTGGAAAGTCGGGGCAGTAGCATCCAGCCACGATGACGCAATACACAACCTGAAGACAGCCATTGCTATAAAAATAAGTTCATGCCCTATACTAGCGTTTCCAGGATCTGTTGCTGTTTGGGGATATTTTGAAGGAGTTGTGAGGTAGTGACAGATCCCACAGCTCTTTTACATTTAAATCAATCTGTGCCAGCTCAAAGGCCTGATCCCAGCTGTTTGTTTTTGTCAAAAGGGCAGTTTGAATTTCTTTCCTCAGAAGGCCACATAATGTAGCTTCATCTGAGAGTCATAATAGCGACATGTACTTGAGTATGGAGCCTTTTAGTGTCAATTATTGGCTGATCAGGCCAAATTCCAACCGAATCTGGGGTAGGGATGCGTTCTGGGGAAGATGAAAGAGATGGTGAAATAACTTGCCTTGTGCAGATTTTAGAAAAGACCCGAACTTTCTCAGAAAGGCTTCTGTCCCAAAACTGATTGTTTGAATAAACTTGGTCTTTATTTCAGTAAGAAGCAGCAAAAATGTCGGTCTTTGTAATTTACGATGTAGAGATCAAAACACTGCATCAAGGAGGCAATCCTTGGCTTTAATGATTTAAGATATAACTGATAGGACAGGAGGACTTGTGGCCAAATGCCAAGACATTTATAGCATGGGCTTCTTGAGACAGGTAGTCCATCCAGTAATCAGCTCCCTTTCTTTTTAACCTTCCTGCCAAACACCACATCCTGAGTTTTTGCAAGATTGATGGCCATTACATTTTCAATACATTAGATATGCAGATTGTTTGGTAATCTCTGTAGTCTGATTCCAGTCAGAATCATGAGACCTACATCAACAGCGTACTATAATGAAGACACTTGACAAAGCCCCAAGGTTGACGGATGAGAGTTGACTGCATCTAGGTGTGAGCTTAGATCAGCTAAAAAAAAAGATTAAAAAGCATTGGTGCAAAAACACACCCTTGTATTAAACCCCTCCTAATTGGTATATCGTCCAACAAGCCTTTATTCAGGTCAAGTTTGACCTGTGGCCAGTTGTTCGGATATAGTAACTGGATGTCATGTAATACATTAGTGGGAATGTTCTAACCGGCCAATTTCCTCCACAGAAACTTTCGGTTTACACAATTGAAAGCCTTAGAGGAATCCACAAAACAGGTATACATTCATTTAAAAAAATCACTAAAAAAATCTCGATAATCATAGTAAGCGCACACAGATTATCTGTAGTGCTAGATTTTGATCTAAATCCTGTTTGCTTGAATGGGATTACATTTTGTCTTTCAGCTCGGTCCTCCAATTCAGACAGTATCTAGCCTGCAAAGATGTTTGAATCTGTGTCCACAAGGGCGATCATAAGCTAACTGTCAGGGGAAGCATAAGCACTTATCTTATAGACTGGTTGGAAGATAGAACCACACACGATTCTGGGATGGCTTCTGCTGACAGACAAAAACTGAACAAAGTATGGAAGCGGGCAGTCCAAAAATACAGTCTTCTTTGAATATAGCTGCTGAAAGCCATTCGGCACGGGAGTGCTGTAGTCTCTGCTTTTCTCAATCCTCTCTTTGATTTCACTGTGAGAGAAGGTTAAGGGCATAATAAGCCGACTTTTAGGTATATAACAAGGGTTCAAATCCTGGCTGTTTTATAAAGAACGCATATGAATCCACCATGCTTCTTGTGTGACATTTTTGCTTGCTGAGCACAGTGAATCTCTATCAATGGTTTATTAGAGACCAGAGAGATTTTGTATTATTGTTTTTGCAGGCTTCCACAATGTCAATCCAGTCCTGGTCAGCCCTTTTTCACCCCCCACCCAGACTTTTTTTTTTTTATAAGCCTTTTGTATCTCTCAAATTTTTCAGGTTGTGACACAGAATCTGAATGAAGATTGATAGCCCTCATTTCTTTTTCCAGTTCCCTGTGTTGGAATTTAAGTGTGCTTGAATACCATATTTGTTTCCTAGGCCCTAATATAGGTAGGAGTCGATGGTTTGGATATAAAATGGTGGCTTTGAGTACATCCTGTACATCCTGCTTTTTCCACCATGCAGAAATTGTGTCTTCCGGGTCCCAATTTTATGAAAAAGATGAAGAGATATGAACGTGTAAACCAGGACGGATTCTGTTTTAAAAGATTTCCTTGTCACAGTCATTAGGATATCTCCTTGGCAGGGTCCATTTAACGCCGGGAGTCCAAGAGCCGCCAAAGTGCAGAGAAGTTCATGGTCTAGTTTGTTGACATAGCTGAACTTAGAAAGATGGATTGGAATACCACAGCACATGTCTTTTCTTTTTAGACTGCCACTTCTTCCCAAATGATTGGTAAAGTTAAGATTAAAGTCACAAGTAATTTTTTGTGGAATTCCACCATGCAAGATTTCTGATTACATAAAAAGGTTTTCTAGCACCCTTATAGTCTGACGTATTTGAAAAGAGCTGGGGTTAATGTATATGTTAAAAAATTATAATTGGCCCTGTAATGCATCCAAAGTTCCAGTTATGTATTATTATGGCAAGTATGAACAGTATTCTAACTCAGGATCCGCTATGATCCATGATATAACAAACGCAGACCAAGGTTCCTTATCAGAAAGATTCTCATCACACAAGTTTGTGGTGTGCAGTTTAATTCTGGGGGGAAATGCTGTGCTCTGTGCTTTGTTTTGAGAATTCACAAACACCGGTCGCATTCCTCAGCAGTGTGGCAGGTTTTGCCTGTCCCACCTTAGCTCGCTGAATGTCTTTCTCCAATAGATTTGAGTTGCGATCCTTGGCTAATAGCACAGTGGAGATCTTCTCCTTGATCACGTCTGATATCATTATCCCCAATCTGTGAAAACATTGCTTTGACACAATCAGCTTTGCTATAGTGGCTGATGACCAAGTTACTAATGTAGCTTCATAAGGGTTTCCAGGCTTGAATTTTTTGCTGCTATGCTTGAAGAAAATAAGGGTCTTGGGTCTTCCTGCGTGCCTAGAAGTCCCAGAATGTTACATCTATTTAGAATGCCACTGCTACTGAGCGATTTATATTGCGGTTGAAATATATTTTTAGTTTTTTCCTTCGAGTTCACTACATTGGCTACAAGCATTTGAAAAGTGTTGGAGTATGCTAGAGACTTGTTTTCAAAATTATTTGGTTGTTTCTGACTAGTTAAAGGGGCCTGAGAAGTACCAAAGAAAAAGGTTGCTTGTGACATGTTCTTACTGCAAGATAGGTCTGGCAGGTTTCCTGCTGACACTTGATGGCGCCCAGTGATAGGTTGAGTGTTGGTATATAGATGCAGGATATTCTGCATTTTTGGACATTTGAGATTGCAAAGATATATGCATGCAGGATTGGGCTGTCAGTGGAGTGCTTCCCTTGCTGAATGGGAGTGCAGTTGTTCGGTGTGCGCTTGCTCTTGGCCAATTGAAATGGTTGTATTCTCTTGGAGCTCTGTGTCAGCAGGGACTCTACGTTTTTACTTAAATATTGGAAAACATTTGGCAGTTGTTTTTCTCAATTTATTAGCCTTCTCATACTTCTGCCTTTTTTGTTTTATTTTCTTATCTCTTTTGCTTCTTGATGAGACAGTAACTTCTATAGGAGTGTATGATTCTAAGCTTTTGTTTGAAAGACTCAATGGGGCATTTTTACAAGCATAAACGCCTCCAGAATGTCACTTTTTCCAACCTTCTGGTGGCGTTAAGTCCTTCGCCTTATTTACAAGGCGGCATTAAGCCTCTTAACGTGGCTTAACGCTGCCTTCTAATTAATGTCCCAAATTCATGCAGCACTTAGTGTGAAAGAGGCGTGCAATGGGTGTTGCAGTGGGGTTCCGCCACAACACTTATTGCTTTTTGATGCTGCCCCATATTTACAAGGAATGGGGCAGCACCAACAATATCATCAGGGAATACCTGGTCTTAAGCAGGCAATGTGAGAAGAAATGTTTCATTTCTCCTCGTATTTTGCTCTTTCCATGTGTGCTGCATTCTGCAGCACAAATAGACAGAGATAGAGCAAATCGCTTGTAAAGATTGTTTATGTGCAGGAAGATGTCCCTCCCTGCACATAAACAATCACCCCTGCAGCGCAGGTCCCCATGCAGCATGGTGCAAGGGTGTCTGCGCTGGCACTAAGCAGCTTCTTTATAGACAGTGCTAGGGTAAACGCATTGGTGCACCACATTCTTGTAAATACGGCGCATCCCTGCGTTTAGAAACTGACGGATCGCGGTGAACCAATTTTGGCATAACACAGCGCTCTGCCAGTTTCTAGTAACTATGCCCCAATGTTTCAGAAAACTATAGAACATTGTACCTGGTACAGGCTCAATAAGATTGAGCAATTCGTGCCCACTGTTGGCTGCATGTTCCTGACTTTTGTGCACTTCGACTGCGACACATAGCTATGGTGGAACTTAGGGCTCAGATGGAGTTGGCTGAAAAGGTGCTTGATGTACCCGGTCCTGTGGGCTCTGTAGACAGAAGAAGTACAAGATGGTTATTAGTTGTAATTGGGAGGAAATGGGCCTTAAAGGATTTTACTTTCTCAACCAGAGTGGACACAATAGTAGGGAATTCCTGCAGTTTTTCTACAGTGGGGCTGCAAGCACAGTTCTGATTGTGATTCTGGATGCGAGTGGATGAAGGATCGGTGGACTCGCTAAGGAATTATTTTATCATCAGGTGCGTATTCTCAAAGCACGAGTCACTGGCAGCAGTATACTGTGTAAGACTCCAGAAAAGAAATGTGTATATTGAACTTATTTGATAGAAACTCAAGAGCTTTTGATGTAGCGTCCAATGTCTCAAACAGACGAATCCAGAAATCCTTCTCCAGGACTCTACTGTATTCACAGGAAGGTTGCGATCCTTCTATGGGTTTACTTGAAGTAAACTGGTTCCAGCACTGGTTCCAGCACTCAGTCATTTGTCAGGTGTACTACCACTCAGGGGAAACTCTATTGCTAGATTGGGCAAAGGGTTTGAAACGCTTGAGGCGCTTGTGAGCAGCGGCGTAGCACAGAAAAATAAGGAATGAATCTGGTGCGGGTGGAAATACTTTTTACAGGAGAATGGGGGAATATTAGTTCTGCAGCCATTTTTGTCAGACCAGGCTCTGGTTTGTATGGTCGGAGATTTTATCGGAAGTTTAGGTCCGTGCACCAGGATGATTTCTTAATTGTTGACTTTATTATCCTTCCTGGCTCCAGAAATGATTACTCTCCCAATAAGACTGTCTCTCACAGGAGGATCCTGAGCAGAGCTGAGACTGTTGCCAAGAGCCTCCCCTAGACTAAAATAAACTGGAACAAAGATCCTCATATCTATAACAGCACGCTGCTGTGGATGGCTGCGTCTGGAGATTGCCAGGACAAAAAGGGTTGCTGTAGGAGTAATGGGTGAGCCGGCCAATTGGCCTGAATTTCCCCTAACTTCTGTAGAAAGAGAGTAGTGCAACAGAAAGTTCCACAAACAATGCAGGAACAGTGCAGGAGATGTGAATATCACTGCTGCTGCAATAAAGCACCCATCCTCCAAATGAGGCAATTGTGGTGATCAACATTCCCTAAAAAACACACAGTCTGATTGCCTCATTGTATCCCTCTAGGTCCTACGTGCTGTGTTATGCTGTCGTGGCAGAAGCATAGGCATGAGGCAGGCATACTCAGGCTGTTGAATGGCCAAAACTTTTATGCGGCAGGAACTCAGGCACAGGCTGCACTATGCTTACCGGGGGCTTGGCGAGAGTGTGACGGGGTGGAAGAGCTCACCCGATCAGCAAGCCACACCCAAACCTGGTGGGGCTGCTTTCGTGTCCCGGGCCTCGACCTTGTGCAGCGGGGCATATGCCCACTGCGCGCTCCCGCTTTGCAGCTTCCCTTATGGACTTACCCGGTGCAACAGGAGTCGGGTCCAAATAGGCTAAGGCTGAGGAGGAGGCTTGCTGGAAGTCCATGGTCCTGCTCCCGTTGGGATTGAAAAAGGGGAAGAAGACCTTTAAAATGAGCTTCAAGCCTCAGAGCCAGCCAAGGCTGACTCCCGAAGCTGATTACCGGCTACTAGCCACCGAAGGAGCTGTGTGGAGCCTGAAGCGGGAACTGACCTTGGCTCGCCTCTGCCTCTACTGTTCTCCAGAACTCATGCCTCCGAAAGTCCATCAGTCCTGTACAGACGAATGATGAGAAATCCAGTGATGTCACTTTCTGTGCAGATGGGTGATGGGAAATCAAGTAATATCACTTCCTGTACGGATGTATTATATCATTGCGGTCAATGAGAAAAACCACTAGTGACAATCGGCCACTTGAAGATCGAGTTGCGTGGAGCCCTTGAAGGGTAAAGGTGATGCGTGTCCCATGACAAAGCCACGACAGTCAGTTCAATTTTACCTGGTCTGTGAAGCCCGGGAGCAGAATTGTCCTAACTGTCCCTGGTGCTGGACAAGAACTGCAGGAGAGCTCCTTTTACCGCTCAAATGGTGCTACAGAGGAAAAAGATGCAAAAACACAACAACATGCCTGCTGCTGGTGTCGGATGAACATCAGATGGAGTCCCCACTAGGTGCAGCGTCAAATGCAGGAGTGGGTTGCCGGACTCGCGACCAACAAGCCTTGGCAGCGGTTAGTGGAGCAGAAAGTGACTTCAGCGTCCGGTGGTCTCAGGGAATGCGGTAGCTGCCTGTAACTTGAGGAAGACAGGATTACAGTTGTCACAATACACAAGGCCATCTGGATTTGGGCAATCTCTTGGAGGGCCCGATGGCCAGCGAATCTTCTGATCCGGAGCGTTTTTTTACCTACAGCTTGCAGAGGGCTGAGACACTAGTCCAAAGGGGCCTGACGGTGCTACCGGCTTCTACAGGGGTCCCTCTGTCTGGGGAACCAAGAGATAGTCTAGGACGAATCTCTAGCAGGCAGTTTCAGGAGTGTGGCCACAGGGACAGAGTATCCCTCATTTGCTTTGGTGTAAGTCCTGTTGTCACAGACATGGGTCCCTTCTTTGTCTCCTTCAATGCAGAATGTTCAGAACTCAGGTTCTGGTGTCAGGGGTGTTCCTTAAATCCTATATTTAGGGGAGTTAGGGGTGTGGGCGCAAGTAGCCAATGTGCTAGTCCCTGCAGCTAATCCGCCCCTGAGGTGACCACATTCAGGGGAGTAGGGCACCTTTTCTACCCTGAACCCACTATCTCTACCACTTTTTTAAAAAATGGCAGAAGTCTTCCTCGGCTGTACAGCCCAGGTTGCCCACCCTAGAGGTGCAGCTAGCCTTCTTAGCATGTACCCCTCCTGACTATCTAATTTCCTGCCTGCCCGGGTGCAAATGTGCCAGGGGGCTGTTCCTACTGTGGGTAGGCAGCCTGGATGCATATCAGAGGCGGTGTAGCCTTTGAGGTTCAGCGCCTTGATGTGCCACTTCACTAGCCAGCCTGGGAGGGAGGAGGTATGACCTCTTCCTGCCAAAGTCTTCCTGGCTGATTCCTGGGAGTGATCGCACAGCCTGGCAGGAGGTCAGAATCCAGTCTCTGCGGCAGCAAGCACAGGCTGTCAACCAGAGCACAGGAAAGCTGGGACAACCAGGTAGGCAACCTCTAATTTAGCCACCTGGGTGCGTGCAACGTCACTCCTCGCATGAGATTCATGTCAGGGGTGAGAAGGCACATTGTTTGATACCAAACATGACATATGTTGGCTGTACCATAATGGGTTTGCCTGAGTGCCAGCCCATGTTATCCAATGGGCTATCTATCACTTATAGCATCCTTTAATGGTATAGGGCACTATTGTAACATAAAAACTCGCACTTACATGTCCACACCCTAGATATAATGCACCCTGCTTCCTGAGCTTTAGGAGGCCTTCTTTTCAGGGTGACTGGCATATATCACAAATAGCACATTGACTTTACCACACATGGTGAGGGCAAACTTGAGTTTGAGCAGTTTGTACTGCTCTTGAGATCTACAATGGCTGGTCTGCTGTTAGTTGTCTCTTTGGGTCACTCAGTGTGGCACAAACAGTGCGCCAAGCCCTGGGGACCCCTTTACCACCCATGCCCTGACAGTAAAGTCCTTCTCAATTGGGATTGCCAATTTACACGTAACATTTTATGGAGAGAGCACCTTTACTGGAGCCTGGGCAACAGGCTCCAGTGCACTATCAGAGTCATAACCATCAGCATTGGAGCAACAATTGGGTGGGGGTGATCATCCAAAAAGGGCACTTTCCTACACCTTCATGCTTGATAAACCAGTCTTTCAGCCCTCATGCCCCAGTCCATGTTGGATTCCCACTCCTGTATTGTTGGAACCATCTCAATTCCCCGCTTTCTAATTAGATATCGACGTGACCATCAGGGCAACATTTAAAAAACAAGAGGTGCAGCATTTGTTCCCCCCAAAGAGTCACCAGCTGTGGTGTGAGGTCTACTGCTAAGTCCAGTAGAGCCAATATCTTGCCTCCTACCCTGTCCCACTACTCTTGAATCCTTGAAGAACTCCAGATTATGTATAGCAATGTGCCCCTTTGTCAACAGCCTCATTTATATAAGTCATTATCAATTCTAACCTCTCAGAAGAGCCTGGATCTGGTAAACCATGCCCTATTAACTTTAATATATTGTTTGCATGCTGATCGCTTATTTCAAAAAGTATTTCTTGATTAAGTAGCTGGTAACCGGCAATAATTTTACACATTTGTTGTACAACGAGACATTATCTCTTCGAGTTGCCACTATAAACCGACTTGAAAATAACATGTTTAGTGAATCTGCAATAGTTCCAACACAAGCAATAATACATTTCACAAACTGATTGTAGACTGAAGTTAATAATGATGGAAAAAGGGAGGAGTTGCGGGTCTCCAATGTAATACTTCTCAAATACATTACGTAAAAATTGAATTTAAATGTACATTTTGTTTAGATGGAAGGGCTCTCTACCTATATAACAATGCCATGATTAATTTACAATTCACCACAGTAAGTGCTGGGCCTCTCACATTTCCCCTATACTTGTCAAACATGTTTGATGCCTTTAATAACAATGACATGAAGATTCCAGTTTAATTTCTCATCAACAGTCACTCCAATGCGAAGAGAATCTACTGTCCATTCAAAAACTGGGTTTGAACAGCCAGAGGTCATTCTCTTAGTTTTAGATATGTTTAACTTTAGGTTGTTCACTCTATTATAATTTTGCAGATGACTTGGTAGTCTTTGTGAACTCCCTTGAGTCATAGATAGTAGGATTGAATCATCAGCTCATGCAGGATGGCTAAACATTTTGTGTCAAACTTCAGTGCAAAACCTTCAGTGTTGTCCAAGGAATCTAATAGATCAGCTATGTACCAAAAAAGATAAAAGGGGAGCTAATATGAATCCTTATTTCAAGCCCATACTTTCTTGGATTATAGGGGATAGCCCTTGTCCATTGGTCAATTAACTAGGACCCAGGTTTTCCAATGTAATTCACCTAAAGACAATGGAGGGGGACGTTAATTGCCCCCGCCCCCGCACTACAAGTGCAGTTTGTCCCAAAGGCGATTCCTATCACCTTTGCCATAAGCTGTGGCATAGTGTAAATAAGAGACAAAAAATTACAACCACTTCTGGTAGTAGCTCTCACTGCAGGTAAACAAATTCAAGTATGAACAACAAAATTATAGAGGGAATCCTTGAAATAACCTCAGCCACTGGCAATCGGCCCTGGCCCCATTCCAGACCTCCATTTTTCACTCACCGTGCCATTCTAGACAGAGACCTGCCATATTTAAATAAGTCCAGGTCAGCTCCTAAAAGAACAGTCAAGGCTGAACTGCCAGGCCAGGGGCCCTCTAGTTGGAAACACAAGTCACACAGACTGGTTTTAGCCTACTTAGACTTAATCAGCGAGGTATAGTTTGCGTTCTGTGGCACAGTGACCATGAAACACACGCATAGGCGCACCCATTACATGGAAAAGTGCCTACTGCAACAACAAACGCATTAATGGAAGAAATGCTTGAATTAACTCACTGGCGATCACTTGGACTGCATTTCACACCATCGTTTTTCACCCAGTAAGCCACTATGGACACAGACCTGCCACATGCAAATCAGGCTAAGTCCATCAACAATAGTAACAGTCCATCCTGAACTGTCAGGCAGGTCTCCCACAAATGTTAAGACAAGGAACTCCAGCTGCGAGGGCACAGAATGGGACTAGTGGTATGCTTTGTAAGTGTTCCATGTAAGCAGCAGAAAGCTTTCAAGGAAAATGCTTGCGCTGTCTTCCATACCCTAACAGTTCAAGCAGCACTAACAAGATGTCCTAATGTCAGAGAAGAGTTTTATATTACACAGAGGGTACCGTACAATGGGTTGATCCTTAGATGAAAATATTTATACATAAAATAATGCAACAATTGCCAATAACAGCTGATGGTTCATAGAGGAATGTTAGTTTGGTAATCACATGTATTAGACAGGGAAGTGTTTCAGAAATCACCAGGGGTAGCATCCGCTACCCAAGCCATTGTGCTGCTCCTAACTCCCAGTGGAACACTACTCTGGTTCAAAGCGTGCAGAGCTACTGCCAGAGAGAAAAGCTTGCAAAACACTAGAGTTTGCAGTGCACACTTTCCAGTTAAATCCCATCACAGACAGAAGTGGCATGCATTGGTGCTTACAGTGACAGTTCGAGGTAAGAAGCCATGTAGAGATTGAGGAAAAATGGAAAAAAGTTTAGAGTTGAGGATCCCTGGCACAGCACAGGTGCAGTGACTAAGCCATTTGGGGGCATATTTATCAAAACATCACGATGTGCAGCAAGCCACTTTGAAGGGAAAAGGCATGAATGTGCAATATTTCACATTATATGGTGCATTCCTCTCTTTTCCCTGCGCTGGCACATAATGTGCCAACAAACACCAACTCAGGCCTCCTTGCCCTGTGGAACAAGGGTGCCTGCGTTGTAAGCAGTATTTTGTTAGGTCAGAAAAGAGCAATTTGTACATTTTGCAGCATACATAGAAAGAGGAAAAAAACGAGGAGAAATAAAAATACTTCTCTTCGTTACACCTCAACTGAGGAGGCGTGTTTTTTTTAACGAATTCCCATGTCTACCGGTGATGGTAAATCTGTGAATGCGCCAAAATCCATGGGTGGATGGATGGGAACACGCAAGCTCCATCCATGGAACGCCTCCCTGGGACATAGTAACGCAGCTCAGCAGTTTGCGCAGCATTGTGGCACTTTAGAGTTATCAAGCCACTCAGGCAAGGTGGCCTTGGGTGGCAGGATAAATCTCACTTAGTAGTTGCGTCACTCATGCGCGGTGCAAGGGTGATACAACTGCTTGATAAATCGGCCGCTTACTGTTCTAGTCCTTAGCTCCAGGGAGCTGCTTCCTATCGTTTCATTTCTGATTTTGCCACAGTTACTCTGACACAGAGCCAAACCACATGCATCCTAGTGACATTGAATTGGTTTTCACAGAACAGAGGTCAGAACAGCCTACAGGAGTCCTGGGTGGATAGCAGACAGATGGAACAGCAAAAATGTGATTTTGTAAGTGCAACAGAAGGATTTTAATTTATTGGTCTGATGGCATGCCGTACTGAATTCTCAAATGCAGGTATTTTCATTTCATCTACATTTTCCATCGCACCTAGTTATTTATACTGAAATCTGAACATTGTAAAAGCTCAGTGATTTGAAATGCCAGAGTGCGAGTTCAATGTGTAGGAGTCACACCGAGGGTGCAATAGCAGCATTCGAAGTTAGCTCAGGGAAAAGACATAATAAGCCTTACTGCATTAATGCTCCTTTCTAAGGAGGGTGAACGGAACATTCATCAGAACTGTAACCACTAATATTTACACCAATAAAGCTATATATGCTAAATGCACTGTTAATTAAGCAGCTAGACTATTGTTTTCTTCCCCTAACCTGCATGACCCTTGTAAGGAAATGCCTCTTTTTGTATTGGGACCCCCATGTTTTCGACTGTCGCTACTGACTTTTCAACTCTAATCAGACCTCAATGCCAGTGCCCTGAGCTTATAGTGTATGTCGAATTTGCTCTACCCAACTGTAAATGACTAACTTACCTGTAAGTCCATAGTAGATGGTACCCTGGTACTCAGGGCATGTAGATTGGGGGGTACCCCAAGGCTTGCAGCACTGATTGTTCCACCCTGGAGGTCCCCCAAGTAAAACATGTCCCCAGTCCGCCACTGCAGAGCGCACTGCTAGCCAAGTTTTCAAAGCAATTACAAAGCCACCACTTCCCCTGTACATGTGTGCAAGTCACCCCTCTGGCAGGCCTACCAAGTACTGAAGGAAGGGTGCAACATGTGACAGGCAGGACATGTACTTTACATGTCCTGGCAGTAAAACATGCAAAACTACTGTTTTTACAAACGCCCCCCACAACGCTAAGGATGCCTGGCCTCCACCTTAGAGGGGCCCAGGAGTGGACGCCTCACAGGGAAAGCCAGGATGGGTCCCACAGCGGTATTCGTACAAGCACCTTGAGACCCTTGCGGGTGAGTAGTGCGCTATACAAGTATCAATTTACATTTATTTACATTTACATTTTTACTGTGGAAAGACCTGGTCGCCAACGTGGTGAATACAAGGTTACATGCTAGCCCCTCAGCTGTGCTAACTTCTGAATAGTGCAAACAAGGTATCAAACAACTTGACAGGCCTGACTGTATTTCAAGTTCGAAATCAATGTGACTGGTAGGAGTGTGCAGCTTTAGCAAAGCTGTCACTGTGTTGTCCTTAAAGCTCCTCTGCCTTCATGGGCACACATGGAGCCTGCTCCATGAGTCATCTTTCTGCCCTCCTAGATAGACGTACTAGTGACTCTCATGAAGGAGGACAAATAGGGAAAAGGAAGGGGTTACCTCCTTCCTGTCGAAAGTCACTTGGGTGTTAGCCCCAAAAGGAAGGCTTCAAAGATGAAGCCGCCTTTGAAGATCAGAGGTGTAACACTAAGGGGCAGCTGCCCCATTGTTGAGGTAGACAAGCTGGCAAGGGAGGCAGAGAGAGGAAACCATTTACCAAACCGATTTCCCCAGGGCCGTGTAGCGCTGAGGTAGCCACATCCTGGGGTGGGCTAGGGAGTTCTGTACACCAAGAGAGGGGTCTCACCATCTTGGGAGTGGGCACAATGGTGCATCTTGGGATAGCCAGATGCCACACCACACAGGAAGTATCACCAGGTGGGAGAGAACCTGGTAGCCCATTGGCTACCATCCGCATCTGGCCCTGAAGCCACATTCCGAGCATAAAGGGGGTACCTTTGGCATCTAGACTTCAGATCTCAATGGTCTAGGAAGAAGGACAGAAGAAAGACTGCCCTATTGCATCGAGGTACTAGCAAAGAGAGGCTGCACAGTTGAAGACTGCACCTGCTGCACCTGGTGGCTAGCGAAGTGAGGGACTGTTCCTGCTGTGTCCTGCTCAAGGAGAAGTTGTCTCCAGAGTCCAGTCAAGTCAAGAGGACTTCAAGGGCCAGCTGCCTGGCCTCCTGTTCGCAGCACAGGGACACAATAGCGGAAGAAGCCTGCTGGGGCAAAGTGGTAGCCCACAGTCTTCATCCGCTACTACCATCGCCGGAACCGAGCAGAAATAGGTAAAATAAAGGCTAGCAACGAGCTGAAACAGGCAAAATCGAGAACATAAATTAGCAGACAGTGGCAAAATTGAGGTAAAAAATGAGCAGAAGAGGCAAAATATATATCAAAAACTAGCAGAAAGAGGCAAAATAGAGGTGAGAAATAAGTAGAAAGAGGCAATATAGAGGTCAGAAACGCAGAGAAAGTGGTAAAACAAAGGTCAGAAACAAGCAAAAAGAGGCAAAATAGAGGTCAGAAACAAGCAGAAAGAGGCGAAATAGAGGTAAAAATTTAGCAGAAAGAGGCAAAATAAAGGCCAGGTACGAGCAAAAAGATGTAAAATACAGAGCAGAAGTGAGCAGAAAGAGGTAAAATAGAGGTCAGAAATGAGCAGAAAGAGGTAAAATAAAGGACAGCAACAAGCAGAAAGAGGCAAAATAGAGGTCAGAAATTAGCAGGAAGAGGCAAAATTGAGGTCAAAGGCCAGGAGAAAGAGGCACAATAAAGGTCAGAAACAAGCAGAAAGAGGCAAAATAAAGGTCAGAAAGTAGCAGAAAGAGGCAAAAAAAAAGGTCAGCAACGAGCAGAAAGAAACAAAATAGAAGTCGAAAGAGAGCAGAAAATTAGCAGAACCCTTTTAGGCACTCATGCACCCACTTACAGAATCACTCATACTCTCTCTCACCTACTCACAGATCTACTCAGAGACACACCCCGACTCATAGATCCACTCAGAGACTTACATGCCCACTCATAGACTCACACCCCCACTTAGAGACGCACCCAGACTCTCATGCAGTCACTCACAGACTGACTGACACACTCATGAGGCACTCACAAACCCACTCAGAAACTCTCACACCCACTTACAGACCAACTGAGACACTAACGCACCCACTCACAAACCCACTGAGACACTCACACACCCAATGAGACACTCACTCTCACACTCACTCACACACCCACTGAGGCACTCACACACTCACTATCAAAGGTTACAGGTTAGAGTTCAGAAATAACATTATAACACCGCAGATATTCACTGAAAAAAAACAAAGGTTATAGAGACATTATAGTTGGGTAATGGAATTTTAAAACCCTTAGTAATTCACTGAAAAAAAAACAAAGGTTACAGGGATGTTATAGTTAGGAAATATAATTAAGAAAACCTTAGAAATTCACTGAAAAAAACAAAGGTAACAGGGATATATATAGTTAGGCTTGGATATCGCTCATGAAAATCCAGTGAAATTCCGCAGTTATAGTTACCTGAGCTAACTATAACTTATGCCCCTGCAATACACTGCTTATGACCTCACATATTACATCACTCATGACATGGTCAGTGACATCACTCATGACATTTCAAATGACAACACTGAGGACATCATCGACAGAACAACTCACACACCCTCTCACACCCCATAGAACCTCTCATACACCTAATCCCCTCCCACACAACCCCTCACAGACCCATTCACAGACCCATACCAGTACTCACAACCATTCACTCACTCATACTGCCATTCACACAGCCACTAGCTCACCCAGACAGCCACTCATGCACCTACTCACTCACCAATACTTCTACTTGCACACCCACTCACTTACCCATATAGCCACTCACACATACACTCACTCGCCCATACAACCACTCAGACACCCACAGAACCACTTAAATACCCATTCACACAACCATACAACCACTCACACACCCACTCACTCACCCTTACAGCCACTCACACAGACATTCACTCTTCAATACAGCCACTCATACCCACTCACTTACCTATACACACACTCAAACAGCTATTCCCTCACCCATAAAGCCACTCACACAGTCACTCCCTCACCCATACAGCCACTCTCACAGCCACTTAGTCACCCATACAGCCACTCACATACCCACTCATACACCTATGCAGTCTCTCATACAGCTTCTAACTCACCCATATAGCAATTCACACATACCCTCACTCTCCAATACACCCACTCACATAACCACTCACTCACCCATACAGCCACTCAGACATCCAATCACACATTGATACACACAGCCACTCACATAAAATGTGTTAGAAATAATATCACTCATTAACTGTACACAAAGTATACTAATTACATTTTTGTGGTCCCTTTATATATAAGCTTAACACTCATAAACTTTTAGAAAGCACTCACAGTCACTAGATGATGTCATCAGTGATGTCAAGTGATGTCAATACGCGTGTGTGTGTGTGTGTGTGTGTGTGTGTATGTTTGTGTGTGTTTGCAATAAGTGAAATACCTCAACCTAAAACGGTGTGAGTTACAGGTCTTCCAAACAACACTTTTATTATTTCAAGCTAATTCTCCACAAATTTAAAGAACTGTTTTTTAAGGACAGACCGTACCAAGGGCACTTTGGTTGTCTTCCTACTGTATATCAAACCCACAATATCGATAGTACAGAATACTGAAGACAAAATATTGATAAAAAAATATTAACAGGTAAGTTAAGTATTGGTTTTCTATACCTAACTCCACATATAGCTACCTATGCAGTACATATATCTTCAAGGTATGTAGATGTGGAGTTAGGAATATCAAATACATACTTCTCTATGTGCACTTATCTTTCAATATTTTGTCCCTTGATATTCTGTCCTCGATATTCTTGTACCATGATATTGTTGGTGTCGATATTCCGTAGAACCACCCCCTTGTCATCATGTTTCGGCTCCCATACACCAATCTGATGCTGTCATCAGGACCAATTGGGAAATAAAATGAACCTGACCCTCACTGTTGGCCAAGGTGCCTAATACATCAAACATTACCATTTGTGATGTTGATTACTCCATTAATCGCCACCTGTAAAGTACAGACCATTATCAATTGCGGAAGTGATTGGTACAGCCAATTGTCCACTCCCATACATTACACACTTCAGTGGATACGTGTTTTCTGTTTCTAGAACACGTCACAAAAGGCACAGCCACATAAATTTAACTCTGTATCAATTAATACCCAAATCACTGGTTGTGCTCCATAAAAATCCAACCAATCCCTTTCACTCACCCCAAACTAAAGAAAGATAGCAAACACTGCTTGTTATACCACTAATTTCAGCATGAGGGAATAGTGTGTTGAAAATATAAAATGAACACAGGGAGCAGAAAATAAGCCATCACAAAGCACCTAATACTTAGCTTTTTATCAAGCAGTCATTGTTTGGTAAAACTGTCCCTTAAAAGTCCTTTTTCTTTTACTGACAGTGTTCTGGATATACGTGTACTTCAAATGTCAAACCAATTGTATTGAGGACTGGCAGATTACATGTACGATTACATGTACACTGTATGTGATGGTACACATACCACAAGTACTGGAACCTGTGAATACCGGGGCAGTCAGGAAAATAAAATGAGTCCACATGTGTTCACCTTTGCAAACTGTTTTTTTACGTGCAGCCCAATGTGTGCCATGTTGGGATACAAAAGCACAAACTGCCAAAAGTAGAGGTAACAAAATTCACAAGAGGTTGTTATAGATAAGTAAAGGCCAAGGTGTTGGGATTTCGGATAAAGTAAGTAAGGTATAATTGGCATCTAGGAACTAGCAAAATATAGGTAGTAAATAAATATAAATATTTAGGAGTATGGTTCGAGAAGAAATTACAGTTGAAAGAACATATTGAAGTGCTTAAAGCTATAGCACTCTCCTCAGTGGGCGGTCTTAATTTTTTTTACAGCGGATTGTCTTCAAGACTAGTCTTGTCTGCTTATGTTGCTATGATTTGTCCACAAATTCAATATTGAGTGGAACTGCTAAGCCTTCGTGGCAAACATCGATGTTACTGGCTATAAGAATGGAAACAAGAGTAACAGCCTCAAACTACTTGCTTTGGCATGCACAGAGTCGATACAATTTTGGCTACATTTGGAAAAGTGAGCAGGGCTACAGATCTCCACCATCTGCAAAAAGGAGATTGTAGAAAGTGAGTTCAAATGGCAAAGGGGTCAGAAAAAACTTAGAAGACATATGAAAGAGATTGGGACAAAATACAGGAATCCAAAACCTACAAATATTCCCCTCAAAGGGTGAACTCTGCGCTATCACTAAACAACAATCAAGAGAACATGAAATGAGTGAGGTACTTAAGTGGTAAAACATTCATGCACCCCTCTTGGCAAAATAAGGAATAGTTCCCATAAATAGCTGCCTTACTGAACCCTTTCCTTAAACATGAGCTGCTAAAGCTCAGAATTGGTCTAAAGCCATACTATGTGAATGTTAATGTGAGAAGAGCTACAGTAGATGTCAATGGATAGTGTACCTGTGTGCTAAATGTGCAATGTCACTGCTTGCATATCCTTCTAGATTGTCAAAAGATATTGAAGTTCGAAAATCTTTTTAAGGCCAATCTTTTTGTAACGGAATAGAATTTTTAACCGAGAAGAGATACCTGGATGTATCATATGCAATAAGAAGATTTCTGATTGAAGGAAATTAGTTTTTAAAAGGGTTTTAAATCTTGATTTGTTCATAAATGATAGGTATGTCATGTGTAATGGGAAGCTTTTTTGTTAGCAGTAAAGGAGTTTTTAAAAATGTTTCAAATATGAGTTGTTTATAAATCATAGGAAGGTTTGTAGTTGCTGTATGTTAAGTGTGAAGGCTTGTATACTGATTTTATAATGTGAAAAGTAATATGAAATTTGTATAAGTATGTTTGTATTGTGGTTTAATGACTAAGTCTAAATAAACAACTTTTTTGACTGAGAAACTGACAGAAAAGTAAAGGTGCCCTGGGGCAACTGCTCCTTTCTATAGTTCCTGCAGTTACTCACGATAAATTACATTAAAACATTGGAATGTTGGAAGCTCCATTGAAACAATGGAGTAGCTCCGGGCTTATAATGGTTGGTATATGCCCGGAGCTCCAACATTCCAATGCTTCTTTGTTCACAGCTGTGGCTGTGAACAAAGGCTTCAGGGAGCCTGAGGGGATTTCAATTCCCTTGCACTCTCTAAAGTCTTTGTTTAATTTGTTAGCACATTCTGCCCTCTAGTGGCAGAATGTTCCAATAGCCTTATAGCCCTTCCTAGCTGGGCTATACCGGCTATTAAAGACCTGCTCCCTTGTTAAAGTCCCTCGCCTTCGGCTCAGGCCTTTAACGCTGGAGCGGGCCTTTAATAGCTGGTATAGCTCGCTACGGCGGGCTATAAGGCTATAATAGAGATCCTTTCATGCACATGAGTGAGTAAATGCATGCAGGAAGCAGGGGCGGTGGGTGAAATTTGACAGTAGTGGGGCGCAAACGAATTAGCATACAGCACCGCAGCGAGCGAGCGTAGCGAGCGAGCATGAACCCCAAAAGGGGGGTTTGGGGGTGTTACCCCCCCAAGAAAATTTTGAAAAAAAAGAAGAAAAATCGTGCATTTCCAAGCAAATTTGAGAAAGCAGGAAAGTTAATAAAGCAATTGTGAAAGTGCAGTTATTACATTAATAGATGGCATAACATAGGTAGCTGCTTATTCAGTATTACCACAGAGCTTCATACATTCTGTCCTATTATGCTCAGGTGCTGAATTCCCTTTCCCTCCCTTTCCCTCGCTCGCTCCTCTTTTCGGTCTCCTTCAGTTCCCTTTCATCTCGCTGGGCCCCTGTAGGTCACTCTCCCTCTCGCTCACTCTTTTATCCTTCCCATCACTCAGATCTTGGCATTCTTATTTTTGTTTGCCTTCCCCGTAGGTGTTACCCGTCATTTCCAGTTCTTGTCTTTTACATGCAGCTCGCAACCTTTCCTTAATTAATGTTTTCCACTTAACCCTGGCTGTATCATATTTGCCACATAATACATCATCTGCTGTATAATCTAACGATTTCCCCCAAAACAATTTTGTAGCTCAAACGGATCAAACGGATCACAAATTACTAAAAGAAATGTGACTTATGTTGCTGTGAAGTGTAGGGCCCTTTGCAAAGGTTAGTAAAGAAAACAATTGGTCCCAGACACTCCTAATTACACTCAAATTAATACCTGTAGGAGAGTGTAGTATGCAATCAATTCATTCAACCGAAAATATATCATGTAAAGGCACATTCAACAGGGAAAATCTCATAGATAAGAGGCCAACCAAAGTCAAGATTGTACCTTCAGAGGCACCGACGGATGTGGTACGTCTCCTACTTGTTCTGAATTAAGAATTGAACGTCTCACCGGGACCAATGGCAGCATGTGATTAGAAGGTCTCACGCCGCTCCATTTCAGTGGTACCTCATGGTGATTTCTCCCCCACCCTGAAGTCATTTCAGGATATTTTGACAGAGTACAGTCTGGAATTTAATTTCATCACACCACGATCGTGTTCGGGTTCCCTTTCCTTTGTCCTGAGGAAGACCCGCAGCAGAGGAGACTACTTACCCTTTTGCGTCAGGGTTGAAACGTCGACATTTCCCCAGTGAGCCTACACCCAAAAGCTACTCCCCTCCTACTCCAACCACAGATGAAGTACCAATGAGGTACCAATGGGTGAGGTGGACTGGCCTCAAGGGTCTTGTGACCTCACTGACAGATTCACAGTTGATATAGGGTGTGGTTCTTTGTATGAAGTGAACTACAGTATGGATTGTGGTGGACAGGCCTTCAAGGTTAAGTCAGACTTGCCACTGTTAGGGTCCACCTGCGGGTGCTAAGACACTGGGCTTCTAAGGTCTATCGGGCCTTCTAAGGTGTAGCTTCGGAATAAGCTGTCAGGAGGGTGGACTGGTCATGAAGGCTGAACATGGTTCTCCAGTTCCACATTCAGCAGCTCCAGCCAGAGTGCCACATCCTCTCCCACACTGAACACCATACTGCCCCACTGAGAGAAACTCGCACTGCCTTCAGCTACAACTCAATTGTGCTGCGACTAAATTCAAATTATGCACTAGACAACAGTAAAATGCTGCCTGAAAAAAAATGAACACCACCCTGGAAAAAGCAGACACGCCTAGGGAATGCAAGAATAAGCAAAGCATGTGAACTGTAATCAGTAACAACATGGTTACCTTAACGTTTTTAAACTCATTATTCAGAAATCAGTAAGTGATTTTTCCTGAAAAGTTCAGGACATGACGACAGACCTAGGAAGGGACCCGTTTCAATGTCCATTGCTTATATCCTTTCAAAATGTAAGCAGTTTGGTTTAAAAAAAGACCACATGCCCGAACACAGAGCCGCATTTTATAAGCTAAAATAATTAAAACAGTTGAAAACGATCATATTAAATGTTTCTACTCTACCCATCAACCAGGTATTGCAGTGCCTTTAGAAATGGTGACCTTCCCCACCCTGGGAAAACAATGTTGTTCAAAGAAAGAAGATAAAAAGAAAGTAGCGCTTTCACTGGCAAACTCTGTAAAGTGGCGCTAATGTGTGTGGATGTAAATAACAATCAGGCCTGTCTGCTGACCACTCTGTATTGCTTTATTTAGGTATTTAATTATTTTTCCTCTCCGTCCCGAGGTTTTCGGTCAGAAAATGAGGATATTTCCAGCCAAAGAGTTCCAGCTTTTTTGGATCCATTTCACAGGGAAACAAATAAAGAAAAGGAGAGGCAAGAGAGAGTAGGTAAGAGCTGTCTTTTGAAATCAGCATGTAAGCAGGAGCGAGACAGAGACAGTAAGAGATGGAGGAATAAAGAGAGGAGGGCAGCTGCCAGAGGCAGGTCAAGAGTAGTGGACACCGTCCTTGCCATGAAGGAAAAGACACAGCGTTTTTTTCCCTTCTCAGCCCTTCCCGGAACGGCTGAGCCTTACTGCAGCATACAAAAGGCAGAGCGCGGGTGGCCTCTTTGACTCCAGGCAGGTCAAGTGCAGGGCCATTAAGTAGCACTTTCGCGCGCTAATGGCCCTGCGCATAACAGAAGGAAGAGGGGAAATTCTTTTGTCCTCTCGTCCCCCCCACCCTTGTCCCCCGTGTTCCCCCACTCCAAAATCTGGGGGGGATATATCCCCCGCGTCCCCCACACTTCCTACGCCCATGTTCATCACACGTTTAATCAGGTTATCACCGACACTACAGAAGCTGACATTTGTTGTAAGACTGACTACTAATTCAATTAATAGAATAACTTACCAGGCGCATCTCCTGACCTCCGGTCCCGCGTCGCCTCACGTCCGCTCTGCAACGTCGTGGTGGAGGTAACTTCTCCCCGCTCTTCTTGTTTGCCAATTAGGAGACTGGGGGGCCGGGCAGCTCAACTCGGTCCTGACATTTGATAGGGCATGGGGCGACTTTGCGCAAAACGCATCACCGCCCGAGCAGGACCCTATCTTTAAACTCCTACACTACACAGGGCATGCGCAGCAAACCTAATGGTTTGTGAATGTGAGTGAGGGGCGAAGCTCCTCACTCGCATGCGCAGACCATCTTCGGAACTCCTGCTGTCTCTGCCTGCGTGCGCTGGCTGTGCGTGACATGCGCACTATCACCAATGAAGCGCACAGGCAGGCCCGGAAATGGGAAATGTAAACAAAACATTTATTTTAATTACGGCAGGGGTCGTAAAAACCTGGGGTCTGCCAGGTGAAGCACTAATGTCCCATTTGAGAAATTAATCAGTAGCCCAAATCTTACTAAAGTGGCCGTCATAAAGCACAGGGTGGGATTTTTCATTCAGAGGCACAGATTTTCCTGAACTGTATCTCCAAAATGACTAGTGCCTTTGCCTCGTGGGTGAGCTAGTGGCACAGGAGCTACAGGTGCTAGGGTGAGACTGGCCTAAACAACACGGTGTGAATAAAGGCCCAGAATTACAAAGACTTTGGGGGTGATTCTGATGGCGGGCGGATCGCCACCGCCCAGCCGGCGGTGGTGATCTGCCTGCCATCACAACCACATTTACCCCCCGCCATATTACCATAGCGGGGGGTACCGCGGCAGACGGAAAGTCCGTCCGCCGCTTTTCCACCGGTCGGCAATCGTTACGATTGCCGGACGGGCGGAGCTCGGGCATAATATGGTGGCACCGCCATCCATATTATGATGCCTGGTAATAAAGGCCTTTCGATGGCGGCAATGCCGCCATGGAAAGGCTGGCCGGAATTGCTTTGGGGGCTCATTGCTGGCCCTTGGGTGAGTGGGGGCTGCCCCTTAAAAGTCATGCACAAGGTGGCAGGCATCGCGCGGTGCCTGCCACGTTGTGCATGGCAATGCACAGCACGCCTGTTTGGCATTGTGGCGGGTGCTGCTACAGCAGCACCCACCGCAATTTTGGAGATGTGGAATGCGACCGCCAGGGTGGCGGTCATAAGAATTGACGCTGAGGAACTGCCGCACCGCTGGTGGCGGGTCCCAGCACACCCAGGGTTGCAGGCGGACTAAAGTCCGCCCACCATCCTAATGGGGGCCTTTGTGTCGGGTTTGTGTTGCTTTTTTAACACAGGCCTGCTACAAATTATTGGGATAGTATTGATAATCCAACACAAATCTGATTTGCGTTGGATTGTATCCCAAAGTAGCGCTATGAAGCGCAAGGCATTGCCTTGTGTTACTTTGCACCAAGGGGGCGTTCCAAGAGTGGTTTATGGGTGTTCAAATGAAGCCACCCACAGGTTTCGATCAAGGGCAGCTCCTCCGTTATGGCAAAGGAGCATCCCCTCACTAGGTGGCAGCAGATATAAACACCTGAAAAATAGAATGATAATAAACTCATTTTATTATCATTTTATTTTTCTTCTTACCTGCAGGCTGCCAGCGAGCAACACCATAGGGAGGGGCAGGGCCATGCAATCTATGACAACAGCGGGGAGGAGGGGTGATGCGCACTTAGCATTTCTCCGTCCAGCTGTGTTATACAGCCGGGTGGTGAAAAGCCACAGGCTTCCAGACACTGTCTGAGTAGCAAACCAGGCCACTCAGACCAATCCCAGCATTTCGATCATGCTGGGAATAGTATTTCCAGCATGAGAGCAGCATCAGGATTGCCATCTTGGAGCCAGCATAGTGTGCACCAGCCCTGGAGTTGAGAATCGTCAGAGGAGCAACGCAGCGACTGCAACCACAGGTAAGTAAAGTTTTATTTTGTTATTTATTTTTTTGTCCGTGTGTCTTTGCTTTTTTTTGTTTCCCCACTGCCCACCACTTCGTATCTCGAGCAGCCACCACTGGTTTCGATGCAAATCCCAATCTACATGGAATTGTAAGCAGTCATTAGTGCAAAAATCCTGCTTCTGCCTGAGGCAGGCATATTGAGGAGAAATATTTTCATTTCTCTTAGTTTTTCCTATTTTCATGAGTGCTGCGTTCTACAGCATACACACAGAGGAAAATAAATGGACTAGTTACTTTGAACAGAAAGGGATCCCTTCAGACACTGGCAACATTCAGTCTGGCATGAAGGAGGAGAGGGGCCACATTTGATGAATACAAACACTGCATGTCTCCCCCACAGGGTTGATAGCTCACACCAGTCCAGGTTGTACCTGATGGGGAAAAGAAACTATGCTCTGTGGCCAGTCGCGGCCCGTGCAGGTAAGAGCGGTGGGGTCAAGTAGAGGGGGGATTTCGACAGACGATTAATTATTTAAAGGTACTTTGGGGCATATCAACAACAACCGGCGATAATTATCTCTAAGCGCACTTAGCGCTAGGATAATTATCGCCGGCTAGCGTGAATTTTTATCGCTGAGATAGCGTGCTATTAGCAACGCTTATCTCAATGGCGATAAAAATCCTCACGCTAACAGGCTAACGTGAGATTATCGCTGGAAACCCAGCGATAATCTCACGTTACCTTGTTGATAGGGACAGGCAAACTTAGCCATGATATCCTCCATCCATAGGATATCATGGCTAAGTCAGGAAAATACCAGACGTAAAAAAGCAGCGTTAACCGCGGTTAGCGCTGCTTTTTTTGTCTCTAACAGGGTTAGCGACATTCTTGATAATAGAAATGTCGCTTAGCGACATTTCTCCTATTATTTTACTCTGGAACGCCCCCTTTGCATCTCATTAGAGATGCAAGGGGAAGCGTGTAGTAAAAGGGTGCTAACATGCAAATTTGCATGTTAGCACCCTGTTGTTGAGAGGGCGCTAGTTTTCTCTCTCTTTTTTTGGCTTTTAAAGCCAAAAAAGCAGAGATAAAGCCCTTGTTGATATGCCCCCAGATTCTTCATTACAGGAAAGGCACCACCTTCTAATACTTTCTGCTGCCAAAGGAAGAAACACTGGTCGATCTGCCTCGGAAGGTTTTAGGCAGGTACTTTCTAATTCCGAGTGTGTGCCTCTAGTTAGTGGAAATGACTTTCTGCAATTATAGCTTTGTGTGTTTGCAGCTCCTCTGTTCAATGATTCTTCCCCTCTTGCCCTGCCGCGGTGTGCTTGTTATGTTGCCTTGGTTTAACTCCATGACAGGTTTCTTGTCTTCCATCTGATTAGGCTGCTCAACCATTTGTAAACTACCGCTTGCTAGAATATTTGTTCTGTCATATTTTTCACATATCACATATTGCTTACAGAGATACTGGGATACTGACAATTGCATCACAACTGTGCCGCTCTTTAGAGGTTTTTATACTGTTAAGTATATCAAATAAAGCACAGGTAAATACGATGTGTACCACATATAGATTTGCAATGATTTTGGTTTGACTTGCCCTTATATTCATATAGCTCTTGCTGGGGCAATGAAGCACTTTTGGTGGACTGTAAGCAAACTACTCCATACATTTTGGAAAATGAATGAGCGCTCACTATATCTCTGCTCTACTCAAATAACACAGTAGGTATCTTTATGCCCAATGAGGTATGTGCAGCTAATGGACAACATTTTGAATGTTGTACACATATTACTGGCCTGAATGGGTGTTGATTAAGAGGAGTAGGGGGTAGCACTATTTGCCCTTGGCTTAATCTGTGGTACCCTCAAGCACTGCCCTTGATATCATCTGTTCAAAATGTCATGAAGGCAGATGTAAAGTGAAAACTAAACAGCTGCTTGCTTTCTATAGTTACCTTTACCCTTGCCCCACAGCAGAGGGAAAAGGGCTACTGAGAATCTCAAGGTAAAACAAGGGATTTACCTGCAATGTCACTATGGGTAAAAAAGAGTGTATGGTGTCATTTCGGTTACCGCTGGCATCTTAGTGAGCAGTACTGCATGCCTCTGTGGCTCACAACATTTTTAGAGAAGATTCCAAGTAGAAATTCACTACCCTTCTAGCTACCAAGGCAACATGAACGATTAGCTTTTAAATCCTGACCCACAGTGGCAAATCCTTTCAAATTAAAGCTGCTAGAAAGAGCAATATTGGTAGGAAATGGCTCCAAGAGCGACTGAAAGAGAATAATAAGGCCTCCCAGACACCTCTTTCATATGGGACTGGGAAACAGAAAGACAGAAGAAGGTGCTGGTGGATGATACAAGAAGGGGATGGGGGTAGATAGCGTCCACTGGGCCCTAATGTTTCTACCATCTTGATTTAACTATCATTTAGCATTATTACAAATTACCATCATCTACAGGGTTATGCCCTGTTTATCACACTAGACTCTTCTTCTTCCTACTGATGGATCTTGGGATTTTGTATTAGGAGTCAAGAGCAAATTCAGCATCTCAAGTTGTAATAGCATCAACACGTTTTAGTTCAGTCAATGATGAGAGTTGGGATAATTTTCTAAATCCTTTATTCTCATCAAGGGATTCGTTTTTTTAAAATTTCAATTAGTCCATAGATCAAATACGTTTACAGAAATCTCATCAAAAGAATGGTTAAACAAGGCATCAAATATATAGTGCATTAAGCAAGTTCCATAAAGGAAATTCCCAATTCTAAGATCAGGATCAGAATTTTAGATTTGTGGAACCCATGAAGAGTTCAGGTCCAAACGGAAAAAAAGACATCAGAGGAGGGTAAAGCTTCAAATCCAAATTAGAACAAAACTTCCCATAAAGATTAGTTCATAGGATTTAGCTGCGTATCAATACATCCAAGCAAATTAACATATTGTTGCAGTAGCAATCTGTTGAAAATCAAATAGCAAAGGTGAGGCAAAAGGGAAACAGTAGCAGCGGTAGCCACAACCGCCAAGGGTATGGGATGGAGTGTCAAAAGCATAAAGCAATGCATCTACCTCGGATCACACACTGATATAAATGTCAGGAAAACATGTGAAAAACATTGTCTTAGGCTTCTTCTTTAATAGAACAATAGGATGGCAGCATTCATTGGTAAGCAGATTAAGCTCCTCCATTCCCATGAAAATAAATGCAGCTTGCACACTGCATCACAAGGCTAGCTACAGTCAGTCTTGCATAGTTAAATTCCGGAAACATTGGTCATGGTTCCCATAAGCCTTAAAACACAGATCGACCTTCTACATCTCAATTTGTTTCACTGCGAGAACAATGAACTATTAACTAAAAAGGTAAAACCACTGTTAGGTACTGCATTCTTTTTACTATAACTCAAGCGTCACTGTTTAAAATGCACAAATTATTCTGTTCAAATGTTATATGAAACACAAGAAATTAGAAAGTTCATTAGATTTAATTAATAAGATTTTGCCGATAAGATGATACATTTGTTAAACCGGATCATTCTGCAGTTATGATAACATTTCTGAGCATGCCCATTTCAGATCAAGCTTCTAATTCACATTGTGCATATTTCAGAAATATTAGGTTTGCTTCTTGTTAAAGGAAAATTGCTTCATTGCTTTTCTATGGCCTACGCGGGTAACTGTGACTGCCAATTGTAAATCAGCACATTTCAAATGTTTTTTCTGCATTAAATGTTACATTTATCATCGCACATTTAAGTATCAGAATAATTTATTTTCATGTTAAGTTTTGCTTTCTCAAGGTTGATATGTAGAACAGCTGTGCCACCAGGGTCCAAATCTGCAAGAGACACCACTGCACACCTGGCAGCTGAAAATTGAGAGACGGGCACAGAGGAGGCAGAAAGCAAAGGGAGGTGAGCATTGCTGGGAAAGAGAAATGTACACCAGGAGGAAGCAAGTGGCCTTTGAGTTGAGGGTAAGAGTAAAACAGTGCCCACAAAACCAAGAGTAGATGCAAAAAGGGGAGGTGCTCATCAGAAAGACCAGCAGCAGTCCCCAAGTCGAGGGGTGTAGCTCCCACAAATGGTTGACCGGTTGGTAGGCACTAGGAAAACTTAGAGCGAGACACCACATAGGATCCCAATAGCCCTCAACAGGTAGCATAGTATTTGGAGAAGCGTGCTCCACTTACATTGCTGATGGGAGGTCCAAGAAACATAAGGGATTCCTGTGCAACATCCAAATGTCCACAATAATAAGAACTGAAACTGACAGAGAGCACAGGAGAGAAAGGGCAATAGGGCACGTGCACCAGACCCCTTCTATTCCCGCAGGCAAAGCTTGGTGATACATAAAAGCTATACGTTGATACTTAAATGAAAACACCTAACATAAATCACCCCAAAACTTGACCGGCTGCAGTAACCTAACCGACAGGCAGAGGATTACACACTAGCAAGCACAAGATGGCAGAGCTGGGGCCCAACCTCATTCAAATCAGTCATGAAAAATCAACAACATGCACAAAGCACCAGGGAACAGTCAAATGTGCCTTCTTAAAAGAGCATCCATCCAAAAGATAAGAACAATCTTCAAGGAGGGCCTGAGTCCAGACAAATGGCAAAGCTGGCACATCCATGAAAGGGGTTTGACACCACTAAGAGAATCCAGGTATATACTAGAACAGAATATAGACGCAATGTTCATAGACATCAACCTAGTACAGAATGAAGTCTCAGTGAGTGTAGCAGCAGTTTGAAAGTTTATGCAAGAACATAGCTTACATTTTAAAGCAAGGCAATAGCCCATCAGGCCCCTACAGGAAGAAAATAGGTGTCGCGGGGTGAGAGCTGAAGATACTAATGGCTGATCTCAACAGTGCAGGGGACAGACTCAAAATGTCTGAACATATGAAAAGTGAATACAATTTGTCACACAATGAAATCTTAAAATGCTTACAGTTTCGCCATGCTGTTTGGGCATCTGCCCCAGTGATACCTCAATTCTGGACAGAACTACTTGCGAACACAGGATGATATGTCAATCACTGCACAAAAACACAGTCTCTCAGATCCATAAGACTTTGATTACCAACACCTTGGAGGGGAAGGTACATGGGAGAGCTAGATAACACAGCGTGGGAGGAAGCCTAGCAACATCAAAGAGAGGTAACCATTAGAAAAGAGTTTAGACTAGTGCAACTCGTGGTACTACGTTGAGTCTACTACAATCAGACGGTGCTGCGGGGAACAGGGAGGGTAAACACAGAGCGATGTCTAAGAGGCTGTGATGAAATGAGAGATTTTCTACATTCTCTGATCCAAACTGAGGATTCCGGCAAGTAGCTAGAACAAGATTTGAACTCCATACTGGAAATTATGCAAACTGAAGGGGTAAAACGCATGATGATGGGAATATGGAGTAAAGTGTCAAGTACACAGTATGCATGAATGTTTGGAAACATAGGACTAGTAGTTACCCGATGAGATAATGCCAAATTTTGGGGTAACCAAGAGGGTCCAATCCTCGTAAAATTGTGCTAAAAAATCGCCTGATGCATGCTGCATAAAAACTGTTTCTAGGAAGGCAGCATATTTCCCAAGAAAATCCCCCAAATAAATCCCCAGTCCCACAGTGGAAATATAGGGGCTGGGCATCAACACAAGGAGGTCAGGAGTTAAAGTGGAAAAAAGAGGAGAGAAATGTGAACAAACCTGGCTAGTGAGAACCCAAAGTTCAAAGTAAATAGCCTATAAGCGCTTCATTTGGATGCAACAAGGCCCACTGCATAAATCATCATAACTAGAATGATGTACTACTGATAGTTTTAGAAATTAAGCCATCGAGAACCAAGCACATTTGTCTTTATATGTTACAATACGTTGTTTAAGGAAATATGAAAACAATAAACTATTATTTTTTTAAATCCTCCACACTTAATAAGGGTGGTGTATGTGGGGGAGGGTTGAGGCAGATGATTTGACAAATGACTTTAAATTTATAACCACAAACACAAATGCATTTTTCAATGCTGGAACAAGTCATGTATTGTCCTGCGGTAAGGTAAAACTGTTCATGAATGCAGTTACCCAACATTTTTGCTCTGAACTCCTATTAAGGTGCCGATTCCGATCCTGTAAAACCCGGGTACGAATGGTCGTACGGAGCGTTTTCTCCGTACGACTCGTACCCGGGAATTCCACCTTACAAACCAGCAAGTACGATTCGTAAAAAACACTGTACGGCTAAAAAATACATACAATTCTGATCCTGGACAGCGCGTAGGCGACGTCCGCACGGAGTCAGGCAGCATTTTACGGACCAGCAAGTACGATTCGTACCTACAGCACTCTGCACGGCTATATTTTTACGGGAGCCAAACAGTGCTGGAAAAGCTAAGTACGCTGTGATGCACGACGAAAAGAGGGCCCGCTACGTACGTGTCATCATGTAAGGTGCGTACCCCAATATTGCATATGTACGGACTGTACCCCCCACTCCCCCGTTTGTACGGACCGTACCCCCCACCACCCCGTACGTCCACACCGTACCCCAGGCGTACTCCCCCACCCGCGTATGTCCGCACCGTACCCCAGGCGTACCCCAATCCTCACGTATGTACGGTCCGTACATACGCCAGGACGGTGCGGACGTACGGGGGGTGGGGGGTACGATGCGGATGTACGCAGGAGGGGTGGGAGGCTGGGGGGGCCGTACGACTCGTACCCCGGGCACAAATGTACTCGGGGTAGGGGTCTTACAAATTTCACTCCGACACTACAGTCAACACTGAGGGGAGCGCAAATCATGGACTGCATATACCATGATGCAAAGGAGTAAACTGTTCTGGGATATGATGTAGTGTCCGGACACACCCTTTTCCCTACCCAAAATTATTTTCATGACCTCCTCTACCATTTATCACACATTCCTAATGTTCCTTTTCGTAAAAAATTGTATTCCGGCCCATTGATTACACTTCATCCAGCCTGAGCCGGAGAGTACAGCTGGAGCCGGAGAGTATGGCCTGGGTGCGGAGAGTAAGGCCCGGGTGCGGAGTTTCCGGCCCGACTGCGGATGTAAAAATCCGACTCGTAAATGACCTCTGTGAATACCAAAAGTCGTAAAAACAGAATTTGATCTCAGATTGCCTTTGTGAACAGGGCCCATTGTGTATAACACCTCTGACCTGTGCAAGAAAACCTAATTCCGTCCTTAATATAAAAAAGCGCATTCCGGGCAACAAGGTCAAAGGCTTTTTCAGCGTTAAGTAATAGGATAATTGTAGGTGTTTTTTAGAATTAAAAATCCAGGGCTTTAATAAAGCAATTTGTATAACTGCCTTCCAGGATTAAAACTGTTTTGATCAAAATTAATTACTCTAGGGATTACCTAATTAAACCAATTAGTAATAAATTTCATAAACATTTTATAATTTGAATTTAAAACAGAGCTAGGTCGATAAGAATCCCAATCTTGCAAATGTTTGCCTTTTTTAAAAAAAAACTGATACTAGCCCTGCTATTAAAAGCAGGGCAATTACAGCCCTTGCAAGAATACAAGTAGATTTCAAAATTGTATATTTGGAACATAAGCAAATGTTTAAAAAAAACTCTGCAGGATAACCATCCAGTCAACAAGCTTTGCCAAGAGGCAAACTAGCAATCACCTTTATTAACTCATCCATCGTAATCGGTTTAAATAATAAAATTATGTCATCTTGCCCAAATTTAGGCATATGAAGTTGTGCAAAAACATATTTTAACTTCTTGTATGATTTTATGCAGATATGTGGAGTAATTAACATAACTATCAGCATAATTCACGGAGAAAAGATTTGTCTTTTTCAAAAACAATTCTATTTTTCTTAGAATCACTCAGTATAACATTCTCAAAAGTCTTTCAGGCTTGTGTTTCAACTTTAATTTCTCTTCTCTTTTCTTCCTTTTTAGATAGAATATCTTTAGGTATTAATAACACCCATAGAAACGCCTTAAATGCATTCAAGACCATTTCTTGTGAAGCTCTGATGTCTTAGAAAGAATTTTGAGATTTCACCCTTAATATATGCAACCCACATTTTTGTTTCTAAAATATTTTATATTTAAAACCAATCTCTTAGACAAGAGCTGAATGATGGTGGTAGTCAAAAACTAAATACATTTGGAGCACTGTTTTATACCTAGCTGATGAACAAGTATATTCAAGCTTACATGGGAATAATCACCGCCATGAATCAATCAGCATAAAGTCTTCCTGATACCACTTCTTTACCTCTGCTGCTTTTGGCATGAGTTGATCTTATTTACTATTGTAGTAACAAGTGCTGCATTTTGCAAAAAATTAAAATCCCTCCAACGGACTATTTTCCCTGAGATTAAAATAAGTGATTTAAAAGGTGGGAAATGGTTCTGGATTGTCTTCAATCAGGGCATAGAAACTAATGAAAGTTACACCAATTGTAGCAATTGAACAGTTAACCCATATACAGCAACCTTCATTGTCATGCTGCCAAGTATGTATATGAATGTCAAGGTGCTTAGCAATGAAGATTGCGACACCCCTATGAGCTGCTCCTATAGAAAAGAAGCATCTCAAACCAGACAATGGGGGTCATTATGATGGCGGAAGGCCCGCCACCGCAAGCCGTGCGGTGGCGGGCCTTCCGCCATCGGAACATGATTTCCCCCCTCCACATTACGATGGCGGGGGGATCCAGACTGCGACAGTGGCGGACGCAAAGACCAGATAGGCTAAAATGGTGGTGGCACCTAGCAGGCACCGTCCGCCAAATTAGGATGCTGGCTGCAGCCAGCCTTACCATGGAGGCGAAACCGCCATGGAAAGGCTGGCGGGGATTTGTTTCAGGCGCCCGTTGCGGGCCCCTCTTGTGTTGGGGAGAGATGTGGGTGCACTAGGGGGGTACCCATGGTACCACCAGACATTTCACAGCACTAAGTGGCAGGCACCGTGTGGTGCTTGCCACGCAGTGCAGTGAAATGCACAACCTGCTTTTTTGGCATCGCAGCGGGTGCTGCAGTCAGCAACACCTGCCGCAAAGTTAAATGGCAAGATGCGACCGCCTAATTTGTAGTGCCGGACGCCCGCATGTATGGCGGGCAGCATCTAGTCCGCCCACCATCGTAATGACCCCCATGTTTTGAACATCTTGACCTTTTTTAACGTGGTTAAAGAGATATGGGTGTCAAAATCCATGCTTCAATGGCCTGTGTCTTTCTCTTATTGTTTAACCCATTAAGATTAAAAGAGAAAACCTTTAATTTGTCTTCCATATTGCTTACTTACAATCAAGTAAAATACTTAAAACAACTCACACCTACATATACATTGCCTACATATTTAAAACAGAAATCTGCCCAGTTTAAAAATAAAGTAAAGTACCACTCATTATCATAAAGTTTAACAAGCGTTGCTAGTTCACGAGAAATATTTCCACCATCTTATTAATACTAGGCAGCCTACTTGTGCAAAGTATTAGGGTACTACTTGTGCAAACATGCAGCTGTCTCCTATAGTGACACGTTAAAGTACAATGCAATTTGTACCACTCACTATTTGAACCTAAAAAAGTGGATACGGCAGATAAAGTACATAAACCAAATACCTGCTGTGGGACTCCATACTAGACATTTGTAAATGCACCTGCTGTACCTCCTTACCTCCTTTTAAAGCTTTTGCAAGCGCACCCCCCACCAATCACTCCCGTTATCCCATCTACCCTTTTGCTACAGCTACAGTCCAGACCAACAACCCACCTGTGGCACCCTCCCTCAGCCTGAAGGCTACTGGCACCACGACTTGGTAGTGTTACTCACCGGTTCCTACTAATGGTGACGCCTATCTACATATGTAATACAGATACATCCTGGACTTATACTATTATACTATCAGTCCCTGTCAAGTTATACCTTTTAATACGGAGACCAGGACTATCATCACAGGCATCAACTCCCTTTAAGATCTTTCAAAAAGGTTTGTGCATCTGTATCCTTAGAAAACACCTGAAATCGACCCCAGATACCACCTTCAGTTTAGACATATATGTACTGTTGAAGCCTAGGCTCCCAATGCTTATCATATTTCTAGTATCCTTGCGCCTATAAACTGTAATCAACTAAAACTGTATTCTGTACGGCAAATGCGTTTTCCTTAATTGCTTTTGCCAAATATCAGCTCTTTAACTCTTTAATCAGAGAAGTTAACTAAAATAGTATTTGACTATTTAGCATGTGGTGAAACATGTTAGCGAACCGTGTGAGCACGCATTATTTTAAAATCTTGTGGATATTCCATGTGCACAAGGGCCTAACTAAAGTTTCAACAAATGAAATGGGACCAACATTGTCCTCCTTTCTTTCGGGCACACCAGTTAAACTCAAATTCGATTGTCTAGAATGATTCTCTATCTGCTCTTGTTTCTCTGTCATCCTCATGTTGGGCTGTTTGCTCTCCAGTAATATATAACTTGTTCTCACAGCCAGAAACCTTTGCTTCATGTATTCATTTTGTCTGAGAGCTGAATTATCTGACCCTCTATTTTGACTAAAGTACACATTAATTTATTTTGCCATATCAATCTGTTGTTGTTTCATAGATTTAATTTCTTTGAGGACCTATTTCAGTAATGGGTATGTAGCTGGGCGGGAATCAAAGTCTGTAATCGCTACTCTTATGCCAATGCAATCCCTATTACATGTAGATCCTGTATTGATGTTGCCTTTTGATTTAACTGCATCCCAGCCTCGGCTTGGACTCTAGCACTGGCTCCCCCTGATGTATCACTGTCTTGGTGATTGATTTATGTTGAAAGAGATGTAAAATATATATTGATTTAATAACTGCAGCCAAAGTAGGAGTCACAGACATTTCAAGTTGTTCTTTGAGACCACAGTAGGCAGTGACAACAACATCCTGCTGATGCAATAATGAAGGAGAGCTAAAGGACACATTATCTGCTGAATTCAATGGATGAGCATTTTTAACTCCCACCAAGGGTTTTCCTCTATCAGCGTCTGTGCGACGCCGTCTATGGTCGTTAGAGTTTCTGTTTGATATTTCCTGAATAGTAACCTGGTTTAACAATGCAGAGAAAACATCTGGAGTTCCTGCATTTGTCTGAGTAGAGGGTGGGAGATTCCATAGTCGCTGTTGTATCTTTTAATTCTTCTTGTAATTCGCAAGAGTTCACCACTGTTGTAGACATCGGCCCTCTGGTTTTCTCATTTTCATCATCTTTGGTTTTGTTCCTTTGCTGAGGGTTTCATATCAGCAATGGCTTCATCTATTGGTGCAGAGACAAAATATCGAATACAAAATATCGAGTTGGACAAATATCGAATCAATAATATCATGGGTCAGAAATATCGACAGCAAGAATATCGTGGTCAAGAATATCGGCTTAAGGTAAGTAATATCGATTTTTAAAATATCGAAGTGTTTAATATCGTTTGCAAAAATATTGTTGTTAAAAATATTGTTTTTTATTATTATGTATTTTAGCATATATTTTATATGTATGTGATGTATGTTTCTTTGTATAAGAATTGTTAGTATTTTTAATAAATGTGTTACATTTTTTGTAGTTATTAATTTTTTTTTATTTGAATTTTGCGCTTTTAGTTCCGTAGCGGGTTGTGGGTTTATAGGGGAACAGGGTGAGAAGTAATTTAATTATTGTAAATGTATTGACTAATTTTTATTTATTAATATTTGTTTAATTTGGATGTTATAGTGTTAAATGTGAAAAGTAATTTATTATTAATTAATTAATAATTGATTGTTAATTATTTTTACATAATTAATTAATTGGTATTAAATTATGATAATCAATTAATAGATTTTAGGTGTGTGTTGTGGCATTTATAGGTGTACAGGGTGGGAAGTAATTTATTTTTAATGTATGAATTAATAATTAGTTAATTAATTTTTATTAATTAATTGGTTAATAATTTTGGTGCTTTTGTAATTAATTCTAGGTGTGTGTTGTGGTGTTAATAGGAGTAAAGGGTGGGAAGTAATTTGTGTTTAGTTAATTAATATATAGTTGTTAATTAACGTTAATAATTTGATATTTATTTTGGGTAATTGTTTATTTTTTTGTGTGTTGTTTTAACTTTTAAAGGGGTAAAGGGTGGGTATAAAATAGATTTTAATTATACAATTATTGGTTGGTAATAGTAATAGTTTTGAATTTTTAAATAAGTTTTAATTGTGTTGTATGACTTTATAGTTTAATTTAGGTGTGTGTTGTGGATATTATAGTGTTAAAGTGTGTGTAGTCAATTAGTGTTTATTAGTTTTTGTATTTATTTTTTGGGATTAATTATTCATTATATTCATTATGTAAATAAATGTAATTAAAAACGTTGAAGTGTTTTTTTATTGGTGTGGTATTATAGGGTAGAAAATAAAATAAATACATTTACGTTTTATTTAATTTTTTTGTTTGTAAATATTTTGTAGTTTAAAATAATTATTTTTTTGTAAATGTAGTCATTATTTTATTTTAAATAATATTTGTAGGTTCTTGTTATATGCAATTAATATTATAATATGTGTTCTTTTTATATGTTCAATATATATATATATTTTTTTAATCCAGCACTTTCCCTACTGTTGCTCTCACTGGAGTGGGAATAGTAAACGTTACCCCTCCACTATTCAACACTTTCCCTAATGTTGCACTCACTGGACTTGGAACAGTAATTTTTACCCCTCTGCTATCCAACACTTTCCCTACTGTTGCACTCTTTGAAGTGGGAATAGTAATCTTTACTAGGCCTGGGCGTAGTTCGCGAAGTAGCACTTCGCGAAGCTGCGCAAAGTGAAGTTCGCACTACGCGAGCTACGCGTAGCACTTCGCGAGCTACGCGTAGCACTTCGCGAACTGCGTAGTACCTTGTTCGCACTGTGCCAGATGTCGTTTTCAATGATTGCACAGTGCGAACAAGCAACCGGCACTGTGCAATCATTGAAAATGGCATCTTGCACAGTGCGAGCTGTAGTTTTCTGCTGCTCGAGTAGATTTTTACTCGAGCTTCAGCTTTCTCAACGCGAACTGGTAGTTTCTCATCGCGAGCGGTCGCGAGCATACGCGACCACTCGCATTGAGAAACCTGACTTCCTGGCGTTGGGAATATCGCCGGGAGGTTTATTTTCCATGCTCGCGATCGCCAACTTGCAGTTGCTGATCGCGAACAAGGAAAAAGTCTTGCCGGGATGTCATTTTGCTTGCTCGCGGTCGCCAACTTGACGTTGAGGACCGCGAGCAAGCAAAAAATGACGGCAGCACTACGCAACACTACGCTACGCGTGTTCGCACTGTGCTACGTGCAGTTCGCGTAGTGCGAAGTTGCGCGAACTTCGCAAACTACGCGAGCGTAGCGTAGTGCTTTGCCCAGGCTTAATTTTTACCCCTCCGCTATCCAACACTTTCCCTACTGTTGTACTCACTGGAGTTGGAATAGTAAATTTAATTATTTTGCTATCCAACCCTTTTCCTACTGTTGCAAATACGAAATAGGTCGCACACTGCTCGTCATACCAGCAAATAGCCCCATAGAACTCTGGATAATGTAGTGGCAGCGGTGAGTACGCCTATGCCACGAGTATGTCAGTATTATGCCATCCCTGGACACGTGTTTCGAGGTAATTGCCTCTCGTCAGCAGGGAGCAGGTAGGTATGTGGGGTGCCGAGTAGACTGCCAAAATATCAAAGGTATAGTACCTCTCACGGCGCGCAGATGCGGAACCAAGGCTCGTCAGCCCAAGTCGCTCGAGAGAGCTTAAATGCAAATACGAAATAGGTCGCACACTGCTCGTCATACCAGCAAATAGCCCCATAGAACTCTGGATAATGTAGTGGCAGCGGTGAGTACGCCTATGCCACGAGTATGTCAGTATTATGCCATCCCTGGACACGTGTTTCGAGGTAATTGCCTCTCGTCAGCAGGGAGCAGGTAGGTATGTGGGGTGCCGAGTAGACTGCCAAAATATCAAAGGTTTAGTACCTCTCACGGCGCGCAGGTGCGGAACCAAGGCTCGTCAGCCCAAGTCGCTCGAGAGAGCTTAAATGCACATACGAAATAGGTCGCACACTGCTCGTCATACCAGCAAATAGCCCCATAGAACTCTGGATAATGTAGTGGCAGCGGTGAGTACGCCTATGCCACGAGTATGTCAGTATTATGCCATCCCTGGACACGTGTTTCGAGGTAATTGCCTCTCGTCAGCAGGGAGCAGGTAGGTATGTGGGGTGCCGAGTAGACTGCCAAAATATCAAAGGTATAGTACCTCTCACGGCGCGCAGGTGCGGAACCAAGGCTCGTCAGCCCAAGTCGCTCGAGAGAGCTTAAATGCAAATACGAAATAGGTCGCACACTGCTCGTCATACCAGCAAATAGCCCCATAGAACTCTGGATAATGTAGTGGCAGCGGTGAGTACGCCTATGCCACGAGTATGTCAGTATTATGCCATCCCTGGACACGTGTTTCGAGGTAATTGCCTCTCGTCAGCAGGGAGCAGGTAGGTATGTGGGGTGCCGAGTAGACTGCCAAAATATCAAAGGTATAGTACCTCTCACGGCGCGCAGGTGCGGAACCAAGGCTCGTCAGCCCAAGTCGCTCGAGAGAGCTTAAATGCAAATACAAAATAGGTCGCACACTGCTCGTCATACCAGCAAATAGCCCCATAGAACTCTGGATAATGTAGTGGCAGCGGTGAGTACGCCTATGCCACGAGTATGTCAGTATTATGCCATCCCTGGACACATGTTTCGAGGTAATTGCCTCTCGTCAGCAGGGAGCAGGTAGGTATGTGGGGTGCCGAGTAGACTGCCAAAATATCAAAGGTATAGTACCTCTCACGGCGCGCAGGTGCGGAACCAAGGCTCGTCAGCCCAAGTCGCTCGAGAGAGCTTAAATGCAAATACGAAATAGGTCGCACACTGCTCGTCATACCAGCAAATAGCCCCATAGAACTCTGGATAATGTAGTGGCAGCGGTGAGTACGCCTATGCCACGAGTATGTCAGTATTATGCCATCCCTGGACACGTGTTTCGAGGTAATTGCCTCTCGTCAGCAGGGAGCAGGTAGGTGTGTGGGGTGCCGAGTAGACTGCCAAAATATCAAAGGTATAGTACCTCTCACGGCGCGCAGGTGCGGAACCAAGGCTCGTCAGCCCAAGTCGCTCGAGAGAGCTTAAATGCAAATACGAAATAGGTCGCACACTGCTCGTCATACCAGCAAATAGCCCCATAGAACTCTGGATAATGTAGTGGCAGCGGTGAGTACGCCTATGCCACGAGTATGTCAGTATTATGCCATCCCTGGACACGTGTTTCGAGGTAATTGCCTCTCGTCAGCAGGGAGCAGGTAGGTATGTGGGGTGCCGAGTAGACTGCCAAAATATCAAAGGTATAGTACCTCTCACGGCGCGCAGGTGCGGAACCAAGGCTCGTCAGCCCAAGTCGCTCGAGAGAGCTTAAATGCAAATACGAAATAGGTCGCACACTGCTCGTCATACCAGCAAATAGCCCCATAGAACTCTGGATAATGTAGTGGCAGCGGTGAGTAAGCCTATGCCACGAGTATGTCAGTATTATGCCATCCCTGGACACGTGTTTCGAGGTAATTGCCTCTCGTCAGCAGGGAGCAGGTAGGTATGTGGGGTGCCGAGTAGGCTCCCTTGAGCGCTTTGGGCTGACGAGCCTTGGTACCGCACCTGCGCGCCGTGAGAGGTATTTTACCTTTAATATTTTGGCAGTCTACTTGGCACCCCTCACACCTACCTGCTCCCTGCTGACGAGAGGCAATTACCTCGAAACACGTGTCCAGGGATGGCATTATTTTTTACACTCGTGGCATAGGCGTACTCTCCGCTGCCACTACAGTATCCAGAGTTCTATGGGGCTATTTGCTAGTATGACGAGCAGTGTGCGACCTACTCTGTTTTTGTATTTAAGCTCCCTTGAGCGCTTTGGGCTGACGAGCCTTGGTACCGCACCTGCGCGCCGTGAGAGGTATTTTACCTTTAATATTTTGGCAGTCTACTTGGCACCCCTCACACCTACCTGCTCCCTGCTGACGAGAGGCAATTACCTCGAAACACGTGTCCAGGGATGGCATTATTTTTTACACTCGTGGCATAGGCGTACTCTCCGCTGCCACTACAGTATCCAGAGTTCTATGGGGCTATTTGCTAGTATGACGAGCAGTGTGCGACCTACTCTGTTTTTGTATTTAAGCTCCCTTGAGCGCTTTGGGCTGACGAGCCTTGGTACCGCACCTGCGCGCCGTGAGAGGTATTTTACCTTTAATATTTTGGCAGTCTACTTGGCACCCCTCACACCTACCTGCTCCCTGCTGACGAGAGGCAATTACCTCGAAACACGTGTCCAGGGATGGCATTATTTTTTACACTCGTGGCATAGGCGTACTCTCCGCTGCCACTACAGTATCCAGAGTTCTATGGGGCTATTTGCTAGTATGACGAGCAGTGTGCGACCTACTCTGTTTTTGTATTTAAGCTCCCTTGAGCGCTTTGGGCTGACGAGCCTTGGTACCGCACCTGCGCGCCGTGAGAGGTATTTTACCTTTAATATTTTGGCAGTCTACTTGGCACCCCTCACACCTACCTGCTCCCTGCTGACGAGAGGCAATTACCTCGAAACACGTGTCCAGGGATGGCATTATTTTTTACACTCGTGGCATAGGCGTACTCTCCGCTGCCACTACAGTATCCAGAGTTCTATGGGGCTATTTGCTAGTATGACGAGCAGTGTGCGACCTACTCTGTTTTTGTATTTAAGCTCCCTTGAGCGCTTTGGGCTGACGAGCCTTGGTACCGCACCTGCGCGCCGTGAGAGGTATTTTACCTTTAATATTTTGGCAGTCTACTTGGCACCCCTCACACCTACCTGCTCCCTGCTGACGAGAGGCAATTACCTCGAAACACGTGTCCAGGGATGGCATTATTTTTTACACTCGTGGCATAGGCGTACTCTCCGCTGCCACTACAGTATCCAGAGTTCTATGGGGCTATTTGCTAGTATGACGAGCAGTGTGCGACCTACTCTGTTTTTCTTTTCCTACTGTTGCACTGATTGTATTGGGCAATTTAGGTTTAAATATTTTTTCATAGTTTAATGTTTTAATTTATTCTTGAATGTTTTTATATTTTAAAATATTTACATATATATTTTATTTTTATATAATTTGAAAGCTTTAAAAGAAAGATAATAGTTTATTTATAATTTTAAAGTAAATATATATATGTATAAATGATGGTTTGTATTTATTTTTTAAATTACGTTTATTTGTAATATTTTGTAAAAATGTATATTAAATTTAATTATTTTGTTAAATTAATTTTAATATTTAATATATTTAATGTATATTATTTTATTTTATATATATATATATATTTAAATCGATAATATTTACATCTATATTTCTTACATCAATATTTTTGATTCAATATTTTTTTACTTACCTGTGTAGGTATGGGAGGCTATATTTTTGTAGTCTATATATTTTTTCGATATTTTGAACATCGATATTTTGAACATCGATATTCTATCAATGCAGGCCCTAGCAAACTACCTGGACCCATCCAGGCCTGCTCACGTGCTGTTAACCAGCAAAGGAACAGTGCCCTGATTGGTGGGTACTGGATGCCTGCACTTGCTCTCAACCTAGCTGTCTTAAGACAGCTGAGTTGAGAGGTTTAAAGTGCACATGTGTGTCTGGCCATCTCAAGACGGCCGGCCAAAGAGACAAACACAGTTTAAACAAGTGCAAAGGCATCCCTTTGCCCAGCACTCCTCCCTGCTCACTCAGCTGGCCCCGCCCCATCCTGACCCTTGGTTCAGGTTTGGGACGATATAAAATAAAATGGTAATCAATTACCATTTTATTTTCTATCTATGGAGCTTTGGGTGGCACATACGTAAGGAGCAGCCCCTGGCAAGTCGGTGACTTCTCTTTGTGATATTTTTTTTTCGATATTTTGAACATCGATATTTTTAACATCTATATTCTATCAGTGAACCTCATCTATTTGGCCTGACTGGCCATACAAAATTCTGAGGCTCGCTGCTTTATAAATACTGCTTGAAGCACTACCCTTGCAGTATACTCCGCCACTAAAATGCCACTTTTTTCTGGGGAAAGAGGTGCAGGGTTCAGTAATAGGCACCACGGACGCCAGTTGAAAACACCAGTACCTCAATCACCCTCTCTTCTTCATCATACAAACGCCCTTGCTCAGTGCCACAAATTCAGAGCTCTCTGCACTGCGGCCTATAGCCTGGTGCGGCAGCAAAATAGCACCACCACTTCCCTTCAGCTTCCTTCTTACCACCTCTCCTGCTCCAACTCTAGCTAGGCACACTGGCTGCTGGCATCTACTGAAAGTGAGGGGGTGGGAAAACAAAAGGGAAAAAAAGAAAAACCCTTACTGATCGTGCAGGACGACGTCCTTCTCACTCCGACCTCTTCAGCAAACTACCTGGACCTATCCAGGCCTGCTCACGTGCTGTTAACCAGCAAGGGAACAGTGCCCTGATTGGTGGGTACTGTATGCCTGCACTTGCTCTCAACCTAGCTGTCTAGTTTAAAGTGCGCATGTGTAGCTAGCAATCTCAAGACGGCTGGCCAAAGAGACAAACGCAGTTTAAACAAGTGCAAAGACATCTCTCTGCCCAGCACTCCTCCCTGCTCACTCAGCAGGCCCCGCCCAATCCTGACCCTTGGTTCAGGATGGGACGATATAAAATAAAATGTTAATCAATTACCATTGCATTTTCTATCTCTGGAGCTTTGGGTGGCACGTAAGTAAAGAGCAGCCTCTGGCTAGTCGGTGACTTCTCTTTGTGATATTTTTTTTCGATATTTTGAACATCGATATTTTTAACATCTATATTCTATATATTATATTGATTGAGAATAAAATGAAATTCAAGGGAAAACAAGTATGCCTCGCTTTAACCTCAGACTACACAAATGTCTGAGTCACTGTCAGAGCCACTCGAATTATGCAGCAATTGCGGATCAAATTATAGATTGACAAAGTTAAGTGGCGAGAAAAGCCAAATAATGCAGCATTATATGGCACATTCTGTGGCAATACTACCTAGCTATTTTCTCATTACAACACACAATGCTTCAAAAAGGGTCCCAATATAACTTACACAGTTTTCTCAAGAAACATAAGTAAACACATTCACTAGATCCTATTGAGAATGTTATTCACCAACATATTATTTTATTTTGCATCGGCGAAAAGGAACCCCACTTAATACATCCACTTACAATTTCCGGAATAAAATACTCTGTTCAGGGCCTGATTCTGATGCGGTTAGGAAGGCCTCCTAATGGCATTTGCTCCTTCCAAATCGGATCGGGAACGTGTCCTCCCGACCGAGGGCCCGATTACGATGCGGTTAGGAACATATGCTCCCATTGTAGTCAATGGGAGTCCAACCAAATCGTATCTGGAAGCATCCGGATGCATTGTACTCGGTCGGTCAGACTCTCCCGATCCAAGTGGGTCGGAAACCATTTCCAAACTGATTCGGTCGGGAAGCTTTCCAAACCGAATCAGAATCGGACCCTCAGTGTTGCCCTCTCTAGAAAATAGGGCTACATTTGCACATGTCTTCTGATTAAAAAAGTATCTTTATTAATCTGGGTGTCCTAATAATGTTTTAGAAATGGTCTTAAGTTTTGGTTTTACTCTATGTCCAACCTTTCTAGGCTATTAAAAGTATTTCTTTCTGTTAAGTAATGAAATACCCCTGCGGAACAGAAGACGCTGTAAAAGATACATGTGAACTTTAAAAACGAAATACAATGTTAGAGAATTCTCTGTCCTCGCAGTGTCCTTGAAATGGCTCCTGTTTTGAGAACAGTGTCTATAGGGTATAATGAATTTGAACAAATAGGGAAGCAGAACATTTTAATGGCAAAGAAGGAGTCATCATTTGCTTGTTGCTTAAATTACATTTATAAATGCTTTGTTTTTTTAATGCTGCAGAAAAAAGTCATGCCGCATTTATCAACTGAGGACAATAATACAGTCTGGATAAATACTTCACATTATTGGCACAGTTCAGCATCTGAGTAGAGAAATTAACAACCGAAAGATGACCTGCCAACCTTTGCAAAGGGTCTGCCTTTTAACTGCGGCAAATGTGGCAGGATTATTTTAGTAACTTTTGACCCATTTGAGCAAAAAAAAAATTAGGTAACATGATGGAATATTTGGCACGTGCAACAAATCCATAATTACACAGAAAAGCTGTAGTCTCATAAATACATACTTCAAGTGGTTTTCGATACATTACTCAGAATGCAGTCCACGTGCATTTCCATGCTGGTCCTCAACGAGGAAGTATCTACATTTCCAATAAAGGTGGCAGACACCTGTGTCAGGCGAACATAATAGGTAATGCAAACACACAAAGGCGCATCACATCAATTTCACCAAATGATTTCCTCTGAAGGGGAACAATCAAGATTATAAGGGGAGATGAACTACCTGTCTGTCTTTCCTAATCACTATAGGTAGGTCTTTACGTAGGATTGAAAAACGGGGGGGGGGGGTCTTTCAAATCGGCGTAGCCAATGTAAATAGGGCGCAGAGTTAAGATATGTTTTCATCCTGAGGGAGAGGGCAAAAATAGAGAGCCCAATAGGGACCTGTCTTAGCACCTGCTTTATAGAACTGCTGGTGCTGAGCAACAGCAGGACCCGGCCCACTTAAAGCCCTGACTAAGGGGTTTACTTATGAGAGCCCTGCGTCACTTTTGCACCACATAAAGTGGTACGTGCGTGATGTAGGCTCTCATAAAGATTTATAAAGCCATGCAAAGCCACCCTGCGTCGCTTTGAGTACCCTCATAATTCATGAGTAAGGCGACGCAGCGCAAATTTCTGTGTCACCTTACTCTGCGTGCGCCCGGGAGGCGTTCGATTGGCATTGCGGTGGGTTTTCCCATGCAACACCCTTGGAGTTTGACGTTGTCCCAGATCACAAAGTGATGTAAATCTGGGGAAGCATCAAATCTGTACGCCTCGCAAAGTAAGGCATAACGATGAGAAATATATTAATTTCTGTGCGTTTGTTTCCTCTTTCCATGTGTGCTGCATTCTGCCATTCTGCAAACGCCTTGTAGGATTGTTTTTGTGCAGGAAGGTGCCCCTTCCTGCACAAAAACAATCCTGTCTGCAACAAAGGCACCCTTGCACCATGGATGGTAAGGGTGCCTACTTGGCGCTAGACTGCCAAAATGGCACAAGCGCAGGCAGAACGGACAGGAATGCACTGTGTTCAGGGCCGGACTGGGAACCAAAACCGGCCCTGGCAAAGTGCTTGGCTGGGGGGGGTTGGGGGGGGGGAGGTGTCGGTGTGCCGCCGAGCTCTTTCCCAGGGCCGGTTTTCGGCCGATTTTGTCACAGGGCCGTTTTAACGGCCCTGTAACAAAACCGGCACCCACCCGTGCGGCGCACCGGGGATTGCCCGGTGCCCGCTACGGCCAGTCCGGCCCTGACTGTGTTGCTTAAATACGGTGACTTCCTGCCCTTTCACTTTGGTGTCGTGCAGCATAGCAGGGGCCTTGCTCCGCTGCCCTACGCCAAGTTGCCAGAAAAGAGGCCCTACCTGTGTAAAAAGCAACGGTGGAGGCAAGTTAGATTAAACTTTTCACCGCGCACAACAGACCTGCCTGGGAACTGGTTATTTAGCCAGTCTTCCGCTTGGACAGTTTATAGAGATCACCTGAAGGGAAAAATGAGAAGCGACATCACACAAGATCTTCATGAGAACAGGGAAAGGAATCCGGGTACACAGTAGCGATTCCTTGAGAAGCGGACACTGCAGCCTTGGCTCAGAAACAGGGCTTTCTCTATTAAAAAGACCTTTGGATCGGAAACCAGGAGGATGTTCCCTCCCCCACTATTCTTTTATGTTTCTGATGGATTCCCCCAACACAGAGTACACATTAAAAGGCAACAACACCACATGCCTCAATGGAAGAAGCCTTTCCACTAACAAAATGAAAAGTCGATGAATCTCTGTTGGAACTTGTCCATTCTGAGTAAATCAATTAATCTTCCTATGCCTAAAAAAGAAAAGAAAAAAGAAATAATGTGTAATGTAATCAGGTGCTCGTGTATAGCGCTTCATGCCCTTGGGATACGTCTGCGCTATATAAAACTGCAGCATGTGCTATATAAAACTGCAAAAAAATAAATATCGTTGGAACATTGTGTAAGCAGTTTCCAGGTTCTGGCTCTATATTTATCCTCCTTGATCAACACAATTTTGCAACTAAAATCCTGCAACTGTTTAACTTCTGTTCAAGGAAATGTGTGCAATGGACTAGGAAGGGAGCAGCTGTTGAAATCTGTCTGTCAAATCTCCATTCATCAGATCTTTCAGCGCCGGTTGATATCCAGCAGGGCAGACCTGATAACATCATTCACAAATGCTTCTCCTGACGTCTCCGGCATTTGGCAAAAAAACAGTAACACAAAGGAGTGTTTATCCTGTCTAGCTGCAGCCCTTTCAAACTGTGCAACCCGACCTGTCAGCCAAGCCTCCGACATGAGTTCTGAAGTGCCCTCTGTCTAAGCCACGTGTGCGGAACACCGACTGGTGCTGAAAAACGCGCGTGTAATTACCAAACGGGGGAAAAAATTCGCAGTCTCCACGGGTGGTTGAAATTAACTATCTCGATGTATTTAGGGTCCAAGAGCCCCAATTTAAGAAAGGAAAACGGCTCTCATGCAACCCCAGTTTGGAAAAAAAGGCAGCCATATTGTAGGGTGCCGGGGCAGCAGCCCACTAGCGTCCCTCCTGTATATTTCACTCCATCTCATGTACAGTCATATTGACAGTTGTGCTGCACTAGTCTAATAGTCTGGAGGCAGAGAACACCAACCTCACACTTTTACTTTTTCGCCTTCTTAATACCTCTGGGTAATTGTTTGCGCTAAATAAATCCTTTTAACATAACATAACATAGGAGAACATAACATACCATTATTACACAGTACCATTTCTCCCACACTGCTGCTCCTGAAGTAGAAGGAGACGGAAGGAACGCAGGGAATTGCATATTTAATACCCATGAGTGTCATCACCTCAATATGGGGGGGGGGGGGGTTGATAAACTAAAACGTTCATGCATCCTAAAGCGTTGGCGGGTATCTCTCGCCGCAGTTAAACACTCGATAAAGTTGGGGAGAAAAACAGATATGTTACTGCAGGGCTACCTGGTGCTGTCAGGCCATACTAGTGGTAGTAACACACTTCACAAAAGCACAACACAGCACAGTTTTAAGCAGTAAGAGAGAATGGCAATACTCAAACAACAGAGAGGTCTGTACTTCAGAACGGTTGAATGCCAAAATACTGAGGGCAAAAATTTCAAGGCCCAGATTTATCAAGGTTTTGTGACGCCCTCGTGCCATGCATGGGGGCGCAAGGGCAACATCAAATATAAGTGAGATTTATAAAGCTACACAAGGCCACCTTGCGTGGCCCTGCATGGCTTGATAAATCTACAGTAACGTAAGTGTGGGGTTCCCAAGCATCCACCCATGAATTCTGGCACATTTCCAGATTTGCTATTACTGATAAACCTGGGTATGCATCAAAATGTTACGCCTACCCAGGTGGGGAGCAAAAATGAGAAATATCTTTATTTCTCTTAGTTGTTTCCTCTTTCTCCTAGTGCTGCATTCTTCAGCACACATAGAAAGAGGACAATGCCTCGTAGGAGTGCTTTTGTGCAGGAAGGTGTCCCTTCCAGCACAAACATAATCCTGCCTACAAGACAGGCACCATTGGACCATGATGCAAGGGTGCCTGGATTGGTGCTAGGCAGCCAAATGTGCGCCAGCGTGAGGAAAGGACAGGAATGCACCATATGGTAAATACAGAGCATTCCTGCCCTTTCATTAAGCACAGCACAGCAAGTCAGCTTGCTGCATTGTGCTGCGTGAAAGGATGAAAAATCTGGCCCCTAGTCTTAAAAATCCGGGTCAAAATAGCATACATACATGGATTCCTAGTCAATAGAATGTGTTTGGGGTAAGTAACCTCATTCTATAAAACTTGTGGCAGGCATCAAGAAATGACCATTGCATAGAAGCAAAGGAAAAATATAGTTGCAGCAACAGTGCTGTGAAGAAAACATTTTACAGGTGTAGTTCCAGATCTCTTAGAAACTAATTATTATTTTACTTGCACAGTGTCAAGGTAGTAAAACAAGTGTCAAATCCACTTTTTGTCGGGCACTCTCAGGGAATGGGGAAGGTGCTAGAGGAAAGAGCTTGCCCTCCTTAAAGAGATAGTGTATGTAGTCACTGTAGGTGAAATGTCACTATTTCCCCAACACAATTTCATATGATTTTTATTTCGAAAAATGTCACTCTACGTATCTGTACGAATATTTCAGATTTAGAATTTCGTTTTTCTAATTTTAAATAATTACTTTTATCTTTTTGATGAGATGTATATATATGTGTGTGTATATTACCTACTGGCAATCGCCATTAGGTAGATATAGTTAGGACCATGTTTCTATAGGAAAAGCATTTTTTGACTTGCCTATATCTTTGTTATTGTTTGATGAATTTTCACAAAAGTTTCCCACAAAAAATTGCGCAGAAATTCAGTTGTGCATGGAACGTTTCGGGGCGATAAGCCAGCAGAGTCCGAGAAAATGAAGGGGGAGAAAAAAAAAAGTGCATTTCCCATGTTAATTCCCACAGATTCTTTAGACACGCCTGCAGCCTGAACTGCTGAATAGAACTACACCTAATTTGGCAGAAAGCTAACCTTTGGTCCGCAGATTGTGCTTTTTGTTATTTGATGTAAATCTGTTCAGTAGTTTTCTGGAAATGAAACGAAATCCAAATTTTTATATCTGTGGTCGCGAAGCCTTTGCGAATAACGAGGAGCTGGTGCAGAGATCTGCAGAGCTCTGATTGGCTGCCAGCACTTCCACCAGGAAGTGCTTGCAGCCATCTTGTGACTTGGCTGAATTATAACGTAAAAAATAAATGAAAGGGGGCATGGAATTCTTCCCCTGCCCCTCTAGCTCTAGTACTGTCAGGGCAAAAAAGCATTTTCTCTTCTTAATTCACGGCAAAATTCACGTATATTTGGAATATCTCAGTGAATTAAAAAATTAAAACAAACGCGGGGGCCCGGGTGGGCCAGGTCCCAGGGGCATGCTGATAGTCATTAAATATATGGAGGGTGGCACAGGTGATCCCCCTCCAAGTGCATATTCATGCCCCGGGGACCACCCACCACCTCCCTGGGGCTACATACAGATATAAGGTGGGAGGGGGGCGTGGACTCCCCCGGAACCTAGGGACCACCAACTCCCCAGGGCTTTTTTTTTATTAAGGGAGGGGGGCGCACAGACCCCCCTCCTATGGCTATTGTAAGCCCCGGGGACCACGACCCCCCGGGGGCTAAATTAAAGAATATAGAGGGGGTCAGTGGGGACCACCACCTCCCCAGGACAAATGCCCACCCCGTGACATAGCTGTTTGGTTTACTTTTGTGAAATTCTCGTATATTAATGAATGGCGTTGTAAATGTAAAAAAAAACCAAGTACGGTCTCTTGCTTGTGTCCGGATGGGCCAGGTCCAGGGGGCATGCAAATAATTATGAAATAAATGGAGGGGATGCACTTTGCCCCCTCCAAGAACATATTTATGCCTCGTTGACCTCCACCTACAGATATACCGGGGGGCATGCAGAACCGCCCCCTCCCGGACCAGCACCTCTTTGAGGCTAAATTAAAGAATATAGAGGGCCAAATGTTAAAATAAAACAATGAGGGGGCCTCACGACACCCCTCCCATGGCCACGTATGGCCCTCAGGACCACCACCTTCCCGGGGTTGACAAATGCACAGAGAAGGAGGGGGGGCGCTTTGAATTGGTAAAATACCAACCAACCCCAACTTAAATTTCAGGTTGGCTTGGTTGGTATTTTACTAATTCAAAGCCGTAATACTGTGCCTGGAAATGTAAAAGGCTTTTGTCATTTTGCAGCTCGGCGTGGATGGCACTGTGCTAATCCTATGCTTAAAGACTTTGCTGTAGAATTGGCAAAAGCCTTTGTCCCTTTCTATCTCTGCGTGTATGGCAATGTGCTAATCCTATGTTTGAAACTTTGATAGAAAAGAGGACCTTTGAGGTGAGCAAATTCAGAGTGTCGCTGGTGTTGTAGGGTTCTCTATACAGGAGCTGCTCTCCACCTAAACTTAGGAACTATCCAGAGTTCTCTGCATATATATATACATTATTCAGAGACCTCTCACCTGGGAAAGGATTGAGTCCTACTCCTTGCAGTGACCACATTTATTCATTTAAAAGGACTGGCAAGTCCTGATGCATTTCGGTCAAACATTGACCTTTTTCAAAGGATTGCCACGGCAGACTTAAATTGCACCAACAAACGGTTGCTTTTATTTCCGGTGTTTGCCCCCTGGTGGGCGCCTCGATAGGCTCACATTAAAGCATACCGGTATTTGTGGTGCAATGTCGGTCCATAATTATTTCCCTCCGGTGGGTGATGGCAAGAATGTTTATGCCAATTTTTTATTTTTCACCATCGCTCCCTCGCACATCAATCTCACGTGCTGGAGTCCTTTCCAAAGTTCAGTCTTTGGCGGCGCCTACTGCCCTTAACTGCTTTTGCCGACTTCAAACTGGGGTCCAAATTAATTTAAAAGCGCTGGCAAGTCCTGATGCATTTCTGTCAAACATTGACCTTTTTCAAAGGATGGCCACGGCATCTGGAGACTTAAATTGCACCAACAAACGGTTGCTTTTATTTCCGGTGTTTGCCACCTGGTGGGCGCCTCGATAGGCTCACATTAAAGCATGCTGGTATTTGTGGTGCAATGTCGGTCCATAATAAGGTAAAAGGATTTTGTCAATTTGCAGCTCGGCATGGATGGCACTGTGCTACTCCTATGCTTAATGACTTAGCTGTAGAATTGGCAATAGCCTTTGTCCCTTTCTATCTGCATGTATGGCACTGTGCTAATCCTATGTTTATAAACTTTGATAGAAAAGATGACCTTGGAGGTGAGCAAATTCAGAGTGTCGCTGGTGTTGTAGGGTTCTCTATACAGGAGCGGCTCTCCACCTAAACTTGGGAACTATCCAGAGTTCTCTGTATATATATATATATATACAGATCAGTCTCAAAAAAGAATGTCGCGGCACTCCTCTCGGCAGAAAAGATGTTAATTTAATTCCAAATCGTAATCCTCCCTACGCGTTTCGAACCGTAGTTCCTGGTCACGGTAGATTATTACAGTGGTCCTACTTTCATTTTTAACTTTTATATTCATACATCAAAGTGCCATTGTAGTGCATTATGGGTATGATAGTTCACATACTTGCAAATGCAAGGAATTACATTCATTCCTATGCCAAAGTTTATGCTGTAACATACTGCCGAACACATGTGATCTGGTTAATATTACGCCGGCCTTGACTGGTGCGCTGGTCAATCAGATAATGACTGAACAATTATCATCGCATATACAATGATAATACATGCACATATAATACGCTGATGAGAATATAACATCACATTCATGACTTTTAGATAAATTGACAACGTGTGACATAATTTACACATCGACTCGTTTTGAGTGACAAATTAAAACTCAGTGTGACTTTGCATTTCAGGGCTGAGTGCCCATTATTCCATCTCACATTCTGGAGTATGTTGTAGTAGTTTAAATTAACATGCACTACGTGTTACAAATATATTAATTGAAGCTGGCTGTTAGAAAGTTCGGTTAGGGTTCAATACCCATTTAGATCCTGATGTTAATGGAGAGAACACATTATACTAGTTTTCAAGGGTAAATTACAGTTATACTTGTGTTAATTAATTAAGTCCATCGGTTGTCATAGAGTGCCTATAGATGAACATGGAGCTCCTCATCCCCGTTCAAGCCTAGAGGATGTTTAGTTTTGAACCTCATTATCATGCGTGATTCCAACCTTCGCAATTTCTGAATGCGATTCCCTCCACGCTCACTTGGAGGTACTGTCACAAGTCCTGAGTATTTTACATCAAGCCAGGATTTTCCCGTGTGAGAAGACATGTGTTTTGCGATTGCGTAAGTGCTGTCCATATTTTGTATGGCACGTGTGTGTTCCAATATGCGTTTCTTTAAGGGGCATATTGTGCTTCCTATGTACTGTTTCGCACAGAAACATTGAAGTATGTAGACCACAAAAGTTGAATCGCATGTTATGGTTTCTCTTATTTCAAAGGTCTTGCCAGATGGGTCTTTTAAATTTTTTAGATTTTTTCCAATCTTGCATGCTTTGCAAGACATACACTTTGAAAAGCCTTTAGATCTGGACTGTAACCAGGATTCAGGTTTCGTTGCTTGAAAATGGCTTCTTACTAGGTGGTCCGAGAGATTTGGTGCTCTTTTATAGGATATCATGGGATGGTTTCCTATATTTGTGCCTATATCAGGATCTTTTTGTAATACATTCCAGTATTTATTCAATATCTTTCTGATCTTGAAGGTTTCCTTGCTATAGGTCAATATTAGTCGAGGATGATTCTCATCAGTTTCTTCTCTTATTGTCTCTACCTTGTTCTTGGTGATCAATAATTCTGCTCTACTTTTTTCCTTCATTTTTAATTCTCCTTGTTTGATGTCAACATGTCTATATCCACGTTGTAAGAAACGTACTTTGGTTTCATCACATTTTTTCTGCATTTCTTGTTCTTCAGAACAACTCCTCTTCATCCGCAAAAGTTCGCCGTATGGTATACTCTTTTTTAGCGATCGAGGGTGAAAGCTCTCACCATGTAGAAGACTGTTTGTCGCTGTCTTTTTCCTGTGCAGTGTTGTATGTATATGATCATCCTTGATGTAAACCTTGGTGTCCAAGAAGTCAATTTCTTTGGAGCTTAAGTTGTACGTGAAGCTGAGTCCCACATCATTATTGTTCAGTTCCGTGAAGAAAAGCTCAAATTCTTTCTCAGTTCCTTTCCATAGCAGAAATAAATCATCTATGAAACGTAGCCAGAGGGCTACGTTTGCCATGTGATGGTTGTTTTCCTCTCTCCAAGCTATGCGCCTCTCCCACCATCCCATCATGAGGTTCGCATAGCTTGGAGAGAAAGAAACTCCCATCGCAGTACCGCAGCGTTGCACATACATATTCTTATTGAATAGAAAGATAGTTATTTAGGCACATGGAGATCATTTCAAGTAACATCTCAGAGTGTGCTAGTTCACCAATTGGTCTCTGTTTCAAGAAATAATGGATGGCATGTAATCCATTGTCGTGATTGATCGAGGTGTATAAGGATACTGCGCCGATTGTTATCAGGAGATAATTAGATTGCCATTGGGTCTCCATTATAATACGCAAAAAGTCTCTAGTGTCCTTTATGTAAGAGCTTAGTGTTGGAACGATAGGTGCCAAAAAATGGTCCACATATAAAGACATGTTTTCGTATAGGCTTCCACAGCTGGAAACGATTGGGCGTCCTGGTGGTTTATTCAGTGTCTTATGTACTTTCGGAAGTACATAAGAATGTAAATTATGTCACACGTTGTCAATTTATCTAAAAGTCATGAATGTGATGTTATATTCTCATCAGCGTATTATATGAGCATGTATTATCATTGTATATGCGATGATAATTGTTCAGTCATTATCTGATTGACCAGCGCGCCAGTCAAGGCCGGCGTAATATTAACCAGATCACATGTGGCAGTATGTTAAAGCATAAACTTTGGCATAGGAATGAATGTAATTCCTTGCATTTGCAAGTATGTGAACTATCATACCCATAATGCACTACAATGGCACTTTGATGTATGAATATAAAAGTTAAAAATGAAAGTAGGACCACTGTAATAATCTACCGCGACCAGGAACTACGGTTCGAAACGCGTAGGGAGGATTACGATTTGGAATTAAATTAACATCTTTTCTGCCAAGAGGAGTGCCGCGTCATTCTTTTTTGAGACTGATATTGACTACGGGATCGCTGTCCTGATTTCGACGCGAGCACCGGCTGTGAAAGTGCTCCTTCCGTGGCAGGACGTTTTTGGCAAGAATATATATACAGATATATATATATATTCACTGAAAAAACCATAGGTTTCAGGCCTGAAACAGTTAGGAATTAGCATTTAAAAAAACCTTAGAAATTCACTGCAAAAACAATAGGTTTTAGGGGTGTTATAGTTAGCTGGACATTTCACACGAACAAAACCATTGAAATTCCTCCGATATAGTTAGTTGTACTAACTACATCTCGCGCGCCCGCAATCCACTGCTGATGATGTCACATATTACATCATTCATGACATGGTCAGTGACATCACTGATGACATCTCAAATGACATCACTGATCACATATTTCTATCGGCAGGATGCGCGCATCCATTTGCATCCTTCCGTTTTTAAAACAAATAAAAAAAATGTTTGGGCCTTGGGGGTCATTGTGGGTCCCCCTGAGCAGGCCTAGGGGGTCAGGGTGTTTCTGCCCTGCCCCCTTTTCGCGTTTTGCGTGTTTCTTGTGCCTCAGTTCTACCGAGGCACAAGATGGCTGCCAACACTTCCTGAATCAGAGTGTTGGCAGCCAATTAAAATTCAGCTTGTGATCGGAAGGGTGCGTGGATCCTCCGAGGCCATAGATATATATGTACTTTTAACTGTAATTTTCTCAGGAACTACTGAACGGATTTACACCATTTAAGCAAATGGCACGGATCTGAACTAAAGACTACCTCTTTGCCAAATTTGGTGTAATTCCGTTCAGCAGTTCGGGCTGTAGCTGCGGCTAAAGGTCCTATGGGAAAATGCATGGGGAAAACGCGTTTTGAGACCCCCCTTTTTTCTCGGCCCCCGCTTGACCAATCACCGTGAAACTTTCAGGATAGGAGCGGACCAGAGCTGGCCAAAAGTTTGGAAAATTTTGCGAAGATTCGTCAATTGGTGCCAAAGTTATTCCAAATAGAATGTTGCGGATTTCCTATGGAAAAGAGGTCCTAACTATATCTACTTACTGGCGACCGCCAGTAGGTATTGTATATATATATATATATATATATATATATATATATAAATCCACAAATGCTCCTTCTGGGCCGCTTGACCCGTGAGAGGTGGCGCAAACGCCGGCGGAGCACGCCGACTCGTAATGATCCCACAATCGTCCAATGCTGCGCTCTCAGTAACCAAAGAAAGCAAAATCCGGGGTAGTGCAAAAAAGAGGTGTTTATTCCTCACAACGCGTTTCAACTCGTTGCAGAGTCTTGTTCACGTAAGGAAACAGTGATGTGTGACAAATGGATAAAGCTTTTCCGGGGTAAACAGTGACAACAGACAATCATGTGTAATACATCAGTCAGCTGGTCAGAAGCGGCAGACATGTTGTAGTGGTACCATGAGCCAGGGAAATGATACTGTGATACATGTAATGTGGAACATCATAGACACGTAGTAACGGTAAATATCAACATAACTCACAAAGTATGAGAGATGTAGCACTGTGTCAGACCTGACAAATATACGGGCTTGTCCCCAGTGAGAGAAGTGTCCCATGGTCGTGCCCATGGTCATAGCCCAGAGGTTGCTCTAAAGAGAAATACTCTAAATTGTCCCACAGTTAGGCTAACATGGGACTAAGTTATGCATCCACAATGTTGAAATGCCAAGGGGAGTGTGTCACAGGCTCGGGGGTGCTGAACAAGTGTGATACAACCGTGAGTGAGCTCAAGTGAGCAAGGGTAACGTTGCCCCCGGCTAAATTGGTGCAAAACTAATTAAGAGATAATGACATGAGAAGTGTTGGCAAGTGCCAGTGGACGTGTGTCCAGGGGGGTATGTCACAGACTCGGAGGTGTTGACAAGTCTAATGCATCAATCAACAAGCTCAAGTGAGCAAGGGTGACACTGCTCCAGGTTAGATTGGCGCAGAACGAGAATAGGACGTGCTGGCAAGTGCCACGGATCTGAACTAAAGACTACCTCTTTGCCAAATTTGGTGTAATTCCGTTCAGCAGTTCGGGCTGTAGCTGCGGCTAAAGGTCCTATGGGAAAATGCATGGGGAAAACGCGTTTTGAGACCCCCCTTTTTTCTCGGCCCCCGCTTGACCAATCACCGTGAAACTTTCAGGATAGGAGCGGACCAGAGCTGGCCAAAAGTTTGGAAAATTTTGCGAAGATTCGTCAATTGGTGCCAAAGTTATTCCAAATAGAATGTTGCGGATTTCCTATGGAAAAGAGGTCCTAACTATATCTACTTACTGGCGACCGCCAGTAGGTATTGTATATATATATATATATATATATATATATATATATATATATATATATATATATATATAACCTACTGGCGGTCGCCAGTAGGTAGTTATAGTTAGGACCTATTATCCATAGGAAAATTGTAACATTCTTTTCCCAATAACTTTGGCGTCGGTTGACGAATCTTCGCGAAATTTTCAAAACTCGTGGGGTGCTCCGGTCAGCTCCTATCTTAAAAGTTTTGGGGTGATTTGGCAAGCGGGGGCCGAGAAAAAAGGGGGGTCCCAAAACGTGTTTTCTCCATGCTAATTCCCATAGGAAACTTTAGACACGGCTACAGCCCAAACTGCTGAACGGAATTACACCAAATTTGGTGAAAATGTAGCCCTTGGTTCAGAAAGATCCCTTTTTGTTAAATGGTGTAAATCCGTTCAGTAGTTCATGAGAAATTAGAAAAAGAAAAGGTTTCAATATCTGGGCGAAGCCTAATGACACATCTCATCGTGAGATCTGATTGCCTGTCAGCACTTCATCCTGGAATTGCTGGCAGCCATCTTGGGACCAATATACATGATAGTACCCCATTGAAATGCATTGTAGTGAATCGAATATTTTGAGGGTTACCAAAAGGAGAACTATAAAGGGTGATAACAGACTTTAGTTACATTAGAATTCATTTGTTGATGGCACCATACTAATTTCAGGAATTGTGGTGTGTTCTAAGGTGATTTTACCCTGTGAATAACCTTCTGCTGGGATACCATGAATCATGTTTGATAGAAAACTGAAGCTAAAATGAGAGCATATTTTCTGTAATTTCATATTATCTTTCTCAGTCATGTGAGAATGAAGTCTGTCATTCTCAGTAAATCATGTACATCCAACAAGGGCAGAGACTGTCAGTCGATTCCTTTGTGTTCTACTGCAGCTTCCCAGAGTGTTCTAAAGAACAACTAGAGCGCTAACAGCCTTACTTATGACAAAAGTATGGCATACCTGAAGCCATCTTGATTGGAATAAACTGGTAACACTTAAAACATTTAATTTAAGAAGGAACAAAATGATGGGGTTCATTTTGTCATAGAAATTAAGGTTAGTGCTGTAGAAAGAAAAATTAGGACATGTTTTAAGTCAGATCGCAAATATCTTCCTGTTATATTTCAACAGGTGCAGCCTGTTAGTTAATGCCTTTGTGTTCTACTGCAGCTTCCCAGAGTGTTCTAAATAACAACTAGAGAGCTAGCAGTCTTACTTATGACAAAATTATGGCACACCTGAAGCCATCTTGATTGGAATAAACTGGTAACACTTAAAACATTTAATTTAGAAAGGAACAAAATGAGGGGGTTCATTTTGCCATAGAAATTATGGTTAGTGCTGTAGAAAGAAAAATTAGGGCATGTTTTAATAAGTGAGATCTCAAATATCTTCCTGTTATATTTCAACAGGAGCAGCCTGTCAGTTGATGCCTTTGTGTTCTACTGCAGCTTCCCAGAGTGTTCTAAAGAACAACTAGAGAGCTAACAGCCTTACTTATGACAAAAGTATGGCACACCTGAAGCCATCTTGATTGGAATAGACTGGTAACACTTAAAACATTTAATTTAAAAAGGAACAAAACGGGGGGGTTCATTTTGCCATAGAAATTATGGTTAGTGCTGCAGAAAGAAAATTTAGGGCATGTTTTAAGTGAGATCTCAAATCCTCTTCTATTTCAATAAAAAATTCTGACATGCAGACTGAAACAATCACTTTCAATACCAGCAGTAGACTTCCAGTTAACTCCCTGGTGAGCAGTAGCTTTACTACAGTGATCTAATGAACAACTAGAGTGCTAACATTCTGAATTAATGGCAAATGTGTGACACATCTGAATGCCTTCTTGAACTAATCAAAGTAAAAAACTGAAAGCATTTCCTACTTAGGAGACTGCTGTAAATGAGGAAATTAGGAAACTTCATAACAAATAAGTCTCCCAAGATGGCCACCAGAGGAACAAAGCCCAAATGTAGCACAAATATCACCCAGATGTAGCCCACATATGGCCCAATGACAGAAGTGTGCAAAACACTTTTTATTTTTAGTTTTTCTGCAGTTTTATATAGTGCTGACTGGTCAGGTATTGGAGCGTTACATCTTACTTGGACCCCTTATTGCGTTTTTTGCACAAAGTACATGAGATTGATCTTGCGAAACATCTAACTTTACGATTCTGTTAACCTGAAGTTGCTCTGAACCGGGCTTTGTAACACCCATTTTTACTTACTGGTTTTAATTAATTCTCACTGTATTGTATTAGGAAAGAGGATTTACTGTTTTTATGTACACTTTTATGACCTATGTTTCTAAATCAGATCGAATAAAGTTTAATGAATTCTATGGCAGGACGGAGGCGAGGATTATGCATATCTTTCCTCACTTTATTTGCATAGCAGTTCAAAGAAAACGTAACACAGCAATCATTAAACAAAAGACTACACAACCCATGAACCATTAGGGGGGTAGTCTCCAAGGCAACTATAGTCCAATCATATCATAGTCCATCGTATATAATATCGTGACGTCCCTTCCACTTCCTGCTACAAAAAACGTTTGAAAATGCAAGAATAAAATATTCAGCACCATCTGGCTGTCTGTGGACTGATATTTATATATATTGAAATAATGATGATTACTACAGTCAAGTATATTTGTTCACTTTGGAGCACTTGGTTTACATTGAAAACTTGGTCTATATGGAAGAATTTTCCTTCGTAGCAGTGCAACAGTTGGAGCCGCAAACTTGCGTCACTCTTTTTCATGTTAAGGATTTTAAGGGCATTTGTTCTGTGCTCACACCCTCTGCTATCATGTCTTCTCCAGAAGACCATTTTTACTCCTACTTCCAGGAAGTGGAGGAGGAATGGCCCCCCAACTTCTCCCTTCAGCAGTGGACCAAGCCCTCTCTCTGGCTATTTCTAGTGCGCTGGCTCCTCTTAGGGATCAGGTTGATAAGCTGGCGAAAAGCATCCCTGGGGTGTTCAGTGACCCAGATCTGGTGGTGGCGGGTCCCAGTAGCTCCCAGATGGGGAATAAAAGGACCGTTAAGCATAACGCGGGGCACTTGGAAGGATTTGATAAACTTACGGAGACCTTCCTCAAGAATGCGAGAACGCTAAAACATGCACCCTGCCGGGAGGAGGAGGAGTCCGGAGAAAATTGCAACGCTGTCGCCACTATTGTAGACCCCGACGGTGGGTTTCCCTTAGAGGGAGAGGATGTATCGGAGGACGATTTCTCCTCCGATGAGGATAAGGACTCGGGGCGTCCCTTGCATCCAGAGTCCCACTCCTCTCAGTCCCGAGTTGGGGACAGGGCCCACTCGAACATGTTCGAGCCTACCCAAATTTACCATCCTAGGTCGGTGGAGTGGACCACTGACACCAAAGTGGCAGAGTATGTGGTGGGGAAAATCCATCAACCCCTTGAAAGGGAGGTCAGGAATAGAATCAGGGGAGAATGCCCCAGGCCCTCACTGAAGGGGAAGGTGGCACACACGAAATTGATGAGAAACTATGTACCTTTTTCTCCAAGTATATGAGGGATCCAAAGAATGGAATTGATAGGTTTTGGATGTGGTAGGGCCCTTGACCCAAATTATTCAATTGGCGGAGCGTTCAAAAGAGTCAGGATACCCTTTGTCCATGGATATTGTGGCTGATTGGGCGCACTACCCTAAACCCTAAAACACTACCCCCTCCACTACCCAAACACCACTGCACTACCCTAAACCCTAAAACACTACCCCCAGCACGACTCCCTACACAACCCAAACTTCACTGCACTACCCTAAACCCTAAATCTACCCCCAGCAAGACCCCCTACACTACCCAAACACCACTGCACTACCCTAAACCCTAAAACACTACCACCAGCATGAACCCCTACACTACTCAAACACCACTGCACTACCCTAAACCCTAAAACACTACACCAGCATGACCCCCTACACTACCCATACAGCACTGCACTACCCTAAACACTAAAACACTACCCCAAGCACAACCTCCTACACTATTGCACTACCCTAAACCCTAAAACACTACACCAGCACGACCCCCTACACTACCCAAACACCACTGCACTACCCTAAACCCTAAAACACTACCCCAGCACGACCCCCTACACTACCCAAACACCACTGCACTACCCTAAACCCTAGAAAAAAAACACCCCATGCCCAATACCCCTTACATCTCACTCTTCGTGGTTCCTCTCTCCTCGTGATTCCTGTTTCACGTCGTCTCTGAGGGGCGGTGCACATCGTTGTGAGGAAACGGAACAGCCTCTGTTTCCTTACAACAACGTGGATCGTCTACATGTTTTTTAAAACGCATGGTCATTTACCATTTATACCTTTACAACAAAATTTGTTGTAAAAGCATGCGTGGTAAATGACCATGCGTTCTAAAAAAATGTGTAGTAATGACTTTGTGATGTACAACGCATGCGTGGTAATGCATGCGTTGTAATGGTAATGCGAAGTAAAAAAGTCATTGTAACGGCTGTTTACCGATGGAAGCTGGCCCCTGTTCTTCAGTGAGACGTTTATTTGATTAATTAGGAGGAAGAAATGTGTTTTTTTTACCAAAAAGTGCATTCCCAGCTGTTGTATTGTGAAAGTGTCCGCGTGGCCTGGTTTCACTTCCGGTGAGAAAGTGGAAGAGTCTATTTGGATCTAAAGGAGTTCTGTTGTTGGACGGGCCGGCGCAACACGTCATCAGAAAACATAGCTAATGGAAAGCGTCCTCCCTGAAGTGTGGAGCAGTGCCATGAGAGGTCAAAGGGTGTGCGTCCCACCGCAGTATGACCATAACGCATGACCCATGTGCCGCCTCCAGGGTACGGGAGGCAGAAGCGGCATCGCAGGTCCCTCTTGAAGACCGTTGTAGCACTAATTCTACATTTTGGTACTAGGGCATTTTAACTTTGTTGTTCCTGCCATATACAAAGAGAAGATCCTGTGTTATTCAGTGCCATCGTTACCTTTTTTGTGGGTTGTGTTGCTTGTCACTTCGCTGCCCCGCCGGTGCACACGACTGGGCACCCCACCTCGTGTGTCATCTGCAGGGCCTCTGCCCTCGGATCACTGGTTTTGGTTTCTGGAGTAGCAACATAAACAGTTGCTCCCAAAGGAATAGCCTGAACACTTAGGTGAATATCCCCTGCACCAGCATTCCACAGAAATTCTTTCCTAGCTCTCCCACATCGACGAGGACGTCATAATAGCACGGCTCCGCTCGCGACACCGTATGATGTCATCGGAGCCATAAGAGGACCTCGTCGCCGTGCTGACGTCAGTTCCACCCATTTTTTCTGTGCCACCAAGGCAAACAGGCGGACCGAGACATTTTCACATGTATACTTAGTATAATAAATATATATATATGCACTGAAAAAAATAGGTTTCAGGCACTTTATAGTTAGAAATTAGCATTTAAAAAACCTTAGAAATTCACTGAAAAAAACATAGGTTTCAGGGGCGTTATAGTTAGTTGGACATTTCACTCGTACAAAACCATTGAAATTCCACCCTTATAGTTAGTTCAGCTAACTATAACTCGCGCACCCGCAAGGCACTGCTGATGACGTCACATATTACATCACTCATGACATGGTCAGTGACATCACTGATGACATCACTGATGACATCTCAAATGACATCACTGATGACATCATCCAATGAATGTGTGTTTTTCTGAAAATTAAATATGTTTTATATATGTATATCTCAAAGTCGATGGAAGAATAAATGGGTATATAAGTGTCTAAATGGATGATTTTGTTTTGTAAAATTGATTGTATAACTGACTGATTAAGTGTATCTTAGTGAATACATGGGTCAGTGAGTAATGTTTAAATATGTAAATATCTGTATCAGTCTCTCACTTTGTGTATAAGTGGCCGCATGGGTTGGTGAGTAGCTACATGAGTGTATATATGGGTTACTAGTTGGTTTTTTGAGTATCAGTATGAGTGTCTGAGTGTCTGTATGGTTCGGTGGGGGTATTAAGTAGTGCATAGGTGCATGAATGAGTGACTCACTGTTTGTATGTATGTGTCGAAGACAGCATGTGTGCAGAACAAGATGGGTGGATGAGTGTGTGTATGGGTGTGTTAGTGAGTGAATGACTGTCTCAATAGTATCTTTATGAGTAACTACATATGTTTTAAACTAGTATATGTGAGTATTGGTGTATATAAGTGAGTATATGTGAGAGTGAGGGATTGGAAGAGTTCCTGTACAAATAAGTAGGTGTTTCTATAAGTGATTGTTTAAGAGAGTAAGTATGTGTAAGTTTCTGTAGAAGTAAGTGTGGTAGTGTGTGTATAACTGTATATGCAAGTAAAAGGATGTTTGATACTTTGTTTGCATGTGTGACTATGTGTGTGAGTAACTCTATGGATGAGTGGCGGTGTGTAACAGGATGTATAGGTGTATGAGTACATATGATGAGTGAGTACATGTATGAGTGGCTGTATAGGGACTGTTGGTGAATGAGTGGATGTGTGTGTAGATCTTGGAATTACTGAATAGGTGTGTTGTAACTGGTATTGGTATGTCCATTGTTTTGAAAATGTTAGTTTGTATTTTTGAGTGTGTGTATCAAAGGTTATATTAGGGTGAGAGGAGGTCTGCCACTCTATCACAAGGATGATGTCATCAGTGATGTCATTTGAGAAGTCATGAGTGATGTCATGAGTGATGTCATGAGTGATGTCACTGACCAAGTCATGAGTGATGTAATATGTGACGTCATCAGCTGTGCATTGAGGGCTCGTGAGTTATAGTTAGCTGAACTAACTATAACGGGGGAATTTCTATGGTTTTGTACGAGTGAAATGTCCAACTAACTATAACGCCCCTGAAACCTATGGTTTTTTCAGTGAATATATATATATATATATATATATATATATATATATATATATATACATGCAACCAGTCCTGCTGTCAATATTCAAAAACAGGCGTAGACTCCGTGAGAATAAAGCATGAAGGAATTTATTTTCGTTAGGAGACCAAGACGCGTTTCGACGGCAAGCCGCCTTTGTCAATATCACAGGTAACACCAATGGCAGCCATTAAGTACTGTGTGTCATAGAAAAATCGTCATGGCAACAGTATACAATTGACATAGAAAACAACTGATGTAGTTTCAGCCCAGAGTTGAAAGACAGACTTATTCATTTAACATATAGGTTCCTTACTGCTGAAAAAAATGTGTTACAGTTAGATTTTCGATTATACAAAAATTAAAGTTTTTAAAATTTTGAACAGTGTGAATTCAGCAGCAACCGGAACAGTAAGCCAAATTAAATCATTAATTGTTTGATTGTAGAGCCCCAGTGGGCCTTAATCGTAGAACCTCCCTAAGACAGTCTTTAAATTTAATAACTTGTTAAACAGAGGATAGCCTGTTATCTACATAATTCTCAATCATGCAGACTGAAGGGAGGAAAAGGGCTCAACTGGACTCATGGATAGGTTAAAAAAACATATCGTCTGTCGTCCTGGGCTGGGGATAATAACTATCTTGACACATAGTTCAAAGAAAACTAAAAGTGCAATCGGGTGAACCTGGGATAAAAAACGGAGTTAGGGTACGGTTAGAGACAGGCAGCAATAAATTCATAAATGTACGGATAAAGCCTCATCCGTATTTAATCCAATGGGTATTTTGGTGTTAAACAGAATGATGTACTTGGATTCTAATCTACGCAATGTTTGCTGTCTATTACCTCCTCTTGGGTTCTTAGGCACAGTATCAAGAACACAGTAGGAAAGGTCAGATGATTTTCCACTGTGGCATGGGTTAATGTGTCTGGCCACCGGGTAATTGGGGTCATCATTGTTGATCGCCCGCAGGTGCTGCAGTATACGTACATGAACGGGGTGAATGGTAGACCCTATGTAACGTTTGTTACATGTACATTGCAACATGTACACTGCAAAATCACTTTTACATGTGAAACTTCCCCTTATAACAAAGGGAGAGTGTCTGAGTGGAGAACTGATTTCCTTCACATTAATACCATGGCGGCAGGCCTTACATTTGGTACATTTTCTAAAGCCATTGTTGGTTTTGAGCCACTCAGAACCCTTGTTGACACTAGGTGCATTGTTGACTAATTCCTGTCTCATGGATTTTGCACGTCTAAATGTCAGAGATGGTGTCCTTGGCATTTTTGGACCTAGAACCGGGTCATTGCGCACAATCTGCCAATGTTTGTACAGGGTCTTTCTCAAAATGTCATGATAGATGTTGTATCCAGTTATGAATCTTGGTATGCCAGATATGGACTTTTTATTTTTATTCGTTAGTTTTTCTGGATTGGGAAAAAGAAGCTCCTTTCTGCTGACATTTTGGACTTTGGCATTAGCTTTGTTTAAAGTGTCTGCATTGTAACCTCTTAATTCTAGTCTAGCAAACAGAGTGTTGGTGGCTATAACAAGACTACTTTCAGTGCTGCAATTTCTCTTCATACGAAGACATTCTGCGTATGGGATGCTTTGTTTTAAAGAGGTGGGGTGGAAGCTACTGTAGTGGAGAATGGAGTTTCCTGATGTAGGTTTCCTGTAGGTTCTGGTCTCTATTTTGGAATTTTCCACAAAAACCTCTAAATCTAAGAACTGTATAGATGACTTGTTGATGTTACATGTAAAAGATAAATTAAGAGAGTTCTCATTAAGTGCTTTAGCAAAGTTAAGAGCAGATTCTTCTGTCCCTTGCCAAAGAAAAAACAAATCATCTATGTATTGAACATACAGCACCACATTTTCGGTCATTGCTTGCTCATGGTCAAACATGAGTACCTGCTCCTCCCACCACCCCATATGCAAATTAGCATAGCTGGGGGCGAAGCAGGTACCCATGGCAGTCCCGCACACCTGTTTGTAAAATAGTTTGTCAAATACAAAAACATTATTGTCTAGACACCATTCTGACATCTTTAACAACATGAGAGTATGATTGAATAATTCAATGGAACTTTTGCCCAAGTAATGTTTTAGTGCATTAAGTCCATCTCTGTGTTTAATACTCGTATACAGAGTATTGACATCAAGTGTCATCAATACAGAATTTTCATCACAGTGCAGGTCATAGATCTTTGTCAGAAAGTCCCCTGTATCTTTGATAAAAGACGGGAGAGTCTGAACATATGGCTGTAAAAAAGAGTCAACAAATTTCGAAGTGTTCTCAAAAAGACCTCCTATAGCAGATATAATTGGCCTTCCAGGTGGATTGGTGGCGCTTTTGTGGATCTTTGGTATTAGATACAACTGTGGAACAATAGGATAGTCTGTTTTGAGAAAGTCAGATTCCTGTTTAGAGATCAGGTTGGAACATCTCCACTGGTATAGGTCTGCGTGATATCTTTCTTTTGCACTTGCTAGAGATGTGGGGCTTACCCGACAGTAACATTCAGGGACTTGGAGTTGTCGGTGCGCTTCCAGATTGTATTGGTCTAATGGCCAAAGTACTACATTCCCACCTTTATCCGACCATCTCACCACGATGTCTTGGCGTGTTTTAATTTTACTTATGAGTTTCTCATACTCAAGTCTCTGATTGTGATTGGTATGGATGAACCTTGTACTGGATAAGGTGGATAGATTTTTGAGGTCTTTGATCATATTTTCAGCAAAAATATCTATGTTGTCTCTTGGCATAATTGGAAGGAAGACTGATTTGGGTTTGTACGGAGTAGTTTTCCTCCCGTAGATATCCAATCCCATGTTATCTACTACTTGCTTTACAAGGGTGTCTTCACCAGATTCCAAAGCTGCCATATCTTGTAGTAGCTCCATGTCTGCCACTTGCAGGTTGCCCACTGGCGCATTAACATCCATTACGTTCGATGCTGAAATTTCTGTTTTGTTAGTTGAGCTAAAGTATTTTTGCAATTTTAGTTTCCTTATAAAGTGAAAGAGATCTATACGCGTTTGAACATAGTCAAAGTTAGTAGGTGCGCACCATGATAAACCCAATGTCAGTATTTCTTGTTCTTTTTCCGTCAAAATCATGTTAGTGAGATTTATGACTGTGTTGTCTCTGGTGGTATTTGATCTTACTTTCTCTTTGTTCGTCTGTTTGTAGTTTTGGATGAGTTTTTTCCTCCCTCCCCATCTCCGGTCTTTCCGCCTTCTCGTCTTTGATATTTTGATTTTTTGTCTTGTTTGCTTGTTCGTATCGAGGCGGGCGGGGTCTCAAATGCATGGAACGTTCTAGCCGTAAAAAATCAAGCTCTTGAATTACGGATGGCGCAGCACCAGATGCAGTATCTTCAATATCTGATTCAACCTCCGAGCTGAGTTCCGAACCACTAGGCTCTGTTGATTTCATTTGAGAGATGTTGGCTGAAGATAATTGTTGTCTTCGGATGTATATACATATATATAGAAAATATAATGGCAGAGGGCAGAGACAGCACAGAAGCTGACGGTATCAACCACCTTAGTAGAGTTATAACTGCAGAGGAAGAAAGTGTATTAAGACTTGGCCTATCTTTCTGTCCCAAAACAGGATTTGACTATGCACAGACTAGAGTTGATCTTTATGAATTTGAACGTAAACTTAAACTGTTCAAAATGCATAAACTATAAATGAGAACGCATCAGCTCCAGAAACACAACCTAAATCATCCATAAATGATCCTAGTTTAGCAATTGAGGATATTTCCACAGTTGAATCATGAAGGAGTTGAGTTATCAGAGTCAGTCAAGTACGGTTAGTGAAAGTATGGATCCTTTTGACCCGACTCATATAGTTGACATCCCACAGACGTTCGGGTTACAAACTAGGGAGTCTGATTCCACTAGAGCAACCACTAGGTACACACCCTCCATTGCCAAAGATAACATAGACATCTTGATGACTTAGAGGTCCCATTAGGATGACGGTCGCAAATTCTCCCCGACCGCCATGGTTGTGGGAAAAGACCGCCCGCAAGGACCGCGGCATAACCGCTGGTCCAATTTGTATGATCCGCAGTGGGAAATCCAACTGCGGCGGTCGGATTCTGGCGATTAACATTGCGGCGGTTGCTGCTGCCAGCAGTACCGTCGCGATGTGAAAAGGAGCATGTCATGCATGTCACTGCACTGCGTGGCAGGCACTGCACAGTGAAACCGGTCCTAGGATGCTTGATTCCGGTCCAGGAAAGACATGGCTTGGCAGTTCGGGCTGGGCTGTTCCCATGAGGCACAGGGTCAAGACTGGTTTGCATATGGCCATGTCTGAACTGGGGTGGCGTGGTGAGCAAAATAACGATGGATTAAACCCAGATCTGTGACTGGGGGTGAATGTTTTGCCAATGTGCAACATTCCGTCCATCATCTTGTGTCTTAGATGTTGAATGCCAATGTTATTTCATATTGTATTGCTCATTTGACAATCGGGTCAAATTTATTTAGCGTTTGCCGTACCATTCACCTAAATAGAAGATCGTATTATTAACTTCTTTCTATATATTGTCTTTCTGTGTGGCGGGAGATTAAGGATTGGATATATTCACCAGCACTAATGTTATGCGCACCGGAGTGGACAGATGTTCCAACGAACAACCACTACTCCTAGTCACCATAGCTGTGTAGGGAGCACTTCAACCTCTGTTTTCTTACTTCCTTTGCATGTCTTAATTTTTCTTCAAATGGCAGTTGATGTTGATGCCAGATAGTATGTGAGACTTACCATAAAGTATTGAAGTGATTACTTATCGTGAAGTGAGACTGGATACTATACCAGCATCACAGCACATTTGAAATTAACTTTTGATTCTGTGCAAGAGAGGGTCCATATTATACCATCATACTGTTTGCGATGTGATGTGCCGGTTTTCCTAGACATGTGAAGTTGGGAACCATGGGTATAATACCCTGAACTGGTCACATCACTCGCATAATATAATGAGGGTTCTTTGAATGCCATATCACTGTCATTTATATTATGTCTGGGACTTCTTAGACATGTTAGGTATCACACCCTAATACATGATCGCACCATATATAGGATGGAATGGAGGGTGAATGTAATGCCACATCACTGTCTTCAACATTATGTTTGGATTGTTTGAGACATGTGAAGTTGGGAGCTGTGAGTTCTATACCCTAGATTTTGGTTACATCATCTATATGATGCCAAATACCCAAGATTATATTGGAAGCCACACACCTATTCACGATCAAACGCGTACAATTTATATTTTGCAAAACGCTTACTGTTACCATCGATGTACTGCATATTTACAAATGCTCTGAAACCTTTGATTACTCAAATAATTATTGATTTTTGTCACCATGACATTCGCACAAATAAGCGATAAAGTTTGACAAATTGAATGTAACTGTATTGATAGCACTTGTCAACAAAAAGACCCTGAGTCCAGCATACTGAGATCAAATGTGATATTTATGTGCAAACATGAAGGTTAGTTGAACGAGCTTGAACATGATAATGTTGCAATTTTGATTAGAACATTGAAATGTTGGAAGCTCCATTGGAAACAATGGAGGGCTCCGGGCTTATAATGGCTGGTATAAGCCCTGAGCTCCAACATTCCAATGCTTCTTTGTGGCTGTGAACAAAGGCTTCAGGGAGCATGAGGGGATTTCAATCCCCTCGTGCTACCTGAAGCCTTTGATTAATTTGTTAGAACATTCTGCCCTCTAGTTGCAGAATGTACTAATAGTCTTAAAGCCCTTCGTAGCAGGGCTATACCGGCTATTAAAGTCCCACTGCCTCATTAAAGTCTCTTGCCTCCGTCTTGGGCCTTTAACGCTGCAGTAGGCCTTTAATAGCCGGTATATCCCGCTACGGTGGGCTATAAGACTATATTAACATTGGCTTCTGTTTGTATATTTCTTGCATTTCACCATAACTCTTCTATGTTTAATGAAGTATCACATCATTTTTTACGTTGATGTAAGAACTGCATGGCCCATGAAAGGGTCATGTGATCAAGACCACGGCTGTGGTCAAAACATGTCATTTTCTGCCAAAATAAACACTGTATTTGGATCGGTGGGCTCGAGAATCATCTGTTTTTTCGGATATTCTTTGTATGATATATAAATATATATATATATATATATATATATATATATTATCTACTGGCGGTCGCCAGTAGATAGTTATAGTTAGGACCCTGTTTCCATAGGAAATCCGCAACATTCTATTTGGAATAACTTTGGCGCCGGTCGATGAATCCTCGCGAAATTTTCAAAATAGGTGGGGCGCTACGCTCCGCTCCTACCCTGAAAGTCTCGGGGCGATTCGTCAAGCGGGGGCTGAGAAAAAAGGGGGGTCCCAAAACGCGTTTTTCCCATGCATTTTTCCATAGGACCTTTAGACACAGCTACAGCCCGAACGGCTGAACAGAGTTACTTGAAATTTGGCAGAGAGGTAGTCCTCAGGTCAAGGAAGTGCCTTTTGTAGGTCTGGTGTAAATCTGTTCAGTAGTTCCTGAGAAAATAGCATTTAAATCAATATATATATGTGGGCGGAGCCTAACCACACATCTCATCCTGAGATCTGATTGGCTGTCAGCACTTCATCCAAGAAGTGTTGGCAGCCATCTTGGGACCAATATACATGATAGCACCTCATTAAAAAGCATTGCAGTTAATAGAAGATTTTAAGACTTTAGTTACATTATAAATCATTTGTTGATGGTACCATACTCATTTTAGGAATTGTGGTATGTTCTAAGGTGATTTCACCATGTGAAAAAGCCTTCTGCTGGGATATCATGATTGAGAGAAAAATATTTTCTCATGCTTTTACCACAGAGGTTTGGAAGGTGATCTATAAGCTAAACTGAGAGCTTATTTTCTGTAAATTCACATTATCTTTCTCAGTCATGTGAGAATGAAGTCTGACATTCTCAGTAAAACATGTACATCCAACAAGGGCAGAGACTGTCAGTTGATTCCTTTGTGTTCTACTGCAGCTTTCCAGAGTGTTCCAAAGAACTACTAGAGCGCTAACCGTCCTACTTATGATAAATGTATGGCACACCTGAAGCCATCTTGCTTGGATTAAAGTGGTAACTCTTAAAACATTTAATTTAAAAAGGAACAAAATGAGGTGGTTCATTTTTCCATAAAAAGTATGATTAGTGCTGCAGAAAGAAAAATTAGGGCACATTTTGAGTGACTTCTCAAATCCTGGCATGCAGACTGAAACATGCACTTTCAATACCAACAGCAGTTTTCCCTGGTGAGCAGTAGCTTTACTACAGTGATCTAATGAGCAAAAAGAGTGCTAACATTCTGATTTTATGGCAAATGTGTGACACATTTGAATGCCTTCTTGATGGAATCAAAGTAAAAAACTGAAAGTATTTCCTACTGAGGAGACTGCAGTAAATGAGGAAATTAGGAAACTTCATAACAAATAAGTCTCCCAAGATGGCCACCAGAGACAAAAGAGCCCAAATGTAGCCCAAATATCACCCAGATGTAGCCCAAGTATAGCCCAATGACAGAATGTCCAAGAATGTTCTTAAAAACAACTAGAGCACTTACTGTCTTCATTATGACAAAAGTATGGCACACCTGAAGCCATCTTGATTGGAATAAACTGGTAACACTTAAAACATTTAATTTAAAAAGGAACACAATGAGGGGGTTCATTTTGCCATAGAAATTATGATTAATGCTGAAGAAAGAAAATGAGGGCACATTTTGAGTGACTTCTCAAATCCTCTTCTATTTCATTAAAAAATTCTGACATGCAGACTGAAACATGCACTTTTAATACCAGGAGCAGACTTCCATGGTGAACAGTAGTTTTACTACAGTGATCTAATGAGCAACTAGAGTGCTGACATTCAGAATTCATGGCAAATGTGTGACATATCTGAATACCTTCATGATGGAATCAAAGTAAAAAACTGAAAGCATTTCCGACTGAGGAGACTGCAGTACATGAGGAAATTAGGAAACTTCATAACAAATAAATCTCCCAAGATGGCCACCGGAGACAAAAGAGCCCAAATGTAGCCCAAAATCACCCAGATATAGCCCAAATATAGCCCAATGACAGAAGTGTGCAAAACACTTATTATTTTGTGTTTTTGCAGTGTTATATAGTGCAGACTTGTCAGGTATTGGAGTGCTTTACATGAGCATTGGTTACATCACACAAGAACAAATTCATTTTGGTTGTAGACATGGGGAGACTAAGTGATTTGACCAGAATCACAGAATGTCGAGCTGAAGCAGAAACTTCAACCTGGTTCCCCAGTTGCAAAGTCTGCAGTTCTGGAAGTAACACCACATCCTCTCCGCTAAGTGCAACATTTAATCAAGTTGTCAACTAGATAAAAAAACATAAAGATAACAAATAATTTAAAAGTGCTTTGTCGCTATTTGAAAACTCAGAAAATATGTCCTTATTTTAGTCTTTTAGAGCACTAACCATAATTTTAATGCCAATAAGACCCTCTCATATATGTAATTTCTAAAGGAATGCTCTAGGTATTACAGTTTTGATTACATCAAGATGATGTCAGGCGTTCCACACTTTTGTAATAAATATAGAATGTTAGCAATCTAGTTGTTCATTAGGATACTGTTGAGAGGCAGAGGCCAGGGGCACGGACTCTGAAAATTGAAGGCAGGTAGGAGGGTGCAAAGGCAACAATTTAACCACACTGAGCAGGCAGGAAGGGCCGTGGAAGCACAACAGACTATGGAGGGCAGTGGAAAGGGGGGCAGGGGCAACAAACCAACAATACAGGACTTGCAAGAGAGGCTGTTGGAGGGAAGATCTATTACGGGTCAAGGAAGCTAGGGGCGGTCCCCAGAGCCCCGGGAGCCACCACAGAACTGAGCAGGAGAGTGAGTCAGGGACAAAAGGGGCACCTTAATTTGAGCCGGGGTGCCTAGGAACGCTTGCTCCAAAAATGAAGAAAACAGACATATGAGACATGGAATTGGAGGCAGAATACAATGGCAGTTTAATGAGAAGATGCAACTTCAAAGAAACCGCAGAATAGAGACATAAAGTACAAAATACAGAATCCAGATAATCATACAGCTGTCATGATATTCTCTGTATCTCAATTAATGGAGTGACAGAGAGAGAGAGAAAACACATCTATAAATGCATCATGAGAAACAAGTTACACCAAGGAAAATGTTACCTAGGGAGACTCACATTTACTCTTAGAGCAAGCATTCCTGCAATTACAATACAACATCTTTTAAATGCAAAAGTAAAGAGAACAATGGTTAAACATAACATGACATTTCATATAGGTAAAATAGAATAAGATACTTCAAGCAAAGCAGAGCAAGACATTTTAAGCAAAGGAAGACAAGAGCTCCCAGTTCTTGGGGAAAACCTGCACAGCCTGTTAACCTACATACAGACGGCGAGGTTGTCCGTCGATATCTGTGGGTGCTCCCTTTTTATATAATTTTGTGGGCTCCTTTGCACGCTACATCTACCTACGTATGCTACCCAAAAGCTTCGTCTGCAGATTTTACCAGACATTTCGTCATTTACCCACTTAATGCTGACAATGGACTGGGTGAAAAGGTCAGTCTCTCATGCCAATCGCTTATCGTAAGTTCCATAGAGCAAGCAGAAAATAATGGGTATTGTACAGGAATTCAATATATTCATGTATAAAATCTCCTCAGTTCTCCTAACTTGACGCTCTGCGGTTGCCACTTCCTTAAAAGCGGGAAACCTGCCCAGGAAGCAAGTACCAGTCCAGGATGCAGCCTACTGTATGTCGACAGCTTCAGGGGGATGTTGAACTTTGATACCGAGCACGGAGCACTCGGGTAGGGTGGGGGCTACTAGTTTGGAGCAGAAGGCCTCGCAGACCTGCCTTCAGACTGCTATACACTAAAATTGCAGAGCTATGGTCAATTTAACAAAGAGGCCTACATATTGAACAGAAGGGCCTACACAGGGGTTTTATGCGGGCTGAGTGGTAAGGATGTCTCAGGATAATTATATAGCAACACAGGACCCGCTGGTCAATTTAATACGGCCTACAAATGCGGCTGGCAGGGCAAGGACAAGGGTCTCATACTTCAGGTGTGGACAGAACGGGCCAGGGGCCCCCTGTGATACAAAATCTACCCTCCTTCAAGGCTGTGGCAATGTAATAGACCATTGTGGGCAGAAGGAAGAGGCAATGGTAGTACAACCATACATGCCAACAGACCCGATTCAGCCAGGAAACGTCCAATGTTTTTAAGCTCAAATGGGCTTTATTTGATCTGTCTCCTGTCTACAATATCCTCTTTTTCAATGTAACTCAAAGGGGAAAATCAATACCCCAGTTTTTTTTCAAAATCTCCCTCTTACCAAGTTCAAAATGTTCGCAAGTATGGTACATTGGATCATGGAAGGAAATGGGATAGGGACATGGACTTGGATAACAGAGGACAGGAGAGACATGGAGAGGTGCACCAAACTGACCCTGCAGGGCAGGCATCAGGGTTTGCAGCAGCACAATACACCACACAGGGCATGCAGGACGGGAGTGCAGCACAACAATCCATAGAAAGCAAGAGGGAGGGGACAGGACCATGCACATGGACAACAGAGAACAGAGGGGCAAGAGGCAATGGTAGCTAGCTGACCATAATGGACAGACAGGAGAGAAGGCTGCAGCATAACAGATCATAAAGGGCAGGAGGGACGGATCAGGGGCATTACAATGGAACAGACAAGCCAGGAGGGAGGGAGTAGGGGTCTGCACATGTAAACAGAGGGCTGGGGGCAAGGGGGCAGGGCAGGAGCAGCAAGATGGCCATGGAGGTCAGGCAGGATGGGCACTAGAAGCAAGACACAACATGAAGAGCAACAGTGAGACTGTGATGGCATACACACAGACCATGGAGGGAAGGTGGGAGGGGGTCAGGGGCAGCTAACTGACCACACAGGGAAGGTGGGAGGGGCCATGGCAGCACAGAAGACCATGCATGGCAAGTGGGAGGGTTAGTGGCAGCACAATGGCTATGATGGGCAAGAAGGAGGGTGCAGGGGCATGCACAAAGGACGATGGAGGATAGAAGGGAGGGTCAGGACCTGTGCACAGACAAGAAAGTTCAGGGGAAGGGGCCTCACAACAGACCACACGGGGCAGGCAGGAGGAGCAGTTGCAGCACAACAGACCAGGGAGGGCAGAAGGGTGTGGCAGTACAATGGACCATGTAGGACAGGAGGAAGAGGATAGAGGCATGGCATGTGGACAGGCAGGGTGGAGGTGGCAGGGACAGGTTACAGTCATCTGACAATGCTAGGCAGGTGGGAGGGGAGTGGCAGCTCAACAGAACACTCAGAGTAGATAGGAGTGGCAGGTCCATGGGACATGGTGGGCAAAAAGGATGGAGCAGGGGCATGCACAAAGACATCGGAGGGCAGGGGGAAGGAGAATAGGGGCAGCAAGCTAAGCACAGAGTTTAAGCAGGAGGTCAATGATGGGGCATAGAATTGGGCAATGGAGGGCAGGAGGAGTGGACTGGTACATCATACTAAATTGAGGGCAGTGGCAGCACATCAGACCATGCATGGCAGGAGGGAGGAGGCTAGTCCATGGATTCACACAACAGAGGATAGGGAGGAGGGGGATGGGGCAGCAAGCTAACTGTTCAGAGAAGGCGGGTATTAGAAACTTTATTGTTTTTAAAACATTTTGTCTGTGCAAACTACTTAAAATATGAACAAGTATGCAGCATAATCTCACTTTTATTCAGGAAGAAGAAGACGTTAGTGACTGTGACTCCGGGCTCACTTGGCAAAAACACCCCCTGACCCTCCACCCCCTATCGCAAAATGTAATGCCCGTGAAAAGGGTAGGTGAACACAGTGTTATATAGAACATAGTCCTGAGAGCACGATTGAAAATGAAAACTAGATATAGTGTATGGTATAAACTATGCACCAAAAAGTGTGATATAAGATGAACCAGGCGTGAAATATAATATGCAATACATTGTGCGCAATGACAGATTCATTGGAGAGCGCGAGATAGCACAGGCACTAGCGCGTGCTATGCGATATGCGCCTTGGAGTGTAATATGCACAGGGCAGTGTTGTGTAACCTAACTAGTCTCTAAAGTTGTAATATAAAATATGTGCTGGGGAGTGTAACGTTGCATATGCACTGTGACAAAGATATGGATCCCAAATTGTAATATGTATGGCATAGCACTGTGCGTTATAACATAGGCATCGAGGAAGGCACGTTAGATGGGGCAATATAACCCGTGCGAAGACAAGTGTGGCATGACATTTTCACGGGGTGGTGTTACAGTGCACATGGGCTAGAGAGTGTCATAGCATATGCACTAGCTAGTGGAATACAATACAGAGGTGTGTGGCACTCGGCAGGCAATGGTGGGTGTAACACAGCATTGGGCTCTGTCAGGAGCGCGCTGTGACTCGCAAGTGATGTTCGTCCCCTTTCCAGAGAGTAAAATAAAAAGTATTACACATCCGGCAGTGGATGTGTGTTTTATTAACTGTGAGGGGGGTTTCTTGCATAGTTTTGGTCGAATTTTTGTCGAATCCCCTTTGAATGGCTTGGTGTGCATGTGTATTAAATGTGCCCGTCAATAGCTACCCATGTTTGTATAAATAAACGACAAGGGTGTCTACCGGGATTAGGCACGGTAGAGCATCAGACATGTCAGAGCTTCACTAGTGGTGTAAATACATTCCACGTGGATTAATTGCATGCATAGTCGCCTTTTAATGAATATCACGCAAATCGTCATGGTGATAGGTACGTACGGTTTGTCCAGCATGTCCTAGGTGTGTCTATAAATATATATTTTTTAAAAATAATAAAAAACAGTGGCCGGCCCTGGGGATTGGGGTCAAAAAAATATAATTAGGAGACAGGCCCTGGGGGATGGGGTCATCAGGGCCAATAAATTAGAATAAGAAGGGGAACCACACAGCCCCCCTTCTTAAAAAAATAAAATAAATAAAAGACTGGCATCGTGCCGGAGGCCATGCCCCCTCCATGCAGCACTCTGCAAACGCGCCCCCAACAGGCATCTCCAGTATGCGCCAGGGAGCTGCGCTGCAGACAGGTGTTCTGAGGCCAAGCCCCTTTTTACACCTCTCTGCAACGCAGCTCTGTGGCGCTTACTGGAGGTACCTAGTGGTCTAGTGTGACCCTAGGGACCCTTAGGATTCAAGGGGACTTAATCTCTCAACTTAGAACAGCCACAGGGCGCGTTTACACAGTGGTGAAGGGAGGGGACGGGGCCTGAGGTGACGTGTGCAAACACGCACCATGGCACGTTTTAAATTGGGGATATAATTTCCCTTCAATACTGAGGGCCCCTGGGGGCTAACTAGCCCACCAAGTGCTTCCAGTAAGCGCCACTGAGCTGCATTGCAGAGAGGTGGTCCAGGCCATGCCACTTTTTACACCTCTCTGCAACGCAGCTCTGTGGCACTTACTGGAGGTACCTAGTGGGCTAGTTGGACCCTAGGGACCCTCAGGACTCAAATGAACTTAATCTCCCAACTAAAAACGGACACAGGGCGTGTTTACACAATGGTGAAAGGAGGGGACGGGGCCTGAGTTAACGTGTGCAAAAACGCCCTGTGGCCTGTTTTAAGAGGTAGTTTTAATCCCCATGCCCTATTATATACTAGGGGCTTATAGAGGAGGTAAGGCTAATCACAGGGGGACCCCAACGCATAATGTTCCCTAGTGTATGTAGGTGTTTTCACTGTATTCTAAGTGTCTTTTAACATAGCACTGGCTCTAGGACTGGTTAGTCAGACTCAGTTACCACCAGTATCCGTCTGAAAAAGTTGAGGGTACAGGATGATTTTGCAACAAGGCTTCTTTCTGCTCTTCTTTTTGTTCTTTCTGCACGTTATCCTTCTTCCTGCACTTATCTTCGTATTTGAGGACTTCTGTTGCTTCTTTCTGCACTTCTTTTGTTTCTTTCTGTGCATTTCTTCTTCTTTCTTCACATGTCCTATCTCTCTAGGCATAGTTAGAAATTAGCATTTAAAAAACCTTTGAAATTAACAGAAAAAACCATAGGTTTCAGGCACGTTATAGTTAGGAATTAGCATTTAAAAAACCTCAGAAATTCACTGAAAAAACCATAGGTTTCAGGGGTGTTATAGTTAGCTAGACTTTTCACTTGTACAAAACCATTGAAATTCCCCCGTTATAGTTAGTTCAGCTAACTATAACTCGCGCGCCCGCAATGCACTGCTGATGACGTCACATATTACATCACTCATGACATGGTCAGTGACATCACTCATGACATCACTGATGACATCTCAAATGACATCACTGATGACATCACTGATGACATCATCCTTGTGATAGAGTGGCAGACCTCCTCTCACCCTAATATAACCTTTGATACACACATTCAAAAATAGAGACTAAACTTTTCAAAACAATGCACATACCAATACCAGTTACAACAACCTCTTCAGTAATTCTAAGATCCACATACACATCCACTCATTCACCAACAGTCCAATACAGTCACTCATACATGTACTCACTCATCATATGTACTCATACACCTATACATCCTGTTACACAATGCCACTCATCCATAGAGTTACTCACACACATAGTCACTCATGCTAATAAAGAATCAAACATACATTTACTTGCATATACAGTTATACACACACCACCACACTTACTTCTACGGAAACTTACACATACTTAGTCTTTTAAACAATCACTTATAGAAACACATACTTATTCATACAGGAACTCTTTCAATCTCTCACTCTCACATATACTCACATATATACACCAATAGTCACATATACTAGTTTAAAACATATGTAGTTACTCATAAAGACACTATTGAGACAGTCATTCACTCACTAACACACCCATACACACACTCATCCACCCATACAGTCCTGCACACATACTGTGTTCAACACATACAAACAGTGAGTCACTCATTCATGCACCTATGCACTACGTAATACCCCCACCGAACCATGCAGACACTCAGACTGATACTCAAAAAACCAACTAATAACCTATATAGACACCCATGTAGCTACTCACCAACACATGCAGCCACTTATACACAAAGTGAGAGACTGATACAGATATTTACATATTTAAACATTACTCACTAAGCCATGTATTCACTATGATACACTTAATCAGTCAGTTACACAATCAATTTTTCAAAAACAAATCATCCATTTAGACACTTATATACCCATTTATTCTTCCATCGACCTTGAGATATACATATATAAAACATATTTAATTTTCAGAATAACACACATTCACTGGATGATGTCATCAGTGATGTCATCAGTGATGTCATTTGAGATGTCATCAGTGATGTCATGAGTGATGTCACTGACCATGTCATGAGTGATGTAATATGTGACGTCATCAGCAGTGCATTGCGGGCGCGCGAGTTATAGTTAGCTGAACTAACTATAACGGGGGAATTTCAATGGTTTTGTACAAGTGAAAAGTCTAGCTAACTATAACACCCCTGAAACCTATGGTTTTTTCAGTGAATATATATATATATAAATCCACAAACGCTCCTTCTGGACCGCTTGACCCGTGAGAGGTGGCGCAAACGCCGGCGGAGCACGCCGACTCGTAATGTTCCCACAATAGTCCAATGCTGCGCTCTCAGTAACCAAAGAAAGCAAAATCCGGGGTAGTGCAAAAAAGAGGTGTTTATTCCTCACAACGCGTTTCAACTCGTTGCAGAGTCTTGTTCACGTAAGGAAGCAGTGATGGGTGACAAATGGATAAAGCTTTTCCGGGGTAAACAGTGACAACAGACAATCATGTGGAATACATCAGTCGGGTGGTCAGAAGCGGCAGACATGTTGTAGTGGCACCATGAGCCAGGAAAATGATACTGTAATACATACATTATTGAACATCATAGACAAGTGGTAACGGTAAATACCAACATACCGTTACCACTTGTCTATGATGTTCAATAATGTATGTATTACAGTATAATTTTCCTGGCTCATGGTGCCACTACAACATGTCTGCCGCTTCTGACCACCCGACTGATGTATTCCACATGATTGTCTGTTGTCACTGTTTACCCCGGAAAAGCTTTATCCATTTGTCACCCATCACTGCTTCCTTACGTGAACAAGACTCTGCAACGAGTTGAAACGCGTTGTGAGGAATAAACACCTCTTTTTTGCACTACCCCGGATTTTGCTTTCTTTGGTTACTGAGAGCGCAGCATTGGACTATTGTGGGAACATATATATATATATATATATATATATATATATATATATATATATATATATATATATTGAAAAAATCTACGGTTAAAGTGACGTTATAATTAGGAATTGTAAAATTATCTTACTTTACATTACAATGCAAGCGCAGGTTAAAGGGACATAATCCCGGGTCTGGTGGCTCAGTGGACTAATGCGTCCATTGCAGGGGCCTGTGTTTTACCTTATGGTCACAGGTTCAAATCCCGGCGGGTCCACTAAGCTTTTCATCCATCTGAGGTCGATAAAAGAGTACCATTGAGTTGGGTAACAATAAACATCTGTTATTCAGCGCCAAGAGAACTCTGGGTGAACGTGCGCTTTACAAATACACGTTATGTTATGTTATCGTTGAAGAATAAGGACGGAGCACAATTCATGAAGTTTTCATTCTTGTGACAAAATCTTTTTTCTCTTTCAAACAATAAGGCACAGCCAACGCGTTTCGTTCCTACGGAACTTCGTCAGGGCTTTTAGTGCAATCTTTATAAAAAAATTCCTGTCAATCCGTTTCCTTTTAAGTTCCTAATATTCCAAGCATAATAATACGTCGATCTCAACATATGGTAGGGTAAACGTAATCCCCACGGTAGAACAAATGTTCGGTCCCACCCAATTACAAGTTTCTTTTCTGGTATGTCTTCCTGGTGGCCATAATATCGGTCCAACCGCGAACAGTTCAAGCAAGTTAAAGCCATGTTATGTTATAATTAGTTACAAATGTCAGTTAAAACACACAATTTTAAACAAACAAAATCACTGAAATTCACCACTTATAATGCTCTCTCTGTGTTTGGTTGCTCGTTCCTGTGTTTGGTTGCTCGTCGAGCCGCTGGAGTTCGACCCTCGCGTCTGCGGGTGGGGAGAGTGTGGCGTGCTGAGTGGATATGGGCTGCTGCTAGACCGAGGTTTTTTGATGTCTTTGTCGCCGTGCAGAACGTGAAGTGCCTCACTTGCAATGTGCGGGTATGAATGACAGCCGTAAGGCCAGGCTGGTGCAGGCCTACTTACTTAGGAAAGACATAGACATCTGCCTCCTGCAGGAAACCCATTTAACTACTAATACGGTGCAGCTGCTTCAGCGGCATAGATGGGCAGAGATAGTGCATGCGGCGTATTCCAACTACTCCAGAGGGGTGGCGATATTGATCAGAAGAGGGCTTACATGGACCACACAAGAGACGATTAGGGATGCTGAAGGCAGATACATAATCCTTGTGGGGGCGCTGCATGGCATGAGAGTGGTGCTGGTGAATGTCTATGGCCCAAATGACGATAACCCAGACTTTTATGGAGATTTATGGCATAAGGTACAGACCCGGGGACCGGCGGCAGTACTGTGGGGGGGTGATTACAATGTGGTGCTATCCGATACGATGGATCGGCAGGGCGCGGCCAGGGACCACCATCCTAGAGCAGCGGAGGCGCTCAGCAGTATTATACAGGATGCGGGCTGGTGGATTCCTGGAGGTTATTACACCCCGGGGATCGCGCGGGCACTTGCATAACTGCACATAGGGCTGCCTGGTCCAGGCTGGATTACTGGTTGTTATCCAGAGATTTACACACCTCGGTACTAGAGGTGGAGCACCTGCCGCGGTCACTTTCCGTTCATGCTCCGGTGTTCTTGTCAATGGCCACCCCCTCCAAATATGCTACACCATTTAGCTGGCGGTTCCCCTCCCGGGCACTGCGCGACCAGGTATTTCAGCAGGGTCTCCGCGAAAAGCTGGAAGAGTACTTCGAGTTCAATGAGGGCTCTGTGAAGTCCCCGGGCACACTGTGGGAGGCCTGCAAGGTGGTCACGAGAGGGTATTGCATGTCCCTAAAGACGGGAGTTCTGAGATCCATACGGCGGACGCTTCGCTCCCTGGAGACGGAGCTCGCGCAGCTAGAGTCCGCGTTGCTTGCGGCGCCTTCTGACAGCGTGCGGGCTGCATTTCGATCGACGCTTACTAGGTACCAGGAGGAAGCTGACCGTGAAGTCGCGTATTTGTCTAAGAACTGTCAGGCCAGACGATATGGTGAGGGGGACCGCGCTGGCCGCGCGCTGGCGAACTTGCTGCGGGCGCCGCGTGGGGCGGACCATATCCTGGAACTACAGAGTGCAAACGGTGGAGTGGTGAGGGAGCCACCGGATATACTCGCCACCATGACAGACTTCTATAGAGAATTATACACCTCCAGGGTGGATCCGGACGACGCGGTTCTCCGAGAGTACCTAGGTACTATAGCGCTGGCATGGTTCAATGACAGCGCCAGACAGTATATGGACCTCCCGTTTGCGCCGGACGACATACGGGCAGTGATGATCTGACGGCGGCCTTTTATAAAGAATATGCTGATATCCTGGTTCTGCGCTTGCACAAGGTATTTGAGGAGGCGGTTGAAACGGGCATCCTCCCCCAGTCAATGCGCGAAGCTCTGATTATCACGCTACTCAAACTGGGTAAAGACCCTACCAGCCCGGACTCCTATCGCCCACTTTCATTGATAAACCTGGATGCTAAAATCTATGCGAAGTTGCTCTCTGACCGCCTAAAATTTATGATGCCACAGATAGCGCTGTCTGATCAGTCGGGCTTTGTCATGGGGAGGTCCACCTCACATAACCTGAGGGTGCTTTTTGGGCTCCTACACTACCTGGATCCCAGGGTGCAGGCGACGGCGGCGTTACTGGACGCGACCAAAGCATTCGACTCCCTGGAGTGGAAGTTCTTGCGGACGCTGTTTACCAGAATGGGTTTTAGCCCGCCATTTGCCAGGCGAATCGGCGTACTTTATAATGACCCGACGGCAAGAGTGCGGGTGAATGGTCAAACGTCTGCACCAATACGCATAACCAGAGGGACTCGACAAGGTTGCCCGCTTTCGCCGTTACTCTTTGCTATCGCCACAGAGCCACTGGCGGCTCGCTTGAGGCAACACTACACTCAGCGCAGCATTGGTTTCACGTCGCGTGGTCTGTTAATATCGATGTATGCTGACGATCTTACTATATACATGTTGAACCCGTCAGAGAACTTTGATCCGTTGATGAGAGAGGTGATACGCTATAGTGGCCTCACCGGCATAGATATAAACTGGTCAAAGTCGGTGATGCTACCGCTGACAGACGGCACGGCCGTGTGTCATACGGAATTCCCGATCGAATGGGCCACTGACGAGGTCAAGTACCTAGGTATTCGGATAAGTCGCTCAATTCAGGACGTGTGGCTGTCCAATTTTGGGGTGGCCATGGAGTGGCTGGAGACCAAGGTGAAGAGATGGAAGACGCTGCCGCTTTCTATGTTGGGCCGCATTGCTATCGCAAAAATGGTCATTGTGCCTAAATTCCTCTATCTCTTTGTAAATATCCCTTTGCCGCTAACAAAAGCATTCTTTCGCCGCCTTCGCTCGGCCGTGATCGAACTAGTCTGGGCGGGCAAGCAGCCTAGAGTGGCTTGGAACCTCCTTACACTTCCCTTCCGTCAGGGGGGCCTCGCAGCCCCGGACTTCGAGCTGTATGCGTACAGCGCGCAGGCACAATATTTGCACTACTGGCATCACCTGATTCCTTACCAGCCACACGTGGCGATAGAGATGGACGTGGCGGCACCCTGCCCGCTACGGACAGCGGTGTATCAGAAATACAAACGACCTGAGGAAGACATTGACACTGTGGTGCGCTGGGCCTGGGCGGGCATTGCTAAGCGCGCGGGCATTTCTGATCTCTACGCCCCGAGCATGCCTTTGGATGGCAATCCCCTGTTGGGTCCGTTGACGGACGTGGCGGTGGCGCGCCGAGCCCGTGCGTGTGGGCTGACAGTGGCAGGTGACCTGTATCCGGATGATACTTTCCTTACACTGCATGATATGGCCGCGGCTTCTGAGCCGACGGCATCGGAGCTGCTACTGTACTATCAATTACGGTCGGCCTGTAAACAGAAGTACCCTACGTTCCCGGAGGCCCCGCTGTCGCTGGCGGCCTTGGAGGACGTACTGTCCAACTCCTCCTCGCGGAAATTAATAACACGCATATACAGGACTACACAACACGCAACGCCGGTTGCGCATGTGAATTCCAGGGCACTGTGGGAGGGGGAAGCAGGCTTATGCATCACGGAAAAACAGTGGGAATTCTGTTGCGCCCAACTTGAGCAATTGTCGCCTAACAATAGACTGCGGCTGGTACACTTCAACTACTTGCACAGGACGTACCGTACACCTATACAACTTTTCAAAATGGGACTGCAGGCTGACACGAAGTGTTGGAGATGTGGCGAAGGGGACGCTACGTTCTTCCATCTTGTTTGGACGTGTGGACCCATAAATAGATTCTGGGACGCTATTTTAAAATCCATAGGTGAAATAGTGGGCATGGCTATTGTTCCGGACCCACTGGTGGCCCTCCTGGGTTTTGTCAAGAATGTCCCCACTGCGTCGCGACGCCTGGTGGCCCTTCTTTTATTGCTCGCCAAGCGTCAACTGGCGGTACACTGGAAGAGGAAGGCCCCGCCGACTGTTGAGGGATGGGTTAGGTCCGCGATGTACTGCAAGGAACAACTCACTGCCTATTGGGATCAGTTGCCACAGCGCTCACGACCTGTAGATATATGGCAGCCGTTGGTGGACTGGCTGGCGGGGAGGGGTGCGACTGGAGAAAACTGAGATCGTGCGCGATTGGACTGGTGGTTTGGCGCGGGTGCGTGTTGGGTCTGCATGGGGAGGCAGCCGACAGTGGGGAGCGCTGCATTGATAATAGTTGCTCTGGCGGCTGGACTGCGCTGTGAATGATTGGGTTGTCTGGTGTTTCCGCGGCTGCGGTGCCGCGAGGGTAGCGTGGCGGTAACGAGAGGGGTATTGGTCTTTAACGTATGCTGTTGTTCCTCGACTTCGCTCTCAGTTGTTGTTGTTGTGAATTGCGAACCTTCTTACTTTGGATATTCTGCTTAGATGTACGGTGTGGATGAGCTTCGGCGGCGTGCCGCCACGTAACCACGCTGCCTGCCTCCGGGTTGTTGGCTGAATAGCAGTGTACACTTTGAAGTAACAATAAAGGTTTTGGGGAAAAAAAAATAAAAAATAAAATAAAATAATGCTCTCGAGTAACTATAACTTGTGCCCTTAAAACAGTGGTCTTTAAACTTTTTAATCGGACGCCCACTTAGTGCAAAAAACATTTTTTATCAGTTCCCCCCTCAACATTTTTCACAATTATAATATCAAACTGGAAATGTTTAAATATGTCTAGACTTATCTAAACATTGCAGGTAAATTTGATCACCGTTTCAAAATGCATACAAATACATGATTGCGAAACATACTATTTGCGTCGGGCAGGCCTTACTAACATATAAAAGTATCCACAGTCTGAAAATTAAAAATGGAGGTGGGGGTTTTAAAAAATATTTGGAGTCCCTTCCCTTTTCACACCTTCTCCGAGCCATAAAATAATTGACAAAATATGTTAGTGATGGCCCATTACAGAGCGGTTTACTGCAGCTCATTGTTTCCGCTGAAAACAAAACACTGTTATCAGTATAATGCTTCTTTTTGCTAGGGTCTTGTGCCCCCACTGGGATCACTTGAGGCCCCCCTACAGGGGCCTGTCCCCTAACTTATGGACCCCTGCCATAATTAACTATAACTCACGCCTCACCATGCACAATGTTGTTATGAATGATATCATTTCAGATGTTGCAGCGATGTTATCAATGGTGTCATAAAACATGTCATGAGTGATGTAATATGTGAGGTAATTAACTGTAAATTTCTAAGATATTTTTCATGTAAAGTAAGGTATTATTACAATTCCTAACAATAATGTTACTTTAACCTTTGTTTTTTCAGTAACTTTCTATGCTTTTTTTAACGTAAAGTAGAATGCTGCAGATTCCTGTGCGCAGCATGGGGTTGGGTGCAGGGTCTGGCCTGTGGTTAGGCCCTGCACGCAAACCCCATAGGCACCCAACCTCCGGACATGGCTGACTATGTCCTGTAACAATATAAAGTGTGCCACTTTAAGTAAGGCAAACTTAACTTCTTTGCCGAAGGGTCAGAGCACCAAATACAAAAAATTGGTAGGCCTATTGGCTTTATCAAGGGATCACTGCACCAATGTATATAAAGCAGGTCTATTGGCTTCGTCGAATATTCATCAATAACTATAATCAAATGTATATTTTATAAATTCACACATTGCAATGCAATAGTCAGTAAGTCATCAATTGATCTTTATTTGTCAAACATGCCATAAAAGAAGCTCAATAAACATATCTATAAAATCAACAATTCATAAAAGCCATCATAATACATTATATAATACAGACATCAATTTCCTATTAATGTTATGATCACTATTTTTTTAATAGACTGGATAAACATGTTCCTATACCATGTTTATTATTAATCTCCATGGCACTTTCTGATGCTAATAGCCACTCTGATAAAGTTAATCAAGGCATGGTAGATAAGAGGGGAACACAAAAGCTGAAAATGAGTCATTGCAAGCGGGTGCTGCCTAAAATTTAAGGTGCTTAGTAAAGGGACTAAAAAGGATTTCGGGGGAGGGGGGGCAGCGTGTAAAGGGCAGAACAATATAAAGTACACAGTGCTTTGGTCTGAAAACCTATCACAAGGACATTTTGGGAGTGTATTTGGTCATGATGTTTGGACGAGAAATGCAACCTTAACATGTAGGATGCCTAAACGTAATGGGTTATGATAATACTTATGGCTGGGATTAGATTGTATATTCAGGAAAGGTTTGATCCAAAGTTTCGAGGAAACAGGTAAGTAATTGGAAACAGATTTCATGGTTGGTGCTTTCTTGGTGCGCTTGTTGTAGCACCACGTATGGTAAAGTGCTTTTACAAGTTCCTTTGAGTCAGCCTCAATACTGGTAGGGTTTTCAAAAAGCTTCGATATGCCCAATTTAACAAAAAAATGTCCTAAAAGGCTATCCAAGGAATACAATCCTTGTTACCTAGGCCCAAAGAGTCAGTCAAAAATAAACAAACTAAGCCTGCCTCAGGATCGAGCAGTATTTTAATCTATAGCAGCAAAGGGTCAAGGCCACCATATGAGCGATACATGTTAGGCCTTGCTCTGTGTGGCCAATACACGTAGCCGTGCTTGCGGGATTGAGAGGAGTCTACAAATAAATATATTCTCACTCCTTTGTCATAACACTGAATTACTGTAGATACTGATGCTTGTGCCATAAAGCCCCACTGATACACATTTGCTTTTAGAAACATGCACCAGTTCGTGCACCGGTTTGACTCCCAAACAAAGCGAAAAGGCAAAGCAAAAATGGGCCTCAGGAGCACGTTCAAATTGTTGGGATCTTAATTTTAAAAGTGGTTCCCTCCTTAGCTCTGAGTTAAAAAGAATACCCAGATAGTTAAAAGATTTTATTTTAAACGTCAAGGTTACCCCTACCTAAAAGGTTTCAGATTTTGGTTTTGGAAGGGCTATAAGTCATTATAAAAGATTTAGAAAAATTAACCTTTAGACCCAGGACTTCCATAAATGTAACAAATAAATCTAAAAGCAATTGTAGACCATTAGCTGTCCTTGTAGCATCATCAGCATATAACAAAATTGGTATACAACGATACCCCATGTTGGGCAAATTCTTATCTTTAGACAATAAAAAAGCTTTCAAAATTGTAAATGTATTATAAAATGAATAGGGGGCAAATATGCATCCCTGTCTCACATTTCGTCATGAGGAGATAGTGGGGTACACTCCCCCTTGGGCAAAATGCACCCTCACAAAGGTGTGCTGATGGAGTCACCTAATCAATCTCAGAAGTTTCTGCTCCACCTGCATATTCCCCATTAAATCCCATAATTTAGATCGATTCACATGGTCAAAGACACAGGAGAGGTCTATAAAGGTTAAATGTAAGGACCCACTCCTGGACTTGACATATCTACCACTTAAGTAAAGATAGATTAAATCATTTTTTCAATGTGCCTATTCCTGAGCCAAGGCTAAACTGGACTTCTAATATGATTTTCTTTTCTTCTGCCCACGATTCCAGGTGGGATAATAACATGCGCCCAATGGCCTTTGTGATCGAGTCTCAAAAGTGAGATGGGGCGATAACAAGAAGGTTAGGACCTAGCACCTTTTTTTAAAATGGGGACTTTTGTTGCTTCTTTCCATGAGTTTGGTATGGGACCACCACAGCTGTTCTCAATATATTAGTAATCAGGGGGGGCCCAGAATGAGATTTTATCTTTAAAAATGTCGAGAGGGGCCTCGTCAGGTCCTGACGCATTACCTGTGGGGCACCGTTATCATGTTTATGACCTCAGAGACAGAAATATAACTATAGAGCTCCCATGTTGAGTCGAAGACTATTACAAGTGCTTCATCTAGGTGGCTTGGGTGCGCCTCATGATGATCAGGGGAGAAGATTTCCGAAAAGTGTTTTACCTAGTCTTCCATGGGAATTAAGGCCTCAATATGCGATGTAGATGAATCTGTGAAAATAGGGCAATGAATAACTTAGCAGTAACTTGAAATATCCTTTGATTTTGCAGCATCCATGAGGTCATTCAGAGCTTGGCCCTTATTTCTGCTTTCTGCTCTGAGTCAATATTTTTGTACTCCCTTTGTGCAATTGTCACCTCAGATATGGATCTAGGGTAGGGGAGTAAAAACTTTTATTAATTTCTGTGAGCTGCAGAGCAGGCTGACTTGAACCATCTATGTAAAGAGATAGGTGTGCCTGATGGTTTAGCATATAGGTTAGTGGATACTAAGTGACATGAGGAAGCAAAGCTATCTATAATAGTGCATGAATTAGCATCAGAATCTAGGCAAATCAATAAAGCCAAAAGGTTGTTTTTAAGTAATTTGTGATAAAAGAGGTCAGGGTTAACTTTGTCCCACCTTTGCTTTACTCCCTTAATGGATGAGAATCTAATTGGGCCAGACTTAAATTGTGAGACACCTGTGCCTAATGTTCAGGGTGATGCCAATAGTATTATGATTACTAATGCAATTACTAATGACTGATAAATTCAAAAGTTTAGCAAAGCAGTTTGTAGAAACGAAGACATGACCAGTGTCTTTCCTGTTGCCGATATAGTTTGGGACAGGTGGGATCTCGTGGGGCCCATAATCTCTAACAAATAGTACATTATATTTTGAGAATAAATCATTTAATGCCACCCTATACGTTGAGTGCCAGAAGTCGGTCATATCCTTTGAATGTATGGCTTGGAAACGCATACTGATTTATCGCAAAGCCCAAATGTTAGCAAAAGCAGCGATGACAACAGAAAGTTTCTGATTAAAAATATTGTTATGAAAATGTACAAATAAAATATGAATTGAACCTTTTGAAGAAAGGGTAACCACTAAAAAATGGGGAGAGGAGCTTAGTTTTCTAGCGTGAGCTGAAAAGAGTTTATTTGAAATAAGCGTTGCCATACCTCTCTTTGCTCTACCCGATAATGAACCAATGGCTGGCTGAATACAAGAAGAATAACCTTTCACGTATGGGGTTATCCTTCATCCATATTACTTGTAAAAAAAGAAATTCATAATTCTTAATAAAAAGCAACTGTAGGAAAGTAATATCTGCTTCTTATGGTTACCCTCACTTTTTGCTTGACGTCTCACTGTTTTTGACTAGTCTGACTGGGATGCTGCTAATCAGCACCCCAGTCTATCTGCTTTCTCCCTTAAACTGACATGCATGTACTTTGGTACACTCCAGATTGGATACTGGGGTAACCGTATAAGTCCCTAGTATATGGTACACCATTTACCCAGGGCATGGGTACCCCAGAAGCCTCGCATGATCTGAAGCATGTATCAAACCACTCATGAGTGGCCATGCAAAATGGAACTCTAGGTCTCCTACTGCAGCCTATGTAAGATGGTGCTGGCCCCACTTACTTTAGATATAGGTTCACTATATCTAATGGTCACTACACTTAAAACTTATAAGTCACCCCTATAGCAGGCCTTAACCATCCTGAATGCAGGGTGCTGGGTTTTAGGTGAGAGGGTGCCTCTGCAGCCTTCGGAGACCAGTCTCCTGGGTTGTCTGTGACTCAGCCGGACATATAGATAGAGGTGCATTATAACCTCACGGTAAATGCTATCTCTATCAGTAACTGGTGTGGGAGGTATGATTCCACCCTTCAGAAGCAAGCTTTGTGGGGTCATCGGTCTATCCAGTACCAGCCTTCTCGACCCAGACAGCACAAAATGGATGCTGCCAGCCAGAGACACATTTCTGCCCTCCTGCTGCTGAGCCAAGCTCGAGCAGAGGAAGGCAGCACAATAGGCATCCTGTCACAGGGAGGTGTGACCACCTCCCAGACAGGGTTTAATGTATTGGGGCTGGATGGGTGCACTCTGAGAGTTCCTGAAAGTGTGCAATGGGGGCACATTTGGTGTCCCTGTGCATAGTCCAGCTCAAACCAGTTCTAGGAGCCACTGACTCCTGCTCTGGCGCGAAGCTGGACAAAGGACATGGGTGTAGCCACCCCTCTGTCCTGCCCCTCCCTTAGGAGGGTCCCCTGAATCTGTCCAACCCTCTCCTGTGGGTACAAAAGAGCTTACCTGGCTGCAAGACTTTAGATTTTACGTGGACAAGATTCTACAAGAAGAAACCACTGACCTTCAACCATCTGGACACCTTGGACTTCGCTGGACCTCGACTGGGCTCGACTTCATCCCCTTTTCCGTCTGAAGCTTAGTTTGTGTCTTTGCTCCATACAGGCTCCATGCAGGACCTGTAGTGCACTTAAGACAACAAAAAAATCTCCCTTGGAGTGAAGGAGTCACTCCTCTGCTTCGCAGGCACCTAAAGCGCAACTGACCGGTCTGCTGCTGCTGAGCTCTTGCGGACTCCGAATATGTAAGCAACACAGGAGGTGGGTTCCTGAAGGTCCCTGAGATCGATCTGCCCTCTCACTGAGTTTGAGGCCAGTATCCCTTGTGGGGGCTGCGTAACCGGAACCCCTGTGCATCGTGTCCATTTGCAAGTGCATATGCTTGTTGGCAATTCCCGAGCTTGTGCATTGGACTGTATAGTACTGACCCTGAGCAGTATTTGCACCAAAGAACTCCAGCCTCCTCACACCGTGTGCTCCGTGGGCTGGTGCTTGGCAATCTTGCTCGAGGTCCCCTTGCGACTCCTAGTCATTCGGTCATTTTGATTGTTCTTGGGCTTTCCTGGTTGCTCCAGACGTGCCCTGACACTCCATTGCTTGGGACGTCCCCTGGACCTTGCTGGTCCACACCGTGACCTGTTTGTCCTTCTTGCGTGGGTTGCTGTTGCCAAGGCTTGTCTGTGCTCCCGCCGGACACCGACCCCTCAGCACTCGACATCCTTCGTGGGACAGCTCACCTCCGGCTCCTCATTGTCCTCAATGTCTCCTGGTCCTCGTGGCTGCAGAGTCAAGAATCCCTTCTTCCCACCTTGAGCACCCGACATCAGTGGGCATTCGTCTACCGAGCCCTTGGCCACTCTGAAGTGACCCAGACTCTGTCCCCTCTGCTTTCAGGTTCCTTCCATCCAAAAGCCAGGCTTGGATTCCACCAGACCCTTTTCACCTTCACGGCAGCAGGACTTCTTCACTTCCTTCCATTGAGAACGACTGAGGTTTCCGACACCATTTCAGACCTATGCACCCGGCTCCCCTGGGATAGGTAACTTGGGTACTACGGTATCCACGGGTGGGGTGGCTCTCTAAACTCTTAAGTTCCAAAGGATTTGTTCGAAGTCCTCCTAGAAGGGTCCTTAAACTTTAAAAGTGTAACCGCAACTTCCCCATAGAATTGTATGGAGCCCGCGGTTGTGTTCCCACACTGCACCCGGACTCCGTGGGGTCCCTGTCATCTCACTTTGGGCGGTTCCTTGGGGTCCCAGCGATTCTACGAGCTCCAGACCTTGTCTTGATCTCAATCGTGACTGTTATACCACTATTTTAGTATATAGTTTGGTCTCCCCCTGGAGCCCACTGTGTATTGTGCTACTTACAACTGTTCTATTGATCTCGTATTGTGTGCTTTGTGTTCTATAGTGTTTTATTAATAAATACATATTTTATATAACTACTGTGTGGTTCTACTTCATTTAGTCATTCAGGAGGTGATATTCTGGTAAAACAAGCTGCTTTACATTACTTCAAGATTAAGCCTGAAGGCTGCTCTCCATAGCTACCACTAGGATAGCTTTCTACAATGGTTATCTTTGACCTCATACATCATAAGGGTCGTGTGGATCGGTACAAGGCGCCTACTTTAATTAGTGGACAGCATATACCAAGCCACCTTCTCACAGCAACCGATCTGTATTTAATAATGTGGGGCGAGCCCCAGCAATGTTCCATGAGAGGATCCACAGATAATCTGCTTGTGTGTGGACAGTGTAGGTTGTTGACTAAGGGTGAGGTTCCATTGTTGCTCTCCTTATATTAAAAACAGGTGGAGTGGAGGTATGAAGAGCAATAAGAGGAGTTAAGTCAGATGGATCATTATCATAACTAGGCAGTCAATCTACTGTATTTAAAGGTGTTAAGGGGTCAAATCTGCTATAGATTGTATACAGCTTCCTGTCCCACTGGCTGTCTATTAGGGCACTCTTGTATAGGGGGGTGATTAGTACAATTCGGGTGATGTCTATAAAAATACCTCAGAGGTTGAGCATGGATGGCATTTTTGTTATTTAATAGATACCTTAATGAAGATGACAAAAAGCCAATCATGTGGAGATTTTTCGGGTTAATCATAATGCAATCTCCCTTGGGATTTTTAGGGTGCAAGCCAATCCCCCCCCCCACCCTACGAGCAGAAAGAACTTAATTTACCAACTCTCCCCCCCATCCCGAAGATTTCTTCAGCAAGTGTGCGAATTTGCGTTTTAGGGACTTATCATATTCCCTCAGACTCTGGTGTATGGGGAACATTTTTTTAGAACAATAACACTGTGAGTACATTCTGGGGGTAACCCTAGAATGTCTTTACAAGGAGAAAAGCTGTGCGAAGTTACAGTATTCACATGATGGGCCAGATGGCATAAGTTGGTGAGAGACTTCTTTTCCTGCCCAGCAAGCCCAACTGTCCAATTAGTTTCCGGGTCAGTACTACAAATGTTATTGCACTGACCACGATTTTAAATTGTTATGCCCTAAGATGATATGGAACTAACTGTCGGCACTGTGGTTGGAGGCAGTATGGTCTACGGGGAGGTCAACAAATGTTGTGTGACCAATTTTTCTATCTACATAGACCATTTCAACTCCAAATTTCTAAATTGAGACATTAGGTTTTCCAGCTTTAAAAACAAAATACTACAACAATCCATCATTTCCTTGTTTATTGCTTTTATCAGGTCCATCTCAACAGAAGGGTGACTACTTTGGGCATTGTTTGAATGAGCCCTTGTTAGAACGCCACAGGAATGAGAGATGTCTGGCAATTTCCTGGAGACACAAGGTGCTGTCTCCCTTTTCATCTTTCTACTTGGGGTAGATCCAAGATGTTATTTGCTTTCTCAATAATCTCAGGGACTCATGTGGATTTGGGCTACCACCACCCCCATTCCCCTCATTAAGTTGTGAAATCCCTTGGTGGCAGCTTGAAGTAGAGTATTTACTGTTGCTCTCTCTCCTTCCAATAAAGGACCTTCAGCATTTACCACTGTGACTGTAGGATCTATTGGGGTTTGCTAGGAGGGACACTGTACTGGTCTTTGTGGGCCTTGAGGTCCTGGGCCTGGCTTGTCGAGTGTCCGGCGTTGTTTGTAGAAAGCAGCATTAATAAGCGCCTAAGCAGAGCAATTAGATCCTGGCCCCACCTCTGCCTTACTTGCTGGTATTTGTGGGCCTGGCTTGTTGATCCTCAAAAGCCAATACAAAATCAATTGTTTGTAAGTAAATAATAAATAAGTAGATGGTATATACAAATCACAGGTAACTATTTTTTAAAGTCAATAAACCACAGATGATTTGGCAGAGTAAATATATATATATATGTGGTTTGCTTTCTGACAAAAAGAATAAAAGTCAAGTTTCTTTCCTTCTTTTTCAAAGCCCATATCCATTTGTGCGTAAAACAAACAGGGACCCTTTCTATTTCAAATAAGACATCGGCTTTCCAAGTCCCGGTGGCGGTCACCCGTTATTTTAGGCAACCTGCTCTGTTTGTTCTCTGCCTGCTGGAGTTTTCGTCTTCATCAGCTTTTCTGCTCCACCCTCCTTGGTGATGACTCTGAAGCCCAGGACATGCGGAGAGACTTTCAGTTCAGAGGTAGAATAGGCTGCTGGCGGCGCTCGGTTCGGTGAGCACGAGGCGGAGATGCAGGGGAGGGTAGCAGGGGGGAGCTGAGACGCTCAGAAACATTACAGAGACAACCTATCCTCCTGAGAAACCTCACGCACCGGAAGACAGAAACCGTCTGTACTGCCCTCTGAATACTCAAGAGTAAGAAGTGCCAATCAAAGTCTTTCTTTACTTTAGAAGGTGCTGAAACGAACAATAATAGTCATTGTCACAAAATACTTTCAATAAAGCATTACAAAAAAAAGTATTTTAGGCTTATTTAAAATATTTTTCAAACCACATAGTTGAGTCATATAACCAAGCATAAGGGGCCTGGCACTCCATCTGAAGAGGATACAGCTCCAGCTCAGAGTGCTTTAAAACAATATGGTAAGCTTTCCAGGGGTCCTGAAATCAATGACCCAGGAGACTTACTGTGTTTTTTTATTGTTACTGGGGGGGCTGCTGTCCTCCCTTGTTAATGTTAATGTTATGGGAAATTTGTAAAGCGCACGTCTACTCCAAGGAGTGTCCCGGCGCTAAGAGGTCCCCCTTTGAAAAGAGAGACAGTTTGCACTCATAATCTTGCAAAGCTATATTACTGAAGGAACAGCCAGGTCTTCAGTTGGCGTCTGAAGATAAGAAGCTCTCGCTCTTGTCTGAGGGAGAGAGGCAGCCAGTTCCATAGTCTTCCCACTACCACCTGGAAGGAACGTCCCCCCTTTCTGGTCCGGATCAATTTTGGCACCAATAACAGATGTTTGTCTGATGACATCAACGTCCTGGCTGGAATATAGGGTGTAATTCTCTTTCTGATGTGCTGAGCCCCGCTGTTATGGAGAGCCTTAAAGGCCAGCACCAGAGACTTGATGTCAATCCTATTTTTCACTGAAAGCCTGTGTAAGGTTTTTAAATGACTCGCCATGTGGGTCCTAGGCCCTACCAAAGAGACCACTCTGGCTGTCGCATTTTGAGCAACCTGTAGGCGGCCCAATAAATAATTTGGAATGCCCAGGTATAATACATTGGCATAATCCAGCCTTGACATAATCAAGGCTTGGACTACTGTCTTCCTATGGGACAATGGCACAGTGGTAGGAAGTTCCTCATCATTTTTAAAAGTCTGAAGCACGTGCCAGCCACAGATTGAACCTGCGACTTCATGGAAAGATCCGAGTCAAGCATGACTCCGAGATTCTTCACAGTGGTGACAGGACTGGTTGGTGGAGGCTGATCGTGAGGCCACCAATTCCGCCATTCATCACCAGTTTTGGCGGAATTGCATGACTGTTGGTTTTGTCAAAACCAATCAAACACTTTGGTCAGGCATCGATGTATTAAAATTTCTTTTAGCAGCTCATCCTTTTCATATGTGAACAACAATTGGGAGTCATCAGCATAGGTTATAACTTTAGCCCCATGTTTCTCCGCTAGGGGTGCAAATGGTGCCATATAAATATTAAAAAGAGTTGGGCTCAAAACTGAGCCCTGAGGCACTCCAACATTCAGCGATGGAATATCCGTTGAGAAAGGTGGGGACCAGACAGATTGCTGACGGCCTTCCAAAAAAGAAGAGAACCACCTGAGAACCGTGCCCCCAAAGCCACATTCACTGAGTCTCTGTAGGAGTCGTCCATGGGGCACAGAGCCAAAAGCCGCCAAGAGGTCCAGCAGTATTAATACTGCCTTCGCTCCTCTCTCAAGGGTGGATTTGATACTTTCGGTGACTTCTAATAAGGCCGTTTCATTACTATAATTTGCTCTAAACCCCTATTGGCTGGGATGAAGAGCATTTGTGGCCTCAATGAAGTTAGTAATAACCCCATTCACATACTTCTCCAATGCCTTGGCAAAGAAAGGAAGCAGTGTTATAGACCTGTAGTTGCTTACTACTGCTGGGTCAGCTAAGGGTTTCTTCAAAAGAGGGAGGATTGTACCCTGTTTCCACTTCGCTGGGACCTTTCCTTCTGACAGGGAAAGGTTCAGAACTTGATTAACAGCTGGATTCAGAACCTCAGCGAAAGATGCTACAATTTTCGCAGGGCACGGATCCGAAGGCGACCCAGATTTAAGCGCCTTCATGATGGTAAGTGAGGTATCCAGGGAAACAGGAGGAAAATCCAAGATTATTTCCTCCCTTCAGCCCTCCACACCAGCCAAAGGCCCCCCTCCCACAATAACATAATCAACCCTGGGGGATGGGCTCCCTGAAGCCTTACAGAGGCTCAGGGTGGGGGGCCGTGCATCCCCCTGCCCGTAATAAATGATTCAGCCATAGGGGTTGGGGTTCCCGGGCCTGCATAAGAGTCGGGGAGGTGGGCTGCAGGCCCCTTCCCTGAAAAATAGGGGAGTTGAGCATTAAAAGGACGGGAGAAAACATTTTTTTTTAAAGGCTCCCCTTATCCACAGATCCTCCATGGATCCACTGTACCGCTAACAGAAAAAATAATTATTTTGCCCCAAGGCCCCCAACGGACCTAGGGGTTTATGGTATCCCTACCGTTCTCTCCAAATGTTTTGTTAAACTTCTTTCTAAGATAGTGGACTGAGTCCCTGAGTCATAAAATGGCTGCTGCCACTTCTTGGTTGATGTGGTGGCACCGATCAGATCTTATCTTTAGATATCTTTAGATTTGTTGGACCCGTTGAAGATCCACATCCCTCTATATACATAACTTTTGAACCCTAAATTTCTCAAAAACTACTGAACTTATTTACACCAAATCACAAAAGCTTGCTTTTTGGGCCATGATATATCTTTCTGCCAAATTTGGAGTATTTCTATTCAGATGTTTTTGTGGTATAGGTGTTCAATTTTCCTATGGGAAATTGCATGGGGAAAATGCATTTTGGAACCCCCTTTTTCTCAGGCCACCACTTGACGGATCACCCGGAAACTTACCAGTAAAAGGCTGAGGTGAATGCATTTTTCAGGGAAACTTTTGTGGAAATTCATCAAGCGGCGCCAAAGTTATAAGAAAGCCAACAAATCCATTTTGTATGCAAACGTGGTAATAAATATCTCTACACAGTGGCAACCACCACCAAACCAACCGCACTATACTTACCTTTAAGATTCTACATATACACACACACACACACACCTACACACGCACACACACACACACAGAGAACACCAACAAGCGCTCCTCCTTTACTTCATCCTCAATGTAATCGCAAATAGAAAGGCACAAACTCCACTTTTAGGTACGCGAGTCTTTTTATTTCACGCTTCAGTAGTCATTACGCATTTCGGTAACAGCCGTTACCTTGATCACATGATTACAATGCATTTTCGTGTTTCATAAATACCACTGCTTACCCGTGACGTTGTGTGACAAACATAGTGAACAGACTGTTTAACATTTGCTGACTATGATCTCAGTGTGCGTAATCCCAAATGGGAGCTGTACATCCTTAATATTAAATTCAATAAATAAATCAATTAGATATTCTATTTTAGGTACATAATTGTAATATATATAAATATATACATAAATAAATACAAAAATAAAAAGTTCATGCCATGAATTAAGTTAAAACCTCATTTTTTTAACCATAATAATTCATACTGAAATTTTATACGCAGACTATATTCAATCCCCTAGTACCAGGATTTGACTGCTTAAATTGTATCCGCAACACGATCCCCGCCATATATCGGCACCTACAAAGGACTAGTGGTACTGTATTAAGCACAGCCACGGGGTATTTCTGTCTGATTGAGAATACCCGCGATTATTGGTAGCTGCTTTCTTCTAGACGACTACCCCCGCTGCATGACAAACCTGGGAAGTGATTGCCGGGACCAACTGCGCAAGTACAAAGATCGGGGGATTGATGAAACGGAGATATCTGGCTTGACATTTGGCATATGAAAGGTCTCGCCAGAGGTGATAAACGTAAGCAGCTATCTGCCGCTGCATGACAGACCCGGGAAGTGATTGCCGGGACCAACTGCGAAAGTACAAAAATCGGGGATCGGTGAAACGGAGATATCTGGCTTGATAATTGGCATATGAAAGGTCTCGCCAGAGGGGATTAACGTAAGCAGCTATCTGCCGGCATGATCCGTTCATCATGAGTGAGGCAATGCGGAAACGGATGGACGGTGCTAAGTCATTATTTGCCTTCACTGAAAGTGATACTAATCTAAATGAGGGTGCAGGAGGCGTCTTACCGGGCAGCAGTGCATCTAAACTCAAACAGGAACTACACAGATTAGAGAAATTGTGCAAGAAGGAGATCAACAGGGGTTGGGAGGTCATTTCACTACACAACTACATCGAGGTGGAGCGCGTCCCACGTGGACTCAGGATTCTGATCACACCTACTTATCAGTACCCCAACCCCAAACTCTTGGAGGAATGGTCTGCACTCACGGCTTCCACATTCAGGCAGATGCTGGAAATGCTAGCCAAATACGCAGCCCTCGAGCTGGAACAAGTGGAGGCAGAAATCAAAACACTTCGAGAAAGGCTGGACAAGCATGAATCTCAAAGTGAGATCGTTTCCTTTCTAAAAAATATGGACACCAGGCTTCTTAAGTCTGAAGAAGGCATCAAATCCAAGAAGAGCTGGAAATTTATAAGGGACCGCGATGATTATGCCCAAGGCCGCATATTAACCTTTGGTCGCAAATATGATTCAGCAAGGAGAGATTTTGCGCAATCCGGGATGATGCGCACTGTGGAACCTGGAACCTCTGAATCAAGCTCGGATGTTCCATCGGATCTGGACGAAGCACCTGGCACTTTGGCACCAGTAAGAGGCCCCTTTCCTTCACTGACTGAATATCGTTTTTTATGGGAAAGCCTGGGTGGAAGAAAGAAACCACCCTGGGGAAGAGGAAAAGGCGGAAATAACGTGCAAGAAAAACTAGGAGAGGAGGCGAAGGTCAAAGACAACGAGGCGCCCTATGGGAAAGGACAACGGTGTTCCAAGCGCAACAAATGATGGGTAAGCAATCTAATGTTAACAATCCCTCTATCATTAACATCTCTTCCCACAACCTTACTAATGAGGAACGTGCTTTGTTAGAACTGGGTTTATCCTTTTGCCCCACTGCGAATTTTAATTTCCCAAGAGCGCGCATTGACATTTTTCTTTTTATAAGGAAATTAAAACTTCTCAAAGTTCACTCCATGAAGCAAGGTGGGGCTGTCCCTGCCTTAACACCGTTACTCAGTACTCAGAGCCCGGCACCTGACCCCTTGACTATATGTGACATTGATCTTTTGGCAGCGGCAAGAGAGATTGAGCAGGGCAGCAAAGACTGGGACACGGATAGGGATCTTTTGATCAGTATGGGTATCACTATTGATCATAAATCTAGGAATGATTTTAAGCCCAAATCCAGATTCAACCCAGTGACTCTCCATGATGGAATCGATACATATCATGAGATGATTCTATCGGAGCTCATGCAGCTCTGGGAGAAACAAAATAATTCCTTTGGTAATAATCTCACAGCTGAACAGAAGGTGGGCCTACTATCCTTGCAGAATGCCAATTCCTTTGTCATTAAGCCCTCTGACAAAGGAGGGAACGTTGTATTGTGGGACATCAATAAGTATAAGACCGAAGCAATACGGCAGCTGGAGTTCTCAGGCAGCTATTTAAGATCAAGCCAAGCTGAATATAGGAATACCATTGTCCAATATCATCAATGATTAGAGATATGGCTTGGTCAAGGGACCCTGAGACGTAATGAATTTCTCTTCCTGATGACCAAGAAACCAGCTGTACCAGTGTTTTATATGCTCCCTAAGGTACACAAAGACCTTGCCAATCCACCTGGGCAACCCATCATTGCAGCCAACCGAAGCTTACTAGAAAACTCTTCCATATACCTTGACTTCTTCCTCTGTGACTATGTTTTTAATTTACCATCCTATTGTAGGGATACTATGGACTTCCTTTCCAAAATACAAGGCATCCCTTGGAAATCCTCCTATGTACTTGTCACCATTTATGTGGTGTCATTGTACACCTGCATCGAACATGATCTAGGCCTAGAAGCATGTAAATATTTCCTATGTGATAGACCCATCTCTATGTTTGATCACACTGTGCTACTCTTGGATATGCTACATTTTTGCTTGCATAACAACTGTTTTTTATTTGGGGACACATGGTACAAACAGTACACAGGTACTGCGATGGGGAGTTGCTTCGCACCTAGTTATGCCTGTATTTTTATGGGATGGTGGGAGGCGGAACATCTCTGGCACCAAGGCAATGGGTGTTACTCAGATAATGTAGTCCTGTGGACCCGCAACATTGACAATATTTTTCTGATATGGGATGGTCCACAGGATTCATTACAGGATTTTATTGCTGCACTTTCCATTAATAGCCTCAATCTCAGGTTCACCAGTAAGATTAATACCACTACTATTGAATTTCTGGATGTTCTAGTGGAAGTTCTTGGTGACACTATACACACACGCCTGTTCATAAAGGCTACTGCCAGGAACAGTATTCTACACGCACGGAGTCACCACCCAGAAGGCCTTAAGAGAAGCATCCCTTACGGAAAGCTCCTCAGAGCAAGACGCAATTGCAGTACCCCACAGGCATTGTTCAAGGAACAAATAAACATGGTTGACCGCTTTAAAACATGGGGCTACTCAGGTAAAACTATTAGAGCAGCCATTGAGAAATCTTCCATTAGAAACAGGGACAGTCTCCTGATCCCGAGAACACGAGGAAAAGACAAACAGGAAGTTAGGCTTATCACTACTTTCTCTAATACATCCCAGGCACTGCATAAAATTGTCAGCAAACATTGGTACCTGGTCAGGCAGGATTCAGTTATAGGTAAACTGGTTAGCCCTAAACCACACATCACATACCGTAGGTGCAAACCCTTACAGGACACACTGGTACATAGTCACCTTACGCAACAAGCCAAGAGAACAGGCACGTGGCTGAAGGAACTCCCCGGCTTCCACAAATGTGGCCGGTGCAAGGCTTGCACTAACAGCAAGAATGTAAAAAGTTACCTGTTACCAATTGGAAGGAATGAGAAAATACTTTCTTTTATCAATTGCTTTACTGAATATGTTGTTTATGTTGTGACTTGCATTTGTGGTTTGCGTTATGTTGGTAGCACTGTGTTTCCTGTGAAGAAGCGTATACTTGAGCATCTCCGCGCCATCAGAAATAGGGATCTTACCTACACTATTGCTAAACATTGCACGCTAGAGCATGGAGAGATTACTGATGTCAGCTCTAAGATCTAATTTTTTGGAATTGACAGGGTTGCAGTATATCCACGCAGAGGTGATAGAGAACGCCGCCTGCGACGTTTGGAGTCTGAATACATCATTCGCCTACAGAGTAAGGCTCCTGGCAGCCTCAATCGAGAGGAAGACCTTCATGTTCATCTAGGATGAGAAGATATCATATACCTGTTGTGTCCCAACATTTTGGACACTGTATATATATACTCAGGTTCCCTTTGGCCCACTTGTAGTCCCAACCCTTTCCTTTCTGCTGCCATTCCATCTCCATAGACATCTTGCTTTGGCAAGTCTAAATCCTATTTCTCCCCAAATATTCCTTTGGCCGCGACGTCTTCCAAGCGGCTGCTTGGTTGAATGGTATGCACAGCTGTCACGTCTTGATTCTTAATGCACTGGGAGTGGGTTTTTCCCAGCATGATCCAAGCTTTTCCTTAGATATTTTTTCTGTTGATACACTGTTTGGGTGATTTTTATCATTTTGCCATTCATGTTTTTACTTTAAATCCTTAGCCTAGACATTTAGCGCCCACCCAGGGTAGTTGTTTCTTGCGGAGCCTTTATATTTATAGAACCTGCCATTTGTTAGGTACTATTTATGACACTTCAATTGTTTATGTTTTGGTGTTTATTTCCACCAAGGCTATTTTGTTCGCATCTGCAATGCCACTTGGCAGTTTCACTTGCTCTGGACGTGCACCACTTCATCTTGGTACACAATCAATGGGAGTATTCTTTATTTGGCACACAGCGGTTTAAGCTTGCGCTAGTATGATGGCCTGTGCTGCTTGTTTCTGTTATTATTTATATTTAATTTATTTTATTTTATTTTACTTTCCACACTAAGCATTTATAAGTAAGGCATTTAAATTTGTTTTTTGATGAATGTGGAGTGAGTCTGTTCTCATGTATACCTATGACTCTTTCTTCTATGTCTATCTTAAAACCTGCTTGGTTGTAAATGCATTTATATGTAGCCACTTCCTCTCTTTGAAGTGACTTTGACAAAGACCGTGAGGTTGAAACGCGTCAGTCAATAAATGTTTCTCTTCCTGTAATCCTGAGTGCGACTCCTACCTTGTTGTTGTGAAGCAAGAGGGTTTTCTCACACATATATATATATATATATATATATATATATAGTTACTCTGACCACACTGTGCACACATCACACATCCACACTATCCACACATCAATACAGCACTATCATTTTTTAACATAAATATAGCAATATAATTGTAATCTTCAATTAATGTACATTTGAAGTACTGAATCAGAAATAAAGGTTGGGTGAAATTGTCATTGTCTAGCAAATTGCTCCAGATCTTCAAACTCTATAGTGCTGTACCTCTAAGGAACTGGGTCGACTAGATGATCCTTATCTGGCACTCATATCTTTGAAGTGATGCAAAAAAAATTACTAAAAAATCTGAAATAGTTTTGAAAACAAAACAATAATTTAGCATGCTGGATTTCCAAATTCTGGCATTGTGCTTTATGATCAGCAGCAGAGGAACCTTGCTTTGGGTTCTATTGTTCTTCATTCTATATGCACATGCTAGAAAGAATGATTTATATGGGTCAATATATTAAGTCGTCAGGGCCTTAACCTTAGCCACCCTTACAGGTGGGAAATGTATTGATTTATCATGTTTTCAATAAAGGAAGATGGCTTACACAGTCTGATTGCGCATGTTGTGGTTTTATACCCCACAATTCAAGGTAGATTGTGAGAGAGGGCAGTGCAGAGAGTGTATTCCTTGAAGCAGCAATGGGAAGACACCTGGTGGCCCAACTCACTCAGACCCTCACCTACCGCTACCAACCACGCCTGTAATCCCTGCCTCATCCTGGACAGCTATTTCTCCATGAAGCACAAGGTCAACGCAGTGGCTTCCTCCTACTTTCACACCCTCTGCATGCTTTGTAAGATTTTCAGGTGAATCCCCGTCAGCACCAGGAAAACGGTGACTCAAGCCATCGTCAACAGCCGACTGGAATACCGAAATTCACTCTAATCTGGAACCACCACCCATCTCCTCAAACGACTACAGACCATACAGAATACTCATCCACATCCTCCCCAAGTGAACCAGCATTACCCCCCACCTCAGAAGATTCCACTGGCTCCCCTTCCAGAAGAGATGCCAGTTCGAGCTGCTGACTCCTACAAGGCCCTCCACGTCGGACCCTCCTACTTCAACCACTGCTTGACCTTCCACCAGCCAACCAGACAAGTCTGATCCACCTCCCTTGCACACATCCCCTGCATCCAGCAAAGCAGCAGTGGAGGTTGTTCCTTCTCCTATCTTACCGCCAAGTCCTGGAACGTCCTGCCACTCCACATCCAAACCTACCCTGGCTCTTCGACTAAGGCTTTACACACCTTGAGGGTCTGGATACACCCCGGGTGATATGCCGTGCTATATAAATACCAATCGATTGATTGACCAATTCCTTTATGGGGGGCAATGAATTACCCTAGTGTAATTTACATGCAATTCTGCACACCAGTATGACCACCTGAGTGTCCAGTTACGCACCTCAGTGGTCCTCCTAGAGACCAAAAAGGCTTGTTGCCAGGAGAAAGGGACAGGTGCTAGAAGCCTCCTTTTCCATTAGTCAGGGGTTCCCTGTGTGCTTCGAAGGACAACCAACCTGAACACCTCCTGCCCCGAGCCCTGCTTTGATTAGCTGAGTAGTGTTATTTTTAACTTATGCACTGCAGTTAAAATTCTGTGCTAGAGATTTTGAGGAGTAATATGTATAAATTATACATAGTGCAAGAGACTGGATGGAAGGGAGCAGTCATATATTAGACACAATTTGAGGTCAAATTCCCCCCAAAACATCTAATTCATACTTCTTCAATTGTGTTTAAATGGTACAGTCTTGCGAAAATTCTGTACCATTGTGGTGGTGCCTGGTTGCCATTTCTTCGCACATTGCAGGTGCTCCATGCCATAGACTCTATAAATCTCCCAGGCTGCAGCTCACTAAAGAGACATTCTATTTGTCATCCTCGACACTTCTTAAGCGCAGTCAGCATCAAGTGATCTTCCAATGAAATTTAATTAGAGTGAAACTCAAGACAGCAGTGAGAGAGAGAGAGAGATAGAGTAGATTCACAGAAATAACAAAAATACAGCTGTCTGTCTCAGATACTTTGACAGTGAGTAACTGTATTCCTGCTCATCCCTGTATTTTAAATGAAACTCTTAGCTAAAATTCCAGATTTTAATCCATATACCCATTCCTTTCAAAGCTAAACAAGTGGCGGCAAAGCCATTAGATCTTGCATTTGGGACCCATTAATGACGGCAATGGTTTTAGCCATGAAGTACAGAATACCTGATGCTGTATCGCATGGCTAAAGATTTGTGTTAAAGAAAGCTTTTGATGCATCTGGCTGTGTCATTTTTTTAGGCGTGCACATCGCACATGCACCCGCCTAACAAAATGATGTGCTCGCTTTTTTCTTTTTAGTTACTGATCCAAGTCAGATCAGTAACCAAAAAGAAAAAACACGTGAAAGCGTTCTTTAAAAAAAAAAAAGTGGTGGGGGAAGCAACAAGAGAGTTGCAAGTGTGTTAGAGCAGAAGCAGCACAGGGACGAGGGGCAGAATCTAATCTGGCCACGGGGAGGCAGATTTTTACAGAGTGTGGTAGAAGCAACATGGGGGATGAGGGGTGGATGCAACATGGTGTGCAGGTGGGAGAAGCAGCATACAGGTGCTACTGGGGAAGCAACACATGAGTGCATAGGTGGGGGGTCTAATGGGCAATAAGGGCAATGTGGAGCTGTAGGGGAGAAAGCACACAGGTGAGAAGGCAATGCAGGGGCAGTGGTGAGAAGCATATGGGTGAGAGAGAGGAGGAACATGGAGTGCGGTAGTGTGCGGGAGAGAAGCACACAAGGGAGACAGAGGGAAACCACATGCACTCTTCCAGAGTGCCTAAACAAAAAGAAAAAAGTAGTAACTGAAAAGTGAGCAGTGGAAAAACATATTGATTCTTCCATGTTCCAGGAGCCAGACAAACATAAGAAGAGGAAGAAAAGCCCACACAGCTAACAAATAAGAAGCATGCAAATGAGAGTGACAATGAAGCCAACCAATGGTAAATAATGGGCAGGCTCTATGTCCACTGTAAGATAATAATCTGTCTCACAGCAGACAGTGCATGTGCTGTGTTAGGTGAGACCTAAAAAAGAGCAAGTCAACTACACCTCATATATATATGTCATTTTGTCCAATGGTTTGGTGATATGTCTCAATATTGGCAATTAATGACTTACTATTAATTCAGTACTTGTCCACTGACGAAGTTTCATACATTCATACATTTGTTTTTGTTAGTCTGTGTCTGCTTGATCTCATCATATCTGTCTCGTGGTGATAGCTGGCATTGGTGGTGTTTCACCAGCTATCCTACCCATGGTTCTGCGCCATCTGAGATCCTGGGCTCCACAGCTACAAGAGTGGCCACACTGATTAGGAAGTCAGACAAGGTTGAGTCATGGTGTCTACTCTGTTTACGTTATACATTAGTGGTGTATTTGATATTTTAAATAGGGATGGTTGTGACGCACCCAAAATAGGAGGGCAGAGGGCCCCTGCACTCCTTTTTTGGGATGATACTCTGCTAATATCTAAGTCACCGCAGGGATTGCAACAGCTCTTGAACTCTGTTCAGTTGTTCTGTCTTGAGCGGGGCCTGGAGCTTAACAGCTCTAAGACAAAATGCATGATTTTCTCTAAATAAAAGTTGACTTTTTGTAAGAGGAGGATGTTAGCGGGTGACACTCGCTTAGACATAGTGCTCAACTTGGTGAGTATTTAGATATGAAACTCACAAAGAATCTATGTTGGGCATCGCAGGTGGAAGAAGCACATATTTCTTTGATTCAACACACTGCATACATAGAGAAAATATACAGGAAAACCACATTCAAAAGAGTGTCTCCGGCATTCAAAATCTATAATGTTAAGGCCCTCGGGGCTGTTTTATATGGTGCGGAGCTCTGGGGTAGTTCACAAATCCAGAGTCTTTTCAAAGTGGAGCATATTTTTTTAAGGTCTTTATTGAACCTTCCAGCAAGTACCCCATTGACTCCACTTAATAAAAATAATATCACTAACAAGATCGAGTGTGGACTCCTCATCTATTGGCACTGACTATGGACTACACCCACGCTAGAGTCTTATCTGGTGGGCACCAAAGACCTTTTGGTTCCGCAGTGTGCAAGAAAAATTACATGGCTCCGTACTGTTAAGGCCTTACTACAAAGGTTGAACTTGGACACATAATGGGTCTCTCCTGAGTCCATGTGTTCAATTTCTAAAGCTAGCATGAAACCAATTTTTGGGAGAGTCGATAACATTATGCAGTGTAAGGGTTCTCTATCCATGGCCTCTACTGAACACAAACCAGTGGCATTTTATGAAAGTACCATTGATTAAATTGTTCCCCCTTTAGCTAGGAAACTCCACCTACAGTTTAGGTATGGATCTCTACCTGCAAAATCATTTACTAGTAAATGGCAACATGATAGTGATACTAATGATGATCTTTGTGTAGCTTGCCTAGGGGGTTCTGTATCTCTTACTAATGTTTTACTTTATTGCCCCCTTTATAAACAACTCAGTTCAAAGTAGATTGTTCCCCTTTGTAAAACACTGGGCATTAGGGAATATCAGGAGGCATTCAGATTACTGCAATCCAACTCTAGCCGGATTGTGGTCTTCTGCCTGGCCAAGTTTTTAATGGCAATTTGGTTAAGGCACTCCAAACATGTACAATCAGTTTTTAATGTGTGAAATGGATTATCTGATGTCTAGGGTGCGCTCTGTGCTTGAATGTGCAATAGTGCTGTTCTTTTCATCCTTGCAGGCCTCAATCTTTGCTATGCTGCTATCTTCTTTGTATTACTATGTTAGCTGTGTTTTGTCTACCCATTCTGGTGTTTGCTGCTTTTATATTGTTTTTTAAATCATATTATAAAAACATATTTATTGTTATATATAATTGCGTTTGTATGTATATGTGTGATTTTTTTTCTCTTTAATGATCTAAAGTGATCAAAATAAAGTCTTTGATGATGATGATGAACAAGTTGGTAGCTGAAGGAGATAATTCATTCAATGTATAATGAAAACAAGACTTTACCTGGCCCAGATCTTATTACCGGCAGTTCCTCAGGCACTGTCATTGTCACAAACATGACATAAGCATCCCCTTAACCCTTTCGCCGCGGCGGGAATTCCGCCGCCGCGCTGGGGGGTGCGGGGGGGGCAGCGCGGTGGCGCTGTGCTCATGACGGAGCCGCTCCGTCATGAGCCACGGTTGAGCTGTGCTCATGACGGAACGGTTCCGTCATGACTCCGCCCATTTGCGTTGTCCCCCCGCACAGGCGGGGAAACAGCGCCGCGTAGGCGGAGCGGCCGCCAACGGCCGTGACATGACGGAGCCGTTCCGTCATGAGCACACGGCAACCGTGGCTCATGACGGAGCGGCTCCGTCATGAGCGGGGAAGGGGTTAAAGGTGTTGACTCCTCAGATGTACTCATCGTTCTCTGTAACCTGCACACTTGTGTGCACGCGTACTGTGCATTTCACCAGCGCGCACTGACTGTTTAAAAGCGCACATGTAGTTGATTAACGTGCACCAGCCACGGCCTTAAAATTTGAGCGCCGTGAAAGGTGTGGTATTTTCTTAACTTTGAAGTGCAGTGATATTATGGCACAAGCCCGACTTTCAGGTTACTCTTGCTATGGGCCTGTGGAATGCCTCGGAGGGGGGCGGTTAATTCTTCCAGCCATAGGCAGAGTGGGGATGCAGGGGCTCTAAGAAGCGGTGAAATACAACAAAGCCCCATTAACACGAGAATGGCCTTTTAAAGACCTGTGAAGTACCCGGTGTGGCTGGCAGCTCAAGAACTGTCTGTGTGCCCAGGAAGCAGTCTCAGCCCTGGCGGTGGGGGGGGAGGGGAGGGGGGCTGAAGCCCTTTGAGCACTATGGGCGTTGCGCGCCTGATCTCAACGTAGGATCAGGGCTGCTTTTCACTTACATTTTTGAAAGTGTGCTGTACAACTGCCTCTCTCAGGTCGATGTTGCTAAAAATAAAATAATTAAATTGTTATGTTTATTCATCGGACTGGCAGCTGGTTCCATGCACTGACCAGCAGGAAGACGTTGGTGAATAGTGCTGTTATTCAAAAGCTCACAACTGATTTTTTTATGTTTTCTTTGTTTCACATAACACAGGATGGATTTATGCCGTTGCTGTGTGTGTGTGTTCAATCAGGGCCAGCTTTAGGACGTTAGGGCAGTCGCACCTGGCACTGACCTTGTGAGGTGTGTGGGGTGGGGGTCACTGTGTTTTTACAATAACATTTGAGTTTGAAAGCAGGTGCTGCTAGTTACCTTGGGTGGCCATCAGTCTTGAGGCAACATTAAAAATGTCAAGATAATGACAGTGATTAACGCTCCTGCTGGAATCCTCAACGGGTTCATGTGCCTGCTGCAAAGAAAGTGTGACTGACATGTACCATGATCAGAGAACTGACTGTGAATGAACAATGAGTAGACCTATAAAAAAATAAATGAATGCCAGAGATAAGCTTTGGAGATGTGAAGGGTACTGTTGGAGGATGGTAGTAAGGGAATTCATGGAGAAGGTGGTCAGTTGGGGGCTGGCTAAACGATTGTCACACTGTGCGCCAACAGCCCTAAAACCTACCTATTTTTCTGCCTCATCCAGTAGTCCCTGCGTTACATAACCCACCACCATTTGAAGCAGAAGGAATAGCTCTTGCCATAGTTTTCAGGGTAGCATGCATATTTTCCCATACTCTTTCATTCTTTTAATGGGAAACCATGTTGTGATACATTACGTCATCACAGACTAGAAGGTCTGCTTGTTCCTAAGCACGTGGCATATTGCAGCATCACAAGTGTAAGGTATTACCAGGGCCACTGGAAGTATGCTTTATATTTGCATTATTATGGATTTGCCACATAATCCATCATCTGAAACAGAAATCTGTAGATTTAGACCAAATAAAAATAGTTTCTAGCTTAAACAAATCAAAAGATTAAAAGTTACTAAAAAAAAAAGTTGAGACATATATTTGCGTGCATGGAAGGCTCCTCGCAAAGGTTGGCTGGGCATCTTTCAGTTGCTTACGTCTGTATTTGGTTTCTATACCGGTCCTAAGAAGGTGAAATTTTTGCGCAGACGGGATTACCATGTATAAATAAATTATAAAAGAATGAAGTAACACTATGAAAGCATGTGCTGTATTATTTCACATAATTTGCCTATTCAAATTCTATAATTTAGCCTTCACTGCTGCATAATTTGGTGCTTTCCTCTGCTGCAGAATTCCAGGGACTCTGGGTATTTTTGTTCAGCTTTTATACAGTACACAATGTGCCATTACTATAGTTCCATGGAATGTAGAGACACTGACAAACGTTCTCTCACACATTTTCACTCACCTTCTCCTACAGTCTTGCACCACATACACACCTTCAGGTCATATACTATCTGGTGTCCTGGAATGCACCCTGCATTCAGACAACTCACTCCTCATTCTCACCCTTCACTTTCCCGCTCACCCTGCACTCACAGTGATCACCAATGCACTCACACTGATCACCATGCACTCACACCATTCATCCGCTCACCCTGCACTCACAGTGATCACTCTGCACTCACAATACACTTGTGCTGTTCACCCTGTACCTCACCCTGCAGTCACAGGAGCACACTACTCACCATGCACTCATGTGATACTTCACTCACCTGTGCCTCTCACTGCTCACTCCATAATCTCACTCAACAAGCCCATCACGAGCAATGCATTCATTTGTCCCACTCTGCACTTTCGTTCGCACCCAAATTCATATGGTCTCCTCACTCCCCCTGCAGTCACTCCTCTTACTCTACCTACTCTTACACTGTTGAATCACTCACCATGCATTCACATGGGCACGTCTGCCACCCACACAGCCCAGAGGGTTAATGTGCCTGCTACAAAGAATGTGTACCATGCAGATCACAGAACTGAGTGTGAGTAAACTAGGAGCAGCGTTATTAAAAAATGAAATGTTTGTCAGAAAGGTTCTATAGCGAGATGAGGTGCATTGTTGGTGAGTGGAAGTGAGCGAATTCATGAAGGAGGAGGAAATGGGTGCCAAAAAAGACTGTTGCACAGTGTGCGACCAGTGCAGAGCCAGCCCTGGCTGGGAGTGTTAGCCACCGAAGTTCAAGACTAGTTGCTCCCCTGCTCCCAGCGTCCGTCATGGGCTGCATTTAACATAAATTCTTTCAAAAGGCAAACTATCGGCTACATTTAGAAAAGAAATGCAGCAAGTTTTATATAGTGCGAACTCAATCCAAAAGTATTGGAGCGATTTAAATGATTTCTTTATTTATTTTTGTATGCATGGGGTGATAAATTGATTTGCTGACAATCACAGGATGTTAATCTGACCCGAGACTCAAAACCCATTACCTAAATTAGCAGCTCGAGCATTAAGCCACAACCTCTACCAAAGGAGCTGAAGCATTTTCAATATTATATACAACTTTATGCAACAAACAACCATTGACAAAGCCAATAGTCCTGGCTTCTTGTAGGTGTAATGTTACTTGTATTATATATTTGGATGCAATGACAGAAGAAGCAAAATATCAGTCAGGTGGCACACTATGCTAAACACAGATTTTTAGCTTAATTGCTTTTAAGCCATGCCCTTAACTGCACTGGTCACGCCCCTTTGAGAGACCCCCCTCTAGTTTTTTCATCCCACTTAAAGCCCTGATCTACATGTGCGGTCGGGTTCTTGGCACACATAGCCTTGGTTGCAGTGCACAGAGACCTTACTCTGCCGCACGCGGAGGAAAGAAATTAGAGGGAACATTGTATGTACTCATTACATGCATTAAGGTAATTGGATGGGGAATCCTACACCTGGTAATTAAAGATACAGCAGGATACACAGTAATTAGCAAGTGCAGGTTGCTTCCCAATTATACATTTCAGACCTCTGAATGAGGTAAAATCATAGGAGTTGGTGTATATGTGTGTGCGCACAGGTTTCCACAGCTTTTACCCTCATTCCAGGCACCTTTCCCTGTGAATACCCTGCAGAAATGAGTGGGGTAAATTACCAAACGTTCATGATTTGCCATAAAATGTATAATTCCACTTTGGGTGGAAACTTCTGTTTCCTGGTAAACCAGGGTTTCAATAGGATAGTGTGATCCTAGGGACTTCTTATTTTATCATGTACCAGATCAGTTTTGTTTTGTTGGGAGAGACACATCTTGTCAATAAGTCTCTAGATACTTATGGGCAAAGATATCCTATATAATCCCTCAACTGTAAACACTTGGACCGTTCTGCTGGGCCTCCGCAGGGACTGCTCGGGGGAAGAGAGCTGCTGGGCTCGGCTCGCTCCGTGATTGTTGTGAAGGGTGATCGGAGCCACCCATCGGTGTAGAGCCGACTTGGAGTGCAATGTCCTGTCTTAGTTGGCCGGACTGGATCCTGGCAGCAGTCGGGTGGTGATCGGCTCTGGCTGCACCGATCCTGTGCTGGGGAGCTGCAGTGAGCAACAGAGGCACAGTTGGAGTTGTGGGCTCTCCTCGTCATCGGCCCAGAGGAACGACACAGGGAGACACACGGACCACCCGGTGGTGCACTCCGCTGTGGCCTGACATTTCGGCAACAATCACGTGATGGAGCATGGCCTGGCCTGGAATGAGCCTGCGCATTGGCCCACGTAAACAGAGGGCCCAACAACTTCTCTCTTCCTCCTCCTATCTCTACATGGACTGTGAGCGTGGGGTGGCAGGTGGGGGCTCACGTGGTGAGGAGACCTGTGGCGAGGCTGGAGGGTCGGACATGGAGGCGGCAGTGGCGGCCTACTGAACTGAGCCCCTGAGTTATAAATATCTCCCTGCCAGGCTGGAGGCTGGAGGCTGGACCGGCCTGGCTGAGCTGCGGTGAGTGCGGCAGGCGGCCACAGCGGTGAACTTGCCATTCACCAACACTTTGAGGGGCAAGCAGAGTAGAGTAGCCTTGATTGACCTGGACCTGGTGCAGCGAAGCTGCTGGTGAAGCGATATGGTGCTCCTGGGGAGTGAACCGGGGGCAGTAATCTGAGCGGGAGTCCTCCTACTGCATGCTCCCATTGTGGGCCTTTCTGTGTGCCTCTTTCCCCTTCTTCTCTGAAATTGGCTTGTGGAGCTTGCTGCTTGGTGTTCTGGCTGGTTGATGCCTTCCCCCCCCCTTTTGGGCCACTCTGAGCCCTGACCTAGCAGTGGTGCTCCTGTTCTCCCCCTACCTGGTCGTTGGACTCTCAATTCTGGAGGATGGGGTGAGGGAAGGTTCCGCTGCAAACTCTGGTTCAATTGAAAATGGACCAGTACACTGTCCCACCGACCGCCCCTAATTAACATGGAGAGGACTCGACAGAGCGAAGGTCTGACTTGGCGCAGCGGGAGGCAGCGGATGTGGTCCTTTAGGATTGCAGGGATGCTGTGGAGTCCAAAGTGGATGATCTCCGAGTGGATCTCTCCCTGCTGTGCCAAGACCTGCAGAAGGTGGTGGAGAGGACCACAGAGGTTGAGACCCGTGTTTCTTCAGCCGGGGCTGAAATTTCAATACTCAAGAGCCAGATGTCTCGGCTGTCTGCATCAGTATCCTGCTTGACAGAGAGGGTGGGAGATGCCGAAAACGGGTCTCGGCATAACCATCTTAGACTTATTGGCCTGCCAGAGTCATTGGAGCAGAGAGGCCTGGCGGGGTGCTGGAGGACTGGTTCAAAACATGGGTACCCAAAAACAAATGAATTCCTTTTTTTTTATCGAAAGGGCGCACCGCTGTCTAGTCCTGAGGCCTCCGCCCATGGCCTCTCTGCAGCCTGTGATCCTGAGGCTGTTCAACTTCAAGGAAAGAGATGTGATGTTACAAGATGCCAGTATCTATCCTGACCTGTGGTTCGACAATTTGAAGATTCTCCTATTCCCTGATTCTACAAAGGCAGTGCAGCAACGGCGGTGCTCTATCATCCCCACCCCAGTCCATGCCGGTCTGGGAGCGCAAAGAAATGGACTGGGTTGATCTCCCACCATCACTGGAGTGGGGGACGCTCCCACTCCCGGAGGGTCCGGGTGGAGAGTGGAGCCAATGAGGAGGGCTCGGATCCGGAATAACCTCCCTTGAATCCTGCTTCGCCGGGGAACGTTGAGAACCTTTAAGGTATGCCAGTGGTGTTTCGCTTGGTAGAGGGGGACCTGGGCTCCTTCTCCCACCTTTCTGATCCATCCTGAACCATCATGACTTAATGCTCCTTCCCCATTTGCACTGATGGATGGTCTTTGAGTGAAGGTCGGGAGGGTCTGTTGAAGAAGATGGTTGGACTCACCAGCTCTTTCCCTTCCAATGGGGCCTCGGCCTGTGGGACTCTCTCTCTCTCTTTGTACTGTTACTTCAGTTAGGTACCGGTTATGTAGTGAATTTTAGTGACCAGGTACTGGATCCTTTTGTATGGGCGTCAGTGGGCCGCAAATGTCTTCTACCTCTGTATTGAGAGGTTTTTTTGGTTCCTTAGTTAAGGTGACAGATGCTTCCTGGGGTGAAGTTTGGGGTGGGGGTGGCATTGGGGGTGGTTAGTTTAGTCTGGCCTCTAAGCCTGGTTTATTTCTTTGTTCTTATTGATGTTTTAATACTGTTTGCCTTTTTAGGGTAATATCGGCGCTTACGCAGACAACGGTAAGCTTGACATGGAATGGCACGGCAGACCTTATGGGAGGGGACTATTCATGTTTTTTTTTCTGGCTGAGTCATGACCTCTCGTAAGATAAAGGTGCGATCCTGGAATGTGAACAGCCTCCTGGACTGCATTAAGCATTCTACAGTGTTACAATATATTAAGCGTCACAGGCCAGCAGTCGTTTTCTTGCAGGAGGCCCACCTATGAGGTACAAACTGCCACTTTCTGGGCCGTTTCATCTGTGATAGTGTTTACCACTCAGGTTTTATGAGTGGCTCCAGAGGAGTCACCATATTGCTGCACAAATCTCTTCCCCTAGCAGTCATAGCGCACCACACAGACATTCAGGATCTTATGTGGATATTGAGTCATTTGGAGGTGAGGCATTATAATCTTATATCCTGTTATGTACCGCCGCCCTTGTTGCAGCCATCCTTGCAATCACTGCGATCCTTCATCTTGACTCTTCCTTAGGGCGTCATGATGATTGGAGGAGACTTTAATGACCTTCCTGAACCGGTCTGGGATGCCTCCTCCGCCCCCTACTCTGCCAGACGCTGTCGATCTGCTTTTCCTCCTGGGCGGACTTGCTGGGCTTTTGTAATGTATGACGCTCCTGGAATCCCGCCCAGAGGAGGGCTTACACTCATCAATCTGCCACGCATGCTGCGGAATCCCGCATTGACTTGATGTGGTTACCGGCAGCGGATCTTCTCTCAGTTCAGATGGTTTGCATTCTCCCGCCCAGTATCTCTGATCAAGCCCTGTTGTTGTTGTTGTGGGGAGCTCAACCCACGGTCTTGTGCCCTGCCTGAAGGTTTAATGCTTGACACCTGCAAAGTGCAGAATGTGATGCCTTCGTTGAGGAGGAATTACATCAGTTTTGTTTAGCTCAATGGGGGCTCGGTAGCCCACATTGGGCAGCTAGTAAGCCTTACCTGAAAGGCCATATTAAAGGCTATGTTTGTCAGGCCGAAGTGCTCCGAGTGGCACACCTGACTGACTTAGCGACCCAGATTCTACGAATGGAAGCTGCTCACTGCTGTTGGGACACTGAGCATTCCTGTCACCTCCTAGCCGTAGCCCGTTCGCAATTTCAGCAGGTTTCTTTAGAGGAGGCCAGACATTGCTGGAGGGCCTCTAAGCAGAGGGCATATACCTCAGGTGATAAATCAGGTAAATTACTGTATTGGCTGGCGACCCGTGGAGTCTCTGACCGAGTGGTCCTGGTGATTCGGGACTCAGCGGGATGGCCCCAGCAGGAGCTCCCAGCAATTGTTCGGACCTTTGCGGACTTTTATCGTGGGTAATATTCGCGATGCCTCCCGCCGCCAGTGGAAATCACAAATCCCCTCCTAGACAGTATACCATGGCTGACTATACCCAATGTCTTGGTTCAGGAGCTGTAACAAGCCCTGACGCTTGAAGAGGTGAGTGCTGCTGGCCCAGGGTGATATCCCATTGAATATGATAAACGCTTCTGTGAGAGCCTATGCCCCCAACTTCTGAATTTTTACACAGCTGCTTTGCAGCAGGGGGTCCTTCCCACCAGAACTAGATTGGGCTACAATCGTAGTTTTGCCCAAATAGGGTCTCCCTAAGGAGCAGCGTTTCCACCTATCGGCCAAGTTCACTGATCAACACTGACATTAAGATCTATGCAAAAGTGCAAGCTGCACGGCTGGGTAGACCCCTGCCTCACCTAGTTCACCCAGATCAGTGTGGATTCATGTTGGGTCGTAGCACGCAACATTGAATTAGGAGAGTCCACGTGGTGCTGTCCTGGGCGCCTAACTTTGTTGGCACGCTTGCCCTCTTGATAGTTGATTTCACTAAAACCCTTGATACAGTGTCATGGGCCTTTATGGATGGGGTTCTTCGGCGGGTTGGTCTGGGAGAGGGGTTCTGTAGCATTGTTTGGCTTTTATATCATTCCCGGACCGCTCAGGTCTGGGTGAATGAGGTCTTATCTCCTGCATTTTCCATCGAGCGTGGCACGCGCCAGGGGTGCCCACTGTCTCCATTGCTATTTGCTTTGGTGATAGAGCCTCTGACGTGGCTAACGAGTTGCAACACCCAGGTCTGGGGCTGGCGGTGAGGAACTGGCCTGGAAGACTGTGTATCACTATACATGGATGATATGCTTCTGTTCTTGAAAGATCCACAGCGCTCCGGGCCCCACTTTGTGTAAGCTGGGGGCCGACACAGAGTGGCATGTCAGTCACTGCGCAAGCCTCCTTTTGATGGAGGCTTAGGGTTATGAGACATCTACTCATATTATCTTGCAGCACACATGGTGCTGGTTAACAACTGTGTCACGGGGGGGTGGGATGATCTTGTATATCAATTGAAAATACATTCGTTGCGGATAGATGGCCTGCTTGATATCCTATATGGAGCACGTCTACCAGGTACCCTGCCTTTCTCTATGCGGGTCTCCCTCATTTGTTGGAGGGCAGCCCTTCGCCTCACTGGTTGGAACCGCTGCTTTTCCGGTATGACCCCTCTATGGCTTGGTCAGCTTATGGCACTGGAGAGGTTCCTGTCTTGGGATCGCCTTGGGATCTCATACCTGGCAGATGTTTATAAGGGGGCGAACATTATGTTATCTCAAGAGTTAAAACTCAAGTGCCCTCTATTGTACTTGCAGTGCTTCGGTACCTTCAAATGAGCCATGCTTTGCTAGCTGATGACTTCCTGGAAGATTCTTTGCCCGAATACAGTCAGTTGGAGGAAAAGACTTTCCAAGGGAATCTAGGTAAGGGAGCAACTTCAGCGATCTATTGATCACCAGTGATCCATGCTCCAGATGGCCTGGAGAAGGTCCGCAGAGATGCGTGTCCTGGGTGGGAGACTTGGACGAGGACGATTGGAGGGAGGCTTGCATGGCGCCTAGAGAGCTGGTGATTTCGGCGCAGCTGTGTATGATATAATTGAACTACCTGCATGCGACATATCTCACTCCGAGGCACCTACAGAGTTTGCTCCCCGATGCACAAGCAACGTGCTCTTCCCATGGCGGATTTTTACCATGTAGACTGGGAATGTCCGGTGCTGATGCCATTTTGGGAGGAAGTAGGTCAAATCCTTTCCGTTGTCCTAAGCCGCTCCCTTGAGGTAACGCCTCATACTGCATTACTTGGGTTTATGGAGGGGGTAGCGGGCCCCAGAGCGGGATGTGGCCAGCACATGGAAACAACAGAAGCCACCGACTGTTAGGAGCTGGTGTGCGGGGGTGGAGAGGTGCGTCCACCAAGAGAAGCCAATTTTTGAGGCTCTTGGTTGTCCTAATAAGCATGAACGTATATGGGGAGATGGTGTGGCTATTATGGTCTATCGATCTGATAATGCAATGTTATACATTATTGACGTTTGGGCTTGCTGCAATGCCATGCATGTATTTTGACCATATCTTGCACTGTGTGATGCTGTAATTTTTTTTATAAAGTTGATTATAAAAAAAAATACATTATGCATTTAAGGAAACAGGGCCATATCAAGACAGCATTGAAAGTTCTCCGCTGGATTCCGTATGGATTCAGGATTAAGTTCACAACACTCTGCATTACGCATCGAACATACTGGGCTAAAGATATGGCTACCTTCAGAACAAGACTCATAACTATGCTCAAACTCATAACTTGTCTTCCTACTCAGCTCATTTTATCCTTTATTAGATATTAAGTACAGAAGATATTTGGGGTTGCAGGGACTGAATCTTTGGAATTGTCTATCTCCCTGATTCCAAGAGGAAGCTTGCCACCTTCAATTCAGGAATCTCGTGAAAACCGAATGTTTTAATTTGCCCTCATTTGAGTCTAATATGGCTTTGGAGAGACCGGCAATGTCACTTCTATATATATTGCTTATGCGCCCAAACGAACTCCAACTCCCAGGTTGTATGAACTCTCTTTTATCTTGTTTTCTCCACCTTGCTGCATCACTTTGAAGTGGCCTAGGTGACCTGTGGCACTTAAAAAAAATACTAAATGAGTTAATAAATAAATAAAACTTTGTACACAATCAGGACATCTCCATACAACATTCAAACAGCAGATTGAAATATTTTTTGATATGATGCCAAGAACAATAAACAAATACTTATTTACAAGTGCAGCAAGCACTACCAAAGCCAATAGTTGTGGCCTTGACAAGCATGCATTTTTTTTAAATGTAATTTCTTTTTTTCAAAAAAAGCAATATAAGGCACGAAACGGCAAACCTGTAAAAAAATATTTTTAAAGTGGTGGCAACCCAGATACACGAGCCCTGAAATTGAAGTGCACTCCTTTTACAGGCGCCTGTGCCCTTGTGATCAGGAAAAAACACCATCACTCATGGTGCAAAACGGCCATTGGATGAAGCAGCTATCCTACTGCCCTGCATTGTGTGCTGTGGTGGGTGCAAGCAAAATGTGAATGATAGTTGAGCAGACAAATAGGTGAAAATGTGGTATCAAAGTCCTTCATGTATATGTGCATGTATGTATTTTTATGTTATTTAACAACCTTCCAGATAGAAAAAGAAATACCCACAAAGATATGGAATTATTTTGTACATTTAGGTATAAAGTTGGGTACTTACTTGCTATCACCCAATGCATTAAAAGCACTCGCTCGCCTTAACATGTCCCTCTTTTGTTGTGCAAGACTTTCAAAATGTCGGTTTTGTAATGGAGCTCATAAGGAGAGTAGCTCCCGTTGCTACAAGAATAGCTTCAGGGAAGGCCTTAGAACAGTACAAAGACCTTAGTGCCTGCTCAGAACGCGCCTTAAACACTGGGTCATTTTCCAGCGCCAGAGCACGTACTTCCATCACTATCCTCTCATTTCTATAATAGGCAGACAGGCTTTGGTGGAAAGAGAAATTGAAAAGCACGGCTTTGAACTGCCATTCATAACCATGACACAATGGTGTCAAAGTCTTTGAAGGCGGAAGAAAGGAGCGCAAACGGTCTAGTCAAACGCGGCAGCCGCCATTATGTTCAGCAAGGCGCCTAAATCAATTTCACTTCTCTCTTGACAAGATTGGAGATAATTTTCCTGCCTAAGTATCCGAAAGCCACAGCTCGAAGACACGCTATTGTTTTCGTCTTTCCTCTCAAAATGAGATGATCCGGGGCACATCGGGCTTTGTTGCATCTTTTTCCAACAAAGACTTCTGGACTAGATTTGGGAAACAGTTGTAATACATACAGATGGATTTACTTTTGAGGTCCATTGTATGGGTTCCAGAGCGCCTGCATTTGTGACAATATGCTGAGAAGAGTAAACACTTAAATGCATTGTTATTACACTCTTTAATTCTGATATGATACGTGAAACATATTGTTTTAAATAGAGCTATGGATAAACAGGTGCTAAAATTCCGTTCACTTGCACCTGGGGCTGGTTTACTTATATTAACCCGGAACTACTGTCAGAGCAATTTTATGCCAACATTTCTCCATTGAGTAGATTACCAATGCAATTTCGCAGTATATAAGGGTGATGCAATGCAGGCTGGGCCCAGTTCCGGTCAAAGGCCTGCCTCTGGCTTTGCTCTGGGGCCAAACTGGTCGACGGGAAACAGGCGAGCCAGGGCACTGCCATTTAGCCCCCTCCCTTATACAGCTTGATGTAGCGCCAATAGTTCTCGGCAATCCGAGAGCTATGGGATTTGTCAATGTTAATGTCTATAGGCGTTGTCAATGCGAATGGCATATAAGCGTAGCCATGCGCACTTGGTGCCAGTTGAGACCTGCCCTCCTCGCAGTGTCACCAGCAGAGCGTGTAATGTGCCCTCGCTTCTTTGGGGGCCAGAGAACTGAAAGAAGTGCAGCAGACACACATCGACACAGAGAAGCGACATCTCCACAGCAGTTCTCTGCTTACAAATGGCATCATGAGATAACAATGCAATAACAATGTTATTTACAATAGATGGCATAATGTAAGCAATTGTTTTTTGTTATTGTGGTCTCTCTGCATGCATGGAACAATGTATATGTTCCTACGGAGTACACTTGTTTCCACTATGTATTTCTTGTTCCATCATGTGAAAGAGATTAATAAAAGGTATATAAGGAAATTTATGCTGGTAAATATAACATAGTCACTGTTGTTTCCATGCAATGGTCAGCCTTTAATTTGATGGATGTGACAACTGAAAATCAAGCGCACATGCATGATAACATAATACGTCAAAGGGAGATGTAAATGTAAACTCAGACTTGTGTGTATTCATAGAGGCTTTATGTGAGTGCAGGTCTGAAACCAGAAATGTGAAACCGATGTAAGGCCTTTTTTAAGTGAGTGTTTTGAAAGTAAATCAAAATTAAAAGTAATGTTGCACTTGCGAATCATTACATTAATTTGTACCCTGATACACAGGTGAAACTTTTTTAATTGTGATTGTGCCCAAAACACACACTTAAATCGCGCTTCTATCACTGCAATGGAAATAATTTATTCAGGTATGTATTTACAAAGAAAATCATGCAATTAAAAGCTTTTGAGCGTATGTTTTGCAATTTAATTACATGCACTCAGAATTAAAAGTAATGTTGCACTGCCAAATCAAAATAAAAAATAAATGTAGTATGTGAAAAGTATTTAACTTTGATTTGCTGGTGTAACATTATATTTAATTAAGAATGCGTGTGAATTACTTTTAAAACATGCACTTAAACAAAGGCTTTGCATTGCTTGATTTTGTTTGTAGACATGCACCCAAAAAAGTCTCTCAATTGAAATGATAGAAGTGTGATTTAGCCACGTGTTTTGAAAGTCAATCACGGGCACGCAGAATTACAAGTATATCATACTGATGCTGAACCTGAATTTTCACGTACACCCATCATGTGTAAAATAGCTAAACAGGTGCTCACGGAAAACAGCGTCTGGCATTTGACCTCAGTCTTTGAATACACAGCAAATGTGACGGGATGAGAACAAGATTTACAGGCCTACTTACAGAAGAGCTTGGAGCAGCGAGTGAAAACACGAGTGCTTGTGTCAAGTGCTCTATAATAAATAAAAAAGTAGTTCCTGAAACAGATATTAAAATGGAAGAAGTGGAGGGATAGTGTAATTGGTCCATGCCCTCGGGGAGGGCAAATAACAGGAAGGGGCATGACAAATGTATTCCATAGACAAATGGGGAGAAAGAATGATGATGGAGACAGCAATGCAAGCCTATGGGCGGGCAGAAGCCCACAAAGTATAAACAACATGACTTTGTCTAGCAGAGACCTAAAAGGAAACAAGTAGCATCCCACAGACAGTAAAACAGTTTGAGCAAAAACAAAATCCGAAAAGGGGCATTTTTCACCTCCCACAGAGCTTCAGAGTAAGTTCTTGCTACATTCTGTGATTTTTAAATTGTCTAGGACCGAAATGGAAACCTTAAGGAGACCTGACAAAAAGTGCAAACCAGGCCTGCTCCCTTCCCAATTCTCTTCCTTTTTTCCTCAATCTCATCTCTGTCTCTCTCCTTATTTAAACTCGAACTTTGATCTCTCTCCCTTTCTCTCTTCCCTTCCATTATACTATTCTGTAAACAGTATAGCTGTCAGCGTACCCTTACCTATAGAACCTTATTGATTTGTCTTTTAGGATTCAATGTCATAGCTGTGTTTTCCTCCCCATGAGTTAAGAGTCAAATGCGGGCTAGTGGTTAGGGTGTCAGACTCCTAGTCTGAGGTTTATGTGTTCAAGGCATGGTCTCTAAACGTTTGTATGCCTTGTTAAAGGTCTGTTAACCTACAAATGGTTTCAGAGTTCCATAAGATAAATTGTTTCCATTTTGCACCAGCATGTCTAAAATAGTGTTTGTTAATGTGACAATAATAGGCTTATGTAAGAAAATCTTTTATTTTCTTCTTAATATGTCTGGAAAGATCTTTGTTCGAACATTTCATACACAAAAACACAAAAATTCAATCACTCTCTCTCTCACTGACAGAGAAGCCAGCAACAGCAGTGGGCCAACAAAAACAGAATTATTATAGCCCCCCTTCCCCTTCCAATGAAATGCTTGATGACATACATTGCCAGTTCAGCCCTGTATATAAGGAATCTATTGAGACTCAAAGCTTATTCTGAAATTTGCATGTTAAGCTAGGGAAAGCGTGAAATATCAGCATGCATCGTACTGCATTGCAGCTTTTCGTACATTTAACTTTGGTCTATCGAGAACTACAGAGATTGATATTTTAATCCATGTAGTTTGCTGGATACAGGTGTGTTAGTATTGAAGATAATTGTATGTGATTGACCCACACTTGGTTTACGTGGGTCTAAAGAGTTTTTTTCTTGCATGATGCCAGGTCAGTTAACTTCTTCCTTCTTAGAGCGTGGAAGACAAATTAGAACAATACATTGTCTTTTTATTTAAACCTAGAGACAGGATAATTTAACTCCAGTGACTGAATTACAGACTCTATGAACAGAAACCATGGTCTGAAATTTTAGCTTCAACACTAGGTCAAATCGTGTTATCCCAGGCAAATAACCTAATTTAGTCTACCTCATTATGCCTAACTACAAAATTTGGGAGCAGTCAGGAAAATCAGAAAAGAGATAGCCTACGCATACAATATTTAACTGTAATATACTTTAACAGAAAGTTACGTATTAAACATAAACACAGATGTAAAAAAAGAAGCAAACTGTCATTTTTTTTAGGTCCAGCATTAACTAAGACCTTTTTATAAAAAATAAACAAAAGTATGTATGTATAATATACTTATTAAAGCCAGCCAGCTTTCATCATCCTTGGTTTGTTTGTGTGTCGTTCATATTTTGTTTCCGCCCCATACAGCATATAGCATGAGGTCAGCCCACTTCACCCACTGGATAACTCTGCTTAGAATAACTGTATTTTGCTCTTTCACAAAGAGCACATCAACAGAAAAGCCAGTTCCCTTCCGTGCCAATGTTTTTGTTTTTAATTTATTACTTTGATGTTGCCTTTGTGTTTAAAGTCTGATGTAACAGCAGGACACTTTTTTTTACATGTCATCTATTGTAGACTTAGATCGCTGCTTTGACTCTTAGGTCCAAGCAGACCTCTTGCTTGACTCCACTTTCCATTTGAATTCATGGCTTGCCTGCCTCTATTTTGCAGTGAAGTGTGTAATACCTGACAAATACAATAATCACTGTCAATAGTCACAGATCTGAGTTATAACTAAAAGTGTCTTTTCAGTCACTGGTGAAATTTGACACTCAATAGCACATGACACATGCACTCTGTTGCTCATTTGTTCACGCATGCCTTCACTCACTAACCTACTGACTTATTCTTACATATACCCAATCATCCATCCATAATAAAACATGCATACAAACTCAATAAGTATATGGAATATACATTTTTTTTAACAAAAATAGAAAAAAGAAAGAAAAAATCCACCTGAACATAGCAGGCATGTTCTTGCAATAAAGAATAAGAAAAAAAACTCATTAGGTGACTGACATCTTCGAATGGTATTTTGCATAGTAAATACACAATGTAATAACAGTCTACCTTCAAAGGCTGATTGACTTTAACATATGCTTGCCACAATAAATATGTCAGCATTATAGCCTTTGGCATAACCTTTCATAATAAATAGATCAGACAAATAGCAGTTGGCATAACGTTTCCCCAAAGAACCTATTGCGCCTAGAGCTTTTATTTTTGGCTTTTCACCATAAACAACTCAGGCCTATTGTATTGAACATAAGCTTTCCCAGGAGACAACCATCACTCATACAGTCATAAAATTACAGATATGTACCAACTATGTACAAAATATCATCTGGCAAACAATATACAATCCCCCATAAGAGGGCCCAACAACGATTCTCATAGTGCAAACCATGATCCTCCCAGGTTTTTGTTAAAAGGAAGAAACTAAAATCAAAACCCTTGCCTACTTTGGTAATCTGTGAGCATCCATGTAATGAAATCCCTGTTTGCAGGCTTTAATCCAATGTAATAAAAACCCAACTTTAAATGTCTACTGGCTTTCAAGGTCAAGCCATTCAGCCTATGTTGTAACTTTTCATAATTAACAGTTCAAACCTATGGCATCTGACATATTTTTTCTAATCCACCAATCAGGCCTGTAGTTTTCACCATAGTCAACATGGGCACACTGTACTGGGAATAAAATTTCCCACAAGACAGAGGGCCTGATTCACAGAACTAACTTAAGACAAAATCCTAAACTTACTACCATTTTGGTATTCACAGAAGGCACTTACTCATTTTGGTATTCACAGAAGGCACTTACTCATTTCGGTATTCACAGAAGTTAGGAGTCCTAACTTTAGGACTCCTAAATGCCTTCTGTGACTACCGAAAGTCTTAAAATTAGGATTTTTCGCAGTTTAGTAGTAGTATAGTTAGGACTCCTAACTTCAGGACTCCTAAATGCCTTCTGTGAATACCGAAATTCTTAAAATTAGGATTTTTCTCAATTTAGTAGTCCTAAGTTTAGATTTAGGACTACTAAATTGAGAAAAATCCTAATTTTAAGAATTTCGGTATTCACAGAAGGCATTTAGGAGTCCTAAAGTTAGGAGTCCTAACTATACTACTACTAAACTGAGAAAAATCCTAATTTTAAGACTTTCGGTATTCACAGAAGGCATTTAGGAGTCCTAAAGTTAGGACTCCTAACTCCTGTGAATACCGAAATGAGTAAGTGCCTTCTGTGAATACCAAAATGAGTAAGTGCCTTCTGTGAATACCAAAATGGTAGTAAGTTTAGGATTTTGTCTTAAGTTAGTTCTGTGAATCGGGCCCAGAAAGTGCAATAGAAGCACTCTTTTTCACTAGAAGTACACACCTTCAGCCAAAAGATTGTAGCAAGGGAGATCAACATGGAACCTAAGCCCCTCTCTCAGTACTGCTTCTTAAAGCTCTTTTCCTGGTGAGCAGATAAGGTTGGTCACAGCAGCAGTGTCAAGTTAGTCCAAAAAACGCCTCTTGACCCGCAAGAGTAGTGCAGAAATACTGTATTGCACCTTCTACTTGATTATCCTAATCAAGGTGCAAATGTCAAAGCAAAATGTGCCTAGCAGCAGTGCGAACTACAATATCTAGAACGCTCAGTGCAAATTTGCACTGGTGCAAAATACGTAACCCAGCCAGCGATGGAGAGAGCGCAAAGCCTATTACATAGAGGGGTAGGAAATGTTGGGGGAGAAGTGGCAAACACAGTAGTGTGCAAAAGTACGCCTTATTTCCTCTACACAGACATTAGGAAGATAATTTGAAGGCGTTTGAAGCTTCTGTGATTTTTATGAAGTTTGCTTGCCAAGTTGTAAAAAAAAAAAAAAATTGCAGGCAAAAACGTTGCCAAAATTAGGTTTTGAGGGATTCAACGCTTATAAAAGCCCAATATTAGCAGAGGAATACATTTGCAAACAGAACATTTTCTTTGGAGCTGCACACATAATTGTATGAGCTATAACTATAACATATTAAGAATGTATAGCAGTTTCCAAGGTAAGCAGCAAAGGAGATCCAAAGTATATTGTTCTAGCGGTCTGTAATTATTTATTAGTGTGTGGCAGGAATTAATGTGAGATCGATATGAGCAAGACTATGACAAGTGAGATGGGAGTTCTCAATAAAAATCAGTTTATGGACGTACAATTTATTTAGCTCATTTTGAATCTTCACTCTAGTAAGTGTTTTGCACTGGTGCGAACAAAATGGAGCAAATACATTTAAAATTTTGCTTCTTGGGTAATAAGGAACAGAGCGTGTTTGTTTAAAATATATACCGTTTGCACATGGGTAATAGATGGGAGAGATTTAGATTTGCTAAATTTTATTTAATTTTTCTTTTTTTTCTGGAGTTTTATATAGCATGAACTCGACCCAAAGGTATCAGAGTGCTTTACATGAGCACCAGTTGCGATACACAAGGACACATTCATTTGTTTTTGTAGGCACGGGGAGATTAAGTGATCTGCCCAGAATCACAGGCTGTTGAGTATCATTGCCGGGACTCGAACCCGGTTCCCCAGATTTGTGCTCAACTGCGCTAGCCGTTAGGCCACAAAGAAATTTGAGCAAATAAATGTTTCCTTATTTTTTTATGTTTAGGTCTAAAGCATAGTGGAAAAGTATAATAATAGAGCTTTTCAGCCAGCCCGATTTACCTATTATGTTTGCTGTTCTGTTAGTCACATTTGCCTTTCACCAGCTAGAGCACGGAGCAAAGGGCCAGCCAAGTTCAGCTGTGTGCTAACTTCACTGTGAGTGACATCATTCTTCTCTTTCACAAAGAACACATCTGGACACAAAGTAGTTCAATTTAGTGCCCAGGACTACTATGGAAATGCATGTTTTTGAGACCAAAATATAATTTTGCTTTTAGCCTTAATCCTAAAGGCTCAGGAACTCCACCAGGAAAAATGTTTCACAAAAAACATGACAAAACAAAACAGGCATAGACAAAGTCAAAAGGTTGGCAGCCAACCCCTGCCTATTGATTTTTCCAGTGACTGTTTTAACATGAAATATGGGTCTATGTTTGGTGGGTCTATGTGTGGGGAAAATCATTTGATTGTATTTTTGTCTTGTAAGCAGCAAAAATAGTGCAAATATAGTTGACTTCACTTTTTAAATCAAAGGCTATTGTACATTATTTACCTAACTAGGATTTTGCTTTTACACCCCTAAAATACTCCTTGAAACAATACAACATGTATTAATATACACAAGTGTAGAAAAGTACAGGAGGCAGTAGATGGATGAAGAGGGCTTCTTTATTTAAGTAAGAGTAGATATAACGTCCTATCCACAGCAAGGCCAGCAGTAACTGACATACTTTGCTAGGCAACTGAGATAGATTCCTTATGCATTCTAGACTTCTAAGTAAACAAGTTCCATGCACAGATACATCAACATGTGAGAGAAAGGAAATGGAACAGCATTACCACACACCTTCCCCCAAAACAACATAAACGTTGCGATACATAAATATCTAATTATTTTAAAACATAGTTGAGAAGTTTGGGTGGACTTTTGCACAGACGGCAACTCCTATGAAGAGGAGAAGACTTATCAGAAAGAGCGTCTTTTCGATTTCTTTCAAAGGTGACACAAGTGCGTAGTGGAGAAATTCTATTCAAATTCCAAATGTGACCATCATTTAACCGAACAGCATTAAGGAACAGTTTAGTTACAGTGAGAGGAGAGGAGAACTTTGTACGACCACACTTCTGAGGCATACGTACACTCACGTGGTCACCCACACTAACTAAAGTACGAGAGACAGCATGTCTCTTGTCGAAGTTTGCTTTCCTTTTAGCAGATTTAAGATCCTGACAGACATTCAACTCATTGTCTCCAAGGTTAGCCTTGTCATGATTTTTTACTCTCATCCAGGTCTGATACATTTGAGTATTAGGAACATGACCTCTAAACAACTCAAATGGAACTTTCTCAGTGGTGGAATGTGGAGATAGACGGTAAACCATCACACGTTCTAGAATGGCATTTTTCCAGTCACAATTCTGTTCCTTAGCAAGCTGGATAGTTTCCTTAAGAACACGGTTGAATCTCTCTACCATTCCATTTGATTCTGGATGATAGAGAGAGCAACGTTTGTGAACTATACCTTTCTCCGTCAGAAATTTTTCCATTTCTCTTGATACAAGTTGTACGCCAATATCTGTCAGGAGGGATTCAGGAAAGCCCTCCCAAGCGAATATGTTTCCAAGAACTTAATGACATCTTTGCTTTCTATACTCTGAGTGATTTTTATCTCAGGCCATCGAGAGTACATGTCAATCAATATAAGGACATAAGATTGACCAGACTTGGATGAAATAGGACCTAACAGATCCAAAGCAACATGTTGCCAACAACGCTTGGGAGTCTCACGTATGACCATAGGTTGAACTCTGGTTTTACACGTTTTATCACATGCATTACACTTGATGCAGTCTCTAACCATACGCTCAACCTGCATATCAATTCCAGGCCACCAGAAATGGAGACGAATTCTCTCTTTAGTTTTTGAGACACCTTGATGTCCTAGATGATCTAAATGAACAATCTTTTTTCCTAAGAGAATAAGGAGGAACAAGACGAGTGCCTCTCCATAGAAGGCCATCCTTCAGAAAAAGTTCATTTCTTACATTCCAAAACTTACGAACACCTTCACTCAAAGGTCGTATACTGGTCCAACCTTCAGAAACAAGCCTACTCACACTAAGTAAATCTTGATCATTTTTGAATGAGTCTCGCCATTGAGATTCGGAAACAACACCTTCAACAACTTCACAAACTTTAAAATTGTCAATTTTCCACGTATCTTCAGCATCAAGAGGATTTACCCCACTTCTCTTTGGAACCAGGCGAGAAAGACAATCGGCAACTTTATTGTTGACTCCCGGTATGTACTTAACGATAAAATCATAGTCCTGAACTGCAATAACCCACTTGCATATGCGAGAGGAAATTGTATCCAATGACTTTTTGCTAAAGACATCTTTTAGAGGTTTATGGTCTGAATGAAAAACAAAGGGAGTACCCCAGAGGAAGTTTTTCAGTTTCTTAATTGCCCAGAAAATGCATAACACTTCTTTTTCAATTACCAAATAATGAAGTTCAGGACCAACAAGAGCTCTCGAAAGAAAGAGTATCGTTTCTTCTTTCCCGTCTCTGATCTGTTTAAGCACAGCACCCAACCCAAGTGATCTGGCATCGGTTACTAAAATAGAGCTCAAATTGGTGTCAAAGCTTTACAATGACGGAGCAGAGGAAAGAGCTTTTTTTATATCATCAAACTCCAACTGGCACAGATGAGACCAAGAGAATTTGACACCCTTTTTTAGAAGTACCCTAAGCTCAGATGTACGAGAGGCAAACTGTGGAACGAATTTGTTCTAATACTCCGCCATTCCTAGGAAAGAGACCAATTCATCCCTTGACTGTGGGGCAGGAAGTTCGTCAATGGTTTTTACAAGGCGCGCTTTAGGCTTAACCCCCTTACTGGTTAAACAGTGACCTAAGTAATCAATTTCAGATAGATTGAATTTACATTTATTCTCTCGTAACGTTAGACCCCTCTCGCTGAAACGTTTAAGCACACACCGCAGTCTTGCATCATGTTCTTTTTGAGATGACTTAACACACAAATAAACCTTGAGGATTTATTTAACTTATATTTGTCAATTGAATCGTCACCGAAGTGAACAACATTTCAAGAAACTCAGACAAGACCACAATTCATTCTTTTGTGTTCTTTTTTATCAAAAATAAATCTTTTTTTAGAATGTTTCAACACCTTTCATTAATTAAGTACAGAAACTTCATTCAATTTCAACCTTGGCAACCAAGACTACTGTTTTTTTTCTCAACTTAAGCAGTAGTCATTGACACTTTTACACAAATATGCACCTTACACAGTTGGTCATATGATATTAGACCAATTTACACATTTGTAATATATGCAACACAACACATGAAAATTATTTATGTTGAAAAAGTGTCACAGCGTCGACGTTTCGGTCTCTTAAAGTTCATTTCCTGAGACCATCATCAGGACTCAAGTTGCACCACGTATCTATCATAGAAATATACATAAATTACTAACATTTTTAATCATCTGAGCTTATCTATTATTATTGTCACTACACTGAAGGAAAACAGATGTCTCCCATTTAAACCACCCGATAAAGTGTGTCCGTGTCAATTCACCTAGTGACCCAAAAACCATGGCAAAAAACCAAGTAACACCAAATATGTGCCGTAGAGTAAACCTTAAAGTGTGTAATTTCTACCACAAATAATGTCTTCTCAAAAGACTATGCCTCCCTTCATCAAAACCGAGACACTTACTTATACTTTCATGTGAAGCCTTAAGCTCACGTAATCCAATTCTATATGAGAGCGCTCAATCTAAAACAGAATTAAAAGCAGAATGAAAGTCCTAAGTCTCCTCAAAGGACCTATTTCCAAAACGAAAGTTGGTAAACATGCTGTCTGTCAGTACTTACATAAAGCGACCACCTTCGTCTGCGCTTAAACAATCTGAAAAGAAAGAAACCGGGTCAAACGAAACTCGTCACCTACTATTATGTGGAGGTGGCAGAGCCCTCCCAAGAAAGGCGCTTACTTCGTCTCCACCAAGTCAGCTATCTTCGTACCGCTCGCTCAACAGATCCGAGAAGCCACGACCCCCACATGTGGGAATCATTTAAGCGTTAGCTTCATCGCAATCCGCCTTGTCTAAGGGTTAAATGCGTCGGCCATCTTGAAATGGAGTCATCTACTCCGACATAGCAATGTAAATTCAATATTAAATCCCTTCGGTAGCATCATAAGGTTATCTACTTTTAGCCCACCTATTTTATAAACAGCAGAAGTGTATATAAAAATTAATAACAGTCACATATTATAACCTCCGTACAAAATATTGTATACTCAAACATGACCGTTTTAAGGTTAAGAATGATTGTTAGGTGTGTTACGGCACCCGGATATAAAAATAAGCGCCATTATATTGGGAAAATTCTACTCGTATGTAGTGTGACCTGGACTCAAAAGCGTCATAAAGATCAGTCAGATATAGAGTGTTAACTGTCGGCCATCTTTAAACGGAGCCTACTAGTCCGGCACAACCATATCCTTGGACACAAGAAGTGCCCTTTTTCCTACCAATATTCTAGGTGACACAATTAAGAAACTAAAAGCTGTTTACATGATATAACTCATTACTAATCTCAATCCTGAGCAGTAGTAAGAATATCAGCCAAAGTTATATTTGTATACAGACTGGAGAATCTAGTGCACTATATCCTGACTCAGTAAGTCACTAGTTGACGCATCCCACACCATCAATTGAATAGCAGTCAAGGTTCAAACATATGACTCCAAATACAGATACACTCATTCGCTATCTAACAGCAGAACTCGAGCACAGATATATTGATGTATTTCGGAGCTGAAGGAAACTACATAGTTTACAAGGTGGCTAAAGTTTGCCATTCAATATAAGAGTTCAATCCCTTCTCAACAGTTTTAGCTGACCAGATCCACCTGTTTTCCTTCATTGTAAGTAGACGATCCACATTTTGTCTGCGTTTAGTGTTTTTCACAGTTTCTAACACAAACCACTTCATATCAAGAGGGGTGTGCCCCTTTTCAATGTAATGTTCCACCATGGGTGCTGTTACAATCTTGCACCTGATACGCGATTGATGTTGAATTATACGTTTTTTAACTTCTTGCGTTGTTTTGCCAATATAATAAAGGGCACAGGGGCATTCTATACAGTAGATCACATTCCTAGTAAGACAGTTTGTATGTTGTCGTAATGCCCATTCTTTTCCATTCAAAACACAGGATTTTAAAACTGATGTTGTGGGGCAAGCTGTGCAATGTCCACAGGGATGGTGGCCCATTATGGGTGGAAGTCCCCATAAATTTGTCAGAGTGGTAGGGGCTGGTTCTTTATATGCTTTGACCAGGGATCTTTTAGATTCCTTGCCCTTTTAAATGCAAAACGAGGTGTTGTCAACTGGGGTTCTACCTTTTGAATCAAATGCCAATTTTTGGTTACTATCTTCTTGATAGAATTGGATTCAGTTCCGAAAGTTGTGACACAGGTAATAACCTCTTGTGTGGATGCCAATTTAGTCTTTGTTTCCAATAGTGCTTGTCGATCATAGTACCAAGCTCTTTTGAGAGAGCGTTTAACCAATCTATATGGGTAGCCTCTCATCCCCAATTTGTACTGTAATATTTTGACTTCTCTGAAATAATCCTCCCGTTTGGTGCAGTTCCGTTTGATACGAAGGAACTGCCCAAACGGGAGGTTATCTCGTAGGTTACGTGGATGATGGCTGGAATACTTAAGCAATGTATTCCTTGCGGTTGGTTTAGTAAATAAACTAGTAGACAGGTTGCCGTCATCGTTCCAGATCCGTAAATCCAGGAAATTGACTGCCTGTACATCATAGTCCATAGTAAATTTTAGGTGGTTATTCTGTTGGTTGACCCAGGACAGGAATTCGTGTAATCTATCAACGGAACCCTCCCATATTAAGAATACGTCATCAATGTAAAGGAGATATTTTTTTATCTCTTTCTCAAAAGGGTTGTTGTTATAAATCACCTTATCTTCAAATGCAGCTACATATAGATTCTCTATATCTGGAGCAAAAATTGCGCCCATAGCGACTCCCTTCACTTGGACATAAAAATCGCCATTGAAAATGAAGTAGTTCTGTTCAAGTGCAATCCTTTCACATTTGATGATAAAATCTGACGGTACCTGATGTGGGCGGACTCTTTGTTCTAATATAGTATTGATCACTTCTAGGGCCTCATGTTGGGGTATACTGGTATACAAGCTTTCTATATCCATCGTAACGAGGATATTGTGATGTTTATCGAAAGCTTGTCCCTCTACCTCCACAATCACATGTGTGCTGTCTCTTGTATAAGATTTTGTCAGCACTACAAACGGTTTGATGAAGAAATCTGTATATTCGGCCAGAGGTTGTAAAATAGATTGGCAGCCAGCCACAATAGGTCTTCCCGGGGTTTTTTTGTCATCCTTATGTATTTTTGGCAGCGTGTAAAACGCTGGTATGGAAAAGTCATTTTTGTTCAGGTAGTCAAATTCCTTAGGACTCAACCATAGGTTGTCACGTCCACTCTTTGTCAAATCAAGGATCTCTTTTCTGATCCTGTCAGTGGGGTCTCTTGCTAATTTCACATAATGGGTGATGTTATTTAATTGACTCAAAACTTCAGCATCATAATCAATTTTGTCCTGTATAATGATACTACCACCCTTGTCAGCAGGTTTGATAATGATATCATCCCTGCCGGCAAGGGTTTTCAGTGTAAGATGTTCGTCTTTTGTAAAGTTATATTTTACATATTGTCTGTCTTTGAACATTTGGTCAATTTCCATCAGTACTATATTTTCAAAAGTGACAAATTCTTTGGGAATCAAATTAGTAGGTGGATAGAAAGTTGAGGGACAACGTAGACCTGTAACACTATTCTGTGTGACAAAGGGAGTTTTACTGAACATGTACTTTAGACGAATAGTTCTGAAAAACTTGTACAATTCAATTTGTGTTACAAACATATCATTTCTATTGGTAGGAACATACGATAGCCCATGACTCAGCAACTCAATCTCTTTACTACCAAGTTCGTGTTTTGATAGATTGAATATGGGAACTACCTCTAAGTTCTGGTGATTATGTCTACTCATTGTAGTTGGACTATCAGTTACCCTTGACTCTACCATTCGTAATATGTGTTCCTGGTCTGTCGAAATCCCGGAGTGTATTGGTTCCTGAACCACCCTCTCCTGGTATTGCGTGTTCTGCCTCTTTGTGGGTGTGTGCCCCTTCCTAAAAAAGACGACGTTGAATTGGTCTGGTTCTGTCCTCTGCTGTATCTATAGTTAGGAGTACCTCCACGGCTGTTATTCTCATCTGAACTGGAAGAACCAGTATCAGAGAACGTTGTGTGTTTAGGTACCCAATTAGACTGGTTAGGATTCTGTTGAAAAAAATCTTTTTTCAAAAATGGATAGGTCCGCTCTCTAGAGTAGTTCTTTATATCTTTTTGTAATTTTTCTGTCTTTTTTAGTATATTATTTTTCTGAAAATCAGAAATAATAGTCTCTAGTTTTTGCAAAAATTCTCGGGCATCCGATACTGTAGTATCCTCTAGAATCTGTTTTTCCAAATCTGCTATCTCTGCTTTCAGCTTATCTATATGTTTTAAAGCTGTTTCTATGCTAAGAACCATCCAGCTTCGTGAGCATTTGTTTGAAACGAAGCTGAACCCTACTTTGAAGTCCTCATCATCTACAAAAATGACTGGAATATTCCGTACCTGTAAACCCACCGGGATTATATTGTTATTCAAACAATCTGTAAGGAATTTGGCATGTAATTCTGTTCTTATGAGTTTCTTATGTAGCCTTTCTAGATTATTTCTTAATGAGGTCTGTTGGATATTCTGACTATTCCCACCGCTAGATGGACCTAGGAGAGATGGTCCTCCTGCTATCTTTGCTATATATTCGTCTGAGTATGTAAGTGTTTCTTGTTCTGACATCGGGGAGCAGTATTTGTGGTTGATCACTAAATAATGCTTTCTGTCAAAATTTCTAACTAACAATTTTGCTAACAACAATTTCTAAAATAACCTTCAGTGTAACAACAATACAAATAATCAAAAACAACCACTTTTTCCAAAAGGGCCCTTGCAGAAAGATCTGCGCTTACAAATATACACAACAATAGGGCAACCCAATAAACCCCAAGGGATTGGGTATAATATCTTAACACACAAATAAACCTTGAGGATTTATTTAACTTATATTTGTCAATTGAATCGTCACCGAAGTGAACAACATTTCAAGAAACTCAGACAAGACCACAATTCATTCTTTTGTGTTCTTTTTTATCAAAAATAAATCTTTTTTTAGAATGTTTCAACACCTTTCATTAATTAAGTACAGAAACTTCATTCAATTTCAACCTTGGCAACCAAGACTACTGTCTTTTTTCTCAACTTAAGCAGTAGTCATTGACACTTTTACACAAATATGCACCTTACACAGTTGGTCATATGATATTAGACCAATTTACACATTTGTAATATATGCAACACAACACATGAAAATTATTTATGTTGAAAAAGTGTCACAGCGTCGACGTTTCAGTCTCTTAAAGTTCATTTCCTGAGACCATCATCAGGACTCAAGTTGCACCACGTATCTATCATAGAAATATACATAAATTACTAACAGTTTTAATCACCTGAGCTTATCTATTATTACTGTCACTACACTGAAGGAAAACAGATGTCTCCCATTTAAACCACCCGATAAAGTTTTTGAGATGAGCCATAAATTAAAACATCGTCCTGATATATTTTGACCCCTTCAACACCACCCAGCACATCTTCCATGACTCTCTGAAAAATGGATGCAGCAGAAATCAACCCGAAGGGAAGACGTTTGAACTTGAAGGTTCCAAAAGGAGTTATAAATGCAGTAAGGTCCATAGATTTCTCATCAATTTTAACCTGGTGGTACGCTGCATTTAGGTCTGAAGAGGAAAAGATGCGTGCATTATTCAGCTGAGTCAGCATTTCGGTTATATTAGGAAGAGGGTATCTGTCAGCAACGACAGCACGGTTAAGAGCGCGAAGATCCACACATAAGGGAACCGCGCCTGAAGCTTTGCGTGCTAAAACTACCGGAGAAATCCATTCACTTGCCTCAGTTTCAGTAATAATCCCTTCCCTTTTCAGTTTCTCAAGTTCATTGAACATTGACACTTTCATGGCTAAAGGCACACTGCGTACTTTACAAGCGACAGGTTGAGAATCAGGTTTCAGCACAATTTTATGGCTGTATCCTGACAGGCACCCCAATTTTTCACAGAAAACATTCTTGAACTCTGAACGCAGATGTTCATTAGAGTCATTGATGATTGGAATAGTATTCGTGTTCAAGTCTGTGATTTTAGAAGCAGAATTCGGAGACTCGTTAATAGAATGCACATTGTTTGAAATAAAACCAGTTGACATGTCTCTGAGTACTATGCATGGATCAGCCCCAGGGACCAAAGATATACCTAGATCTGCCTGGTGGAACCAACTGACTATGCTGTCACCCTTGCATGAAACATATATCTTCCCAGCAGTCATACGCCCTTTGTATTCAATGCTCCCCATGAAATAACCAAATAACTTTATTGGCTGACCTCCATAAGCTAAAGGTTTGATATCTGGTTTATAGATGGTGACCTTCCCACATAGCTTTGAATCATAGAATTGTTTCGGTATAAGAGAGATTTTAGCTCCCGAATCAAACAACATATTAATGTCACAATCATTTACCGTGACCACATCAATGGGACCTTTGCATTAATTCTTGTTCATGGGTGAAACAATCTCACCACAGTGCAGTTCATTATCATCAGATACCGATTCATTCTTGCTTTGTACCAAGACTTCTTTAACACGTCTGTTGGATTTATATTTTTTAGATCTACACGCTTTGGTGAAATGGCCAATTTTTTCACCATTTTTGCACTTAAATCTAATAGCAGGGCAGGACTTGTCATTGGCAAGATGATCTAACATGTCACAACGATAGCATTTGGTTTTTGTACCGGCTAAGGATTGAGACTTAGATGAATGATCAATGTGATTGGGTTCATTTTTCTTAAAGACAGGTTTAGATGGTTTATTAGTAACCGAGTGAACTTTTTCATCAACCGAACCATTTTCTTTCTTTCTTATCACCTCAACGCAGGCAAGAGAGTGTTCTAACCTTTTTGCAATTTCTACAACCTCATCAAGTTTTGGGTCGTCTTTCTGCCAGAGTTCATCCTTAATTTTTTCAACAGAACAACCCAGCATAAATTGATCACATATGCGTTCTTCAATAGTACTATCGAACTTGCAGGTTGCACTTAATTTGCGAAGAGCTGTGACATAACTTTCAACTGATTCATCAGGATTTTGTACCCTCCTCCCAAAATGATAGCGTTCAAGGATTGTACTAACTTTTGGGAGATAATGCTTGTCAAGCTTTTTGAGACAGATTTCAAATTCATTTAGACTGCTTGACTCCTCATCAGTTAGATCGGGAAGGTGCTCAAAGACTTCTTGTCCCTCTGAACCTAGACAATGTAAGAGTAAGGCTGATTTCCTTTCTGCACTTAAGGATACGCCACAAACTCTCGTGTAATTTAAAAAAACTTTTTTCCATTTTGACCAGCGTATATTGGGGTCACCAGGATTGGACAAAAAGAATGGAGGGGAAGTAACGTTTTGCATTATTTAACAATAATGAGTAATTGATATAGTATAAAGTAATGTAAGTATATCAATTAAATTAACCTATTGTAAATAAGTCAGAAATACAATTGCAAAATATCTCTTCTGTAAATTATGAGCAAAGTGTATAGGAGTTAACTATAAAGCACACTATATGCAAGAAAGTATGAGAAGGTGAATAATCAATTGCATACATTAATGCTGATCAAGTAAAGTCTTTACAACATATAGTTTTCGCTGCGTGAGTCAGGATGTAGTGATTACGAAAACACCCAAAAGAAATGGACTGAATCGCACAAGTTGGAAGAGAAATGCTGTGCATTTAACGTTGGTTTCCACTGTTGTTATCACTACTAACTAGTTGATGTAGTTTATTCATTTGATGTTTGCCCTGCTGCACACATAAATCTGTAAAATGGAACAGAGAAAGATATGGTGCCTCCATTCCATTTTACACAAGCAGCATAACCGGTGCAAATTGTATATTCTTTTTAGTTTTAGCACAATAGAAAACAAATATGTGACATGACCACAGATACTGCTCTACAGTCTTCTTAGGATGCTTGTAATACAAGTTGCAAGGAGTGCTACAGAATGTTAATTTATTAATATTGCGGGGACCCCAAAAATGGCTAACGTGGAGGATGGGTTTCAATTCACCGAGATGACTGTGGTAGATTAAGTATCTTCCTATCCAATGGCAATGCAGGGTTTTGGAACCATTCCTCAGCTTTAAAGGAGCCATCCAGTGAATTATGTCACAACAGATCAAAAAACCTAGGCATATTCTTGAGGGCCTGTTGTTGGAGATTTGTAGAGATTTAGGACTTGTCAAAGAGATCTGCTTTTGTCTCTATGCTGAATGGCCCCTGTAATCCTTCAACATCCCTATTGCAAGGCAGGATTCAAGCAAAGGGCATAAAGTGGAAACTGCAGGAAGTAAATATGGATTGTAGAGTCGTGGTTACTTTATGTTACTGCCGTTGCCCTCTTGGCCACTGTGAGGGGTTTCATGCGTGTTGTAGCTGGTTACATTTCAGCTCTTCCTGTTTTCTCTTCTCTGCAGTTGGATGGTTCCAGCCATAGCCTTAGAGGGTGCCACCTCCTCATGCTCCAGCTGTTCCATGGTCTTGGAGCACTTGCAGGCCTAAGTGCGAAGCTTCTGATGCTCAGCACATCCAACTTAGCAATTTCCAGCCTAAAGATTCATAGTCTATCTTGCTAAAGTACTCCAGTATTTATAAATAAGATAAGTCTGCAAATAATCTGTTTCAGTCACAAGAATTATCACACATATGCCTTTGTGTTGTCCTCCTGGTACTTTTTGCCACTTCTTTCCAAGGGAGCTTCCTTCTGTAATACTTTTAATTGATGAGCCAGAGATGGCCTCATTTCATAACAACAATAAAAACAAATTTGTACTATGAAGTAAGCTGCTTACCACACATTTAGCATGACTTTTGCATATTTAAAACAATCTGTAAATGAGGCCACAGCGAGGCTCCTGGAAGGGGCTTCCCTCTTTCAGAAACATACAGGAGTAATTTTGCATCTAGATATTAAAGCACTTATCTACCAGATACACAATACATCACCATTTTGTGTAACACACCCATCACTAATTTCCAATGTTCTCTCTTTACTTTGCTTTTGCAGTTAAGGAGTGCTAACACCACTAGAGACACAGTATTGCACTGATATTTTATGAACACAGTGGACTCTGGGCTCAGAAGAGACAAAGTGCTTTAAACTATATTTCTATTGTCATTTCATGCTTCTGCAATTTAAAAGCTATCACTGCTTCGGTGTGGAAGCACGCCCCTGTGTCTACTGATGTAATCAAATCAAATCAAATCAAATATTCTTTATTCGGTTTATAAAAACAAACCATAAAAGATACAGCCATAAGCTTAAAATGTCATATAGGCGATAAGCTTTTCCGTAATTTCACTGCACCAGAAAAAAAGTTAGCCACATAAAAACTAATCTTTGCATCAGATAATAAGATCAAGTAAAATAAAGCAGGATGGACTTGAGTAAAATGGGTGCTAGCAATCAGTGGGAGTATAAACAATTTTCGCAGTTTGTTAGAAAAAGAACTAAACATTATAAAGTGCAGCGTGTCCTGAGATGAGACACCATCGCATCTACAGGGAATATTTACAGATTCAAAAGCACTCCATCAAGGGATGGTCAACAGAAGGTGGCTTAGATTCAGTCTAAAATGGGTCAATAAGACCCTGCGGTGGTTTGGCATATCCAGATAAAGAAAGTGCTCAATAAGAGCAGTGGTTTGCAGAGGGATATATAATATATCTGAACTTTTATGCATTGCCACTCTCTCTCTTTCATTGTTTTTTAAACCTTAAAAGCTTTTTTAGTCCACACAACATCATCTTTGACAATTGAGTCAGGATTACTGTAGATTTCACTATTTCAGGCACCCCAAGTGTGGTAAAACTGGATTTAACGTAACTTATTTAAGGGATAAGGACCACTCGATCCAGACTCAGGCAGTCTTTTAGGACAGACAGTCAAACCCTTTCTCAGGATGAAGCCAAACAGATAACTAGAGGAGCAGCGTCCGTAACTGTAAAATGTCCTCCACGTACCCAAAACCGAGATCCTCATGAGTAACGGAAGCAGAACTCTGAGGAAGGCATAAATGTCGTCTTAAAATATATTCTCAATTACTGCTAGAGCAGAAGTATGCACATAGCCCCATATTTCGCTACCATAGGCAGCTACAGGGTCAGATTTAGCACTATAAATCTCAAGAAGAGTCTTAATAGATTTATGGCAATATCCAGGAGGAATCTTGAGGACAGTTTTAGGGGGTTCAAGCGCTCTTCTTTATTGACAGGTGTATCTGTGGGCTCTCTTACAGATAAAATATTTTGAGGCCGAAGATGTTTATAGTGCAGAGACATTCCTGGACGAAATATAGTCTGTTTTAGCCAGGAAACTCTACCTACAATTTAGGCATGGTACCCTGCCGTTGCACGTTTTTACTAGCACCTGGAGTTGAGAGCCAGATCGGTAAATGTCCTTCATGTGGAGCTTTAGAAGAAACCGATGCGCATGTTCTTTTCTTCTGTCCTGTCTACAGAAAGCTGAGGCACAAGTGGATAGTCAAGATTTGTATGAATCTAGGGATCACCAGCTTCCAAACTGCCCTCTATATATTGAAATAGGACACCTTCCAACCAACAGAGTTGCCGTCTCCAGGTTTCTGTATTCTACATGGTGTATAGGAAAAAGGTTCCTGTGAAATTCGGTACACAGATTTTTTAGTTTTTAACTTTGGATATGAATTTGGTTAAATCTAGGTAAATTTAGGTGGGCACCTCTAATGCACTGTTCCATGCAAATGTACTTATAGATCACTGTTCACATAGTGTATTTTAGGGGTTTTCAATCTGTACAAATTAACCAGTTCTCCATCAACACCATGACGCTGGTAGTTTTATACTAAGATGGCTTTATACTGCGGAAACAGAGAATGAGCTGATGATATGAGCTGGGTAGGCAATCTTATTTATAAGCATTTTTAACACTGGTAGTTTCTTTCTCCATTTTTAATTGCCTCTTTTAACCATTGTAAGGTGCAGTTTTATCTCACCAAGTATTCTTGAGCTGCCCTCACTATTGCCTAACTTTGACATAGTGGACCCTTTAAGAGCCCACTCACTTTAAAGGAGTTTCCTGAGGTTTTTGTTGCTTTGGTTCCTTGTCCTAGCTTTGTGGCAGCACTTGGACTACCGAGGAGTTATGATTCCAATTGTTCTATATTCATATCGTTATTATCTGTGATTTGTGTCTTTTATGTTTTTAAGTATCTATTTTGTTTCTGCACTGTGCACTAATATGGTTTACCGAACCGATATAAAGTTGAAATTATGATGTTGATGTATGTCACAGTCTGTTTGCAAAATCAAAAACACAAGCAATGCTCCTAGTAATATAGACGCTTCTAGTAGAAACAAGGGAAGGCCACAACAAAGAAGAATCAAATTGGACACCAAGGTAAGGAAAAATGGAACACTGCTAATAATATTTTCATGTATCTTGCAAAGTCTGGACTTAGTAGACCGAGGGCCTAAAACCATAACATGGGATTTAGAAAAGTTGGTCCTTAAATCAAGCGTGTCCATAAAATTAGCAAAGCGGTTGTGCAGGCGATCCAGCCCCAAGGCAGTTCTGGAATTAAGGATGGCATCATCCGCATAGGGCAATAACGGGATGGAACAGCTGCCAATCCACGGCAAGTTTATACCATCCTCAACGAATACCTCCTCTAGATTGTTGATATAGAGGGTAAAAAAGACACTAGGCCAATATGCAGCCTTGTCGAACACCCCGCTTCAAATTGAAGTGATTGGTGCATTCCCCCAGCCCCAAAATGAACAGCAGCAGTCATATTAAAATGAAGATCGCGTAAAATAGAGGCTAGGTTCACTTCCAACCCAAGACGCACCCTAATGTCCCATAGTTTATCTCTATTAACACTATGAAATGCGGTGCTCAGGTCCTGAAGGCCAGATGTAACGACCCATATTTAGCCACAGTATATTTATGAATAATCAGATACTAATTGAGGCACTGGTTAATATTCCATAGGCCTGGATGAAACCCATACTCGATGTCTGATAGAAGGGAACCTTCAGTAGTGCAATTCACTAGTCTGCTCAAAAATACTCGGCCAAAGATCTTAACAACAGAGCAGGTCAGAGACATTGGGCGATAATATTTAGGGTTAGACTGGCTTCTCTTTTTAAAAAAGGGGAAATTCAACGCGTGGGACCAGGATTTGGCTATCGAATGTTTGATCACCGCAGATAGAGAGTAATCAAAGTTACCATAGTGCTAAGTTGGCTTTGAAAACATCTATAGGAACTCCATCAACACCAGGAGCCTTGTTGGAAAGAAGCAGCTGTATAGCCTCACACACCTCATCATGTGAGAATTATACAGGAGCACGAAAAGCAGGTGACAAATGGAAGTTACAGGGTGTGGAAGTGGAATTAGGCCAGGAATAGATCTGCTCAAATTATTTGACCCAAAGCTCAGGCGGGATAGTAGTAAGTATGGCCGGGTCAGGTGCAGGCTTAAAAATGGGGCGATTAATAATCTCCCAGAACAGGGAACCATCACACATCCTGCTAGCAGAAAGTAATTCTCACATGCCTCATCCCACAAGTCTTGCTTATGCTCCTTTAATACCCTTCAATATGAAGAACGACACAACACAATCCTCATACGATCCCTTTGAACCAACTTCAAGGCTTCCAGCAATTAACAATGCCCCTCAGAACAGCTTGCATCAAACCATTTAGAGGGGTTAGGAGCCTTACGACTAGATTTAGAGGTTAGAAGGAACTTAATATTATCACAAATGATAGAAAACATGCTGAGAATATTCAAATCAGAAGAGTCGCCACTCAGACATAACTCGATCTCAGAATGACAACCTTTAAACAAGTTTAAAAGGAAGGTGTCCAGAATCACATTCTTCTTGTTAAGAGGCCATTGTGCTGAGGACTAGAAACAACATTTTCCAAAGTACAACGCTTAGAGGCAGTGGTAACCACGCCCCAACAAAGAAAGCTGTGAATGCATTATGATCGCTCAAAGGGCACAAGACCACCTCAGAATTCAACAGCATATTAGGGAGTCCCAGAGATATCTAATAGATAGGCTCCAGAGGATTCAGTCAACAGCAGCCAAGCTAGCCTTGGGGAGGACCAGACGTTCCTCCACTTTGTCGGCTTTGGCGGAGCTGCATTGGCTCCCGATAATGCAAAGAATTCAGTTCAAATCCCTCTGCATAGTCTTCAAGGCCCTGCATGGGTTTGGACCAATACCTATGCAGAGGAAGTTTGCTTGGTATGTACCTGAGAGAAGCCTTCGCTCCTCCTCAGCCAGATTGGTTAAGTAACCAAGATTTAAAAAAACGCAATCTGGTGGCAGAGCCTTCAGTGTCTTGGTCGCCCAACTATGGAATAAACTCCCACTAGAGCTGAGACAACTGAGGGATCTCCTCCCTTTCAGGAAGAGACTAAAAACTTGAATCTTCCCCAATGCATAACCTGCTATCAGTTTCCCATGTAGCATTACTCTCAACGTGCACTTTTGATGTCAGCGCCAGGATGCCTGTTAGGTGATGGAGCGCTTTATAAATGAGTTAAATAAATAAATAAGATAAGGAGGCCCCCTTTTGTCCTCCCATGAGAAGAGGTAGTAGCCAAGACAGAATGTGTGGTATAACCATCCTGGTGAAGAATTGGAGTCAGTATCCCACGTTTCCTGTAAACAAATAATTGTAATCAATATACAAGAGAGAAACAAATTCTCATTACCACTTTTGTTAGAAAGGTATGAGACATTCCAACTGAAAAGGGGAATAACATTAGGGAGACTCAACCACCCAGTGTCAGTTTTGCAAGCAAGCAAAGTCATAGGGGGGTCAGTCAAACGTCAATCAATAACTGTCAGGATACTTAAGGGAGCAAATCTATTTTAAATTGGTAAACTACTTTCATGGTCAGGCCTCAAACTCATGTAATCAAAGAACTATGATTATGATAATACATGTCAACACCTCGGCAAAGCAGTAGGTGGCAGATCTACTGGCCCAATTATAAACTGGTTAATTTATGGTGCTCTCTTTCACTCTGAGGTCAGCTTTCGCCAACTTTAAGCATAGTCTGAACAACATCTCGGCTTGGATGACGGATACGAGTTTGAAATTAAATACTGATAAAACAGAGGTATTGTTTTTCAATCAATCCTCCCCTCTGCTAAACCCCCCACCGATCCCAGTAGAATCAGCTAGGAATCTGGGGTTCAAATTTGACACAAACCTTGCAAGGCCCAGATATGCCAAGTCTCCTCGTCTTGCTTCTGGAAACTGAAAGCCCTGCAGAGATTTCTTCATCTCCTGCCCATGGACTGCAGGCAGACTGTGGTCCAATCATTGGTCACGTTCCAACTAGACTATGCCAATAGCCTATATCTGGGTCTTCCATCTTATCTGACCCGAAGACTGCAAATTATTCAAAACGCTGCGGCCAGACTTATGAGGAATGTGCCATTCTGCCACCGCATTTCCCCCCACCTGCGGAGCCTCCATTGGCTGCCTGTCAAAAGGAGGATCGAGTTCAAGGTGCTGTCCATTGCCTATAGAGCCACCAGAGATATGGGCCCGGGATACCTGATACAGAGACTCCAGAAATATCACCATGCTAGGGCTTTGAGATCTAATCACCAGAAATTACTCAGGAATCCTAATTTCTCTAAAGCCAGGATTGGCGGTCGAGCTTTCTCAGTGAGAGCTGCATCACTCTGGAACTCTCTGCCTGACCCTCTTCATAAGTTAGACTCCAAAATATTTAAATTTGCAATTTCTTTGCAAATGAGGCACTTCTAAAATCATACTTGAGCATAAGATAAGGCATTCAAAATGTATTAGTTACCCTAGAAAATACTGGCGGGATGTAGCCTTGAGGCTGCTAATGGGAGGGAAGGAAAGGCGGCCTGTTGACAGGACTGTTCAAATAAGCCCTGCACCCTTCTTTTTCACTTTCTCACCTTTCTCACTCATCTCTCTTGCTTCTGAAGCCCCCTGTGCTGGATGTAATTACCTGGGGCAGCTGAAGAAACTAACAGGGACATCAGTAGATCCCCCCCCAATAAAAACTGTTGACAGAGGCTCAAACCCATTGGAGAAATGCCAGAAAAAAATGGGTCATCAAGGCCTGCCTATTGACTGATGCTGCTTGAAATGTTCTCACCATTCATTGCACTTCTAAACGTACTACTGTTTGAAGGAAATAATGGGGTTAATTCACAAAAGCATTTATAAGGCAGGCAGTACTACGAGTACTCTTTTACTTACTCTCAAACACTCAGGGTTTTTGTAAAGCGTGACTAATCACCCGTTAACTATTCACCCGTTAGGGTCTCAAGGCGCTGGATATTACTCTTATATGCCCTTGTGAATGGGTCTGGAAACATCAACTCACTATTAGTAAATTTGCAAAGAGAGCACAGCCATTCTATTTGTAATAATTGTGTATAAACAATCCCAGAACATATCCTATTTTAGAAGTTTTGAGACCAATTCACAAAAACAGTAAGCCTTCGTAAAAGAGGACTGCAGCAGTAATACTTCAAATATTCATAAATGCCTTCGTGAATTAGCTCCCTGGGATGCAATGTGGAAAGGGACTCAGATACATCCTGGGAATTTAGGGAAATTAATTTCATAGCAGGGATTCTTTTTCCATGTGAATAAAAAAAAAAAAAGAAAGATTTGCTGATAGCTGACAGGAAAACTACTTCTCCCCAGAGTATGCCTGCTGTTTGTATGCGACCACCTAAGTGCACATAGACTTTCCAACTGTTTTTTACATGCTTTGCAATGTTATGCAATTACTCAGGAAACAAACAAGTAAAATTACTATCTCTGAACCTAAAAACCTTTGCAACGGTTTGGAATTCTGTTGGCATGACCAAGTATAAACGCCTGCTTCTATATAGAATATAGAACGCTTAACATAGCATTAGAGCAGTTACTTCTGAAATACCAACAGGATAACCATGCCCAAATTCAAGAGGGCGTCCTTCTAGTTCTAACATTCAAAATGGCAGTTAAGTGTGGTTGTAGTCAAAATATTGAGGTCAACAGTATCGACCCAAAAAAACATGCTGCTGGAGAGGAAGCAAAACATGAGGTGAGTGTGGGTTTTGGATTCTGTGAAGTCCTGGTTATTCTTGAAGCTAGAACAGTTCACTGATTCTGTAAAGCTGCAGCTGTGCCTGTGAGCATGCCTCTGCATGTGCTTGCATGGATCAAAGCTGCTACATGGCATGCCTGATTTGCATGGCGTGCAGTTCAGCGCAACAAAGGGAGCAACTGCCAGGGCAAGTATATATACTTGCTATTCTTTCCATAGCCCTAGAGCCCTCCGTAGAGGGCTCTACTGGCTATTAAAGGCCAGCTCCAAAGTTAAAGGCCAAAGACGAGGGCCTGTGACAAGGGAGTGGCCATTTAATGGCCGGTAGAACCCGCTACGGAAAGCTCTAAGGCTATTAGAACATTTCGCCCCTAGAGGGCAGAATGTTCTAATTTGTAAAACAAAAGTCTCATGGAGCCCGAGGGGGTTGAAATTCCCCTAGGCTCCGTGAGGGGTTTGTTCACAGCAACAGCTGTGAACAAACATTGGAATGTTGATGCTCCGGGCTTCTACCGGCCATTAGATGCCAGGAACACTACATTGTCTTCAATGGAGCGCTCAACATTCCAATGTTCTAATAAACATCTACTTACCTTAACCCCTTCTGTGCCACGCCCTTTCCCCCTCCTGTGCCGGGCGTTTTATTAGTGGGTGGGGTTCATGACAAGATAGTCTCGTCATGGGCACAGCGCGACCGTGCTCCATGACGAGACTATCTCGTCAAGGGCACTGAAGAGGTTAACAGTGCAGTAGGATTGTGGTCGGGAACATCTAAAGCAAAATAGCAAAGGGTCACAATATCATGACGACAATATTGAGAGACACAATATCAAAGAAGTGCAGAAAAAGAGGCATAGATTTACTATTCTCAACTTCACATCTTTGTACCATGAAGATATATTTATCACTAAGGTATGTATATGTGGAGTTAGGTCTAGAAAATCAATATAAATTTACCTTTTGATATTTTGTCCCCGGTATTCTGGCCACAATATTGTGGCCCTTTCATATTCTGTCTTTGACTTTGGAATTCCTGACCCACACCATACAGTGGTAGTTGACACAGGGGGTGCAATTTTTTTGTTCTGCGATATACCACAATAGATATAGTATTATTCCACTATATAAACATATTTTCCCAAGAAACTTTCACAGCCTTTAGGCTAATTATGTATTCTAGTTCCAATTTAAGCCATAAAGTGAATATGCATAACATGATTAAAAAAAAGTCCACAATTATTCAGTTTTCAGCTTGAGTCAGAAATCATTATCTTTTTTTGTTATATAATAAAATGTTAATTAGACAGCTTACTTCAGTTTACTGTTTTTAACAAAATAGTCAGCCTTTTCATTTCAGTTTCCAATTTATGCCGACAAACATCAATTAATAACAAGCATTGGTAAATCCAATAGGTCTTGCCTTTATAGCTCCAGACCAGCTTGATTAGTATGGCTAAAACAGGCTACTTTATCGAGGGAAATTGATGGGGAACGGCAGGGGAACATGATTGATGATAGAATTAAACTTATTATGTCAGACTTCATCCCCCAACCAGCAGTACGCCAGGAGGCGCGTTTGCAGAGTGGTGGAGAAAGGGAGTGTGCCTTTCGAAGTCCTTCCAGCAATCAGGCTATGTGGGACTTACTGGAGGTAACAGGAGGGCTTGTTGGCCCCCAAGGACCCTCAGCATCCAAGGTGACTTCATCACCCAACCAGCAGTGCACCAGGAGGTGCTTTTGCATAGTGGTGGAGAAAGGGGGCATTGGCTCTGAAGACCTCTCAGCAATCCCACTGTTTGGGACTTATTGGATTAACAGGAAGGCTTGATGGCCTCCCAAGAACCCTCTGGAAACTTAGCCCCCCAACCGGCAGTGTAACAATAGGCATGTTCGCAGAGTGGAGGAGAAAGGGGGCGGGGTCTTTTTTTTTCTTCTTTATTCGGGTCCTTCCCTGGGCAATATTTGGCCCAAGGACCCCATCCCCTGTGGCCAGTCCTGTTTTGAAAAGTGGTGGAGGGCCGCAGGGATCCTATCCCCCAGGGCCCGGCCTTTTCTTTTTCTTTTTTTTTTTTAATTTAAAGGGAGAGGGGCCACACGGCCCCAGTCCCTGGGCCCATTTCGGCCCTGTGGACCTCATCCCCCAGGCCCCAGCCTTTTCTTTTTCTTTTTATTATTTAAAGGGAGGGGGGCAGGTGACCCCCCTCCCTGGCCAATTTCGGCCCTAGGGACCATCCCCGGGGTCTGACCTCTGCTGTGGGTGTCCTGGTCCCGGTCCTAGTATGCTTGTTTCCGGTCCAGGGAGGACCTGGCTTGGCAGCTCGGGCTGGACTGTTCCCATAAGGCACAGGGTCAAGACTGATTTGCATATGGCCAGGTCTAAACTGGGGTGGCATTGTGAGCAAAAGAATGATGGATTTAACCCAGATCTCTTTACTGGGGGTGAATGTTTTGATTTGTTCTGCATTCCGTCCATCAATTGTGTGTCTTTTGCTTTCTCGCCCTAAGTGCGCCGGGTATGCCCAGACTTGGGTTCCGGGCTCACTGTGCCACTGAAATCAAGCTATCCTGGCTGAAGAGGGGTGAAACCCGGAAACCGGTCCTACGATGCTTGTTTCCGGTCAAGGGAGGACCTGGCTTGGCAGTTCAGGCTGGACTGTTCCCATGAGGCACAGGGTCAAGACTGATTTGCATATGGCCAGGTCTAAACTGGGGTGGCATTGTGAGCAAAAGAATGATGGATTTAACCCAGATCTCTTGACTGGGGGTGAATGTTTTGATTTGTTCTGCATTCCGTCCATCAATTGTGTGTCTTTTGCTGGTCCCACCCAGGGCACCCACTTTTTAGTGTTGGGCACCACGGGGGGAGTCTCAAGGCCCCCACGGTCCCTGCCGGTTCCCCGCCTCCTTCGGGAGCCGGCACTGCTTTTAACCAAAAAAAAATGAGCTGCTAACATGCAGCTCCCTGAGTGTAAAAGCAATTGTGTTCCACTTTGAGCAAGTAAGAGCAAAATGCACTAGCTTGCTCAAAGTGGAGCACTGTTTACTATGGCTTGGTGGGAGCAGTAAAGATCCAACCAAGCCATAGCAAACAACTATGTGCTGTGGTGGGCACCCTGGGACATAGCAGGAGCCAGACCTGTGGGGTGGCGGTCCCCAGGGTCATGTAAGGGTCCATAAGGGGGCCTGCGTGGCCCCCCTCTCATTTCTTAAAATGCACTTTGGCCCGAGGAGGTAGCGGTCCACGTGGGGCTGCAGTGGAAGCCATATGGGCCTCCTCCACACAAATTTAGTAAATAGCCTGGGGAGGTTTGTTATTGTTGGCCCTGGGGAGTGGCGCTCCCAGGGCCACCTGGGCATTCCCTGCATATATTTTTTAAAACATGACCCCAGGGATTTGGCTCACCCGGGGGCTTCTTATAAAAGATACGCGGGAGCCTGCACATCTTTTTTTTTCCATTTTGTCATTGATGTCACTGACCATGTCATGAATGATTCAATATGTGACATCATCAGCAGTGTATTGCGGGCGCGTGTGTTATAGTTAGCAGAACTAACTATAACGGAGGAATTTCTATGGTTTTGTACGAGCGAAATGGCCAGCTAACTATAACACCCCTGAAACCTATGTTTTTTTCTGAGAATTTCTAAGGTTTTTTAAATGCTCATTTCTAACTATAACGTCTCTGAAACCTATGGTTTTTTCAGTGAATTTCAAAGCTTTTTTAAATGCTAATTTCTATCTATAACATCTCTGAAACCTATGGTTTTTTCTGTGAATTTCAAAGGTTTTTTAAATGCTAATTTTTAAGTGTGATAGTAGTTATACCTATATTTTTGTACTGATTTTCTACAGTTTTTTAACTGTTCATTTATAAATATTTTATTCATTAAATAACATTATATATTTTTTTTTAAATTGCAAAAAAAAGTTTTAAATTATTTTAATATATTTATATTATTTTCTTTTTCCGGAGTCGCGCACTCAAAGCGTACACATCATGGTGGGTGCGTGGATTCTAGGCGCTATTTTAGAAAAGTCATGAAGGATCCACGTACGTGTGCGACGGCTGCGTGTTTTTCAGTTAGTTCATATACATTTAATATTACGTGATGTGCACGATTGGTATGTGACTAGTCCGTGGCTCCTGCTCACGCGCATTCGTGACACATGCGCATTATGGTACGGGATGCTTGCGCGGTGGCGGGTCCCGCGTGATGTCATATACGTGCTGGGTGCGCAACTCCCACAAAATAATATTATGTTCCAAAATGATATATATGTGTCTTTAATATACATATTAGGGCAAGAGATTATCTAAGATAGTCATAAAAATAACATATTTGTACTTATAATAAACTTATATTATTTTTAAATATATTTTTGCGGAGTCGGGTGCGTGCATCATGAGTGCAGAGAACCAGGTCAGCAGAGGTGCTGTAGAGACAGAGAAACCAGGTCAGCAGAGCCGTTGTACAGCCAGAGAACCAGGTCAGCAGAGCTGCTCTAGAACCAGAGACCCTGGTCAGCAGAGCTGCTCTAAAGCCAGAGAGCCAGGTCAGCAGAGCTGCTCTAGAGGCTGAGAACCAGGTCAGCAGAGCTGCTGTAGAGCCAGAGAAACCAGGTCAGTAGAGCTGCTTTAGAGGGAGAGAACCAGGTCAGCAGAACTGCTTTAGAGCTCTAGAACCAGGTCAGCAGAGCTGCTCCAGGGGGAGAGAACCAGGTCAGCAGAGCTGCTCTAGAGCCAGAGATCCATGTCAGCAGAACTGCTTTAGAGCCATAGAACCGGGTCAGCAGAGCTGCTTTAGAGTCAGAGAACCAGGTCAGCAGAGCTGTTGTAGAGCCAGAGAACCAGATCAGCAGAGCTGCTCTGTAGACTAAGAACCAGATCAGCAGAGCTGCTTTAGAGCCAGAGAACTAGGTCAGCAGATCTGCTCTAGAGCCAGAGAACCAAGTCAGCAGAGCTGCTTTAGAGCCATAGAACCAGGTCAGCAGAGCTGCTTTAGAGCCAGAGAAAACTCTAGAGCCTAAGAACCAGGTCAGCCTGGCTGCTCTAGAGCCAGAGAACCAGATCAGCAGAGCCGCTGTAGAGCCAGAGAAACCAGGTCAGTAGAGCTGCTTTGGAAGGAGAGAACCAGGTCAGCAGAGCTGCTCCAGAGGGAGAGAACCAGGTCAGCAGAGCTGCTCTAGAGCCAGAGAACCGTGTCATCAGAGCTGCTCCAGAGGGAGAGAACCAGGTCAGCAGAACTGCTCTAGAGCCAGAGAACCATGTCAGCAGAACTGCTTTCGAGCCAGAGAACCAGATCAGCAGAGCTGCTCTGTAGACTAAAAACTAGGTCAGCAGAGCTGCTCTAGAGCCAGAGAACCAGGTCAGCAGACCTGCTGTAGAGCCAGAGAAACTGGGTCAGAAGAGCTGCTTTAAAGGGATTGAACAAGGTCAGCAGAGCTGCTTTAGAGCCAGAGAACCAGGTCAGCAGAGCTGCTTTAGAGCCAGAGAACCAGGTCAGCAGACCTGCTCTAGCTGACACTGACTGACACTGATTGACTGCCACTGACACTGACTGACACTGACACTGACTGACACTGATTGACAGACTGATTGACAATGACTGACACTGATTGACTGACTGACTGACACTGACTGACACTGACCGACACTGATTGACTGACACTGACTGAACGACACTGACACTGACACTGACTGACTGACACTGACTGACTGACTGACACTGACTGACTGACACTGACTGACTGACACTGACTGACTACTCTCTACTACTCTACTACTCACTCTCTACTACTCTCTCTCTACTACTCACTCTCTACTACTCTCTACTACTCACTCTCTACTACTCACTCTTTAGTACTCACTACTATTCACTCTCTACTACTCACTCTTTACTATTCTCTACTACTCTCTCTCTACTACTCACTCTCTACTACTCACTCGCTACTACTCTCTACTACTTTCTACTGCTCTCTACTATTACTCTCTACTACTCACTCTTTAGTACTCACTACTATTCACTCTCTACTACTCACTCTTTACTACTCTCTACTACTCTCTCTCTACTACTCACTCTCTACCACTCACTCGCTACTACTCTCTACTACTCTCTACTACTGTCTCTACTACTCTCGCTCTACTACTCTCTATTACTCACTCTACTACTCTCTATTACTCTTTACCACTCACTCTCTACTACTCTACTACTTACTCTCTACTTCTCTCTCTCTACTACTCACTCTCTACTACTCGCTCTCAAGTACTCTCTACTACTCACTCTATTACTCACTCTCTACTACTCTACTACTCTCTACTACTCTCTCTACTTTTCACTCTCTACTACTCTCTCTACTACTCACTCTCTACTACTCTCTACTACTCACTATCTACTATACACTCTCTACTACTTGCTCTCTACTACTCGCTCTCTACTACTCTCTACTACTCTCTAATACTCACTCTACTACTCACTCTTTACTACTCTCTACTACTCACTCTCTACTACTCCACTACTCTCTACTACTCACTCTCTACTACTATACTGCTCTCTACTACTCTCTCTCTACTACTCACTCTTTACTACTCTCTACTACTCACTCTCTACTACTCACTCTCTACTACTCTCTACTACTCTCTCAACTACTACTCCCTGCTAATCTCTACTACTCACTCTCTACTACTCCCTCTCTACTACTCACTCTCTACTACTCTCTCTCTCTGCTACTCACTCTCTACTACTCACTCTCTACTACTCTCTACTACTTACTCTCTACTACTCACTCTACTACTCTCTACTACTCACTCTCTGCTACTCTCTCTACTACTCTCTACTACTCACTCTCCACTCTCTATTACTCACTCTCCACTCTCTACCTCACTCTACCTCTCTCTCTACCTCTCTAACTCTCTACCTCTACCTCTACCTCTACACCTCTCTCTACCTCTCTCTACACGCACACATATGCACATATATATATGCATATGCATTTATATATATGTATGTGTATATATATACATATATATATAAACATATATATAATCTGCATATCTATATAAATACAAATATAAATGCGTGCATACATATACATATATGCATACATATGCATGTTATGTACATGAAAGTTTGAAAAACACTAATAAAAGCAAAGCTAAAAAGCCACCTAATTACAAACAGAATTGCTTTAACTTAAACGAGGGCGAGACCTATTGCATTTTCAATGCTTGTTTACTTGGTTCCATCAAGAAGGCATTCAGATGTATCACACATTTGCCATAAATTCTGAATGGTAGCACTCTAGTTGCTCATTAGATCACTGTAGTAAAGCTACTGCTCACCAGGGAAGTCTACTGCTGGTATTCAAAGTGCATGTTTCAGTCTGCATGTCAGAATTTTTTTATAAAATAGAAGAAGATTTGAGAAGTCAAAATGTGCCCTAATTTTTCTTTCCGCAGCACTAATCATAATTTCTATGGCAAAATGAACCCCCTCATTTTGTTCCTTTGCAAATTAAATGTTTTAAGTGTTACCACTTTATTCCAATCATGATGGCTTCAGGTGTGCCATACTTTTGTCATAAGTAAGACTGTTAGCGCTCTAGTTGTTATTTAGAACACTCTGGGACATTTTGTCATTGGGCTATACTTGGGCTACATCTGGGTGATATTTGTGCTACATTTGGGCTCTTTTGTCTCTGGTGGCCATCTTGGGAGACTTAGTTGTTATGAAGTTTCCTAATTTCCTCATTTACTAAAGTCTCCTCAGTAGGAATACTTTCAGTTTTTTTCTTTGATTCCATCAAGAAGGCATTCAGTTGTGTCACACATTTGCCGTACATTCAGAATGTTAGCACTCTAGTTGCTCATTAGATCACTGTAGTAAAGCTACTGCTCACCAGGGAAGTCTGCTGCTGGTATTCAAAGTGCATGTTTCAGTCTGCATGTCAGATTTTTTTAATGAAATAGAAGAGGATTTGAGAAGTCACTCAAAATGTGCCCTAATTTTTCTTTCTGCAGCACTAATCATACTTTCTAGGCAAAATGAACCCCCTCATTTTGTTCCTATTAAAATTAAATGTTTTAAGAGTTACCACTTTATTCCAACCAAGATGGCTTCTCCAATGTAGCCGATTTAAGCTTTTTGATTCTCTGTACATTTTTCTGTTCTTGCTGTTTTTGCTCTATTCTGTCCCCAGGCATTCATGAAAGTTTCTCTCTTCGATATCTGTTTCTCCCGTGGTCCTGGTGTGCATCAGGAATTGTTTTTAATGTTTTACAACTGTATGTGATTTTGTGGGATCTTACTCTATTTCATGTGTTAATATATTTCTTTTCTTTTCCTTTGCAGGAGGAAAGGAAGGGGCCCACCTACTTGTATTCACTTGCACGGGCAGCCTACCCTTTTCCCCCCTACACCCTTCACATCTTTACTATAGATTCCTCACTAGCGGGTAACTGGTAGGCGTTTTTAGTCATAGTATTGTTTTCTCTATATTCCATGGTGTTTGCCACATATAATTGGGCACTTGCCCTATATTCTACAGTTTATTTACATATGTACATCAGTGTTGCAACCCGGGACTCCTGTAACAGCGATATAGCGTTGCTGTCAGATTTTCCGACATGCGGGAGCAAGCAGCACGTGCGCTGGCTGGTCATTCCTTACATTGGGATACCAGTAGCTTTCATGTCTCTTGGCACATGGTATATGGCACTTGTCAATTATAGAGACTGGTCTCTCCATCTGGATTTACACGTGCGGTGGGTCACTCGGACCTTCCCTCACTATGAGGTTTAGTGAGAGCTGATGTCACACACTGTAAGCAGGCTCATGCACGATCGCTGTTAGTTTGAGTACGGGGCAATTTCCCGATCTAAGTTGGACATTTATTTCTGTAAGCAGATATTATGGACAGCATTGGGACCATGTATTTACATCTTTACATCTCTTGCTTTACTTTCTATTTATATGTCAGGTTCATGTACATTGTATTTACCATTACAACATGGCTGCCATGTATTTTCCAGTTGGGAAAATGAAGTCCTCTTTCTATTTTTTGACTCTCTATAAAATTTAACAGTTACCATTTTTGCAGTGCACATTACACGTGAACAAGGCTGTGCCAACAGTCGAAACGTGTTGTGTAATAAACTCTTGGATCATATACTGGTGACCTGCTTATTTGTCCTGAGAGCGTACGTTATTGGAGTTTGTGTGGAATATATATATAGATATATATATATATTCAGCTCCACACTGCCGATCGGTAATCGTACCGAAACACAGACGACAGCACTCACGGGGGAGAGTTCCCAGAGATAATTTATTTGGGAACTCTGGGCGCTCAAAACAGACGCGTTTTGGCAACTCGCCTTTCTCGATGTTAAGCTAACTCAGGAGCAAATATATATATATATCTATATATATATATATATATATATATATATATATATATAGATATGTGGGAAGAATTTTTCCGTGCAGACACTCAAAAAACGACCACCAAGTCCCAGAGGGTCACAGAAAGGTAGCACACCAAACAGCAGATCCAGGTTAGTTTCAAGTTGCTCACTTTATGTTTATTTGCTTTTTTCCTCTTGAATTTCAAACATGCAAAGTGTATCAGGTAACAAAAAAACGACCTATGCGTTTCGGCCAGAGGCCTTTGTCCGGGTCATGTGATAGTCAGAGAAGGGTGTTTAAAAAGGTGTTGGTATGACCCGCCCCCAATTAACCAAAAGTCCCCAAATTTTTTAAGAAAAGAGTGTGTCACGTTATTGGAGTTTGCGTGGAATATATATATATATATATTCACAGAAAAAACCATAGGTTTCAGGGGCGTTATAGTTAGCTGGACATTTCCCTCATACAAAACCCTAGAAATTCCCCTGTTATAGTTAGTTCAGCTAACTATAACTCGTGCCCCCGCAATGCACTGTTGATGACGTCACATATTACATCACTCATGACATGGTCAGTGACATCACTGATGACATCACTGATGACATCTCAAATGACATCACTGATGACATCACTGATGACGACATCCATGCGATAAATTAGTGCATCTTCTCACACCCTAATATAACCTTTGATACACCGACTCAAAATTTCAGACTTCCATTCTCAAAACCATAGATACTCCAATACTAATAAATACATACACACTCATTGACTCTTAGGTCTACACACACCTCCACTCACTCACCTGTAGAGTCACTCATACTTACAGTCACTCAGTACAGGACTATCATATGCATTTATACACCTACATAGACACTCAGACACCACCAATCATCCATAGACATACTCACACACCTAGTCAGTCATGGAAATAATTAATCACACTCCCATTTACTCACCTATGCAGTTATACACACACAAGTTCACTTACTCATAAAAATAGTACCACATTCTTACGCTCTTATACAATCACTGATACAAGCACACACTCATCCATACAGCCACTCTCACAATCACACACTATCACATATACCCACTTATTTACTCTTACACACATATATACTGCCTTTCACATATGTAGTTACTCACACATGTACCACTGAGATATACATTCAATCACTAACACACCTATACATACACTCACCAAACCATACAGTCCATCACAGATACACTCTTAAAAACATGCACCCACTGAATCACCCACTCACACATCTAGTCACAGAGTCACACACACCCTACCCACACTAACACTCAGGCACCCATACAGATACTCAGACAACCAATCAATAACCCATATAGACACTCATATAGCTATTCAAAAAACTATGCAGCCACTTATACACCAACACACAGACACATACAGACATTCACACAGTTTAGTCACTAGTCTGCAGTAAGATACATTTAATGACTCACTTATAGAGTCAGCTACGCACCTAGAAAATCATCCATTCACACACTTGTACACCCACTTATTCTTCAACAGGCCTTTCCCTATATATATTAAACATAATAAAACTGTTCAGAAACACATACTCAATGGATGATGTCATCAGTGATGTCATCAGTGATGTCATTTGAGATGTCATCAGTGATGTCACTGACCATGTCATGAGTGATGTAATATGTGACGTCATCAGCAGTGCATTGCGGGGGCACGAGTTATAGTTAGCTGAACTAACTATAACAGGGGAATTTCTAGGGCTTTGTATGAGGGAAATGTCCAGCTAACTATAACGCCCCTGAAACCTATGTTTTTTTCAGCGAATTTCTAAGGTTTTTTAAATGCTAATTCCTAACTATAATGTGCCTGAAACCTATGGTTTTTTCAGTGAATTTCAAAGGTTTTTTAAATGCCAATTCCTAACTATAACGTACATGAAACCTATGGTTTTTTCAGTGCATTTCAAAGGTTTTTTAAATGCTAATTCCTATCTATAACTTATCTCTAAAGATATCATGAAAAGCATTCTTTTTTAAAAGTAGGGTGCACATTAGTTTTGTGGAAAAGCATCTTTGTGATTGGTTAAGAAAAAGCAGTTTCAACGTGGAGCACATATCATAGGATAAAATTTGCTCAACTCAACCACACCTGCTACTTGCATTTGGAAGGCACTGTTCGAACTTAAAACAATCGTCAACTTTTAACCTGCATGTGTCGTTAAATGTTCAAGAAAATGTTACAAAAAAATATCGTAAAGTTTAAAAAAATTGATGAACTTTCAACCTGCACGTGTTGTAGAATGTTCTAGAAAGTGTGTTGATAGAATACGTTGCACTTCTGACTTCTATGTGTTGTTGAATATTAAAAAAACGGTTCATATGGAAAATTAAAAAGAAACCAATAGAGAAGTTTTGAAACCTAAAAGAATAAAGGAACTATTCTAATTTATTCTTTACATGTATTTATGTGTGCAGCAACAAAATTATAGACACAACAGCACTAGGAAGAAGCAGGGAGTGGGGGAGGGGGGGAGATGGGCAGAATGGCACACATGCACAATTAAGTACAACACATATATAGACTAACAATGGCCAAAATGAAACACACCAACAAGGATCACAAGTCACACAACCCGCCAACATCACACCACTGAACGAGCATAGAAGTGAAAACCACGCTGCATTCATACAGGATGTGTACAAAGGCCAGTCATTGGTGTTGTGGGATGTCTGCGACCATGGTCATCATGGATGAGATGCCCAGCATGTGGCACATGGTCGAGTTCACTGTGTGTTATGTTGCCAAACGGCTACTCCTCCCTCCCACAAGCCCCCACACTTTTGTATGGTGCACTGTTGTATCTCGTGCACTCGTACAGCACACCATTGTAATGCCTATTTGCGCATGTCCTGCTACATTCCAACTACAACATAACAGTACCGTTTGCATGCCACTTTACAACATCGACTGCTGCGGCTCTTGTAGCAGGCCACACCAGAACACAGAGACACAATTACCGCACTTCCTGTACACGGACATGTCCGAGACACCCCGTTCCCCTTGCCAGATAGGCACACCCCTGCACTGACCTGTGAACCCCAGACCAGCACACGCCAGTTGTGCATGCAGGAGGATGCGTGCGTAGCTACACATCCAGGCTCACTGCCAACGCTGATGTGACAGCAAACTGTGATGTTGCAGGGCTCGTGCCTATCATGCTAAGACAATGACCACAGGGACACACTTACTAAGATGTGGGTTTGGGGGGCATTGGCGGTCCTGGAGTTGTTGAGATGAGTCTTCTGGCCCTCATGGGTATCCCTGTATCATGCTCATTGACTCTATGGCACCTTTGGGTGTTCTGGTGTGGCTCTTGGCTGTGTTCCCTTTCATGGTGCAGGTAGTTGTCCTGCTTAACACCAGCAGAAAGCAGGTGTAAAATCCCTGGTGCTAACATGTCTTATCGCCGGAATTTGTTTCGCATTGCAATTGGTGTGAAAGTTGTGATGTGATTTTTTTCGTGTGCAGAACAATATACGAACTGAGCAGTGTATCTCATCAAGATCCAGCATCTGACGCACTATTCCCAATCAATATAAATACAATGAGATTTCTTAATAGATTTTGTGTGTACACTGTAAGTGCAGCCAATACCTCAGTGCAATTCAATACAGGATTTTAGTATTTAGAATAAATCGGAAAGGTGCACCTCGTGTCTTTTTGCATGGGAACGGCTACTCTCCATTTCATTATCAGCACTTTAACGGAAGTAAAGTTAAGATAAATCTAACACACTATTCAGAAGTTGGTGCAAACTGCAGAAATCACCAGTATTCCAGCGATAAGTGCCCCAAAACTTAACACCATGGTGGACTCCATCAAATAACAGTAATAAGAACAAGAAAGAGTCACACAGCAGTTAAGAGAACAACCAAAAACATTAATAATTGTTTTTTCAAACTTTATTTTTTATAATATTAAATATATAAACAATAAACTATTTTCAAACTTTATTTTTTTATTAACATATATATGAACAATAAACTAATAAACAAAATGTAACAACAATAATACAAAACAACAAGGCGGAACACTCCTGTGGGGACAATGGATGTCGACGACAGACCTGGAAAACAAGAAAGATTCTTAAAAAAAAACAACTTGGTATTCTCAACAAAATACCACAAGAAACAAATCACAAATATATAAAATGCATACAGCTAACAAAATTTTATACGTTTAACGTACATAAACTGTAAATATTGCCGCTTTAAAATATTTACCGAATCTGAGGAAAGTTTTTTGCAGAAGGCACCACGCCAACAACGTTTTTCTTCAGTGGTGAGGACATTTTTTACTTTTTCCAAGGGGCAAACAAAGACCAATGCCACCTTCGTCTCTCGCAAGATTTGCCAAAGAGTTCTGTTACGAGGAGATCCTAACAAAAAATACTTGTGCGGCACAGCAAGTATGATGAAACACCTAAAGACCCTTCATCCAAACAATCTTGCACCACTGAACGAGCATAGAAGTGAAAACCACGCTGCATTCATACAGGATGTGTACAAAGGCCAGTCATTGGTGTTGTGGGATGTCTGCGACCATGGTCATCATGGATGAGATGCCCAGCATGTGGCACATGGTCGAGTTCACTGTGTGTTATGTTGCCAAACGGCTACTCCTCCCTCCCACAAGCCCCCACAAGCCCCCATACTTTTGTATGGTGCACTGTTGTATCTCGTGCACTCGTACAGCACACCATTGTAATGCCTATTTGCGCATGTCCTGCTACATTCCAACTACAACATAACAGTACCGTTTGCATGCCACTTTACAACATCGACTGCTGCGGCTCTTGTAGCAGGCCACACCAGAACACAGAGACACAATTACCGCACTTCCTGTACACGGACATGTCCGAGACACCCCGTTCCCCTTGCCAGATAGGCACACCCCTGCACTGACCTGTGAACCCCAGACCAGCACACGCCAGTTGTGCATGCAGGAGGATGCGTGCGTAGCTACACATCCAGGCTCACTGCCAACGCTGATGTGACAGCAAACTGTGATGTTGCAGGGCTCGTGCCTATCATGCTAAGACAATGACCACAGGGACACACTTACTAAGATGTGGGTTTGGGGGGCATTGGCGGTCCTGGAGTTGTTGAGATGAGTCTTCTGGCCCTCATGGGTATCCCTGTATCATGCTCATTGACTCTATGGCACCTTTGGGTGTTCTGGTGTGGCTCTTGGCTGTGTTCCCTTTCATGGTGCAGGTAGTTGTCCTGCTTAACACCAGCAGAAAGCAGGTGTAAAATCCCTGGTGCTAACATGTCTTATCGCCGGAATTTGTTTCGCATTGCAATTGGTGTGAAAGTTGTGATGTGATTTTTTTCGTGTGCAGAACAATATACGAACTGAGCAGTGTATCTCATCAAGATCCAGCATCTGACGCACTATTCCCAATCAATATAAATACAATGAGATTTCTTAATAGATTTTGTGTGTACACTGTAAGTGCAGCCAATACCTCAGTGCAATTCAATACAGGATTTTAGTATTTAGAATAAATCGGAAAGGTGCACCTCGTGTCTTTTTGCACGGGAACGGCTACTCTCCATTTCATTATCAGCACTTTAACGGAAGTAAAGTTAAGATAAATCTAACACACTATTCAGAAGTTGGTGCAAACTGCAGAAATCACCAGTATTCCAGCGATAAGTGCCCCAAAACTTAACACCATGGTGGACTCCATCAAATAACAGTAATAAGAACAAGAAAGAGTCACACAGCAGTTAAGAGAACAACCAAAAACATTAATAATTGTTTTTTCAAACTTTATTTTTTATAATATTAAATATATAAACAATAAACTATTTTCAAACTTTATTTTTTTATTAACATATATATGAACAATAAACTAATAAACAAAATGTAACAACAATAATACAAAACAACAAGGCGGAACACTCCTGTGGGGACAATGGATGTCGACGACAGACCTGGAAAACAAGAAAGATTCTTAAAAAAAAACAACTTGGTATTCTCAACAAAATACCACAAGAAACAAATCACAAATATATAAAATGCATACAGCTAACAAAATTTTATACGTTTAACGTACATAAACTGTAAATATTGCCGCTTTAAAATATTTACCGAATCTGAGGAAAGTTTTTTGCAGAAGGCACCACGCCAACAACGTTTTTCTTCAGTGGTGAGGACATTTTTTACTTTTTCCAAGGGGCAAACAAAGACCAATGCCACCTTCGTCTCTCGCAAGATTTGCCAAAGAGTTCTGTTACGAGGAGATCCTAACAAAAAATACTTGTGCGGCACAGCAAGTATGATGAAACACCTAAAGACCCTTCATCCAAACAATCTTGCACGAGAAGAGTGTAAACAGATGAGAAGCACTCCTGTTCTGTATCTGTAAAAAAGAATCACAAATAAATGTATATTAAAAACTTACAAATTTATACAATTCCATTACTGTACAAACACATTTTATATAAAAACTAACTATGAAACTATAGCCCTGAACCACAAGTGTGACGATCGTTAAAACACTACATGCATAGTGCATACTACTTTGAAGCAGTTCATGCCCTAAAGCCTACCTCACTAAAAGACTAACTGACTAAATGGTTACAGAACTATAAGGAGACACACTGGGTGAGTCACAGGGTGTTTCCTAGAAGAGTATGAATACTAACTAGGGAATAGAAGGTGTGAAACAACTGTGTAGGTGATTAGAGGACTGCATACATACTGCATAGGCATTTAAAGCAGTCCATGTGCTAAGGCCTGGCTCACTGCATGACTACTTGGGTACTGACTGAATGATTAGACTACAGCAAGGAGAGTGCCTAGGTGAATTTATAAGTGCTAGGCTTTTCGCACAGGGAATAGATTAGTACTTGGTACTGAATGGGTCACTAGAGGAGTGCAAAGGCAGTGACAAGTGCTGGACTGTATGGATATTGACCAGGAAATTGAAAGTGTGAAAGACAAGTGTCTAGGTGGTTAGAAGACTGCATGCATAGTGCATAGGGGTTTGAAGCAGTCCGTGTGCTAAGGCCTGGCTCACTGTATGAATACTTAGGCACTGACTGAATGATTAGAGTACTGCAAAGATAGTATCTTGGTGAATTTATAAGTGTTTGGGTTTTAGCACAGTGAATGGGTTAGTACATGGTGCTGAATGGGTCCCTAGAGGACTGCAAAGGGAGTGACAGGGTATTTCCTGGAAGTGTATGGATACTGACTAGGGAATTGAAGGTGTGAAAGACAATTGTGTAGGTGGTTAGAGGACTGCATGCATAGAGGATAAGGGTCTGAAGCAGTCCATATACTAAGGCCTGGGTCACTGGATGAGTACTTGGGTACTGACTGAATGATTAGAGTAGTGCAAGGAGAGTGCCTGGGTGAATTTATTAGGGTTTGGCGCAGTGAATGGATTAGTACATGATGCTGAATGGGTCACTAGAAGAGTGCAACGGCAGTGACAGGGTGTTTCCTGGAAGTGAACGGATACTGACTGGGGAATTGAAGGTGTGAAAGACAAGTGTGTAGGTGGTTAGAAAACTGCATGCATAGTGGATAGGGGTTTGAAGTAGTCCATGTGCTAAGACCTGGCACAGTGCATGAATACTTAGGCAGTGACTGAATCATTAGAGTACTGGACAGAGAGTGTCTAGGTGAATTTATAAGTGTTTGGGTTTTGGCACAGTGAATGGATAAGTACATGCTGTTGAATGGGTCTCTAGATGACTGCAAAGGAAGTGACAGGATGTTTCCTGGAAGTGTATGGATACTGACTAGGGAATTGAAGGTGTAAAAGACAAGTGTATAGTATGTTAGAACACTACAAGCATACTGCATAGACATTTGAAGCAATCTATTTGGTACTTAGAAACTGACTAAATAATCAGACTACTTCTAGGCCAGTGCTTAGGTAAAACTTTAAAATTTTCAGTTCTGCCACAGTGAACAGAATAGTACATGGTACTGCACCTTAGTGTCAAACCCTGACTCATTTTATCAATGCATAAGCAAAGACTAGCTTCTAATGCTACTAAAACTTGACAACAAGAGAGGTTTTAAATTATTTATCTGTCAGCAAATACACAATGTTACCAAATGTTTCTCTCACAGTGGTTCCCAAATGCACACAGACTCACAGTGTGATTCTAGACAATAACCACTATACCTAGGAGTTTACCAAAAATCATTCACTACTGTGGAAGTGGTAAAGGAACTGCACACAATCTTCATATTTCAGGACTGCACTTTAAGCCTGATTCATATAATCAAAGCATAAGCAAAGACTGGCTTCTAATGCTACTAAAACTTGACAACATGACCAGTTTTAAAACAGTTATCTGTCAGCAAATACACAATGTTACCAAATGATTCTCTCACAATCCTTACCCAAATGCACACAGACTCACAGTGTGATTTTAGACAAGCAACACTATCCTAGGAGTTTACCAAAACTCATTCACTAGTCTGGAAGAGTTAATGGTACTGCACACAATCTACATATTTAAGCACACCACATCAGTGTCAAAGCATGACTCATTTAATCAACGCATAAGCAAAGGCTGGATTCTAATGCTACTAAAACTTCACAACATGACAGGTTTTAAAACAGTTATCTGTCAGCAAATACATGATGTTACCAAATGCTTCTCTCACACTGATCCCAAATACACACTAACTCACAGTGTGATTCTAGACAAGCACCACAATCCCTATGAGTTTACCAAAACTCATTCACTACAGTGCAAGTGGTAAGGGAACTGCACACAATCTACATATTTCACGACTGCAATTTACTGTCAATGCCTGACTCATATAATGAAAGCATAAGCCATAACTGTCTTCTAATGCTACTAAAACTTGACTACATGACATGTTTTAAAACAGTTATCTGTCGGCAAATACACGATGTTACCAAACACTTCTCTCACAGTGGTTCACAAATGCACACAGACTCACAGTGTGATTCTAGACAAACAACACTATCCCTAGCAGATTACCAAAACTCATTCACTACAGTGGAAGTGGTAAGGGAACTGCACACATTCTACATATTTCACAACTGCACTTTAGTGTCAATGCCTGACTCATTTAATCAACGCATAAGCAATGACTAGCTTCTAATGCTACTAAAACTTAACAACATGACAGGTTTTAAAATAGTTATCTGTCAGCATTTACACGATGTTACCAAATTCATCTCTCACAGTGGTTCCCAAATGCACACACACTCACAGTGTGATTCTAGACAACAGCCACTATACCCAGGAGTTTACCAAAAATCATTCACTACTGTGGAAGTGGTAAGGGAACTGCATACAATCTTCATATTTCAGGACTGCACTTTTGTGTCAAAGCCTGACTCATTTAATCAAAGCATAAGCAAAGACTGGCTTTTAATGCTACTAAAACTTGACAACATGACTGGTTTTAAAACAGTTATCTGTCAGCAAATACACGATGTTACCAAATGCTTCTCTCACAATCCTTACCCAAATGCACACAGACTCACAGTGTGATTTTAGACAAGCAACACTATCCTAGGAGTTTACCAAAACTCATTCACTAGTCTGGAAGAGTTAATGGTACTGCACACAATCTACATATTTAAGTACAGCACATCAGTGTCAAAGCATGACTCATTTAATCAACGCATAAGCAAAGACTGGATTCTAATGCTACTAAAACTTCACAACATGACAGGTTTTAAAACAGTTATCTGTCAGCAAATACATGATGTTACCAAATGCTTCTCTCACACTGATCCCAAATACACACTAACTCACAGTGTGATTCTAGACAAGCACCACTATCCCTAGGAGTTTACCAAAACTCATTCACTACAGTGCAAGTGGTAAGGGAACTGCACACAATCTACATATTTCAGGACTGCACTTTTCTGTCAAAGCCTGACTCATTTAATCAAATCATAAGCCATAACTGTCTTCTAATGCTACTAAAACTTCACAACATGACAAGTTAAAACAGTTATACACGATGTTACCAAATGCTTCTCTCACAGTGGTTCCCAAATACACACAGACTCACTGTGTGATTCTAGACAAACAACACTATCTCTTGCACTATACCAACACACATTTCTTCATCTAGAAGTAGTACTACATTTTATTATAGAAACATAACATAACTCATTTCACAAATTCATAAACAATGACTGGTTTCTAATTCTACCAAAATATAATAACAGCACAGTTATCTGTCTACAAACACATGAAAAACACAAGTGCTTATCACAGAATGGTTTCTACATGCACACACATTGTACAGAAAAAAAGTACTCCCTACACTTTAGCAAGAGAAATACATTAGTCTGATTAAAATCAAAATAGTCTACATACATCCCCTCACAAATAAATAAATCATCTTTCAAGTTCTTTTGTAGATTAAGAAGTATATCAATCACTCACCATATTTTCTTTTACAGAATCTCTGCACTGTGCACCTCTCAGCAAAAACAAAGAATGGAAAAGTTTCCCTCTCATTTTCCACAAATATACATGTAAACATCAAATCACAATCCTTCACACATAAACTCAAAAGCAAACACACATTTCTATTGGTTAAACATTTCAACCCTTTCCAACTGAAATACATTTCAACCCTTCCCCCAATCTGCCTTCTGCCTGTTACCATAGAAACAGCTCATGGAACACTGCACTGAGCTCACAGGTCACAAGTTCAGCACACAATGTTGCTAATCAAGACAGCAAGTGTGCTTGACTTCTCAACATATCAGCTTATGATATATATAATGTTCCTTACAATCTGTTTTTGTGAACCAATAAGAATCATACCTTTAAAAAACAGAAATATACACCCTACCTTTCAGTGTAGAAAGTAGTCATACAACCAATGATTTCTTGTCTTTTTTTAAAAAACATTGCCGTGGATCAGCGCACCCACCGTGGCGGATCCGCGCACCCAACGCGATAGGATGCGCGCACCGTGCGCGCATTTCGCCGCTTTTCTTTTTTTTAAAAGGGGGGCCCCCGGGGGTCCTTCTGGGACCCCCTAAGCACCTCTAGAGGGTCAGAGTATTTCCACTCTGCCCCCTTTATATGTTTTACGCACTTATTCCCCCTGCTTCTTCAGCCTCACTTCTACCGAGGCAGAAAATGGCCGCCAACAGTTCCTGGTTTCGAATGTAGAGAGACGCTCGACAGCCAATTAGCATTCAGCGCACGATCGGGAGGGTGCGCACTCGGTTCGAGGAGGGTTCGCATACGGTGCGGGTAGGGTCCGCGGATCCTCCGCGGCCATAGATATCACTAACTATTTTACCCTAATTTTCTCAGGAACTACTGAACAGATTCACACCAAATATGCAAAAGGCACGAGTCCGAACTGAGGACTATCTCTTTGCCAAATTTGGTGTCATTCCGTTCAGCGGTTCGGGCTGTAGCTGCGACAACAGATCCTATGTGAAATTGCATGGGGAAAACGCGTTTTGGGACCCCCCTTTTTTCTCGGCCCCCGCTTGACGGATCACCACGAAACTTTCAGGGTAGGAGTGGAGCGGAGCTGGGCAAAAGTTTGGAGTATTTCGCGAAGATTCGTCAATCGGTGCCAAAGATATTCCCAATAGAATGTTGCGGATTTCCTATGGAAAATAGGTCCTAACTATAACTATCTACTGGCGACCGCCAGTAGATAATATATATATATATATATATATATATATATATATATATATATATATATATATACATTTATATTTATATTTATATATATATATTCACTGATACATTTATAGCTTTCAGGGACGTTATAGTTAGAAATTAGCATTTAAAAAACCTTAGAAATTCACTGAAAAAACCACAGGTTTCAGGGACGTTATAGTTAGTTGGACATTGCACGCGTACAAAACCAGCGAAATTCGCCTGTTATTTTTAGTAGAGCTAACTATAACTCACGCCCCCGCAATGCACTGCTGATGACGTGACATAATACATCACTCATGACATGGTCAGTGACATCACTGATGACATCACTGATGACATCTCAAATGCTAATTACTAACAATAAAAAGGGGCGTGGCCTCGGACCACCTCTCAGCAATCCCACTGTGTGGGGCTTACTGGAGATACCTGGGGGATAGTTCGCCCCTAAGGACCCTTAAGGATCTAGGGGACTTAATCTCTCAACCCACAATGTGCCAGGAGGCCTGTTTGCAGTGTGCTGCAGGCAGGGGGCAAGGCCTCTGGCGAGATGCAGTTTTTTCCTCATTTATTTTCCTTAGAAGGTGGGCCCTGGGGACTCTACCCTCCAGGGCCTTTAACATATTTTATGCTTTTTCTTTTTAAACAAGAAGGGTGCCATGCGGCCCCCCTCTCGAGGCCGATTTTGACCCCGGGAACCCCATCCCCTGGGGCATGGCCATATGTGTATGGATATATATATTTTTTAATAAAAGGAGGGACGTCATGCGGCCTCTCTCCTGAGGCCTTTTTTACCCCGGGGACCCCATCCCCCAGGGCATTGCTTTGTTTTTTTTCTTCCAGAGGGGGGCAATGTGGCCCCCCCTTCCCTGGGCCACTTTTGGCCCCGGGGACCCCATTCCCCGGGCCACCCATCACGTTGGGTACCGGGGGGAAGCCCCAATGCCCCAGCGGTCCCTGCCAGCTGCCAGGCTCCTGCAGGAGCCGGCATTGCTTTTGGGCAAAGGGGCAGATCCCTTTGCACAAAAGTAATTCTGCTTTGCTTCGCGGAAGCGAGAGAAGGTTTCCTGCTCTCGCTTCCACGAAGCAAAGCAGTGTTTGCTAGGGCTCCTGCCCTGCCATAGCAAACTGCAATGACCCGGGGGTGGGCACCCGGGACATAGCTGGAGCCAGCCCTGGGGGGGTGGCAGTCCCCAGGGCCAAGGAGGGCTCCAGGACTGGGGAGCTGGTGGTCCCCGAGGGCCGGGGTCCACAATGGACCCTGTATTCTAATTTCTGTATTCCCCGGGGAGGTGGTGGTCCCTGGGGCAGTGTGGGGGGGGGGGGTAGGAGTCCCCCATACTCACTTTTAATTTATGTTGCCCTGGGAGGTGGCTGTCCACGGGTTAAGCATCAAAAAGCCCAGGGGGGGTTGCGTCCCTGAGGCTTGGGGGCCCGCGAGGCCCCCAACCCAAAATTTAAAATGCCCTGGGGCAGCGTGGGGGGCAGGAGCCCCTCCTACACTATTCTTTTATTATTTTAGCCCCGGAGAGGTGGCGGTCACCGCATGATAATTGTGGACTGCCCCTGGGACCTGGCACACCCGGGGACTTCTAGAAAATGAAGCGAGGGAGCCCGCGCTTCACGAACCCAGCGCGAATTCACCAACATTTTTTTTAAACATTTCTGTTTTTGGACCCCCTGAGCAGGCCTAGGTGGTCAGGGTGTTTCTACCCTGCCCCCCTTTTTTTTTTTTACCATTTTCATCCCTTTTTTCTTGTGACTCTGTTTTACTGAGTCACAAGATGGCTGCCAACACTTCTTGGTTTGGAGTGTTGACAGCCAATCAGAATGAAGCTCGTGCTCTGGAGGGTTCACGGATCCACCGCGGTCACCAGATATTGATATTTTATAATATTACATTTCTCAGGAACTAATGAATGGATTTACACCATTTAAAGCAAAGAGTGCACTCTGGACGAAAAGCTATCTCTCTGCCAAATTTGGTGTAATTCTGTTCAGCAGTTTGGGCTGTAGCCGCAACAAAAGTTCCTATGGAAATTAACATGGAGAAAAGGCGTTTTGGCACCCCCCTTATTCTCTGCCCCCGCTTGACGAATCAGTGATGCCACTGACTATGTCATGAGTCACGTAATATGTGAGATCATAAGTAGTGCACTGTGGGGTGTAAATTATACTTAACTCAAATAACTATAACTGCTGAATTTCACTGGTTTTGTATGAGTGAAATCTGAGTTTAACTATAACGTCTCTGTAAACTTTGTTTTATTTAATGAATTTTTAAGGTTTTTATATCCTATTTCCTAACTATAACGTCCCTGTAACCTTTGGGCTTTTCAGTGAATTTCTATGTTTTTTAAATTGTATTTCCTAACAAAAATGTCCCTGTAAAACTTTGTTTTCTTAATTAAATTTGTAAGTTTTTTTTAAATTTTCCATCCTAACTGTGACACTAACCTTTGACTCATAAGGGCTGATTATTTTGCCTTTCGGAGTTGCCTCTGACCAACATCATCGCGGAATTGGGACCGCCCGACCTCCAGTCCCGGCCACAGAATTACGATCGCATATTCCTATTTCTCCATGGGAGTTGTGATGCGGCCGTAAACCGGCCATAGCACAAGCTCCCATAGAGAAATGGGAGATTGTGTTCATCGCTGCACTGCGTGGTAGGCTTGAGGTGCCTCCCACATGGTGCTGGGATCAACAGAGGGGGCACCATAGGTGCCTCCTCAGCCCAAAACCAGAGGTCACAAGGAGAAGGGGGCCCTGCTAGGGGGAACAAAGCAAACACAAGGAACTAGCTGCCCCAGACTTACTTTGCGATAGGCTTTCCATGTCAGAAAGCCCGGTATGGAAAGCCTGCTAGAAACCGAGCTACGTAATCCCAACAGTGGAAATGCCGACCATTTGGATTACGGGCTGATCTCCGACTGGACGACAGGCTCCTTGAGCTTGTCGGAATCCAGCCCGAATGACCAACCGGTTTAAATTCTGACTGCCTAGATTGGAAGGTTTTCTAACCGACATCGAAATTGGCCCCTAAGTGTGTGAGTGAGTGCATGAGTGTCTCAGTGGGTGTATAAGTGTCTGAGTAGGTTTGTAAGTGGGTTTGAGAGAGTAGAAGTGGTGCTTTAAGTGGGTATATGAGTGTCTGAGTGGGTCTGGCAGTGGGTGTGTGAGTCTCTGATAGGGTGGGCGGTAAACTCTGCTCTACAGTTTTGCTATTCCATGCTCTGCTTGGAATGCGGAGTTTGCCAAATACTCCACCAACTGCCGGTGGAGCAGAGTTTACCAGCGTGCTCATGTCTAGACTTCATTCCCGAACTAGTAGTGCGCCAGGAAACCTCTTTGCAGAGTGGTTGAGAAAGGGGGCGGGCCTCCAACAAGGTCTCAGCAATCCCACTGTGGGGGACTTACTTGTGGCAACAATAGGGGCTTTTGGTCCCCAACGACCCTTAGCAGCCAAGGGGACTTCATCCTCCAACCAGACGTGTACCAGGAGGCCCCTTTGAAGGGTGGTTGAGAAGAGGGCAGGGATTCCTACGAGGTCTCAGCAATTCTGCTGTGGGGGACTTACTTGTGGCAACAATAGGGATTCTTGGCCCCAAATGACCCTCAGCAGCAAAGGGGACTTCATCCCTCAACCAGTGGTGCGCCAGGATGCCCTTTGCAGAGAGGTTGAGAAAGGGGACGGGGCCTTGGACGAGGTCTCAGCAGAGTGTGTGTGTGTTTGTGTGTGCGTGTGTGTGTATTAATTTTTGGATTAACCTTAGTACCAGCAGCATATTCTGTACATGGCTAATAAACAAATTAGAGGCAGAATGATCATATCTTTAAGATATTAAGAAGCATGAGGAACGAACTGACTGATTCACAAAGGTATCACTTAAGTATGCAAAACATTTGCATACTTAAGTGATACCTGAAAATCGTTTCAAACTCATATCCATTTACATATCTGGAAAAGTACACCAAGTGCAGATTTTCTTGAATAAGTATGTCTGCATTGCAGGAAGGGCATGGTGAGAAAAGAGGTGTTACATGGGAGGATACAAGCAAATTATTAGGCACACACAAAGTTAAATGTTTGCCAATGTTCGCAAATGCTTCTTTGTTTTTAGGTCTGGGCCACAAGCAACTGTCTTTAAGCTAAACTTATTGTTTCCAATCTAAAAAGAGTAGGCTTAGGATAAGCCCCTTGATTATGATGGGAGGGTTGTGCTGTCTATCTCAACTCTTGATTTGATGGCTTCCCTCTCTATTCTTGTGTTTATGTGCTTATCACACCCAGGAGCATTTCGGTCTCACATTGTTCTGTTTGTTCAGATTGATTGACTTGTAATCTTCTACTGCTGACACAGCTTGCTTTCAAGAAACAACTTTTATTTTCAGCACTCCATAGGAGTGCATGTATTTTCTTGCTCTCTCCACTGTGCTGTTTTCCCCCTCACAGTCGCTAGTACTCACAGCAGATATGTTGCTTGTCCTGGCAATCGCAGTTATTATTATTATTATTATTTTTTAATATAGCTCCTGCATTGCGCCTTTGCACCAGAGCCCCGCCACTCTCTGTCACATCCATTTTCATAAATGTATTTATTAATAATTTTTTTGGGACAGCCTGGCAGCATCAATTTGCTGCTGGCCCTCCCCTATCTTAAAATTTGTTTTGTGCGTATTTTTGTTGTTGTTTACTGCTCCAATATGGGTGTCCACATGTGCATCATCATGCGTGCATGCGTATGCATCATGACAAATGGTGGTCACCTTGGAATGGGTTTTCCTTACTGTGAAACTCATTCCAAGTTTGCCAGACATACATAGCTTGGTACAAGTGCTTGCATGTTGGTGTGAACAAGCATTGGCAAACCCAATAGCGTAGCCATTTACAGACGAAACTTATTGGATTTGTCAATGCTTGTTTTACAGCATGAATTGAAGTGGAGATAAGACAATCAGTTTGAAGGAAAGTAGGCCACTTACTTGAGGGTTATTATAAAAATAAGAAAAAAGTAGAAGACATGGTCTTGGTATGAATGTGCTGCACAGTACAATGCAGGTTCAGATATGTATAAGGAACGCCACTGTACGAGGGGAGCTAACAGAGCATCTTAAATGTGAAATTACAAAAGCATAGAATAACTTCAGGACACTCAAAGAAGCAGATCAATTGCAAGCTAATGTTTCAATGTAAAAAGACAGTCCAAAAATACATGTAATGAATATAATTGTACTTCGAGCAGAGATAACTTTCAAGCTGCAGTCCCCAAGATTCTATTGCACTGCATGGTACAAATGTTAACACAGTTAGAAGTACTACGCATTATGCAAACTAAAATTAAGACGATGGTCAACCTGGTTTCTGCAAACAGTTCTCAACCAGCTCTTGCATAATACTCAGGGCTTGAGTCGGGGGTACACGCGGGTGGACGGAGTCCACCCACTCTTTTCACAGGGTGGACACCGTCCACCATGCCAAGAAGTTGGGCAAAGCATGAAAATATGCTGAACACGTCCCGGTGTAATTTTGAGATACCGGGATACATTCAGTAGCACCAGCTCGTTATCTGCTTTTTGTTTCCGAGCAGCAAAGTGCAGACAGGGAGGAGAGTTTTGTCATTTGAGACTCCAGCTCGGCCATAAGAAAGGCCGAACTCAAGGGCCCATTTGGCCTTCTTTTGTCTGCGTATCCAGACTGGGGCCTGCCTGTAGCCTCACACCGAGATGTAAATGCAGAGGAAGGGAAACAAAAGCAGCAGATTGTTAACAATACAATGGCACATAAGAGAGGCACGTTTTTGACTTTGTTGGGACCCCCATATATAATAGATATTCATGCACTGTAAGAATGTCAGATGTGTTTCTCTGTTCCAGCGCAAAGTAACAATTTAAATACCAGTATTTTTTATTTGTTATACAGCGCTATTCATCCCAATATAGGGTGTCAGATCACATTACAGCAAACATACACATTATATTGACAATAAATCAAACAAGTATGTAAATCATTCCACAGGATGTGTTACATAAGACAGTGATGGTTACTGGGTGTAGGAGTCACATATCATTCTTCAGAGTTCACTCTGCTATACTAGAAGGATTACAATGCAAATGCGTGTAACAAAAGGATCTCCGTGTTCAAATCAATAACCCACTTACTTACCTATCTACATAAAATAAAATCTGCCATATGCATGTTACATGATGGGCTTTGCAGGAGGTGCATTAACCCTGTATGCTACTTTAAATCAAAACTAGGAGTAGACAAAAACAGATCTTTCCATCAAATGTGTTAACCACCAGGCAGCTAAAGCAATCACATCTGCATGGAAATGTGCTGCACATGGAATATTATGCCTGGTGGGGTAGGCTGGCAGCAGAGCTGTCAATCCTTGGGTAAAGGTCCCTGTCATGCGCAGTGATGTAACTTCCTGTGATGTCACTTCCTGCAACACTACCTAACATGGAGAGTCCCCCCACCTCTCTTTTTCGGACTCGTGCCCTGATAATACTGTTCTAGGTATTGATAATAGAAACATTTTTTGGAATAAGAGCGCCCTTGCTTATGGAAAATATAGAAGCTCTCCTGAAGGGTCCCTTTCAAAACACAGCTTTTTCACTTCGAACTATGAACTGCGTATCCTGCGCTTCAGGCATGCTAAGTATCACGTTCCATCCACGCAAGCACGTGCAGTGGCATCCTCACAAGCACCACTGCACCTTCACAGAATTAGTGACCCGTTCCGGCTTCAGATAAAACAGGGACTCGTCAGAATTCAAAAACACCCACTTTCACCTGCTTGCTCTCCATAAATGACAGCATGACGATTGACTCATTACCTGCACCTGGAAAACCGCCCACGCCTGCTTCGCCTTGCAGATTTTACTTTCGTTGGAAACCTGAAGCATTTTTGACACATCAAGTTAGTGTGTGAAATGTTATACTGCCACACGTCTGGAAAAGACTACCATTAACCACCCCCCCCCCCTCTCTCTCTCTCTCTCTCTCTCTCTCTGCAGAATGTATTTTGTAATTTAATTCGTTTGCTGCTCAATATTGCACCATGTGCAGTTTAGCCAAGCCCCTCTAATATATCGGAATATAATTTCACATACCAGATGTGAATTTGCATATGCTCATTTTGATCAAAAACATGTATTCATTCTGTGCGCATTTTAATGATTAAGCTGAAATATTTATAGACGGCGATAAACCTTTAAACATTATTTAGTAGCAGTGCTGTGTTAAGTTTAGTTATGACTATTGTGTAGTATGGCTGACTTTCAGTGCTTTATTTAAAACAAATACGGCATAGCACTTTGGTAGAGAACACAGCTGTTAAGTTTACAGAAAGCAAGGGAACACCGTCTTGCGGTTTCTATGCACCATTGAATTTACAGTAATTGACTCAGGGCATATTTACAAAGCAGTGGTGCAACTCAGCACAGCAAGCAATGTTGCTGCACTGCATTACCCCCTCATATGTCCTCCTCGTCCCAGTCCTAACCATGTTAGTCAATCCTGCCTCACGACAGCCAATAGAAACGCTAGTATTTTTTAAAAATAATATAAGCCCCTCCTACCCACCCACCGCCATGTCTGTTTTCTTTGCTGTCCGACACATCGGTCGGAACGCTGGTATGCTGTGCCGTGTTTCCTGTTTCTAGTTCGCTGGCTGGGACTCCGGTGCTGCGAGTTTTTCTTTTACATTTATAGAGCCTGTCAGGCTGTTGTGTACTTATATTATGTGCTGCCTCACCGGTGTTCCGGTTGGTCGCATTCATGCTCCGTGCCCAGAACGCGCTTCCCACCCATGTGCTTGGCTGGGAGCTTTCCTTCATGTTCTGGCCTCGGATTGTTCCAAAGCTGGGGTCTCCTAGCAGCATACGGCTCCCGCGGCCATGTTTGTTTGTTCTGTGGCTGTGGGGGAGGCAGCAGGGCTGTCCCTTTTGTTTTCCCAAGTCTCCTGTTGTTTGAGACTAGGTTGCTTGGTGACAGCTTTTAAGGGGAGTTGCTGGGCACTTTCTGTTGTGTACAGTGGCCTCCCGTTTGGCTTGTTCTTGCTGCCTGTGGCCCTAGGTGATGAGGATTCCTCTCCGGTGCTTGAAAAATCTTTGTCCAAGCATAATAATGTTCAGGAGCTGCAGGAGGATGACCTGTTACAAATTTCCAGGTCTGATTTGCAGGATTTGATTAATTCTGCTGTGCAGGCTGCGCTGCTTGAACCTTCTGCTAAGAATCCTGAGGAGGATGATGAGGACATGGACAATTCCCCTAAGGGAAAGTATATCCAGGGGAAGGTTTTTACAGATATGTTGGTCCATATTCCTGAGGTACTGGGGTTTGAGCCTAAGTCGTTGTCTGATGAGGGGTTTTACTCCCAGTATAATACCTCTGTGGTGGATGACCTACCTTTTCATTATGCAATCAAAGAGATTGTGCCTAAAGAATGGCTTGAGGTCGACAAGGAAGCGGTATCGCCTGGCAGAGTTTGATGCCCAGTTTCCTCAGGTTCCTAAGGTCAATTCTATTTTGCCCTCCATGGCTTCTTCTTCATCTTTGCCTTCGGAAGAGGCTTCCCTTGCTGACCTGGTTGAGTGGAAGGTGGAGTCCGCTCTTAAGCATTCTTATGCTGCTTCTCATTTTGGGGTTCGTGCTAGCACTTACTCAGCCTATGCTTCGCAGGTCCTTATCAAGGATTTTGAGAAATTCTTTGACTGTCTTCAGGATCAGGAGGATCCCACTCCTATCTTGGCGCAGATGGAGGTCTTGGCTCAGTTTCTATCTGATGTGACTTTTGATACCCTGTGGGCCTTCTCGGCTGCTGGGGCAGCAGTGGCTTGTAGGAGGTTTCTCTGGACAAAGCCTTTGCGTCTTGATGCTGCTCATAAGACCTTGGTTGTTTGGGGAGGATTTGAACATGATGGTGCAGCGATCTCCAGAGGAGAAGAATTTGTTGAAACCTTTTCAGACTGTGCAGAAGAAAAAATGTTTTCCATAAGCAAGGGTTTCAAGGTGCTCTGTCTTCTCCTCAACCCTTTCATGGTCGCTCCCGTGGTCTGGGGACTGTGTTCCATTATAAATCCCAGCCTCAGCAGCAGCCCCAGGGTGCTGGACAAAAATGACTATGCCATGGTGGGGCCTCGGCTCCATTTGTTTCTGGAACGTTGGTCCAGTCTGATTTCCGACCAGTGGGTCCTATCGATCATCGATCTGGGTTACTGGATTCCATTTGGGGCCATCCCCCTTTGCACTGTTTTCAGGTTACCGCATTGTCAAAATACCCCGTGAAAAGATCTGCCATGTGGTCATGCATTGGCCTGTTATTGTCAAAGGGCGCCCTTGGGCTGTTTCCAGTGGTGGAGCAGGGCCTGGGGTTCTATTACACGCTGTTCCTCGCCCCAAAACCCAACGGTTCCTTCCGCCCGATTCTAAATCTCAGGTCTTTGAACAAGTTGGTGCGGCTAGATAATTTTTGGATGGTCACCTTACAGTCCGTCATCCCCCTCATCCAGCAGGGCAATTTTTTGGCTTCTCTGGATTTAGAAGACACCTATTTTCACGTTCCCGTCCATCCGGAAAGTCAGCGGTTCCTGAGGTTTGCGCTGGATGGGTTCCATTACCAGTTTCAGGTGTTGCCTTTCGGCCTTTCTACTGCTCCTCTGACTTTTACCAAGGTAATGGCTCCTGCTGTGGGGGGTTTGCAGCATCAGGGTTTCTCTGTGTTTCCCTATATTTATGATTGACTAGTCTCTGCTTCCTCACCCCCTAAGGCTCTTCTGACGGTGGAAGCGATGATGGCCTTGTTCCAGGATCTGGGGTTCAAGTTGAATCTGGCCAAGTCTCATCTGGTTCCTGTTTGACAACTTGCAGGGGGAGGTGTTTCTCCCTCCGTCTCGGATCCTTTCCCTGCAGCCTCTACTATGGGACCTGCTGGGTCGCCCTTCTCCCCCGGCTCGGGTTTGGTTGCGGGTCCAGGTGTTGATGACTGGCACCACAGCGGAGGTTCCTTGGGCTTGCCTGCATCTCAAGCCCTTGGTGAATCATTAGTTGGCTCACTGGGACCCCTCCCAGGCAGATTACGAGGCTCTGGTTCCTCTCTCCCCTGTTCTGGTTCAGGAATTGGACTGGTGGCTTTGCACTCCCAAACTGGAGAAGAGGGTGCATTTTCAGCTTCCTCCTCCCCTCTTGTTGACCGTGGACGCCAGTCTTTGGGGTTGGGGGGCCACGTTGGGGTCCTTGGAGGTCAAGGGTCAGTGGTCTCAGAGGGACAGCGCCCGTTCCTCGAACTGGCAGGAGTTGGCAGCCATTTGGGAGGCGGAACAGTTCTTTGAGGTTTCTCTCCACGAGGCGAATCTGTTGGTTCGTACCGAGAATCAGGTGGCTCGTTGTTACTTGAACTGCCAGGGGGGGACCAGGTGCGCGTCTCTGAATCTGCTGGCTTCCATGATTTGTTCCTGGGCAGAATCTCACCTGTTGGCGTTGAGGGCTGTTTACATTCTAGGGCATCTGAACTTTCATCGGAAGACTTGAGCCGCAACATTCCGTCCTCTGTTCTGTACCATCTGTCTGTTCCTCTGTTCAGGGACCTTAGTCTTTGGTTCGGGACTCCCTGGATTGATCTTTTTGCTTCCTCCCACAACACCCTTCTCACCCGGTTTTGTTCCGAGGTGGTTTGTCCCCAGGCTTGGGCGGTGGATGCTCTCTCGGTTCCTTGGCCTTCGGGCCTTCTGTATGACTTCCCTCCAATTCCCCTCCTCCCAAGGGTGCTGTAGAAGAGTCGGGGGGAGAGTGTGTCTGTGTTATTGATTGCTCCTTTTTGACCTCGCCACCTTTGGTTTCCGCTCCTGATGCAGCTGGTGGGGGGCAGGTTTGTCTGACTTCTCTTGGTTCCGGCTCCGTTTCAGTATCCACTCCTGTCTTTGCCCTGCCTTTGTCGCTTCCATCTGACCGCCTGGCTATTGAGCGGCTGACTCTTTGGGCTGTTCTTCTGTGGTGGCCTGTGACAATTCAACAGTCACATCGGCTTTCGACACTTAAGAGCTAGTAGGCATTGGGGCTCTTTTGTCTTCTGGTGCTCCTCTCATGATGTGGATCCTGTGGTTGGGGATCCAGCTTCTTGATTTTCTTTGAGATGGTTTTTGGGAGGAGCTTTCCCCTTCTACCTTGTCTGCTCAATGGGCTGCGGTACGGGCATGTAGGGGTCCCGGGGCCTCCTTGGAGGTTCTTGCTCCTTTGGAGAGTCGGCTTCTGCGTAGTTTTTGGCTTCGTCGTCCGGTCTCTTCTGTGATTGTGCCTACTTGGGATTTGCCGACTGTTTTGAGGGGTCTGCAGTTGTCCCCTTTTAAACCTTTGTTGGAAACTGATTTGTTGTGGTTGTCTGCAAAGGTGGCTTTTCTGTTGGCCATCACCTCTGCTCTGCGGTTGGGTGAGTTGGGTGCTTTGCTTATCTCCTTCCCTTATTTGCAGTTCCTGCAGGATAGGGTTGTTTTGTGGCTTGACCCGGCCTTTCTCTCTAAATTTTCCTCCAAGTTCCATTTGCAGCAGGAGGTAGTCCTTCCTGATTTGCCTGGGGATGGGAATTCACTTGTTCCTTCATCTTTGGATGTTCAAAGAGCCCTTCAGGTTTACCTCGAATGTACCCTGGGGTTTCATCTTTCCCCTGGCCTGTTTGTCTACTGTGGGGGTGTGGCTAAGGGGAAGAAGGTTTCTACTTCCACCATCAGTCAATGGGTGCGTTTGGTGGTCTGCCAATCCTATAAGTTTGTGGGTCTGCCTTCACCGTCTCAGGTGCAGGGTAGTTCGACGCATTCTGTGTCTGCTTCCTGGGCTGAGGGTGCGGGGGTCTCTGTCCAGGAGATTTGTATGGTGGCCACTCGGCAGTCCCATCACACGTTTGTCTGGCATTATCGTCTTGATGTTTTACATGCTTCTGTGGAAAATTTTGCTGTTAGCGGTTTGAACGCTGCTGTACCCTAAATCATTTGTTTGTTTAAATTCTTGTACTGGTGTCCTGCGTTTTTCATCTTGGTTTTCTGCTTGTGAGTTCCTCACATGGTTAGAACTGGGACGAGAAGGACATATGAGGGGGTAATGTCTTGTTACTTACCAGTAATCTTCATTACCCTGATTAAGGTCCTCCTCGTCCCAGTCCTGTTCCATCCCTCCTGCTGTGTTTGAGCCTGGACTTGTTGATAACAGGCATGGTGGTAGGTGGGAGGGGAATATATTATAAAAATAAAAAAATACTAGCGTTTCTATTGGCTGTCATGAGGTGGAATTGCCTCACATGGTTAGGACTGGGACGAGGAGGACCTTCATCGGGGTAATGAAGATTACCGGTAAGTAACAAGACATTGCGTCACCTGGAGACAGCAGACTGCGGCATATCTTCAATGAAATGGTGCACTTCTGCTCTCTCCATTTGCTGGCACAGTTTGGCCTGACTAGCGCCAATGCAGGCACCCTTTATAGTGCAAGAGTGTCTATGTATTAGTGATGTAGGACGGGCATGCTCAGACGTGAGTCCCGTGCTCTACATGCCACTGGAATCAAGCTATCCTGGCTGAAGAGGGGTGAAACCCTGAAACCGGTCCTAGGATGCTTGGTTCCAGTACAGGGAGGACCTGTCTTGGCAGTTCGGTCTGGACTGTTCCCATGAGGCACAGGGTCAAGACTGATTTGCATATGGCTGGGTTCAAACTGGAATGGCATGGTGAGCAAGAAATGATGGATTAAGGCCCAGATCTCTGTACTGGGGTGAATGTATGACATTGTTCTGCATTCTGTCCATCAACTGTTGTTTTTGCATTTGTCACCCCGAGTGGGACGGGTATGCTCAGACGCATATGCATAATTCTGTACGGTCTATGCTCCATGTGAACTGTATTGACCATATACCTGACTGTAACTCACATCTTATATTTGTATTAGTCTGTTCTTGCTGTCTCAAAAAAGCATAAATACATGTTTTTAAAATGTTTTAAAAAACTCATGTCTACATTTCTTAGTGTGCTTTTAAGGTTTTTCAAACTCTATTACCTAACTATAATGCCCCTGTATCCTTTGTTTTTTTAATGAATGTCTATAGTTTTTTAACTAGCAGTCACATTTGTAGAGTGGTGGAGAAAGGGGGTGGGCCTCCAACCAGCTCTTAGGAATCCCACTGTAAGGGACCTACTGGAGGTAACAGGAGGGTTTCTTGGCCACTAAGGTCCCTCAGCATCCAAGAGGACTTCCTCCAACAACAAGTAGTGTGCCAGAAGACACTTTTGCAGAGTGGTGGAGAAAGGGGGCATGGCCACCAAAGTCCTCATAGCAGTCACGCTTTGTGGGACTTACTGGAGGTAACAGGAGGGGTACTGGGCACCCAAGGACCCTATACAGCCAAGAGGACTTAACACCCCAACCAGCAGTGCAACAGGAGGCAAGTTTGCAGAGTGATGGAGAAAGGGGTTTGGCCTCTGAGGCCTTCTCAACAATTCTGGTGTTTTGGACTTACTGGTGCAACAGGAGGGCTTGTTAGCCCCCAATGACCCTCTGCAGCCAACGGAACTTCATCCCCCAACCAGTTGCACACCAGGAGGTGCATTTGCTGAGTGTTGGTGAAGGGGGCTGGACCTCCAACGACTTGCCAGGTGATTTATCCCTTTTTTTTTAGGGTAGGGGGCTGCATTGAGGTCCAACTTCCATGGGACGTTTTTGGCCCCGGTACCCCACCTCCCAGGACCCAACCTTTAAAAAAAAAAAAAGTTTTTTATTAAATCCAAGGGAGGGTGTTGAACGGCCCACCTCCCAGGCAGCTTAAATCCCCAGGGAGGTGGTGCTCTCCAGGGCAGCGTGGGAGGCACTTCAGGACTCCCTTATATTTTTTTTAAAACAAGCCCCAGGTAGGTGGTGATCCCTGGGGCTATGAGAGGGTCCACATGGCCCCCTGCATAAATTTCAATTAAAGCCCCAGGGAGGTGGTCATCCCCAGGGCGTTGGGGGAGTTCACGTGGCCCCCGCATTCTTCAACCATAAAGTCACAGGGAGGTAGCAGCCCTTGGGTTCAAGAAGGTGCACGAGACACGCCTTTTATAATTTAAAAAAACTCCCCAGGGAGGTGGTGCTCTTCAGGGCAACATGGGAGGCCCTACAGGACTCCCCTGTATTTTTTTTAAAACAAGCCCCAGGTAGGTGGTGGTCCCTATGGCATCAATAAGCCCCGGGAGGGAGGCCTGTGAGACTCCCTCCATTATTAAAATGCCTCTGGGACCTGGCCACCAGGGGGGCTTCCGTGCTTCATTAAAAAAAATATTCTGCAGGATTTGCGGACCCAGCGTGACTCCAGCCAAAATTATTTTAAAGAAATGCTGTTTTGGCCATGCAGGGTCTGTGTGGGACCCCCCTTCCCCAAGAGGCCATGGGGGTCAGGGTGTTTTTCAAAATGGCTGCCAACACTTCCTGGTTTGAAGTGTTGGCAGCCAATCAGATCTCAGCACAAGATCTGGATGGGCCGCAGATCCTCCGCATCTCCATATATACAACTGGACATTTCTTTAAATAACTAACTACTGAACAGATTTACCCCAAATCAAAAAAGAGGCCCTTCCCTGAACCAACAACTACCTCTCTGCTAAATTTAATGTCATTCCATTCAGCAGTTCGGGCTGTAGCCATGTCTAAAGTTCCTATGGACATTAACATTTGAAAAAGCGTTTTGGGACCCACTCCCATTTTTTCGTACCCCTACTTGACGGATCAGCATGAAACTTTCAAGATAGCAGCAGAAGTGAGTGGCATACTAGTTTTGAAAAAATCATGAGGATTCATCAAATGACGCCAAAGTAATTGACAAATGAAAAAAACGCTCTTTCTATGGAAACAACATCCTAACTATAACTACCTACTGGCGAATGCCGGTAGGTAGTATACACGCACACACACACACATATATATGTGTGTATAATATAGATATATATATTGCCTACTGGCAGTCACCAGTAGGCCAGTAGGTTATTATAGTTGAGACCTAGCTCCTATTAAAAAAAAAATCTTCTTTTGCTAATATCTTTGGTGTTGTTAGACAAATCTTCATAAATTTTTTTAAACTAATGGGGCGTTCCCTTCAATTGCTGTGTTGAAAGTTTCGGGGTGATTCGTCAGGCGTGGGCCGAGAAAAAGTGGGGCCCCAAAAAGCTTTTCCTCCATGTTAATTTACATAGGAAACTGTTGATGCAGCTACAGCCCGAACTGCTAAATGGAATTACACCAAATTTGGCAGAAAGGTGGCTCTTGGTCCAGAGTGCACTCTTTTGTTAAATGGTGTAAATCTGTTCAGTAGTTCCTGAGAAATCTAAACATTTCTCAGATATACAAAGGCAAACATTCTTTACAACATTTCAGCGGGATTTGCGCTAGACCCGCAAATCCAGCCAAATGTTTTTTTTTAAATGAAGCGCATGCTCCTGCGCTTCACTTTCTTTCAGCCCTCGGGGCCAGCACCCAGGGGCAATCAAAAATAATAATGTGGGGGCCTGCGCGGGCCCTTGTAGCCCCAGGAATGGCCACCTACCTTGGGCTAATTTATTGTAAGGGAGGTCCACGCGACCCCCCGCAACCCCGAACAACGCCACCTACCTGGTGCTTTATCAAAAATAGCATGCACCCCACGCAGCTCTGGGGGACTGTTTCCTCCCCGGGGCTAATTTATTGTAATGCGGGGGCCATGTGGTCCCCCACAGACCCAGGGACAACCACCTTCCTGGGAAACACAAATTAAGTAAAGGAAGGGGTCTGTTGCGGACCCAAGGACCAATTCCCTGGGGCTACAATGTAGATGGAAGTGGGCCGCACAACCCCCCCTCCAGGAGCTCTCCATGGCCCTGGGGACCGCCACCCCCAGGGCCATCTCCAGTAGCCCACCCCGGGACATTGCAGTTTGCTATGGCTTGGCGGGAGCCATAGCAAACTCTGGTCCGCTTCATGGAAGCAAGAGCAGGAAAAATGCTCTTGCTTCCATGAAGTGGAGCAGAATTGCTTTTGGACAGAGGGAGCTGCATGTTTGCAGCTTCCTCTGCCAAAAGCAATGCAGACTCCCGCAGGAGGCGGAGAGCCGGCAGGGACCGCGGGGGCCTTGAAGCTCCCCCCATGGTCCCCAATGACCTGGCCATGTCCCAGGGATGGGGCCTTGAGGCAATATCGGCCAGGGGAGGTTGGGGGATGGGGTCTCTGGGGCCAAAAATCACCTGAGTGGCCCCCCTCCCTAAAAAAATAAGAAAATGTAAATATAGTCCTAGCCCCGGGGGATAAAGTCCCTGGGGCTGAAATCGGCCTCAGGAGGGGGGCCGCTCGGCCACCCTCCCTATTTATTTAAATAAAAATAAAAATGAGTCAGGCCCTAGGGGATGGGGTCCCCGGTGCCCAAAAGCACCAAAGGAAGGGGGGGGGGGCACATAGACTTCTTTCCTAAATAAAAAAAAAGAAGCTGGCAACTCGCTGGAGGCTCCACCCCCTTTCTCCACTACTATGCAAACGCGACTCCTGGCACGCTCTTGGTTGAGGGATGAAGTCCCCTTGGCTGCTGGGGGTCCTTTCCAGCCAACCAGCCCACCTGGTACATCCAGGAAGCACCACAAAGTGAGATTGCTGAGAAGTGGTCAAAGGCCCCACCCCTTTTTACACCACTCTGCAAATGTGCCTCTCGGCACACTGCTGGTGGGGGATGAGGTCCCCTTGCATCCTGAGGGCCTTAGGACTAAAGTGGACTTCATCCCCCAAGCAGCAGGGGACCAGGGGGCACGTTTGCAGAGTGGTGGAGAAAGGGGGCATGGCCTCTGACCACCTCTCAGCAATCATGCTGTGTGGGACTTACTGGAGGTAATAGGAGGGTTAGTTGGCCCCCAAGGACGTCTTTGGGGGACCACTACCCCTCCTGTTACCTCCAGTAGGTTCCATACAGCAGGATTGCTGAGAATCTGTCAGAGGCCACGCCCCCTTTCTCCACCACCAAACGTGCCTCCTGGCGCACTATTAGTTGTGGGATAAAGTCCACTTGGTTCCAGAAGGACCTTGGGGGCCAAGAAGCCCTCCTGGTACCTCCTGTCAGCCCTACGCAGCGAAATTACTGAGAGCTGGTTGGAGGCCCAGCCCCCTTTCTCCACCACTCTGCAAACATGACTGCTAGTTAAAAAACCTTTGAATTTCACGGAAAAAAACAATGGTTACAGGAACATTATAGTTAAGCTGCCATTTCACTTGTACAAAACTAGAGAAATTTTGCTTTTATAGTTAGCTGAGCTAACTATAACTCGCGCCCCCGCAATACACTGCTTATGATATCACATATTACATCCCTCATGACATGGTCAGTGACATCACTGATCACATCACTGATGACTACTCAAAAGACCAGCCCACATGGTGCAGGGAAGTGTGGTGCAGCCCCTGGCCCCTTGGCGGAGGGCCAGGGAGAAGGGGTCCCTGCTAGGGGCCTCCAAAGTCATTTTCTGCCTGCTTTTCCAATGGGGGTGGACCGCCATGAAAGGGCAGGCGGAAAGGTGGCTCGTAAGCCCCATGGCGGTGCTTGAGAAGGCACCGCCTCCATTGTGGGAATGCAATCTGACCGACCGCCCGACGGGCTCCTTGAGCACGTCAGGAGCTGTTGGTGGGTTCCTGCACCTCTGTGGTCCGACCGACCAAATTGTAATGCGGCAGTCTGACCACAGCTTCAGATGTCGGTGGGACCGACACCGACGAGGCATTGGTTTCAGTCCCACCGACATTGTAATGACCACCCTAGTTTCCAAAGTGAAGATCATTTTTTGTTTTGCTAATAACTTTGGTGCTGCTTGACGAATGTTCATGAAATTTTCAAAACTAGTATGCAACTCACTTCAGCTGCTGTCTGGAAAGGCTCGGGGTGATTCGTCAAGCGGTGACAGAGAAAAAGGGTGGTCCCAAAACATGTTTCACCATGCAATTTTCCATGGGCCTTTAAGGCACGACTTTAGCCCGATTCGCTGAATGGAATTACATGAAATTCGGCAAAAAGCTAGATCTTGGTCCAGAAAGAGTCCTTTTTGTAATTTGCTGTAAATCTGTTCTTAAAGAAAAAAGATTTATGTGTATCTAAAGACGTGGATCTACGCTACAACATCAATGCCATGATTGGTTGGCCACACCGTGAGAGAAGAGTTGCAGCAGCCATTTTGTCAATCTGGACATGGTTCCCCGGGGGAAAATAAAGTGTAAAAATAGGATATAAGGGGTCAGGATACAGGTATCCTGAACCCATGGATCTGATGGAGGGGTCTGTGAGGGACCCCTCATGGGCAAGAAATTGTCCAAACATGTTTTTGTTGGGCCCGCAAGGATCCGAGATCCACCCCAGTGCGCAGCATGACCCCGTGTGAATTCATGATGGATCCACATCCCAATTGTAAAAAAATATACCCACTCACAGACTCAATCACACACCTACTTACACACCCACACAACCACTCACACCCTCTCACACATCCATAGCCACTCACAGACCCAGAGACCCACTCACTCACTCACAGACTCACACAGGCACTTACACACCCACACCCATTTACACACCCATGCAACTAGTCACATACCTGTGTAGCCACTCGCACACCCACTCAGAGATCCACAAAACCACTCACACACCCACTCACAGACCCACAACACCAGTATTAATGCACTCACACACACAAACACTCACACACATATACAGCCACTCACACATCCAATTAGAGACCTGGAGAACCACTTACACACCCCTTCACACACTTACAGAGGCACCCACACACCCACTCACATACCCATACAGCCACTCATACACCCATTCACAGACCCACACTGCTACTCACACCCACCACACTCACACAAGCCCACTTACACACCCACACATGCACTCACACACCCAGGTTACAGGGACGTTAAAGTTAGGAAATAGCATTACAAAACCATATGTCACAGACCATGTCATGAGTGATGTAATATGTGAGGTCGTAAGCAGTGCATTGCGGGGGCACGAGTTATAGTTAGCTCAGCTAACTATAACTGCTGAATGACATTTATTAGTGGTCACATATACCACACCACACCACACCACCACCGCCATGTCGGCGGTATATGTGACCACTAATAAATGTACACTTATTTTCTATAATTTTATTATATATATATATATATATATATATATATATATATATATGTTCGTGTGTGTGTGTATCTATGTATGTGTATATATATATATATTCACTTAAAAAACCATAGGTTTCACACATGTTATAGTTAGCTGGACATTTCCCTCGTACAAAACCATTGAAATTCCCCCGTTATAGTTAGTGCAGGCAACTATAACTCACGCGACCGCAATCCTCTGCTGATGACGTCAGATATTACATCACTGTATTTAGACACCTATTTACCCATGTCTTCTTCCATTAATCTTTAGCTATACATATATTACAAATATTTATTTTTAAGAAAGACACATATGTAATCAGTGATGTAATATCTGACGTCATCAGCAGAGGATTGCGGTCGCGTGAGTTATAGTTGCCTGCCCTAACTATAACGGGGGAATTTCAATGGTTTTTTACGAGGGAAATGTCCAGCTAACTATAACATGTGTGAAACCTATAGTTTTTTAAGTGAATTTGCAAGGTTTTTTAAATGCTAATTCCTAACTATAACGTGTGTGAAACCTATGGTTTTTTAAGTGATTTTGTACGTGTTTTTAAATGCTAAGTTATGTATTTATTAATATTTTTTTTTTCAGCTTTTTCACCGTGCGTGCCCCGTGCGCGCACCGTGCACTTCGCGCACAGTGCGCGCTCTGTGGGCGCTTGGTGCGCTTTGCGCACCAAGCACCCACGATGCGTTGTGCGTGCCATGCGCGTACGGTGCGCGCACTCCGTGATTTTTTGAAAAAAAAAATATTTTTTTTTTTACCTTTGGGGGTCCTTCAGTGACCCCCTGACAAAGGCTAGGGGGCAGGAACTGTCCATCCTGCCCCCTTTTCACGTTTTCCACCATTGTTTTTCCCTGCCTCAGACTGCGAGAGACAAAATGACGGCGACACTTCCTGATTTCGACCGATTCGAATGTTTACTGACATCTAACAACCAATCAGAATTGCACTTGCGCACGGCACCGTGCGCGTACGGTATGCTTACCGTACGCGCACGGTGTGCGCTTATAGATATATATGTACTTTAAACTGCAATTTTCTCAGGAACTACTGAACAGATTTACACCAGACCTGCAAAAGGCACGTCCCTGACCTGAGGACTACCTCTCTGCCAAATTTCAAGTAATTCTGTTCAGCCGTTTGGGCTGTACCTTGGACTAAAGGTCCCTATGGAAAATTGCATGGGAAAAACGCGTTTTGGGACCCCCCTTTTTTCATAGCCCCCGCTTGACGAATCCCCCCGAGACCAGCCTGCATGTTCAATGCTTCAAAAATAAAGCCCCACTCTGACTTCTGTGCAAACACAAGACTTTACAACGCTATTTGGGCAAAACATGAATATTAAGCAATGCCTCGTGATTACAAAGCAACGATGATGCATGCTGGGGGTTGTAGTTGATCCTATGGCCTCGCGACCACATGGTAAATATTGAACTCACCTGTGAGCAAGGCGTGGTGACGCCGAAACCGGTCAGGACTTGAGTTATATATATGCTGCTTCAGACGAATAAAGTCTTGTGTTTGCACAGAAGTCGGAGTGGGGCTTTATTTTTGAAGCATTGAACATGCAGGCTTCTCCGCTCCTGCAACCTTTGAGCCCGCCCTGCAGAGTCGGTGGCCCCCAGTAAACGGAGGATGTTGTGCTGGATTTTATGGAGGGGGCATGACACGCTCTCGCGCACCAAACGAAGGATTGCCAGAAGTATTGGTAGCGCATCAGAGAGAAAGGGAATAGGGGAGTTTTCTCCTCTTGGAAGCTCCGCAGTGCTAACCCTTATCATGGACAGAGGCAGTATAATAGTGCACTTGCTGTGAGAAGGAATGTGTGCACATTACAATTTGGTACGTTGTTGGGACATTGTTCATTAAACGCTATTTGGGCAAAACATGAATATTAAGCAATTCCTCGTGATTACAAAGCAACGATGATGCATGCTGGGTGTTGTAGTTGATCCTATGGCCTCGTGACCACATGGTAAATATTGAACTCACCTGTGAGCAAGGCGTGGTGACACCGAAACCGGTCAGGACTTGAGTTATATATATGCTGCTTCAGCTGAACTAACTATAACGGGGGAATTTAAATGGTTTTTTACGAGTAAAATGTCCAGCTAACTATAACATGTGTGAAACCTATGATTTTTTCAGTGAATTTGCAAGGTTTTTAAAATGCTAATTCCTAACTATAACGTGTGTGAAACCTATGGTTTTTTAAGTGAATATATATATATATATATTCAGCATTTATAGGTATCTCAAGTAGCTCTATAACACGCACCTCCGCCATGCACAGTTTCTCATCAATAATTTCACAGCAAATGTTGCAGTGATATTATCAATGATGTCATAGAGGATGTAATATGTGGGGTAATTAACAGGGCATGGCGAGGGTGTGAGTTATAGTTACCTTAAGGCATGAGTTATAGTTACTTGAAATGACTGTAACTGCTGACTTTCTATAGTTTTGTGTGTGTAAAATCTGAACCTAACTACAACTTCCCTGTAACCCATGGCTTTTTAATGAATGTCTAAGGTTTTGTTTAATTCTATTTCCTAACTATAATGTCCCTGTAGCCTTTGTGTTTTTTCAGTGAATATCTAAAGTTTTTTTAATGCCAATTGTTAACTATAACGTTCCTGTATCCTTTGGTTTTTTCCAATTTCTAAGGTTTATTCAAAATCTATTTCTTAATTGTAATGTCCATTTTTTTGTAAGTGAGCCTTAGAGATTTTCATACTTTCTTTCTATAATTGGATATTGTGTATTATATTTATATAATACACCACACTATATGTCTTTATCGGAAAATACATTAATAACTGGTTTTAATTTTACCAATTTTGTAAGTCAAAACAACATTGTTCATTTACAGTGGAGATTCTATCATTAATAAATGTATTTCACCTTCTGAAAAATACACATAAAGACATTTTTTAAATAAAGTTTAACTTTAAATATTTAGTTAAATATTGTTTTAACTTTTCTTTCTATGATCAATTTAGAAGAAATCCACCTTTAAAAAAAATAATTTTATTCACAACTACCAAAGTCATTGCAATGACGTCGGTAGTCGCAAAGAGCGGGTGGTTTATATAAAGTGGAAAACAACATATATATATATATATATATATACATAGACATATTCTACAGTATATTTAACAGTAGAGCTTTATTAGTGTACTTTTCAAACTCATATTTTTTAGTGGGTTTCCAAATTAATCGCCTCCAAAACACTTTTTCCCTTGTCCGCGAAGACAGAGGAAGTCACGATGACGTCGGTAGTCGCGGATAGCATGCCGTTTTCAACAACTCTGAAACATATATGTAGAGGTACTTTGAAGAAGTTTAGTATATTTGTTCACTAATATAATATTGCCAGTTCTTCTTTTCTTTCCATTTTTAAACAAAATTACTTTAAGCGTATATTTTGCATTTCCGCTTCACCGCGGTAACCATCACTATTTTGGTCACCGCGAATATATCACATAACCGGGAAAGCAAGGAATATTATTGGGTAATATACTTTTCTGCAAAATCAATAGGAAGTACACACCCACTCCTCCTTCTTGAATCTTCTTTCATAGAACTTCATTCTGAACAGGTGGATTCACTTTGCAGTGGAAACTTTTGGCAGTTTTTTTTCTATCAGAAATGGCCACACAGCAGGGTGATGGGGTAAGCAGGAATAACAGCTGGAACAGGAGGTGGACAGTGAAGAGCTGGAAGAACAGGAACCTCCACAAAAGAGAGCCAGTATGGCTTGGGATTTCTTGACAATCCCATCAGGTGAATCAAACATAACTGCAAACTTGTGCAATGCACAATTTGCGAGAAGACCCTCTCTAGAGGAACCAACAAGAAATATTCATTTGGGACAACTTCCATGTTATACCATCTAAAAACCTATCATATAAAACCTTTCCAACAGGCGATCAAGCAGAGGGAAGCTTGAGGACCATCTACTTCAGCGGCAGCAGCAACACTTCCTGGTCAAAAACTCCCTTCTGAGGTGCAGAGTGCTGCAACATATATGGCTACAGCGATGTCAAGAATGGCCACGTATTGCATGGACTGTAGTGTTGTCAAAAGTGCTGGTGAGCAGTCTCTTACAGCTATTCAAAATGCTGCAAAACAGCATCAATGCTAGTTTAATTCCTCCTTTATATGTTTTGCACATTTTTCAGTGCACGTGTTTTTAATTCCTGCTGTTCCAGTTGCCATTTTTGTTATTATAAAAAACTATTTTTTCATACAAATTTACAAAAGCCTTAAAAAAATGAAAAAAGGCTTTTTACAGTTAAAAATAGATTTATACATATATGTTGGAATGAGTGCATGACTAGTGTATGGATAATTGAATGAGTGCACAACTGGTGCATGGATGTTGCAATGAGTTCAGCAGTGGTGCCTGAGTAAATCTACGAATACATAAGTAGTGCCTGAGTGATTGGATGAGTGCAAACGTAGTGATTGCGTGATTGCATGTGTGCATGGGTAGTGTGAGGTTGAATGGATGAGTGCATATGTGGTGCCTGAGTGAATGGAAGAGTGGAGCGGTAGTGCCTGAGTGAATGGATGAGTGCATGGATAATGGCTGGGTGAATGAATGAGTTCATGGACAGTGCCTGGGTGATTGGATGAGTGCATGGGTAGTGCCTGAGTGAATGGATGAGTGCATACATAGTACCTGAGTGTACAGATGAGTGCAATGGTAGTGCCTGAGTGAATAAATGTGTCCATGGGTAGTACCTGGGTGAATGGATGAGTGCATGGGTGGTGCCTATGTGAATAGGTGAGTGCATGGGTACTGGCTGAGTGATTCAATATGTGCATGGTTAGTGCCTGGGTGAATGCATGAGTGCATGAGTGAATGGATGTGTGCAATTGTAGTGCTTAGGTCATTAGACGAGTGTTTGGATAGTGCCTAAGTGAATGGATAAATGCATGCATAGTGCCTGAGTGAATGGATGAGTGGAAGGGCAGTGCCTGGGTGATTGGATATGTGCATGCATAGTGCCTTGGTGAATGGATGAGTGCATGGGTGTATGGATGAGTGCAATTGTAGTGCCTGGGTCATTAGACGAGGGTTTGGATAGTGCCTAAGTGATTGATCAACACCCTGATCAAAATCCTCACCAACCTAGGACTCAAACAGCTCATCACAACACCCACCCACTCCGCCGGACACACTCTCGACCCCATCTTTTCTGCCAGCAACCACGTCACCTTCAGCCACACCACCGGACTCCACTGGACCGACCACTGCTGCATCCACTTCTCCTTCGAGAAAAACACCGCACACAACCAACCACAACGAATCCCCTACCGCAACTAGAACAAGATCACCGAAGACCACCTAATCTCACCACCATCGCCCGAGACCCACCAACCGACCACACCGACACAGCCGCCCGTAACCTCAGGCAATGGATCGACGACTGCGCCAACACTCTCGCCCGATCAAGAAACCCTCAAACAGACGCACCAACAGAAGGGCCATCTGGTTGTCATGTTTAGGCGTAGGTAGAGTGGGGATTACATCTTAAAAAGCCCACATGAGAGTATGGGAAGCTGTGGAAGCATGTATGATTGAGACTACATCTCCCAGGGAGACCATGCCTGTTCTATTTCTCTTCCCTGTATTTAAGCCTCGCCTCCAACTGACACGGTGCTTGTCACTGGAGATCAATCGTTCTGCCAGAAAGCTGCTTCCTGTATCGCCTGCCGTTTAGCGGCTGCCTGGATTTAAAGACGTCCCCGTTATCTGAACATACAGGGGGCCTTTCCTAGAGACTGCCACTGGCGCACGTCGCGCTGACGCACGATCGCATTTCCCCCTGATATCAGGCTCCGAACACTGAGATCGCACTGTAGCGTGACCAACACCAGAACACTATTGCCCGCGTTCGCGCTGTAGCGCGACTGATTACTTTCACCTCCTGTCAGCGGGACCCGAATTGAAGATGCTTGCTGAAGCACATTTCTGTGTACATTCCCTAGGGCCAAGTTTAGGTCACGTACACACTCTGGAGAGTAATATTGAAGCAAAGACAGGCTCAGTATACATCCCAGAGCTGTTGAGAGGCTCGGAGTGCTTGTTGCAATTATTTTTTCTTCCTTTGAGTAAGGATTGCTTCTCTACACACTGGAACCATGTGTAATAGGAGAAAGACTCCATTTGGACCCAAGTGGAATTACTCACCGCTACCAGAGGATTATCTGGCCTAAGATAAATACCTCTACATTGACTTCTTTCTGAATTGTTTAAGTAGTGCCTTTGCTACATAGGGGAGATTATCGCTAAAGAAGAATCATCTTGATTTCTTTTTCTTTATTTTTATCTTTTGTGCCTTTTTGTATCTGGATATGTGCGGCAGTATTGACTGTAAGTGCATCACAAATAGAGAATTGATATTTATGGTGGCCTAAGGTGGTGACCTCATGAGTGTTGTGTTGTGTCTCACCTGCAGGGAACACGGGGCGATCGTAGGAGTGAAGTCCATAACTCCAGAAGATATCCCTATTGTGTATTTTTTACTGCTGCACCTTTATTGTTTTGTTTGTCCCTTTTTTTCCTTTCCCCTACTGTGGTGTGACCTGTGGAGTGGGTATATATATATACTCACAGGTGGTTCCATACAGGGGGAAAAGGTTATCTGGCATCTTCCATCGCTCCCACTGTATCCGGCTTAAAAGGTTAGTGGTTAACTGTTCTCTGTTGAGACACTGGTTCACCACCAACCTCCAGTCATCAAAGGAGACCTGCCGAATAGTCGAGAAGAAGTGGTGCCACAAACAGACACCAGACAACCTCGCAGCCCTCAAGAACGCCAGTCGCAGGCACCACCAACTCATTTGAACCGCCAAAAGGACCTCCTTCAAGGAACACATCAATAACAATGCACACAACAGCAAAGAGCTCTTCAACATCGTGAAGGAACTCACAACCCTAGCTCCAGCTCTAACGACATACCACCATCACAAGACCTCTGCGACTCTCTAGTCACCTTCTTCCACCGCAAGATAATAGACATCCATGACAGCTTCAACACCCAGACCCCCCCAACAGCCGCCGACAACTCAGACTCACTGCCCCCCAGTTACACCGGCCTCCTGCTCTCCGGGAGCCATGTCAACGATGAAGACACAATCAAAACCATGAACACCATCCACTCCGGCTCACCGTCAGACCCCTGCCCTCACCACATCTTCAACAAAGCGAGCTCCATCATCGCACCCCATCTCCGGAAGATCTTCAACAGCTCCTTCGAGACCACCACCTTTCCGGAGAGCTGGAAACACGACGATATAAACGCCCTACTCAAGAAACCAAAGGCAGACCCAAAGGACCTCAAGAACTTACGACCCATCTCCCTGCTCCCGTTCCCAGCGAAAGTCATCGAGAAGATTATCAACAAACAACTGACCCGCTTCCTCGAAGAGAACAACACCCTGGACTCGTCCCAATACGGATTCCGCAGCAACCACAGCACCGAAACCACCCTCATCGCCGCCACCGACGACATCAGGACCCTGGCGAAATCACGGCCCTCATCCTCCTAGACCTCTCGGACACCGTCGACGCCCGCCTGCCACCACACCCTACGCACACGCCTCCACAACGCAGGGATCCGTGACAAAGCCCTGGACTGGATCACCTCCTTCCTCACTGACAGAACCCTGAGAGTCCGCCTCCCTCCGTTCCGATCCAAAGCCACCAAGATCACCTGCGGCGTACCCCAAGGATCATCCCTCAGCCCAACCCTTTTCAACATTTACATGACACCGCTCGCCAACATCGTCCGATCACATGACCTCAACATAATATCATACGCCGACGAAACCCAGCTGATCCTCTCCCTCACCAAGGACCCCGCCACCGCCAAAACCAACATCCATGAAGGAATGAAGGCCGTCGCCGAATGGATGAAGAACAGTCGCCTGCAACTGAACTCAGACAAGACGGAGTTCCCCATCCTCGGCTCCACCCCCTCCGCCTGGGATGACTCCTGGTGGCCAGCCTCCCTGGGAGCTGCGCCGACACCCACCGACCACGCTCGCAACCTGGGGTTCATCCTGGACTCATCACTGTCAATGACCCAGCAAGTCAACGCCGTCTCCTCCTCCTGCATCAACACCCTCCGCATGCTTTGCAAAATCTGCAGATGGATCCCCACCGGAACCAGAAGGTCGGTCACCGAGGCCCTCGTCACCAGCAGGCTGGACTACGGCATGCCCTCTACACAGGAACCACGGCCAAGCTCCAGAAAAGACTTCAAAGCATACAGAACGCCTCCGCACGCCTCGTCCTCGACATCCCCCGCCACAGCCACATCACCGCCCACCTGAGAGACCTGCACTGGCTCCCCGTCAACAAGAGGATCACCTTCAAGCTCCTCACCCATGTCCACAAAGCACTCCATGACGCTGGACCAACATACCTCAACAAACACTCCCAACCGCCAGCTCCGCTTCATTGACCTCACCCTCGCCACTGTCTCACGCATCCACCGAACAACCACCGGCGGCAGATCTTTCTCCCAACCCGCCGCCAAGACATGGAACACCCTTCCCATCCACCTGCAACAGACCCAGGACCTGCTGACCTTCAGGAGACTTCTCAAGACCTGACTGTTCGAGCAGTAGCAGCCCCCCCCCTCTTTAGCGCCTTTGAGACCCTCATGGGTGAGTAGTGTGCTCTACAAATACCTTGATTGATTGATGAGTGCAAAGGTAGTGCGTGTGTGATTGGATATATGTATAGTTAGTGCGTGGGTGAATAGATGAGTACATGAGCCTACCCCCTTACTGGCCGACCCCTTAGGGCGGTGTAATGAGCTGGCCCAATTTTTCTTCAAAAAGATTGATAACATCTACTCTACTTTTCCGCCCCCCCCTGGTCTAGGAGGAGATACTCCATCCCATGGCCCTGTACAAATGTTAGAGTCTGAAATCACTGTTATACCCTCGATGGATCTGGACACCTTAAAATGTTATGCCCATAAGCTTAAATCCGGCTCCCCTCATGATGTGATTACCCCTGCTTTTTTCAACCAGGCATTTGACACCATTGGTCCTGTTACTCTTGACCTCATTAATCTCTCGTTTTCTACGGGGGTTGTGCCGTCTTCATGGAAACAGGCCATGGTAAGAGCCCTCCTCAAGAAACCCTCTCTGGACCCAGAAATCCTGGCTAATTTGCGACCTATTTCATTGCTGCCGGGAGTCGCAAAAATATGTGAAAAGTATGTCAACAACATTCTTTCTTCATTTTTGGAAGAAAATGGCTGTCTTCACCCCTCTCAAACCGGTTTTCGACCGCAGCAGGGCACGGAAACTGCACTGTTAACCGTGGTTGAAGAATCAAGGAAAATCTTAGACGCGGGAGGGTCTGTAGCCATCGTGCTACTTGACCTCAGCGCGGCCTTTGATACTGTCAATCACTATATCTTGCTGGAAAGACTGAGAGAGATTGGAGTCTCTGGCATTCTGCTTAAATGGTTAGAATCTTTTCTTAGTGATAGATCATTTCAAGTCTTTGAGAATGACTTGGTCTCGGAAAGAATGCCACTGCATTGTGGGGTTCCTCAGGGATCTTCCCTGAGCCCCACGCTTTTTAATGTATATATGCGTCCTCTGGGTGAGTTGGTTAGGCCATTCAGGGTGAAGATCGTCTCATATGCAGACGACACACAACTGATCGTCTCCCTAAACCATTTGAATAAGGAGCAGTTCGGTTTGGCTAATTGCATGGAGCACGTTGCCAACTGGATGGATAATTCTTTCCTTAAATTAAACGGCGAAAAAACTGAGCTGATGTTCCTTGGGAAACCCACCAACATTAACCCCAAGGCTTTCTGGCCAAAGTGCCTAGGGGAGATGCCCACGCCTAGAGAACATATAAAGAGTCTTGGAGTGTGGTTTGACCACAAACTTGACTTCAATGTTCAAGCACAAAAAGTGGCAGCCACGTGCTTTGGAATCCTAAAAATGATCAGGAAGATTCTTCCAGTTTTGCCGTTTGAGGCTGGGAAATTGATGGTCCAGGCCTTGATTCTCTCCAGAATCAATTATGCTAACGTCCTCTATCTTGGTGACCCCAGTTCTGTGATAAAAAAGCTCCAAAGGGTTCAGAACTGTGCGGCCCGGTCCTTGATGCAGGCTCCCTATATGACTGCTTCCAGTCCTCTGATTGCCTTGTTGCATTGGCTACCAGTTGCTGAAAGAATCCAGTTCAAGGCTCTCTGTATCACGCATAAAGTAATGTCCTTGAAGGCTCCTCCTATCCTCAGATCCATCATCTCCCCCTACTTCCCTAAGAGAACTCTACGCTCGGAATCAAAGCGTCTAGCAGTAACTCCTAGAGTACAGAGAGCTCGGAGCGGGGGTCGGATGTTCTCCACCATCGCTTCTCAAAATTGGAATCGTCTCCCTGATAAGATTCGGCTCGACTCTAGCCACTCTTCCTTTTGGAAAGCTCTAAAGACCCTGCTGTTCCCTTAAGATGTTCCTGTACTGTTTACTTTGTCTTCAGCGCTGGGAGGCCTTTGGTAGCCACGCGCTCTATAAATATAGATTCATTCATTCATTCATTCATTCATTCATGGTAGTGCATGAGTGAATGGATCAGTGCAAGGGTACTCCTCTGAGTAAATGAATGAGTGGAAGGATAACACCTGAGTGATTGGGTGAGTGCAAGGAAGTGCCTCAGTAATTGCATGAGTGCAAGGTTAGTGCCCCGGTGATTAGGTGAGTGCATGGATAGTGCCTGGGAGATTGGGTGAATGAATGCATAGTGTCTGCATGATTGTGTGAGTGCATGGGTAGTGCATGGGTAATTGGATGAGTGTATGGGAACTGCCTGGGTGATTGGATGAGTGCATGAGTAGTGCCTGGACACATGGATGAGTGCATGGATAATGCCTGGGTGAATGAATAACTGTAAGGGTAGTGCCTGGGTGAATGGATGAGTGCATGGGTAGTGGCTGAGTGAATTGAGGAGGTAAGGGAACTGCCTGAGTAAATGGATGAGTGAATGGATAATGTCTGGGTGAATGAATGAGTGTATGGGTAGTGCCTGGGTGACTGGATGAGTGCATGGATAGTGGCTGGATGCATAGATGAGTGCACAGGTAGTGTCTGGGTTAATGGATGAATAGAAGGGTAGTGCTTGGGTGATTTGATATGTGCATGGTTAGTACCTGGGTGAATAGATGAATGCATAGGTAGTGTGCGAGTGAATGGATCAGTGCAATTGTAGTACCTGAGTAAATGAATGATTGGAAGGATAATGCTTGAGTGATTGGCTGAGTGCAAGGTAGTGCCTCTGTAATTGCATTAGTGCAAGGGTAGTCCCTGGGTGATTGGGTGAGTGCATAGATAGTGCCTGGGTCATGGGGTGAATGAATGCATAGTGCCTGCATGATTCGGTGAGAACATGAGTAATGCCTGGGTGATTGGATGAGTGCATGGGTAGTGCCTCAGTGAATGGATGAGTGCAAGGGTAGTGCCTGAGTGAATGGATGTGTCCATGTAGTGCCTGGGTGAATGGATGAGTGCATGGGTAGTGCCTGAGTGAATAGATGAGTGCATGTGCACTGGCTGAGTGATATGTGCATGGTTAGTGCGTGGATGAATGCATGAATGCATGAGTGAATGGATGAGTACAAGTGTAGTTCCTGGGTCATTAGACCAGTGTTTGAATAGTACCTGAGTGAATGGATGAAGCATACATAGTGCCTAAGTGAATGGATGAGTGGAAGGGTACTGCCTGGGTGATTGGCTGTGTGCATGCATAGTGCCTAGGTGAATGGATGAGTGCATGGTTAATGCCAGAGTGAATTAATGAGTGCATGGGTAGTGCCTAGATCATTCAGTGAGTGTATGGGTAGTGCCTGACTTAATGGATGATAGAATGCACACTGCTTGAGTGAATGGATGAGTATAAGTACAGTGCCTGGATGATTGGAAGAATGTATGAGTAGTGCCTGGTTGATTGGATGAGTGCATTAGTACTGTCTGAGTGAATGGATGAGTGCATGGATAATGTCTGGGTGAATGAATGAGGAGGGTATGGGTAGTGTATATATGATTTCTTAATAGATGTACACCTTCAAGGCATCTTTAAGAAAATATATACCTCTCTATAAGAAAACTCAAAAGTTCCACCATATATATAGCTATGTGCAAACACAAGAAACATATCTCACCATCTAATCATATGCAAAGCGGTCATATAAGTTAAAAACCACATTGACAAACACATCCCAATACATACCTAACAAGTATTACTGCTTTCTAATTCATATACAGGCGGACAACATGTTCTCATCTTTTAATTGTGACTACACTACTCCTGTGATATATCTTTTCATATCACTGTGATACTCTTTTTTATCAAACTCCCATATACATCTTCTTTTCTTATTTAATTTTTAAAAAGGATTAAAAAGTTATGTATATACCCGTGAATTTAGTTTGTAGATTATATTGTTGTTTTAGTTCTTTCTGGATAGTTTTGACACTGTTAGGTTTTCTGAAAACTAAGCAGAAGAATAGTACACCACTCTCATACAAAGCAACCATAAAATGGCAACCTCTTCAACTTTGCAATCTGTGCTCATGAGAAAGGCAGCAAATTAGATCTAGTAATTTTAGACTACACTATCTCCTCTTGTGACTGGTTAGTATCTGTTAACTCTTTCCCTCTCTTTCAAAAAGAGATTCCTATCTATGGGTTTTCACGATGTTTTCATGATGATTACGGAGAAATTGCGCAAAAAACAGGAGTTCAAACCTATATCTAGCTTTATTGTTTTAACATTTCAATACTACACAACAGTTTATTACATAGTCCTGAGTTGAAAATTAAATCTTGCTGTTACTTAAATTGTGTCATCACTCAAAATTGTTCTGTCTCTTTAATACCCTTCCCCAATACACTCTTATCTCAGTGTACCTAGCACCCCAGTGCAATCAGTAGGTCACAAGTTCAAAACACATTCTAGAAGGAGCATGCTGATCCAAATAACATACAACAGGTGTGCTTTACTCCACAGATTCAAAAGCATATCAATGTCTGTATAACATTTCTTTCCTTAAACAACAGCCAATAATAAGACTTCTTGCTAAGGATCCAACACACTACCTAATTTTATTCACTTTCATGCTGACAGCATCAGATGAAATATATCTTTAAAAAACCTTCATTTTAAGTGATTTTTATTTGAAAGATTGCCTTATTCAGCTATAGCCTTCTCCTGACTGCTATTGCTCCTTCACTTCAAAATGCTTAGAGTATGGATTGTGGGCCACAGCTATATCTATTGGGCTAACGAGGCTGCAAAAAATAGAGGTATTGACAGAGATGGGTTTGCCAAATGAGCGGATTACTTGGTTTGGCCAGAGAGGGTTAAAGTTTCATCAGTTGCTGCCTTTGGTTAAATCCATTATGGAATCCCAAGCTCCTCACCTCATGATTGTGCACTGTGGTGGCAATGCCCTAGGCACATTGACTGGGGTAGGGCTGAAAATACTAATGAAAGAAACCTTTGCAGAACTGATGACGCTTTTTCCTCACACTGTCTTGGTGTACTCTAATACATGCCTAAGACAGAAATGGGACTGGCCAAATCAATTCTGTCCACCGATTGACAAAGCCAGGAAACATGCTAATAAAATTGTTTCTGCATTCCTCAGAGACCATCGCATGGGCTGTAGCTATAACAACATGAGTTTTGACATGCATGGAATTTATAGAAATGATGGAGTGCACTTTACAGATAAAGGCAACAGGGTGTTTCTAAGTAACCTGAAACCATGCATCCACTCTTATGTGTATCAGCCATATACACACAATCAACGCAATGGCTCTTGTCAGAGCCACCCAGTACCCGAAATATTGAGAAGTGTTCTTCTAAAGGTTTTATTTTTCCTTTAGCTTTTGGGGTACTTCATGACAACATCGCGATCCCTGTGGACACGTTGCGAAAATGGAAAACAAAAGCAGACATTCTATGGCCACCAACATATCCAAAAATAATATGTAAAGAATTCATTCTTAACATTGCACTACACATATTACAATATACATACTTCTTTTAAAGCATGTATAAACCCATATTTTTGTACGAAGTTTCTTTTAAAACTATCTTTCAGACTTATTTTCAGTTTGTGCGGTTATTCGGGACATCGCGATGATGTTGTTAACCGAGACATTCATGCCTTTTCCATATAGTGAAAACACATACATGCACACATATTACAGTATTTTACACATTGTAGGTTTATTACTGTACTCATCAAACTCTTGTTCTTCTAGTATATTTCTAGAACTACCATCTCTAAAACATATTTTCCATTTTTTGCGGTGACTTTGGACATCACGATGACGTCGCTCATCGCGAGCCCTGCGATTACGTTGCAAAAGCAGAAAGAAGAAGCAGGATTTCAATAGCCACCACCACATTAAAAAATTCTAATGATATAAATAATTCTCTCCATCACGGTAGAGAATTCACTATATAAATACTCTATAAAAACATTTATCAGAATCTCAATATCTCTATAAGAATGCGCATTAATGATTCACAAATATTCGCGACAACGTCGGTAGTCACGGTGTTCCTGTGACAATGCACAGGGGGTCATGCTAGTGGTGCAAATATCATGCGTGATTAAAAAAATCTATTTTTGACACATAACTTGTGTCACTAACACCTCCATTTCTCAACCATGGGGCCAGAGTATCTCCACCCTGACCCCTAATGTGGGCTTTCACACAAATGTTCAGCCCCGGGAACTGTTTCTGATAGATGAAATGACAGAACTTTCTATTCAGGTTGCAACCAGCCAATCAGAGCATTCCCATTGGCACGTGGATTCGCGATTCATCGCCACACCTTCGTGAGATATCCATGGTCAGAGATATCACTATAATTTTAAACTTAAATTTCTAAATAACTACTGAACAGATTTACACAAAATAAGCAAAAAACACTTCCTTGAACTGACATCTACATCCCTGCCAAATTTGGTGTAAGATCGTATTAGTGGCTAGGGCTGTAGAGGTGGCTAAAGGTTCCTATGGGTATTAACATTAAAAATGCAACCTTATTTTGTGCCCATAATTCTCGGTCCCCACTACACGATCACCCCTAAACTTTCCCAATCAATAGTACCTACTGTGACACCTTTTTGGCAAAAGTTCATGCAGATTAGTCAAACGACGCCAAAGTTATAGCCAAGTCACAAAATGCTTTTCCTATGGAAACTAGGTCCTAACTAGAACTACCTACTGGTGACTGCCAGTAAGTAATATATAAATATTACTGAATAAACCAAAGATTAAAGTGATGTTATAGTTTATAGTTAGGAATTGTAATTATATCTTACATTAATTTTAAAGAGATCTTAGAAATTTACTGAAAAAACAAAAGTTAAAGAGACGTTATAGTTCACTGAAAATATCAGTTAAAACATACTGTTTTGTAAAAATAAAACCACTGAAGTTAACCAATTATAGTTATCTCATGTAACAATAACACATGCCCTAAATAACTAGTAGGCCTAATTAAGGCTCGGGAGGGGGCTGTGTGACCGCTTCCCTTTTAATAAAATGTAGCCCTTGGGGGCTTGGGGGAGGGTGGCTGCGTGCTCTGCTCCACAACACGATAACTGAACTGCTGACCCCCCGGCCTTGGCCCACCTTGGGTGGTTTATTTTGAAAAAGGGCGGAAGCCCATTTTTAAAATTATTTTAACAGCTGTGTAAATAGCACATGTATTTCTAAACGCAGGGAGCCGTCTCCCACCGAGCCGGACATCAGACACAGTTACTTCCTCGTCTCCCCGCTTTGTCTCCTACCCCCTCCCCCACCTCTTCCCTCCTTCATTCTTGGCTTGCCTCTCCTTTTCCTTTCCTATCTCTCTCCCCCTGCCTGCTTTGTTTTTCCATGTGACTACTCTCCGCTTAATCTCCCTCCCCGTTGCCCTTTTACATTACCCCCTTACCCTTCTACACGCCATGAACCAACAGATGTAACTTGTAATTGATGTACTTTTTGTAACAATGTGTAAATTGTAACCTACGTAACTCTCCTCATTTAAAGCGCTCTGATACCTCCGGGTCTAGCCAGGGCTATATAAAACTCAAGTAAATAAAATAAAATAAATAAATATTATTTACTGTAGATTTGTGGATTCTCCGCAAATTCGAACAAAATAAAATATAGTTTATGGAACCTGAGAATCCCCACAAGGCCTAGGGAGTCAGGGCCCTGCCCCCTATTTGTTTTTAGGTCTCACTGAGTCAGCGCACATGCGCTGCTCGGAGAGACATTTTGTATGTGAGTTTTCAAAGTGCTGCTGGCTGGCCTAGCGCTTGTGTTCATGCGAGCGTGCATGCGCACATCCGCCAGCTTTCAGCCCCGCACAGCTTCGCACACCACTCGCCAGCCTACTTTTGCCATCGCGCGCGCACTTGTTAACATTTCTAATTGCATTTCTTCAAAACTGAACTGTGTTCCACTGAAATTAAGTGTAGTGTTACTGTGAAAAGCAATATTTCAAATTCATATTATTTTTTAACAGAGACTAAACATAACTGTAACAGTCATCTACGCATCTTTCACCCATTCCCAAAGGGGACCTCAAACAACTGCTTTTAATTCACTCAACCATTGTCACCTAAAATTACCTCACCAACAACACACTCTTCAAATAGGGCTAATTAAGGCGACCCGATAGATCTCCCTAAACGCCTGAGAATTTCCTTGAAGGAATAGCGGCACGGTGTGCCCGAGTGTTCACACAGGACCAACTGTCCTCTCTCGGTACATTACCATAATCCCACCCAGGAACTCTCGTGAGAAGTGGATGTCTACACTAGTTACGGTTTTACCGGACACAGCGGTTTCACTAACATGCTGCTGTGTATCTTAATCACATATCGGAAGCATATGTATACATTGTGTAAATGTTTTGCAATCATGCGTACTTTACATGTGCATGTGTAAGACATGAATGCTTGAGTTGTTGGCGCCAGTGGCAGATAGTCAATGGCGTGTCATGTGTGCACTGTGAATGCATTTCTTGAGCATGGAATTATCTTTTCATGTTTTCATGTTTTCTGGGACCCAACAAGAATTAGAACCCGCCCCCGACAAGTGATGTTATCAATGATGTTATAGAATATGTCACAAGTGATGTAATATGTGTGCTTGGTGAGGGTGTGAGTTATAGTTACTGTAGAGTATGAATTACAGTTACTAGAGATAACTGGTGAATATTAGTGTTTTTTTGAGTCTACGTTGTCACAGAAATTTTACCTAACCACAACATAATTTTAACCTTTGTTTTTTTTTCAGTGTGTATATATAAATATATATATATATATATATATATATTCACTGAAAAAACCATAGGTTTCAGGGGCGTTATAGTTAGCTGGACTTTTCACTCGTACAAAAACCATTGAAATTCCCCCGTTATAGTTAGTTCAGCCAACTACAACTCGCGCGCCCGCAATGCACTGCTGATGACGTCACAAATTACATCGCTCATGACATGGTCAGTGATATCACTCATGACATCACTGATGACATCATCCTTGTGATAGAGTGGCAGACCTCATCTCCCCCTATTATAACCTTTGATACACACATTCAAAAATAGAAACTAAAATTTTCAAAACAATGGACATACCAATATCAGTTACAACAACCTATTCAGTAATTCTAAGATCCACATACACATCCACTCATTCACCAACAGTCCTATACAGTCACTCATACATCTACTCACTCATCATATGTACACATACACCTATACATCCTGTTACACAACGCCACTCATCCAGAGTTACTCACACACATAGTCACTCATGCTAATAAACAATCACACATCCATTTACTTGCATATACAGTTATACACACACCACCACACTTCCTTCTATAGAAACGTACACATACTTAGTCTTTTAAACAATCACTTTTAGAAACACATACTTATTCATACAGGAACTCTTTCAATCTCTCACTCTCACATATACCCACTTATATACACCAATAGTCACATATACTAGTTTAAAACATATGTAGTTACTCATGAAGACACTAATGAGACAGTCATTCACTCACTAACACACCCATGCACACACTCATCCACCCATACAGTCCTGCACACATGCTGTCTTCAACACATACAAACAGTGAGTCACTCATTCATGCACCTATGCACTACGTAATACCCCCACCGAACCATACAGACACTCAGACACTCATACTGATACTCAAAAACCCAACTAATAACCTATATAGACACTCATGTAGCTACTCACCAACCCATGCAGCCACGTATACACAAAGTGAGAGACTGATACAGATATTTACTTATTTAAACATTACTCACTAAGCCATGTATTCACTAAGATACACTTAATCAGCCAGTTATACAATCAATTTTTCAAAAAGAAATCATCCATTTAGACACTAATATACCCATTTATTCTTCCATCGAACTAGAGATATACATATATAAAACATATGTAATTTTCAGAAAAACACACATTCACTGGATGATGTCATCAGTGATGTCATCAGTGATGTCATTTGAGATGTCATCAGTGATGTCATGAGTGATGTCACTGACCATGTCATGAGTGATGTAATATGTGACGTCATCAGCAGTGCATTGCGGGCGCGCGAGTTATAGTTAGCTGAACTAACTATAACGGGGGAATTTCAATGGTTTTGTACGAGTGAAAAGTCCAGCTAACTATAACGCCCCTAGAACCTATGTTTTTTTCAATGAATATATATATATATATATATATATATATATATATATATATATATATATATATATATATATATTCACTGAAAAAACCATAGGTTTCACACATGTTATAGTTAGCGGAAATTTTACTGATAAAAAACCAATGAAATTGCCCCGTTATAGTTAGTGCTGGCAACTATAACTCACGCGACCGCAATCCTCTGCTGATGCTAATACTGTATTTAGACACTTATTTGCCCATGTCTTCTTCCATACATTTTTAGCTATACATATATTACAAATATTTTTTTTTATAAAGACACATATGTCATCAGCAGAAGATTGCGGTCGCGTGAGTTATAGTTGCCAGCACTAACTATAACGGGGCAATTTCATTGGTTTTTTATCAGTAAAATTTCCGCTAACTATAACATGTGTGAAACCTATGGTTTTTTCAGTGAATTTGCAAGGTTTTTTAAATGCTAATTCCTAACTATAACGTGTGTGAAACCTATGGTTTTTTCAGTGAATTTGTACGGTTTTTTAAATGCTAAGTTACTTTACGCCATTCGAGGAGTGCGCGCCCACTTAACGCAGTGCGTTCCGTGCACGGTTTTTATCAACTTTAATAAGCCCTGTACATTTGTTGGCCTCCGGCCACCAAAAGCACAGGGGGTGGGGTCAATGTGGATAGTGTTTTTTTTATTTCGATTTTATAATTTCATGTTGCCAAAATATAGTTTTTTTACTGATTTAATAAGCCCTGTACATTTGGTGGCCTACGGCCACCAAAAGCACAGGGGGTGGGGTAAGTGTGGATAGTGTTTTTTTTATTTCTATTTTTTACCGTACGCTTACGGTAAGCGTACGGTAAGCGTACTCGGCGAAATTGCCGAAAAAAAAATAAAACCGTTTTTGCTCTTGGGGGATGTTTGGGGACTCCCTCAACATGACTATGTGGGAGGGAGTTGTCAAAACAGCCCCGTAACATGTTTTTGGGCATCATGTTTGATAAATAACACTCAGTGCGAGAGACAAAATGGCGGACGCCGCTTCCTGGTTTCGGCCGATTCGAATGTTTACTAAGATCTAAGAGCCAATCAGAATCGCGCTCGCGCACGCCACCGTACGCGTACGGTAAGCGTACGGTAAGCGTACCGTAAGCGGGCTCAGATATATATATTGATTTAAAGGCTATTTTCTCAGAATCTACTGAACAGATTTACACCAAACCTACAAAAGGCACTTCCTTGACATAGGGACTACCTCTCTGCCAAATTTCTAGTAATTCTGTTCAGCCGTTCGGGCTGTAGCTCTGTCTAAAGGTCCTATGGAAAAATGCATGGGAAAAACGCGTTTTGGGACCCCCCTTTTATCTCAGCCCCCGCTTGACGAATCCCCTCGAGACTTTCAGGGTAGGAGCGGAGCGTAGCGCCCCACCTATTTTGAGAAATTCGCGAGGATTCATCTACCGGCGCCAAAGTTATTCAAAATAGAATGTTGCGGATTTCCTATGGAAAAGGGGTCCTAACTATAACTACCTACTGGCGACCGCCAGTAGGTAATATATATATATATATATATATTTTTTTTTTTCCTCTCTCTATATCCCTTAACATCCATGTATTTAAGAGATCGATGGTAAATGGACTTTTGACATTGAGAAAGGTCGTCATGACCGAAACCGGTTTGTCAAGCATGGTGGAATAAAGCATTTGAAAAATCTTTTGGCTTGGAGTGCGTTACCGTCTTTGGGAGGCTAAAGAATTTGGTTTTGGATATATATATATATATATATATATGCATACACGCTGAAGAAAACGTAGGTTTCAGGGATGTTATAGTTAGTTGGACATTTCACTCATAGAAAACCATAGAAATTCCCTTATTGTAGTTAGTTGAGCTAACTATAACCCGCACCATCTCAAATGCCATCACTGATGACATCATCCAGTGAATGTGTGTTTCTATAAAATGTAAATATGTTTTATATATATATGCCAAGGTGTATTGAAGAATGAATGGGTGTATAAGAGTCAGGATGGATGATTAAGTAGGTGTGTGACTGACTGTATAAGTGCGTGATTAATTGTGTCTTGCTTAATTCCTGTGTTAGTGACTGATACAGACATTCACACAGTTTAGGTTGTCAGTTGGTGTGTAAGCAGTTCCATGGTTTGGTTAGCAACTAAATGAGGATCTATATGAGCTATTGATTGCTTGTATGAGTACCTGTATCGGTGCCTGAGTGTCTGTGTAGGTGGGTGGGGGTGTGACTGTGCATAGATGTGTGAGTGGATAATTCACTGGGTATATGTGTTCAAGTCTGTATCTGTGAAGGGCTGTATGGCTTGGTGACTGTGTGTATGAGTGTCTTGGTGAGTAAATGGATGCCTCAGTGGTACATGTGTGAGTAACTCCATATGTGAAAGGCAGTATATATGAGTGTTGGACTGTATAAATGACTATATGTGAGAGTGAGTAATTGTGAGAGTGACTGTATGGATCTGTGTGTGCTTGTATTAGTTATTGTATTAGAGTGTAAGTATGTGTTAGTATATGTTTAAATAAGTGACGTGGTATGTGTATAACTGTACAGGTGAATCAATGAAAGTGTGATTGAATATTTCCATTAATGACAAGGTGTGTGAATAACTCTATGAATGAGAGGCGGTGTGTGAGTGTCTGCATAGATATGAGACTGGATATGATAATGCTGTATTGATGGCTGACTGTATGTATGAGTGACTGTATGGGTGAATGGATGGATGTGTGTAGACCTACAAATTAGAGAGTGGATATGCACTAACTGTTATTGGTGTGTTCATGGTTTCAAAAATTATAGTCTGTATTTTATAGTGGGTGTATCAAGTGTTATATTAGGGTCTGAAAAGGTGCATCAGATTTTGACTTGGATGATGTCATCAGTGATGTCATTTGAGATGTCATCAGTGATGTCATCAGTGATGTCACTGACCATGTCATGAATGATGTAATACGTGATGTCATCAGCAGTGCATTGCGGGGACGTGAGTTATAGTTAGCTCAACTAACTATAACAGGGGAATTTCTATGGTTTTCTATGAGTGAAATGTCCAACTAACTATAACATCCCTGAAACCTATGTTTTTTTCAGTGAATTTCAAAGGTTTTTTAAATGCTAATTCCTAACTATAGCGTCCCTGAAACCTATGTTTTTTTCTGTGAATTTCTAAGGTTTTTTAAATGCTAATTTCTGACTATAACGTGCCTGAAACCTATGTTTTTTTCTGTGAATTTCAAAGGTTTTTTAAATGCTAATTTCTAATTATAATGTTCATTAAACCTATCTTTTTTTCTGTGTTTTTTAATTATCAACCCATTCTCAACTTGGGGAAAACTGCGAATCTCACCACTCTTCCATCGATACCTTACGCCAACAAAATCGCCACAAACGAGAGCCACAACTAACGCTAATGAAATGAAAAGTAGGTGTTCCCGTGCAAAAAAAATGAAAACACCACTTCCCCATATTTTCAATGACCAGCCAAATCTGCAATGCGATCCAAAAAGCAGGCGATAAGCCGAGTTAGCAGTAACAAATTAACATCAACCTTTAACTGGTGTAAGGAGGTCGACTATCTACTCCATGAATTGGACCCAACTCACAGCCACATCTAAAGACCAACACGTGATAGAGCTACTGATCATGCAGGTCCGACACGCAACAAGACCACAACACCCAGCGCCACCACCACCAGAACCTCCCCCTGCACCGCCCCCTACTACCACCAAGGCAGCGCAAAACAGGACAACGGACCTTCCCAAAACACCATGCCCTCAGCCACATAAAAGCTTAATGTTGGGAGATGTGGCAACCAACTACATATGAAGGAGGCAAGTCACCCTTCAACAATAAAGCACACAATGCCAAGTGTAAAGCTGATGTGCTGCACAGACCTCACTATGCAAAGCACAAACCTCTTCATGTGGAGATATACTGTTGATACTTGTAGTGTAGTGCACAGTGGACACAACCATGTTAGTTCAGGCAGTGGGGAAGATCTCGGTCATGTAGCTCTGTTGTCCCCCCCTGGAAGCGGAAGCGGAGTGGGCTGCTCCAACGTACGCCACTCCAGCGTAGCAGTATGAGTAAATAGGCCAGGCTCTAGGTGTGGTTCACTTGAGGGAAGTCCAACAAGTCTGTCACAGCGGCAGCCCTCACCCTGGCACGTGGCTGCCGCCATAACCATGGGCCTCCTCGACACAGGCACCCTGTGAACCCAGCGGCACAGCACCGCAGACTAATGTCTGTACCGACTACTGCCTTCGATCTACACTGCGGACAGCAGCGCTCACAATTCAGATGCAGTGGTGATTGCAGATGTTGCAGTCCAGTTCGCATGACACTTTGCTTCCAGTACGGCCTGCCCAGACCACGCATCATCCAACGGTGAGCACACGCTGTGTGCTTCAGGTGCTACTAACTCACTACACCATAAATCATCGCCACGTAGCTGCGCGCTCATCCTGACCGCTGCCTCCGCCGTACACTGGGGTTACACGGTTCCCAATTCAAGATTAGTAGCGACGCAAATTGTGTAAAACAGCCTAATGGGTTAAGAAGACCACATGCTCCCAATCTGTGCAGCTCAAGTCAACGTCACCTGCCTGTGGGCCTTTGCTGACCACTGCCTTCGGCCTACACTGTGGAAGACAGGCAACACGTGGTGCCAACTAACCGTATTCAACACAAGCCGATCCCACATGTGTAACTGTGTCTCGAGTCCTGAATTGCAGCGACCACAGCACCAGACTCCCTTCGATCAGTGAGGGGTATTTCCATATGGAAGGCCGGCGACACATGGTGCCACTGAACCTGCACTACACAGGCTGGTGGGGCCACCAACGTATGCACGTGGCTGTGGGCCCTTGCTCACCGCTACCTCTGGCCTACACTGTGGAAGACCGGTGACAAATGGTGCCACTAACCGTCTTCAACACAAGCCGATGTGGAACTGTGTCCTAAGTCCTGAATGGTAGTGACCCTAACTCCGTGAGACAACCACAGCACCAGACTCCCTTCGACCAGTGAGGCATATTTCCATATGCAACGGCAGCGACACGTGGGGCCAATAACTCTGTTCAACACAAGCCGAACAATCCCACATGTGAAACTGTTTCCTGAGTCCTGAATGGCAGTGACCCCAAGTCCATGGCAGCGACCACAGCAGCATACTCCCTCTGATTAGTTAGGCATATTTCCATATGCAACAGCGGCGACAAGTGGTGCCAATCAATCAATCAATCAATCATTTGTAAAGCGCACTACATACCCGTGAGAGTTTCAAGGTGCTGGGGGGGAGCTGCTGCTATTGGTCGAAGAGCCAGGTCTTGAGTTGTCTCCTGAAGGTCAGCAGGTCTTCGGTTTGTCGTACATAGAGGGGGAGGGTGTTCCAGGTCCTGGCGGCGCGATGGGAGAAGGATCTGCCTCCGGAAGTAGTTCTACGGATGCGCGGGACCATGGCCAGGGCGTGGTCAGCAGAGCGGAGTTTCCTGTTGGGTACGTAGAAGGAGAGCCGATCATTGAGATAGGCTGGTCCGGTATTGTGGAGTGCCTTGTGTGCGTGGATCAGGAGCTTGAAGGAGATTCTCCTGTCGATGGGAAGCCAGTGCAGGTTCTTCAGATGGGGGGTGATGTGGTCGCGGCGCGGGACGTTGAGGATCAGGCGTGCAGAGGTGTTCTGGATTCTCTACAGTCTGTTGATGAGCTTGGACGAAGCTCCGGCGTAGAGGGCGTTTCCGTAGTCGAGTCTGCTGCTGACTAGGGCCTGGGTGACTGTTTTCCTTGTGTTTGTCGAGATCCATCTGTAGATCTTGCGGAGCATGCGAAGGGTGTTGAAGCAGGTGGAGGAGACTGCGTTGACTTGTTTGGTCATGGTGAGTTTCGAGTCGAGGATGACTCCCAGGTTGCGTGCGTGGTCGGTGGGGGCCGGGATGGTCCCCCCAGACATGTCGGCTACCAGGAGTTGTCCCATGCTGAGGGGTTAGACCCGAGGATGAGGATCTTCGTCTTGTCTGTGTTCAGTTCAAGGCGGCGGTCCTCCATCCAGTCTGCGATGGCCTTCATTCCCTGGTGGAGGTTGGATTTGGCGGTGAGAGGGTCCTTGGTGAGGGAGAGGACCAGCTGAGTGTCGTCGGCGTAGGAGATTATGTTGAGGTCGTGCTGTCGGGTGATGTGTGCTAGTGGTGCCATGTAGACGTTGAACAGCGTCGGGCTGAGGGAGGATTCTTGAGGGACACCGCAGATGATCTCGGAGGCATCGGACTGGAATGGGGGGAGGCGGACTCTCTGAGTTCTGCCGGAAAGGAAGGAGGTGGTCCAGTCCAAGGCTTTCTCCCAGATTCCTGCGTCTTGGAGTCGCGTGCGTAGTGTGCGGTGGCAGACGGTGTCGAAGGCGGAGGAGAGATCCAGGATGATGAGGGCCGCCGTCTCGCCATTGTCTAGAAGGATCCTGATGTCGTCTGCGGCGGCGATGAGGGCGGTCTCGGTGCTGTGGTTCCTGCGGAATCCTGATTGGGACGGGTCCAGGATGCTGTTGACTTCGGGGTGACGGGTGATCTGGGTGTTACCTATCTTCTCGATGACCTTTGCTGGGAACGGAAGCAGGGAGATGGGTCAGAAGTTCTTGAGGTCGCTCGGATCCGCCTTGGGTTTCTTCAGTAGGGCGTTGATCTCTGCGTGCTTCCAGTTCTCAGGGAAGGTGGCGGTCTCGAAGGAGAGGTTGATGATTTTGTGCAGGTGGGGTGCGATGGAGTTGCTGGCTTTGTTGAAGATGTGGTGCGGGAGAGGGTCGAACGGGGATCCTGGGTAGATTGTTCCCATGGTCTTGATTGTGTCCTCGATGCACATGTTGGTCCAGGTTGTCAGGGTGTCGTAGGAGGTGCGGCGCGGTGGGTCAGGTGCGGCGAGGTCAGCAGGGGTCATCCGGGGTTTGAAACTGTCATGGATGCCGGTGATTTTTCGGTGAAAGAAGGTGGCGAGGGAGTCGCACAGGGATTGCGATGGTGGGATGTCGTTGGCACTGGAGCTGGGGTTGGAGAGTTCCTTCACGATGGTGAAGAGCTCCTTGCTGTTGTGTGCGTTGTTGTCAAGGCAGTCTGTGAAGGAGGTCCTTTTGGCGGTCCTGATGAGGTGGTGGTGGTTGCGGATGGCGTCTTTTTGGGCAGCGCGGCTGTCTGACGTCTTGTCACTGTGCCATATGTTCTCCAGTTTCCGGCAGGTACGTTTTGAGTCGAGGAGTTCCGGGGTGAACCAGCTCATCTTTTGCTGGTGTCTCTGCTGGTGTTTTTTTTTCAGCAGGGCTATGGTGTTGGCGCAGTCGTTCATCCAGCGTTCGAGGCTGAGTGCACCCTCATCGGGATTGGTGGGGTTAGTCGGAGGGTTGAGTGCGAGGCTTGTCTGTAGTTGTTCTTGAGTGACTTTGCCCCAGCAGCGGCGGGGGGTCTCTAGTGTGCGGTGGTGTGTCAGGGTTTTTCGGAAGGAGAAGTGGATGCAGTGGTGGTCTGTCCAGATGAGTTCGGAGGCATGGCTGAAGGTGACGTGGGGGCTTGAGGAGAAGATGGCATCTAGCGTGTGGCCGTATATGTGGGTCGGCGTCGTGATGAGCTGTTTCAGTCCGAGGTTGGCGAGGTTGGCGATCAGGGTGGAGGAGTTGTTGTCGTTGTTGTTCTCCAGGTGATAGTTCAGGTCTCCGAGGAGGATGTAGTCAGTGGAGGTCAACACAAGCCGATCCCACATGTGTAACTGTGTCCTGAGTCCTGAATGGCAGTCACCCCAAGTCCGTGGCAGCGACCACAGCACCACACTCCCTTCGATCAGTGAGGCATATTTCGATATGCAAGGCCGGCAGCACGTAGTCCCACTAACCCTCTTTAACACAAGCCGATCCCACATGTGTAACTGTGTCCTGAGTCCTGAATAGCAGTCACCCCAAGTCTGTGGCAGCTACCGCAGCACCACACTCCCTTTGATCAATGAGGAGTATTTCCATATGCAACCACAGATTCCAGTAGGCAACTAACTATCACAGTCCTACACCCTACATATTATCCTTTTAGTATCCTCGCTTCAAGAATTTTTTTTTTTATATCAGTTATAGCTTTACTACAATAGCAGTCTACACTACAGGCAGTACAGCTCGCAATTCCAATTTTAAAAGCTAATTTCTAACAAGATTGTACTCAGAAAATACAACACTTCGTCAATGTATTCTATACTTATTGAATCTTTTCATCATACGCCTACACTGCATTCAGTAGGGCTCACAATGAAAATTATTTCTTCATTCATTAACTACAGAGTCCACTAGGCACGTAACTATTACAGGCCTCAAATCTACATAATATCCTTTTAGTATCCTTTCTTCTGGAACATTGTTTATATCAGTTATAGCTTTAGTACAATGACCAAATTCATTTTCAAGTACAAATGAACACTCAGCAGTCTACACTGCGGGCAGCAGACCTCACAATTTGAATTTTGGACATGTGGTGCCAACTAACACTGTCCAACACAAGCCGATCCCACATGTGTAACTGTGTCCTGAGTCCTGATGGCAGTGACCCCAAGTCCATGGCAGTGACCACAGCACCAGACTCCCTTCGATCAGTGAGGCATATTTCCATATGCAAGGCTGGCGAAACGTAGTCCCACTAACCCTCTTTAACACAAGCCGATCCCACATGTGTAACTGTGTCCTGAGTCCTGAATGGCAGTGACCCCAAGTCCGTGGCAGTGACCACAGCACCAGACTCCCTCTCATGATGTGGTCTCTGCCATTCATTACTCAGGAGTAAGAGACATATCTGGGATGACTTTTGACGGGCACGTGGAGTGCCCACTGCTGCACACTCCGGTGGCACCAGGTAAATATTTGCTCATGGATGCGCAGAAGCTGCAGTGTCTGTTCCTCTCTCTCTCTCTCTCTCTCTCTCTCTCTCTCTCTCTCTCTCTCTCTCTCTCTCTCTCTCTCTCTCTCTCTTCCTTCTTTTCCTTCTATCTCTCTAACTCTCTCTCTTCCTTCTGCCTTTCTCACCCCCTTTCTTTCTTTCCCTCTCTTTTTCTCTCTGGCTTTTTTTCCTTCTCTGTTTCTCTGTGCCTCTCTCCCTTGATATGCCCGTTACACACGTCCTTATTTTGTTCTTTATTTTCCAGGCTCTGTCGTCGACATCCATGGTCCCCACAGGAGTGTTCCGCCCTCTTGTTTTCTATTATATTTGTTACATTTTGTTTATTAGTTTATCATTTACATATATATTTATAAAAAAATAAAGTTTTTGGTTGTTCTCTTCACTGCTGTGTGACTCTTTCTTGTTCTTATTACTGTTATTTGATGGAGTCCACCATGGTGTTAAATTTTGGGGCATTTATCGTGGGAATACTGGTGATGTCTGCAGTTTACACCAACTTCTGAATAGTGTGTTATATTTATCTCAACTTTACTTCCATTAAACTGCTGATAATGAAATGCAGACTAGCCGATCCTGTACAAAAAGACACGAGGTGCACCTTTGCGATTTATTCTAAATACTAATATCCTGTATTGAATTGCATTGAGGTAGTGGCTGCATTTACAGTGTACACACAAAATCAATTAAGAACTCTCATTGTATTTATATTGATTGGAAATAGTGCGTCAAGTGCTGGAGCTTGATGAGATACACTGCTCAGTTCGTATATTGCTCTACACACGAAAAAATCACATCACAACTTTCACACCAACTGCAATGAGAAACAAATTCCGGCGAGAAGCCACGTTAGCACCAGGTATTTTACACCTGCTTTCTGCTAGTGTTAAGCAGGACGACTACCTGCACCACGAAACGGAACACAGCCAAGAGCCACACCAGAACACCCACAGGTGCCATAGAATCAATGAGCATGATGCAGGGATACCCATGAGGGCCACAATACTCATCACAACAACTCCAGGACCGCCAACGCCCCCCAAACCTGCATCTGAGCAAGTGTGTCCCTGTGGTCATTGTCTTAGCATGATAGGCACGCACCCTGCAACATCACAGTGTGCTGTCACCTCAGCGTTGGCAGTGAGCCTGGACATGTAACTATGCACGCATCCTCCTGCATGCACAACTGGCATGTGCTGGTCCGGAGTACACAGGTCATTGCAGGGGTATGCCTATCCGGCAAGGGGAACAGGGTATCTCAGACATGTCCGTGTACAGGAAGTGCGGTAAGTGTGTCTGTGTTCTGGTGTGGCCTGCCACAAAGGCCGCAGCACTCGATGTTGTAAAGTGCCATGCACCACCTCCAAACGGCACTGTGATGGTGTAGTTTGAATGTAGCAGGACATCAGCGAATACGCATTACAATGGTGTGCCCTACGAGTGCATGAGATACAACAGCGCAACGTAGAAAAGTGTGGGAGCTCGTGGGAGGGAGAAGCAGCTGTTTGTCAATGTAACACACGGTGAACTCGCCCATGTGCCACATGCTGGGCATCTCATCCATGATAACCACGGTTGCAGACATCCCACAACAACAACCGGCCTTTGTACACATCCTGTATGAATGCAGTGTGGTTTTCACTTCTATGCTCGTTCAGTGGTGTGATGTTGGTGGGTTGTGGGACTTGTGCTCCTTGTTGGTGTGTTTTATTTTGGCCATTGTTTGTCTATACTTGTGCTGTACTTAATTGTGCATGTGTGCCATTCTGCCCATCTCCCCCCTCACCCCCACTTCCTGCTTCTTCCTCTTCCTTGTGCTCTTGTGTCTATAATTGTGTTGCTCCACACATAAACACATGTAAAGAACAAATTCAAATAGTTCCTTGATTCTTTTAGGTTTCAAAAATTTTCTCTATTGGTTTCTTTTTAATTTTCCATATAAACCGTTTTTTTAATATTCAACAACACATAGAAGTCAGAAGTGCAACATATTCTATCAACACACTTTCTAGAACATTCTACAACACGTGCAGGTGAAAAGTTCATCAATTTTTTTAAACTTAACAATATTTTTTTGCAACATTTTCTCGAACATTTAACGGCACGTGCAGGTTAAAAGTTCACGATTGTTTTAAGTTCGAACAGTGCCTTCCAAATGCAAGTAGCAGCTGTGGTTCAGTTGAGCAAATGTTATCCTATGATATGTACTCCACGTTGAAACTGCTTTTTCTTAACCATTCACAAAGATGCTTTTCCATAAAATGAATGTGCACCCTACTTTAAAAAAGAATGCTTTTCAACTCCCAATCATGTATCATTTCTTATGGCAAAACAAATTACTTCCCCATCTTTAAACATATGTCTTATTCTACCAAGGAACTGCATGAGCTACAGAAATCTTTCCATACCTTCCAACCATACCTTCAAAATGCTAGTGTGGATCGTAGGACATAGCTATATTTTCAGGTGCAAGAGATATGCAGAACACAGACGTATTGACTTAGACCTAAGTTTACAAAATGTGGACATGAAATGGTTTAAACAGAGAAGATTGAAGTTGCACCAATTGCTACCTTTGGTTAAAACCTCTTTGCATCTTCCACACCCTGACCTCATGATTGGGCATTGTGGTGGAAATGACCTAGGCACATTGACTGGGGTAGGTATGGAAATGCTTATGAAGGACACCTTTAGACACCTCTGCTCAGCACCATGTGACTCTGGGCAATAGCCTACTTAATAGCACACATAATTTCCACGCCGGCCTCGAGGGCCTTCAGACCCATAGGGGTGAGTAGTTTGCGCTTTACAAATACCGTATTGATTTGATACGTGCACATTTACCTTCGCACTCCCTGTATAACACCCCCTAAGCACCATACACAAGTTACAATGTTCAAAACAAAAGTTCCTCCGAGTAGGTATAACTACATGCTGACACTACTTGACAGATGTGACACAGTGGCCAGAGCACATGACTTCACAGCATATGACACACAGTTTGGACTCACGCTTTCATCTCCGACAGCACCTCAGCTTAGCACCAAGAGACTCTAGACAATACCTCACATATTTTCCGTACCCCAGGACGTTCAAACCAGTAGGAGTCAGTAGTTCGTCCTAGTAGGTATAAACACATGCTGACACTACTTCCACAGGTATGCTGCAGCGGCCAGGGCACATGACTTCACACCATAAGACACACAGTTTACGCTCACGCTTTCATCCTCGACTCCAGCAGCAGCTCACCTTAGCAACATCAGACTACGAAATACCTCACTGAATTTCTGTACCCAGCACTTTCAGACCGGTAGGTATGAGTAGTTCGCTTTGCACCCCCTCTATAGCACACCCTAAACACCCCACAGAGGTTACAGTGCTCCTACCGTCCTCTTTTCCACCTTTTTCACCCTTTTTCCCCCTTACTCGCTTCAACGGAATTACAAAATGGCGGCCAACACTTCGTAGTTGAACACGCTCGCAGCGCTCGCAGCCAATCAGCAGCAAGCTCATGCTCGTAACGCCTCAGACAATCAGATTGCAGAATTCCCAAATATCGATATCTGTAAATTTTGATATTTCTCAAAAACTACTGAACGGTAGCCTTGTCTAAAGTTTCCTATAGAAATTAACATTGAAAAAACACGTTTTGGGACCCCCCTTTTTTCTCGCCCCCCGACGAATCCCCCCTAAACTTTCAACATAGGAGCTGATCTCAACAAAGAATTCGTTTTGAAAATTTCACGAAGATTCATCAATCGGCGCCAAAGTTATTGCGAATAGAATGTTGCCATTTTCCTAAGTAACTAGGTCCTAATTATAACTACCTAATGGCGACCGTCAGTAGATAGATAGATAGATAGATAGATAGATAGATAGATAGATAGATAGATAGATAGATAGATAGATAGATAGATAGATAGATAGATAGATAGATAGATAGATAGATAGATAGATAGATAGATAGACACACTTAATCTGATATATACTTGCGCTCTTCATTGAAAAGGCATATACACGGTAAAGACTTGTGTGGTAAAGGCTTTGCGTGATAAAGGCACTGCTTGGTAAAAAATGCGTTATAAAGGTATTGCATGGTAAATACCGTGTTGTAAAGGATGTTCCCCCCTGGGCAGTAGTGCCATATGCAAATATCTGCCATTTAACATAACATATCACATAAATTTACAATTAACTACTAATTCTCCAAGGCGCCCAGGATTGGCCTCTCCTATAGGGCAATCTGGCAGTGGCAGAAGTCTGGTCTGACAGGTCAGTGTCTGCAGGGACATCTTAAGGATTCTGGGGGCCCTGGGCCAAACATATTTTGGGGGCCCCTGTTCAGAACAGCTTTGAATTTATGATCCAATTTGAGCCTCTATTTCCCACGCAGTTTCCGCTTCCTCAGCTGCGTTAGCGATCCAGTTTGCATCATAGGCATTAATCTATATATTCCCGATGTAAACGGACGCGTGCAGCTGACAGCAGTAGGATTTAGTGTTTTCTGCCCTGCTACTAGGTTTTTAATACTTTTAAAATTGTATATGTGTGGCTGAATTACTCTGTGCTTTTCAACAATTTCTCCTACCTACGCGCACTTGCACTTTACTTGATTCTGCTTGACTACACTTCCTTAGCTGCTCCGATTTAAATCTCGCTTTTCCTCTAGTCCAGGTCCGCCGTGGCTGATACGCCGATTGTGCGGAGGGCTGGGGTTACTATCAGGCTCCTCACTTCCACCCACGCAGTTTCTGCTTCCTCAGGTGCGTTAGCGATCCAGTTTGCATCATAGGCATTAGCCTATATATTCCTGATACAAACGGATGCGTGCAGGGGGCACGCCGATGGTGCCCCAAAGGCAGGCCCGTCTGTGCCAGTCCGCATCCCGGAGGCGTCTGGCACCGGCCATGCTACCCAGTTCTCCTCCAGTGAGTTTCTTCCACTATATTACAATAGGGAAAAACTGCTTAGCCTTAGGCGGCTACCATTACGTCAGTGTACAGCGGCTGATCTGAGCCTAGAGGTAGACTTTCGATGCAATAAGTGCAACTGGTCTCTCCTCCAGCCCAGGAAACTCGCACCCAAGATCTTTCCACGCAACAATAAGTGTAAAAACAATAAGAAAACAGAGGACTTAAAGGCCACCCTTTTGAATTGTCGCTCTATGCAAAAGCATGAACCACACATGTGTCTCCTACTTTTAGACGAACGGCCTGATCTTTTACTTCTCACTGAGACCTGGCTGTCTGAAGCCTCCAACCCTTCTATCACCTCGGCCCTCCCTACCAGTTTTAAAATCCTTAGGAGGGACCGGCCGAGTGGTAAGGGGGGGCGGTGTCGCCATAATTTACAATAAAAAACTAGACTGCTCTCCCATCCCGATGGAAAACATTGAGGGGGCAGAGTCCTTAGGCTTCTGCTGTACCTTAGTCCCCATCATAGCATAGCTGTTTTTCTGATTTAAAGACCTCAAGGTGCAATTGGAAAATGTATTACTATGCTTAATACAGCCACCACCTCCCTGGCCTTAAAATACAACAACTGCCTTTTCTGGGAGAGTTCAATATACATATGGACAATGGAAAAGACCCTCAAACAATTTCCTTGTTGGAGACGCTGCAGGCCTGCAACATATTTCCATCTATTTCTTCAGCCACCCATGAGAAGGGCCATACCCTAGACCAAATCTTTCACAACTTTGACATATCTGTAAGCCTACCTCTTACTATTACCTGGTCTGACGACCTCATATTAAAATGTGTCATTCCCAACTCTGCCACAGCCCCTCAGGCTAACGCAGGGCAGAGGGTCCCTAATTACAGGAAGTTACATAAAATATCCATCCCGATGTTAGCAGATGCTCTCGGTTGTTCCTCAACGGAGCTGTCTGGCTGCCCCGACTCGGACGCCCTATCAATAGAGTCATAGCTCTGAACCAACATTGGTGCAGAGGTACCGGTTGTTTCCCGCTCCTCAAAGAGGTCGGCCCCACCAGCTACATGGTCAAACTATTCCCTCAGACCTAGCAAAACAAATTGTAGAAAAATTGAATGGAAATTGTGTAAATCCTATCTACCTGAGGACAAGAAGGTGTATAAAGACACCTTAAAAGATCATTACATTCTCGGGAAGGCAGCCAAGAAAAACTTCTTTCAAACCAAGATAGAAAATGCCCAAAATAAGAGGAAGGAAATCTTTAGCATAGTTAAATCCTTTACCCTTACCACCCCGAAAGCCAGTACAAAGGAAGGGCCATGCACGGAAGAATGGTATAATCAAATAGCTCAATTCTTTCACAAAAAGATCTCGGTGATCCAACAAGCCTTCACTAACATCTCAGAGGAAGAACTGACCTTCTACCTTAGTTCTTCTAGCAAATTTCACCTCTTGGATCCTCCATCTTTACTAGCTTTCCCTGATTTTCAGCTTGAAGAGTCACTGACCCTTCTCCAAAGCATTAAGTCTGGCTCTCCTACCCACCCATATTCAGCAAATATCCTGAACCTATTAGCTCCCACCATAAACCCCATGGTAAACCAGCTCATAAATGTTTCCCTCTCCTCAGGCAACATGCCGAAATTATGGAAGAATGCTAAGATACTTCCACTAATATAAAAGGCTAACCCCAAACCGACAGACCCTGCCACCTACAGGCCAATCTCCCTTCTTCCGGCCCTCTCCAAAGTATCAGAGAAGCATGTAAACAAGGCCCTCCAAAAACACAGTGAAGTTGGGAAGCTCATTCATGAGTCTCAGTCCGGTTTTAGGGCTAACTACAGTACAGAGTATGCTCTGCTGGAAGTGACTGAATTTCTCAAGGGTAAGCTGGACCAGGGAGGCATGGTTGTTCTGATACCGCTCGATCTGTCGGCGGCCTTCGATACGGTACCGCATGAGAGGCTCCTGGAAAGACTTGCTAACATCGGTCGAGCGGGGGGAGGGACCGCCTTAATCTGGATGTCATCCTTCTTGGCAGATAGATCTCAGGACATCTGGCTTCGCCCTTTCTCATCCCCGGTTCTGGCCATGAATGTAGGTGTCCCTCAGGGCTCCATTCTCAGTCCTACCCTTTTAATATATATCTATCCCCCTTGCATTTCTGGTAGAGGAAGAGGGCGTCAAAATAGTTTCCTATGCTGATGACACTCAGCTGATTTTTACATGTGAAAAAGGAACCGACTTCGACGGGGCAATGATTAGGTCTTTCCTCACAAAGGTTTTTAACCGGCTTAAGATCAATCAGCTGAAGTATAATCCTGACAAAACTGACATTGTTTTCTTTGGTAATCCAGAAACGCCTGACTGGAGCTCTTGGTGGCCAAAAGATCTGCCGCCCCCACCCGTGGAAAAGGAGAAAGTAAAAAACGTAGGTATTGTCATAGACAAGACACTCTCCATGCACTTTAAAATCCAAAATCTTACTGGCACTTGCTTAGGCATACTCCAGATGCTAAAAAAAATCCTGCCACTGTTACCGCTTGAGAGCAGAACGATCGTGGTGCAAGCCCTGGTGACATCAAAACTTGACTATCTCAACAGCTTGTACCTCGGTCTTCCCAAATGCCTTACACAGCACCTACAAGTGGTACAAAATGCGGCAGCCAAAGCCATCCTGAGACCTAAACACAGATCTAGTATGACCCCTATTCTTAAGTCTCTAGACTGGCCCTCCATAAAAGAACGGATGGACTTCAAAGCGATGACCATCTTCTTTAAAGCTTTCCACGGCTTAGGAGCCCGGCTACCTAAATAAGCGCGTTAATGGCTACACAACATCTAGACCCCTAAGATCTTCCAATGCCAACCTGGCCATTATGCCTAAAATATGCCGTGCCCGCAATGGAGGCAGATCCCTCGGCTTTCTAGGTGCGAAATTGTGGAATAGACTCCCTGAGTTTCTGAGACTAACCACAGACCTACTCTCTTTCAGGAGAACTTAAAAACCTGGCTTTTTAATAACTGATGGGTCTTCAATGCACGTTTTCCTCCCGCTGTCACTCGCCAGGATACTCTAGTCTGAATAGCTGCATGCTTTATTAAATACACTATTTCATTTCATTAGGTCCCTGACAGTGCAAAGGAACACTCGTCCAAATTCTAAGTGCCTTATTTATGAGTCTTTGCTTTACTTTTATGCCACTGGTGTGTCACTTTTTGTGACGCACTCGCAGCGTAAAAAATGAGCCATGGTGAGCCCTATTTACAAAGTGACGCATCTAGGCCGATGCATCACTTTGTAAACCGCTGCACCACATTATACCATTGCCAGGTATATTGTATGCAGGGTGGGTGTTCCCCCTCAAAAAGCCTCATAGAACTGGTGCATTGAAATCTATGAGAACTCAGTGCACCACTTCTAGGACTCCATTGCGTCAATATCTTACACCTGCCTCACGGCAGGTGTAAGACTGATGCATTCCCTTTCATGTGGGGCTTGCCCCATGTGAAAGGACACATTGCTGGAGTTGCGTCTATTTTCAGACACACCCCAGCAATGCATCACTTTTGCGCCTACAGATAAGTCAGAAATACTGACGTATCTGTAACTCTTTGCGACATGATGCATCATACAGTAAATATGACGCATCCATCATGTCGCAACGAGGGCGCACTAAGAAGTGACGCATCCCTGTTTTCACACAGCGATGCATCACTTCTCATAAATAAGGCCCTAAATGTGTTTACATCTAATATTCAGGGATAGGTATGTGTGTTCAATATTGTAACACAGCGGCAGCTCACCAATATTACTGCAAACAATCTCTGTGACGCCCTCCCATTACTTATATGTTAGGCCTTGTTTTGATTTAAAAGAAACTTTTTTTATGTATATGGCATGAAACATAAACACAACATTTCTCTGCAAAATGGCTGTACTAGACTCACACATCAGGTACATAAAAAATAAATGAAAGGAAAACAGTATTTAAAACAATCTGTTTAAGAAATATTCAATTCAATTCATTAGGGCAAAACTCTGGAGAATGGAGCTGACACTGTCAGGGGGCCCCCTGAGAGGCTGGGGCCCTGGGCCAGAGCCCACTTTGCCCATGCATTAAAACGTCTCTGAGTGTCTGGGCTGTGTCTTTTTTAGCTGTTTATGGGCCTGTTTTATGGTGTCGTGGGATGGATTTTACTGTTGATTTCTCTGCTATTACCTTAAACATTGCCTACAGCAAACGCAAATACATGCAGTCTCCTTGCAAAACACCTATACAGCCTGTATCTAGTGTTCCAAACTGCCCCGATTTGCTAACAAAGGCCACTTTTTTAGCTATCTGATTCGTTAATGGAGGCCACTTTTAAGTTGGTGCCTGGATCTATTATCTGTTCCAGTTCCACCCTGAAGGTGCTCGTTGTTTGGACATGGTTTCCCCCGGTCTAACGTTGTTTGCAGTGTAATGTAAACCCACGTGCACTTCAGTACGTCACGCGGTAGGTTTTTCTTACATGAATTGGCGAATTAATCAGATCATTTATTCAGAACAGTGAACAATGCATTATTCAAGGCAAGAGGTCCTTGTAGCTTGAAAGGCATACCTGTGTAGTTTGCAATATCCGATCTGCAGATGAAAACATGAAACCTTCACTTTCATCTTAAGAAGTGCACTTGAAAACTGATACTTTTTATCACACCGCACTGATGTCAGGCAAAGAATGTCAGTGTGGAAAAGACACCACCGTGTAATTGTAAATGATGTAATTATAAAATAGGAAAATTAAATGGTGAGGAGTAGAAGACAGTTTTGTACCATATACTCTTTCAGTTTGCCTAATTGATGTACGAGCCTTTACAGAAAGGGCAATCCGATGAAAAATGGTATCGCTGCAAGCCTTATCTTCCTAACAGAAAAAAAAATCATTTTTTGCTGATAGGCATTTCAATAGATCATTGAGATTCATTACCTTAGCGATTTCTCATTTTCGAACAGAAATGAGTGGAAATTATCCAATTTTTCTTTTTTATAATAACATCTGATATATATATGGTGTCCAATCTCATGCAGCCCTTTGATTTATGTCCCATTTTGCAGCAGCCCTGGGCTTTCTTCCTTAATGTAAACTTTAGCTCCCGTTAATTATTTCAGACTTTCAGAACATATTTGAGGTATTTATAAGAGATGGATTTTTTTGATAGAAAACTAGATAAAAAAAACATTGCTTTTTAGAGAGTAAGTGACTGTCATACCTTGCCTCTTCAAGGGTCCACTATTGAAACTATTCAATACTACCAGTAGGACTCTTTCGAGGTACTCTTACTTTCTTTCCTCCTTGGTTACGCTCATGGTCTTTGGTGGCCCTGGGACGCCCCATCGCTGGGGCAGCCATGCACAATACAAATCCGACTATAATAATAATAATAGGTCATTGTTTGCATAACACTACTGCTGGACCAAGCCCCTACACAGTCATCCAGGTGCTTGTAGAAAATAAGAGAATCATGGCCAGTAAAGGCACTACCATTGATTCTAGAAATAGAGCACGCAAAGTGACTTTCCACAATGCTCCACTATAGAAGGTGGTTTCTACAGGAAGAAAGAGCCACAGACAGGGTTCTCGCTCAGTTGATAAGTGCCTAAATGGGTTTCTATTTTAGCTTGGCACATTAGGTCAACGGTTTGATCTGAAACAGTTACATATTTGTGAGGTTTAAATCACTACTGTGCTGCCTTCCTATTCCTCTGGCCAATCTGTTGCATGTACTTACAGTTGTATTCACAGTCGGTTGCAATCAATGAAAATGCCTTATTGTGGTATTGCTAACCTGGTGATACCTCAAAACTGAGAATTAATCACTTCGAAATTCAATACCTCAACACCAGATATCTCCTGCATGACGACTGCCAATCTGGCTTCAGAGAAAGGTTCAGAATGGAAAGCAGATTCTTTTCAAATTGTGGACAATGGCTTGCAGACCACAGATAAAGATCACCCCTGCCTCCTGAATCTGCTGGACCTATTAGCTACCGTCAGTATTGACGACCAATACACTGCACACACTCTTTCACACCCTTAAGTTTCCAATGAAGTTCCCTGGCAAGGTCTTCCATGTGCGCTCCTCCAACCTTTCCAGCTAACACCAGCAGCAGCCCGTGCAGGTAAGAAGGGTGGGGCCAAATGGGGGGGGGGGGAATTCGACAGACGACGACAAGGGAATATTACATAAATAATTAATTTTCCCTCGTCGTCGTCTGTCAAAATCCCCCCCCCCCCACTGCTCTTACCTGCATGGGCCGCTGCTGAACACCACTCATTTCAAAGGGGCTCCCACAGATCACAGAGGCTCCTCTTCACCTGTGCCGTCCCCCAAGGATCCGGGAATTTATGGTCTTATATGACCATAAATTCACTTGACCACTCTGAACTTGACCCCAGTGAACTTCACCTCTACATGGGACAACTTTGAACTCTACTCACTGAAATTAGAATTAAAATCCATTAATATGCTGACAACAGACAACTATATATGAAATTCTCATTCGATCTAGATATCAAATGCCTCAAGCACTGCCTGCCCACCATAGGGACCTGCGTGTCCAGAACCTACCTTAAACTTAACCTACCAAAACTGAATTCTTCCTAATTGCCAGCAACACAAGAAGCAACTGCTAATGCAAACCTGGCTCAACAACATGAACCTGGATCATAGTCCAACTTTTTACCAAACTCAGATTGACTCCAGACACTGAGCTCACTCTTGAGATAAACATTGACAAAAAACTGAGATAAAATGGCACCAGAGCCCTTTAATAAAGCAACTGAGGGCCATGATTATGGCAAAGTCATGCAGCACAGTGCAGCAACTTGCTGCACTGCTTGACAGGGAACGGGCAGTAATGCACCATATTTAAGAGAATACGATGCATTCACACTATTGTGTAATCTCATGTTTCTTCTTTTCTCCTATGTCTATACTTGTCTATGTAATTATGGAACCTGTAACTCAATGATCCTCATGTAAAGCGCTCTGATACCTCCGGGTCTAGCCAGCGCTATATAAAACTTTGCAAATAAATAAAAAATAAAAATTGTAAAAAATTTCTGCCTTTGTCCCTTCCCTGACGTGGTTTTGGCTGCCTAGCGCCAACGCAGACAACCTTGCGCCTGCGCTGTAAGGAGGATTGTTTTTGTGTAGGAAGGAACACCTTCCTGCACAAAAAACAATACTCCCTTGAGGCATTTTCCTGAAAGAGGAAGTAACAGGAAGAACTAATGATATTTCTCCTCGTTACGCGTCACCTGGAAAGGTGTAGCATTTTGGCGCATTCCCAGGTCTACCACTTTTGGTACATCTGGAATTAAGTCAAAATCACCTCCCTTGCGCACAGTAACGCAACGCAGCGATTTGAGCTGTGTTGCGTTACTCTGGATTTATAAAGCCACTCAGGGACACGCAAGATGGCCTTGCATGGCTTCATAGAACGCATTTTGGCCTTGCGTCACGCATTCACCGCGCTGCATGGTTCAGGTGCATAAATATGCCCCTTAATCTGATTCTCACAGAAAATGACTCCAGAAATGCTTATCAAGCCCTCACAATCTGGTTGTTTTGAACATCCTCCTCTGTGGCATCTCAGATTCTACACGTGCACATTTATGGGCATCCTGCATACTGTACTAGAACTCATCAAGGGCATGAAGTAATATAATCACAAAACTCCCATGCTATTGGGGCTCCTCTGGCTCCCTCTGTCCAGTGGTAACATTTTCAAGGTCAACTTCATCACCTATAAAGTCACCACAACTGGCACCCTGCCTATCTAGCAGGGAAACTCACTATTTCCAGTGGGTCTCCCAATACCCAGAGCCAATTCGCTATGAGGCCGGAGACAAAGAATTTCAAGGAATAAAAAAGTAGGTAACAGACTTTTTTTTCCATTTATGCACCCAGAATCTCGAATAGCATTCCCTTATCCACCAGGACTGGTTTTCAGCTTAGAAAAGAGATGAGGACACCCCTTTTAAAAGAACACATTATTGCAACACAGTGAATAACCCACACCCCCTCTCAAAATCTAGCACCCCCATGTAGATTCAGTCTCAGAATGTATCCCTGCCTTCGTCCCTGCACAACTCGCTGCCTTTCAGCTAGGTTCTGCAACCATCGTGCTGGGTCCATCATGATGTGGTATAGGAATATATGATATTACTACGCATTCCGTTGCAACGCATGCCTTTACCACGCATGCGTTACAACGGAATGTTTTTTCTACGCATATCCTTCACCTCGATTATTCCTTTACCACCATTTTTTTTGGGGGGGGGGGAGACCCCCCAAACCCCCTTTTTTCTTTTTTTTGCCTTTTTCTCACATCTTCGCCGACACTAAAAAAGGACTTAATCGGATGAGGAAGAAGACGTTCCGTGAAGACGTTGCTTGCGTGGTAGAGACGGTCGTGGAAGCAATACGCGTTGTAAAGACGTTTACGAGGTAAGTGTACCGTTGTAAACGTAACGCGTAGAAAAGCCTTCGTGGTAAAGGCTGTTTCTCGTGGTATAGCTTTGCATCCCGAATTGTAAAAGACATGGGGCTGGGTAAGATATAGTAAATCCCTGCACATAAAAATTGTGAAATACTACATTCATTGTTGGTGTAACATACGTTATCGGGAGTGGGGGTAGTTTGCAAGTGCCCACAATGAATCTTGTGCCCTGTGGAAAGAAATAGCCAAGGAGATCACAATATGTAAGGTTTGAAACTGTATTTTTGAATCAAGAAGACTTACAAAAGCCACATTGGCTGACTGTGTGTGTGGCTCATGGATAAATCGACCTCCAGTTAGGTTTAACTACTTAGATTTCTATCCCTTTTTGCACAGCAGTGAGTTGTGAATGTGAATGACACACAGTGCCTAATTTGAGCCAATGGCTGTCGGTGGGGCCCACCTCCACTCATTTTTGGGGACCAGCACTTATTTTTCCTCGGTGGGCATTTCCCGAGAGCAAGAGAAAGAAAAAGAAACTGGAAAAAACCAGGAAGAGAAAGACGGTAAAACTGTCACCAAGGAAGCAAGCAGGAACCTGTTCTAGTGAGATATAGGGGCGAGGGACTGTCTGGTTGTAGACTGAAGAGGCATGAGGTGGATTCCAGACCACACAGCCGTGGTGTTCGAAGCCCTGATATGGAATTGCACCAGACATGACCACGGCCAGACTGGGAACCGAAACCGACCCAAGCAAACAGCTTGGCCGGCCCACTGAGGTAGAGGGGACGGGGGTTCTAGTGGAAAGCACCACTCCTGTCTCACCTCTGCCGCTTTTGCTACAGGGGCCGATATTACAGCTATGCTGAAAAACCGGCCTCCGGTAAAAAAAACGACCCCCCACCCTGGTGGGCCACCAGAACAATGCCCAGGTGCCCGCTCCGACAAGTCCAGCCCTGGAAACGACTTCTGGGCAGAGCTTTGGGCACCTGCAATGATTTGCTTACAAATTAAATACTGGTGACATAACAACAGGCCAATGTACAAATGAAATGACTGATAGCCCCCTTTATCATATATATAATTTTAGTAAAATCAAAATATCTTGGTTAATGGCAGACCTAAAGAGGACAGCTGGGAAACAGAAACACATTTATACGGCTGGTAGGGTGGCCAGAGCTGTTAGTCAAATCATGAGAAGGGATGGGTGGCTGGCAGCTTCCTATGGTGGCCTCCAAGACCCCTTCTAGGGGGTTAGAAGTCAGACGAAGGGCTATCCTCCAATGGCAGAGGGCAGCCTCTGGGGTCTACCTTCGATATCTGTAGGGGGTTCACACTCTGGACTAAAGATGTACCATTTTTATTTTAATGCAATAAAATAGATTCACAATAAACCTTCAGACAGATGAACAAAATGAATTAAATATTCCTCTATAATCTTAAGAGTGTTTAATTTTAGGTTAGAATACAATAAAAATTCACCCCGCAAGACAAGGTGCATTAAATATCCGATTTACATTACACTTTGTACTTCTGCTTGTAAATCAATGTTTCATACATGTGTTTTAGTAGCAAGGTTTGAAGTTATTAGCATTACATATTCATCACATTCTGAATTAATGTATTCAATCTGCAGCTCAATTACACAGTTATTTTTCCTTCTACTGAATGTATTGTATGAAGTGAAGAGCTCCGTTTTTAATATTCTTTTCTGTCCTTTTGTGCTCGTTCTACCTGGATATAAAGACAGCTGAAAAGATAGCATTACGCGCTATTTGCTGTAAAAGCTAGTATAAGGTGTAGCATCAACATTTTGTAGTGTTTGCACAGGTATCACTAAAAAGCTGAGAAGTAGCTGAAATGCTAGTGTAACAGCACTAGAAGGAAAAACGTATCATTCTTTAGCTGAGCATGTGGACCAAATACAGTCTTCCTAAAAGTATAGAAAGCAATCTTAATATTGCATTTTTAGTATGCACAGTGTGGCCACACAGCAGTTCCCAATATTTGACATGCTTTAATTTTTCAAGTTCATATGACTGAGTACACATTATTCGAAATACTGTAATATGTTGGTGCTTCCAAGATATTTGTTATTACACCTCCAGCCGATTGTGTCACCTGGTACCTCATCTTCCGGCTGACATTAATACAGGGGAGAGGGGCCATGTGGCCTATCACCCCAGGCTCATATTTGCCCCGGGGACCCCATGCCCTGGGGCCCGGCCAATAAAGAGTGGGTGCCCTGGAGCCCACTCAGGGCACATACTTTACCATTGTTTGAAATCCCAATTTCCCACATTCCTAGCAAGCTCCTCACCTCCAGCCGGAGCTGGGATTGCTCCCGCCCGCAAGGAGCAACTAAAAATGCTGCTCCCTGTGGCCGGGAGGAATTTCTTCATCTGTTTTCCAATAGGATGAAAAGTCTGCTCCCAGCAGGAAGAGGCATTTTATCATGCTCCTGCCCACTGGAAGCTGACTTAGGTCCGGATTATGAGTTTTGCGGTAGCGCAGTGGTGGCAGTGTGGCGGTATATTACAATTTTGGCAGTCGGACCGCCATGGGACCGCCACAACCGCGGGGATCCACGATCCCTCGGCAGTTGCGCATTGGTCTAGGGCAGCAATATGCTGGCAGTGCCACCGCGGCACCCACAAGCATATTACGACTTTCCAGACTTCCACACTTTTCATGGCTGTGAGGCCCATTGTGCCCCTGTGCATGAGGTGCAAGCAGGGGTGCACATGTTGTGCCCCCCTGTGTGCATGCACCCTTATTCTTGAACGACATGGACTGCACAGTGCATGGCGTGCAGGAACGGGCTTTAGCACTCCCTCGGCTCTGCAGTTGTAAGGCTCACATATGGACCTTAGAGCTACACTGCATCGTAACCTCCAAAGCACCGCCCACCAGACCACAAGGAAACTTGTATTCTGGGAGGTGGGCGGCAGTTGACTTTTGTGGTTTGGGAGCGGGGCAGTGGCATGGCAGGTTCTCCCTTAGTTTCACGTGTTAGCTGTCTTAGGCTGCCTCCGCTTTTTACAGCAACACATAGTACATTTGTTTTTGTGACATGATATTGTTTTAGAAATACCCTGCATACTTTATTTGTTATTCAATGACTCTTCTTGTGATTCGGTCTGAATATTTCGTACAAGGCCGAACAACATAGTGTACTGATTTCTTGTGCTCCTATCGTGTTTAGACATAACACAGTAGCACAGCTGCAGTTTTTTGACACAGTAGTACTTATCACCCCCGTCAGGGGGTAGAGAGAAGAATTCCAGCAGAGAGACCGGTCCTGGAATGGAGGCAACAGCCTTGTATGCAAGGAGTTTACACCTATGATGTGAACCACCTAACTACACACACCAGGTATGGGGTCTGCTGCTAATCACTAATATATTCCTGTGCTCACATAGTGAGGGTAGGCATAGATAGATATTTTAGTTGCCATTTTTGTGTTGTTCATTGTAAACAGACTGCTACTAATGTTGATTACGTTGCTCAGTTGTATTTGTTTACTTATCGCAACACACTTGCTTCAAAATAGACTACGATAGTTGCAATACATATATTGCAAACTTCCTTTGTGTCTTTCCTTTGTTTACTATGGACATGCATAAGTGTGAAACAAAGGGTGCTAATCTGTTTCCACAGTTCCCTTGGGAACTAGAGGTTTATGTTCTAGGTTTGCCGAAATCAGCGGCTACTCTGGAAAGGTTAGGAGTTCAGGTGAGGCACTGTGAGCTAGTCGGATTTGGGCCTACGGGTATCGACGTGGTGCAGAGACTCAGTCTGAAGTCCTGTTCCCCCAAGGCACAGTTCTGCTTCCAAGCAGAATCCCTGTAAAGTGGCGCCACCAACAATGGTCTGGGACTTATTCAGTGGGTCTCCTGAGTAGAGCTTGTGCCTGCCCATTGTACCCTTACACCTACCACCAGAGACGCCTGTGGTGTTGGGGATATATTCGTCATAGTATTTTAGGAAGCACATCATTTCTTTCTGTTGGTTATTCAAGCTTTAACCTTTAAAAAGATTACCCATATTTGTGTTTTCACTTTGTTTCCATTACTGCTTTAATAATGGCGCAACCACAACCTATACCAATTGCTGACAATTGCAGACCTGCAGTCTTTGCACATTAACTTTACGTGGCCTTGTCAATGCAGGCGGTGACTTTATCTTCATGGTTGAAGCCCACGATGGCTATTGCTTAGAGGTCTTTAATTCTTGGGTCAACTTTCCAGCTGTGGATGCTAATATAGGCACATTTCTTAAATACTCTAATGCTAACTTACCGCAATCATACAGAGCATATTTCTCTTAGAAATTCGGCTTTCACATTATGAACATCAAAATTCGGCCCAAGGTACCCTTATACATGTACTTGCACCAGTATGCATGGGTTCCCTTAGTAATGAAGAGGCCCCCTGGCCAGCATCATCTGGTTATACACCATTCCCTAATTTGGAAAATCTCAACAACAATTATACAATGGTCTAGTTAGACTATATAGACGCTTATCTAAGTATGTTGTGCTCACCTTGCTGGCTGTCCTAACAAGAGCCGACCTGGCAGGTCAAGCTCAGTTGCCTGCAGTGCCAACCATAAGTCCTGTAACTGTCCATTCAATTAAAGGCAAAATTCCCACAAATCGTGAAATAATTCCTTTTTGGATTGCCAATGTATCAACTTGAAGCAGTTTTTCCCCTTATGGGACCACAAACAAGTACAGAATATTGACTATGTGCTTACCCCATGGAATGGTTCCCATAAAAGCTGACTGCATTGCTTGGAGCAGCCTTTGCTGCAGTCTATATCATCACACATGGTACTCTGTCAATGTCAGTTCTGCAGAAGGTAGTAAAACAATACAGAACGAACACGAGGCAGCTGCTGCCCTAGATTTGGGGTCGAAATTAATTGGAAACTTTCCTGTAGTCTCGACAATGATTCAGTCTCACATTAAAAGTGAAGCAGCTTCTCCAGCTAAACACCAGTGGCTCGTGCAGGTGGCACCGCTCAACCAGGAACGCGAGCTACCTATAATTATTTGCTGAAGTATATACTTCTATAGGGTGCAATAATTTGGAAACCAGAACCAGTAAACCACAACTTGGCAAGCCTAGTTCCGACAAGGATACTGCCAAGCAGAACCCGCAGTTTGTTTAAAAACAATGGGTCAAACCCAAACCTAAAGAAACAGCTAAAGCTCGAGGAGGATCTCCGCCTCCGTAGTCCCCTGACTAGCGTAATAATTTGCCTGACCGCACACAGTTAAAAGCACCTGAGAGGTATCAGCTTTCTAATGCTCGTCCTTCTCGTTTCTTTCAGGACTCATCTAAAAAACAATACGTGAGCGGAGGGCGTTCTGACCACAGACAAGAAGAGTACGTGAAACCACAGAGGGGCTCACAACACTCCTCTGACGTGAAGATAGAGGAGGAAAAAACCTTCTCAATTTAAGTCACAATTTCAGAAAAAGTAAGTTGCGGCTACAACTGCAAAATATGTCACAAACAATGAGAACTCTCCCCCTGAACAAGAGGTGGGCGGTGACTCTCCTCGACAGCGCGGCTGAGGTCAATATAGTGTGCCGGAATCTTCGAGAGTTTCTGGCAGCGACAGCAACTGATAACTTCCTTACAGTTGAAACCCCAGACAGACGTGTAGCTCCTGCAGATAGATCATGTAACTTAGATATTCAACTTGAGGGTGACATACAGCGCATCATTAAAGTAGTATTCTGGGAAAATGTAACTTTATCATATGACATTCTTTTAGTAGAGATAGATTGGCCCCCGCAATTTGTCCAAATATCTCCACAAGGTGAGGATGTAATAATCCCATATTTTTCTGCACTTGTCCCCAACGAAGTCATACAAGTCTATGCAGCGGAATGTGCTTTTGCACTAACCCGAGCTTTATATCGCAATCATGTCAGCTGGGATAAGGACTCCCCTGAACATATAATACCAATTAGGTCCAGCCAACAAGTGCAACTGCAATAGCCCATAAAAAAAGTACCTTAGAGATATACTTTCCGAGTTGGAGTACAGGGAGAAATGGAACCCTGTGTCTCTCAAATGAATAATCCCCTTGTTCCTGTTTTGGAACAGGATCATTTATATTGCATAGTCTTAGACTACAGCTATTTAAACAGTCATACACTCATGTTCGCAATTCAAAATGTACACAGTAACAAATACACAACAACCTTGGACATTTCCAATGTTTTTTTCTGCAAAAATATAGCACCTCAAAGCAGGGATTGGACTGCTTTCTCAGCGCTAGGTTTTCAGCTTCGATTTTCCCAACTCCCTATGGGGTATAATAACAGTCATGGACTGTTTGCTGTCCATATAGTTTCAATTTTACAAGTTCTTGAGCCTGGCACATTGTCCTATCTAGATGACATCTACCTAACAGATAAACACACATTTGGCCAGAGTGGATTGCATTATATTGGGATTCCCTAAATCTAGCTACAAGTTCAACTTTTAGAAATCTAATATATCATTTGTAAGTGTCCTATATTTAGGTTACAAACTTACACATGACGGTAAAAGCCTTGCACCACACTTCCTAGAGAAGTGTGCTCTGCTGCAGCATCCAAATACTCCACGGAAACTGCAATGCTCGTTAGAATTCCTTAATGTTTGCAGAACCTACATACCTGATTATGTACAACGCATCAAATCATTTAATGAATTATTTCATCCAGATTTTTCCAGTTCTCATTGGACATCAGAACAGCTCGTCATCTGGAGGCACTTGATTTCTGGGGACTACACGTCCCAAGCTACTGCGGGCCAGTGTTCGCGGCTCCTTTCCCCATTGCTACACCTGAGGGGGAGGGGGGCTCTAAAGAATGCCAGACTGTCCTGCAGTGCGGGATGAGCCCGGGCAAAGCCCTGGCCAAGCCTAGGCCAAGGAAAGGCCCATCTGCGCCCAACCGAGGCTGGTTGTGGCCTGCCGGGCCCACCCTTTTTGGTTAGTGTTTCCTGAGGCACTTGGTAAGAGCATCCTTTTAATACCTAATCTTGATGACGATATAGATGTCTTTCCATTATTATCATGGGAAGGTGGAAACGTCCTCAAGACTCTGCGGGCAAAAGTGCAATGAATATGAGAACCAGTAATGTGATAATCAACTATCTCACAGACTCTATGGGCTTAATTAATGATTAAAAAGTAAATGCTTAAATATGATTGGTGGGCACAAAAAGTGCTTTACAAAATGTGATCACAGAAGCCATTGACAAGCCCCTAAATCTAATCAATGGATCGAACTCTGTACCAGAAAATACTACAGCACTTGGAAACACATCAAAGACTATATTACGGTCATGTGTCCTAACAGAGCCCCTTGAAATAACAGAATTGTCATACAGTAATGAGTTAATTTCCCCCCGACTAAAAAAAGCAGACAGCCTGGAAAATATATGGAAACTAAATGCAAAAAACTCAGCAAGCAGAACAAGGCCCCTGGCAATAAAGAAAATGGCGCCCTGCCCTCAGACCTGACTAAGGACCAAGAATCACTGACACCTAAAGTCCTGGAATTACATCTAAAAAGCATCCACAGTAAACTTGATATTATCAAAAATAAACTTTTAGCAGAGACCAGGAAAATAAAAGAACGTGTGGCCACACTCAAACAGTCCATAACGGGTGCCTGGCGCTAAAGGCGTGAGTCAGATTCTTCAAACATCAGCTAAGTACTAACCTCTGCCACAACGAGCCTTGATACTTATTCTTTTTCCTTCTTTTGTTATTTTCCCTCTCCCCTTTTTGTTATTCTCCTTCTCCCTTTTGTTATTTCTCTTAGGGTGTGCCATTTCGTCACCACCCCCCTCCCGTGACCCATGGTTCATTGAACCTTTGCACCTAATGTAAGAACATTACGTCTCTCATTGCACTTTTTGTTTCACCCAACAGCACTTCGACGTTTGGTCGCTTATTTGTCGGCCTAGTTCACTTGCTAGTAATTAACGTTACATGGGCATTACGATCTTCTAAGTCGTACAATTAGCTGTATGAATAAGACAGGGAACGTTTGCTCTCTGCTCTTTTACAGGGACTCCATAGGTAGTCCTTTATCCACATGAGTTCGCTGATAGCAGCACCAGAGATCCTGTTACTGCTATTGTAGTGCACCATGAAGAGCACATTTGCATGTTTTCTAACTGTGACATTTGTTAGAAGCATACTGACTCAAATTTGTTTGTCTTTTATGTCTTTCTGTGTTGTATGTTGTTCTTTGTCACAACAAACTTCTTTTTTTACTAGAATAAACTTGGTTCCTCTCTACTTATGACAGAATCTACTCCGAGTGTTTTCTTATATTTTTAACACTTGTAAACCCTTGGTTAGGGTGGGCCTTAGCACGCCCATACCGCCGGGTCTTCTCTATCACTCTCCTGGTCCTGATGAAAGCCTGACTATCACTCATTAAGGCAGAAACATGTTGACCTCACCCTTAGGGATAGAAATGAACTTTTAATTCTAGTTCTTTATCTCACACAATAATTTTTTAACCATGTCTGATTGGCAAAACTAATAAAGTATTCTTTTGACACAATTCGGACATTTTAAAATTTCACTAAATTCACTCTTCACAAAACATTTTTTACCAGCTCCGCAGTAAACTGGCGTTGCAGCACACTAGGGTGGCATTCGGCCACTCCTGGTGGGGCCCAATGATGAAGCATGTCACCAACCAGGTTGGTGAGTGAGGGCTTTTATAAAAAAAAAACGAGTGTTTTTTTCTAACAGTAAAAACTTACTGCGATTGTTTACATGCTTGCTCTTCTCTCTTTTTACTATTTTGATACACTCCTCTGTTGATTATCTGCCACACTCAAAAACTATGTGGGTACCCACTAAGATACTGACCTTGCACATATAACATCCATTGTCACCCAAGAAAGTGCTACATCAGCCCAATTATCATCGATAAAAAATGACCAAGCCTAGGATAGGGTATTGCCGGTTATCTTATTTTATTTATTTATTTATTTTTGAGATTTATACAGCACGTACAATTGCCCGTAGGCGTCTCGGCGCTAGAAACTTTGAATGTATTCCCGAGGTTAGGCCGGTAACTATTCTTGATCAAACAGCCAGGTCTTTATCTTTCTGCGGAAATGCATCAGAGATGGGCTGTCTTTGATGGATGCTGGCAGGGAGTTCCATAACCTGGGAGCTGCCACAAGGAAGCGTCCATCGCCCCAGTTAACTGTTTTTGTTTGTGGTATTTGAAGGATTTTAAGGTTGTTAGATCGGAGCGATCTTATGGAGGACTGGTATCTGAGATGGGATTTCAGGAAATGTGGACCACAGTTGTGCAATGCTTTGTAGAGTATGCACAGCGCTTGAAACTTGATCCGGTTTCGAATCTTGAGCCAATGCAAGTCCCTTATAGTCTCAGAGATTGGTGAGAACTTAGGGATTCCAGACAGGAGGCGGGCTGCAGCATTCTGGATGGTCTGCATTTTGTTGGTCACTCTTGCTTGGGCGTTGATGAATAAGCCGTTACAATAGTCAAGAGATGACAGCACGAGGGCGCTTACCAGCTTCTTACCTGCTGAGGTTGGTAAAAACGGCATGATTTTCTTGATCAACCTAAGTTTGTGATGGGCTGTTGCTGCTATTTTATTTGAGTGGGCCATAAAATGTAATTTATCGTCAAAAATCACCCCCAGATTTCCGACGGTGATGGCTGATGTAGGTGGTGTTCCGTGCGTGGGGAACCACCAGGTGTTTAACCATCCTGGGGAGAGATGTCCAGATATGACGACCTCCATTTTTTCGGCATTTAACTTTAGACAGTTAGAGGGCATCCACTCACCGATCGCCCGCATGCCCTCTTGGAAGTTTTCAGCGACCTTGTCTCCATTCCCATTAATGGCCAACACAAGCTGGGTGTCATCCGCGTACGAAGTAAGGCTCATCCCATAGGCCTTGATGACAGAGGCCAGGTCCGACACGTAGATATTGAATAGTGTCGGACTAAGGGATGAGCCTTGGGGAACCCCACACGGTAGTGACAGCTTGTGCGATTGGAAGGGCCCCAGTGTGACCACCTGTGATCTACCGGCCAAGAAGGAGGAGAGCAGATTTCTAGCCATGTGGCGGATACCCAGGTTTTCGGCACGGTCGACCAAGATCTTGTGGTCGACCGTGTCGAAGGCTGCCGACAGATCGAGCAGTACGAGTATTGCTGTACCTCCCTGGTCCCGGATCACTCTTATGTCCTCTGTAGCTTTTATTAAGGCAGTTTCGGTTCCATGGAACTTGCGGAAACCAAATTGGGTGTTGTCCAGTAGTTTTTTTTTTTATTGGTGTAAGAATTTTATTGCACTTTTTTTTTTATCACATACAAAACATACCGAAAATCACCTATAGTGCGCTCGCCTACAACCGCAATGGGCCGGCGTCATGCAATCACAGTTTTCTGCTACAGTGCTAGTTGTACACAGCCCATCAGCCGACATCCAGCGGACCGGCGGCGTGTTATCAGATAGTATCCAGTTGTGTGTCAGTGCTATGCTCACTGCCTGATACATCAATAATCTTACGTTTTTACAGTTTTTTTTTTTTTATTTTTTTAACTGAAACTTAACTTAACAGTGCATTCCCCAACTTGTAGTTCTCCCCCTGCATCCTTCCCTCTGCATCACAGCATCCTCCCTCCTAAGTGTCAGTACTGTACAATTGTTCACCCTGTGCTGTCACTTTCAGACGTACATTTTACTCAACTTCCGTTTCTGAGTCTGACGTGCCATGTTCAAGTAAATAGGCTCGTAAGTACCCCCAATAGTCTTTGGGCCTAGAGCCGACTGGCAGTTCCTCTTCGTATGTGATGAGCGTGTCTCGACAATACACCATATCTTCAATCCAGCGTTTTACCTCTGGCGCTCTTTTGCTATTCCAGTGAATCGACACCCTTCACACAGCACGACAACCCCTAGCATTTCGTTCAAAACCTGTATGACTTGTTCCCAATATCCCGCCACTTTACGACAGTGCCATGCTAGATGCATGAAGTCCGCATCCTCTTGATTACACCTGCCACATTTTGAATCTTCCTTTAAGCCATGTTTGTACAGCCTCTGAGGTGTGTGGTAAGCCTGATGCAAATACTTGTAATGTATAATTTTCAAATTCCCGTTAGGTGTCAGCATGCCCGTAAGCATGCAAGAGGAATCCCATTCTACATCCGTCAGGGGTACTGCTAGTCCAGCGCTCCACCTGTCCCTGGCCTTGTGTGTGTTGTTCCCTACCGCCCCCTGTATACTCGCATACAGTTTGGAAACCACGTGAGATGCTTTGGGTGTAGTCAAGAGTAGTCGCAGGGGTTCAAGGGTAGGCGGCTCTTCCGGATGTGTCGGGTAGTGTTCCCGTAGTGCTCTCTGCAGCCTATAGAAGTTGAAACTGAACAGTGGAGATGGGTTGCTGATGTATTGTAGCTTATCAAGTGTCTGGAATTCGCCATCTTTGTACAGGTCCCCCAATGTGTCTATTCCGGCCCGCCGGAACAGATCCATGCCAACCTTCTCGTGCGTTACCGAGAGGGCTGGGTGATGCGCTAGTGGGAGTGTGGGTGCGTATAGTGGTAGGCAGCCTGCTTCTTTGCCCAATAGTCTCCATGCCTCTGTGGTCGTGTTAACTGTGGTAATATCACGGTCATGTAGCCTGGTGCGTTTATGCGTGAGTATATTGGCCAAAGGGATCGGGTCAGTGTCGCCTGCCTCCACCGCCACATGTGTCAGGAATGGCACTTCGTGGTACCAGAAGTGTGCGTACTGTGCCTGAGCGCATAAGTAATATAAGTAGAAGTCTGGTACTTTGAACCCCCCCCCCTAGCATATGGCAATGTCATGGTGCGCAGTTCCATCCTCGCCTGTTTGCCCGCCCACAGTAAACTAAGGACTAGCGTCTTGATATTGCGGAAGACAGCAGCGGGAGGTTTTATTGGGATATTGTTAAATAAATATAGGAATTTCGGTAGAAGTACCATTTTTACTATCGCAGCCCTGTCCGCCAATGAAAGTGGAAGTCTGTTCCATTTTTTAACTTTGTCTTCCAGGGCTGCTATCGTCCGCCCGTAGTTCGTCCTAATGACCAATTCAGGGTCTCTGTGGAACCATATTCCCAGATATTTTGTGGGTTCCTCTTGCCACTCTAATGGATAGTCCAATTTGGTCGGTTGTGTGCTGTCCGTTAGCGCCAGTACAAGGGATTTATTCCAGTTTATCTGTAATCCTGCTTGGTGACCGAATTTTATATACTCTCTCAGGAGCGGATTTAGGTGTTGTTCAGGGTGTTTAACGTATAAAACCATGTCATCCGCGTATAGTGAGATATGTATAGGTCGGGAGGGCATTTGAATCGCTGAGTGATGGTAATGTTGCCGGATTTTGCAGGCTAGTGGCTCCAGCACTAACGCGAAAAGCATCGGCAAGAGTGGGCACCCTTGCCGAGTGCCTCTGCATATTTGTATGGGTTCTGATATGTATCTGTTTACTCTGATGCGTGCCGTCAAGTTTGTGTAGAGCATTGCTATCCATCTCTGAAATATCCACGGGAATCCCATGCGCACCAGTACTGCGTGTATAAAGGGCCAGCCAATAGTGTCGAACGCTTTAGCAGCGTCTAGTAGCACTGCCACAGCTTTCGTTTCCGGAGCCAGATAATGCGCTAATGCGAACAGTGTGCGGGTGTTGTGTGTGGTGGCCCTGTCTGGGATAAATCCCGACTGATCAGGCCTGATCAACATCGGCATAAGCGGCTTTAGCCTGTCTGCCAGCAGACTAGCTATGATTTTGGTGTCTACATTTAACAATGATAGGGGACGGTATGAGTCACATTTATCTACTTCTTTGCCCGGTTTCAGCAATGCAATGAGCAAGGCTTCCCTCAGAGACGCCGGCAGTGTCTGGGCCTCATGTGCCGCCCCGTACAAGTGTACTAAGTGCGGGGCGAGTAAGTCAGCGTACGCCTTATAAAATTCCACTACAAAGCCATCCGGCCCCGGCGCTTTGTTGTTAGGTAAACGTCTAATGGTGTCTGTGACTTCTTCTACAGTTATGGGGCGTTCTAAGTATTTCCTATGTCCATCAGCTAGCCACGCCATCTCTATATCCTCCATGTACTTCAATAATTCAGCCTGTGACGGTGAAGAGTGTGCCTGGTATAGTGTGCCATATGTGTTCATAAATTCTCGCAGTATACCCTTGGTGTCCGTGACCACCTCCCCGGTGCTGGTAGTTATGGACGTGATATTGTGTGGTGATTTGCCTGAGCATATCTTTGCGGCCAGTTCCCTGCCGGGTCTACCTCCTTCCCCATACCGTCTCGCAGTAGCTCGTTTAGTTACATATTGCAGCTCGTCAGTTGCAAATTTAGCATGCTCCGTCAATAGCACCTGGATATCCCCCAAAATTTTGGTGTCTCCCGTCTGGGTGTATGACTGTTCCAGTGTTTGAATGGCCTGTTCACGTGTGTGCAGTTGCCGTCTGATATCTCTGAGGATGCCCGAGGTTGTACTGAGACAGACTCCCCGGATTGTAGCCTTAAAGGCCTCCCATAACAAACCCGGGTCTTCCGTTGTTGGGCCGTTAAGATCAAAGTAATCCCCTATTGCCTCATGTATTGTAGTAACGTATACTGGGTCTCTCAGTGCCGCTGCGTTAAATCGCCAGGTGAAGGGTGGTGGGTCGTAGTGTGGGATATCTACTTCCAAAAGTACCGGACTGTGGTCCGATATTGTTCGGGGTAAGTGTACAACATCTAACACCCATGAGAGTACATCTTGTGTGCCCAGCCAGTAATCTATCCTGGACCAACTGTTGTTCGCCGCGTTTATATGTGTCGCTGTCGTCACCCCTGGGTTACGTGCCCTCCACAAATCTACCATATGTAGGTCTTCCATGGCGTCCCGCAACAGTGTCCTGGCATTCCATGTTGTTCCGCAGTGTGTGCTGTTCTATCAAGAGCATCTTGCATCGTGACATTGAAGTCCCCTCCCCATATTACGTGAGGCGCCTGCATGTCCGTGATGGTGTGCCATACCTTGCTAAAAAACCCCGGGTCATCCACATTAGGGCCATATGTGTTCACTAATAGAATCTGTTGCCTTCTAATCTTGCCAGCTATTACCACGCTCCGCCCAGCTGTATCTCTGTGAATGTCGGTAATTTCAAAGCCCGTACCCTTCCTAATCAATATGCTCACTCCCCTGGAGTAAGATGAGTAGCTAGAGTGAGTTACCGATTCAGCCCATTTAGCCCCCAGTTTGGAAGTGCCGTCTCGTTCTAAATGCGTTTCCTGCAAGAAAACGATGTTAATTCGCAATCTATCAAAATAAGCAAACAGTCGCCTAATTTTCTTTGGGTTGCCCAGACCTCTCACATTCCAAGTGAGTAATTTCAGCGAGTCACTACGCGACATGTGTATGTATTGGGTGATGGATTATCCACTTCAGACGTTCAATCAGCGTTCCATACCGTGTGTGCACCGTTTTATACCTTACAGTATTGGAACGTGACAACGGCATTCGTTGATTGCAAACATTATATACATGATAGTACATGACTAAGGAGTTCGCCATGCTTCTCAGACACAGAGGCTGCAGTCGGTTAGAGTCTAAGTTACCCGCCCTCCCCCCACCCACTTTAGCGCCCAAACTTTGCCAAAGCCATCCCTGAATTAACTTTAACAGTAACTTTAGTATAGTTAGACTTGAAGTGGGGCGCACCCTCCTGGGGGTGTCGCCAGGTTCACACATCTCCATCCACGTGGTGGATGTGGACAGAAGCTTAGTGCATTAATATTGAATAGCTTGCATGTTCCCTTCCGTCCCCTCCCTCACCCCATGCAAGTCCGCAACCGCACCCTTCGACCTAGCTGCCGATTCGCAAGTTTGCCGTGTCCTGAGTGTTCAGCACCTCGCGTTACACTGGCAAGCTTCAGTTTCTGCTGTCTCTCTCAGCTGGATTTCACTGTACTCACTGCGAGAGGTGACACCTTCGGTGCAACCGAGCAGCCGCTCCAGGCACGGGGTTTGTCATAGGCCCTCATTCCCGCATGCAGTGGGAGAACAGGGCAGCCCGTCGTCTTACTGGGTGCTCAATGGCGTACTGATCGCAGTCCGCCTTTTGGCATTCAGCCGCCGATATACATCCACAGCTGGGTGTACAGTAGTTTTTACCATTGTCTTCGCTTGTGGTCCAGTGTGCCTAAGAGTTATTCTACGTCGCTGGTTCGATCGACCCTTTCCTGTGATTCCCTCCGCTTTCCCAGTTTCTTGACGTATTCCTGCGCCGCCTGCACTGTTGGGAGTATTACCGGCTTACCCGCTGACATGACCTTGAGTTTTGCTGGGTAGAGCATTGCATACTCTAGCCCCATATCTCGTAATTTTTTCTTCATCGGGGCAAACTCCTTGCGTGCCATCTGTACCGCCATAGTGTGGTCTGGGTAAAATTCCAGGTTATTTCCTTGATGCGTGATTTTGCCCATTTCCCTGGCCAACCTGAGTACTGTATCCCTGTCTCTGTAGTTCAACAACCTTGCTATTATCATGCGTGGGGCTGCTCCCGGTTTAGGTGTCGGTGCCAGTGATCTATGAGCCCGCTCAACAAGGAAGACAGGTGAGAGTTTGTCAGCTCCGAAGACCTCTTTTAGCAGTGTTTCCACATAGGTCTCCATCTTACCAGTGTTTGTGGACTCTGGCAGGCCAGAAATGCGTACGTTATTCCTCCTGGACCTAGCTTCCTGGTCCTCCACCTTCGCTCGCAGAGTCTCTAGCACTTTATCCTGACCACTGCACGTTTTCAACGCAGCCCTGGAGTCGTCTTCTGCTTTTGAGATCCTTTGCTCCGCTTCCGTCAGCAGTCCATCGTGCTTCTCAATCTTTGCCGCCATGCTGTCGACCCTCAGCATCACGTTATCCAGTTTGTTGTTCATTTCTTGTAGGCTCTGCTGGATCGCCTTCAGGACAACCTCCATTCCCGTGCCTTCAGTCGTCTCTCGGTCACCCTCAGTGTCTGGGGTGGTCGCGTTATTCTTTCCTTGCTTTCTGGTCTCGAACTGTAGCTTGGACTGTTGCTTGTCCGGTTTACCCATGTCGGCCACTTGTGTCCGGGGGCTCTGGGTGTGCGGGCTAGCGTGTTTCTGGGCTATCGTCACGGCTGTGGTACAGCGGGCAGGTGTTCTGGGTCTCAGCAAGGTAGTGGGTTTACTCATCAGCCATCTGTCGGTTGTTGGCAGTTGTAGCGCTACACTTATCCCTGTCAGCACTGGCTTAAGCAGCCTTCCCAGGTTCCATGCGCCTTTACACCCTTGCGCTTACCGATCTGAATATGGAGGCTCCTAGGGCCGCTGCTGTGCCGTTTCTCCTGTGATGCAAGTAAGTGCCTCCCTCAGTGCCACGAGGTGATGGTCGCGCTCCAGTCCGGGGCCGTTGTTTTAGCTTCTAGCTAATCTGCGCTATTGGTTAAGGCTTCAGCCGGGACGGGACGTGCACTACCCGCTTGCCTGGACTGCCCTCTCAGCAACACTGTTTTCGCGCCTTTTACTCCCTCGCAGTCGAAGCCTCCACCCAGTCGTTTTTAGTAGGCGCACTCTCGTTTGCTGCCCATGTCATATCCCGCCATCAGCCACTTGCCGTGTGTCTCCCGATCCTGAGACTGCGGTGGTCATCTCGCCTCACTCGCTCGTGCCGCCCTTCCTCTCGGGACCTCGGGTTTGCGATCCAGCTCCTCCGCCATCTTGCGGTCGCTGGGACGCACGTTGTTTTCAAGCACTTTTCTCGTGCACTAGGGCTCACCTCCAGACTACACCGGTGCGTCGATGTCGGCGCTCCGCTTCTGGTACCACAGCGGGTCCGGGTATCAGTGGGCCGGTTGTTAGACTTTCAGAGGCGGCGGCAGTCCTGAGCGGCGAGCGCGGCCATTTTGTAGTGGCTCTCGGGTCCTCGTCCACTTTTGGCCGACAATGTCCTTTTACGCCGCTGTTTCTGCCTCGCAGCTGCAATCACTTAAGCGCTGAGGGTTCCGATTGCCATATTTGTTGTTTTCGCCGCTGTTGGGGTGTTTTAAGGGGGCGAAAGTCCGCTAATTAGCTTCCGCCCGGCGGAGCTGCCTTTCTCAGCCAGCCATCCCGCAGTGCGCCCTCTAGCGCCCCCGGGTGTTGTCCAGTAGTTGATGTTTTTCTATGAACTCTGAGAGTTGTGAGTTCATAGCCTTTTCCACTACCTTTGCTAAAAAGGAGAGACTGGCTATGGGGCGGTAGTTTTTTGGTTGGTCCTTGTCCAAATTAGCTTTCTTAAGTAGGGGTTTGACCAAGGTATTTTTAAGGGAGTCAGGGTATATCCCAGTTCTGAACATTGTGTTATAGATTGATACAATGTCAGGGGAGAGATAGTCCATGATCGGACGAATGACTTTTAGAGGACAAGGATCTAATGCTGAGCCTGATTTGATTGTGGCCGTTGTTTCCTTGATTTGTGTTTCTCCAAGGTCTAAGAACTGAGAAAGTTCGATATTGTTGGTCCCGTTGTTAGATATGGGGGAGCTGATTACTGTTTTTTGATATATATCATTTACCTTTGTGAAAAAGAAATCAGCCAGAGAATCACAAAAGACTTGGGATTGTGGAGGATTCAGGTCCGGTGCGTTTCCCGCTAAGACCTTAGTTATCTCAAAAAGTTTTTTACTTGAGTTTTTAGCAGAATTGATTTGTTCCGTGAAATAAGATTTTTTTGTCTCGACAATAAGAGCTTTGTATTGTCCGAGTGCTTCCTTATAGCTGGTCTTGCTTTCCGCGCTGTTGGATCTGCGCCAATGTCTCTCCCTGTTTCTACAGAATTGCCTCTTAATACGGAGCTCCTCTGTAAACCATGGGGCTGATGGCGTTGCTCTGTTTCTAGAGAGTATTTTAGTTGGGGCAAAGGAGTGGGTGGCGGTACCTATCCACTCCTGAAATTGTCGTGTGGCCAAGTTTGGATCAAATGTTGAGTCAGGGTGAGTTTTTTCAAGTAAGCTCGTTAGCTCAGCGTAATCGATGTCCTTCCAAACTTTAATGGTTTGTGTTTTCGGTACAGAGTGGGGTCTGAGTCTATTTAATGTGACTGATATTTTTATAAAAATGGTGAAGTGGTCGGTCCATGGCATTGGTAAGGTATTTATTATATTAACGCCTTGCATATTAGTAAAAATGCCGTCTAACATGTGACCGGCTATATGGGTGGGGGTGGTTACCAGTTGCCGAAGACTCATGGTGTGCATGTCTGATATCAAGGACTGGGTATCTTTGTCAGATGCATTCTCAAGATGGAAGTTCAAGTCGCCCAATAATGTAAATGAGTTTTCCATCGCTGGAGCTTCTAGTATTGCACCCAGATTTGCTAGAAAGTTGGTGCGAGAGCCTGGTGGTCGATATAGTAGGATGCCTTTAAAATGAAACGATGGGGTGAGTTTAAGATCGAAAAGAAGGGCTTCGCAGGAGGTGGAGTGAATGTGAGATATTCTGACCGTTATGTGGTCGCGGGCGATGATGGCTAGTCCTCCTCCGCGCTGCCCCACTCTATCTAAGCGATAGGCGTTATAGGCTGGGGGGGTCGCAACTGCCATGTCAGGATCGGATGCTCCATCCGTCCATGTCTCCGTGAGAAAGAGACAATCAAGGTTGTTGTTAATAATAAGATCATGTATTTCTTGCCGGTGCTTGACAAGAGATCGTGCATTGATTAGTGCAGCGGTGATGTCTGAAGACATAGATGCAGTGACAGCATGCGTTTTGATTTTTTCATTCATTATCTGTAGCTTCACGTTACAGTGGGGACATGTAAATTTTGGGGTATCTGACCATAAGTGTGGATTATATTGAGCGCAGTCGGTGTTAGGCGTGCGCAGTGCCATCAATGTGGATTTGGGGTAGATGTGGGGAGCCTGTCGCGGGGATTGATCAGAGGTTCTGGCCCCTGGCCCGGTCTCGGCACGGACGAGCACAGACGAGCTTGCCTTATGCGCGCCTTCGGCGCGCATTCGTCGCGCCCACTGCGCTCGTCCGCTGCGCTTCCGGAACATACACATATTTGAAGGAAGGGAGCAATGCGAGAGGCGTGGCCTCAAGGTGGGCGTGTATAAACACTGGAAATAAGGATGGGGCACAGTTAGCTTCCTATATTGAGACAAAAGGTTATAATGTGATAAGTCTTAGATGGACAGGCATTAATGAAAGTGACTTGTTAGACAGGATTGTATGGAGTAATAAAGACAAGTTCTTCACCTGCACGGAATGGAACATCTGTCTGGGTAAACTACTTATGTCATTTTGCAAGCTTACAGCTGCAATATCAGATAGTCTAAAGATTACAACTAAGGCTGCTAAACCAAAAACGTTAGGATGGTTTGAACTTTAATGCTCGCAAGCTAATCTGTCTTTAAAAATAGCATTATAGGCTTAGCCAAGAAACAGGGAGAAAGTTAAAACTATGCGAATACTGTATAAGGAAGCTCTTGAGAAAAGGAAAGCCCATCTCCGGAAAAGGGCCTAAGAAGATTTAGAACAGGCTTCTGAACTAAGAGACACTGCTTTGTTTTGGAAGACTATTAATCAGCCATTACTGAGGGAACAATCGACCTTCACGGTAGAGTCTCACATTTCACCAGCAGACTGGATAAAACATTGTGGAGGAATCTTCAACCCTGATAACTTAGGGGGTGATTATGATGGCAGACGGACTGAAGTCCGCCATCGTCCCTGGGTTTGGGACCACCTGCCTATATGGCAGTCCCGCACAACATATTACAATGCGGCTGCCACCACGGCAGCCGTAAAAAGCATTATTAACATATAGTAGTTTATACTAATCCACCCCTCGTGGACTCTACTAGTTCTCTTAGTACATCTGTGGCTCCTGTTATTCAACAAAATGCTTCTTGTTATTATGTGGGAAACAGATGATTTTTCATCTGACTCTTTTGACAGTTCCTCCGTTTTAGACACTCCGCCTACAAGGGCCTGTGTTTTCTTTTCATGGCTGAAACGCACTTATCTGGTCCCTCCTTGGATATATTTTTGGATAACACTTTCCTAGTTTTTTAAAAATTTCTTCGGATAAGATTTGGGATTGTTTTCTTTTTGATGATAAATGGCTATTGCCTTCCAGAATGCTCTGCCACAGAACTGGCCAATAAGGTGTTAACGTTTCACTGATCTTCACATAAGCTAAAAACAGACATGTCCCTTGCGAACATTTTAGCTGTTCCAGTAACTGATGGAATTGTTTGGAATAAAGTAACTTATGACATCTTTGACCATACAGAAATACTGCAGACTCCTTATGTTTTTAGGGTTTCTATGGGTGATGTTATTGTACCTGGGTTACATTCTGATGATTGGGATGTTGAGAATCAAAACCTCATGCTCTCGGAGCTGGAATACTACACTGTTTTTGAATCTGAGGACCTGTATCTAAATTCTGCTAATTATGGTGAAATGTTCTGTTACCCTCATTATGGATATTATTATTTACCTTGAGCTAGTGTTCAATAATCACTTTTTAATTATATGCAGTGGGAACATTGTCCGACTCCCCCACAAGGGCGCTCCAAAACAAATAGAGATAAATTCACATCTTTTTTCTGGACACAATGCATTATACTAAAAAAACAAGTTACTTACCTTCGGTAACGATGTATCTGTAAGAAACATATATTAGTTATAGATTCCTTACCTTAGAATTACCCCCAGGCATCAGACTGGATCCGGAGAAATTTTTCCTCAGGAGTACCCCTGCACGTCGGTAGGTGGCGTTGGTCGACTACGCGTCTGTCGTCGTGGTTGCCGGGATGACGTTGCGGTGCCTACTTAGAACCCCTGTGTGTTGATGTAAGTTCTGACACGACTTTCCACGCCAGAAGCACAGAGCAATGAAAGACACTGACCACTGGTGCGCCACACTAGGGCCCTGCAAGGGAGTCCCTATCCCTAGATGTCAGTTCGCAGAGCGGGGAGGATGTGTGGGCTGGTAAGGAATCTGTAACTAATATATGTCTCTTACAGATACATCGTTACCAAAGGTAAGTAATTTGTTCATCTGAAAAAGACTATTAGTTATAGATTACTTACCTTAGAATAGATACCCCAGCAATACCAACCCCGGAGGAGGGACTAAAAACCAAGTTCACACCAGAAAGTCCTGTAGGACAGAATGGGCAGAGTAGACATACCTCTGGACTTGACTATCCAGGCAGTAATGTCTGGTGAACGTGTGCATAAAAGCCCATGTGGCTGCCTGGCAGATGTTAATGAGTGGGGCTCCACATGACAAAGCAGTAGTTGCTGCCGTAGCTCCAGTGGAATGAGCTCGCAGCCCCACTGGAGGGTCCTTTTTAGCTAAAGCATAACAAATATTTATACAAAGGACGACCCATCGAGATATGGTACGCCTTTGCACAGGCTGACCTTTCTAGGCACCCACATAGCCGACCAAGAGTTGATTGTCCACTCGGAAATCCTTGGTGTGGTTAAGGTAGAAAGATGGCGCAATTTCGGGTCCAGTTGGTGGAGTCTCTCCTCCTCTTGGAAGGTTGCGGATGCTGGAAAAGGTGCGCAGAGTGATAGTCTGTCTGATGTGAAAGGGAGTGACAAGGTTCGAAGCACCACTTTGTTCGGATGCACTGAGAAGAAAGGGAGCTTAGAAGGTGATGGCAACAAGAAAAGCAGTTTTCAGAGTGAGAAGCCTAATAGAGGACAGTTGTGAAGAGGCTCGAAGGGAAAACACATAAGGTAAGTCAAAACAAGGGGCAAGTCCCACTGAGGCATTATGAAAAGGGATGGAAGAAAGAGATGAATAATGCCTTTAAAGAACTGACTTACACTAGGGGACATGAACAAAGAGTGCTGATCTGGTAGCCAAAGAAAAGCAGAAATGGCTGCCAGATAGCCTTTAAGAGTGCCCAGACACGAACCCTGCTGGGCCAAAGAGAGAAGGAACAAAAGAACCTCAGAAAGAGGGGCAGAAAGGGGATCCACAGCCTTTGCTGTGCACCATGCCACAAACTTGTTCCATCGACAGGCGTATACCATCTTAGTGGAGGGACGCCTAGCTGCCAAGATGAAATTACAGACTTCGGGAGGAAGTGCAAAAGCTGTCAACTGTCACCGCTCAATCTCCATGCAAGGAGGTTGTGTCTGGACAGGTTTGGGTGGAGGACAGTCCCCTGCTGCTGCGACAGAAGATCCTCCTGAAGGGGCAGTCTGATAGGAGGATCGATAGCCATGTTCAGTGTACCAGACTCATTGTGCCCGATCCGGTGCCACCAGAACGACTTGGGGCCGGTCGTGCTTGATCTTCTTCAGTGCTCAGGCAGGAGGAAAGGCGTACAGGAGGCCGCAACTCCACTCGTGACGAAAAGTGTCGCCGAGCGAGTGCCGCCTTGGAAACTCCAATGCACAAAACTGCTGACATTGCACGTTCTCTTCGGTGGCGAACAGATCTAACCAAGGCTCTCCCCACTGTTGAAAGAGACCTTGCGCCACCTCTGAGTGAAGATGTCATTCATGATCCACCAGGCACCGATGGCTGACTCCGTACGCCCTGGCGTTCAGAGATCCTGCCAGGTGTTGAACCACCAGGGTCATGCCTTGATGTTCCAGCGATGTCCAAAGGTGAAGAGCCTCTTGACAAAGAATCCACGACCACCCTCCCCGCCCTATTTGTTAAAGTACCACATGGCGGTGGTGTTGTCTGTGAACACCTGCAATGCCTTTCCCTTGAGGAATGGAAGGAATACCTTCAGTGCCAAACGAATCACCCGAAGCTCCAATAGGTTGATATGGAGCCTGGACTCCACCTGAGACCAGACCTCTCTGATCTCTGCCTCTCCCAGGTGGCCGCCCCATCCCAGGAGTGACGCATCGATCACCACCGTGAGGCCTGGTTGGGGAAGGGAGAGGGATCTGTCTCTGACCCAATCCTGGCTCGTTAACCACCACTGCAGTTTTTGCGCTGTTCTCTCTGAGATCTGGACGTAGCCGTCGAGATTCCCCTGATGCTGTGCCCACTGGAACTTCAGGTCCCACTGCAGAGCCCACATATACCATCTGGCATGATCCACCAGCAGGATGCAGGAGGCCATGAGGCCCAGCAGCCTGAAATCCGGGATAGAGGCTGAAAACATCGGTATCATAGCCCGAATATGCCGGACTCGCTGCTACGGAGGGTAGGCCTGAAGCTGCACTGTGTCCAGAACAGCTACGATGAAAAGGAGCGACGGAGAGGGAGTCAGGTGTGACTTGGGCATGTTGATATTGAACCGTAGCGAATGCAGGAGGTCCGCCGTAGTCTGGAGGTGGGAGACGACAGCCTGGGGCGAGCCCACCTTCAACAGCCAGTCTTCTAGATAGGGGAAGACTGGAACCCCTGATCTGTGCAGATGAGCTGCGACCACCACCATCACTTTCGTGAACACCCAAGGGGCACTGATAAGGCCGAAGGAGAGCACAGTGACCTAAAAATGCTCGTGGCCTATCGTGAACCGTAGGTAACGTTTGTGGGCTGGCAGGACAGGGATGTGAAAGTAGGCATCCTGCAAGTCCAACGCCACCATCCAGGCTGCAGGGTCAAGGCCTGCAGCCTGACCCTGACCCAAGGTTAGCATTTTGCAGTTCTTCCAGAGGAGGGGTTGAGGGCCCTGAGGTCTAGGGTAGGACACAGACCCTTGTTCTTCTTCGGCATTAGAAAGTAGTGGGAATAGCAACCATGACCTACCTTTTGTGTAGGAACCCTTTCGATAGCTTCCTTGGCCAAGAGAGCTGAAACTTCCTGGCAGAGAAGTGCCAAATGATCCTCCTACATGCGATTGAAAGACAGAGGCATGGACGGAGCGGTAGTCTCGAAGGGGAGGGAGCAGCCCCTTTGGACTATCTGCAAAACCCACCTGTCTGACGTGATGGATTGCCAGTGGGCGAGGTGATCACAAATCCTGCCACCCACTGGCTACTGATGGGCCTGAAAGGTCAGACTAGGGGGGTTTGAAGGCTGCTGCGGGGGGGAAAGGGTGGACTGCCACACCCGCTGGTTCCCAGACCCGCATTGCTGGGTCCCACGTCCGTGGTCACGCTGAGGCTGGGCAGCTTGTGTGGACCAGTGGCTGGACTGGGCTGGACATGGTGGGGTGCCCCTTCCGTAGCCACGAAAGGGGCGAAAGGCAGACTGTGGTGGATGGGAGGATGCAGTGAGACCTAAGGATCTGGCCATAGCCTGAGAATCCTAAATGCACTCCAGCGCCAAGTCTGCCTTGTCACCAAAAAGGCGACGGCCTTCGAGGGGCATGTCCAGCAGAGTTGACTGAACATCCCCCAAAAAAACAGACATCTTCAACCAGGCTCAGTGCCGAAGGGCTACCGACGTGGCAATCGTTCTGCCCAGTGAGTCGGTGGTATCCAATCCACAGCTAATTGTGAATTTTGCTGCATCTCTCCCATCTGTCACAGCTTGGGAGAAGATGGCCCAGGCCTCCTCAGGGCACTGAGGTAGCACCTGGGCAACCGTATCCCGGATGATATGGGAGTATCAGCCCAAGAGGCACGCGGTATTCACGGACCACAGTGCCAAGCTGGAGGAAAAGAACATGCGCTTCCCAAGATGATCCAGCTTCTTGGAATCCCTGCCTGGGGTGAAGGAGTGAATGAGCCCTTGGAAGAAGAAGCTTGGACCACCAAGCTGTCGGGAGAAAGGTGTTGGGTGAGGAAAGTGGGATTGCCCGGAGCCGGGAGGTGGCAGCGGGTAATCTTCTGTTCCACAGAAGCCCCTGTGCTGGTCTTGGACCAAGTGCCTAGAAGGACATCCCTGAGGGCTTCATTGAAGGATGAGAGGGGTTCAGAGGAAGTTGCCACCAGTTGAAGCACCTCTGTCAGGCCGTTAGTCCTTAATGCCACTGTAGAGAGCTCCAGGCCTAAGGCCTCGGCTGCCCTATGCACCACCACTGCACAGGACGCTCCCTCCCCTGTAGCCACGGTAGGGGGAGAAAGCATGCCAAGGTCTGGGGAGGTATCCAGACCACTGGCATCACCAAATTCCTCTCTCCAGTCCGGTTATTCCAGCTGGTCTGTGAAAGGTTGTTCCGTTATTTAGTACTTTTATTCTTATTACTGCTAATCACGCTGTTTGGGAACATGGGGGATTTTTAAATAGATATATTGTCATTTTTGCTGCATCAGGAACGAGGGGATATTCTTTTTGAGATTGTATGTGAACTGATAAAGTTGTATTTTATGTTCTTCAGGAGTGTGTGAAACTGCTCTTACCTGCAATAACGTGTGGACTGTGCGCGCTGCCATTTTAGAGCCACGCAGAGGGGCGGTTAGCGCTTCAGTCTTTTTTTGCCGCCTTGCCATCTCACTATTTAATGGCCACGGGACGGACGCGCAGCGGGAGCGCCGCTGGCGCTCTGAAGGCGCGCCTAAGGCAAGCCCATCTGCGCCCATCCGAGCACGATCGGGACCAGGGACCAGGAACGCCGGACCATTTACGAGGGGTACTTATAGTTACTCTTCCTCTCGGTTAAAGGAGCTTATGTTTTCTCCCCACCCTGATTGCTTATTATTTAACATTGAAATCATGGATTCACATTGCCCTTGTTGCAGCTTTTCATTTGGGCTCAGTGAAGGTCACTGTCCAGTAACTGACGATCCTGAGGTTATTTCCTCAGTCTCGCTCTGCAAAGAAGTGGCGGGAAAGCATTCATTTCTTTACATAAATTGTCGTTCACTTGCAAAGCATGAGTTAGATATTATGAATCTTTTAATGAGATCAATGAGAAACCAGATGCCATTTTGCTTACTGAAACTTGGCTTCATGCTAGCTCTGGTCCTGATATAGCAATTACTGTGCCTTCGAATTACGCCATTGTTAGGCGTGATAGGGGAACTAAAACTGGAGGAGGCATAGCAATTATTTTTAAAAATTCTTTAATTTGCAAATTTGATGTGTTATCCTTTCAGGACTGTGAAGCCACCTTTTTAAAACTTATATTAACCCCCACTTTACGTTTTCGGGTATTCTACTCTATCGACCACCTGGGCCAGCAGGGGCCTGGGTTGCGTCTTTTACAGATCAAGTTATACCGTATCTTGTAGAAGCTACTAACTTCACTATAATAGGCGATTTAAACATTCATTTTGAAGAGAGCTCCTGTACATCTAGTACTGCACTTATTTCCGATCTTGCCGCGGTGAATCTGCTGCTTTGTAATTCGGGGCCTACTCATGGGGCCGGCCATCTACTTGACCCCATTTTCTCTAACTTGCATATTGTTTGCTGCTCCCCGGCTCTGCCAGTTTTGTGGCCCGATCACTTTCTAATTGGTTTTTCAATCTTGGATGCTGTATCTGATCCATCCCCAGTGGTCTCTGGTCTTTCAGCCAAATCTAGGAAATGGGGCAATTTGAACACTGATATGTTCAACAACATGTTATCTAAAACTGCCCGACCATTGGCCGTTCACTTGTTGCAGATGTGGCGGCTGTTCGAAGTTGGATTTTCAATTCTGTGGAGGTTTGTCTCCCTTTATCTACCATCAATGCAAACAATCACCGTCCACCTGCTCCCTGGTTTACAGATAATTTAAGAATTGAAAAAAGCAAATGTAAGGTGTTGGAGAGACTCTGGAGGAAGAGTTATGCCCCAGAGGCCAAATTAATCTATAAAGAAGCTTTAAGGATGTACCATTCATGCTGCAAAACTGCACGCACAGATTATGTAAGAGCGACGGTGTCTAGAACACAGCATAATTCTAAGCAACTTTTTAAACTTGTTAAAAACTTGTCCGGTGCCGATTGTCTCCCTGCTTCCCCTGATTTAAGCACCTCACAATGAGCTTGCAAATTGAAAAAATCTATAACTAATTCCAGGAACCTACACTGAATAATCTGTCTCAGTTAACTGGGGATCTACATCTCTCTTCTAATGTCGGGCTCACTCAGGCTGATTTGTCTGCTGAGCGCGCTGACAAAATTGAATTCTGGGTACCCCTAGAATTGAATTTTTTTAGGCAGATTCTGGGAAGCCTTAAATCTGGCTCCCCTAGAGACCCCATTCCGGTCACTGTTTTGCAGAAGTTTGAACTATCTCCCTTGACCCTGATTATGGATTTGCTCAATGCATCTCTGAAAGAGGCCATTGTTCCATCGATTTGGAAGCACGCAATGGTCCTTGCACTATTAAAAAAGGCCTCTGCTGACCCTACTGAGCTTTCGATTTTAAGCCCATCTCTCGTCTTCCTGTGTTCTCCAAGATTCTGGAAAAGCATGTCAACTTCCAACTGACTGCTTTTGTGAATTCCCGGAATTTTCTTCATGGCTCCCAATCAAGTTTCAGAGCGGGCTTCTCAACCGAAACCGCTCTGCTTGGAGTTACGGACATGATACGCCAACAAGTAGACGCAGGCGGCTCTGTGGCTCTTATACTTTTAGACCCAAGTGCCGCTTTTGACTCTGTCTCGCACATCGTGCTACTACAGGCCTTAAAATCATTGGGGGTGATTGATAGAGCACTCAAATGGCTTGCTGATTTCTTGACGAATCGCACGTTCCAGGTTTTTTCGCCAATAGCGTGCTTTGAGATTCACAAGTCATTGTATGGTGTTCCTCAAGGCTCTATTCTTAGCCCTCTATTATTCAACATCTATGTGAGGCCTATGGCGTTGATTGCAGAGGAAGTTGGGCTGTCTCTTTTTTCATACGCTGATGACACCCAGATTGTCTTCTCCCTCTTCACTGATGGGGCATCTAAACCGTCTTTACTTCAGGTTGGCTTGAGGAATATTGTGGATTGGATGCACACCAACTTGCTAAAACTCAATGGAGAGAAAACAGAACTGTTGATTGTGGGTAATAACAAAGCTTTGTGGGGTCCACAACATTGGCCCGCAGAAATGGGTCCAGTCCCTCTATCCAAACATCAAGTTCAAAATCTGGGTGTCCTAATCGACGATCAATTGTCTATGAAGCAGCAAGCAGCGAGAGTAGCCTCTACCTGTTTCACTATCCTTAGATGGCTAAAAAATATTTCATGGATGTTACCTTCTTCCGCCCAACGCACAGTGGTCCAGACGCTTATCACCTCAAGGCTGGACTATAGTAACATCCTGTACTTGGGTGCCTCTAAGGAAGTGTTACGTAAGCTGCAGTTAGTACAGAATGCCGCAGCACGGCTGCTTTGTAAGATTCCCAAAACTGTGTCTATTTCAGGCTCAATTCGAGAACTTCATTGGCTCAGGATCGAATGCAGTATTAAGTTTAAGGCTTTGAGTCTTATGTATAAGATAAAATCTGGTAAGGCTCCTCCTTACTTGATGACTCTTGTTTACCCTTATGTTCCTTCCCGCACACTTCGATCAGCCACTCAGGCAAAGTTTGTCATTCCTAGGATGAGACTAGTGCGTATGGGCGATCGCTCCTTCTCCCACTTGGGTCCTTCTCTATGGAACTCCCTTCCGGCAGGTTTCCGTAGGGAACCTTCTTATGAGATCTTCCGGAGAGGTATAAAAACTTGGTTATTTAATATTGTAGTTCTCTTCTTTTCGTTGTACACTTTCAGGTGGCGCCGGGAAACCCTAGGGTAGCTGTGCGCCTTATAAAATTAAAATAACAATAACAATAACAAAGGGTCCGGAGACCCCTCCCAGTTCTCATCACTACCCTCTGGGCTGAACAAGGGAACAAAAGTACCCTCCGGCGTCGGATCTGTCATCCGTGCAGCTTTGGGTCCATCTCGGGGATGAGGATGGGGCCGGCACCAGCCGGGGGCACAGCAGACGCCAGGGGTGTCATCACCGGGATTGGCACCAGGGAAGGTCGAGTAAGGTCGACCGGTGTCGATCCGGATCCAGGCCTGGATACACAGGGACCCTCCGGCGCCGGTGGCATCGAAGGGCTCCGACAGCACACCAGCAGAGTCGGCTGCCAAAATACACGGTGGAGCGCTTCGCAGAATGTACCAAGCAGTGCAGGGGACGTTCTGGCTCCCGGAAACGGGTGGAGGCACGGAGTCGTTCCTGAGTCAGGCCCTGGAGACGGAGCCTTAGAACGACGATGCTCCGGATCCCGTGGTGCATCAGCCGACCAATGGGGAGAAGGCGAATAGTGACATTGCTTCTTTGCCTTCTTCTTTTGCTTCCACTTACCTGAGGAGTGCAAAGACTTGGACGAGGTGTGGTGGCTCCATGACTGGTCTCAAGACCTTCACCCTCGAACGAGACCGGGAGTGACGCGGAGCCGACTGCCGGGCCTCCAAAGTCTTTCGGAACAGCTCCAGCAAAGAGTTCGGATTCATGGCCGTGGTCGCGCTCCACGCATCAGAGGCACACGAGGTGCGGGTCCGTCACAGACATCAGGTTGTGACAGGAGTCGCAAGCCTTGAAGCCAGTCCGATGAGGGGACATCCCTCGCACACCAGGAGTCGAAAACACGAAAAAAGAAGTTGACAAAGGCCAAAATTTTGTCAAAGCGTTACCAAGGGGCAAGCTCTCTCCGGATCTGCGCTAGGCTGGTGTGGAAAAACAAAGAACTGACGTCAGCACACAGGGGCGGCGTCCAAGTAGGCACCATGATGTCATCCCGGTGACCATAACTGATGATGGCTGGGGTTAATTCTAAGGCAAGGAATCTATAGCTAATAGTCTCTTTCAGATATCTTTTTATTTTAAACGTGTCCCTACACCAGCAGAGAAATATATGCTCACACAAAGCAAGCTAAAATACACAGACTTGTTTGTCACACAATTTCCGTGAAAGGCTATGAATATTGGAAGGATACCACTGCTATGAAATCAATTTGGGGAACCATATCTTGGGAAGTCTAGGTTACAGACACCTTGCTTTGAGCCAGCTTAATTCCAACACAAATGATTTCTCTGAATGATACAGTTCAGCAGACTACTTGTCTAGTACCGGCAATAATTAAAGACATGATTGTATTAAACATTCCTTCCAGTGCCCCAATTAACAATTGGCAATATTTGACAAATTACACTGAACAACAACTCAATAGCATGTTACAGAATGGTACATTTAACTAAACACTTTCAGGTCCAAACGGGTGGTTATTGTGGCTAGTGTATACAAATGATTGTTATGCTTGTTTTTTTTAATTCCACACTGGGATTTTAGGCAGGCAGACCGGACCCTTGTTATTCCCATTCTCAACACCCAGGAATAGTCACCACCTATAAGGTGAGGAAATTGTTCCAACAATGGTTGGAACAGTCTACACTCTGTAGTTTCCACTAATCAGTAGGAACTGCATGTTTGTGGACAACATAAACTTAGGATGGCGCAGAATTATTCCATGCACCACCGCAGGGTATGTCGTCCCTTGGACCAGCTGGCTCACAGTGGCACCATAAACCCCCCTAAACCTAGACAGGGAGCAAACAGTTCTGGCAACTACTGAACATGACAACTCTGTTCCCTCAGGAACCATGGTGAAAGACCTAGACCCTTTCGCTCTGACTCTCGGGCTCTCATATTTATTGAACCGGAGTGATTCTTGTATAAAAAATATATGCTGCAATGATCAATAGACAGAAGCTGACAAAAGTTATAATAAGTGTCAAGACAGTGAATAAAATGAACTGTTGCACCATCTTCCTGAGAAAACCTATATATTCATTTATATACAGTATTATGACAGTATTATGACTGTCTAGCATACTCCTACATGTCTAAGGTGTAAATTTATGGTTTGCCAAGAAACCCCCTTCTGAATGATCTAACCCCTGTACCTGGTGGGTAAGAGTGTAGAACCTCGCCTTTGCTCACAAACTGGACACCCCTCACGGAGAAGTCACTCAGCTGCTGGGTGAAAGGCTTCAGCGTGTAGGGACCCTTCGAAGTCAGCAGAAGTGGGAAACAAAAGGTTATATATAGAAAAAGGCATCCTTGCGCGGAGATTGTGATCAGGCTGCCAATGTTTGTATTCCACAGATAGATATGTCGCCATATGGACGTAATAAGAAACACATTTGTATAACGCATGTGAGGGCCTTGTACACAGTGCCAAGGCAGTGTGATGGTGTTCTCACGAAGTACTCCGTGTCAGCAAGGTTAGTATTTCCAAGAAACTAACGTAAGTGAAAGGAATGCAAATGTGTGTCAAAAGTCGATGTGACAAAGTGAAGGCAACCTTAAGAAATAACCATGTACATGTAAAAATGCACTATCTCCTACCAGGCCAAACTCAGGCACATGACAACTATCTGCAATAAAACAACATCTTTCCCTTCTTTCGGAAGGCATGGACCTATCTGACTTTTTATTGGGTCCCAAGTCTCTGCGTTCAAAAAGTTGTATTTATGTCCCATATAATGAAATTTGGAAACTATCACAAATGGAAGCTGCTGCACATTTAAGCCAAATTAATCAAGATAATTTGGATAAAGTGCTTGATGTTGTTGATAATAGTATTGATACGTTGTCTTCTCTCATTACCAACTTGAATAATGTTGTATCGTCTGTTATCGATATTATGCAAAGGGACAGGTCTTCATTATACTATGGGTAAAGTCAGCTTAGATCTATCATGCAGTTTAGTTGGACACTTCAGGTACTCAAAAGTGAAAGTGCTCCATGGCTTTACCTACATTCCACACACCTATTCTTGCATAGCAACGTGACACTCAAACAACGCCTTATGGCTACGAAAGAAGCCACTTACACAATGTTACATCTCAAGAAGTTAGAACAGCTCCCATTCACAATAGCAGAGACACCCTCCATGGTGTGGTTAATACATGGTGTAATATCTTTGCCAATTTTATCATTCCAATTCACAGCTTGCATGAAACGTTTCCCAGTGGGTAGGTATGAAGCCCCAGGAGTGAGCTTTATTTGTGAGTTATGGTCTTTACCATTCTCTTACCGATATGAGTGGACTGAGAAAGAGGTATTTCTTAATGGAAAAGAATGGGGCTCTTCAGTTGGTGACTCACATGTCTGTAAACAAGTTACCATTCAAGGGGCATGCAATACATTGGTAGCAACTTTGGCCTGTTTTCTAAAAGAAATACCAGCCCCTTCAATTCTCCCCCTCATCACTGTCCTTTCAAATGGAAGCTTTTTAATGTTAAGCAACCAAGACTGTTGCAGCATGAAGGCCGGGATCCCATATATTTTAGTGGTCTTCCAGATAGTGACCTGCTGCAATAATGTGCTCTTTCCACCTATGCATACAGTTCTGTTTGTTGTTGCCTTCAATTCCAACTTTGAAGGCAGACTTTAACTAGCTAAGCCGACTCAAAGCCTTATTATTTCAAAAGGATGTGGTATTAACATTTGCCCAAGAAACTTTTGAACTGCAGGTTGCAAGGACGTCCAGTGAAATACAGTCCTCGTTGAACACTAATTTTCTATTACACTTCCGCAAGCTTGTGCACCAAATGCTTCCAATATCACTGGTATAGCACACTTTTTCAAAAGAATCGGGACTGGCGTAGTCAGTACCTTCCTGAAGGTCTTTGGAGTACTACCGGCATTTATCCATTGATTATTTTCTAGTGTGTTTGGGGGTAGACTTTTTCTCTTATTCTTCATTTGTGGCATTTTGATTCTATTTTGGTTACTCCGCAATGGATGTTCCATTTTGAAGCCTATTTGCACTGGAATTACCAGCAGCCCATCTGTGCTGTGAGTGCATAATACAACTCTTTGGAGTCCCTTTGCTCCAGGAGCTGAACACTGACTGGTCATTGCCATTCCGACCCGCAAGGTTCACCTACATGAAACCTGTGTTTCGTTGCATACAGTGCCCCTTCAATTGGGCATTGGATGTCTACTTACCTTTTCATTTCTTGTTCATGTGGACATGAACCTGTTGATGAGTCTGATAATGACACATTTTCTAAGTTATCCCATGAACTTGCGGCTGCTTCAAGATGAATGGTACAAGCCCCTCCCTCCGCTGGAGTCGGGTGGGTTCAGCAACAGGATTACCAAACTTTGGGCCAGATGTACAACCAGATTTTGCGCGCGCAAACGGGTTTGCGACCCGTTTGCGCACGCAAAAACCTACATGGGCATGTACAAACACTATTTTGCGACTTGCAAACAATTGCGACTCGCAAAATAGTGTTTTGTGATGCTCTGTTAGGAAGGGGCGTTCCCTCCCTAATAGCAACTCTCTAGCCTTTGACTGGCTCTAAACATATTTTTTAAGGGCAGGCAGTGGTCCCATGGACCACTACCTGCCCTTAAAAAATTAAACAAAAACGTTTCATTTTCTTTCTTTTTAAATACATCCCGTTTTCCTTTAAGGAAAACTGGCTGCATTTAAAAAAATAAAATTGCTTTATTGACAAGCAGTCCCAGACATGGAGGTCTGCTGAGCCCAGCAGGCCACCATCCCTGGGAGGGCCAGGCATTCCCAATGGGGTTACAAATTGCGAGTGGCTCATTAATATTCATGAGCCTCGCATTTTGCGACCCCATTGGGAATCACAATCAGTGTTGTACATTCCAAATTGCGACTTGCAATTTGCAAATCGCAATTGAGCACAAATTGAGAGTCGCAATTTGGAATGGTCGTACATTTGGCCCTTTGCCTCTAATAACACGATGTAAGTCTCCAGGCTACTTTCTCAACATTGTTTGATAATGGGGATCATGTCTGTTCTTTGGCGCTCCTAAATGGGTCAATCAAGGAATCATTGTCGGCGGAGATGAAATATGTTCTAGATTCACTAAACATTGATCTTGTGAAAGAAATCTTGGGTCCCGCCTGCTCAATCTAATATGGCAACATTTTCAAAATTGCGTGACATTTTTTATTATGTTCATAATTATTCAATAATATGCGTATTGATATCGCATTAAATTTGCTTAGCTTGCTGCTTATATTTTTTTATTATTTTGTTAGTCGCTATGTTACTTACCAGGCCAAGCAAGGGGTGTAGTGATTTCCCTTTTGGACCCACTTTGGTTCTCCCTTAGTTGCACGTATTAGTTGTGTTAGGCTGCCTCTGCTTTTTATAGCCACACATAATACATTTGTTTTTGTGACATGATATTGTTTTTGAAATACGCTGACTTTTTTATTTTTTTTATTCAGTGACTCTTCTTGGGATTCAGTCTGAACTTTTCGTACAAGGTAGAACGCCATGGTGTAAGTAACATCTCCTAACATTTTTAGACATAATACAGTAGTACAGATGCATTTTCCTAATACAGTAGTTCTTTTAATATAAACTGTGTCTTGCCCCCTCAGAGGGCAGAGAGGAGAATTCCTACAGAGAGACCGGTCCTGGAACGGAGGCAGCAGCCTTGTGTAAACTGAGTTTACACCTACGATCCTAACTATACACACCAGGTATGGGGTCTGTTGATAATCCCAGAGATTACTAATATATCCCTGTGCTCACATTGTGAGGGCAGGCCTAGATAGATATATTATTTGCCATGGTTAGGTTGTTCTTTGTATACAGCCTGCTAGTAATGTTGATTGCGCTGCTCAGTTGTATTTGTTTGCTTATCGCAGCACACTTGCTTCAAAATAGACTATGATAGTTTCAATAAATATATTGTAAACTTCCTTCATGTCTTTCCTTTGTTTACTATGGACATGCATGAGTGAGAACCGAAAAATAATGATCTGTTCCACGATTCCCCCGGACTAGAGGTTCATGTTCTAGGTTTGGCGAAATCACCTGCTACTCTGGAAAGGTTAGGAGTTCAGGTGAGGCACTGTGAGCTACTAGGATCTGGGCCTACAGGTACTGACCTGGTAGAGAGACTCATCCCTTTATTCCAACATCCTGTTCTCCCAAGGTACAGTTCTGCTTCCAAGCCGAATCCCTGCAACATGGCGCCACCAACGATGGTCTGGTACTTATTCAGCGGGTCTACTGAGTAGTGCTTGTGTGTGCCCATAGTACCCCTATAACTACCACCGGAGACGTGCGTGTTGTTGGGGATATATCCTCCACAGAATTTTAGGAAGCACCTCATTTATTCTGGATTACCCACATTTGTGTTTGCACTTTGTTTCCATTAGTGCCTTGGCAATGCAGGTGGTAACTATATCTTCGTGGTTGAAGCCCATGATGACTATCGCTTAGACGTATTTTATTCTTGGGTTAATTTTCCAGCTGTGGTTGCTAATACAGGCACATTTCATGAATACTCTAATGGTAGCCCACCACAAGCCTACAGAGCATATTTGCTTTTACAAATTCCACTTTCACATTGGGAACATCAAAACTGGTTCCGAGGCTCCCTTATACTTGTACTTGGACCAGTACGTATGGGTCCCCTTAGTAATTAAGGGCCCACCTGGCCAGCATTCCCCAATTAACAAAATCTCAATGTTAATGAGCTACAACAATTACACAACAGTCTAGTCAGACTATATAGACACTTAACTCAGTATCATTTGGGGCACAGCCTTTGCTGCAGTCATTACCATCACACATGGTACTCCTATGTCAGTTCTGCTGGTGGTGTTAAAACAAATACAGCTACTGCCCTGGATTTGGGGATGAAATTAATAGAAAACTTTCCTGTAGTCTCCGCAATGATTCTGTTTAACATGGAAGATGAAGCAGCTTCATTGGCTATACACCAGCGGCTCGCACAGGTTGCAACGCTCAACCAGGAATGCAAGCTACCTATAATCATTACTGAAGTATATACTTCTATAGGATGCATTATTTTGGGAACCACACCATGTAAACCACAACTTGGCAAGCCTCGTTCTGACAAGGATAGTGCCAAGCAGAACTTGGAGTTTGTTAAAAGATGACTGGACAACCCCAAACCTGAATAAAAAGCCACAGCTCAAGGAGGATCTCCGCCTCTGGAGTTCTCTGACAATCGCTATAATTTGCATGATCACACACAGTTAAAAGCACCTGATAGGTATTAGATTTCTGATACTCGTCCTTCTCATTCTTTTAGGGACTCAGCAGAAAAACAGTACGAGAGATGAGGGCGTTCTGACCGCAGACAGGAAGAGTAAATAAAACCGAAGATGAACTCACAACGCTTGTCTGACGTGAAGATGATGAAGGAGGAAAAACCTCCTCATCAAGGCTAGCAAGTGGCGGACTGGACAGGGTACTGTGGTGTATCTGGAACACATGGTGGACATGGCACAGCTCCTCTAGGACAAAAGTGAGACCATTATGGTGTGGGAACACCCCAAAACTAAGACAAAAATGAGGGCCTTGTGAGGCCTCACTTATATTATAGGAGGCGTGTTAATAGATATGACACCATTCTTGCCCCCTTAACTGATCTGACTTCTAAGAAGCAGCCAAATCTGGACAGAGGCCTGCCAGAACGCCTTTGACACTCTCAAGGAGACCAGGTGTTGAGCTATGGTACTTAAGCCCCTGACTTCTCCAATGATTTCACAATACAAACTGATGCTTCAGAGCATGGCATAGAGGCTGTATTATCACAGTAGGATGAGGAGGGCCTAAACTAACCTGTAGAACAAGTTTACTCCTTGAAGAACAGAGGTGGAGAGCTATTGAACGAGGAGCATTTTCTGCGGTCTTGACACTTAAGAAGCTGAAAACACACGTGTTTGGGACTACCTTCCAAATTCAGACAGACCACAGACCCCTCAGATGACTCATGAAAATGAGGGGTGAGAATTCCAAATTGTTGAGGTAGTCCATCTCCCTACATGGAATGGACTTTACAGTGAAACACCCTCCTGCGTCAGACCACTCCAATTCTGATGGTCTATCCAGGTTATTCAGCCTTAGTGATAAGAACTCCCAGAAGGTTGAGTAGTTCTACCCACTTTCAGCTGGGGGGAACACATGTTAGACTTGTCAGCCTTAGGGTGGTCTTCGCCCAATTTTCTTGCCTTCTCCCTTCCTGTTTTGCTGAAAAAGTTGTGTTGGACTTAGAACTCTGTTCACTTGACCACTGCTACCAGTGCTAAAGTGCTTGTACTCACTCCTTAAAACATGGTAAAATTGGCTTTCACTTGATTGGCATATTTAGTTTACTTATATGTCCCTGGGAAAGTGGTATACCATATACTAAATGCTACTAGTAGGCCTGCATCGTGTATTGTGCCAATCCCTTAAATAGCCCTTTAAAAACATGTGTCTGACCTGCCATTGCAGCCTGTGTGTGCAGTTTTAAACTGCCATTTCGACCTGGCAAAAACTTTAAAATTTGTTTTTTCACCATTGCAAGGCCTACCTCTTTGAAAAAATAAAACTGGGTTACCTTATTACAGGTAATCAGTGATAACCTTTGTTTGGGAGCAGGTTGGAATGTCATGTTAGGTGTCTGAGGAATTGTAATTTAAAACCCTCTTTAATGTTAAAGTCGGATTTTAACTCACAATTCGGAAACTGCAGATTTCAGAAAATTGGCATTTTCTTGTCCTAACCATTTGTTGCCTGCAGCCCATTTTTTGTGTGACATGGCTATGTACAGTTAGCAGTTGGACTTTGTGTTTTGCTCCCAATAGAGGTGCTGAGAGTTGGCAGGATGGGCCATCCTGACTTGATGGGGGTGAGGGGGTGGAGCTGTCCGCTACCACACTTGCACTTCAAAGGCGCAAGCCCAGCTCACACAGAAAGGACATCACAGTAGCATATTGGTGCCCAGACAGACTGGGGCCAGGGAGGCAGGAAATTCCAGACACCTCTGTATGAGGAAACTCCAGAAGCTTCTTCCACTTCAAAGGCAGCACCAGTTATAAAAATACGACCCTCAGACCCACTCTTGAGTACACTCCTGGATCAGTGGATATTGCAGAAGGAGGTCTGCCCTGCTGCCAGAGGACTGTCCTGCTGCTTGAGGCTTGTCCTGCTGTCTTAGAAGGAGAACTGGACGGGCACCCTTCATCCCAGGCTGAAGTGACTCCAAGGGTTAGATAACTAACCTCCTGTTCTGAGCTAAAGGGACACAACAATCTCCAGAGACCTCTCTGCAACTGCCCAGCTGACCTGCTGCACTGGACCTGCTTAAGAACTGTTGTCCTTTGCTGGAGTAAGTTCCTGATCCCAAAGAGGTGCCCCCTAGGTCCTAGATCCATGGTCATTTGAGATCCTCATAGAAAAAAAAGAGAAAGCCTGACATTTTGGACTCTTAGCAACCGTGAACAGGCCCATTCAGGCCACGATCTTGCCGACCATCCCAACCGCCAACGTGAAGCTCTGGTGAACCCAGCTCTCCATGTTAAAGCTACCACCAGTGAGGACCAGCAACCCAAAATTTGGTGAGAGGATATGGCCAGACAGCTAAAGCGGTTGACCTCAAAGTTGGGGAACCGGGTTCGAGTCTCACAACGACGCTCAACATCCTGTGATTCTGGGCAAATCACTTAATCTCCCCGTGCCTACCAAAATGAATGTGTCCGTCTACAACTTAACTGGTGCTCATGTGAAGAGCTCTGAAACCTTTCAGGTCAAGTTTACACTATATAAAACTCCCCCCAAAAGAAGAAAAAGATCTGCACTCCCGCTACAGCAGCGACAGCCTGTGGTGACCGCCAATGCGAATCTCCAGCAATGACCGTAAGTGATGTCCAACAGGACCATTGCACTACAGCCACATCCGTCCGTGATGGCCAGTCTGCTCTTTGTGCTATAGCCACAACCATCTGTGATGCTCTCCCTGATCCTTGGAGCCTCCTTCACCGCAAACGGAACTCTTCACGCTTGACTTTGGAAGGTAACTTTTCAGCGGGACTAACCTTTCTGTGTATACGGCCCACACTCCATCACAATCGTTCTGTACTTATGACTTTTACCTGGTCTTGCACGCTTTGTGCTTTTAGATGCTATAGTTATCTTATGTCTTTAAAATATCATAGCCCTGTTTCTACTGATTGGACTTTTGTCATTTTGGTGTAAAAAAAATGAATACAATTTTACTCTACTTTTCTAAACTCATGTCGTATTTTTCTTGTGTTGTGTTTCCACTTTATTACTGCTTGAGTGCTGCATTAATATTTTACACATTGCCTCTAAGTTAAGCCTGACTGCTTTTGTGCCAACCTACCAAAGGGTTAAGCACAAATTAATTTAGCGACTTGTTGTGGTGCACCCTGACAAGGAATGTGGCAGCTGCTTGAAAAGGACTCACACACCCCACAAACAACAACCCAATTTCTCACAATCAGAGGCAGAAGAAATATATTTACAAACTTTTAATATGAACGGAATCTGGGGGATTTCCCTACAGCTCAGAGTCCTACTAGTTATACACAAAACCCAAACACAGATAGGACTTCTGTCAAGTTAAATGAAGTTGGATGGAAACACTGCCACCCTCAAAGTCAGCCACCACTGCGTATGAGAGAGAGGCTGTGCTAACACTGGAGTCAGGTGGAACAGTAGCGACATGTTGCAGTCTGGCCAGATGTGTCTGACAGGCAGACAGTTTAATATCGATCAAAATGGCAGTCTAGGCTAAATTGACCTCTAGGGGGGAAAAGCTGCTTTGCTACTTTACAATTTGTCTCCCAGCGTGCCCTTCTACAGCTACCAGGAAAATTCCACGAATTTAAACAAAGAGCTCCATGATGTACCAGCAAGAGCGGTTTATATTGCTGTGAGCCCAGGTATCTTAGCAGGAACTTCAGAAAAGAATTATAACCTACAAGAATGAACCAGAGCACCATGCACAGCGGTATCTGGAAGCAAATTGAATTTACATATAGAACACATAATGCAGGTACCAGGAAGCAGATATTACCCAGTTTCCATGCACCATTCACATCACTGTGCATTGGACCCTCATCAAGGAAACAGTCTACACTTCTTGGAAGCTTGCTCAATAATGCTAATCTCTCCGATGCAAATTGTGATCAATTATAGCTGTGATGCAGTGATAAACAGAACGAAAGTCGATGATAACTATCAATATTTAAATTAATACTCCCCGATAGTCTACGCACACTGCTTCATAAGAGCAAGAGATTTTTTTTTTTACAATGCATTCCCTAAAACAATATTTTTGTCAATATTTTGTTTCAGAGACGAGACACATCCTAAGAACCTTGCATTGAACTCACAGCTTGCTAGTAGCCTTTATGCTCAAAATGTATGGATTCACGCAGCACGCAGAACGGTATTAGCATTGTTTCCAGTATTCGCCGTTGTTTCAACGTCCTTTGTTACCGGTCTCCCTTCCAAACTGCATAAAAATATTATTTTACTTTTCGAATATGAAGAACGAATTTTAGTGAACGCGGTTTACAATATAAAGCCATTAAAAAGCTCTCGTGGTTTTTGCAGGTTGGTGCCCAAAACTGTTATTTTTTTCTTTTCACGCTTTTAGGTTTCCAACATCCAGTTACCAAGGACTTTTGAAGTACCACATTCATAATACTCTCATTTTGTTTATAATTTGGGATTTCCAAATTGGAGAACACCATGATATAGTAAACTGGGTGCAGTACTGCAGATTTACAAACACAAGATGATATAAATAATATATATTTGCAGAGAAGATGTGGTCCGTCGGCTGCGCTGCCGCCTGTGGTACAGCCAACCAGGGATCGAGCCTCGAGGTCGCGTCCACATTCTGTGATTCTGGGCAAATCACTTAATCTCCCCGTGCCTGAATGTGTAATGTAAATACGGTGCTATGTAAAGCGCTCCAATACCTTCGGGTCGAGTTCACGCTATGTAAATATGCAACAGAAAAAAAATACGTGTATAGTATATAGACACAAAAGTATATCAAAGTATACCATAACTATTTATTTATAATAAATATAGTATACGCATCACTAATTATATTTTGAAATTGTTTTAACTTGCAAGCAATGCGTTCTAGGCTCTTAAAAAAATGGTCACATATATTTTAAGTAGTTCTCAGAGGTGTAAAACAATGTTAGAAAACCAAAGGCATAACACCTACACATTAATCCTACAAGCTAAACACTTTCACGTGTTTATGTTGTGAGGGGCAAAGAGTTGGTTGATAAATTGTAGTTTGATAAAATAGTGAATGCCCCCCCCCCCCCCCCAAGTCTCCAAGAGGAATCCAATGGTAAAACCTCCAAGTTGCTCTCCTAAATGAGGAAAGACCAGGCAAGGTAAGGTGTATGCAAACTAGGGGTGGCCGGAATTTGCGAAATTCACTTTCGCAAATCATCGCGAAAATGTTATAAATCTCCGCAAACACGCGGAAATATCGCGAAGATGCAGAATTTTTTTTCCCGCCCGTTCGCGGTGTTTTCTGCGTGGTCGCAGCTCGCCAACTTACCCATGCGGTTGCTTGCGGGCGCGGCCATCTTGTTTTCACTTGTCTCGCGGTGCATGATCGCGAGAAGAAAGACGTGATCGCGCGACGAATGACATTACTGCGGGCGCGAACTGTCGCGAGACAGCGCAAATGGCTACCAACAATCCAACATCTCGTGGAGAACGCGACCGGATCGGGAAAACTTGTCGGCGAACGCGGGGATTCAGGTAAGGCGATCGCGCACGCGCAAGAATGTATTATTTTACAGCGCGCGCAAGAAAAAAATTCCGGTAAAATGCGGACTGCAGAAATTTTGACATTTTCGCGCTCTCCACGGAACGCGAAAATGTCAAATTATCGCAATTTCCGCGAGCGGAACGGAATTTTAGCCCAGGCCTAATGCAAACTACTAACAAGAGCCAGAGCAGTTGCGTAACAAAACTTGAAGGCCCACCCCTTGCAAAATGCACAAAATGCATGGACGGGCCCCCCCTTTCGGACTTACTCTGGAGCTCTTAGGCCAGTTACTGCGCTGAGGGAGCCCCCTGGTGCTCGGGCCCCCAGGCACTGCGGGGGCCTTTGTTACGCCACTAAGCCAGAGCACTCCATGGACGATGGGCACCTGCAAGCATTAATATTAATTGACATCTCAACAGTCTGAGACCACGATGACTTTGCCTAAAAAGCAGAGATGATGCAGGGAATTGCAGGGCTCCCAACAGAAGTGATTCAACAAATTCTCAAAAAAAGGTTAGTCAACTAATCCGAATCAGGGTATTAAAATGTTCCAGGAGAACGGTTTCATGCCTCATGCATTGTTGTCCCTCTCTTTCATTTGTGAGTTACCCTTAAATAACATGAAAGCTGTAGTTTTGGTAGATACAACAACTCTAGATTGCCTCGAAAGGCCCCCGAAAATCCAAAATCCAATAATTAAAGTGATCAAAGAGGATGGACTGTTTTTACTCAGTATGCAGCTTCTAGATCAGGCTGTATTGATTTGCCATTGTACTCCCTTGTCATGATGACACTTCAGGTTAACAACACAAAAATCTAGTCAAGCACAATTTCTGTCACTTTCAAGACAGGGCTTTATTTTGGTGCACTGCCTCTCCACTGTCACCACATTTACGGATAAAGGTACTAAACATATCACACTGTAGTCCGTGGGTCAAAGTTCCCTCGAAGCCTTGACAGTTAACACAAATGTAGTTATTTCACTATTGATACACCCCGAGCATGGTTATGTCATGGCAGAGGTCACAGTAGATGCATGCACCAATGTTGCTCCCTCCATACCCACAAAATGAATTCCAACACCTGATTTCTTGGGCAAACTGTTCACAGCATATAAAAGAGCATGGAATGAACTATATTCAAGTCACTTCTAATAGTCCAGGAGAGGTTCCCAATTCACCTCCTAATTTATTTTAGAGCTTTCTATAACCAGCTATGGATGCAGGTTCACTTCTCCTCACCTCACCATTCACAGACTGATGGGCAAACCAAGAGTAGGAATCAGACTCCAATAATATAATACCATGTAATACAGTTCCTTTAATTGTTCTCAGTTTCATTGTGCGTGTGGTTTTTATCTTCAGTCCTTACCTCCACTTTTTTCCAAAACAACCAATAACCCATGTGGATGACAGCGTTGGGGTAAGGGGCCGATTACGATGGCACGCAGACTTGAGTCCGCCCGCCATCGCAGTGGGATCGGGACCGCCCACCTGTCATATGGCGGTCCCGCACCCCTAATTATGATGTGACCGCCACCGTGGCGGTCGTATCTAGCAATTTAACATTGCGGCGGGTGCTGCTGGCTGCATCACCCGCTGCAATGTTAAATGGTAATGTTGTGCATTTCCCTGCACAACGTGGCACCTTGTGCATGGCAATGTAGGGGAGTACCATGGGTACCCCCCAGTGCACAACTGCCCCCCCCCAGAGGGGGCCCGTTAAGGTTCCCCCAAAGCCAGCCTCTACCAGCCTTTCCATGGCGGTTCAACCGTCATGGAAAGGCTGGCTGATGCCAGAATTGGGATCGGGCGGGCAGTGCCTGCTAGGCACCGCCACCATATGCCCGGTCAGATCCGCTCGCCAGGCAATCGCAATGATTGCCTGTGGCGGAAGTGTGGTGGGCACTCTTTTATCTGCCACGCTTGTGGCATGATTCCACCCACCATTCTAATGTGGCAGGGGAAATGGGAGCCAGATGGCGGAGAGACCGCCACCGCCGGCCCAGCGGTGGCGGTCTCTCCGCCATTGTAATGAGCCCCTTAGTGTTGCTTTTCGCACATGAAAAAACTAAACTTCAAATACCCAGGACACATACGAACATTATGCTATTAAGAAGCACTTGTTCACTACTTGATACTAGTCAATTTCAAATTTAAAGTTTAGTTTATTTCTACCAAACTCATAAAAACATTGTACATCACATAAAGGAAATCAACTAAGCGAAAACATTCCAGAATACACTTAAGCTGCTCATTGTACAGAATAATGCTGAATTCATGGGACATAAAGTGCAAGAAATGTCAACGAATATAAAGAGATTTGAGGGGAAGCTCAGCAGTTAAAGGTACACATGCATCATCACTGTACTACATAATAAACACATTCTATTATTAGGGAGAAAGGACTGTAATTCTAGTCAGGAGTGGAATTCTTCAATGCATAAAAATAAAGTGCAGATGTGTTGAAGAGTTCATAACGTGCAGAGGAATCAGCCCCTGGAGAGATATAATGAACACCTCCAAGACGGATCACAATATACAAGCAAATACAACAATAAGAACATTCACAAAGGCATATATATTGCCAGACAGCAATATTAAAACAAAAACCAAGATATTTTTTGCAGTTGTACTGTAGCCAGAAATAGCACGAGGCTAGAAAGCAAACAAGCAGAGTAGGTAATATTAAAAGTTGGTCTATGTTCCCCCCTTTTTTTTTAAACAGGCGGTGAAAACTCTGGACAAAGAGGTAGACAAAGCCTACAGAAAAATAAAATCTTCATTGTTGACTTTCTATGAGTAGTCATAAGAACACAGAGTGGCAAAATTCACAGGTTCTCAAACTTTTGTGAAAGGAAGCCAATCTTAGAACAACCCCAACTAAGCACCTATAAGTACTCACTTATACCGCCTCTCAGCCCATTCAATGTATGGCTCCATGCCAGGGCATGACTGTGTCACAGCGTAGGTTCTAATCGACAGATTGAGCAGCTCTAAACTCTTCTCTCCAAGGCGACATATGTCACCTGCATTTCTGCTTGCACCATAAAGGTTTTGCCAAAAATTGTTAGCAGAGCAACCAATGATGTATGAGAAACTGAGGTGCACTTCAATGTTTCTAATATAAGTTAGCCATGGAATAGAATGGGCACTGGGGAGCTTAATTCCCCCCACTGCCCCCAATACTATCTGCCTCATAAGTGACGCATGTTGATTGGTGAACACAGACAGCCAGAGTGAGATAGGTGCCCATTTGATGTTATCTGAAGCATAGGGAAACCCCATATGTTTATGACATGCAAATGTTGGGGTACCTGCTGGCAGGTTCAAGATCTTTTTTAGCAAGCCACTCTAAATGGTGTGTATTTTCTGTTTATGAGTACTATCAACAGTGTGCTGTTAGTGGATCCCCACTTGCCTGCCCTGGTCGCACTTAACTTGTGAACCATGAGGTTCTATTTCATAAGTTTAAAAATTATAATAATGCACTTCAGGCGTTTGTGATCAAGTCTCTGTATTGCTATTTATTCACAACAATCAGTAGTTTTATGTTAATCCGTGACTTCTTTCCTGGGCAGCACAGCAGAAAAACAGGTATAAACACATATGCTACAATAATAAAGAGGAGTGCGCATGCGCGTTTGAACCATAGTTCACTGTGTATGAGTAACCCACCTACTAGCTCTATAAATTACTACTCACTGCAACAGTATTGGCCTTTTAACCCCTCTGTATTGAGGGAATATGCATGGTGCCCAGCCAAAATACAATTAAGTTGACTCCAATATTAACTCTTCTAATTTTGGTGGACAACCCAGACTGAAGAGGTGACAAGTTCAATTTGGTCCCATAAATGTAATCCTAAGTAAGGGGAAAATTCACCTCTGTCAAGCCAGATAATATTATCATAGCTTCATTTAAATGTAGGTGTAGGGAACCCCATGGCCTGACTTTTGGGTTAGCTAAATATGTAAGTAGGCCCAGGGATTTCATAAAGGAAACAACACTACTGACCAGGCATTGCAGTTCATTAGGAGTCTGGAACAGAAAGACTGCGTCAACATCATAGAGAGAGAGCAGCAGCCATCAGCAGGCAACATTTGTGGCAGGGTTGGTCCGCACTTTCTGGAAATAGCTTAGATTTGAGATGATTTACATAATGAGTAAACAGGAAAGAGACCAAAACACAACCTTGTCTAACACTTCTCACTGACCTAAAAGAAGACATTTGCTCCCCATCTGGGCCATATCTGACAGAGGTACTGAGTTGTCTGTGTAGGGCAGCTAAAAAGGCAACAACTTCAGCATCCAGACCCAGTGACAGCAGAATTGGTCAGAGTATGGAGCAGTCCAACAGGTCAAATACAAATTAGAAGTCCTTGAATGCCAGGTAGAGCGGAGCTTTTGCTGCAGGAAACATATACAGATGATAATGTCTACAAATTCAAGCACTGCTCATGATTGCCAGTGCTCCTTTGAATACTGAATTGAATGTCTGATGGGATTTCGAAGTTTGTAGCCCAGTCATGAAGCCTATTCATGAAAGTCCTTACAAAAGGATTTATAATGTAATCTCTTAGGGAGATAAGCCAGTAACACAAGGGATCTTGTCTAGCCCCTTCTTAAATACAAGGATAATAACAGAAGTTCTTTATGTTTGTAGAAGCTCAAAAGAAGTGCAGGCCACAATTTGAACTATATCATGTTATTTCAGATCTATCATTTACAAAGACTCAAATCTGAATTGCTTTTTTGTTGTTGTTGAGTTTTATATAGCGCAAACTCGACCCAGAGGTATCAGAGCACTTTACATGAGCACCAGTTGTGTTACAGACAGACACATTCATTTTGTTAGGTACGGGAAGATTAAGTGATTTGCCCAGAATTGCAGGATGTCAAGCGTCCCTGCCGAGACTCGGTTCCCTAGCTTCGAGATCGGCCGCTCTAGCTGTTAGGCCACATCCTCTTTGATTACCATTGGAATTATAATTGGTTTGAGTAGTCACTACAGTTCTACGGGGAGAAGGATAGTATGATCCAAGAGTCAGCTTGCTTAGAGCCAGGTCCCTCTTCATAGACCGACAATTTGCAGGAAGAGTTAGTTTCTGTACCCCTGGCTAGACATGCCATGTCCCCAAATAACTGTGGGGTGTATGCATTTAGAAATAACACAAAGCCAAAATACCTATGCTATGTTAAAGATTTGAGAGAGGGGTAGTCTGCAATGCAAAATCAGTGACAAATGGTAAACAAAACAGTATTAAGATACAGCTGCCATGTAGCATTGACTGCAAACACCAATTCAGCTGACCGATTGATCCATCAACACGTCAAGGTACAGCAAACTGCATATTGTGTGTGTCTCCTTACCCAATAAACAGATTTGTTAATGACTAGTCTAGTTACCCAAAAAGATGAGCGTGAAATTGGAGATATTAACATAAAGAAAGCTTTATGGTTTCACCAATATGTTACAAGTTTATCTTTTATGCACTGTCTTGGTTAATCTTGTTGGTACTTTTATGTTGATAAAAGCCCCAATTCATACTGTATGAACTAGGATAGGATTTGGAATTTTAAAATAAATCTTTTAAATATATCCATGGTTTCCTAATGTTCCTTTCCATAATGAAAGGGGGGTTCAATTCCACTAGTTATCTGTGTGATATCTCATAGGCTTGATTGTTACCCAAAACGCATCTCAAAGAGTGCTCAGTGAGTTGTAGAATTGATGCAATCTAGCTTGCTTTCTGTCCGTCTCAGGCTGGCACAATAACAAAATCCTTAGTGCCAAGGGTTCTAGAAAACCTATTTCCGGGTGGTGTTCTGGAAAGATGAATACAAACGTACCACCAAGGCCCTTTGGAAAATCATTTCTCTCCCCTGTCAGTCTTTGCTCTCAGGGAAGTCCTGGGCTGAATTAGGTTGTGTAAAAGCTTGAGTCCTGCCATCAAAGGTCATAATAAATTGACCACAGATTTCCTCCTTCTGTCCTAAATCGCCTCACTTAGGGCCACAAAAAATAAGGCTTTTACGACACCAAAATGATAGTTTTTTCTTGGAGACCAGCCTTGTTCCATTCTACCTCTGAGCATGACTTCCCAGTTTGATCATTTGCCCACTCCCTGTTGGTATGTTACAGTACCTTTAGTTGTTAATCTCTCTATCTTGGGAATGTCAAGAGCTGCAGAGCCATCACTATCTAACACCTCAGTCTACAAAGATCTGGACCATCTATACTCAAACATCTTCTGATTCAGTGATAATGGGAGCCAGATTATTCTCAGACTCACCGCAATTGCAGCACTTTCAAGAGATTCCCCCTTTTGTTGAAGGTATACTATGGTTGGTACCATACAGTTTTTGAAAATACAATGGCATTGACCTTCATTTGTAGTTCCTCAAGATTCCCCTAAATATAAGTAAGATATGCAACATTACTTTTATATGAAGGTCTATTTGTAATCCTCCTTCTGTAAGGCTAACAAGACAGGGGTCACCTTCACTCTCTTCTTCACTGCATCACAAGGAGGATGTTGCTTGGCACCGATTAAAAATGTCTCCTTGTCGAAGGAGTCCTTCATGCTTATTCTTTTTAGGAGTTGTGGTTAATCATGAGCAACCACAAACCTACTACAAGCTCATCTCATCAGTCTCTGGACTTTGAAGGGACATGGTCAGTCACCATCTGTGCCTTCATCAGGGATGGTCATACACCAGGCAGAATGGACTAATCTTTTGGTCTCCAACCATTCTAGTCCCTGGTTCAGTTGTCTTCCCCACTCCTCCGGCACATCGGATCTGCACTGTAGGGCAGGTTCCAGCACAGCACCAGGTATCATGATGGCCTCTGACTTGAATGAACAGACTCTGTTCACTTTCTATAAAACACCCTACATTTAGCAAACCCTTTGTGTTGTAGCCACTGCCAGATCAGTCAAGTATGGAAATGGTGCTTTAAATGAGGGGCAGCTTACTTCATCTCTGATTCCACAGGATAACCAACACTCCAAGACTCCATTGTCCAGCTGTAAGTTGTGCACCAGATCACTCAACAGCTCCTTTAATGTTTGGGCCTGGGTCTGCCCCTAAGAAGCCATTCCACCCCAGATTGGAAGCCTACAAAGGAAACATTTTGTGAGCCCGGCAAGCTCCCCCAACTTCTCCTGCACTTTAAACACATTCGATTTTAAATAGATACGATGTGGTGGTAAGTGAAGTATTAAGAAGGAGTTTTTGAGATTAGACTAGTAGTCTAATGCTGTATACTCAAAGTAATTTTGGATACAAATGCCTGTAGATACATTAATATAAAATATGTATTTTCCATACTTTTAAACCATTCTCCCATGTTCTTTCTGCCTACTGGCCATTTTAAATTTTTTCTCTGTTCCATTATACTCCTTGTAGAGGTTTCCAAATTCTGTGTGTACAGAAAAGTACTGGTAGTGTAAAAAGCAATGCCCAGAGATGTGGTTATGTGTGTCCTATGAACACTGTGCAGTACAGTACCTGTTGCTTGCTCATCTCCTCATTGACTGCATCTTGTGCTTCACAGAGCAGTAGAGTAGGTAGTCATTCTTTTATACACTTCTGTTTCTGTTGGAATTTGGCAAATAGGAAGCTAAACATGATGATGGTGTTGACTAAACAGGACTTTTAGCCATATTAAAATTGGAACACAAGTCCAACCATTCATCGTAATTCTTTCTTGTGTAAAAATTATAAATAAATATATATACCTTGCACTCTGAGTAATTCAGTTGTATTAATTTCTTCATTGATTGCACTTTGCTATTTTGTGTGGTAACTAGCATGAATGGGAAATGTTTTAATTACATTAAATCTCCAAGAAATTCTTTAAAATGTGCAACTAAGTCCTCTTTTTTGCATCTAAAGTGACATCCTAACAAAAGAGAACAAAGCCTTGTAAAAAGTTCTGGTGTAAAGTTCCACAATGTGATCTGCTACAGCATGTTCTATCTAAAGATGGGTTTTCAGGCACATAGATTACCAGTTCTTATGCTCTTGTCCACTGAGCTCTCTCCAATCGTTCTGTAGCATTTAGTGCCAGATCTCTACACTTTGAAAGAATCTGTTAAGGTCAAGGTCTTGCCTGCGTAATTGTAACTGTTACTCTTACTAGTTCCTCACTAATGTCAAGTTCACCAACTAAAGTAATATACTAATAGGCCACACAAAATGGACCAAATATGATCATTTATGGCAACAAAGTGTGTGCCTCTCCAAATGTCTCAGTGCACTGACTACAATACTGTTGTGAAAACAACAGTTGATGGACAGAATGCAGAACAATGTCAGTGGGACCAGCTTTTTCCACACATTTAGGACTATTTCATTAAAAAAGTTTCGATTTTGGAAATTATTCGGCTGGAGAAATGTTTCAGGAAATCATAAAAAATATTATCAGACCTGTAAAAAACTCAATTAACCATATTGACGACATGCTTGTGTTTGGAAAAACAGAAAGTGAGCTTAATCAAGCCTTAAGGGAAGTATGTCAAGAACTTATGAAAGCTGAACTTACACTAAATCCAGAAAATGTGAAATTGGCAAGCCAGCATTAACGTTCTATGGTCACATATTTTCAAGTAAAGGGATGCGACCAGATCCTATGAAACTGTCATCTTTAGAGTCCACAACTAGTTCAAAAGATATAACAGAGTTGCGCTCTTTTTTAGGAATGGCTAGTTACTGCTCTCGCTATACGAAGGACTGTGCTACTATTAGCTCTTCTCTCTGAGAATTATCAAAGAAGGAAAGAGCAATTGGCTGGAATGACCAATGTGAATATGCATTCAAACAAATAAAAAATGACTTTGCTTCAGCAGCCAACATGAAATATTTCAACCAAGATATAATGACTGAATTAATAGTAGATGCTAGTCCTGTGGGACTAGGTGCCATTTTGGTGCAACACAAACCTGGCAAAGATACACCTAGTTTTATAGTATAGCATGCCAGGAAAAGTCCAACTGATATAGAACATAAATATTCACAGCCTGAAAAAGAGAGCCTGGCTGTAGTTTGGGTGCGTGAACACTATTATGAATTCTTATTAGGTAAACCTTTTGTAATAGTCACAGACTATCAAGCACTAACAACTATTTTTGGAAACCCTAAATCAGAAAGACCCCATCCTATTTAAAGATGGGGTAAAAGACTGATGGATTATGATTTCAAAATTGTTTAACATGCCTGGAAAAAATATAATCCGGTTGATTTTCTGTCCAGAAATCCAAATGAAATGAATGAGAAACACATTAATGAAGTCGAGGAATAGGTGAATTTTGTAATGAAGTCAGTAGTTTCTGAGACAATTTCAGAAAAAGAATTGATTTAGGAATCCACCACGGATAACATACTTGCAGAAGTGAGGCGATTAATGTGGCATTAAACAAAAGGAAGCATATAAATGCTATGAAGAAATTTCAACCATGTATTAATGAAAGAGATGTGATAGCATTTAGGAACGTACAGGCTGAGTTAACAATAACTCCTCCTGGTACTCTTCTTCAGGGAAATAGAACAGTTAGCTTGCATATTTTGCAAACACATGTGATTAATCTAGTGCACGGAAGTCTCAGAGGGATATCAGCAACAAAAACTTTTTTTGCGTGAAAAAGTGTGGTTCCCTCTCTCCCAGTATGAGAGCGGTGACAGGGTAGGTAAAATCCTTGCGTATAAAGTAGCTGATGGCAAGTCTAGAACTCTCATAAAAGAAATTAAGGGCCAAAATAATATAGTATATACTCAACCAGAGCAGGTCCTTGAACAATTTGTTATATTTTATCAAGCACTATATACCCCAGAGGACTGACCGACTACGAATCAGATTCAAGAATATCTAAATACGAACTTCGGTAAGGACCAACGGTATGAAGGATTCGAGTCGCTCTCTGCTAATATCTCCGAGCTAGAAATCAGTCTGGCCATTAATTCTCTCCCCACCGGTAAAGCTACTGGGGAGGACACTATTCCACTTGAAATATATAAACTATGTTCAGAGGAACTCATACCCTTATTATCTACCGTGGTAAATCTTATAGGTAGTACTGGGAAAGCTCCTGAATCTTGGAACACTACTAGGATTGTTTTTTTTCTAAAAAAAGGTAAACCAGGAGATCAATGTGGGTCATACCGACCCATTTCTTTAATTAACGCAGACGCAAAAATCTTTGCTAAGGTATTGGCTACACGATTAGCTCCATTCATACCGCATTTGGTGACTCCTTTTCAACATGTTTTTGTTATGGGAAGAGACACTACTTCCCATATCAATACAGCTATTACGGCATTTGACGTGGCCGGGATTAGCTCAACCCCACTCGGTATGATACTTTTGGACGCTGAAAAAGCGTTTGACCGAGTGGGGTGGGACTACCTGTGGTCCACACTGACTACTATGGGTTTTACTGGACAATACCTTAAATGGCTACAGGCTTTATATGATTCCCCAAAGGCTAAGCTTAGCTATGCGGGGTTAACTTCGCTTAGCTTTCCAATTTCTCGTGGAACACGGCAAGGGTGTCCACTTTCACCCTTGCTTTTCGCGCTATCTTTGGAACCCTTTTTAACAGCTTTACAAGCTCACCCCAAAATTATTCCTTTTACATACGGCCAGACTATGCTAAAAATTACGGCATATGCCGATGATATAGCGGTTTATTCCTCTAATGCATCTGAAGCTTTATTGGGCATTATCGATGAGGCTAATAAATTCGGGTCTGTGTCCGGCTATAAACTTAACACGCATAAGACACAGGTTATCTTGAACTACAAACCGCCTACTCCGATCTTAGGTACCTCTCAAATAGCTACTTATCTTGGTATTAAAATCTCTTCTAATATCAATGATATAGTTACTTTGAATTATGATGATCTTCTTAAAGAAACAGCTATAACATTAAAAAGATGGCATAAGGTACCTCTTAATATCATAGGTCGAATTAACTTAATTAAAATGAACATACTACCCAAATTTCTATATTTATTTAGGTCCATACCTCTTTATGTAAATAATTCCTACTTTGAGCGATTGGATGGGTTTCTTAGCAGATACATCTGGGGATATAAAAGGGCTCGTAGGTCAATTAACCTACTTAAATTACCATGTGACAAAGGCGGTCTTAATTGCCCTGATTTTAGATTATACTTTTTCTCAGCTTTTCTTAGTCGTCTTCGTAGTTTGTTTATTCGCAATAAGAACACATATTTTTGTTATCAACTATCGTTAGGTGAGGATTCTAATATGTTCTTAGCCAAAATGAACGATCCAAACTACTTTAAACGAGTTAAATTTAAGACTTCCAAAGACAGTTACAAAATCTGGCAACTGATTCTGACTAAATGCGACACGACGATATATCATCCTCAATTATCTTTATGGGTAAACCCAGGTCTCCCAGGAATATTCCACGATGGGTCATTTAAAATCTGGGAAAAAGCTGGAATTAGAACACTTGGTGACTTATATGGCAATGATGGTCTTTTGACTTTCGAGACTCTTAGCAAACTTTACAAACTGCCTGAAACATCACGCTTTAAATATATACAGATTCATGACTTTCTTATTCGCAAAATGAAGCTTTTGAATATCTCTGATTCTGATATCTGGGAATGTCTCTATTCCAGCAAGGATAGGTCATGTATTAGCGTTGGATACGGTGTCTTAACCCTATATAAACCTGATGATTGTGGGAAAATAGCAGCGAAATGGAGCTCTCGACTAGGCTTAAATATTACAGCTAATCAAATCTCTACATCTATCTGTAACACAAATCGTATAATTCACTCTTCCAGCTTGAGGTTACAGTATTATAGAACTATCTGTCAGTTATATTATACTCCTGAAAGACTTTTTAAGTGGTATAGTAATAGTACTGATTACCAGCGGACTAGCTGCCCTAAGTGTGAACTCTCTGCTGCAAGTTTAGAACATATGCTGTTCACTTGTCCTAGACTTGTGGAATTCTGGACTAAGGTTAAACAAGGAATGGCTTCGATTTTATCTAGACCAGTAATACTTAACTTAACTAATGTACTGCTTGGTATCCAGAATTACAATAATACACCAGTAGATCCACATTCAGATCTCTTCAATATCCTAATTGGTTGTGCTCGACTGACTCTAGCTCGAACTTGGACCGTAAGTAACTCACCACAAGTGATGGACTGGTGGATTTTGGTTAAAGAAATATATATCATGGAATCCTCTCTAGCTAAAATCAGAGGAGCAAAATCCTTACAGAAGCTAGAAAGTATCTGGGGGTCCTCATTTATCTGAACTCCTCTGAAAGGTATATATATACATATATTTATATATATATAGGTATATAGGTATATATATAATAATTCTTTTTTTTTTTTTTTCTCCTTTCTCTTTTTCTTTTTTCTTTCTTTTTGGCTTTACTTTCTCCTGCTGTCTGCTATACCTGCTATCTGAATTAAAATGAATTAAAACGATCTTTCCATTTTTGAAATCTAATTTGATACTTATATTTATGTCCTGCAAGTCACACTATATGAATATGTAAAACAATTTTTTTTCTGTTGTTTTTTTTTGTTTTTTTGTTTGTACTTCTAAATGTATTGTTGATTTGACCTCTTATCCTGATCTCAATAAAAAAAGATTTAAAAAAAAAGAAAAAGTGTGGTTCCCAAGACTTGACAGTGAGGTTAAAGAAATTGTGCAAGCCTGTCATATTTGCCAATGCACTACGAATGAAAGAAATGGTGAAGTACTACACATGTCTAAACTCCCAAATCCTGTATAGTTTGAGCTAGCATGTGATTTTGTATGGGCTGTTGGATTCTGGACAATATCTGTTTGTTGTAATTGATGAATATCCCAGATTTTCAATTGTGAAAATTGTGTCATCCACTTCGGAGTCTGTTGTACCCCCTGTCTTGGATGATATTTTATCTATGTGGAGTGTACTCAAAATGTTGAAAACAGACAATGGTCCACCTCTTAATTGAAATTCTTCTTCTAAATTTCTTGAATACATGGGAGTGACACAAAAAAGAATTCCCCACTCTGGCCTAAGGCCAACGGGATGGTAGAAAGATTGATGGCTATTATAAAAAAAAACATTGAAAGTGCCAAGTTATCACAAATTTCTGTAAATCAAGCTTTCTGTCAAGTTGTACGTGATTATAGAAATACACCTAATGGATCAACAGCAAAATGTCCATCAGAATTGATGTGTGGGCAAGCTAGACAAACATGTTTGCCACATTTTCCGTTTAAACCCCCTAAAAAACATGCTCAGATTGCAAAGATGGATGAAAAGAGAATGGAAACAATATGCAGAGAAGAGGAAAAATATTCAAGAAAGAAGTTATGAGATTGGAGATCTATTAGTAAGACAAAATCACATAAGAAAATCTGTCAGTAGATTTCATCCATCTCCATTGGAAGTAAAAAAAATAAAGGGTTCAGCGATTACTGTACAGAATAAAAACAGAACAATAAAGAGAATCAAAGCACATTTTTTTAATGTATCACTCCAATTCAAGAACAACATAGTACAAATGAAAATGAAAGTGAATGTGACTCTCTTACAACAACAAGACCACGTAGAAAACCTCAAAGACTTATTGAGCAATGGTAAAGTTTTTTACTTATTTGTATTAATGTTGTTGTTCTTGTTTCTCTTATTAACCCCTTCGACACGCATGACGGAGCGGTTCCGTCATGCACGTCGGTTGCGCTGTGCGCATGACGGAACCGTTCCGTCATGGCCCCGCCCGCGCACGGAACCTCCAGCGAGGCGCGGAAATCCGCGCCGCGCTGAAGGGGTTAAAGAAGGGGAGATGAATCACATAATAAAGAACTTTGTCATAGACATGCATAGAATGTTAGCTTTTGAAAAAGGTTTTTGTTAGAGGAGCACAGCTGGGAAGCAGAAGCTAGAGGAGCTGCTCCAGCATTTCCGATAAATATATGTGGCATCGAGACTCAGGATCCACGTCTTTACGGGCCTTAAGTATGCACTTCTATATCCATGAGGCTCTGGATTTCTGATGGCCAACACACACACACTTCTTCACACAACTGGAGGAAGCGTGGAATTCAATAGAGACCTTCCACGGTGAAAATATTGGGTACACCACCATTTCCTCACCCCTGCATCTAGAGCAGACCAGATCTTGGCAACTGTCTGGAAACTACGTTGACCTGCCCCGGGCAGCCACAGTCCTTCTCGTGTTCAGAGCCAGAAAGATGGATCAGAGGAAAATTGCTCTGACTCTATCATATGTCCAGTGTTCAAGGCTTAATCAGTTCATGATCATCTTTGACTCTGACTTCTTGCAATGATAACCATGACTATGCCTTTGTTGAATGTGACTGGGGGAAGAGCTAGGACCTATACAATGGCCTGAACAATTGATAAGTATGGGTCGTCTAGTGCTACTACCCATGCTGTTGCTTTTCGATATCGCGTTCCAGAGACTGGTGCCATGATTTGCTATTAATACCTTCCAGCCGCTCATGCTGATTATCTTGTTTTATTCATCCCCAGAGCTGGATTATAATCCCTTTGCGATGGCAAGGCCCATCCTACTGTTCATTATGCTTTTCAGCTTAGCTTGGGGAACTCTTATGTTCCAACTTTTCTTCTTTCTAGTTAAGGGGTTGGGGATTTTTCTTTTTTTGTGGACGGATATGTTGGGGATGTATCTGTCCGATGTTTTGGCATAGTCACTCACTACCAATCACTAAACGCTGTCCTGGCACGTCAAACTGCCTTCAAAGCTATCCGCTGTGGTTTCTACTATTACTGGTCGTGTATGCATAAACCCCATTGGGTGCCCTCTCCCTGGTCCATTGGTAAATTCCTATTTCCCTTTTTGAAAGAGACACACCTGAAGTTTCTCAATTACAGTTGGGATGGTGGGGCCAGATCTATAGCACAGACTTTTCTGCCTATGCCTAAGGCACTACACTCTGGATTGGGGGAGTCTTTCTTACCAAAATAATGAGGTGATTGCAGCCACTGAGGTCCAGTATGTTTTGGTGAGGGGCTGAGTAGATGGACAATCCCTGCACTTTGGGATGATTTATGCTCCTCACACTGATCAGTTGGCCTTTTGGGCCTGCCTCTCTACACTACTCGCAGATTGGTCAGCTGTTCTCTGGGTCTTGGACAGTGACTTTAATAGTGCTTCAGACCTTGACCAAACAGATCCACTCCCCTGCTATTACACTCCCCCTCTGTGGTGCAACGCACCTTCGTCAGCAGTTGGGGCAATGGGACGTAGATAGCACTTGGCATATCCGACATCCAACCCACCTTGAATTTTCATTTTATTCTCCCATACACAAGATGCATTTTCACCCTAACCCCTTTGTCTGATCACAATCATTTCATTCTCTGGCCACTTCCATGTCCTCTTACCCCAGTAACCTGTCTGATCATGATCCTTTAAAATTTGCAGTGGCGGCTGCTCACGGGATGCATAAGTGAGGCTGAGAGAGGGGAAGCGAGGGGGGTAAAAAATAAATCACTTACCTGCCGGCTGGTCTGCTAGCTGACCGCTGCCTCTCCTCCATCCTCTCCGACCTCTTCCTGGCTTCCTTTTATTTAAACAGGAAGCAGGAAGCACCCAGGCTCCCCATAAGCAATCACAACGCTGCAATGCAGCGTTGCGATTGATCTGAGCGCCGTAGTTCGGTGCTCAGCTAGAGAATGGGAGCCTGGGCATGTTCTCCACCCAGGCTGTGATGCAGCCTGGGTGGGGAACATGCAAAGTGAGCATGTATGTTTGGCCGGCTGAAGAGAGCCGTCCAAACATTCATGCGCACTTACGTAGTGCCCACCACTCCTCCCCCTGCTCTGAGAGCAGAGCAGATCAGCCTGCCCGCCAAGATGCCGCAGCAGTAACAAATAAAATGATAATAACGTTGTGTTATTATTATTTTTGTATTTTACCTTTTTTTCACCATGAAAAGCAGTGGGCGACGCTCCTCCGCCTTAGCGGAGTAGCCTCCACTGAAAATTTGCGAAAACCTGCTGCAGTCTGCCTGTTTAAATTCCCACCTGGTGATTGCAGAACCTCATGTTGGATGACGTACCCTTCTGCCACACGATCACTGATCATATGACCACCTTTTTTCAAGAAAATGAAGGGACCGCCTCATTCCACATGATAGAGTGGGAAACCTTGAATGTAATCCAACGAATATGCAGTTCCTAACAGGAAAAAAGGGGAAAAAATGGAAAAGAAATGGTTGGCTTTATGTGAGACAGTGTTCACTGAATGAAGGGAGGAAAGGGGGAAATCCTCCTTTCGGAATGAGTGTTCTCACACACCCAGCCAGCTAGGTGTCATGCTTCATCATAGGGCTTGCTCCTCGTCAGGTTGGCGCTGCAATACCTGACGGGCACCCTATGAGGGGTTCTTTGGCGGAGATCTTTTATTCCTTGCCATTTGGTGCTGTGGGGTTCTACACTAATTGTGGTCCCGGCAGTGTTTTGGGTAGGTACACCGACGGTCTCGCGGTGAGAACACAACACTACACGACAGGGTGTCTTTACATGCCGGGAGTCGATGTTTTGAGCCAGCAACCCAAAGTAGGGTTGGCTAATCAAATTTACAGGTACCACACTTAGGGTGCTGCTTGTGGTTTATCATTGTCACTTAACTAGACAACCACTATTAGTGTAGAATAACTGCTTGTTTTGGTCCTGAAGAATTGCCGTCAACTTGATACGATGGCAAGAAACATGTTGACAACTTCTTAGCACGTAATATCCTGCAGCATTACAACAGGGGCGCACCACATTCTAATTTTTAATCAGGAAAGAAGCCAGTTTTAATAAAATTGTCTTGATTGGACTTCTTAATTCCTGTTTTAATCCTCACATGGTCTAGTGACCATTATTCTACACATCTACACTTTTTAGGTCCCTCACACACACTGCACCAAATGGCAGGGAATAAAAGATCACCACCAAAGAGCCCTTCATAGGGTGCCCGTCAGGTATTGCAGCGCCGACCTGATGAGGAGCAAGACCTATTATGAAGCAGGACACTTTGCTGGTTGGGCGTGTGAGGGCACTCATTCCAAAAGGGAGGAATTTCCCTTTTACTCCCTTCGTTCAGTGAACATTGTCTCACATATAGCCAACCATTTTTTCTATTTTTTCCCTTTTTTCCTGTTAGGAACTGCATACTCGATTTGTTGGATTACTTTTGGGCATGGATGCTGGACCTGTATAAAAGCCCAGAATCCCCCATCTTTGGTTACAAACCTTGAATGTAGTCACAAAGAGTCTGTGCATAAAAACCAAGGTGCGCGTTAAACAGAGCCATTTACTCATATAAGAGACTAGTACAAAGTGCTCATTCATGTCATGTATCTGGTAATATTTGTGTGACCTATTTGTGACATGAAAACAGTGGGAAACTGCACCAGCAATAACAGTTTACTTCTTGTCCCGCAGTCCTATAATGTCTCCTCTGACTATTTGACAGAATGCTTGCCTATGACCCTGTTCAGCTCTCCTCTGCCTTTTGGGTAGGTCCATGTTATACAAATATCACACACATACATATATGCATACATACATACATACATATACACTGCTAAATTGATATAGGGATTCCAAAAGAAGAAGGAAAATATTGCCTGACTGTCTGGAGAGGTCTGCTGCTCACTGCAGACCACCAGAGGACTAAAACATAATCTGCTCTTACAAGTCTCGGTTAGCCTTACACTATGCCCACTTTTGAACGTCATCTAATGACATTCACAGATAGGATGCCCATAATGATTTAGCCCCATAGATAATGGTAGAAAGCGCTATATATAGATATGACAATACAATACAAAAGCAATCAAGAAAATGATACCACAGCAACTACATTCGTGAAAAGAAGAAACAGACCCTATCACATGACTTGAGTGTGCTTCCATCCAATGATTCAATGTCTGAAAATTAGCTGGTATAATAAGGGACTTCTGACTGACAAAAAAAAGTCACTTGTGCTAGTGTAGATGGCAGCTACTGTAGTTCTGGGGTGTTTTAAAAATATATATATTTTGCAATATCACGACAGCCTTTGGCATATTCCATCTCTGCATACGAGTTGAAGCTGCAGACTATACAATTCAATCATGCTTTTTCAATATTTTTACTTTTAAGCCTTAATGGAGGATGAAAAAAGTTGCCACCCTTTTAACAGAAACGTATAGCGAACATGCAGATAGCACTGAAAGCATAAATAGCTATTTAAAATACTATTAGCGCCGAATCTATGCCTTCCAGAAAAAAAGCTTTTATACTAAATCAGCCCGAGGTGACAATGACTTCTGTTCAGTGGCATGTCTCCTATCACGCACAGCAGAGGGCATTTTCTATTTCATGTCTACGTTACTAATGGCACCATTTTTGTATTCCAGTCCAGGATTATTACTACAGAATAAAATGTGGTTAAAAGACTGTGGGCACGAACCACTTCGCTTCTTGCGTGTTTACCTCTGGCAATTAAACAGGCACACAAAAAGCCTTTTTAAAAAGTGCAAAAACCCTTTTGAATTACTCAAAAATTGGTTTTGCAGTTGTAAAAGCGATTTCTTCACATGGAGACGTTTGTGTGGGTAAATTTACTCATCGGCCGAGGACTTGTTGCTCCAGGGCTGGTTTGCATTTTGAGTTTGTCAATTTTTTGGTTAGTCACAAATTCTTCTCTGATCCCTTCTCGCTTTGGAAAGGTCTGAAATTTGCTCCTGACAAGAGCTGGAGCAAATCCCTTTCCAGCACGGGAGCAGGCAATGTATGTAAAGCGGTTTCTCCATGGCAAATGTTGGGAACTACTTCTTGCATGAGCTAACATGAACATGTGTGTGAAACCTGATTCACAAAATTGTTCAGACGTAGGCGGGTTTCCAGGCATGCTTCTGGAAACGTTTGTGAATCCCTAAACGTTACACATCTGCATCATAGTGAGGTTGTAGTCGCGCAGGTGCAAATGTACGCCTTTCTTTCAAAGCTAGGCCCTATTCGTTAAGCTTTGACTAAAAACATATTTCATTCAATGATGAGAACTCTCTACCAGAAAAGGACCTCATCTGTTATATAATTTGTTATGTAGAAGAGGGTGAGGAATGACACTGGAGGTGCGCTTGTGTATTGCTACCCTGGAGGTGTCTCAGTGGGTGGCTGCTCAAAGGCAGACAACTCAATCCATTAGTGAAAAAATGGCCTAGAAGAAACCAACTACAGGGCTGTAGGGATGCAATAACAACATTTTACAACACTTCTGACATTGTTACATATTACGAGCATTCTAACATTGCTAGGTTTCTGAATTGCAGCTGTTAACACAGTTACCAAGCATATACCACATCTTCCACAGAGCCGCCTCTGCAATCGCACCCAAACTACATCGGACAATCAACATCTCCTTCGAGACCGCCACCCTCCCTGATGACTGGAAACCCACCAAACTCAACTCCCTCCTGAAGAAACTCTTCGCAGACCCGACGGACCTCAAGAACTTCAGGCCTATCTCCATGCTTCCCTTCGGAGCCATGGCTACTGAAAAGGCATCAACACCCAGCTAGCAAACTTCATTGCAACTAACAACGTCCTGGACATCTCCCAATCTGGATTTGGACGCAATCACAGCACCGAGATCCCCCTGCTCGCAACCACCAATGACATCCGCTTTCTCCTCAATCAGGGCAAAATGGCAGCCCTCATCCTCCTGGACCTCTCGGCTGCATTCAACACCATCTCCCACCACACCCAAGCCACCAGACTCCATTACGCTGGCATCTGCGGAAAGGCCCTTGACTGGATCTGCTCCTTCCTCACCCACAGAACTCGGTGAGTCAGACTCCCTCCCTACCTCTCAGAGCCAACAGAGACCAACTGTAGTGTGCCCCAGGGCTCCTCCCTCAGCCCCACCCTCTTCAACGTCTACATGGCCCCCCTCGCAACCAAAGTCAGGAATCACTGGCTCAACGTCGTCTCATACGACGACGACACCCAGTTGATTCTCTCCCTCACCAACGAACCCAACATCACCAGACACAACTTCCAAGAAGAGATGAAAGCCGTAACCACCTTAATGAAGAACAGCTGCCTGAAACTCTATTCAGAAAAGACAGAAATCCTCATCCTTGGCTCCATTCCCTCTGCATGCAACGACTCCTGGTGGCACTCCAACCCAGGAAATCTCCCCAACCCGACAGACCACACACATAACTGGCTTCATACTAGACTCCTCGCTCACAATGAACCGCCAGATCAACGCTGTCTCCTCGACCTGCTTCAACACCCTCTGCATGCTTCGAAAGACCTTCAGATGGATCCCAACCGAATCCAGAAAAACTGTCAAACACACACTCATCAGCGGCTGACTGGACTACGGCAACTCTCTCTACGCCTGAATCAACAAGAAACTCCCTAGCAAACTCCAGACTGTACAGAATGCCACAGCCAGACTGATCCTCGACATCCCCCGTTGCAGTCACATCACCCAACACCTCCACGATCTCCACTCACTTCTAGTCAAAAGAAGAATAACCTTTAAACTACTCATCCACACATACAAGGCCCTACACCGGATCTGCATACCTGAACTGCTTCCTCTCCTTTCACACACCAAAAAGACACCTCCGATCAGCCCAGCTCTCACTGGCCACTGCCACACATATCAGCAAGACTAGAACGGGAGGAAAGTACTTCTCCATCCTCGCAGCCAAAGCCTGAAAAACCCTCCCCCTCCACCTCTGGTAATCTCCCACATTGCCCCAGTTCAGGAAGGACCTCAAGACCTGGCTTAATGGGTGACCCCAGCACTCAACGGAGCTGCCCCTCCTCACCCCAGTGACTTGAGAGCCTCTTGGGTGAGTAATCGCACTTTATCAACCCTGATTAAATGATTGATTGAGTTACTCACTAGGTGCAATCCATAATGAAAGGCAAAATTATATTTAATGTTCAAAAGATCAATGTAATTCCGCTGTTGAGTGGTAATCCGTCTGTGTTCAGTAGGCCTTCTACGGGCCATTTGACTACTCTGAAAATCATTTTTCGATAACCTATTTTTAAACTGTTGTGAAAATCCTAACTTTCTACACTCCTTCTTAGACCCTCAGAACCTGCAGAGCCTTACCAACAGCATCCATTCTCGTGGCTCTTGACAGACAGATGTCCCCTCCTCTCCTTACTCCTTTGTCTCAACCTGTGTTCTTCCCTCTCCCTATAATACATAACTCACCAGTGATCCACATGAGTGAGTTGCAAACCTCCAATGACTAAATAAGAAGTAAGTTAAACAATAAATTAATAGACAATTACATAAAATGCATTTATTACATTGCTTGGCTTCTCTGATCATAATCTGAGATACAAAAATGTATGGTAAGCTTCTACATTCATACCTTAGAGGAACGGGGCGACCATCTAAGACACATTTGAACTGCTAGAGGGTGTTAAACAAAACAGACGTGAGTAATACTGTAGTAGCAGGTAGCATTCCATGTTGAGCAGATTACATAGTGCCTTGTCAATGTGGGCTCATTGAGTTCCACTGTGTCTTCTTCATTTGCTCCACTGAATTTCGGAGAATTCATCTATGCAACGGAGCTTGAAGTTTCCTTCTTGAGGTCTGCGGAAGTCGTGTAACTCTCCTCTCACCATTCATCCCAGTAGGAAGTAGTGTCTAAGTGATTTTTGGCCCACTTTTCTTAGCTTCTCCTTAACCCTTGGTCTTATGCTGCAATGTAACCACTAGATAGACTTGGATGACAGCAAGCTTGTCAAGTTTAAAACTTACTCAATGTTGGGCAAAGTCCACGATTTTATCAAATGTGAAGTCACTTGGAGTGACTTAGTCCTCACAAAGACCCTGGGCTAGTCCAGTGGTGCTTGTGCCAAAGTGTGGCCTGAATGACCTTTTCTTCTGTGCGGATTACAAAAGTGTTAAGGCTGTCTCCAAAACGAATGTGCTCCCCCTTCACAGAGCTAATGAACCAATGAACAATTTAGATTTTGCTAATTTTCTGAGCACCTCTGACTTAAACCATGGGTTTTGTCAGATCACCCTGACCACTGGTTCCAAGAAGAAGGCAGCGTTTTACACTCTGTAGGCTCATTCTAGTTCTTGAATATGCGTTACGGTTTAAAGAACACACGGATCACTTTAAACAGACCGATAAATTATGTCTTCCTTGACCATGATGCATTCTGTGTCACCTACTTTGGTAACAAAGCTGTCTCCAGAGACACCTGGATTGATCATCTTGCTGTACTTTGAATATGTATTGTTAGTGCTTCAGAGAGCAAAGCTCAATGTGAAGGCAACTTCATGCCAGATTAAGGCAAACTCAACAGAACAAATGCAACCCTGCTTGAGATCAATGAGAAAGGACGAGAAATTCCAGTGGTTTTTGTTAGATGGTGGTTGCTGCTCATAGGACAAAAACAGGTGCCACTTGAAAATTAGTCTTTCATGCCACATTTTGCTAGACTTTCTTGTAGTAAAGCTTGTCCACGTTATAAAACATTGATAAAATGTACTGCTGTTTTATGTTATGTTATGTTATTTTATATTTATAAAGCGCACAGATGCCACAGCCAAGCGGCGTCCCGGCGCTATAAAAGGACGAGCAACATAACACCAGATATATAGTACCAGCCACGACCACTAAATCAAAGGAAACAAAAAAGTTTTCACAGCTTTTCTGAAAGGCAGCAAGTCAGAAATAGAACGGATGCTAACAGGCAGTGTGTTCCAGAGGCTCGCTGCCAAAACCCCAAATGAACGGCCGCCCATTCTTGCTTTTTTAAAATGGGGAACCTTAACCAGAAATTGACCCGTTGAACGTAGTGTTCTAGCAGGGGTGTAGTAGGAGATGGTCTGAGCTAAAATAGGAGGAGAGGCAAACTTCAGAATTTTAAAAACCAGGCACAATACTTTGAACTTTATCCTCTGCCTAACGGGCAACCAATGAAGATCAGAAATGGGACGCCTGACTGAGCAAAACTTAGGCAAACCAATCAACATTCGAGCGGCCGCATTTTGCACACGCTGAAGGCGTGTGAGCTCTGCTTGGTTGGTGCCCAATAAAAGTGCGCTGGCATAATCTAATCTAGAGAGAATCATGGCCTGAACTATAAGTTGCCTAGTAGAGGCGTCGAAAAATTTAAAAATAGGCCTAAGGCTCTGAAGAACACCAAAACAGGTACCCGCCACTTTTTTGTGTGAGGGGTAAATGATAAGTTGGCGTCAAGCAAAACCCCCAGATTCTTCACCTGGGTTACTGGAATAGGAGTTTGGCCAAGTTCTGACGGCCACCATTCGTCTCCCCAAAGGTGAGCTTCTTTGCCCAACACCAAAACTTCAGTTTTAGTGGCATTAAGTTGGAGACGGTTATCGGTCATCCAGCTTGCCACCTCCCTAAGGGCTCTCTGAAAATTGGAGGCATCCAACGCAGTATTCCCATTTATGCTAATTAAAGGCAAGTGACATGCTTTTCTGATGGATACTTCTAATAGCAGATTCACCTTTAAAAAAGACACACACGGCAGAGGGTCTGAGAAGTGGGCTTAGGTCAACAAGGCCCGCAGGACTGAACAAACAAAATGTCCTTCCCAACAGACCTGGCTGTCAAGTCAGTGGTGTTTCGTAAACATGTGCACGTAAAGCCCATGTCATGGTGTGGCAGATGTCAAGAACAGGCCCCCTGCATGCCAACGCAGTTGTAGCAGCCTTTGCTCTGGTGGAATGAGCCAACGGTCCTTCAGGAGGCCTTTTTGCCAAACGTTATGTGATTTGTATTTGTAAAGTGCACTATCAACCATGACGGTGATGGTGCAGCTCTTACTGCAGGGGACTATTTATCTCAGCAGTCCTTTTCTGCACCACCATACCTTTCTTAGCCAGAGTCAACCCCACAAAAAATGTATGTCCACTCGATGGTCATTGACGCAATCAGTGTAAAAGCAAAAGAGTCTTTTGGGCTTTTTCCAGGCGATGGAGTCTCTGTTCCTCCTTTGGAGGAAGAGGTGAGCAAAGAATGTTGGGATGGGTGGCCCAACATGAAACGGCGTCACGACTTCAGGCAAAAAGGCTACCCTAGTCATCAACACTAGTATGTTTGGAAAAAAGATGGTATAGGGCGGCTGCACCAAGAGAGTCTGGAGCTCAATCATGCAACGAGCTGAAGTGATCACAATAAGGAAGATGGTTTTGAGAGTCTGTAGACTCATCACACAGCTGTGCATTAGCTCCAAGAGTGTGCACATGAGGAATGTGAGGACCAAATGTTTTGGGAGGAAACATGTGCTAAACCTTTAATAAACTGCAACACAACCGGTAAGTTAAACAAGGACTGTTGGTCCAGCAAACACACAAAAGTTGAAAGGTTTAATGGTGCTCAGTGCAAGACATTCCTGGGTCAAAGATAAAACAAACTAACAAAACAATCAACAGTAAAACTTGTTAAAGAGTCTGTGTTGTGGACTCCACACCAGGCCACAAATTTGTACCAGGGCACTGAGTAAATTAACTTTGCAGATGGACGTCTGACAGGAAGGATGACATCCAACAACCTCATGAGGTAGACTGAACACCAGCAATTGCTGTTGATCAGTCTCCTAGCATGGAGGTGTATATTGCGCAGGTTCGGATCCAGAACCCTGTCCTGCTCCTGAGACAGAAGTTCCTCACAAAGTGGTGGCCTTATTGTAGGACAGAGGCCCATGCCCAGAAGTTCCGGGTTCCACACACTCCTAGACCAACTCGGAGCCACGATAATGGCAACGGCCTGGTCATTCCTGATTTTGTTCTGCAATTAGTGTAAGAGAGGCAGAGGCGCAAAGGCATACAGGAGTCCCAAGCTCCATTCTAGCTTGAATGCATCTCCTAGAGTGTTCTCAGGAACGCCAATGAGCAGAAGAGATGGCAAAAAGATCCAGCCAGGGCTCTCCCCACTGTTGGAAGATGGCCTGCGCCACTTAAGTATGCCATCACTATTCTTGATCCATCAGGTGTTACTGCCTGAGCACATCCACCGATTAAATGCCCTGACATTCCAGTCAACTCCAGAGGCACAGCCCCTGTTGGCACAGGATACATGACCTAGGACCCCACTCTTCTATCCTAGTTGTAGTACCACCTGGAGCTGTTGTTGGCTGAGGGAACCTGCACCAACCTATCCTTATTGGATGCCAGCAAGGCCTTCAATGCGAGGCAGATGGCCCATAGCTCCAACAAACTTAGGTGGAGCCAGGTTTCCGCAGGAGAACACAGTGTTCTGAATCCTACCTCTCCCAGATGACTTCCCCAGCCCTTCAGGGACATATCCATACCCAGGGGTTTTCTGCTGGTCAGGTTGTGGTCGAGCAGCCACCACTGCAGATATTCTACTGTCTCCTCTGAAAGCTGGGCCCACTGGAACTTCAAATTCCACTGAAACTTGAATATGCCACCCAGATCCAGGACCAAAGCAGAAACATTGTCATCATAGGCCAAATTTCCTGGACTCATTGCAAGGGAGGGGACACCCAGAACTACAGCATGTCAAAGAGTCAGGTGTGACTCCGACTCGATTGAGAACCACAAAGATGTCGGAGGGTTTGCTGTAGTCTGGAGGTTGCCTACAACTGACTGTAGCAAGCCCATCTTCAAGGTAGCGAAAAACCGGTATCTCCAGCCTCCGAAGATGGGTGGTGACCAACGGTGGCTCCTCCGCCAAGGTGGAGGAGCGTTGCCCCACTGCCTTTAGCAGTGAAAAAAGGAAAAATAAAATGGTAATAACTTGCGTTATTATCATTTTATTTGTTTCTGCTGCTGCATAGCGGTGGGGCGGGCGTATCTGCTCTGCTCTCAGAGCAGGGGGAGGAGTAGTGGGCACTATGTAAGAGTGCATGAATGTTTGACCGGCCCTCTCCTGCCGGCCAAATATTTATGCACACTTTGCATGTTCTCCATGCAGGCTGCATTGCATCGTTTGTGGAGAACTTGCCCTGGCCCCCATTCCCTGGTTGAGTGCCAGGCCACAGCTATGAGACCAATCACAACACTGCATTGCTGCGTTGTGATTGGCTATGGGGAGCCTAGGAGCCCGGGTGCTTACTGCCTCTTGTTTCCCCAGAAGAAGCCAGGAAGAAGACGGAAGAGAAGCGTCAGCGGCCAGCCAGCCGGCTGGCCGGTAAGTGTTTTTTTTAAACCATCTTCCCCCCTCACCGCCCCTTGCTGCTTCCTGGGACCAGCCCCCACTGGCGGCGACTACCCCATCACTTTTGTGAACAACCAAGGGGAGCATTCCAGCGCACGGCCAAAGGGGAACACTACAAATTGAAAATGTTCCTTGCCACCTTGAACTGCAGGTGACATTTGTGGGACTGCAGGACAAGCACATGAATATAAGCGTCCTGCAGGTCCAAGCCAACCACCCAGCCACCCCAGATCCAGGGCAGACAGAACTTGGACTAGTGTGAGCATTTTGAATTTGTCTTCCAGCAGGAAGGCCTTCAGAGGGCACAGATCTAAAATAGGATGAAAGCCTCCATCCTTCTTCACCACAGGGAAATAGTGGAAGTGACAACCAGTCCCCAATTCCAAGTCGGCACCCTCTTGATGGCCCATTTGGCCAGTAAATCCTATGCCTCTTGTAGTACGATGGAGAGGTGCACCACTGCACGCTGCTTTCATGTGAGAGGAAGTTGGTGTGGGTTGGAGTGAAAAGGCGGCAACTCTGCTTTCCTTAAAGCTTTCAAGGGCAGATTCAGCCTTCTAGTCAAGTAGCCTAGACTACAAAACTCTAAGGGGTAGGATGCTGCGTACGAAAATCCAGGTCACCGGCACTGGTCTGTGGCACCTGCGCTACTTGCTTGTTTACTGGTGGGCAACAGCAAGGCTGAGCCCAAGTGCCCATAAGGGTGTCAGTCAGACCTTCATTGAATGGAAATAAGGGCTCAGACGAGGCTGACCCAGGGTGCAAAACCTCAGTAAGGACATTTGTATTCACTTCAGCTGAATGGAGCTGTAGGTCAAGGACCTCAGCCACATGTCTAATCACAATGGCAAATTAAGCACTCTCCTCGTTGAGGGCCAAAGGGGCAAAATATGCCCAGTATCAAGGAAGTATCAAGGCCACTGACTGCCTTCAAATCCATCTATACACTGTTGTCATCATCGTAATAATGGTTAAATCATTCCCATCATCACTGTCAAGTGATGGCAAACTCTGGTCAGAATCCGAGCCAAAAACATGATGGAGCCTCTGACATAGGCTCTCTGGTAGAGGAATGTTTTGCCTGAATCGAAACATATAGGATCCAGGTCACTGGAGTGGAGTCACGGCACAAGGTCAGTCTGGGTCGAGACAGATTTGGATCAGGGACGGACAATGGTATGCAACACTAATGAGCTGGGAAATTCAGAATGCAGTGAGCCAGTTGTGGAATCTATTGACTCTTTGATTAGGGATTGGGTGCGAGATTGATTAGCACCTTGACGCCCTCCAACTATTCTTTGGATATAGAGTGGCTGATGGAGTTGTGTCCTGCTTTGACTTCTTAAGCTTTTTCTTTCAAATTGATCTCTACTTAAAGGATGACTTCAACCGCAAAGAAGACCTGTCACAGGAAGAGCTTCAAGATCGGTAAATGGTTTGCACTCTTGACTTGGAGTAGGACCAGGACTTGTACAAGGTCCTTGACTTCCTTCAATGTTCCATGACATACATCTTCGCTTCACAGTCCCGGGTTGCCTTAGGGTGCATGGGTGCACATTCTTTGCACATCTTTGAGTCATGCCCCAAGTTCAAACATCTGTTTCCAGCAGTCATGGCACAGTTAAAACTATGTAAGCCCTCATTACGATGCTGGTCGGACGAGCGCCCGACCGACACCTTACCGGGAATGGAACCATCTGACAAGGAGTCGCAGGTCCCACATGCCGAACTACTATGTGACTGCCAGCACGGCGGTCGGAAACATAGCCTTTTCTATTGCAGCTTGTGCTGCCGGCCGGAAAAGTGCTGAAGCACAAGCGGCAGAGTTAAGGGGTATTTTTTCAAACATCTGTGCACCATGTGCCAGCAGTGCTGGCTCCTCTACTGAGGCAGGGGAGTGTCGCCCCACTGCTTTTAGCAGTGGAAATGAAGGAAAAATAAAACGATTATAACTGAATGTTATTCTTTTTTTATTTGTTCCTGCATCTTTGCGGCGCGGGGCTGCCCTGCTCTCAGAGCAGGGGTAGGAGTGGTGGCACGATACTCCACAGCACTCAGACCAATCAGACCAATCACAATGCTGCATTGCAGATTTGTAATTGGTCAGGGGAGCCTGACTACTTCCTCTTCTGTCTGGAGTGGAGGGACAATGACGATGAACGACATGGAGAGACAAAAGGAGGTTACATGGCGGTCGGACCGCCATGAAAAGGCAGAAGTAAAAGGGACATTGTAATCCCTAGGTGGTGCCTCCACAGACACCACCCACCTTGTAGGTTATTACGCTACGTTCGATGCCCTAACGGGCTCCTTAAGCCAGTTGGAGCCGTTGGTCGGTCCCTCCGCCCTCTGCCTCAAACCGACTGCATCATAATGCGGCGGTTGGACCACAGCCCCAGATGTAAGACAGACCGCCACCTACGGCCTGTCGATGGCAGTCCGTCTAACATCATAATCAGGCCTGTAGTCTTTAAAGGGGACATCTTTCATTATACACTGGCCCGATTCACAGAACTAACTTAAGACAAAATCCTAAACTTACTACCATTTGGTATTAACAGAAGGCACTTACTCATTTTGGTATTCACAGAAGGCACTTACTCATTTCGGTATTCACAGAAGTTAGGAGTCCTAACTTTAGGACTCCTAAATGCCTTCTGTGAATACTGAAAGTCTTAAAATTAGGATATTTCTCAGTTTAGTAGTAGTAAAGTTAGGACTCCTAACTTTAGGACTCCTAAATGCCTTCTGTGAATACCGAAAGTCTTAATATTAGGATTTTTCTCAGTTTAGTAGTAGTAAAGTTAGGACTCCTAACTTTAGGACTCCTAAATGCCTTCTGTGAATACCTAAAGTCGTAAAGTTAGGATTTTTCTCAGTTTAGGAGAAAAATCCTAATTTTAAGACTTTCGGTATTCACAGAAGGCATTTAGGAGTCCTAAAGTTAGGACTCCTAACTTCTGTGAATACCGAAATGAGTAAGTGCCTTCTGTCAATACCAAACTGGTAGTAAGTTTAGGATTTTGTCTTACGTTAGTTCTGTGAGTCGGGCCCAATTTGAATAGATCTGTTAACTGACCAAAAAGGGTTTAGCGTTCCAGATCCGCATTTGGAGGCGTAGGAAAAAAGAAACTGACTTCAGCAATCAGGAGTGGTGCCTTATGCAGCGCCACCTAGTGGTTCACTGCAGCACTGCTGAGATAACATCCGGATCCAGTCTGGTGCCTGGAAAATATTCTAAAGGTGAGGAATCTACAGCTAGACGTATCCATCAGAATTAGATATACAAGATTATTAGACAGCTATCAAGAGAGTAGTAGTAAAGTCAAGGTGGGTAAATAGAGGAAAATTCTATCTGATCAGCTGTGTACAGATTGTACATGAACGAATGCATGGATGGATATACCAGAGTTGATTGTTTCATTTATATTGTAAAGTAGCCCAGCGATATTAAACAGTTCAAGACACTCAAACATCACACAGATTCAAGATGTTAAAACTCACCCAGCCACATTTGAATTCAGAAGCCTCTGAAACTATAGCTCAACCTGGAAGACAGGTGCATTAGCTCTACCTATTCTTCCAATTTGGTCTCATCAATCAATACTCTCTCATCAGTTCAACACTGGTGCCTTTATATGTGATCTTCAGAGTTTCAGTATGAACTTAGGAGCACTCTACTAGCATCTTGGATGAACTGATCCCTGAAAGATGCATGACTGTTAGAAAGAAAGATAAAAGAGCAAAGGAGGAGGAGAAATCATATCCTTTAGATTAGGTCTTTCATGCACAGGATTTCAACTCCATTCTTCTCAAGCTAAATCCTAGAAATGGAAATGAATGAACAACACATATTAGGGGGACAATAAATTACAGCAAAACGAATAATTAGAATTCAGACCTGTGAGAAGTGAGGGTCTGCATTGGTGAACATCCTTGAACCCCTCATGACTGGTCTGCAAAAAAATGACCCACAAACCTTACAACGCCTTTCCATGTGAGATTCATATATCATGATGGACTACTAGGGCCTCTGTAAGTAGGATGGTATACCCAGAATGTCACACGAATAGGCCACTTACTTTCTCATCAGTTGTAGCACAGGAGAGAGAAAGGGACTTGAATTGTTTATATCTCAAAGTTGTCATGTGGAGTTCCACTAGGGTCCACCAAGCCCCCATTGATAGTTTACAGAGGTATGTAAACACTGTCTTATTGGCCTTGGGTCACCTAATCGCACTGCCTACTTCTACAAATAAATGCAGACAACACTCAGATCCATGTCGAAGTGGTTTGGGCCCTATAGTGACATCTAAGAACACAGGAACATACCTACTTTTGGATGAGTGACAACTGTCTGTGTCTAAATGACTTAAAATAGATGTTGTGTCACTGGTATACATCAAAATTGAACTCCTTTCCTTCAGGTATGTTCGATTTAGAGCTCTCATTCCTACCCACATATCAATACTGTGTTCAAAAACCTTAAAGATCAACTGTATTTCTTAAAATCAGTTTTCATGCTTCTGACCATCGAAGTGAACTTTGGAGATCTGATTCTTTTGAAGCTGAATTATTGTTAAGATTGTGCCCTTCAACCAGAGCCAAAAGGTCTATGGCAAACCATAACAAAAAAAGGGTTTAAACCTTGGTTAGCATTTACTCGTATGCCCAGACAAGAAAGCATTCCTCTGCCTTTCAACGGAGCAAAGAAAGAAAATCAACAGCCTACTTAAAATGCACTAATTCTTTGAGGGCACGCCTACTTGATAAGTCCAGAGAGGTTCAAAAGAAAGACACATGGAGAAAGAACTGCAAAAGTGATGGAAGCAATTGTCTAAAACAATTTGAACTGATCTGTTATGTTGCAATATCGCTCATCAACAGAGCTACCCAATATTCCCTCAGCGGGATTGAGCACTGATGCCAAATATAGCCGAGCTCCACTACAGATGCAACCCCAGCATCAGCAAAACCTAATTACCAGACGAACATCAGGGTGATGTTCAGCCAAGCATGATGCTGTCAAAGATATGGACTTTCCACCAGTGCCTTCACTTTTCATTGGGACTGGAAAAAAGAGCACCTGAAGCAAAAGGAGGTATATTGCACTTCACCAAACTCAAAGAAACACATCAAGCAAACATGTCCTGAAAATCATCTTAAATATTAAGTTCCATGAAGTGCAACTGGACTATAATGTACAGGAAATGGTGGGCCTGATTCACAAAGGTAAACGTACACTTTTGTGTAAGCGTGCGATTCTTTGATATTCACAAAGGGATTTATAAGTAGTATTATTACAAGTGTAAAGTCCCAGCACATAAAAAGATAGGATTGTCCTAGCTTTTTATGTGTAGAGACTCTGCGCTCACAAAGATACTACTCGTAAATCCCTTTATAACATAACCTGTGTATTTGCAAAGCGCATGTTCACCCTAAAGGGCCTCTTGGCAATAAATAACGGGTGTTTATTGTTACCCAACTCAATGGTACTCATTTTATTGAACTCAGTAGGATGAAATGCTGAGTGGACCCTCCGGGATTTGAGCCTGTGACCTTGAGGTCAAACAAAGGCCCCTACACTGGACTCATTATTCCACTGAGTCACCAGACCCTTCGATATTATGAATAGCAAACAATCGTAAACTTACTCAAAATATGTATGTTTACTTTTGTGAATGAGGCCCAAGAAGTCATATTGATACAATTAGGCATAAGAAAATACAAGTGCATCAGACGCCCCTGTAGCATCACTTTGGCCCTGATTTAGAGTTTGGCGGCTGGTTTGCTCCGTGATGACGTCACGGACATCCCATCTGCCTTATCACAAGGGTCCAGGGGGCATATGTATCAACATCACCATTTGCGATTCTCAAATAGCGATTTTTAAAGAATCGCTATTTGAGAATTGCAAAACGGGATGTATTTAAAAAATTGCAAATTTTTTGCGATTTCTTAAAATTCCTTCATTGCGATTAGCAAATTGCGAAATCGCAATTAAGGAATACCTGCCCATTCATTTCTATGGGCCAGGAGACCCATAGGAATGAATGGGAAGTAATTCTCAAATAGCGAATCGCAATTTGCTAATCGCAATTGGAGAATAATTTCAAAGGTGCAAGGGTGTCATGATGACACCCTGATGCACCCCTGAAATGAGCATGTGTGTGCATATGGCGCACATACATGCCCTAAGGGCATGTATGAGCGCAACGTGGCACTTCGTAAAATTAAAAAAAGTGCATTTTGAAAGGAAATTGCAAATTACCACCAACTGGAAGTTGGTGGTAATTTGCGATTTCTTAAGGATAATTCGCACAACTTGGGTGCTTTTTACATATCATTTAAGAAATCGCAATTTGCGATTTCTTAAATGCTTACGCAAAATTAAGAAATCGCTAAATTAGCAATTCCTTAATTTTGCGATGGGATTTGGCTCATACATCCCGATTACCGATTTTTTAATCGCAAACGCTATTATTTTGCGAATCGCAGCGTTTGCGATTAAAAAATCGTTTGATACATATGCCCCTAAGGGTATAATGCACTTGTGATAAGACGTTGTGACACACTATCCGTCCCCCAACCTCAAAATCAGGCCTTCTGATTCTCCATTTGATACTAAGGTTCTTTCTTGCCATAGTCGTTGTAGAACTCAGATGCTAGTTTGCGTTGTTATTGAAAAGTAGCGCACATCTGTCAATGTTTATTTGAATGCAGGAGCTGTTTCTAAAGCATTGCTTTTGCCTCGCCATATTTTGCAGCGGCTCACTCACTCAGAACATAGACCGCTTACAAATTAAACTCTATGAGGATTGATGTGCCGAGCGCCACATCAATTAGACATTACACAGGCATTCTCAATTGCCACGCTAGCTGCTTCATCCATTATACATCTCAAAGTGTTTAGGAACAGATGTGCCATCAGCTCTGCCTGAAAGTTTGCAGGATGCGCCTTGAATAGCCCACTCCTTGCATTCAGGTATTCAGAGGAAGCAAAACGCACAGGTCTCTTTCTACAAGCAGTCCACAAGGCAGAGTCTGCATATGTGTGTGGTGTCAGAGAGGGGCCCTTGACTTCTGAGGGCACAACCTCAAGCCAGTGTTCGCTGAGCTGCAACACTATGTTAGATTGTTCCCTTGTCCACTGCACTAGCCAGAGATGTTTTAAGGCATGGGCAAAGTGGGCTTTGGCCCAGGGCCCCAACCTTTCAGCCCCCCCCCCAAAGAGCCATCGCTGTTCTGCAGCGAATCTTTCCCTGATGACCTTGAATAATTCTTAAACAGATTGTTTTAAATACTGTTTTCCTGTAATTTATGTTTAATGTGGGTGATGTGTGACAGTCTATTGCAGACTTTGCAGAGCAACATTGTGTTTATGTTTCATGCAACATCCTTAAAAAAGTTTCTTTTAGATCAAAACGGGACCTCTCAAAGAGAAATGGGAGGGTGTCACAGAGATTATTTGCAGTAACATTAGTGAAGTGCTGCGGTGTTACAATATTGAAAACACAAGTCACTATCCCTGAATATTAGATGTAAACCCATTTAGAATGTGGACGAGTGTGCCTGTGATCTCTCAGTGACCTGGCCACAAAGGGCTTGAAAGAGCTGAAATTGGATCACAAATTCAAAGTTGTTCTGAACAGTGGCCCCCAAAATACAATTGGCCCAGGACCCCCAAAATCTTTAAGATATATCTTGCACTAGCACTGCATAATGCTGCATACTGCACGATGAGCAAAGTGCAACAGGAAGCTCATGAAATGACACACTGCAGTTTATATTCCTGATTGCTCTCATATTCTCTCCTGCAGACCAGGTCCCTGAACCTAAAAAAGCTTTTCCATCTTCTCACAATCCAAGCCAAGGAATTTGGAGGAAGTAGAGGGTTGTTTAAGGCACACAATCTGTATCAGCCAATTCGATGTATTTACCTCACACCACTCACTCTCCCATTCATCCATTAAATCAATGGCAATCCCCAAGCACTCAATGCTACTTGGCATTTTACGCTCACATGGCATATCACAGACTTCCAAGCACTCTGGGCAGCATACTTGTGCTTGTGACACCCTATTCTCCAACAGATAAGATCAATGTTATCATACACATGGGAAACATAGCTGGTCCAGCATGGTCCTGTTCTCTGAAAAGAAACTTTAGTGTGATTTGAGCATATGTACACACCGGATTCAATTTATTGCATTTCATAACACCATGAAGTCCAGTCTACACAAGATATAGCATGACAAGGTGACACCACTTTTCCTTATGGATTTATTTTCCTCAACCAAGGGTCCTCAGCCGAAACATGTTGAGCCCTGTTTCATCCTGAAATTCCTTCTTCCAGTGTCTGAGCTGTTTTTATTTGTAAACCTTTTTCTCTACCCAGTGGCTGGCGATGTAATAAGGCGAATGGACTGATTAAGGGATATCAAGAACATATAACAAAATCGATTCTAAGGTTCAATGCCAGTCAGCGCTACAAGTGTGTTTGTTTCATAACACAGAAGATGAGCACCATATCCAAATTATCATGAGAATATTGCATCAGCTGACCACAAAATATTCTTGACTATTCACCAACTACCACCATTACATCAACTTGCTGTTAACCTCAGGCTCTGCTTATTTTGTGTCAGTTTTTGCCGGTGGACAGCACCCGTATACCTTTTTAGGGCCGGGGCTTAATTTTTTATTGAGCTTTTACTCAGAGCAAGAAAGAGAAAAGTGGAAAAGACCGAAAGGAGGAAGGGGCGAAAGACAGTGTGGCAGTGACAAAGGGAGAAAGCAGGGAGGAACAAAAACGGTAGGAGTGGGATAAACACACAGGAAGTGTGCATTAGTGGCTGAAAGAGGCGTGAGGTGGAATCAAGACTAGGCAGCCTGGGTATTCGGCAACCTTAGCATTTGGCAGCACCTGTGGCCGACTCTTTCGGAAAACTTTGGGTCCCTGCACTTATGTCTTTATGTATTATTATTTTTCTTATTTTACAGATTAATTAAGCACTGACAGCACTCCAAATACCAGTCTGGTTAGGACTGGACTTAGAATAGTACAGCTGCCCAGGCAAAGTAATGGAAGTCGCCCTAGTGGTTAAGGATGACGTCATGGTCACCAGGTTAATATAGTGATCAGTTGCAGTAATGAGGACCAGGATCATGACAAACATCCCAAGGAGTGGATGTCTCCCAGAACTCCACATCCCAGACACCCACAGGGAGAAGCTTCTTTCTCGACTGCAGGCGAGCTCACTAGACATCGTTTTTTTCCAGATTTCTTTAAATGTGCCCTACTGCTTCCTCCGTTGAGAAGTTATGACTTTAGCCAGTCTCATGCCGCTGCGCGGACTACTCTTGTTTCTTGCTTGTGTATGATCAAAGCTCTTCTGGGGGCGGCCACCCCCGTCCAATTAAACCCAATGGTTTGGCCTCATGTGATTATTAATGGGCGTTGGTGTCTGGGCCGCAGCACTCTCATTACAGAAATGGGCACGCATTATCAAGACACACGGCGGAAGAACACATTACTGTAACGCTTCCTAATGCATAGTTCTGTGAAATTAAAAGCTTAAAGCATTGTAAACTGCTCAAGTACGACGCGAAATTAAAATGGAGTCAACCACTGCCTAATGCAATTAAATAATTTCTAAAACATTTTACTATGTTTTGGTTCTCTGTTTCGCACAGCTGAACGCACTTCAGTAATGAACTGCAGAGGAAAGGAAGGAGACCCCATTACCATAAAATCCAACACAACTGTGATCTCAAGTCCGTAATACATCAAAACACCATCACCGGAGGCCACGAATGACGCGAGGTTTCTTTCTTTTCCAAGCCAAAAATGTAAATTTGTCATGCCCATGCATGTGCATACATACACATACAATCTCCCTCACTCCCCATGTACCTCCATACCTTTTGCTGTAACTCTCGTTTCCCATTTCTCATTGCCCTTTACTTTCAGTCTCTTTATCAATGTCTTGCTATCCTCCTCCCGCTGTTCCTCTCTCTTTTACTCTTTCTCTCCTCTCGTTTATTGCTGCAGTTTTCACAGTCTCACTTTGCCTCTCTTTCCATCCCTCTCTCGCTTTTTTTGCTTTCTTTGTCCTTCTTGCTCTCTGGGTCTTTCTCTCTGATTCTCTCATTCCTCGCCTACCACTTACTGTTTATGTCTCTCTTCCCCTAACCCTCTCACCACCTTACTCTCTTCCTCAGATTCTCTAACGTTCCCTGTCTCATCACTCTCCTTTTTAGGTCGAGCCTGTATCTTCCTCAGCTCGTTTCTCTATCCTGATATAAGGAGGAGTGTGGTGCCTTGCTGATTTCATCAATGCAGTCTACATCCTCAATCATGAATTACATATGTATTTTTTCTCCTAGATGTGACCCTCCCAAGGAGACATCTGTCACCTTTCCGCATATAATGCAGTGTGGACCAGTCACTGGTGGGACGAGTCGCACTTTCTTTGGGGAAATCTCTCAAGGCACTCAACAGACTTACTTCGCATCCAGTCCTTGACAATGACATTTCCAAGAGACCCCGTAGAGAGACACAACACAGTCAAGCATTCAGAGCTGCTCTGCCATTAAACCAAAAAGTTAAAAGCCCTCCAGAAAGTCACATAGTGTGACATATGCAAGTGATTCCACGCAGAGTCCAGCTGTGGTACAGTCAAAAGTCTAATACCACCAGATGCGCATGTCAATGAAGAAACATCTTGTTCAGAGACAGGCAGAGCTGATGGCAGGCCATACAACTCTAGCAACGTGAGAGAATGGAAGATCGTGTGGCACAAGGTCTCATCTGAGAATAAGTAGGTTTACTAGCCAGCACTGGATCAACGGGGGTGAGAACCTTCTCACAACTAACCAACCGTAAGTAGTACCGTGACAAACAGAGCCATGGCTATATACAACACAGCAGAATTACAACAGAGTAGCCTAGGTGTTTTTAAACACATAGTGGACGAAAGAGGGAAGGGGTGGGCAGGTGCCCAGGCTACACAATGAGGTATGTAGGAGAAGGATTCCTCAGCACTGAGGCCATGTTGAGGGTACATTTTTCAAACCCTATGTTTATGCATCTTTATGGAAGTGTGCTGGTTGTGATAGAAATGTTGGGTCCAAGTGGACAATAGTATTATATCTCCAGCTATTTCAAGAACATACATGGTCTGGCCACACCCAGAGCAGAGGAGAAGGTAGGCTTATTAAATCCATTATTACTTTCTTCACAATTACACTTGGCATGCCATGCTTAATGAGTGGTACCATTCTTGAAGGATACATGGTTTGCCGTAAATTCTCCTCAACTGTCCCATTGCCTGTTATTGTAAAGGCAAAGTACACCTGGACCAGATGTGTATGAAAATCATAGGCGTTCATATTGTCCCACCTGCAACACTATGTATCTAAAACCAACTGCCCACAATTCTAGGCTTTTACTGGAACCACATTTCCTTGTTAACGTGCGTGTGCACTTTGCCCATCTAATATTCAGTCACATTGACTTACACAGATTCATCGTTCTCTCATATGGAGTCATAACTTGACATTATTTCATACTCAGGGTTGCCATCACCACAAGAAGAGCCTGCAGCAGTCCCAAATACACTGTCACTTGGAGGGATAACACAGATCTCAATTCCTGAAGATACGGTTTCAGTTGAATACTTGACTGAAGGATTTGAGAGGACAATTACCTGTATACGTAAGCGATCAGGACATCATGCACGTGGCTCATTAGGCAAATGGATCATATACCACTTTTGCTGGGCACAGAGCCTCGATATCAGGTAGGGACATGGTGGAGTCAGACATCACATGCATATCTGGTGAATTTCTTAGGATTCAAGGGACTCAAGCACCGTTGCAGGGAGCGAGGAAGCCACTGATGAGGATAGAGACAAAGTGTGTAATGGGGCTTCTGGGTTAGCAACAGTTGATGAGGCCAGACAGAAGGGGGATGTGATATTCTAGACAGCCAAGATGCTACACCTTGTTAACAACAGGCAATATAACCTACATAAGTGATGCCTTAAAGGGAGCTAAACTGTGAGGATAAGTGATAACATGTAGCATGAAATAAGATGCAGAAGGAGTGGTATGCTTTGCATGATTCACAGAATGCTTACAAAAGGAAATGAAGAGTGTTATATCCTACTTAATTGAATAACTTGTAATCCAGCCCTGCTGCCACTAGCTGCTCAGCCAGAGCGTGAGATGGTCATAGAATGTTGGTGTGCCTGTGATGCGTGGAATGCCTGGGTGTCTGAGTGGATGAGTGTTGGCAGTTGAAGATGGGCTGAACAGCTAGAGAGGCTGCTCCTGGTGGGGCTGGTACCACACTAGGCTGGCTGGAGTAGAGACAGATGTAACCTGAACTGGAGACTGAATAAAGATGGCTTAAGAATACCTCCTGGCTCCAGGTGTCTTTCTACAGAGATCTCAACATTTATTTTGGCGACGAGCGGACTTGGACCCTAGAGACTCTTGGTACAGCACAGAAACAAAGGAACTACAAAGAAACTTAAAGAGAGACCAAGAGATCTAACAAGCAACTACATCTACAAAGAAAGAATTCCCAGGGAAGCCAGCGCCAGCCCCACCAGTGTCCTTTCCATTGGACAGCCCAAAGAGAAGTGTCATCAAAAGGACACTACAGCTTGGGAAATACTACAAACATCTAAAGAAATTACAGTGAGTTGGAGGAGTAGCTAAGCTACAGCCGCATCTGGTGTTCCATGCCACAACGTTAGCCACAAAAGGATTACAGTGAATTGGAGGAGTAGTCAAACTACAACTGAATATGGTGTTCCAGCCACAGAAAGAAGAAAAAGTTAATTTTACAAGATGTAAAAACGGAAATTGTGTAGTGGCTGCACAGATGGAGAATATTTTGTTTAAAAAAGGTGCTTTATTGACAGTTGCAGCGATTTAATGTGCCTCCAAGACCACAGTGACCCACACTGTCCCACTAGTACCTCAGTGGCATCAAGGAAAAGGCATAGCCGGTGGTACCTTTCATGTGCTGTCTCTAAGTTAGGCTGCGCAGATGTGGGGGAAAAAAAAAAAGGTACTTTATGCTTATGGTAAATGTGGTTCAGCACACTTATGCCACATATGCGTTTTGTTGCTACATCGTGTACGGAGAGGAGGTGTACAAATATTGCATCTGCCCTGGATGGTGAAGGTCTGGAGCATATGGGCAGTTGTGTCTGGACAGAAGGAAATGATGAATCCTTATTCGTTGCACGGATTCTCCTGAAGTTGTTTGTTGGTGAGCCTAAGTGTTAGGAGAATGAAAGCCACACACAGGACGAACTGTATGGCCAACCTTTTATGCTGGTTGCCGGTTTCAAGGTACAAAGTTGTTTTTTTATCAAAATGTTGTACTTGGCAGCCCCGTGGGTTAGATGGCAGTTTAACCGCATTGTTGAGGTTTGAAATCACGAGCGCGTTCCGTTCATTGAGCGCGCGCTTACCTCTTCTTCACGAGGATTCACCGTGTTTCCGTTTCCATGGAGCTACAGCTGATTGAGGGCGTTGTGGAGCTTCAACGCGCATGGAGCCATCCGGCGGGACGTTTCCGACGTGCCGCCATCTTGTGGTGGTCTGCCTACCATGTCATTAGACGGGAAATAGTTGCGGTCTCTCAAAATGTAAATGTCTTTCCTTTTGTTCAAGCATCTACAGACTCCAGGATTGGTGTCGGCACGTCACGGCGCGATTGGGTCTACCGGTTTTGACCTGTGGACATCGGAGACTCGTTGCTGGAGCAGGCGCTGTGTTAAGTATCAGTGAGGACACTGTGTGCACCTCGGTAAAGTTGGATATGCAGGTATTGTGCTCTAGTGCAATTTGGGTTATGCTGTGAGTTTTCCCATGGACTTGTTATCTGGAGGTGAGCCGTACGAAGATCAACAAAACTGTTGTCATTCTTACTGACTGGTTTTTCTTTTATTAACTTTATTGTTTCTCTTGTTTTACGATGTATTACAAGTGAAATGGTTTCTACTTGTAACATATTTATATGTGGGTTGCTGCTTACATCCTCGTTTGCTCTGTGTTTGTGTACTTGTCTGTGTGCCTAGTGTAATTCATCTCGGGTGAGAGATCGCTCACCAGTGTGTGTCGCATGAATGCATCCTAGTTTTGTTTTAGGGGCATGGTTTGATGTTTTGCCTAGTGTGTGGTATACAAAAATAATCTAGTTCATAATTGGTAGTGTTCGAGTTTGTAAGTGTTTCCTCAGCTGCACATCTTCTGTCATGATGCCACAGATTTTTTGTAAGTGTTTCCTCAGCTGCACATCTTCTGTTGTGATGCCACAGATTTTTGTTTTTTGGATGGGGCATCTAAGGTCCTGTGGGTGGTCATCACATGGTTCCCATACACGAGGGAAGGTTGTCGGTAACAGCCTTGTGATTAGTTGTGTTTGTTACTCCCATATGGGGTATGTAACCCCCACAAGGGGGTCAAGAGCTCTTTTCGATTTAACGTTTGGTTACTTCTACATGGGAGTGGGTAACCTCTTCAAGGGGTTTGGAGTACCTAGGTTAACCCTCACACTGGGTTGGGTTATGGCTTTGTCCATAGATAGTTGCGCGCTGTACTAATGTACATTTTTTATGGTTAACCCTCACACAGGGTTGAGTTATTGTTGCACACAGGGTTGAGTTAGTGTTGCACACAGGGGTGAGTTTTAGTTGCGCGCAGTACTTATGTATGTCCCTTCATGGGAGTTTCTATGGGTGACGACCCATATACATGTTTGGTTCCCTTTCTTTTGGGATTGTAGTAGTAGAGTATGCTATCTTTAGTGCTACTCTAGGTTATTATTTTGGGCATTGGTTGAGTGGGGTCTTTTACCCTTTGCGTTGTAGTGCATTATGTCACAGTGTTTAATGCAAAATGCTTCAAATGTATTTCGTGTAATGTTATTCTTGCTTCATAATGTTTTTTATTTCTTTAAGGAAGGGATGGGAGATATTGTTTATCAAATGTATTTTTCTTATCCGTTCTTTGTATAATGGTTCTTTCTCATGCGATGTTTTAATTTTATGTTTGCATCCGTGGCACTTGTACCATTATTCATTTTTCTTGTGGATAGTTCTTCCTTGATGTTTTATCGCTAGCATGTTTGTTTTCGTTGAAGAAAAAGGGATAATGTTATATCCTACTTAATTGAATAACTTGTAATCCAGCCCTGCTGCCACTAGCTGCTCAGCCAGAGCGTGAGATGGTCATAGAATGTTGGTGTGCCTGTGATGCGTGGAATGCCTGGGTGTCTGAGTGGATGAGTGTTGGCAGTTGAAGATGGGCTGAGCAGCTAGGGAGGCTGCTCCTGGTGGGGCTGGTACCACACTAGGCTGGCTGGAGTAGAGACAGATGTAACCTGAACTGGAGACTGAATAAAGATGGCTTAAGAATACCTCCTGGCTCCAGGTGTCTTTCTACAGAGATCTCAACAAAGAGCACTCATGAAACAGTGGCACAGCAAGGCCAGTAATGGGTATGATGTTGTAAGTGTAACAGAAAATTCTTATGCTTTTGCAGACACTCTATAATGACATGTGACAGAAGCATATTTGTGACAGGCCTAATGGGAGAAAAGCAAGTATGGGCTAGTCTCGTGGTAGGCAGACGCATCATCGTGATAGTGAAGGAACAAGCAGTGACAATACTTTTGATGAGGGTATTACGTCTCCATCTGTGACAACACTATGAAGTATACCTGGCGTATTGTATAATTATGGCATGCAGAGTGTTGCTGAAGTTTCAGCCTCTTATATGAAGGTTGCATTGACAGCAAGCACCAACCCTTTCCATACCATATGCTGCAGTGTCACTACCGGTTGGATGGAAGCACTGCTTGGCCTGGATAGCCACCATAGCTCCCACCTCATCAATGTGCAGACTGTGTTGAGTGGGCCGAGTGAGATTCCTGGGGTGCTCAGCATCCATGTAGGAGTCTTGGGCACTGGCGTATTCGTGGAAGCAGAAGCCAGGAGACTCCTCAGGCATCCCCCTGCTTGCTATGCACATATATTAGCTTGCAGGATCCTCTGCAGTGAGTGCCTTTGTATTTGTTAGCCATGCTAATGCTACACTTCTGTGCTTGATGGCTCTTCCATGACTCAGGTGTTGCAATGGTTGCCTGATCACCTCATGCTTGAGCAGTTGTTCTGCTGTCCCCAGCAGAGGCTGTGTGTCATCTGCGGCTATCCAGGATATAACATAACTCGTTAACAAGCATTTTCTGGTTATGAGGCAAACATGCATTTGATCCCCTGCTTTGAGTGTTTTTTCTTGCCTCTTGTGTATGTCCTTATGCAGGTACAAGAAACATTGTTTAAGCATCATAAAGGCCTGCTTCATGTTGCACTGTGTGTAGATGCATTACCTGTTTGTCTTATTAAGGTAGGGAGTCTTCATCACTGTTGTCAGTGGCTATCCATTGTCACCTTTGAGGGTTAGAAACAAGGAATGAATGATTGCAGTATTGTGTAAATTGGCTCCATATATTTGTTTGGATGTGTGACTCACCTAGGAAGACTCACTTTCAGAACAATGGTCTTTTAATTCTTTACAAGACTCAACCACTATAGATTGGCAAAACATGCAAACTGTCTGTTGAGGCTGGAGTTTACTTTGAGGATGAAGTATGTAGAGCAGCACCCCTGTTATATTATGAGTATTTGTAAAGTGCATTACTACACGCACGGGTATCCTGGTGCTGAGCAGGTGTGTGTGCCTCTGGTGCTTCTTAGGGGTTAGGCATGAGCAATCAAGGGTGTCTCTGGTAAAGAGAAGGTCAATGGTAGCATGGAAGTCCTCTGTATTACTGAAACATCTCATATGTGTGTACGAGCTTGATGTAGAGTGCTACACAGGGCTTACGTTGATTGATGTGCCATGTCTCCCTACAAACAGATGATTATGAGAGGCGGATTAAGTCTCCAGTAGCTCACAGTAGGGATCCAGCGGCACAATGCACACAATGGAGTGTGGTGTATCTGTCTTGGGTGTGGCAGGTGTCATGAATATACATAGTATGGCATCTATGGTGACATTGTTCAGTGCAAATCTTTATCTGTATATGCAATGGAGGAATTCTGAAGGGCCGTATCGGTATTTCAGCCTTCTCCTGAAATGCTGCTTTACCTTTGTGCAAAGTTGAGGTTTTCAGTTTCTACTGCTCCTTTTCTTCTGTTTCCCACTAGATGGACCTATCCCTCAATCTCAATCTCTTTGAGTCTCTCTATATAAATCTCAGGTAATCAAGATCAGTAGAACACAATTCTGGCTGTCCATTACCACGCCTACGCTTCAACAACACAATCGTGATATTAACTGGCAAAAACTGTCTTAGCAAGAAGAACTGATGGAACAGAAGCACAGGAGCCATGGCAAACACTGCACATTAGCTCTCTATATTTGGCATTCAGTAAATGGGTGGTGGGTGGGTAGTTGCATTTTTACAAATCATCTCCTGCCAATCAAGCATCCTACCAGTGGATGCTTAATGTATGTCTGGCCAGCATTTTTAGTCAATTAGGAGGCAGCACTTTCATCTAGATCCCATGCTTTTTGATGGACAAGGCATTCACCCCATATAAGATCACACACAAGGACTTAACAAGGGATGAGTGCAGAGACACCAGGCACCGGGCACTGCTTTCGAGGATGAGAAAGGTCAGATGATGGAGTGAGGTTGGAAGGAGAGAACTCACTCTCTTACGTGTCTGACATGCTCAGTGAGGATGGCCCTAGATGATAGTGATTCATAATAGGCAATGATTAGTAAACAAGGAGCTAAGATAAACGTCTGTGAATGTGATGAAAGAGTAAATAAAATTGCAAGGTGGCGCAATGAGAATATTTTATAATTTCATTAGTTTATTAGTTTATGTTAAGCAATTGATATAGTGCAAACCTACATCCAGGGAGAATTAACAAATATAATGTTGATTGCAGCAGAAGGGTCTCAAATAAGAACTGGTCATAGAAAAGTATATGGCGTTCAGTGGAGAACAGATTATAGGAATGGGGTATGAACATGCTTTTCGACGATACTACACCACACACAGAAACGCTCTATCTTTTGGTCATGTGCCAAGTGCAAAGGTAAGCAGCACACCACTAGAGCAAGTTACTGCACCTGTTGGACAAATTGCTTGTTTCAGCCAAAGAATGCCAAAACACTGGCATTTAAAACCACAATAGGAATGGAGGAATGTCTGAGCTGTGGTAATTTGTGGGACAGCAATAATGCAGACGAGGTATTGGCAGTTCCAAATTTTCACTTGAAAAGCTGAGAGACTGATATGTTATCTTACATAGGGAGGTTAAGGAAGGTGTCCAGTTGCATCAGGGCACTTGGATTATATTTGGATTATGTTTTGGAATAATCTAATGACAACATCCTTCTTGAAACGAATTAAGACACTTCCACATCCTTCCTTAAAGTAAATATATCTGATATTTTCAACCAACCCCTCTCTGCAAACTCACAGTACACCCATCTGATTTAGAGATGGGCAGACCAACAGTATGTCAACTACACAGCCTACTCCAGCTACATCGCCGACATATTCCTGTATGGAGGAAAGCCATCCGACAGTCTGTCCAATTTAGAATGGGTGGTCAGATGGGTTCTTTTTGCTGTCCTGTGAAATACAGTAAAAAGGATTAAAAAACACACCATCGGAGATAGCTCCCGGTGTGTGGAGGTCATTAGTTTTTTTTTAACAAACAAACTTTCACTTTGGAAGGTTGTTTCTAAAAAAAAGTTACAACTTTGTAAAACTTTAATGGCCAGCCATCATGTTTAATTGAGGCTTCCGTCAAACTTTTACAACAGAGACAGGAACCACCATGACGGCAGTTCCTACCAACGTTAAGAGATGTCCAAGGTGCCACCACAGCAGATATCTCTGAATTTGGGGGGACGGTATGTCCATCAGGGCAACGGACATTACTCCTTCCTCCAAACTCTAAATCAGGCCATTTAAACCAAAGGACTAGTAAAAAATAAGCTAGCCCTAGTCATAAACAGACTGTAATTTTGACCCGCTGGTGTTTTTCACAGGCCCTTACCAATCGCTGATGAAACACCAAAAGGACATTAATAAGAAGGGTATTAACTTTAACAAAATGGTCACAAATCACATCTTCATGTGTTTATTCCCATTTTTGTATCCCAAGGTGCAAAACTGTATCCAGTACCAAATGTTTTTTGTGCTGGGTTGCTGTTGCTTTGGTAATTAACAGCGAGATCAAAATAAACTCATCATTAGGCCTGGGCGGTGAACTCCGCTCCGTTCATGGAGTTTGCTGAGTTTTCCTTACTCTGTGCTCCATGAAGCACGCAGATTTCTGAAAAACTCTGTTTTGCAGTTTTTTTTTCATCGCTCACTAGAGCGGCAGAGAACAAGTAGCACCCTCTTGCGCTGCACATGGTGCCGTACTCACTGATTTTACAGAGCAGGACAAACACCCGGTGCTGAAAATCAATGTGAATGGTGGGACCAAACGCACTTCACCGCTTGCGTCACTTATGCGGAACTCTGCAAACTTCACCCAGGCCTATCATCATCCTATCTGTTCTGCAGGAAGAATGGTGCTTATGCGCTCTTGAATTGACCAGAAACAGAAATGAAAACTAAATAAAAAACAAGTGACAAACTGCATGCATTTTCACTGTCTGTGCAGTAAGAAAGGGAGAAAACATGGATGTTCCAAGTTGTAAAACAAATATTTTTGCTCCAAGGCAATAAAAGGAATCAAAGAAAATGTGATACATTATTTATCTGCTTACATAACGATAAGAATTGGAGCAAATATGTTTTTCCACTTTAAAAAGTAAGATATGGATGCAGGTTTGAGAACATTTCAGTTTAATACATTTCCTATCACAAAAGCAGCCTCAATATTAGAAAATATCACACATGAATGCACCCACAGTCAAGCTAAAATATGTTTTCAAAGAAATTAAAGTGAGAGCAATAGTTTAAATTGCATCAAACTAATGCCCTCATAGACATAGCTTAAACATTATACTGTGCAGTATCATTTAAACAAGCATTGGCATAGCCAATAGGTTATTGCCTTTACAATGCACTTGCTAAGCTACTGACTTTGCGAATGATTGCTTGTAAAGCACTGTTACAAAAGTAAAAGAAAAAGAAATCAAAGTTCATGAGGAAAAGCAAACCCTTGTCTTAAAGTATCTTGCAACAGAATTTTGAAGTCAATATTTTTAATCATTATAAAAGGCATGGTTTATTTTTCAAATTTCTCACTCGAAGCTGACCTGAATTTCAAGAAACCTTTAACACGGGATCCAGCAAAAAACATAATACAGATGACTAGTTGTAGGTTCTTAAAAACATAATAGCTGTCTGAGGAAGTGTCAGAATATAAAGGAAAATGCTTAACATTTACTATCCAAATGAAAAGGTGCTGGAACAAATGCTCCAACCATTTGGTATTTGCATCAACACAGGGAGCAAATGTATGGGCCTCTAAGAGAAATGTCGTTTTTAAAGTTAATCATCTGCCTCAAACACAAGCAGAGGGATTGCAGCTCCTTGCCTCTCCCCCGAGCTCCAAAAATGCTACCTTTGCGTGCCATAGCCGGAGCTTTCATGCAGCACGTGGAAAGCAGTAGATAAAAGAAAACTATATTCACTCACAATGTGATGTTTGGTGCAGAAGCTGAACTTTGCCGCTTGTATTTCATCATTGATTTGAGTCTTTCAATTTACAGTTTGCCCGAGGAAATACTGACCCATAGATATGTGCACAAGGTTCTGTACTTTGTGTAAGTGTCCATACTGCTGGGAAAGTGTGGTGCTTGGCTCCTGCCACTTTTTGCCTCACCAAATTTCTGCATTTTTGCAATAATTATTCATAGCATTGTATTATATGTCATCAGACTTGCTGCAGTTTTGCAATTTTGCAATCTTCATTGACAGTATTGTATGCGCGTGTGTGTGCGTGCGTGTGTGTGTGTTTTTGTGGGTGTGTGTGTGTGTGTGAAGGACTGGACACTCTGCAGATTTTCTTAGCTGTTTTCTTGATTGCTACATGAAATTCCAACTCCTCCCAGTAGTTATGGTGATACCCTGCACTTAAACTAGACATGGTAGGTGTTAAGTGTCTCTGTATGAGCATCCCATTTAGTAGGAAAATATCACCAGGGCCAGTAAACCTTCTTGGCAATATTGGTATTTCATGTTTTATGATGACTGGTGATGCTGATGTTCACAAGCAAGACACCAAAACTACCCTGAGAACCCACCATTAGGTCTTCCAAAGGAGGGAATCCACATGAATCCGGCTTCTGAAAATGGAAGCAAAATTAAGAAACAAGAATACATCAGAGAGGGTGATGACCACAGCGAAAATAGGGAACATATGTGTTGCAACTCATTCTTCTTTGGCAAAAATCTCCTTATCTATGTACTCGGCAGGAAATTACATTAATGGAAAAAAAGGCTGACACCTTGTTGGACTGAAAGCTTCAGGTAAAAAACACTGGGAATGTGACCATCTTGCATAGGAGTAGATTTCAGACCAGTCAGTCCCACTGCTTCAGAGAATGTTGGTTTCCAGAAAAAAGTCAGCTTGAGAAGAATCCTATGTTTATTATCCTTCATCTCTTCACTGCTTCTGTACTTCGCCGACTGTTTCCTTAGTTTGGTGCTCAACACAAACCTCAGCTCAACCCTCCAGTAGAGTATGGAAATGAGGAAGCTGACTATGTGGTATGAAAGAAGGATGCACAGCAAGTACTTAGTGCAAAGAACTAAAACATGTTATTTACATTCTTTGGGCATGAGGCCAAGCGAGCATGTTACTGCCTCTGGTGGGTCTGGTACCCAGATGCAATACTATATTTTATAGGTATTTACATAGTGCTTTACCACTTGTAAGACATAAAGTGCTGTTTAAAATCCTGCCCATAAATCACTTTGTGACCAATAGGTGAGTTGCTTCAGGTTGCTGCAAATGATTGCATGGATAGCAGGAATTCAGGGTACTGCAGCAAACAATGGGCAAGAGGAGGCCTGATGGGAAGAGGAGAGTCATAATGGTGGCAGAGGAGACGATAGGCAAAAAGAAGCAGAGGTGGGTTAGGGCGGGTAGTACTGCAGGGGGGGTGATAGAACGAGAAGGATTGATTTAGAGAAAGGAAAATGGGCGGATGAGATATGAGGGCGAGGAGATGTTGACAACAGGAGGGAGAAGGGACAGAAGAGTTTCATGACAGAGAAGAAAGTGGGTAAGACAACCGAGAATGAGGAGAGAATGGTCATTATAGGGTGAAGGATGGGGAAAGTACGGCGGACGATTGGGAAATGAGTCATAATACCTAGTTTGGGAGCAATTACACGAAGCTAGTAGAAGGAATGACACCTGCCTTTTCAGGAAAATTATAAGTCACTTTTTTTGGAGACAGTCACAACACCATTATGGACACGACCATTCCCCCACATGTGTAAGTTGAGCATTTCTCAAAGGTGTATGACAGGAACACTGAATCTGATAGCTATTGTAATACAACATTGGACGACTACTTGCGTGGCAGCAGTACCCACACACCCATTACTTTGGGGGAGGTAAAATCTGCGATCAAACGGAGCCTAAGGAACAAGACACCAGGTCCCGACGGGGGGTACCACTCGATTTATTTAAGGACAACATACATTTATAGGCTCCTATTAATTGTTAACGTATTAAGGAGTGCTCACACCATTGGTCCCCCTAAGTCATGCTTGAATTCCATGATTGTCCTCATTTATAAGAAGGGTGACAGAGAAATCCTTTGCTGCTATCGACCCATTTCTTTAATTGATTAGACAGTGAAGGTACTAGGTAGAAATTTATCAGATTGATTAGAGTGCTGGGTATTGGAAAAAGGTATTCTCTCCACTGTTCAGTACTGTTAGAAATGGGGGTCTCTAGTTGGCAATGGCTGGCCACTGTCCAAGTAGGGACCCTTCTTCCTAAGTCAGAGTAAGCGGGATACACCCTTTGATACCCCCTGCTAAACCCTGTGGTAACGTAGCACGAGCAGTTAGGCTTATCTCAGAGGCAGTGTGTGAAGCATTTATGACCATACACAGTAACACAGTGAAGAACACTACAAAGGGACACCACACAAGTAGTTATAAAAAATAAGTATCTTTATATATAGACTTAACACAAGACCAATAACAGTAAAAATCCACAATACTAGGAAAATAGGATTACTCTTAAAAAGCTGCAAAAATAGTTCAAAGAGTGCAAAAAGGAGTTCAGTTCAAGGCAGTGGTCTCTGCGACCCTTTTACTCACAAGGGGCCCGATTCACAGAATTAACTTAAGACAAAATCCTAAACTTACTACCATTTTGGTATTCACAGAAGGCACTTACTCATTTTGGTATTCACAGAAGGCACTTACTCATTTCGGAATTCACAGAAGTTAGGAGTCCTAACTTTAGGACTCCTAAATGCCTTCTGTGAATACCGAAAGTCTTAAAGTTAGGATTTTTCTCAGTTTAGGAGTAGTAAAGTTAGGACTCCTAACTTTCGGACTCCCAAATGCCTTCTGTGAATACCGAAAGTCTTAAAGTTAGGATTTTTCTCAGGTTAGGAGTCCTAAAGTTAGGAGTCCTAACTTTACTACTCCTAAACTGAGACAAATCCTAACTTTAAGACTTTCAGTATTCACAGAAGGCATTTAGAAGTCCTAAAGTTAGGATTCCTAACTTCTGTGAATACCGAAATGAGTAAGTGCCTTCTGTGAATACCAAAATGAGTAAGTGCCTTCTGTGAATGCCAAAATGGTAGTAAGTTTAGGATTTTGTCTTAAGTTAGTTCTGTGAATCAGGCCCAAGATACCTGGATTCTGTAGCAAAGCAACCAAAATGTCGCTAAGGAGTTGTAGCGATGATTTTCCTTACGCTAACCAGCGATGCATTGAATCCTTGCCGCAATGGAGGATGATGCGCTGATTTGTGCGCAGGACAAAGCGACACACCTCTACACGCTAAGCCGGCAATGCGATGAAATCCTTGCCGGAAGGGAGGATGATGCGCCGAGCCTGTTGCGTGTGCGATCTTGTTGCGATGAAAAGAAATGGCGCCCCGCGAGCGAGTGACGATCCTGATGCGATGAAAATGGCGAACGCTCGGCATCCGCGCTGCCATGTCATGAAGCGATGAACTCGATGCGATGATCTTTGGTTAGCGAGCGCTTTGAGGCCCGCAAACATGCAATGCGATAATCTTCAGGTTAGCGAGCATTTGGCAGCCCGCACACAGGTGATGCGATGATCTCCGGTAGCAAGCACTCAGCGGCAGCAGCGCGATGATTTTCTGTACGCTCTTCAGCTGTGGCGGCTCGCTAACGGGCGTTAGCGACGATTTTCAGCACTCTCTTATCCACAGTAGAACTAGAGGCCCTGGAACTCACAGGAGCCTCACCTGCAGATAGAAATCCTCGCTGGGAGGAAACAGGAGGCTGGTGGTGGAGTCTGATGTGCCTGAGACTCCAGCAGGAGGCTAGCTCTCTTCTAGCCCTTGGGTGATTGCTGAGAGCAAAAATAAAAGTTGATTCAAAGTCCTTTTCCTCTTCTTACAAGTCCAGTAGTAACTACTGCAGGCCAGTCCAAGAAACAGCACACAAGCACAAGGACAGTCCTCTCCTGCAGATTCCTTCAGTTACATGGACAGAGGTTCTTCTTGTTGTCCAGGAGCAATACCAATTGTAGGGGTTTGAGCACAGATATTTGTACCCCAAAAGTCTTTGTTCTCAGAAGCTACAAGTCACTGAACCCAGCCAGAACCAGTTCTGCCCAGCCCTGGAGCACTTTGTTTACCAGGCTGCATCCTTCCTTTCAGAAAGAGGGGCTCTGCCATCAGACGCACAGTGGGAGGTGGAGCCAGCATTCACCTTGCCAGGCACAGCCCTATTCAGGTCCAGGAGCTACCCCTCCCCATACTCCAATGCAGATCTCTCTATTCAACTCAGGTCTGACTCAGTCTGCCCTGTCCCTCCAAAACCAGACGACCAATACACATAACAGCAGAGCACACTGGAAGGCTTAGGCAACAAAATACCTACCTTCTAAAAGTGGTATTTTCAAACACAGAATATAAAAATAAACTTCACTAAAAGATGTATTTTAATATTCTGAGCTCAGGCATACTAAATTAGTTTTTCTACCATGTTCTGTGGGTCAGTTAGGACTATAGAATGTAATAGCCAAACCTCCCATTCTGGCCTATGGAGAACAGGTAGCCTTACAGTAGTGAAAAACGAAATTGGGTGTAATTCACTACCAGGACATGCTACACACATCAGAGCATGTCCTACCTTACACATACAATGCACCCTACCATAGGGGTGGCTTACATGGTGCCAAGGGAAGGTTCAGGGGCTGGGAAGTGGGTGCACTTCACAGCCAAGATGGCAGTTCTAGACTGCACACAGACACTGCAGTGGCAGGTCTAGGACACACTTTACAAGCTGCTTCTGTGGGTGGCGCAAACCAGCGCTGCATGCTCACTAGCAGCATTTGGTTTACCAGCCCTGGGCACACACAGGCCACTCTACTAGGGACTAACAGGTAAACCAAATAAGTCAATCATGGATATACCAATTCACATGTCATCTTTACACAGGGAGCATTCACGCTGTGGCACTGAATGGCAGTGTCACAGCGCCCAGAGCATCTATTACCAGCAAAAACAGAGGAGACAACAGTGAAAAATGGAAGGGAGACCCACGCCAATGGTGCCAGGTCTAACAAGTATGGATTCAGAAAGGGTCTATGTACTTAATTATTAGCAAGTATACTATGGTGAAGAACAGTTGCTTACACATAGTGTAGACCTTAGCTCCGCATTCGATTGTGTTAATCAAGGCGAGGAAAGTTATTGGGAAAAATGCTAGAAATGGGAGTGGAGACCCCAATTGTGCCTTTTTAGGTCAATGTCATGCGGCGTTCATTGGGTGAATCAGGTATGGGCCTAACGGTGAATGCACAGCTCCGATTAAGATCAAGCATGATGTAGGGCAAGAATGTACCTTGGCCCCTTTTCTTTTCTGCCTATATATTAATTATCTTGATTTCTTTTTAGTACAAGGAAAGATGGATGGTCCCAGGGTGGGAACTAGGAGTCTCCCTTCATTGCTATATTCAGATGACTGTGTTTTACAGTCAAGAACTGGAGTGGGTCTTCGGAGATTATTGGACAGATTCCTGTTCACTAGTGACCTATGTCTGGCAACTAATATGGCCAAGACACATACGGTGGTCTGTGGGCTCGTTTCTATCAACTTGAAATCTCATTAAATTAACAGGACTAATTCACTTTGTGTTCAAACTTTTACGTATATGGGAGTACCTTTGGCCAAAACCCAATTTGATAAACCATAAAGGCGATTTTTAGGTTTACTGGCAAGCTAGGCTCCAAAACCCTAGAAGCGATGATCAATATATTTAGGACACAATGTATTTCTGTTGTGATGTTGTGTGCAGGCATATGGGGGTACTGTAACACATCACATTTGCAGGTCAGTGAGAATGTGTTTGTGAGAAGACTTATCTGTTTCCACTAGTATGCCCACGTATGCCTGCCACACCGAGCTAGGTCTATCGTATTTGGAAGATCGTTCTAAGTTAGCAAAACTCATGCTATGGCTCTCCATTTGGTCAATGTGAAACCCTTCTAAACCAGGATATAATCACAGACTGTCTTCAGCAAGATTACGCCTGCAAAATTCCCAGCCCGACCTTTAACAGTCCTCGTGATATTAGCGCTCCAGTTAAAGATCAGTGTAAGACAGATTTACTCACCTTGTTGGAAAGGAGAAACGAAGCCTAAGAGCTTACCAAGAAGAGAGCTACTGCCCACCAAATTCTAGTCACCACTGTTCGTATGGATCACTATCTAATTTGGTTATATCATATCAGCGTCAGAGATTATATTTTCTTAGGTTCAGATATAATCTAGCCCATTTCATGGTCTCTTATCCAAGAGACACCCATGGTGAAGCAGGCCTTGAGATATGTCTTTGTGATTCTCTGTCTGAACAATCTAAGCTACACTTCTTCTTTTTCTGCAAATTGTATGCTGTGCCCAGGAAACAGTTTTTAATCTCACTATTTAGGTGACTGGATATTAGAAGGTGTATGCCTGCTCTTCTTCACCTTCAACTACTGCAATCAGAGTTTGTCTGTTTGATGATTTATAAATGATGGTTTATAAATTCATCACAACTGTAGTGAAATTGAGAAATATGGGGGGCAAGTAATGTTTTAATCGTGTTTTATTTATTTAATTTGCTATTCGTTTCCTGATGAGTCACAGACAAGTGTTTCTTGCACACTGGGCTGGATTATTTATCTTTTTTTAATATTTTAACTTGTTATGCTCATGTTACCTTCTGAACTAATCCTCACAAATGGGTTACTTGATTGCCGCTATTACTATCTTCTCCACCTGCCCAAGTCACTTTATGAATCACTTTGTGTAATTCTAGTCAAAATTACTGCAGAGTTTTTAGGTTTTCTTTAGGCCTGGGCGGTGCATTTCGCTCCGTTCGCGGAGTTTCCTGCACTGAGCAGAGCTCGCGGAGTGCAGAAAACTCCGCTTCGCATTGTGCAGCGGAGTTTTTTCCCCGCTCACGAACGCAAACGGTAAACTCGCGGAACTTCACTGAGTTTTTTTGTAACTTCACGGAGTTCCGCGTAGCAAAACTCCACGAACTACACCCAGGCCTAGTTTTTTATTGAGTTACATGCTATATTGTCTTTTATGGTTCTATAAGCTAAATAAAGATTATTTGATTGATTGAGTCATAATACCTGAAGAGGAGCATGGTTTTATAGAGTAGATCGTGACACCTTAGGGTCTAAGATTGTATGAAGTCATTTCCGGTGACATCATCATTAAGCTAGTTTGTAATTCTGAACCCTAAGCAATCCTTACTCTTTTTGTTCATAGAATGTTGTCATTTATGTGAACACGAGGCAGTAATTGGTGTAGGGGTGCGAACGGTTATGGATAAATGTTTGGCGCAGCGTTCTCAGAGGTAATTTGCTGACTTGGAGGAAGCCTGCTTGGTAATTCATCTTGTAGTGGCTAAAAGTAAAGGGGCATGACGACTGCACACAGATAAGGATACTCACTCCACCTGCTGTCCTTGTTTACCTGACACCCGAGATCTGTTTTTATCCAACAAACAAACGCATGGTCTGAGGTAAAAGGTTCATGGTTCAATTTAAATGTGAAGGAGATAATCGCTAGGGGCGCCTTGCCTCCCCACTGTCCTTTGGAATTCACGGTTCGTGTTGCACTTGCAGGCTTATGAAGGGCACTAAAGTGCGCGCGCGAAAAAGCAGGCCACTGCGCGCCAGCATCTCTGATAAAGCGAACCACGTCTGTGTGCCTGCCTGGTAAGTACAAACGTCTTTCTTGTCCAATGTTTCTGCTTAACCCAGCGCCCAGCGATGATTAAGAAAATCTTGCAAATGTGTTTTTCTTACAAAGTGTCACAGCAGACCTTTGGGGCTCGCCAGACTATCTTAACAGCAAAGGCGTGAATGCAATTTCTAATGGAATGAAATGCTTCTAGGAAGAGAGAGTGAGAGAATTCTGAAAACAGACCCCGTGAGATATCGCAGTATGTCAACAGCAGGAAAACGATGAAATTAGGGCAAAGTTCACACCTACAGTGTTCACAGGAGCAAGCTGTAATGTGCCTTGGGTTAACAAATTCTAGTAAACATCTTTGCTTTGTTTGTACAAAGTACGACGACAACGTATGTCGGTTTTCTATCTTGTTAGTAGAGGGATGGCGGCCATTTCTGAGTAGATATCATAAGCGCACTCAATAGCTTTGTTCTTATAGACGCCTGACGCATAAAAAGATGACTCGACCCTGTTTCGACCCAGTCCTGCGATGCGTCTTTTACGTACAGGCAAGGGTGCTTTTGGCCTTAGTACAAGCAAGGAAAATGGACCTCATAATTGCTACCTCAGTAGTCAAATCACCAGGGGTCAATGGACCCCCAGGCTGCTGGCCCTGGTGCCACTGCATCTGCTGCACGGCTGCTAGCTATGCCTCTGGTCTGCGACAGCGACTCCACCCAGTGAGCTATCTTAATATGCAACTAATTCTGCTTCAATATAGGCCTTTCCTTATGTCAAAATCATCACACCTCAAGTCAAGTGGTTGAACATTAGGCTAGTGCTGTCTGTCTCCAGGGACGGTGCTGTCACAGCCAGCGAATTACCACTTACAAAGCAGGACTAAGGGAGTGTGCAATTGGGCACAAGTACTAAACAAGCATTTGCAATGCAATAGGTCTCGCATTTATGCTACTTTGAGCTATTGGCATTGTAAATGACAATGTCTTTTATTTAGGTTTTGGTTTTAAAACCTAAATAAAAGGCATTTTCATTTACAATGCTAATAGCTCAAACTCGCAAATTCGAGACCTATTGCACTGCAAATGCTTGTTGGCTTTACAATTCTGGTCACCCTACAGAGGGGTGTCCCAGAGACAGCTGAGCAGGGAGCGATGTGAGACACTCGGGGTGGGAGCAACGGGGTGTCCCAGAGACAGCTGATCAGGGAGCGATGTGAGACACTCGGGGTGGGAGCAGAGGGGTGTCCCAGAGACAGCTGAGCAGGGAGTGATGCGAGACACTCGAATTGGGAGCGGAGGGGTGTCTCATAGACAGCTGAGCAGCAGGGAGTGATGTGAGACAGTTGGTGTGGGAGCAGAGGGGTGTCCCAGAGACAGCTGAGCAGAGAGTGATGTGAGACACTCGGGGTGGGAGCAGCATGGTGTCTCAGAGACAGCTGGCTAGGGAGTGATGTGAGACACTTGGGGTGAGAGCAGGGGGGTATCTCAGAGACAACTGAGCAGGGGGTGAATTGAGACACTTGGGTTGGGAGACACCCCGTCTGAGGCAGCTCAGTAGAGAGTGATGTGAGACACCGTGAGGTGTCTATGATACAGCTGGGCAGGAAGTGATGTGAGACCCTCAGGGTGGGAGCCGTGGGTGTCTCAGAGACTGCTGAGCAGCAGGAAGCGAGGGCTGTGATGCGAGACACCTGTGATCCGAGAGTGCTGTCCGCTCCCTCCCTCCCTCCCACCGGTGGGAGTGTCAGTGAATAGGGAGGGCCGGGCCCGGAGGTGAGCGTCGTGGGATTGATAAGGAGCCTGTGGGCTCAGAGCACCTCCGGCCTGAGAGGGACTCACCGAGGTGAGGGGTGCAGGTGGAGGTGGGGACGGCAGGGCAGGGGGTGGAAACTGGGGGTGATGAAGTACGGCGGGAAGAGGCTGGGGTGTCCCGGGACATCGTGCCTTTTTAAAACGGGTCTGGTGGTGGGGGTAGGGAGGGGTAATGAGTGAGTGATACTATGTGGGGGTAGCAGGGAGTGTTGTGTGTTCACAATCCTGTCCCTCATTCATTAGTGAGGAATCTTACGTGGTGACCGGCTTCTGAAGTGAGGGGGGCACATTTACTCCATTGCAGGTAGTTGAGGCTCTTTATCGGGACCAGAAGTATATTTGGCTGAGGCACTCCGCCTCACCTCCCAGGTAGGTGTTGGAGGAGGAGGGCAAGACTGAGTCAAAGTTTCTGGGAGTGAAGGTGCTGGGAAACCTGGAACTGCGAGGGCAGGAGGCACTTCCTCACTGCAAAGGAACAGCTGCTGCAAGATAGCTCGGCGGGTTCAACCGCTATACATGTGCATAACTGCATGCAGCGAGCTCTGAGGACCGCTCGAGTTTTCATCATTTTGAGGCCGATGGAACAAAAACTATTGAGCTGGATAAGGCCAGCACCAATTCATTTATAGCGCCCTGAAGAGGCGCGCTGTCAGTAATAAGCGTGTTGACACAAGCTAATTTCGTGACTGGAATCATAAAATGACAATCTTGGATGCTAAATTCTTTGAAGGTTTCTAGGGGGCGCTTTGTGCGGCTCACAGTAGGCGCTATAAACAAGCGCTCGCCATTGTGGATAGGCAGGGGGACATCCGTTTTTAATCAGCCATGTTTATATTTGCATCGCGCTTTCACTTTCACTTAAAGTGAAAGCGCGATGCAAAACTAAACATGCGGCTGAGTGAAAACAGATGGCCTGGCAAAGATAAGAAAAGGCTTTGCGACAGCCGCAAAGCAGACGAGCCAGTCCGGATGGGCCGGAAAAAAAGACAAAAGGGCGGCAACAAACCAAGTTAGGCAGTATGCAGGTGACATTACAGTGTGTGACATAGCATGTGACATCACAGGAAGTGGAATCATGGCCCTTGACCTCAAAGGAAGTGACATCACAAGAAGTGATATTAGATCTTAGGCCCTTCCACGTTAGACAGTCCATCATGAATTCATTGGAGTGCATTACGAGCTTTAGCAAAGAAAGCTGATCAGTACTTAAGTCTGTGACTTAACTTCATTGAGTAAAGAAATTAACGGCTCAAATGTGGAAGACGTGTGGCAACTAACTAACGAGCAAAGAAGCCAGTAAGCGCTACAAGCTAGGCACACTAAACCTGGCACCAAAAGCAAAGACATTCAAGCATTGAATTAAAAATGCTATGAACTGTACCTGTGAATGTCAACACTATAACATGTATTAACCTACTTAGCATACAACCATTGTATACACTGACAATTTTAATCCACTTTGATCATTATCAAAAAAATGCAAGTTGAACACTGCATTAGGTATTCCAAGCATGGCAAACATTATTCCATAAGAAAGATACAGATATAACTGGGTATTCTGCACATATATTAATTCAGACATTATGGACCATGCTATATTGCCACAGGATGTTTAACCATAAGAAATTAGTAAATAGTGAGACCTTTTACATCATTGAATCCATAACATGCGGGTAGCAAAATCACTTAAAAAATACCATGCACCTGGTGTCTTTGTTGTGATGAGCAGTAGGATCTACCTTATTATACTGAGCACTATCCACATGCCTATGAGCAGTAAGCCATCTGTTAACATACAGCAATGGGTTCTAAAGAGGAACAGGAGGGCCCACAAGACCTATGAACATTGCTGAAGAAAGGCATGCAATACGAACACAGTTTCAAAATGGTGACATTATCACATTCATGGTGCTGAGACCACTTTTGCAGTCACCAGTAACTTGTTTATCAGCCTCAAAACAGGTTGCAGTTGTTCTGTAATCTCATTTCCAACATCGTCAATGTAGTCTCTGAAACCTAATATGAATTTATGATTAGGAGAGAATATAATGCACACGTCTATACACACAAACTACACGCACTCAAAAAAACTTTGTTGTGCATTTGTTTGAGGGGCCTTCTGAGAGGGTTTTTCTGCAAGTAGCCCAGGTCCTAAATTACATGGACAGCCAGTACTTGCTGTGCATGCTCTGTGGGTGCAACTCCTTCACATTTAACCCCACACCTTACAAAGTCCTAAGAAAAAGTAGCAAAAGTATACAGGAAGAATATTTCTGAATCCAACATTCAAAATTATCAAAGAAAAAATATAAAACATGGGGGGATTTTTAAATTGCTAAAAAGTCTAAATGTATAAAGTAAAATTTGAACAGAGTGGTGAACTGATCATTTAGCTGTTTGAGTTAAAAGTCTGCTACTGCAGAGATCTATGTGTAGAGTCTAGACTAGAGGTCTTCAAACTTTTTGATTCAAAGACCCCCCTGTCAAACATTTTTAGGCTTAAGGACCCCTTCCTGACAAAAGTTCTAGAACCTGGTACTCCTTTTCATTGACAACTATCAACAACCATAAATGCCCCCAATTCCCACAGCGAATCATTTTTACAGTGGGGAAATAATATTGAACAGTGTTTAGCAAACCAAAGGTCAGTGAGCGTGGGGCGTAGTCAAAGGCCTCATTTATGGGGAATTAGCGTAGGGCAGTGCCGCAAGTCTTCTTGCTGCGCTGCCCTACGCCAATGTGAAAGGGCAATAATGCACCTTATTTATGAAATATGGTGCTTTCCTGTCCTTTCCCCCTGTGTTGGATCATAAATTGCTGTCAAACACCAATGTAGGCAGGATTGTTTTTGTGCAGGAAGGGGCACTTTCCTGCACAAAAACAATTCAGAGAAGGGTTTACCTCTTTCTATGTGTGCTGCAGAAAGCAGCACACATGAACAGAGGAAATAACGTGGAGAAATGAAAACATTTCTACTCATTTCGCCTGCTATGGGGGGGGGGGGGGGAGTAAGGTTTTGCCGCTGCCACAGGTTTACATGGTTTTGTAAATCTGGGGCAGCGTCAAAATCCATTGGTGTTGCGTGGGAACACTCATCGCAATGCCCATGGAACGCCTACTTAGCATAGAGTAAGGCAACGCAGCGACTTGCACTGCTTTGTCTTACTCCATATCTATGCGGCTATGCAAAGCCATGCAGGGTGACATTGCGCTGCCTCATAGATATTACTGAGACGCTCCTGCTGCCGGAGCTTCAAAAAAAGTGACGCTCCACTGCGCAAGCCTCTCGTAAATCAGCCCCAAAATATTTTGTTAGTTCTTTAGGTCTTTCACCATCAGGTAGCTACATATAAAATAATGGGTAGCTTAAATGGAAAATAGATTTTAAAAAGTTGTTACTCAGTGGGAAATGCACTGTAGTACATCATGAAACCTCTATTAGTTAATGCACTGCAGAGGTCTGTGTATAATCAGTGAGCCACAGAATTAAATTTGGTTGGTGCAGAGGAGAATAGTGACTTGTGTATTTTTAGTGCTATGTTCCCACAGCCTGTGACAGAAAGCACTTTGAATGTGTAAGTCATTATTTTATGCTTGCATTACACACATTATAAGATAGACTGCTACAAACTGTGCAAATTGTTTTAGGATAAAATGGAGCTTACAAAATGAAGATTTTAGTAACACATGACCATAAGTAATGCAATTCATTTTGCATAACTATACCTTCAACACCTCTTCAGGGGTACTAAGTGCTGTGTAAATACAATTACGATTAACAGCATGCACTTCAGAGCCCAATTGTAAATCTCTTAGTGCTACCACTCAAAAAAAAACAAATCCTAGCACTCAAAAAAAACAAAAAAACTTTGTCATCACAATGCTTGGAGTGAATCGAGCAATTAAAGCCAGAACTGCTCTTAAGCACCCTTTACACTTGCAGATTAACTTATAGTGCAGGTTTGCATTTCATTCAGGAAAGCTGACACCCTGGCACGAAGAACTGTTTTACCTGTCTACCATGCCTCTTCATTTCACAGCACAGACGCCTGAATTAACTTAAGCGGAAGCATTTTAAAGATCAGAATGAAGCGTCCCAGATGGGGAGCACATGTTCTGTATTTCAGGCAGAGACGAGGCCTGGAAATGCCCGACCCCCTTCCCAAGACTCCGCGGCCCCCCAGGGGCGCACCCCACAGTTTGAATACCTCTGCTCTAGACTCATTTGAATCATAGCCACACAACCTCAAACTTGCACCATTGTGAAAAACGGTTGTAATCAGAGGCACAGAGTTGAAATAGGTACATCTAAAGTTATGAGGTAGGTACACTGACTGGCGTGAGACCAAATTAACTGCAGAAAGAAGTGCTAAAACTTGGCAGACAGATAACAGGCCAAGGCTCAAGCTCACACATAAGTGTGAGCTTGAGCTATGTAAGATATTTTTGAAGGTTTGCAATTGTGTGCTTTTTTTAATAATGAGCAGAATGCATTTTCTTACTCAATTTCATATGTATACATTGATTTAGTGCTGTTGCCCTTGAAATAAATTTTCTATGATGTGTAGAAGTGTGTTTTTCTAAATAATGTTAAATAGGCCATATTTGAGTCCAGACTCCATTTTGCCTAAAGTGCAAGTCATCGCTAGCAATCATTCTGATGATCCCCTTCCACGTCCACCTTCACTCCTCGCTAACTCTGCAGCACACAGTGAAGCTGTTGGAGGCTGTATGGTGCACACTTATCTAAAGTACCTTGCACCAATCCAGACAACCCTTATGGTGATTTTAGTGGTCTTAGACAACCATAGAAAGCTCTCTAAGTGGTAGCTGTAGAGAGCAGCCTTCAGGCTTAGTCCAGGAGTGTTAAGCAGCTTGTTTTACCAGATCTAATCACATAGTGTAGGTTAAATAAAAAAGAACCACACAGTGTAGTTATAAAAATATGTCTATATCTCCTACCCAGAGATTTCAAACACAAATGCACACAATACTTCAACTGTAAACAGGTAAGTAAGCACAAATACACAGTGGTCTCCAGGGGGAGACCAAACTATATACTAAAGTAGTGAATGCAAATTGCTCGGACGAGAAGACTCAGAAGGGCTGGGGACAACAGAAACCACCTGAGGTAAGTACCCAGGAACCCCACAGAGGCTGTGAGCAGAGTTGAAACACAGCTGCGTACTCAACACAAGTAATCGGAACGTTGTGGTAGCAGTCTTAAAGAAGAAGGACCCTTCCCAGTGGACCCGGAAGAAACCCTGTGGAAGACAGAAGGTTGTATATCGCCCACCGCACCGGGGGGGGGGGGGGGCTGCAGAGGCTATTGTTATGCCACTGGAGTGAGCTATGAACCGGCATCAGTGACCTGCATGCAAACTGGAAGGCATGTGTTTAGCCAGGGCCACTGGTTTTATGTGATTCCACAGCTGCAGAGTTTTCCACATAATTATAGATTTGCCACACTTTCCACATAAGCCATCATCTGCTGAATGATCTGCAGATTTTAATTTAATAAATTGCAACAGATCAAAAAAGACTAAAAATGTTGTTCCATGTGTCCTTGCGCATTGGAAAACCCTTCATAAATGTTGACTGGTCATCTTTCAGTTGTTAAATCCTGTATTTAGGTATTAAACTGGTACTAATAGGGTGAAATCTTTTCCAGAAAATGTTATCGTGTAAAAATGACAAAATAAGGAAGTAATGCTATTACAAAAAGTGCCATATTACGCCCCATAACTAGCATTTTTGTGCTGCATGATTTATTCACCCTTCTGCATAATTTGGTACTCCGCTGCCGCATAATTACAGTGCCCCTGGTTTAGACCTTAATGTTTTTTCTCAATCTGTTGTTGATATAAAGTTGCTAAAAAGGTTTTTTTTTGGGCAGTAGTAGTAATCTTAATAGTATAGACAACCAAATGCACTGCATTGCATTTGAAATCCTGATTTTATGTTTTATCCCGGCGATGTTCTCTTAACACATAATGCCGGTAAGGGCGATATGTAACTCCTACACCTTGTAACCCTCATTGCCTTTTGTAATGCATACTGTACATCAATTTACACACTTGTGGGATTTATTGTCAATGTTTGTGTCTGAAGTAAAGTGTTCTGACACCCTATATGGGATGTGTAGCTCTAAAAAAGAATAACATTATAAAAAATAGTGGTATTTTAATTGTTATTTGTGTAAACACTCATACAGAGTGATACATCTGACATTCCTAAGGGGAGCATATCAATTGTGTACAGAGAACGAACAAAGTGAAAAACCTGCCTCCAGATTAGAGTTTCTTTTAAGTACTTGTAAAGTGAGAAGTTGTGTGCCTTTGTTTCCCCTCCATTGTATAGGCATCTCAGTGCTGGGCCGATAATAGTCCCCAGCCATGTTCCTACTGGGACAAAAGGAGGGCTTATGGCCACTTAAACTGGGCCTTTGTTATGGGCCCAGCTAGACTCACTGATAAGAAAGCCCCCTTGGCGCCTGCACTTTGCTGCTCAAAACGGAAACAGAAAACGTGCAGGTGTTGCTGAATGGGTCCCAGTATCGAAAAATAAGACCAGGACGCAGTTAGAATATTTCACTGGGGACCAACTTCGTTGCAAGGGGGATGGCATCCACCCTGGGAAAATAGTGGGGGATGCGGTCCACCCGCATGCACCCCCTACTTTTGACCTGCATATCACTCACAATACACAAAATGCATTATGCTGGTCATCCTTGTGACAACTTTATGATATGACATACCTCGTGTAAAAATTCATTAGCATTATCAGTTGGAGACCGGTTTCCCCTATCCATGGCATATATTGGTTTCAGTGGTCTAACAAGGCATTTTATCCTTGAAACAGTCTCTTTTGGGCAATCGGTCTCACCTTTGGGACCTTATATGTATTTAGCAATGCAGCACATTAGCCTTGGTGCTGAAACATCTACTGTTCTTTAACATGGAGGGAAAGTAAGCACCAGGCTGTGTGACATGCCAGTTATGGGAACACATGGAGAGAAAAATTGCCTTTCAGCGGGAAATGGTATAGTCTAAAGCTCTGTTTTTAGTATAAAATCAGAGCCTTCTGTGGTCATTTCACTGAAAATACAAGATTTGAAAAAAATATTATTGTCTATAGGTGCTCATGGAAGACAATTTCTATGGACTGGAATCTAGAGAATGCTAAAGTGATTCTGGTATTTTACTGACCTCTCCCAGTCGTTTTCTATCAAGAAAGTTAAATAGAGGCAATTGACAGAAAAATAAGTAAAAGAAAGTCCCTCAGCAGAAAGAAATTCTGGTATGTTACTGACCTCGACTGGTCGTTTTCTATCAAGACAGTTAAATAGAGGCAGTTGAACAAGCAGTAAGAAATTGAGGTATTTTACTGACCTCTACTGGTCGCTTTCTATCAAGACAGTTAAATAGAGGCAGTTGAACAGAAAAAAAGTCCCTAAGAGGCAGCAGACAAGTCCTAGGGCCGAACTATAGAGCCCACAAAGTACATACACATATAAGTATATACAAAAGTATATACAAGAGGTCTTGAATGTTCGACCTATAAATATTTGCACGAAACCCAAATATGGGAATTACACAACCTTACGCTTGCAAACTAAAAAATTCACTTGACCCTAATTTGAATACAGACATTATAAGGGGCAAATTATCAGTATGTACACATTGTATCATCAATAATTTTGATATGAGATTGCATTGCACAAAAAGCAAGCCAGAACCAGGAATTAACACCTTAAATGCTGAGGATTTTCCACACCAGTGATGAGCCCTTTTTGGCTATTTGGAGTTCTTCACGCTTAGGCCTCCAAAACCATTTTTCCACATAAGGAATCTGTGCCAAATTTGTATCTTTTTTGCCAGCATCATGGGGATTCTAAAGGTACCTAGATTTTGTGTATTCTCCATAAAGGGGCTGAGAAAATAGCCAATATTTAGCTAAATCTTGGGGATTTTGTGTTAAAAATTGGAAATAAAGTGCTGCACAAAAAAGCGTATATTTTTTCCTAATGATACTACAAACCTATGTAGGGTTAGGCCCATTATCAGTAAGGCTCTACCCTATATAACTTCAAAACACAACACAAGTGCCAGTACTGATGTCACTCTTTAATTTCATTCACATACCACGATCACACACCTAAATTGTCATGACCATCAATTAATTTATTCATGTTTAACTATTTCTCTGTTTTTACAAAAAAAAACCTTTTTTAACACTCTATTCATATAATTAGAAAAGGCGACTTTTTAAACTTTTCAATACACCGGGACATTACTAATACAATATTTACAACAGAAGACTGATCACATACACAGTCCACAAAACAATTATAACATTATATACAGACATTACAAAAAACAATTTAAAGCTGCTGTTCCGTTCTTTATGAATACTTATTTTTAAACAACTGCCCATGGAACTTGCGTTGTTGCCCAGTAATTCTATTTCCTCTTATAAGGGCTAAAACCAAACAGTGGCCCTACTGAACTCAAAGAACAATCACAAATCCTTGAAAATGTAGTTACCAATGAGCTTCAGTGGTATCACATACATAGTACACTTGTTTCGTAGATCATTTTTCCTAATGATGGCATCAACGAAAGCTTTGGTGTGCTAAAATCATAATTTTCTCAACTTTCAGAAACAAGCAGAGGTGAATCAACAATTTTCTTTTTTTACCACAGCTTTGGCATTTTTCTAATGTGTTGCACATTTTTCCTAATTTTTGTGCTAGCAACCTACTTCCAGTTTGGGGTATAAACAGGAGTGAAACCCATGTGGGATCTTGGAAAAATGGTACCACACTTGTGTGAGTGGGACTAGCGCCTGCAACAGGAAAGTGCCAAAAACACAACATGAAGAGATGCACGTTTTCCACTCAGAATTGGCATTTTCTTTGCAATTTGTGAAGGTGTGGATTTTGGGCTCTAGTTCAGATGAGACCTAGGAAAATCTGCCAACCCTGAACATTTCTGAAAACCAGACACCCCTGACACCCATAGCAGTCCAGGGTGGGGTGAAGTTTTTGGCTGTCACTGGGGTTTCTTACCTAGGAGCCCTTGCAAACCTCAAACTTCGGCTAAAAATACATGTTTTCTTCACACTTCGGTGAGGGAAAGTCCTGGAATCTGTGGGGAACCACATATTTCATACCACCCAGCGTCCCCATCATGTCTCCCGATACAAATAGTAACTATATCGTGTGGATGGGCGTAGCGCTAGGGACAGGAAAAGGTCAAAACACAATCAACATTTCCTGTCAAAGAAATTACCTGATTTGGCAATGGGGGTTGCTCCCTGAAAGGCAGAGAGGAAGTTTACACCCAATTTGTCCCCAAGGAGCAGAAAGTCCACAATATGACAAGACTAATCTTTAAAATAAAATAATGGGGTGGGTTTGGCCCTTCCTGATTTCAGACCTCACCCCTGATGCCCTGCTACCCTGCAGACTAAAGCATTCCATTTCAATGGTAAGACAGAGGATATTTGATTCTTTTTGGTGTTGTTTTTACATATAGGCCAGGAAAATGTGTCTAAATCCCAATATCATCCTCTTGCCACGGTGAATGGCTGCACTTTTTGGGGCTTAAGTAGGCTGCCACCTGGAGAAAACAACCAGACCCAGATATTTTGGAACACTAGACATTGGGGGGAGTCCATGGTGGATACCAAGATGTTTTCTTACTCAAAATGCTCTGCATACCTCAAACTCTGTCTAACATCACACATTTCCTTGCATTTCTGTGATGTAAACTTTTGGAATACACAAGGATCCACAGAATTCCTATTGTCCAGCATCCCCCCACTTGTTCCGATAAAAACACTATCCATCTAGTATGGGTGAGCCTAACGTTCACAACAGGAAAAGCCCCAAAATGTAATGTGAAACCACCAACATTTCCTGTAAAAAACTAACCTGCTTTGGTAATGGGGCTAACTGTGTTAAATAGGCTTGGCTTGGCCTCCAACTAGGGAAACACACACATTTCTGAAAAGTGAACACCCTGGGGCGTCAAGCGTAGTGTGGCTCACCTGGATCCTACCAAGGCTTCTTACCCACATTGTTCTGCAAACCTCAACCTTTGCCTCATGAGAACATCCATTGACCCTGGATTTATCTGTTCCTGTCACGGGCACTAGGCCCAGCCACACAAGTGAGGTCGTGTTTTTATTGGGACCCATGGGGGAACGCCAGGAGGTCGGAATTGTTTGGATCTCTGCTGACTTCGGAAGCTCATCAAGGTTTCTCTGGGTGGCTGTTCTGCCCACACACACAGACCACAGCTATCCCTATTGCCAATTTCTCCATGTTATGATTTGGAGCCTTTCATATTGCGGGAAAGTCACACAAGTGGGGTACCATTTTTATCAGAACAAGTTTTGGAATGCTGAGTGATAGGAAAGCTAGTGGTAGGACATTTGTGACTCTGTAGATTCCAGAATATTCCATCACAGAGAATATAGGAAAACGTGTGATTTTAGACAAAGTTTGGGGTTTGCGGGGCACTGTGGGGAAGAACAGACCTCAACCCAGCATCGCAGGACATACACTCAACCCATTTTCACCGCCAGCAACAGAGTCAAGTACGGCCATGTCAGGGAGCTCACCTGGGCAGACCGAGTAATTGTCCACTTCACCATCACAGGATACCCCGGCACTGCCACCAAGCAGCACAGAACCACCAACCGCAGATGGAAGAAAGCATTAGAGAGCCAGTGGACCGACGTTCACAACAGCTCCAACCCTGAAACCTCAACCAACCTACAACAGATTCTCAAGAATTTCTGCGCCTTGTTCACTGAGTGTCCCGAAGGAGTCACCCCAGTCAAGCCCACCAAACTCAAGAGATCCTCCAAACAGGCCAATTAGAACTCCATGGAACTGAGAACCACAAAACGCAACTGCAAGTGACTGGAAAGGGAATGGGGCAATAGCAAGGAAAGCACAGACTGTGCCATATTCAAGACACTGCTCAACCAATATCACCAATTCCTGAAAAAGACGAAAAGGAGCACCCATGCCGACCGCATTGAAGCCAGTTCTAACCACAGTGCAGAACTTTTCATCATAGTCAGAGGGTTCTCCAACAAATCAGCCATTAAAAACATCATCAGCCCACTACAAAACCCTGGCGGTCTTCTTCCACAACAAGATCTCCACCATCTACAAACACTTCAAAACCCAACTCACATCCACTGATGATCTCAACCTCCCCACCCTCACAGATGCAAACCCTGACTACCTGCTCACCACTTGGGACCAACTTTTGACTCAAAATACCACACCCATCATTAACTTCCTCCTCTCAGGAGTACTTTATTCTATATATAATAGATTCACAGAAGTGACAGGCATATACAATTGTTTTTGTAATTCCCCTACTTTATGCCCGTCTCTCTAAACCCTCTTGGCCTGATTCATGAAAGGAAATGTAAAAGTAGGTTTGGAAATTGAACTCTCCCACATGACCATACTTTTACATATTTTATTATTTACACACCTTTCCAGGAGTATGCCATGTGTACCTCTGAGAAAGGCAAATGACTTTTTCATACATTATCATTTCCATAATACAGAATTGTACACTACAGCATTATACACACAGTACACTTCTACATTTGTGTCACAGCTGTGCACAGTTGCTCATATTTTCTTTTTTTACTCCCCTTCTCCCAGAATATAGGGATTACACAATGCCTTTTCCCACCTTGAAAAAGGATTTTCTACAGCAATTGGCTCAAATAATCTGTGACTGTTTCCAGTGTGGAAAATGGTCAGAGAGAAAACCAAGAATGTTCATAAATAGAAAAAAGTCAATCCAAGCATATCTCTGCACTGTCTCCCTCCAATCTATGCTGTACAGAATCATAAACTTTAAACTAAACATCTCAGAATGTACAAACCAGTATAGTAACCAGCTTAGTGGACTGTGATCATAAGAAATACCAAAAATGGGTCTGCAGAGCTGTCAGCTTTCAGCTTACTGAAGACCATAAACTGTGCATTGCTGCTTTCCATAACACGATAACCACACGATAACCACACCTGCATGACATGAAAACACTTCCCGCATAGGATCAAAATAAAGACAACACGATTCCAACCACACTCCCTACATGGTGCAGAATGCTACTTAAGAAGGTAAGCGCTCTATATATGTTACAATACAATATATTAAACCCCCCCTCCCAAATTGAAGGGGCTCGGGTGCCAACTAGAAAATGTGCCTAAACGTCAGACAACCCTGGAAGCATAAATTCTGCCCAGTTTTATGGCTAGATAACTGCTTTGTAAAGAACAGCACACAGACGTTTAGGCACTGGGATGCAGTTGCCATGTGCTGAAGCTTTTTCAATGTCATACGCCTTTGAAACCAAACAAAAATAGAGTCATAAAAAGGAAGAAAAGATGCATTATGAGAAGCAAAAGCTTTTTTAAGACATACATTTACCAAATTCATCCATCTGATTGAATATAAAAAAAATTACATTTTGTAGAGCACAATATATTAGTTATATCCAACAATCAAGTTATTTTAGATTCAAGGTTTCTCTTAGTCAACACGTCAATGTTACATGACATCCCAATTTCTAGGTGTTTCAAAGCAAGATTTTTGTTTCAGCACATTAGGTTGTATTTTGACCTCTCAGGTCCTTCACCAAGGTGGGGGTATAAATCTCTTTTTTGTGTGGTCAATGTTGGTCACTGTTCATGCACTTGATACACATTGCAATTGAAAAATCTTACTCAACAATCCTCACTAAAACTTATCCAATCAGCAGGTTCATTCAAGTAGTTTATGTTTGTATCTAGCAGCACCTTTAAGTATGTATATAATGTATGGCTTCGGCACCAAAATAGGGGGTGGAGTGCTTGAAATAATAAAGATATCCCTTGTGGGGATGATTGCACAAGGTTAATACAAGATTCTCTAATTTAGGCTTTATGATATCAGCTTTAATTGGCATATGAGGGGAAGCAACGGCATTTAAAAACCTCCATTCTAATAATTTCAGATACAACTCTCTCCTTTTTTACTTTCTTTATTTCAGGTCTTTAAACTAAATGCTATAGTTAAAGGTTAAATCAAGAAAGCCATTATTATTGTACTGGATAAAAATAATACTTCAGTAGCCAATTATCATCCAATATATCCTATATACTAGGCTTGTGCAGTTTACAGGAATGTATGACGTTACAACGCATACATTTACAATGCATGCCTTTACAACGCAGTTTTTACATTGCATTTTCAGAAACTACTTTTACAACGCATTCCATTACATCGCATTATACCTTTACAATGCATACCATTACAATGCATACCATTACATCGCATTCAAGGTAAGTGTTGGATAGTATAGGTGTAGTAATTACTATTCGAACTTCAGTGAGTGCAACAGTAGGGTAAGTGTTGGATAGTGTAGGGGTAAAAATTACTATTCTAACTCCAGTGAGTGCAACAGTAGGGTAAGTGTTGGATAGTGTAGGAGTAAAAATTACTATTCTAACTCCAGTGAGTGCAACAGTAGGGTAAGTGTTGGCTAGTGTACAGCACTATGCGTTGTAATGGTATGCATTGTAATGACTTGCGATGTAATACCTGCATTGTAGTGACATGCTTTATAACGACATGCATTGTAGTGACATGCGATGTAATGGCTGCGTTGTAATCACATGCGATGTAAAGGATGTAAAGGATGTTGCGATGTAATGACTGCTATGTAAAGGTAGTGCGGTGTAATGACTGCATTGTAAAGGTTGTTTCCCAATTTACATTAACATATCACCTATTTTATTTCTGATTTCTATACAACCCTTACTGTGTTTTAAATGAAGTACCAAAGAATGCAAAGTTATTATGATACAAGATGTTATTTTTAAAGTTTCAACATATGCTGATGATATATTGTTGTATGTTAACATTCATTCGGAATCAATTCTGAATATTTTAAATATTATTAACCAATATGCCTTGTCTCTGGTTATGCATTGAATATTAGTACAAATATTTATTTTCCTTTAAATATTTTATGTACCTCTGATATATTAGCAGTCATGAGTATAATATGGAATTGCCTCACACTCTAATACCTTACTCTCATTTTCTCCACTTCTATAAAACATGATTGATATAAATTGTACAAATCTAATTAATTAAACCAGGTTAAAAATTGAGAAATTATCTTCTCTGTATTTGAACTGGGGGGGGGGGGGCAGAATCAGAGCTGTTGAAATGGTCTTCACTACACAAATATTGTATACATTATCTGTGTTTTCATTGTGCTTCCAATCTAGCTTCTATAATAATTTGAATAAGTTACTTAACACATTTATTTGGAATAACAACTGACCCTCATATGGTATAAAGCTTTACAGTTGAACAAAAGGACCGTGTTATTGGGTTACAAGATTTTAGGAAATATCACTCTTTCTGGCACATGCATCAACAAAGACTTTTGCGATTCCTTAATTGCAATTTTTAAGGAATCGCAATTAAGGAATTGCAAAAGCCTATGCATGTAGGAATCGCTATAAAAATAGCGATTCCTACACATTCCTTAATTGCGACTCGCAAATTGCGAGTGGCAATTAAGGAATGTCGTCCCAATCATTCCTATGGGCCTCCAGGCCCATAGGAATGAATTGGAGATTGCATGAGCAAATTGCGAGTACCAGTAGGTACTCGCAAATTGCTCATGCAATTTCAAGGGTGCAAGGGTGTCAAAATGGCACCCTATTGCACCCCTGAAATTGATCTGTGCACATATGTTGCACACACACATGCTCTAAGGGCATGTGTGTGCGCAACATGAAACTTTGAAAAATGCACAAAAGTGCATTTTTCAAAGTTTTTGCAAATTACCATGAAGTTCAACTTCATGGTAATTTGCTCCCCCTATTAGCGAAATCGCAAATTTTTTAACTTTAATGCATTGCATTTAAGGAATCTCAATTTGGGATTCCTTAAATGCAATAGCAATTTAAGGAATCGCTATTTAGAGATTCCTTAAATTGCGATTTTTGCATTTGGAATGATGCATCCCAAATGCAAAAATACCGGTCGCAAAGGGGCAGATTCTGCTAATCTGCCCGTTTGCGACCAGGTTTCTCGTTGATGCATGTGGCCCTTAGTTTCTAACTGCACAAGTTTTGTTGTGACTTCTAAATAATACCCCTTTTTACATCCCAAAATGGATCTTAATAATGCGCAATTTCCTAAATACTTTCCATTTACAAACTTTCTTAACTATTTCAAACAGCAAATTTGGCAAAATGTCACCAGTTATTAATGTTACAAACTTTGCCTAAATTAATTTTTATGCACAGCTTAGCACTAATATGAAAGTCTCTAGAAAGTTCTCGCTGATATAATTCTAAATTAGAAACAGAAATAGGCCAGTTTCCTTCTGGAAAACCTTGACTGAAGCTGGCCTTTTGTATATTAGTAAGATATGTCAAGGACATATGTTTTTATCTTTTTTTCAGGGCTACAATATCAATTTCATCTACTTAAAACAGAATATCTTGAATATAAATTACTATTTAACACGGTTCTCCATGAATATATGCATTTTCTACCTTCTAGTAAAATGTCTTATAAAGAACTGTGAAGTAATATCTTTAGTCACTCTGACTACATAGCCTCTTAAGTATACATACTTACCTCTACCGATAATTCCTCTCTAAGTATTTACACACAAATATGGAACTCTGAGCTAGAATGCAACTTTCCATAAATTAGTGATGGAATTTATGGTCATGTAATGTTGCAGGATACCTACCTGCATCTATTTCCCAAACTAACCCAAACTATTTTATACATTTGTTTATGGTCTCCACTTAACAATTTTAAAGCAAAATTAACATGTAACCCAAATTGTTTGCACTGCAAATGCACACTGGGATTTATAAAACATATGGTTTATGATTGTCCTATCATTTTCAATCTTGGGCCAGATGTATGGAAAATTGTCACTAGCATTTAAAATATGAATATGCAAATTTTGTTTAATGTCATTATTTGAAAATCTCATGCCCTTGTTTATACTCTCCCTAATTATGATACAAATGTATTTCCCTTATTTCTTCAGGAAATAAGTCAATTACTTCTAAAGGATACAGGTTAGATATTTGTTCTTGCTTGGTGGGACTGGATAATATATTTTAGATGGGGACAATTTTTATTCCTTCATACCACTAGAAATTCACTAGTGTTTTTCTTTAAAATGTGGACAACCTTTGACTCATATGTTGTTAATTCTAATTATTTATATTTATCAAAAATACTTACTTCCCTCAATATTCTAGTAAACAAATATGAATATACACCAGGCAGGGACTGGTGCATTTACTCTATGCATTAGGTTGCATTCGTAACTCAGGTGCAGAACAAACCCTCTTTCTAGGAAATACATTAGCATTTAATCTTTTTTCGGACCCCCAAATAATATTTGGATTAATATAACTATTTTGGTGTAAGGCTTGTTTTCATTTTCTTGGCTCTTTATTTATCCCTATAAATTCACCAACCAGAAATAGTATACAAGGACATAAAATTTGATTATGAAAATACTAATGCATGCAGGAACTGTAGGCCCTGAAATTATGTCAGCTTAGAGAAAGAGTATTCCATAAGATAAAGCCTGTTACAACATGCAATTAAGTTTCAAGAAATACAATCTTCTTATCAAAGATAACATTGGGATAAAATTGGGTTCCATGAACAAATGAAGGAAATATACATAAAAGATATGCATAAAAAAAGCGATAACAAATTACACCACAAGCTCTTTTTCTTTAACATCAAGGTCAAAGTATTATACTAACATGTATAGAACCAATATGGAGTAGCATCGTCTATACTATAAAGAAGAGGGGGAAGGTAATGACCTGTCAAAGTCAGACATTTAGGTTTCGTCAATTGAATTATACTGCCCCTGGAGTGCAAAAAACTACATATAGAAGGTACTTACCTAATCTGAAGCCAGGTCAACATAGGGGTGGTGCCGCCACCAAAGACCCACACTGTGAAGAACACTATAAGCAGTGTTGTGGTGAACATCATTTGTTTGGGTTGAGAATCGGTGTCCCGTATCGCCAACGCGAATGCTATTGCACCACGTAAACCTAAGAAAAGAATGCCATACTTGAAAATGTTAATTATTAGGTCACATAAAATATGCAGCAGATTTGTCTTTAGCGCTACTTCAGACTCAAAAATGCATGACTATGAGAGCCTACTTATTCTAATCAAGGAGGCTGGCAGCAGTAAACTCAAATTTCTTTCTGGACTTGGCTGAGCTCAGGAAAAAGGCAGATTGTCGAGTGCAAATTAAAGTGTACCCAACATAAATTCGGAGAACTGAGTTATATTTCTGCTTCCTCATGTAGTACATAATTTCTGTCCAAATGTAATTACATATACAAATACAAAAACATTATTACAGTTCTCCTCATAAATATCCTGTTCCATGAATGGTCAATCCTAAACAAGACAGAAAGTTTGGACGGCAAAACACAGGATCATGCATGTCCTTCCCATTGCTGCCCTTACATTTTACTAGTGGAATATGTCTTTGGTTCACTCATGAGAATGTTGTAACTGACATAATTGTGCACAAACTCAAGCACCAACCTTGGGGGGACGGGGTGGTAAGGGCTAAAAACAAATACAGAAAAAGCGGGGTGACACAGCCTAAGATATTACCTATTGTTATGTGTTGACAACAGTATTGCTATAGGTGTGTTTTCCATATGTTGACTTGATCCATACTCCTATTCTCCATTAGGCAGGATGGATGACCAGACAAAATACAAAAGGTAGTACTAGTTGAAAGCAGCCCCCATCGTAATCTTGGTTTTGTCTAAGAGGTTAAAGTTAATTATTTTGCACTGATTCCAAATCCACAAATACTGCTTCACTGGTATTGCTTCATTTTTGCTCAGGTAGAATTATCCCAGCTTACCTTCCTCTGTCTAAGGCCCAGGGAGTACCGGCATCTGCACTCACAAACTCCGGCTTCATCACCAATATCACTTTTTAAAGTAAGAATGATTCCCTTCATAAAAGGGGAGTTAGCACACTTGAAATGTTTAATGTAACCAAATTAGGTATGAATAACTATAAGATCACTATGGTAATGCCAAAGCTATTAAATTGAGTTTTGGTTGTTATGCTGAATGTAGTGCCTTCTTTTTCCTCTCCAGTCTGCCATGCAATCCACCTGAAAGCACTACTTCTCAGAAGACAGAAGTTGAAGATTCTATTTAGAGGAGGAACACAATGGTATGAAAAAGATCTAGAGAGGGAGGACAAGGACTGTTATTTAAAGTATCTCACCCAGATGGACGGAAGGAAAATGGTGTGTTCAGAGAGAAGGGATCAACTCTGCAGGCAGAATGTACTTAACAGGATACAGAAAAGTGGAAGCAGGGATGTAATATGACCCCTGGGGTAGGAGGGGAGAGTGAGATTATTGGCACAACCTAAAGGCGAATCACACTCATATGACGGAGGGGACTTCTATCAGTTGGGGCATTATTTTCTGTCAGGATCCAGCGGCCGGTTGGATACTGACTGACTGCAGAAAACAGAAAGACAGGAAGTGCCCGCATAAAAGACTACATTACCCGGCGTCCACAGCGGGAGCACGCTCCACGTGACTCGGGCGCTGAGCAGGAACCGGATAAGGGGAAGCCCGGCGATCCGGACGCTGCTGATTATCCTGGGGAATCTCCCGTGGCAGCAGTGTCTCATTACGGAGTCGCAGAGGCGGTAAGGGTGCTTCGAGAACCTCTGTATTTTGTACTTTGGAGCATTGCAGTTGCTCACTCTTGGCTAGGGGTGGGCGGAATTTGCGAAATTCACTTTCGCAAACTATCGCGAAAATGTTAAAAATCTCCGCAAACACGCGGAAATATCGCGAAAACGCAGAAGTTTTTTTCCCGCCCGTTCGTGGTATTTCCTGCATGTTCACGGCTCACCAACTTACCCATGCGGTTGCTCACGGGCGCGGCCATCTTGTTTTCACTTGTCCCGCCCGCTCGCGTTCGATATGATGTGCCCGCGTCCTCACGCTCTTGCTCGCGGTGGAGAATGACGTGTTCGAGATCTCAATCGTCTCATACTCTCGCGGTGCATGATCTCTGAGAAGAAAGACATGACCTTGCGATGAATGACGTGATTGCGCGACAAATGACATTAATGCGGGCGCGAACTGTCACGAGACAGAGCAAATGGCTAACAACAATCCAACATCTTGTGGAGAACGCGACCGGAAAGGGAAAACTTGTCGGAGAGCGCGGGGATTCAGGTAAGGCGATCGAGCGCACGCAAGAATGTATTTTTTTACAGCGTGAGCAAGAAAAAAAATTCCGCTAAGATGCGGATTGCGGAAATTTTGACATTTTCGCGCTCTCCGCGGAACGTGAAAATGTCAAATTATCACAATTTCCGCCAGCGGAACGGAATTTTTGGCCAGGCCTACTCTTGGCGGCCATATTCCGATTTACTAATGCCCCGGTTCCTCTGTTGGCGAAACAGCGTTCTCGGCTGTTTCCTGCAGAGGAGCTTTGTGTAGCTGGTAGGTAAAGCTATTACCGTATTTATTCCCTGTTGGCGAGATCGGCGTTTTGCCGGGGTCTCATGCAGGGAGTGAAGTTATTGGTGACTCACTTTCTCAGTGATATTGGACCGACCAGGCAAGTTGTTGGTCATTAACTGAGGAGCTCTGGACCGTGCCGATTTTCCCCTGCATGCATTCTGAAATGCACAACGTACTTTGGCATTGTGGAAATTGAACATACCAAAGTTAATTCTTTTCAGTTATAGTAAAGACATCTAGCGTACTATATCTTTGTTTTACGCATGGTCTGTTCTTTATTTACTATTTTCCTAGGAGAGAGAATAGAGGGCATCAGGAAGAATCCTGCCTTGCACATTTTGGGATATTCCACACACGACCTGGGTAGGTGGTGTATAGTCTCATACTGTCTTACCCCAGTGACTAGGTTTTCTTGTTATCTGTGCGCAAAATCTCATGGGTTATTTTCTCTTCATATTAGTTTTGTGCTGGAAGTCTGCAATCACCCTCTTCTCTTTTCTGGTAGAGCTCCTTCTTTTTCTTTATTTACAGGTAGAGTGGTATTATAGTTCCACAGATATATACATATATATAGCTATATGAGTGTGTCACCTGTGTGTGTCAACCATGAAGCATACTGGTATTTATGGTGTCTTTGCTGTGTCATCCACAGGTCTCACTCCCTGCTGTACCTACCCTTTCCTTCCCTTGCTTGACTATCCCACTAGTCCGTGTGTATTTATATTCCGGACTTGGGGCCGTCGAGAGGTGGACCCTTTTGAGCATTGGCACAACCCTGATGATTCTGGAAGGTGGAACCTGACAGAATAATCGTCCCAAGGATTTTATATCCTCCTGATTGTGATGGTGGCAGAGATGACCACCTTGGAGGACGTTATTGCTGCTCTGGCTTTGGTACAAACAGAACTCACAGCCTCTCGTTGTGAAACTGCTGTTTTACAGGCAAGGGTCAAGTCGATGCATGTTGGGGGGTCTCTTCACCCTGCACCTCCTTCAGTTGTGATAGAAATGCCTTCGCAAATAACTTTAGCCCCTCCCGAAAGGTTTTCGGGGGACATTAGCAAGGTACAGGTATTCATGACTCAAGCACTGCTCCATTTTACATGTAAACCTAAGTTGTTTGCAACCAACCAGGCAAGGGTGGCTTTCATAATCTCACATTTGGCAGGTGAGGCAGAGCAGTGATCAGTCCCCATAGTAAGATGTGATGACCCGTTGCTATATGACTGGGATGCTTTTAGGGAAGAATTCGAGAAGACGTTCAACCGACGGGCAGAGACCTTCTTGGAAGACAAAGATCTACTAGAACTCAGGCAGGGGAGTTCAGACCTGATAAGTTATCTGAATAACTCCCGCCGGCTAGTGGCAGAGACAGATTGGCCGGAATCCAAACAAGCCGCCATTTACTATCAGGGCCTCAAAGATGAGCTGAAGGACGTCATCGCCCAAATAGACCCTCAACCTCGAACATATGCAGTGCTCATTGAATTGACTTAAACAAAAGTATCGGCAGAACCTGCAGGGCGATCGGGTTCGTCCTTCAGACAATGGAGCCACAAGGCCCGAACCCATGGAGATCGGGGCTGTGAGGGCGTCATTGACACTTAGCGAAAGAGACCAAAGACGTAAACAGGGCCTGTGCCTGTATTACGGGAAAAAGGCCATTACCTCTGTGACTGCCCCGTCAAACCAAGATACAGTCATCTCAGGCCAGGGCAAGTGGCCACATTAGCAGCAGAAAAAGGGGCGGAAAACTCCAGAGCTTGAGTGTGCAGGAAGGGAAACCATCAAGCGGGTGTATGATCCCTTCAGTGAATAACTATACCTTTCCGGAATCTGAACATTTCTTTGTTTCACTGAACATTGGAATAAATCTTAAGCAAAAACAAATAAGGGCAATGGTGGAATCCGGAGCAACTGGATGTTTCATGGACAGAGAGGAAGCTCAGAGGCTAGGGGTACAGTTCATCCACAAACAAACCCCTGAAATGATGTATGCAGTGGATGGCAAGGAGTTGGAATCAGGCCTGATCAACTACGTCACCCCCGAATATGAAATGACACACGACGGATACCATCATGAATGGTTATCATTTAACATCATACAAGCCCCTCAGTATGGAGTGATCTTGGGTCTTTCCTGGCTTCAGAAGCACGAACCCACCATAGAATGGTCCAACAAAACAATGCATATGCGGTCCGCATATTGTCAGAACCAGTGTAATCACCTGCCCGCAAGTCCTTCCAAAGTTTTGGCCTCACGGCATCACATCGCAACTGCAGCCGAAAAGAATGTGGTCCTACCCAAGTGTTACAGGGAATACGCAGAGGTATTAAGCAACACCAAGGCTGAGGAGCTACCTCCACACCGAGACTATGGTTGCCGGATTGATCTGGTACCGGGAACAGCGGTCCCCTGTGGCAGAATTTATGCTATTACAGCACCCGAAAATCAACACCTACGACAGTACTTGGATAAATACCTTGCTTTGGGTTTCATTCGTCCTTCCCGCTCTCCTGCAGCGTCCCCTCTCTTTTTTATACCAAAGGCTAATAGGGAGTTGAGGTGTTGTATTGACTTCAGAGCATTGAACGCACTCATCATCAAGAATCAATACCCGCTACCCTTGAGTCCGGTCCTTTTGGAACAAGTCACGTCAGCGCTCATTTACACCAAGCTCGACCTCAGAGGGGCATACCATCTGGTCTGGATGTGTGAAGGTGACGAATGGAAAACGGCCTTCAAAACACGGTACGGGTTATTCGAGTACCTTGTTATGCCATTTGGGCTGTGTAATTCCCCCGCGGCTTTCCAGTTTTCCTCAACGAAGTTCTCCAAGATTTTTTGGACCACTTCGTCGTGGTATACATAGACGACATACTGATATTTTCCGCCAACGAAGAAGAACACTTTGTCCATGTGGGTCGCGTGCTACACGCGTTACGGAAACATCAGCTGTTTTGCAAGATAAGCAAATGTGAATTCCACGTGACCTCCGTGGAGTTTTTGGGTATCATGCTCACCCCTTCGGGACAAGAGATGGCAGAGGGAAAAATCAAGGCAATCATCGAATGGCCTCACCCTCAGAACGTAAAAGACATTCAGAGATTTCTGGGGTTTGCCAATTTTTACAGATGGTTCATTCATCAGTTTTCTGACATGGTAGCTCCATTAACGAAACTGACAAGGAAAAAGACTCCTTTCCTCCGGACAGAAGACACTCAGACAGCATACGAACACCTCAAGAAAGCTTTTGCTACAGCCCCGGTTCTTACACATGCCAAACTCGACCTGCGTTTCGTCGTTGAAGCGTATGCTTCAGAAGTAGCGGCAGGGGCAGTGCTGTCCCAAAGACATGAAACGACAGGATATTTGCATCCAATCGCAAATATGTCCAGGAAGCTCAATCCCGCCGAGCAGAATTACACTATAACCGAGAAGGAGCTACTAGCTATAAGAGACGCCTTTCTGGAGTGGAGACATTGGCTATTGGGGGCAACCCATCAAGTGACTGTGTATTCGGATCATCGCAACCTGCAGTTCATGCAAGCCGCACGTCATCTTACTCCACGCCAACTCCGTTGGATGCTGTTCTTTGCCGAATTCCACTTCATAGTCACCGTCAGACCCGGCAAAGACAATAAGAAGGCGGACGCTCTAACTCGGCAGGAGAATCCTGTACATCAACCGATGACGATCGAAAGAGCGATCTTGGAACCCAGCCAAGTCCTCTATATCATACAGACGGAAGAGTTCCTGCAGAAAGTGCGAGAAGGTATGCGGTCCTTTACCTGGAAGAGCTGGATGAAACACCACCCGGAATGCATACTGATGAAGGATCAGCAAGTGTTAGTCCCTACCAGAGAATTAAGAAGAACCGTATTCCGTTGGTGTCATGATCTCCACTGTGCCGGACACGGCGGGGGAAAGAAAACCATGGAGAAGGTGTTACATCAATTCTGGTGGCCAATGGTCCGTCCTGACGTATTATCGTGGGTATAAAGCTGCCCCACGTGTGCACAAATGAAGTCCAACCATGGCAAAACCCAAGGTCTTCTCCAGCCTTTGCCCACACCGGAGGCCCCGTGGGAAAGGTTCTCTGTGGACTTCATTGTGGGACTGCCCAAGGACCAGGGATGCACAGCGATTGTGGTGGTTGTTGACTACTTGACCAAGATGGGCCACTTCATCGCCTGCAAACAGGTACCATCTGCGGGACATTTGCGTGCCTGTTGTTGACCAACATAGTCAGACTACATGGCCTCCCCAAAATGATCGTTTCCGACAGAGGAGCTCAATTCACCGCCCACTTCTGGAAAACCTGGTGCTCCGAACTACAGATAGCGTCCACTTTGTCCACAAGTTTCCACCCCCAAACAGACGGCCAGACCGAGAGGCGGAACCAAACCCTAAAACAGTTTCTTAGGTGTTATGTCAACAACCAAACTGAAGCATGGGTGGAGTGGTTATGGGTGGCAGAGAAAGCGTACAATAGTGCTAAACACGCGTCAACACAACATACACCCTTCTTTAGCACTTATGGGTTCCAGCCCCGCTTCGCCCCATTGATTCTTCCCAGACAGAACACCAAACTCCCAGAGGTACAAAAGAGACTGTTGCATCTTCGTACCACCTTGCTTGAGACACGGAGCAATTTGCTCCGTGCCAAGGAATGGTATAAAACCCAGGCAGACAAACATCGGAGGCCAGGCCCCACATATAAAAAGGGGGAGCAGGTGTGGTTGTCTACAAGAAACATCAGGTTTAAAAGACAAGTATGTTTAATCTGAAGTACATAGGCCCTTACAAGGTGGTCAAACACGTCAACCAGGTCGCAGTTAAACTACAGCTGCCGGCTCACTTCCGTACCCACCCTGTTTTCCATGTGTCTCTGCTGGAGCCTTCCCATTGTCCAATTAAAAAACAACCCGTACCCATTTGGGTGCAGCAGGACCCCGAATATGAGGTTAAGGGGATCTTGGACCCCAAAATTGTGAGACGCAAGCTGTGGTATCTCGTTGCATGGAAGGGGTATGGTCCGGAGGAGGTCTCATGGGAACCAGCGGATGCGTGCATGCTGCACGTCTGGTAGCTGCTTTCCACAGGAGGCATCTGGACAAGCCTGGTGTCAGTCAGTGTTTAACAGGAGGGGGATGTGCTGTCAGGATCCAGCGGCCGGTTGGACACTGACTGACCGCAGAAAACGGAAAGACAGGAAGTGCCCGCATAAAAGACTACATTACCCGGCGTCCACAGCGGGAGCACGCTCCACGTGTCTCGGGCGCTGAGCAGGAACTGGATAAGGGGAAGCCTGGCAATCCGGATGCTGCTGATTATTCTGGGGAATCTCCCGTGTCAGCAGTGTCTCGTTCCGGAGTCGCAGAGGCGGTAAAGGTGCTTCGAGCACCTCTGTATTTTGTACTTTGGAGCATTGCGGTTGCTCACTCTTGGCGGCCATATTCCGATTTACTAATGCCCCGGCTCCTCTATTGGCGACACAGCGTTCTCGGCTGTTTCTTGCAGAGGAGCTTTGTGTAGCTGGTAAAGCTATTACCGTATTTATTCCCTGTTGGCGAGATCGGCGTTCTGCCGGGGTCTCATGCAGGGAGTGAAGTTATTGGTGACTCACTTTCTCAGTGATATTGGATCGACCAGGCAAGTTGTTGGTTATTCACTGAGGAGCTCTGGACCATGCCGATTTTCCCCTGCATGCATTCTGAAATGCACAACGTACTTTGGCATTGTGGAAATTGAACATACCAAAGTTAATTCCTTTCAGTTAAAGTACAGACATCTAGAGTACTATATCGTTGTTTTACGCATGGTCTGTTCTTTATTTACTATTTTCCTAGGAGAGAGAATAGAGGGCAACAGGAAGAATCCTGCCTTGCACATTTTGGGATATTCCACACACGACCTGGGTAGGTGGTGTAGTCTCATACTCCGTTACCCTTGTGACTAGGTTTTCTTGTTATCTGTGCGCAAAATCTCATGGGTTATTTTCTCTTCATATTAGTTTCATGCTGGAAGTCTACAACCACCCTCTTCTCTCTTCTGGTAAAGCTCCCGCTTTTTCTTTATTTACAGGTAGAGTGGTATTATAGTTTCCACAGATATATACATATATATAGCTATATGAGTGTGTCACCTGTCTGTGTCAACCATTAGGCATACTGGTATTTACGATGTCTTTGCTGTGTCATTCACAGGTCTCCCTCCCTGCTGTACCTACCCTTTCCTTCCCTCACTTGACTATCCCACTAGTCCGTGTGTATTAATATTCCGGACTTGGGGCCGACGAGAGGTGGCCCCCTTTGATCATTGGCACAAAATCCCGAGTATTCTGGAAGGTGGAACCTGACAATTTTCCATTCAGGTAGCTATTCCTCTGGTGTCCCCAAGGCCACCAAATACCACTCTGCCTCTTTTCTATAGCTCCCTCTATCTCCTCTGTTTAGCCCTATAAATTTGAAGAAAGGCAACACACACTCCCAAACCAAACCTGCAAATAAAGCTAGAGGTGTGAAGGGAGGTTTTGTTTTGCAGAGCCTATAATATGATTAGGAAGGCAATGGGAAAGAATCTGGGATGGGTTTGTGGTCCAGGTGCCATGGATAGTCTTAAAGACTAGGATCAGAATTTTAAAACATGTTTCTGACAGCCAGCCTGGTAATTGTTGGATGGCATAGGTGTTTGCCAAGGAGGGTTGAATAAGTCTTTCATTTGTGCCAGTGGTTGCAGGTGCTTGGCACCAGCACTTATTCGTCAACACTGGAACATACTTCAGGCTGGCCACCACATGGTGGAACTGTCTTTTTATTTTTAAGAAAAACACACTGAAAAAGCATTAAGAAATTAAATATACACTGAAGTTAATATAACAGTACACCGTTCAGGTCATTTGTACAACTTTGGTGACATGGAATGTTCCAAATAGTCACAATTGTTGGAATGTGATGGTTAGTAGGTAATGGTGACACTTGCATATTGCAGCATTGGTAGGGTGTGAAAGGTGCCATGGCCTCCCATGAAATACCTTAGGCCATGGCAATTGGGGCCTGATTTAGAGTTTAACATATGGGATACGCTGCCACAAATGTGACGGACATCCCGCCCGTTGTATTATAAGTGGCATTGAATATAATACACTTGTAATAAGGCAAATGGGATGTTCATCATGTTTGTGACAGAGTAACCCATCCGCCAAACTCTATAATAGGCCCTTAGGTTTTTTTAATAAATTAAGCACTGGTTTAAAGAGAGCTTAGTTTGCAAAGTTTATAACTTAGTCCAGGACGGAGAAGAGTGGAATGGTAGTCTGATTTGATAGTTGGTGCAGTAGACGTTTTTTGTCATTACTAGTTCATTAAAGCTTTGGCAAAATGGAAGGATGAGAAAAGCTGGATATGTTATATAATTAGAACTTGAAATCTGGCAGTAACTGCTGTGGTGATTATGAACAGCTCAAGCACACTCTCAAGTTAATGAATGCATCAAGATTTCTGTCAGAGGGGGCAGTGTCACGGCGCAGGCTGGAAACTAAATGAGTTTGATCTGTGTGCAAGGTAGGCATCCCGCCGACTTGGCGTAAGTCAGATATTGTTCCAGTCTCCAAGAAGGAAAATGTGCGCGCGACCCGGTGGGTTACCGGCCCATTTCTCTTCTTGACTCAGCCAGAAAAATAATTGGGCATATCGTATTGGATCGGCTGCTAAAGTGGACAAAAGAGAGAAAGATTATTTCTCCTGCCAAATACAGCTTTAGAAAAGACCTTGGCACTATTGAGCAGTATTTAAATCTCTACCTGCTAGTAGCTAAATACAAGGACGCCAAGGGTAGCTCTCTCCAGCTGGCATTTATGGACTTGTCAAGTGCTTTTGACTGTGTTAAGCGGTCAAAGCTGTGGGGCATTTTAACATCTTTGGGCCTGGAGGCTGGTCTTGTTGCTTTCTTGCGCCATCTTCACTGGACATGAAAGCATCTGTTAGGTATGCCGAAAACAGTGACTGTTACTTTTGCAGTCAATCATGGGGTTTGCCAGGGGTGCATGCTTGTTCCGATCCTGTTTTTGTTCTACATGAATGAGCTTGAACTGGCTCTTGTGAATGTGGGGGTTGATGTACCTATTGTTCACAACAAGCCCATGTCTCCTCTATGAGCATGACGCCGTACTGTTGGCCAGGACTGAAAACGGCCTGAAGCCATTGTTAACAAGCTTTTTTAGCTTTATGGAGAAATTAGATCTGCAGACCAACTTGTCTAAGACTTATATATTGGAATGTGGTCACAAAAACATACCCTTTAAGCAATGGGGGAAATTAATTGCAAAAGTAAACCAGTTTCCTTATTTGGGACTGACATTTGATGAGACGTGTTCTTGGGCTCCATGTGTTGGAAATAGGATAGATCGCTACTCTTGAGCAGTAGGTTCTACTTTTTCCATGGCAACTTCCTTGGGGGGGTGCAAACCAACTATCCTTCTATTAGAAATCTATAAGAGAAAGTGCTTGTAGCGATCGTGGGCTCCTTACAAGGAGGGGGTATGCGACATACGCATTCCCCGTCTAGGGCTGCCAAGCGAGAGAATAGTTGTGATGGTGTCCGCAGCGCGCGACCATTGGGGGGCACACGGAGTGCTGGAAACTACCGCTCCCAGCAGACCTGTTCATGGCGCACCGGAAGTAGACTCCGGCATTACGGCCCGCGCGGACGCTACAAAGCCCCGCCTCTGCTGAGGCTCGGGGCTTTGCAATCTCCTTGTTTACAGCGTTTCCAGAAAGCAGAACCTACCTCCCGCTCAATCTCTTCATCGTCCGCTGGTTCCCAGCTGATCCGAAGTCCTCCTCGGGGAATCAGCATTTCCATGCCCGGAGTCCCGTAAATGAATCCGTGCCGCTGAAAGCTGACTGTCCCCTGAGACCTCTCCTCAGTCACGGTGATTTCTGCTTTGTTGCCCGAGGGGTGGAAAACCATTTCCTGATCCCCAAACAGCTCCGCCATCACAACACAATGGGAGAGCAGCGCAGGAGCGCTTCTTCCGCTCTCTCCACACCACTCCAAGGAGCCTGATCTTCCGCTTCTACCGGAGCTAGGCAGAGCGGAAGGTATTCCTCGCAGGACTGCCGAGGCTCCGTGGACCGCCTCCCATCAGTCGCAGGTGGATACTACGGCTCTCAGCACATCCACGGCGCCTTGTGAAATCAGGTATTTAGGTGTGCCCAAAACAATACGTAGCACCTGAGCGCTTTTCATGGTACTTCCCTGTTTGGGCTGTTTTATTCTATTCGTCTTCCTTTGCTGATGCTGATTTTGTTATCATCTCCTGTCACCACTGCTGTGAGGTAACAGCAGTTACTCGCTTATGGTCATGATTGCTCGCTGTGACTCAACAGAGAGACTACCAGGATGCCATGTCTATCATCAAAGGACCCTACACGTCTTACAACACGCTAGATTGCGGACACATAAAGTAGGACGAGGAGGACCTGGCTTGGCAGCCGTGTTTATTGTTTTCTCCACTTCCCCTTTCCCCAGGGTGCATCTAGGCATGGTAGTGTTTACTTCACTCTATTCGGGGCTGCGCTCAGGGGAATAGAGAGGTCTTTCTGCATGTCATTGTTCCTGCTGACGATCTTCCGAGGTTAGTGGCTTTCGTTCATTCCTAGCTACTCACATCCGACAGATTGCAAAGCCCACGAATATTGTCAGCCCGAGCAATGGATACCAATGCGGTTCTAGCCTCGCTGTTGGAGAGCCTTACCGCTCTACAGCAGGAACTACATACCTCACGTCAGGAAACACAAGAGTTAAAAAGCGAGGTGGGAACTCTGCGTAGAGAGGTAGCGGGCATCTCCAGGACTGGCAAAACGTATGCTTTCGGGAAAGGCTTTTATATTAAAGAGAGGACTCTTCCCCCTCCTGCCTCATCTCCAGGGGTAGAGTCACAGGGAACTAGTTTCTTTTCTAACCCCACAACACAACCACCTTCCCAAGGGTCTACTCCCACAGTTCACATATTACAGAACCCTGGTGTTCCTTTGGCACCTCCAGAGTGTTTCTATGGGGACCCGAAAAAATTTGAAATCTTCCTCAATCAAAGCAGACTCCATTTTCTCTGTAAACCAACCATCTTTCAAGACGACGCATCAAAAATGTCCTTTATGATGTCATACATGGGGGCAATGCGGCAAGCTGGACGATTCCCCTAATGGAGCGGAATGATCCCGTACTACATAACTTTCATGAGTTCTGCGTAGAGATGCGCAAACTGTTCGATAGAAAGACGCACATGATGGCTCTAGACCGGGAATTGATTACCCTTCAGCAAGGGTCACAGGACCTACTGACCTATATCACCACCTTTAACCGTCTCGTGGTGGAAACCGACTGGCCCCAAGAAAAACGGACGACTCTCTTTTATCAAGGGCTACATAGTGAGTTGAAGGATGTCCTCTCACAAGCGGTATGCCCGGAACCTCGGAGTCCCATGTGAACGAAAGGACACTCCTGAAATTGTGAAAGCAGTGGACAGTAAATTGCTAACTTCAGGTCCTGTTCAATACCACACAGCTCCTCTGGTCCTGCAAGTGGGGAAGAACCATTACGAAGTCATACAATTTGACCTCATAGACGCTCCCCATTTTCGCCTTATCCTCGGGATGCCCTGTTTGACCTTACATGACCCTGTCATCCGATGGACGGATCGCACCGTTTCGTTGACCTCCACATATTGTAAGGAACATTGCTGTGTTCCAGGACGACACCGTCGGAACCCAGGCTGAGCTATTAGCCACAGGATGTGAAGAAACGGGGTACTGCTGCTCTACACTACTACCCGATGTGTATGGGGATTATCAGGAGGTCTTTGACAAACAAAAAGCCACCCAGTTGCCTCCCCATAGACCCTACGATTGCCAAATCGATCTCGTCCCGGGAGCCGACATCCCTTGTAGCCGGGTGTATGCCCTCATGGAACCAGAGACGCGATATCTCAAGACGTACCTGGAGGAGAACCTTGTTTCCGGTTTCATCAGACACTCAAACTCCCCAGCGTCCTCTCCACTTTTTTTTATCTCGAAGAAAGATTGTGATGAGCTCAGGACGTGCATAGACTATAGAGCAATCAACAAGGCTACGGTAAAGAACAGATACCCGTTACCTTTGATACCAGTGTTGCTGGACCAATTGAAAGGAGCACAAATCTTTACCAAGTTAGACCTCCGAGGCGCTTAACACCTGGTACGGGTCAAAACAGGCGACAAATGGAAGATGGCCTTCAGAACCTAATTCGGGTTGTATGAGTACCGGGTGATGCCCTTCGGTTTGTGTAACGCCCCTGCGGCGTTCCAGTTTTTCATGGATGAAGTTTTACGAGGGCTGTTGGACACCATATGCATCCTCTATATCGATGATATTCTTGTTTATTCTGCTAACCGTCAAGACCACATCCTTCACGTGAAAACAGTATTGAACAGACTACAGACACACTCGTTGTTCGCCAAGTTGGAAAAATGCCTGTTCCATGTTGAGGAAGTCGCCTTTTTGGGCTATGTCATCAATGCTCACTGCTTCCAAATGGACCCGGGTAAGGTGGCAGCAATAACACAATGGAAGGCACCCCATCATGTAAAATCTGTGCAGTGCTTTCTAGGGTTCGCTAACTACTATAGGCGTTTCATCAAAGACTTTTCCAAGATAATACACCCTATTTCTAGTTTGCTGTGGAAAAACGTCCCGTTTGTGTGGTCCAGAGAAGCCGATCAAGCGTTTGAAGCACTAAAGGAACTATTTACTAAGGCTCCCATCTTACGTCACCCTGACTCGTGCTTACTGTTTGTGGTTGAAACGAACGCCTCGCAGTATGCTCTGGGAGGGGTATTATCCCAACGGCACCCGAATACAGGCCAACTGCACCCTGTAGCTTTTATTCCAAGAAACGTACCCCCTGTGAGGTGAATTATTCAATCACCGATAAAGAGTTGCTGGCTATTAAAAGAGCGTGTGAGGAGTGGCGACATTACCTCCTAGGAGCACAGCACACCGTAGAAATCTACACTGACCATAGAAATCTCCTATTCCTAAAAACCGCTAAAGCTTTAACTCCACGCCAGCTACGATGGTCCTTGTTTTTTTCTGACTATGATTTCATTATTAAGTACAGACCTGGACCACAGAACGGTAAGGCAGACGAATTGTCCCGAAGGCATGAGCCCATGAACCCTCCCCAGGACGAAACCAGAGAGCCTCCAGCCATCCTCCCTGCTTCTGCCTTCCCGGAACGAACTCTCGCCTTCATCATCTCGCGAGACTTTCTCGAGGATGTGAAGGTATCTCTAGCAGACATAGACATCCCCTCTTGGATCCAGGAAGACCCGGAACACCGGGGCACGGCAGGAGATCTGCTATACCATTATCATGCTGTATATGTGCCTCAAGCATCCCTACAACTACAAGTGCTGGCTTGGGCTCATGACTCTCCGCTAGGAGGACACTTGGGAGAATACAAGACCATCGCTACTATGGAGAGATCCTTTTGGTGGCCCACCTTGCGAAAAGACACTAAAGAATACATAAGAAACTGTGCTGTGTGTACCCAGGGAAAGGCCAGACACACCAAGCCAGCGGGGTTACTACGAACCATACCTATACCTCCTTTTCCATGGCACACGGTGCCCATGGATTTTATAGTCGAGATGCCACCCTGCGAAGGATACACCACCATCTTGGTAATCGTAGATCACTTAACAAAGATGGGGCATTTCATTCCGCTCAAACGGCTACCTACCTCGCCCGAACTCGCTGTGCTTTTTCTACAACATGTGGTAAGGGCTAATGGAATCCCGAGAGTCCTTATCACGGACCGAGGAACACAGTTCACCTCACGTTTCTGGAAAGAGCTGTGTACTACTCTGAATACCGAGGCCCGTTTGTCTTCCAGTTACCACCCCCAGACCGACGGAAAAACGGAACGGCTTAATCAAACTTTGGAGCAATACCTTAGATGTTTTACGCTCCAAAATGCCTCGGACTGGTTTCCTCTGATCTGGATGGCTGATTTTGCTTACAATAACGCCGAACACTCCACGTTGGGATGTTCGTCCTTCTTTTGTGTCTACGGGTTCCATCCAAACATGCTCCCCTTCGACTGGCCTGTAGTGTCCAAACACCCCACCATACAAGAACACCATGCCCATTTAAGAGCAGTACTCATCGATGCTAAGCACCAATTAGCTCTCTCACAAACCGCACAAAAATGACATGCAGACACAAAGAGGGCTATAGAACCCATATATCACACAGGGGATAAGGTGTGGCTGTCCACAAAAAACCTGCATCTCAGAGGGGTGGGCAAGCTGGCTCCCAAATACATTGGGCCTTATGGTATAGAGGAAGTAATCAACCCTGTGGCAATGCGTTTATCTCTACCTCTTTCTTGCACGTCCACCCTGTCTTCCACGTGTCACTGCTCTTGCCTTGTCCAGAAACTATGAGATTACCCTCCAGGCCCCTTCCCCTTGAGGTGGACGGGCAAGAGGAATACGAAGTTAACAAAATACTAGACTCTCGATTAATCAGGGGTCGAGTGCAGTACCTAGTGGACTGGAAGGGGTATGGGGTAGAGGACAGAACCTGGGAACCCTCTAGCAACCTACATTGCCATCTTTTGTTAAACCGGTTTCACGCTGCAAATCCTGGAAAACCAGGGCAACCGCCGAGACGGCGGTCCTCCAGAGGGGGTTCTGTAGCGATCGTGGGCTCCTTACAAGGAGGGGCTCTGCGACACACGCATTCCCCGTCTAGGGCTGCCAAGCGAGAGAATAGTTGTGACGGTGTCCGCAGCGCGCTACCATTGGGGGGCACATGGAGCGCTGGAAACTACCGCTCCCAGCAGACCTGTTCATGACGCACCGGAAGTAGACTCCGGCATTACGGCCCGCGCGGACGCTACAAAGCCCCGCCTCTGCTGAGGCTCGGGGTTTTGCAATCTCCTTGTTTACAGCGTTTCCAGAAAGCGGAACCTACCTCCTGCTCAATCTCTTCATCGTCCGCTGTTTCCCAGCTGATCCGAAGTCCTCCTCGGGGAATCAGCATTTCCATGCCCGGAGTCCCGTAAATGAATCAGTGCCGCTGAAAGCTGACTGTCCCCTGAGACCTCTCCTCAGTCACGGTGATTTCTGCTTTGTTGCCCGAGGGGTGGAAAATCGTTTACCGATCCCCAAACGGCTCCGCCATCACAATACAACGGGAGAGCAGCGCAGGAGCGCTTCTTCCGCTCTCTCCACACCACTCCAAGGAGCCTGAACTTCCGCTTCTACCGGAGCTAGGCAGAGCGGAAGGTATTCCCCGCAGGACTGCCGAGGCTCCGTGGACCGCCTCCCATCAGTCGCAGGTGGATACTACGGCTCTCAGCACATCCACGACGCCTTGTGAAATCAGGTATTTAGGTGTGCCCAAAACAATACGTAGCGCCTGAGCGCTTTTCATGGTACTTGCCTTTTTGGGCTGTTTTATTCTATTCGTCTTCCTTTGCTGATGCTGATTTTGTTATCATTTCCTGTCACCACTGCTGTGAGGTAACAGCAGTTACTCGCTTATGGTCATGATTGCTCGCTGTGACTCAACAGAGAGACTACCAGGATGCCATGTCTATCATCAAGGGACCCTACATGTCTTACAACACGCTAGATTGCGGACACATAAAGTAGGACGAGGAGGACCTGGCTTGGCAGCCGTGTTTATTGTTTTCTCCACTTCCCCTTTCCCCAGGGTGCATCTACGCATGGTAGTGTTTACTTCACTCTATTCGGGGCTGCGCTCAGGGGAATAGAGAGGTCTTTCTGCATGTCATTGTTCCTGCTGACGGTCTTCCGAGGTTAGTGGCTTTCGTTCATTCCTAGCTACTGACATCCAACAGTGCTCCCTTCTTTGACCTACAGTTCGGGCATATGATGCTACAGGAACATTAGCTGGGTCCAAGCTGAAGAGAATAGAGTCTATAGGCGGATCTTGGGAGTTCCTCCCTCAACCCCCCACTTTATCTCCCGCCTGGAGCTGGACCATTTAAATCTGGCTCTTCTAGTATTATAGTGCTCAATCTGAGTGAATGTTGACGCCAGAGTTAACCGTGCCATTATATCTGATTTCCTTTCATTCCATCTTGGTCCCAACATCCCCAGGCTCAGCTATATTAGAGAGACCAATCTTGCTTTACGTTGTCCATATATGTTTGAAAATCCTGAAAGCATGACTGAGAAAAATAGGGAGTGGATTAAGGACTGTTTTGTAACCCAGAGAAGAGCACATAGAGGTAACGAAAGAATGAAATCAACCTGCTGGAGACTATTGTGTCCTCAAAACTACAGAGGCAGTAGCCCCTTACCTCTCCATCGTACTGAGTACTAAGCCTGAGTGGAGTTCGCAAAGCGCAAAACATACTCCGTCGCGCAACCCAGAGCTCTGCAAGCGGCGCAGTGCATTAGATAAATGTTGTTCGCAGTGATTTTCAGTGCCAGGTGCTTGTTCACACTGTGCAATCATCGCGAATGGCACCATGCACAGCGCAAGCGAACACTGGTTCCTTTCTGTCGCTCAAGTAGTTTTTTTACTCGAGTGGCAGCTTTCTCAACGCAAAAGGATGATTTCTTAACGCAAGCAGTCGCGAGCATACTTGACCACTCACAATGAGAAATCTGACCGCCCGCGTTAAGACATCTCGCTGGGAGGTTGATTTTCCACGCTCGTGCACTTGATGTTGACAATCGCGAACGAGGAACAATCTCGCCGGGAGGTGGATTTTCCTCTCTCGTGCTCACCAACTTGACGTTGACAAATGTGAGTGAGGGAAAAAACTGGGAAATCCGCAAGCTCCGCATAATGGGGAGTGTGGAAAACTCCGCGAGCAGAGCGGAGTTTACAGCTCAGACTTGCAGAGTACCTGGGAATGGATGTTATTAACGTGCTTTAGAACATGCTCTACTAGATGGCTTTCATGCTTCTCTCAGGACCAATTTGCATCTGCTGATATATTATTTTGTCCCTGTGATGAATTGTCGACCCAGACCTTACTATACTTTGAGGGCCTCATTTATGAGACTCCTTGCACCTCCGGGACGTCACTTTTTGAGACGTTCCGTGGCGCAGAAGCCTGCGTGATATTTATCAGGCAGCACTAAGCCACTTTTTCTGGCTTAATGCTGCTGGATAAATATCAGTCCCTTTAACGCAGTGTTCCGCGTTAAAGGGGCATGCAATGGGTGTTGCTGGGGGCGGTCCCAGCAAGGTCCATGGCCTTTTGATACTGCCCCAGATTTACGAGAAATCGTAAATCTGAGGCAGTGCCAAAAGTTTACGCCTCCCCAGGGGAGGTGTAAGGGAGGCACAACGAGGAGAAATATCTTTATGTCTCCTCGTTTTTTTCCTTTTTCTATGTGAAAGAGGAAAAAGCCTCTTTTGATAATTTTTGTACAGAAAGGTTACCCTTCCTGTACAAAAATAATCATCCCGCAATGCAGGCACCCTTGTACCATGGTGCAAAGGTGCCTGCGTTGGCGCACGGAAGCCCATTGTGTGCCGGCGCAGGGGAAACCGAAAGGGCAGGAATGCGCTGTATCTATAAGATATGGCGCATTCCTGTCCTTTTATTTTGTCGTAGTGATGCGCAGCATGCCCTATGGCAAAACCTCGTAAATGAGGCCCTGTATTTTTTGCAAGTTTTATGCATCATTTACCAAACGGTTTTTAATCCCTCTTTTAGGTAAACACAAGTTTAGTAGGTGCAGACCTGCGTTGATTTTTCAACAACTTGTAGATCCCCTCACTTGTAAGGCGGTGGGCTCCTTCCCAAAAAAGCACTTTGTTTTTCGCAAATCTATGATGTTTTAATGATTGATTTTGTTGACATGTATCAATTGACTTTGATGTCTCTAATGTTCTTCTAAGTACTCCTTTTAACTGTTTAATAATGTTTTTATTGCATTTTTATCATGTAACTTTTATGATCTATTTTCATTAGCTCGAATAAAGATTAATTTGAACTTAGATATGAAAAAATTGTTTATTTCAGTTTTAGAGGGGTGAGGTTTATGCACTGGCTCACATCAGCAGGACTGCTAATTACAGAATATGAAGTGGGGCCTGGCAAATATGTGCAAGGAAGAAAACAATATCTTCCTGCAGAGGCCTTAAATCAGCAGTCCACAAAGCACAGCCATAGCTGTTGCACATTCTCTGGAGTCTTTATAAGACGATAGATTTCAATATTTTGATAGCATACACTTTGATGATATAGTTGATTTTTGTTTACATCCCTAAATCAAACAGTGGGTGCCTCTTTGTGAAAATGTGCAGTCTGACTACTATGCAAGTATCTTTATTTTGGGGAGAGTATGTTTTCATAGAAATCATCTATTTTCAACTCAAATTCATGCATAACAAATTCTGGAGCAATTTCATGCCCAAAGTTAGGGCTTCATTTAAGCAAACTCAATTTCAGAAACTAATGTATATATGGCAGATCTACCTCTAATGCCTGAAACTCACTGACTATCATTGTTAAAGCCACAACTAATAAAGATGTCATTATTGATCATAACAAATATCAATGTTAGGAATTATTTGGCTAAAAAAATCTTGGTATGGGCGATCAAATCAATATTAGAATTTCATTAGACTAAAGTGTACGAAGCAGAAGTGGCAAAAGGACCGCTAGAGCCACACAAATGAAGCACGTGTCTCACTCCCATGACTTGCTTCCCCTGTGGGTCCTAGGTTTGGCAAGCATCTAGAATACCTTTAACTGAGCAGCGTAGGGGAGTCAAAGTATTTTAATTCACATCAGTCATTTGATTTAGGTGACTGTCTGGAGTTCAAACTTTCTGTGGCTTAGATTTGACAATTTATTAGTTATGAATGTAATATTTCCATTATTGACAATTTTCTGAGAGATTGTGTGTTCTACTTGTACAGAACTGAAAGTTCATAGCCCTAATCTAACAATCATACATTCTGAAAGAATTATCAACTCCTTAATCACAGCATTTAAGCAGTGAACGCGGTTCTGTGTTTCACTAAATGCAACAGTGCACCTAGATACAACACTAGGTACAACAATACATCTAGATAATACACTAAATAAAACAGTGCGCCTAGGTATGACTCTAGAAACAACTGCATGCTTAGAGTCAACACTAAATACAACACCACACCTACACTAGTTAACACAGCATGCTTAGATAAAAAACTAGATGCAACAGAGCACCTAGATACAAGACTAGGAACAACAACGCACCTGGATACAACACTAGATGCAACAGTGCTCCTGCATACAACAATAGACACAAGAGTGCACCTTACCACTGTATGTTTGTGTACGCAATCCCCTTGGGTGGACAAGGTGGGAGAGCAGTTACACATGCTTATATTTAATTTAGCTCAACAATCACAGAACCCATACTAGAAAGCAAAGTCTCCTTAAAGTATATTTACTCACTCTTTGGCAGGGTGTTGTTATGAAGTTGTAACAGGCTTAAAATCTAAAAAAAAGAAATAGTTAAAGTATTAAAGAATATAGCCCTGGGATTGGAGTTTGGCAGGCGGGGTACTCTGACATAAGCATGGTGGAGTACCTTTTCTGTCAAACTGATGGTCCAGCTGCTCTATTTAGAGTCAGGCAGGCCATCATGTTTTTGCTGATTGTGGCCCTACCTACTCTGCAGGTGGACATCTTAAACTGACAGCCCGAAACACTTGTGGTCATTGGTGTAAATGCATCAGATCGTCTATTTACAAAGAACAGTCTGATGCACTTTTTTCTTGTCTGGGACAGCCAGTAAATGCCTAGTGGCCAGAAGATGAAAAAAGAAAAATTAACTGGCAGAATATCTGGGTCGTTTTTTTGTTTTCCAAATTCAACCTCCTACTTTGGAAGTTTGTTATTGAAAAACAAAAAGGTTTGATGAGTGGCTGCATGAAACATGAAACCAGGTGGCTGTTCAGCAAACTTTGAAAGCCTTTAGAGAAGCTGCGCCGCAGAGACATGGCCTAGTTAGAGCCTGCGGTGTAGAGATCGTGTCATATGCAGATAACACGCAACTACTGTTTTCCTTTGGTCCTGACCCTGACAAGGTGAAGAGTAAATTCACAAACTGCATGATGGAAGTCGCTCTCTGGATGAGTAACGACTGTCTCCAATTAAACAGCGACAAGACAGGGGATATGCTTTTTGGTCCACCGACTGGTGGCCCACACATCTTAGTTCGGCTCCTACACCTAAGCAGGTAGTAAAACATCTTGGCATGAGGCTGGATCAATTACTCTCCATGAAAGATCAAGTCAGCTTCACCTGTGGCACACGTTTTGCTAACTTGAGGGTTCTAATAAAAGCCCTGCCCTGGAAGACTCTTGTCCAGGCTCTTATCACCAGTCGCCTGGACTATGGGAACACCTTGCTGACCTTGGTAAATGATACCCTGTTGTCAAAACCGCCTTCTTCTCCAATCCTTAGAAAGCTTCATTGGTTGCCTATTAAGAAGCGTGCTGTCTTTAAACTTTGCTATTTGACACACAAAGCTCTCTTTAAGTCCCTACCAAATCCTTATTTTCCTTCTAGATGTCTGAGATCATTGGACAAGGCATTTTTGGTGATTCCTCGCATCCGCACGTCAAGATATGGGGGCAGATCATTTTCCTACACTGCCCCCTACCATTGGAACAAACTTCCTTTTGGCCTTCGCTCTTGACCTGCCTTTCCTTCCTTCAAGGAGGGGCTTATGACTTGGCTATTTTAGATTTTCTTTTTCTCTTCATATGCAGCGCCTAGATGCTCCTTCGGGAGTGAGTTGCACGCGATACCAAGCGACTAAATAAATAAATATTGCAAGTGTAGTCCTCCTGAGCAACAGAGGTCATCACCTCCGTTCTTCTGGAGGACAGTACGCTGCTTGCCCAACTCTAATTCAGGACCTTAATGTCCAAACATATTTAAAAAAATATATCATAAATCAACTTGGGAAAATATACTATAAGCAGAAAAAATTACCTTTGAGAATTTTTATACAAATCAATAGGGCAAACCAGTGTCCCAGAAATCTATTGGAGTGAATGTGAGTATATGGGAAATGGTTTTAAATCTAAAGAATGCGTAAGTGGCGCTATGGGCCTATTTTAAGACTGCGGAGCTCAGGATTTTCCCCAGCAAACATATTTTTATTCAAATTATGACAGGAAGGTACTTCTTTAATAGGCTAACATGGCTCCTTTCATGGTATCATGTTACCATAATACATAGCCAAACATAAAGTACACATTCAGGAATTTGTGATCACAAAAAATTAACCTGGGGGCGTGGCTTGCTACAGGATGGCGCCGGTTGACAGAGGACCGAGCTCTGCACCTGGCCCACGGGATACACTTATCCTACCCCCCTCCCCCTGGAGGGGCAACTATCGGCTTCAGTGGGGAGCAGAAGTTGTGGGGACACACCCGGATGGTGGCACCGAGCAACGGCTCCATCGGGGGCCGCGTGAGGCACCGGAGATCGCGGCTCTCTGCCCTGCCTCCATCTTCCTTTGTGTCAGGCATGGCATGGGGAGGCAGCAAGGGCTACGGCGGAGACACTTCTCCTCCCCCCCATCTTTCGCCGCCCCAGGAGGACAGCATAGGAAAGGGGGCTCAACAGAACTTGGGGAAATGTGGCTCTCAGGGCTGTCATCAGCCCAGCCACCATTGGGCTGACGCTTCATTCCTTCTGGGAGTGAGTAACGGCATCCCTAGCGGAGACCCTGGGAGTTCCTATACCAGTGGCCGCATCAATAGTGTTGTTCGGGATCTGTACACACTCAGAGGTCGCATTGTACGCTAGGCTTTTGGTCAATCTGGGTTACATTGTAGCTAAGAGGGACATAGCAAGACATAGGGTAGCCCGCACTGCCTGGGGTTCGCGGAGTGGCGGGAGGCAATGGAACTGTGCAGGGTTACAAAGAGAATGAGTTATGAGAGCCATCTAAGTATATGCAAATATGAGAAGATCTAGGGGACCTGGGAGGGGATGGAACTTGGTGTGGGTCCGGGGGACGTACAGACCGGGGTGGACTGAGGCACGGGAGGGACTGGGACACTGGTTTGGGGGGTTGGTAGTAGGGTTATGTCAATTATACGCTAGTGAGAGGGAAAGGGGGAGAGGTTAGGGGTAACTGGACGTAGGTTGTTCCATACTGGCTGCTAAGTTTGTTTTGGGCGCACATGTTAGAGTCCTGTATAATGTTCTAATCTTCGAAAAATATTTTTAAAGTCTTGAGAAAAAATCAATTACCGTAGTTTTCTGCAAAATGTTTCCTTGGCAATCTTCCCATAATCCTCTCAAAATCGACATTTACCACCCAAAGTGTGCAAAGATGCCTGAATGTGGGCTTTCACGTTAAAATTGTGGCTTTTGCCTACCTTGCCATTTGAGAAAAAAAGATATCTAATACAAAGGTAACTCGCTAGAAAACATTACATTTATTTCCAGTGCCAACTAGCACTCATTAGGACATTTTGACACTCTGCAGAAAAAAATCTACATGTATGGACAGGAAAATAATCGGCATCTATGTGAGAGAGAAAGTTCGGACACCCCTAAATATATGCAAAAGAGCTCCAAGCGACCTCCTTTTTCACTAATGCAGGTCTAGGACATTCTAATTGTAACATTGATGCCTTTGAAACTCCAACAAATTGCCGTCTTGCCTCTTGCTGAAAAAGGAAGCGCATTTTCCACTTGTCCTTTATTAATTAAAGAACAGCTAATTGACAGTGTTGCTAGGACACAGCGCTTTTGTCATTGTAAGTTTGCTTTTCTGTCAATACTGATGCCCTTGCACACTAGTAACTGGGGTGCCCGAGCCATTTACAGGCACACGAAGTAAGTGATCTAATAACTACCGTTTAGTGGTCTTTGTGCTGTTAATGAGTGAAACGTACTCTAGGTTGTGTTTGCTATATCTCTAGTTTTCTTGCAGGTACAGACAAAAGATAACAGCGTGAGGGTCAATATACGTTGGATGCTATACATAGAAACTGCAAAATGCATTGTCCTATTGAAATCCAATTTTTGAATGGGCAGAAACCCATGTCGACTGCTTGGAAGACTTGACCCCCAATCAATAAATTGGTTATTTTGGGGGGATTCTGGGCATTGAAAAGATTCGGCACCTTCACAGGTCACTTTCCCCTTCACTGATTTGATTTCGTTTTGAGCTGATATTTTATTGGCCTCCATTTGTGTTTTTTGAGTTTCATGCATGTCATTTAACTTACATTTTTCCTTCTTTTTCTTCGTGACCATTACCAATCTCTAGACTATTCAAACTCTTGGGGGCAGATTTACAAGCCCCTTGCGCCGCCAGTGCGTCATGTTGCGTGTTGCGGCGCAACCTGCTGAGTGATATGTACAAGCACAGGTAAAGCTACCCTGCGTGACCATACCTGTGCTTGTAAATATCGCCGTTTTCACGCAACACTTTGCATGTTAAGGGCATGAAAAGGATGTTGCTGTGGGTGTTCCCACACAACACCAATGTCCACTGATGCAATTCCAGATTTATGAGGAATCGTAAATCTGGAAATGCGTCAGAATGATCACCACCCTATGGGTGGCGTAGCGAGGTGCAACGAGGAGAAATGTTTAACTCTTCCAATGCGTGCTGCGTTCTACAGCACACATTGGAAGAGGAAATCACCTCAAATTATTGCGCAAAAACAATCTTCCCACGACGCAGGCATCCTTGCACCATGGTGCAAGGGTGCCTGCGCTGGCGCATGGCAGCAGTTTGTGCGCCAGCACAGGGGGAAGCACAGAGATGCGACATATTGTTGTATATATGTTGCATCCCTGTGCTTCGAATCTAACGCAGTGAGGCGCAGCCAAATGACTTGCCGCACCGCGCTGTGTTACTTTCTTGTAAATCTGCCCCCATAGGCATGAAAATGGCTTAAGTTTCTAATGCAGGAGATAAGCCTATGAGTTAAACATGGACTTGGCTTTTTCAAACCTTTTTTCAGGGTATGTGAATTGTATCCCTGTCTCTCATTACTGATTCAATATATGACCAGTTGTGAGATGTCCCCTCGTATATCACTCCCTCGCCAAGGACAAACTTTTCTTACTAGGTCTAATTTTAGCACTAGAATACCCCTTTTTCGGACACAGAAAAGGGAGGCCATTTGACTGTTTAACTGGACTTCCCCTGAACCTTATGGATTTCCTGAAGGATCCAGGGTCCTGATGAAAGGATGACTTGAGGCTGGATTCAAAGTTGAATATAAGATTTATTCTTATAGGAAAGATCCCATCCAGGCAGATCATGTCGTGTCAACAGCCTCTTCCTGTTTAAAACCTAACATTCTCCTAGCATAGGTAGACAGCAAGAGTGGAGCATATGACATACATACATTCTTGAGTAACCATGGCATCAGAACAACAATAAGCAGATGCCACACACCTTCCCTCCTTAAAAAAACCCACAAGATACAGATAAAATACATATAAATTCAGAAAAATAGAAACATTAACCACATGAGATCTATTGAAAAAAATCTTTCAAATACGAAGGTTTCACTCTCATCCTAGGAGATAACCTAGGATTACTTACAGAAACATTTTCACCTCCATTACTTTTGTGAGAACTAGTAGTTGTTGAATTTGGAGGACCTCTGTAAGGAACAACTCTTCCAAGGTTCCATATACGATGATCCTGCATTTTGATGGCATTCTTAACTAATTTAATTACTCTAATGGGTTTCAAGAATTTTGAACTCAAACCAGGGTGTTTAATGACTACCAAATCTCCAACTGCAACCTTAGTACTTCCTGGCTACTGCTTTTCCAAATTCTCTCTTACGTCATAAATCTGTGCTCTCAACATTCCCAGATATACCCTCCAACTCACGCACCCAGGATGGTTCAACTAAGGTACATGATGTTCTGCCCCTGAACAAAACAAAAGGAGATTTGCCAGTGGTACTATCCAGAGTCAATCTGTACATATGGATTTGTTTAAGGATCTCTTTTTTCCAATCAAGCCCACAACCTTTGGCCAACGAAATCACCTCCTTTAGAACCCAGTTAAATCGCTCAACCATACCATTGGTTTCTGGGTGCTATAGAGAGCATTTCTTATGTTTAATACCACACCTCTTTAAAAATGCTTCCATCTCTCGCAAGACCAACTGCACACCATTATCAGTCAAAATAGTATTGGGATAGCCTTCCCTAGTGAAGAGGTTCTCTAAAGAATCAATGACATTCTTTGTCTCTATTCATCTAGTAAAGTAAACTTTAGGCCATCTCGTCTATGGCGACAATAACAAACAATTGTTGCCCATTGTGATGAACAGGACCCAATATATCCAACGCTATTTCTTTCCATGGACCATTCGGGAGATCTCTTACTATCATGGGTTGTACTCTCGCCATCTTGGACTTTTCACACATGGAACACTCTATGCAATCTCTCACAAGTCTCTCTACCTACAAATCCATGCCGGGCCACCAATAAGAAGCACCCAGTCTCTCTTTTGTCTTGGACATTCCTAAATGTGACAAATGAGACAATTCAACAAGCTTAATACGCAGATTCATGGGAGGAATTAATCTAGCGCCTCGAAACAAAAGTTCATTGGACATACTCAATTCGTCCTTCACACCCCAGAATTTTCTAGCTTCTTCCGAGGCTTGTCTCTTGGAGTGCCAACCTTTATTAATCAGAGATACAATTTCAGTTAACACCAAATCAGAAGACAATTCACTACACCACTCATCCTCAGAAACAATCTCCTTATCTACCAAACATACATGAGTGTCATCGTCATATTCATCAAAACCAACCTCACTCTCACTTCCAGTATTCACCAACCTGGACTAGGTGTCAGCCACCCCATTTTCAACACCTGGTATGTATCTTATTTCAAAATCAAATTCCTGTAATGCACCAACCCACTTTGTAATCCTGCTAGAAACAGAAACTATCCCTTTTTTGGGAAATATTATACAAAGGGGTTTGTGGTCTGTTCGAATAATGAATCTATTACCCCACAAAAACTTTTTGAATTTCCTAATGGCCCAAAATACAGCCAAAGCCTCATGCTCAATTACTGAGTAGCGAGACTCAGGATCTTTTATGGCACAAGACGCAAACATGATAGTTAACATGCCTTCATCACTCTGCTGTTGAAGAACAGCCCCTAACCCTTTGAGGCTAGCATCTGTAGTAATAATTGACACTTTTAGAGGGTCATAACTCTTGAGACATGGAGCACTATTAAGTTTATCTTTCAAAACTTTAAATTCTTGCTCACAAGCATCACTCGATATAAATTCAACACCCTTCTTAAGAAGACCGCTCATGTTTGCACTCTGTTCTGCAAAATTCTCAATGAATTGGTTGTAATATTCTATCACACCAAAGAATTTCATTAACTCTTCTCTTGAAACAGGAGCACACATACGAGTAATAGTGTCTACTAACTCAGATTTAGGCAATACACCATCAGGAGAAATGGTGTGACCTAAATAACTGATACTAGAGATGGCAAACTGGCACTTCTCAGCTTTGATTGTCAAATTCACCATGTCTAACTTTCCAAACAGTACGTCCAGATGATGCCCATGTTCTTCCTCATTCTTACCAAACACCAATATATCATCCTGATATACACATACCCCTTTGCACCCTTGAGGACTCTATTACCCGTTGGAAAACAGATGTCGCTGACACAAGGCCAAACGGCATCCTTACAAATCTGAAAGTCCCAAAAGGTGTCACAAAGGAGGTGAGATCTCTAGATGACTCTTTTAATTGAATCTGGTGATAAGCCGACGTGAGATCGATAGTGCTGAATACTTTAGCACCATCCAACAAAACCAATAACTCAGAAATTTTAGGGAGTGGATAATGATACACTATCACATTTTTGTTGAGTTGCCTCAAGTCTGTACCCTCAACTTCTTCAAATATACCTCCTTCCATGAGTTTCTTTAATTTTCTCTGCATCTCAACTCTAATTGCCAAAGGTACGTTCCTAACTTTGGAGCACGAAAGCTGTGCACGAGCACGTAGACGTATTTCATGCTCAAAAATTTTAAGGCATCCTAGACCTTCTCTGAAAACATTGGGAAATTTCTCTTTTATGTGATCAACAGTGATACTGTTAGAAAGAGAGCAAGATTGAACCACACTTGTTTTTCCTTTAAGTGGAATAGACGTCTTACTATTATGAACAGTGTCAGACTTATCTTTCAATAAAATTGGAGTACTGCTACTGGGATCAAGCATAACACCCAAATCCTCTTGGTAAAACCAGCTTATTATGCTGTCTCCCTTTTCAGATACATAAATCTTTCCTGGTGCATAACGTTGCTCATATTCAATAAGCCCTGAAAAGTAACCCCGCAAAGGTATAGGTTCACCACCATAAGCTAGAGGTTTTATATCTGGCTTCTTCAGGTAAACTTTGTGTGCCAGTTTGTTTTGAAAGAAGGACTTAGTAATTTTTGCACCAGAGTCAAACAAAACTTTGGTAGATTCACCCTCAACAAGGATAGAATCCACGGGACACGTTTAGGAAGAATCCACAGGACACGTTTTGGACTTAACTTCTGTACTTTCAACTTGGACTATGATTTGTCCACAAACAAAATCTTCCTCCACGACATCCTCCGTGTCAACACATTTAACTTTAGTGGAGGAAGTCAATACTCTTGTTTTACACAGAATCGCAAGGTGTCCCTTCTTTTTGCACTTTGAAGAAATAATTTTTAGAGCCTAACAATTTTTATTGTTTGCCATGTGTCCAAGTTTATCACACCTGTAACACCTTCTTATGATGGGTTTATTTCTCATTTCACTTCCTTCAGGTTTACCTACAGGCTTCTTAGTGTCAGTCTTAATGACTTGCCCTACAGCTTGTTTATCTTTCTTAATAATCTCAAACACATTTTAGGTTCCATGGGATTGATGTGGTCCCTGTGAACCTAAGAGGAGGCAATAGGGAACTTTACCTACGCAAGCTAGAAGCTAAATGGATCTACAATTTGAGGTCTGTGCCAGAAGGTTTAAATCATGACCATGAGTTACATCACTATCTTTGTTAACTTGTCTCTTGACTTTGTTTACTATACATTGCTGTCTAAATGCTCAAGTTCATCTGAAGATTAACAATTGTGATGCTCTTGTTGGCCCAATTTATTGTGTATAACAGTCTCACAATATAAAATGAAATTGTTATATTTGAAATAAAGGACCAGAGAACTCTAAGACTCATCTTAATTGCTTGCGTTCGGCATTTATGCTGTTTATACTCGTTTGTTTGTTTATGTTGCCTCTGGGAATTTTTGTCTAATGTTTAATATTTGTGGGTTATTGGTGGCAAACCATAATCTGAGGTGGGCAATTACAAACTAGTTTCTGTGTGCTCTTTTTGGAAGATTTAAACTACACGAGGCTGTGCTATTGTATGTTCCCCTGGCCATCATTGTTTGTTTGATACACTTCAAAGAGTGTTTAACTCTTTTTGCAACTTGTAAAACCTCATCAAGAGAAGGTTCATCTCACATCCATAACTCATCCCTTACTTTTTCAATATTACACCCTACCATAAATTGATGGCAAACGTACAAGATGAAGCCAGTTTTCTAAGGTAAGTAACATAAGTCTCAACTGACTCTCCTTCACCTTGCAGTATCTTTGCAAAATGGTACCTTTCTAAAATTCTGCTAACTTTTGGGAGAAAGTGTTTGTCCAACATTTTAATGCATTTGTCATATTCATTAAGCCCTTGAGCCTCAACATCGTTCAACTCAGGAAGATGGTCATATACTTCTTGGCCCTCAGAACCTAAACAATGTAGTAGAAGTGAAGATCTTCGTTCAGCACTAAGTGATGTTCCACAAACTTTTTCATAACGCTCAAAGACCTTCTTCCATTTTTGCCATTTTATTTTTTATCTCCAGGTGATACCAAGAAGAACGGAGGAGCTGTGACATTTTGCGTTGTACACTAAAGTAAATAGATTTAGTAAGTGTAAATTCCAACACTGACCCTTACTGATATGCAAAAAGTTAAAGACTTTCGTAGAAGTGTGCCTGTCACTGTGATGATTCACAAACTGATGCACACAGTGCAGGCGTTGTTACAGTGTGCCTGTCACTGTGGTGATTCTCCACTAAAGATGAAATTAGCTAAAAAAAAACATTTAACAGAACAGGTGGTCCTCAAGTGTGCCTGTCACTGCAAGATACCTGCTCTTAAAAATAATTAATAAGAACAATAGAAGTGATGAGAAAGAGTGTGTGCGTATCACAGCAGTGATAAGCAGCTGAGACAATGAAAAACAGTGGAGAAGGCAGGGTTTTTAAAGTTGAAGCAAAAACAAAATACACTCAAGATGGCCGCCAGGAAATGCCAAGAAACGTAAGCAAAGTTGGTGTCACTGTTTTGCAGAATTCCCAGATGAGAACGGTAAACCAACGCGCTGTGGCCACACACTCTGCTGGATGAACACGCCAGTGAGCACAAGTATTTTTTTTAATGCAGTTAATGAAAGCTGTGACAAACTTCCATAACACACGCTGCAGGATTGACGCGCCGGTAGGCACACATGTTACTTTTCCAATGTGGTTGATGAAATCTGTGACAAACTTCCGTAGAGCACAGCGGGGTCTTTGAAGCGATGAGCAGACGCACTACTGACACGCGTGCTGTGAGAAGGACACACGCTGTCCGTTCATAAGAGGTATCTCCGCTGTGAGAAGAACACGCGCTGTCCGTTTAAAGGAGGACACGCTCTGTCAGTTTCTTAAAGAAAGGAGCGGCGAACTTCCTCTTAATCAGGTCTTTCAAAAAGTAAACAGACACGCTGAAGACACAAGCACTGTAAAGGTCACACGCGCTGAGGACACAAGCTTTGGGTTAATGAGAGGTGTAACAAATTATGCTGATAGGCACTGAGGTATCCTCTGCGCACGGTTCTGTGATTTGGTATTTGAAGCAAAAACAATACAGAGACTGCATCAAAGGGAACTAAAACAACGACGGCCCCACGTTGTTGGATAACATATGCGATTTGCAGATGCTAATTATTAAAAAACAAATCAGTTCCCTAAGCAAAAATTTATAATCAGATTTCAAGTCATTAGTCTATAAACAGCAATAATATCACGTGTTCGTCTTTGGTCTTTATTTCATATCTTGTACTCTCAAGAAGACTTGTTTATACTTGAAATACAATTCTGTTCTTTGATGACACAGCCAACAGCCAACAGCCAACAAGTGTTTCGTCTATAGGATAATACCCAAAGACTTCCTCAGGGCTGTAACAAACAAATACAGGACCACGTTACAATTTTCCAAATCTATAAACCTATGTTAGGCCTAACCTCCAACAAAACAGAAGAAAGAAAAAAGAAGGAAAATTAAGAGAGAACACCCAGTGTGTCACACCAAGTACCAGTACCAAACCTAAACAGCTAAAACATTGTTACCTGAAATAGAAACCCTTCTATAGTCCAACGGCACAATCACTATTGCACCTTAAATGAAGAGAATCCCAAACACCAAAAGACTTTATTAAAACTCAGCAAATCTTTTCACTACAACTTGGTCAGGCTTGTCATCCTGCCGACTACACCAGTGAAGGATCCAAGGTCCTGATGAAAAGATGACTTGAGGCTGGATTCAAACTTGAATATAAGATGTATTCTTATAGGAAAGACCCATCCAGGCAGATCATGTCATTGTATCAACAGCCTCTTGTTTAAAACCTAACATTCTACTTGCATAGCTAGGCTGCAAGAGTGGAGCATATGACATACATACATTCTTGAGTAAGCATGGCATCAGAACAACAATAAGCAGATGCCACAGTTCCCTTGTCACCAACCACTAGCGCCCTGGTGGAGAGGGTAAATAGACACCGCAGTATTTATTTTAGGCCCAGATTCTTTCACCATTAACTTTGGAGGCCGAAAATTACAATTTAATTTTTGGATGACGGGGTTTTGGGTTCAAATAAACTGTATTGCCCTTCGTTGCACAGAGGGCCATTTAGAAACTAGGACAACAGCTGGCCTACAAAACAATGTGTATTTTTCAATATTCTCTCAAAGGCCAAGCCTATTTGAGAAACAACGGCTAAAACAAGAGAATGACATCAGGAGATGTCCACATTCCTCATGTTCTTAACTCGTAAAGCTCATAGAACCCAATAATGTCTGCATGATAGCGCATTATCTGGAAATGTTGTAACTAATTTTGGGGCAGCATCACAAGCCCAGAAAGTGCTCGGGCCTTCAAATAATTTTGTAGAAGTTAACATTCTACCTTTTGCTGATGCAAACAAAAACCAATACATTTTAGCTGCGACTCGACAGCGATCACTACTGATTGTTATTACTTTGTTTTAATACTGTATTTGAGTTCAAAGTCCTTATCAACTCCTATAGTAAGCCCAGAGTACTCAATCATACTACTCCTTGGAGACCCCAGATTCAATTAGGAAGACATTGTACTCTGTGGCAGTACAGCAGAAACCAAGGCCTTGAGACATTAGTGGGAAACAGCAGTTACTCTGCCTAGAGCAATGCCCAGTAACCACCGACTGCCCATGGACCTGGGGGAACATGCATTCACAGGGTATCACATTATAGCATTTTGTAGTATTTTAGAAGTACTATCGTAGTATCACTAAATTAACTATAAAGTGCAGTTTGTGAATTGTCCACTTACAAGGTATTCCTATCCTAGACAGAGGTTGTGAAACGTGAAACACAGGTAGGCGTTTAATAAACTTGATTATACAGAAAACGAAATAATACGGAATTACAGTTGGACTAATATAGTTCAAAAGTCGAATATCCAAAGAAATGTAGACCACTAGCATAAGGCAGAGCTATTTTGGGGGTATGAGTTCATAGTTTGTGGCTGTGTTTAGGCCTTTTGTGCTGTCTGTTCATCACTCATTTGGTCATGACTGTCAGAAAGGTAAGTGATTAGGCATTAATGCCTGCTGCTGTGTATACAATGTTCTAATTTCTACATGTTTTTTTTTTCCTTACTGAGTTTTATATAGCACGAACTTGACCCGAAAGTATCGGGTATCAGAGCGCTTTACAAGAGCACCAGTTGCGTTACATGAGGAAACATTCATTTTTTGGTAGGCATGGGGAGATTAAGTGATTTGCCTAAAATCACAGGATGTTGTGCGTCGCAGCCGAGACTCGAACCTGTTTCCCCAGTTCCAAGGTCGACTGCCTTAGCCATTAGGGCAACTCCTCTCCACAATGTTTATTTTATTTTCACTGACAGCAATGCAAGGGTTTTTTTTTCATATCCTTGATTTTAGGCCATTTCTCAAATTGAATACGGGTCACTTTTGGTTTTGTAGTAAGAAGAATGCATATGTGTGCTTTATTTCGAGTGACGATAATGCCTTAGGTTGTGAAGTGCTGTTGTGCGAAAGGTGTGCAGGATAAATGGATCTAAGTAAGAACGAGGGGCCATATTATAAAGATAATGGGCTTGATAATATGCCCTTGAGAATTCCAATAGAAGCCCATGTTCTAGTGTCAACATGGGCTTCTGTTGGAATTCTCAAGGGCATATTATCAAGCCCATTATCGCCGCTTTAGCGGCAGTTTTCTGCCGCTAAAGCGGCGATAATTTTAACGCCGTGCTTGATAATATGCCCCAAAGTGTTTACTGCCAAGTAATCATCATTCACCCAACCTGTAAACAGTGAAAACGCAGAGGAAACAAACATTGTATGTTTAAGGATGTGTGCGCACGGATGTGGGTGTAGCAGACCACCTCTAGGCAAAAAAGAAAGGCAGAGTAGGGTAGGCACATCATCCTTCTAAAAAAAAGTGGTGGTACTGGCCCTTGTCTGCCACTCCCATACCACATGTCTATACCGGATGTTCTTTCCCTTCCATACCCACGGATTTAAAGGGCCTCACACCTAGAGCCCTCCAAGGATGACCCTCTCAAAGTGAAGGAATCCAGCGAGCGGCTAATTCCATGATCCTGAAGATCACAAACCTCACAAGGCATTGGTCCCTGACACCTCCCTACATGATACAGGGTCCAATAGTAGTTTATTGCAGAGGCCTCTACACCAAAGCTCATTACTCCTGCTTCCTCAGACTGAACCAGGACCCAGGAGACAAACAATGCCGAAATTATGTCCCACTCTACTGCAACATGAATCGAAGCTTCTGCATCAACACAGACAGGAAGGCTCCAAGCCATCCAGGTAAATGAGCCTGGACAGCACCAATCTCACCACACCTCCCCGGGGTCAGCACGAAAGCATGTATTTGTGTTTTTTGCAATGCCCTTTTCCTGAACAAAGTTGTGGTAAGGACAGCCACACTAGGACTGCTGTAGATGTTGACGTCCATCCCATGCATACTTGGATCAATCAACTCACCAACTAGGAGGCGCAATGAGACCATTCTGGAAATCACTACCGGAAATCCCTCAGGCAAGGTAAAATGCGGTTACAAAAATGGGACTATACCCAGTAAGATTATTGCAATGCGCTATGCAGCAAAAGAGATATATCGGCCACCTTGTGTACGAATGCTGGCAAGAGCTTGCGCAGATGGCACTTCCACATACCACCAGGAAAGGATGTTAAGAAATGCACACACTGGCTGACTTTAATCGGTGAACCCCACTGGGAAGGACTATGCCAAAGTCGACACTCCTCTTATTCTCTCAGTCCCGGGTGCTGACCAAAACACAGAGTATAAAAACCACATACCCTTTCTCCCACGACTGCAGGAGAGAAAGTGGAGCTCCATTCTAACCCTTCCACACTATCATCTCAGAGATAGCCAACTACTGTCAAGAACTGCTACAGGATCAGCAGTCCAGCAACGTCAGTTCTCCAATCCCACATCACTGAAAGAGGAGGACCTTGCCAATCCTCCAGGCTCCATCAACTCGCCAATCCTTTCTCGCCCATCTTTAGACCCCTTCATAAGATGTCCTCTTCCAGCACCCATAATGTCTTCTCTCCTCCCCAATTACAACTATTGAAACCACTTTTATCAATGAGAAATCTAGGACAAGTCACAAAGAAGTGGGGCTAGCACTGTCTAGCAGTCATTGACAAAGATAGAAGGAGTAGGTACAGACTGACGCAGATGGCAGGTTTAGTACATGGAGTCATTGTTTCTTACCTGGTCTCTTGTAATTGAACATACACAAAAAAACTCTAAAATCAACCTGCCCGTCAGCTCACCCCTACCTGAAACCCTTTTCTCCATCTACCGCCCACCTAATCCACACTCCTCACCACAGACCTCTGCCACCCATCTGCGAATTGTTAAAACCTTCAATGTTTCTAATTTCTGTCTCAGCTGTTCCTCCCCTTTCCAGTACCATGGCTTTTTATTAGTGTTGGATGTTTCTCGAGCTTGCTCTCTATTGGCTGAATGGATGCTGAGACGGTCTCATACACTTAAGTGTAACAAGCTTTAAAAGAACATGAACAAATCACAATCTACAGCTTAACAAACCTGAAAACGAATTATGTTCTAGAATGGCATTTAAACGTGGTGTAATTTGTCTTGCCATTTAATTTTCATTGCCATATTTTCCAGTTTTTCAATATATCAGATGCACACAGTTTTTTCTCTGGCACAAAAACATTTTACCGCTGTGCGCCCACTTTTTTAGTATCAAACACATGATTTTCTCAAAGGTAAACAAATGAGTCATTTCCAGAGCCTTTGGAATTATAGAGCAGTGAACAACCAAATTATGCAGTAGGGTTGACACAACTATGTAACAAGAAAATTTAAATTGTGCAGCATACTGTGGAACGCTGTGTGATAATATTATATTCGTTTATAATACAAATTAATAAAGCCTGTGGAAAGGTTTCACCAAAGTAGTACACACAAGAAACAGGTCAGGTCAGACTAATGATTATGAGAAACTCTGTAATCTGCCACCACTTTTCGTGACCTACCAGGGCATTGATAGCAGTCCCAAGCTTGCTACGAGGGCACACTTGGGTCTGGACCTCATATTTCCATCGACATTCCTAGTCCTCTGCGTATAGTATACGCTACATTAGTGTGCTAGCAGAGTCAAGATACCAGTTTCATATGCTGTCGGGAATTGAGGGCAGTGGTACACACTCGTGTACCATACAAGGGGCCCGATTCACAGAACTAACTTAAGACAAAATCCTAAACTTACTTAAGTTAGGATTTTGTCTTAAGTCTGTCTTACGTCTGTCTTAAGTATGTCTTAAGTTTGTCTTAAGTCTGTCTTAAGTCTGTCTTAAGTGTGTCTTAAGACAAACTTAAGACAAAATCCTAACTTCTGTGAATACCAAAAGTAGTAAGTTTAGGATTTTGTCTTAAGTTAGTTCTGTGAATTGGCTCCAAGGTCACTATCTTTCCAACATTGATGGACAATCGTGTCCGATGTGCCTCCAAGCGGTCCAACTATAGAGACATGCAAGTGACAAACTCATTCATAACGAGCCCAGTGACCATGTTGTTCTGATTTACGCAACAGTGCACCTCTTAGGTAAAATTGGGTGTGTACACTACATTGTCATTTGGTGCTAAGTTTCATATTAAAACCAATAACATACATTTAAACAATCAACATTTACTACCTACAAGTAAAATTGAAAAGCTATTTAGATATAGGACACGTCTTTGCTTCTAAACCCTTTTCAATGTGACAAATATAGGGTCACGTTACCTGCTAAGACAAATAGAATATTGTAAAAAAAGATTACATTAGAGTGTGTAAGATGCAAAAGGCTAAAAGAACACAGTTTATTTTTCTGAATTTCAAAGCCAGAAGCAAGCTCTTAGCATTCTCGCTCTTACTCCTAATATTTAAACCTCAAGCAGTGTTTCCAAGCTTGGATAACCATAGTCATTTGAAAGACCTCATCCTGGTGTTACCACATTGTTTTAGGCACAGTATTCGATTCAGTTTAGCCTTACCTACCGGATCTGCTGCTAAACCATTAAACATTTCTTGGACAGGGAGCAATGTTGGAGGCTCAGACATGGGAGATGAGCCTGCAACCACATCAGCTGCAACGGAGCTACTTCGTATGGTGTTTAAGCACTTTCCCCATCCCTCCTGTCTCCATGTGTACCTCAGATCATCAGTCTAAAATCATTTCTCATCAGTTATGCAAAATATAACCAATTATGTCATCGGTGGGAACACTCATCGGACCACAGTCCTCATGTGCATGCCTGCTGGTTCATTAGAGACTGGAAACTTGTTAATAAAAATATATATAAAAAAAGCACACAGAATTTGTAGTCTTTGTTAAAAATACATGTTGACGTTTGAAATCACAACAGAGTTTACTGTGGATTAAGGAGGAGGCCCAATTGCTGCGTCATTCTACATCAATTATTTGTGGCCATTGAGATGTATTACGTTAAATGGATTAGCAGGAACATTCTAAAATGTGCGAATGTAGACAGGAGAAAGTATGTTTTGTCAGCATGCAGAATGTTTGATTTTGTGTACATCCAGAAAATGGTTGGTAAAACAGAAGAATTCACTCTTTTTTATCTCTCTTTACACTCTGATAGGAAGACAAGAGTATCTCCTATTGTTGCCCTTATAATGAATAGACTTTCTCTTATTACACTCCTAACATGAAGAATATATTGTCTACTTTTCTTTGCGTTTAGAAAGAATAGCACATCTCCCAATATTGTGCCACTAGGAAGAATAGAACATTTCCCATCATGCTCACCGTAGGAAGAGGAGAGTATCTCCCATTACATACTCCTAGGCAGAATAGGTTACCTAAGATTATTTTTCCCCTAAGGACAATAGAATATCTACCATTATATTGCCTACAGAAAGAGGGAAGTATTTCCAATTATACTTCCCCAGAATAGGAAAGAGATTTTCCTGTTTAATTCCTCTTATGAAGAATATGGTAGCTCCCATTATACTGCCCCTAGGTAGAAAAGAGATTTTTTTCTGCTGTAGTACCCCTGGAAAGAATAGAGTTTCTCACATGATTTTCCAATAGGAAGAATAGAATATATCCCATTATATTGCCCATAGGAATTTAAGTATATCCCACTATACTGCCCCAGGGTAGAATAGGGTAGCTCCCATTATTTCACCCCTACGAAGAATAGAATATTTCTCATATTGTTCCTGGGTAGAATAGAGTATCTCTCATTATATTGCCTCTAAGAAGACTATAATATCTCCCATAGTTTATTGCCATATGTAAAGTCAACGCTGGCCGCGAACAGCCTTCGTCCAGGCCCTATGAAAAACCCAGTGGGCAGCCAACCCCATGCTGCGCCTGGCCTCCGACTGTGCACAGGAAGGGGTTGGCAACAGGCAAAGGCCTGTCACCAGGCCCTGTAGCCAACCCATCTATAGGCAGCCAACCCCACACTACACACATCCTTTGGTCATGAGCAGCATAGAGTTGGCCACAGGTCAAAGCTACTTTGTGACCAAAACACATTATGGGGTGCTTTTGATAATAAACACGTATTTTTTCTCACAGCAGCGTGTCCCTGAGTGAGCATTCATGATTCCATAGCTTTGTCTTTGGATATTTCACTGGTTTGCATCCCTAGTTTGGCACACCACGCCCGTGGGTAGTGGTCCTATTGAGGAGCATGTGGTGGGTATGTATATATATCTACCAAGCTCAAAAGTTACCCACCGGGTGAAAAGCACTCTAACAACGGCTTGAAGTCAAAGACCTTTATTCGGTTTGAACGGCACCAGACATGCCGAATCCATTCAATGTCCGTCCATCATAAATACGCCTGACACGTTTCGAAGTCAAAAACCTCTTCCTCAAAGGCGATGATGGTTACTGCAGTGCATGGTCTGACACCGCCCAGGCTGTTAAATAGTCCGTAATTGACACGCCCTTAGATAGACTGCTCCGTACGGGAACAAGCGTGAAGCATCCTGGGTCTTGTAGTGGCAGAAAAATATTCCCTGGATGGGTGCACAAATTAGATTGACGGAATGTTTACAGCCCTTGTATGAGCCTCAGCAGACGGAATTGTTCATATCCTAAGTTGCTGTTTCCATCAATCTAATTTGTGCACCCATCCAGGGAATATTTTTCTGTCAATTACGGACTATTTAACAGCCTGGGCGGTGTCAGACCACCCAGTAATAGGGGAGTAATAGGAGGGGTAGTCGGCCCCCAAGGATGTCCTTGGGGGCCAACTACCCCTCTTTTTACCTCCAGTAAGTCCCAAGAAGTCTTCGGAGGCCATGCCCCCCTTTCTGCACCACTCTGCAAACGCGCCTCCTGGCAGACTACGGGATGGGGGATGAAGTCTAATTTACTCCTGAGGGACTTTGGGGGCAAAGAAGCTCTCCTGGTACCTCCTGTAAGTCCTATGCAGTGGAATTCTTGAGCGCTGGTCGGAAGCCCAGCACCCTTTCTCTACCACTCTACAAATGTGACTACTACTTAAAGTAGCTTGTTTCTGCACCTCTGACTTAGAGGTAGTTTTAATCCCCCTGCCCTATTATATACTAGAGTCTTACAGGAGAGGCCATGCCAATCACAGGGGTACCCCAACCCATAGTGTACCCTAGTGTATGTAGGTGTTTTCACTGTATTCTAAGTGTCTTTCAGCATAGCACTGGCTCCAGGCCTGGTTAGTCAGAGTCAGTTACCACCAGTATCAGTCAGCAAAAAGTTGGGAGCACAGGATAACTTTGCAACAAGACCTCTTTCTGTACCTCTGTTGGTTCTTTCTGCATATCTCTTGCTTCTTTCTGCACTTTTCTTCATCTTTCTGGACTTTTGTTGCCTCTTACTGAGTTTCTCTTGCTTCTTTCTGCACCTTTCTTCCTCTTTCTGCACATGTCCTACCTCTGTAGGCATAGTTAGAAATTAGCATTTAAAAAACCTTTGAAATTCACTGAAAAAAACATAGGTTTCAGGAACGTTATAGTTAGAAATTAGCATTTTAAAAACACCTTAGAAATTCACTGAAAAAACACAGGTTTCAGGGACGTTATAGTTAGAAATTAGCATTTAAAAAACCTTTGAAATTCACTGAAAAAACCATAGGTTTCAGGGACGTTATAGTTAGAAATTAGCATTTTAAAAACACCTTAGAAATTCACTGAAAAAACACAGGTTTCAGGGACGTTATAGTTAGTTGGACATTTCAGTCATACAAAACCAGTGAAATTCAGCTGTTATAGTTAGTTCAGCTAACTATAATTCACGCCCCCGCTATGCACTGCTGATGACGTCACATATTACATCATTAATTACATAGTCAGTGACATCACTGATGACATCACTAATGACATCTCAAATCTGTCCCCGGAGTTTGTTTAAGGCTCTAAGTGGACGGCTCGCATGCCACCCTCCCCATACAATTCAATTCAATGCAGGGTCTCCAGAGCTTGTTTAAGGGGGCTGTACACACCTCCTTCACTTAATATTACCAAACCAGTCCCAGGGCTGTGGGTGGAGGGGCGAATGCCCTCACCGATTATTTATTAACATGGCTGCCCCTCCGAGCCCTGGCCCACCAAAGGGGATTCTTTGTTTATAGCGCTGGAGCTTGTCCTTTTTATAAAACTTTTTTACTGCTGACTAGGCTGATCCACCGCAAATAAGCAGTCATTTAAAAAAACAATTCCCCACCAGGTAAGAATACCCTGCCCTCTTTTTATGTGGGGCGACCTTTGCATTTGGTGGTACTTTCTCTCACCTTGAACTTGGAAACCGGAGCAGTATCCACTGCTGTCCTGCCGCCGCCACAGCCATTCTCCATCACGGCCGCAGCACGAAGGGGGGACTACAGGACCACAGCCCCCAGGCTCCTCAGCGGCGGAAGCCCGCCATCGTAATCTTCGCGCCCGGAGGTGCATAAATTCGCAGACGGCCCCGGCAGAGCGGGCGACCTTTGCATTTGGTGGTACTTTCTCTCACCTTGAACTTGGAAACCGGAGCAGTATCCACTGCTGTCCTGCCGCCGCCGCAGCCACTCTCCATCACGGCCGCAGCACGAAGGGGGGGCTACAGGACCACAGCCCCCAGGCTCCTCAGCGGCGGATGCCCGCCACCGTAATCATCGCGCCCGGAGGCGCATAAATTCGCAGACGGCACCCGGCAGAGCGAGCGACCTTTGCATTTGGTGGTACTTTCTCTCACCTTGAACTTGGAAACCGGAGCAGTATCCACTGCTGTCCTGCCGCTGCCGCAGCCACTCTCCATCACGGCCGCAGCACGAAGGGGGGACTACAGGACCACAGCCCCCAGGCTCCTCAGCGGCGGATGCCCGCCACCGTAATCATCACGCCCGGAGGCGCATAAATTCGCAGACGGCCCCGGCAGAGCGGGACGCGAGCGGGCTGAGCGCGGGCTAAGCCCGGGCAAAGGGCGGGCCCTCTGTGGCCCTCAGAGGCCTGCAGAGACTGGACTGGGCCAGAGACCCTGTTTGCGCAAGTACTATTCATCCTACCCTCATAGGTGTTATGATTGATGTGTAGGTTAGATTAGTATTGTGTGCTTAGTCTGTATTTACGTTGCTCGTAATTAGTGCATAGTTTTAATAGTACCTGATAGCCAAGGGTAAAAGTGCGATTATCCAGCAAGGGGTGGGCACTTTGGACAATTACCTAATTAAAAGGTAAACCAGATTAATACTGCCAGAAGGGCTTCCTTGGGAAAGGACACTCCTATCTTGTTATCTGAAGAGTTGCCTCCTACTTTGGTAGACACACAAGCGCCTAGTAATTCTATCACTAGTGTCGGGAACATCGTATCGACAATAATCCAGGTGCATGCCGAGAGTCATGTAGGTCAACTAGCTAACCCTAAGGTTGACTCCGAGCATGCCCCGGTACCCGCTAGACCGGTACGAAAGTTCAAAAAAGCACTTCGGAGGCACAGGAGGTCTGACAACCGAAAAATAGTAGCAACCAGTAAATATAATAAGGGCTCCCCTATGGGGGATACAGGGATCGTGACTCCTTCAATGATTAACCCCACTACTTCATTGGTGGATCAATTTGATTTACCTAATTCTGGGGTTGTGGAGGTTGCGGGGGAATTTCTGGTAAGCCCCTGCATTGATGACCATCCCTTCAGCACGCCTGATAATACCTGCGAGCTCCTACCAAGTTTCTCGACTGGCAGTGATGAAGGGGGGTCATCATATTATCCGGGATTCTCACCCGCATCTTCTTTATTCCTAAAAGATGTGTCCCCATCTAAAGCTGATTGTAAGCAAAGAGGGGGAGGCTCGTTGTTAGAGCGGCAAACAGCTAATCCTCAGAGGAACTCACATCTAACTCTGGGAATTGCGAATGATCTATCAACTCCCCCTGAGGCTGTTTGCCGCTCTATCAACGAGGGTGAACTTCTGGAAAAAATTGAGCACTTGGTTAAATTATCTATGCAGCCCCTCCTTGAAAAAATCATGATGATTAATACGCACCTGGATCTGATTGAGAAAAAGGTAGCAGAAAACTCATTTTTAGTTTCTGGTTTGGCGAATAATTTAGGTAATACAAACTTTAGCAAATCACCCGCAAAAGTGTTGACAGCGGTAACACTAGTTCCACCATGTTCCGTGACTACCTTCAAACCTACTCAGAATAGTCAAATATCTTATTGTCCTTCTCAAATTAAGGAGTCAACCGCGCCCTCGCTGAAGGTAAAGTCTGTTAACAGGACAGAACCTCAAAGTAAAGCAGGGGACTTATCAACGATTAACCTGACTTTGGAAGGAAAATCAACACCTTCACAATATAAGGCCATTAAGGACAGTGAGGTCGGAAATTCCATCAATAAATATTGGTATCCTCACAGTATAGTTGACCTACCGCCGGAAGCTGCCCCTTACGTGATTGTTATGGCGGGCGTCCCCGAGCTCCCCTCTGAAAATAGGGAAGACCATCAAGCCCTAAGGAATAAAGTTATCTATTGGTTGAGCAATAATAGACCTTTGCCTGCCCACTTAAATGGGGAAATTTTACACGTTAGGCGCTGCAACTGGGTGGGGGCCCGGCCCAAAGATAAAACAGGTGATGTGATCATTGTAAATTTCAAAGATCACAGAGCTGTTAGGCACATTGGGGACTGGTTTGATCTAAGTAGTAATGACTCCATCACTACCCATTACCTTAACTACTTCTATCCATATATTCCAGCCCAACATCGCAAGAACCAGGAGGCAAAAAGGCATTCTGTTAATAGGTCTGCCTTTAAGTATTATGACCATAGCCGGACCCCTTTGTTGCAATCAGTTAATCCACCTAATTCCTATCCTAGGCAGCACTATCCCTGCACCCGAGGCCCGAATTATGGTAATAAACTCTTGTGGGATAATAGAGGCATGGTCCCATTTGTCCACAATTTACCAACCTATAACCGGTTTGAGGTTTTCTCGGGCCTTGAATGCGTGGACTGACACAAGAAGGATATTCGTGACAGACTATCGCTAGGTTTGGTCGGGCCTGCTGACATATTCAGTGAAAATTTAAATGTTCAGAGGCCATCGGCCTTTAATGAGGACAGTTTACAAGTTCAAACTATCCTCAGTATGACTCACGGTGATACTGGGAAGGATTGCTGTAAGGTTTTAAGCATACTTGATGTTAATGAAGGGGGAAATTATGAAGTCCTTCGTCACAAGCAATCTGAGAAGGTAACGGATGAAGGGCCCTTATGTGATATTGGGGACAATGAAATAAGGAAAACCTGTACATTCCTATTTTGGAATGTGGCAGGATTAAAAGAGAGAATAAAAAATCCATCTTGGGAAACTGTTATAGGCGGACATGCTATATTGGCTTTTCAAGAAACCTGGTCTATAGATCCAGTATACATTAATGGTTACAGAAGTTTTTTCACCCCGGCAGAGGGCGGCCAATATGGAAGAGCAAAGGGTGGTTTACTCACTCTGGTTTCTAAACAGCTTAAATGCGCCAATATTCAGTTCACGTTAAAATCTAGTTTTTATCAACTAATTACCCTAAGAAACATGAAGGGGTTCAGTGTTGTTCTTATAAATTTTTATAACAATATTCCAAGGAAAGAAATCCCTAGCATCTTAATAATGCTAAGGGAGGATATACAACACGAAATAGACAAAACCGGCAGGGAATTTATGATTTTATGGGGAGGGGATTTTAATTGTAAACTTTGCCCTAGGGGTAAACTGGGCATCTGCGGTCTAACAATAGAGCAGGAGATAAATCTATCTCATTTTAACCATTCATTGCTTGGGGACTTATTAAATGACATACTGTTTATGTATGACTTGGGCTATGTTAATGAAATTGCTCAAGAACCTACTACCTTTGTGCCCACATTCATTGGAAGAGGAGCACAGTCCACAATCGATTTTATCATTGCCTCAAATAACTGCAATCACAAGATTATTAATTCAAATATTCTGGATCTACCATTAAGTGATCATCTGCCCCAAATAATGGAGGTTGAAAACCCCTTTTTTGATGGACATGAAGATGTATCCCCTATGTGTACTGTCCCTGATGTAGTTTTAGGTATTCAGAATGGATATAACTTAAAGTGGGGTAAGGTGGTCCCGGAAAAGTTTTTGGGTAAGCTGCTGAATGCCTGCCCAAGCAGTTTCTCTATTTGCTTGGATGAAAAGTCTAATCATGAGATGATAATTGAGCATTTTAATATAATAGCTTCCACTGTAAAGGATAATCTGTGGGTGGAGGTTAGGAAGAGGGCTAAGGGCAAGAAAAGCTGGTTCGATAACCTCTGTACTAGGTCTCTTACCGACCTAAAACGCGCTATTCATAGGATACCTCGAAATCCTAGCGAAATTAGAGGTTGTAGGAAAAAATATAATGAAGCCCTAAAAAATAGGAAAAACACCATTAAAAAGGAGGCCCTGGTAGCTTTATGTGAAGCATCACAGCTCAAGGATGCATCTGCATTCTGGAGGGCCGTCAATACTCCGTTCCTCTACGAAAATTTAAAAGCACGTATAGAGATTGCTATCACTGAGGAAGATTGGGTGGAGCACTTTTCATTTCTCTATAAGTCCCAAGATGTTTGCCATAGCATAGATTCTACAGCAAGGGATAATATGGGTGATGGGGCTGAAAGACTGGTAATAACCTTGGAGGAAGTTATTGTGGGTCTGAAAGCAATGAAGGGTGGTAAGGCCGCGGGGCCTGATGGGATCCCTGTAGATCTATATAAGGTAAATATTGAGATCTGGGGACCAATGCTGGTACAACTTTTTAATGCAGCATTGGCAAGGGGTTTAACCCCGTCTTGGCTCACCTCGATCATTGTACCCATCTATAGGAAGGGAGATAGACAAAGTTGTGTTTGTTACAGACCTATCTCCCTTCTGGATTCATCCATAAAAATCCTTGGGAGAATCATCTTGGCAAGATTACAAACCTGGGCTGAGGAAAATGATATTATGAGTGATTTGCAATATGGATTTCAAAAGGGCATCGGCACACTCGAACAATGTTTAAATTTAATGATCCTCCAATCAAAGTATATAAGGATAAAGGGCGAACGTTTGTATCTCACGTTCGTCGACCTTTCTTCGGCGTTCGATTGCGTTTCACATGCCAAGTTATGGGCAATATTGAAAGAGTTGGGTGTGGAAGATTCCATTGTCTGCTTTCTTAAAGATTTATACTCCGGGGCTACTGCCTCGGTCCGTTATGGTAACGGAGGCCAGTGCACTAGAAGGTTTGAGGTGGGCCGGGGTGTGCGTCAGGGCTGTGTCCTGGCCCCTTTTTTATTTCTGCTTTACATAAATGGCTTGGAGCGTCACCTATTGCAGGAGTGCGTAGATATGCCTAAGGTAGGGAGGAGGTCTATCCCCGCGCTCCTGTATGCGGATGACGCGGTCCTGATGGCCCGCACCCCCATGGCACTACAAAACTTGGTTAAATCATTTGAAATCTTCATGTCTAGTTTAGATTTGAAGGTTAATTGTAGTAAAACCTTCTCCATGTACTGTGGGAATGGATCTGGAAGGCAGATTAAAAGAATGTTTTTGAATCATGTTCCTTTGGAAATTGTCCCAACCTTCCCTTATCTTGGAGTCTTGTTCCATGATACTGGGGCATGGACTAGCGCGGTAAAGGCCAGAACATTATTGTTCCAAAAAACTATAGGGGCCTTGAAAAACTTTATTAAAAAACTGGGTAAAAAACCGATAAAAGAAATGTTAACAATATATAAAGCCACATGTATCTCGGTAGCTATGTATGGCTCGGGCCTTTGGGGGTATTCCAATATTTATTTAATTAAAAAAACTGAGAATAGGTTCTTGAGGTACATCCTGACAGTCCCTCAAAGTGTCGCGACCTACATATGTCACACTGAACTTGGCCTACCCTATATATCTGATATTATCAGAATCCAACCCATTCTTTTGAGGCATAGGGTATGGACAACAAGTGAGTGTGTTATGAATCGGGCCGTCCTACAGGATGTTTTAACTTTAGATAATGTGGGTAGACTTGATTGGCTAAACTATGTCAAAAAATTTTGTGTCAACATTGGCCGTCAACAATATTATGAAGACCCACTTTCAATGGATAGTATATCCAGAAACCTATTGGCTAAGTCATGTATGGAATACCTCGAGGATATAAGAAGGCAAGAGGAGGTGAAGAAAAAGTCAGTAACCTTGCACCTTTCTCTGTTAACTTGTTTTAAAGTACAGCCATACTTAACTTTGCCACTGTCAAACTACGATCAATTTCTTTTGACCCGTTTCAGATTAAACATTGTGTTTAGACTTCTGACCTTCCCAGTAATGAACTTATGGTCGTCTAATTTGCCTTTGTGCCCGTGTGATGATTTTTCGTCCCAATCTGACATCCATATTTTATTTTTGTTGTAAATTTTATACTTTACCTCGTAGGCAGTTCATCATACCATTCCTCAAAGAACAGAAATTAAATAAATGTCGCCCAGCTTTCTTAGATTTACAAAGAATGGACACTGTTCTAACGGTTACCGTAGTTTTAAGCTTTTTAAAAAATGTTTTTAAACTTCGGAAAACAATGGGCTTTGATGAAATTTAATATGACCCGTTGTTTTTTCCTCTTATACTTTCCCTGCGGGATTTGTAATCTGATGTTGTTGCTTTCATGTTTTGTTTTTTTTTTAAACCGAATAAAGTATTTCTTGATCTTGATCTTGATGTATTGTATACCTTTTTTCTTGTAGTCGGACTGAGTCCTGAGTCCTAAGATGCCTGCCGCCATGTCATTGTTGATGAGGTGGCAGCCAATCAGTTCTCATCTCAAAATCTGCTGGTATGAATATTTATATATTTTGAGGCTTAATTTCTTGAAAGCTATAGAACTACATTCAATCACAAAAAGCCCGTTCTATCTACATTTCCTATCGAAAAATGAGCGGGGGAAATACATTTTGGGAACCCCTTTTTCTCGGACCTCGCTTGACAGATTGCTCTGAAAATTTCCAGGAAGGAGCTGAGATGAATGCGTCTTTTAAAAAAAAAAAGTTTTGTGAAGATTTGCCAAATGGTGCGAAAGTTATAAGTAAATCAAAATATGTTTTTCCTATGGACATGTGATCATAACTATAACTAACCAGTGGCGACTGAATATATAAAATATGTATATTCAATAAAGAAAACCAAAGGTTAAAGTACTGTCATAGTTAGCTCTTGTAACAATATGATTGCAATAATATAAAAACCACTGTTTATAAAAAACAAAAAAACTGGAATTTACCAGTTATATTTTTCTGAGCTAACTATAACTGCCATTCACCGCTTATGGCGTTACTTCATGTATCACTCATGAGATATTAAATATCATAATTATTTTTTTTAATATTATGTTTCAACTGCCCACTTTTGTCATCAATGATGTCATTTGAGTTGTTATCAGTGATGTCCTTATATGGTAATCTTATTACCATACCCGAATCTCCGTGGACCGACAACCCCTGCAGTGCACGTCCTTTCGGTGTGCATGGCATCTGGTTGGGAGCAGAGTCTGGCTGTGGCCAAGCCATGCAACCAACCTCCCATGGGCATCTTTTTGTAATCAGTACTCTTCGTTCAAGGCTAGAAACAGAGAACAAGACATCCTAGTGCCTGTTCGGAGACAGCTTCTAACATCTAGACATATCAGTGCATCAGAGCTGTATCTCTAACACAGTGGTTTTTATTATATAAATGGTGCACTGCCCTTTTAAGGGTCAGAGGGGCACTCTGGTCATGACTGTCCTGGAACAAATCCTGAGTTCGACATGCAGCTCTGCAGACGCTGATCTTCCATCTCACAGAGAAGGATTGCCAATCCTACTTCAGCCCCATTCCCTGGCCCGGGTATCCAGGTATGGGAGCTCAGGCTTACCTACGAAATCGGGCAGAGGGTACACCCACTATGGTCTCAGAACAGGGGTAGTGATAAGTGGAGATATATAAAAATGAAACTGCCACGGTTGGACTATTTATTTTCTTCACCATGTTCATAATACTGGTCACATTGCTTTGTTTTATCCACCTAATAATCACAGCTCATTCTTTCTAGGAAAGACTATGATTGTTTCAAGAAATGTATTAAAAACTTTATTTGTATCTTTCTTGTGTTTACCATGGGCATGCATAAGTAAACAATGAAAGGGGTAAAATCTGTTTCCACAATTCCCTTGCAGATCACAGTGTCATGCTTAAGGTTGCCAAAATCTCCGGCTACCCCAGGAAGGTCAGGGGTTCAGGTGAGGCACTGTGAGATAGCTAGGAATTGGGCCGACATTCTCAGATTGTATAGATGGACTCAGTCCCAACATTCTGAAGTTCTGTTGTCCTAATACGCAGTCCTACCTTTTTAGTGGGAACCGTATAACAGACTGTGCTCTCTGCGCTTGTTTGGGGCAATATGGGCTCATATTATAAACAATTTCGGGGCAGCTGTTTGTTGTCACTCTTTGTAGAGCTAAGTGTCTCAGGTGGATTGTCACCTACCTGCCGCTGAGAACATATGGGCATATACATCAACTCAGGGCTGCCAGTCAGTTGCAGGCATTGGGCATTTCCCCAGGAAGCTGGAAGGGTGGGGCCGGTTTTGCAGCAGTGGGGGCAGGTTTTGGTACTGGGGACTCGTTTTGCAGCGGTGCTGCAATATGCGGCCCACAGTAACAAGAGCAGCAAGTGTTTCCAGCCTCCCGGGGCAGGCAGTGATTCTCCAGGGGATGGCCCGAGAAAATTGCCTGGACTGCTTTGTGGGCCCGGTCCGGCCCTGCTTCAACTTGACTTTAGATGGAGCTAGCACCCTCTACGTGGCCCCTTAAATACCGCATTATTAACGTCCAGGCTTTCCTTTCAAATCTGAATGTATGACGCTGTCACTAAACTCTTCCCACATTTTTCCTGCCCGACGTTAGCAGATATTATTTGCTGTAGAGTGCCTTGCAAGTTCCCCTGCACTACATCACCTCTTCCTCTCCTTGAGTTTGTTTAGCATGTGAAAGGGGCACACTTAAGGATAGCCCCGAATGACAGCGCGTCGGTCCCTCGGCCTGTGTGTAATGGAAAATGGCATAAACTGTTTGCTCTGCGCCTCGGTGAAGCGTTTACAGGCTGAGCACACAGAGAGGCAGTGATTTCTACCGCAGGCAATCAATACGGGCCACTCCTGAATAAACACAGCCTGAACGAGGCCAAGCAAGATGCGTGGTCTGTGGGGTGCAGCTAATGCTCAATTTCTGCTAAAGCTACAGTCCACACGATACAGGGACAAACGTGTATAAAAGCGGAATTATCAATTCGAGAATTATATCTGAAAAGACATCGGTGTGTTCAGCTTGGAAAAAATCGAGGCACTCTTTCATGTGTATGGTAATAAGGGGTGTGCGAGGTAGGTACAACAGGACCTATAACAATCGCTAACTAAATTGGTTCACTTAGTTGTATTCTATGTACATTTACCTTATATGAATATCGCGATAGTCACCACGGATCTGTCCACCTAGAACTGTGTTGGACACCCCTTATCTGAATGTTTAATCTTATGACTATATATATATTATTATAAAGGTTATGCTTGTTATCTATGTTATGAACACTTACTGTTATAAAGCGCTCTGACAGATGCTCTTTATAGACTTGTTGTGTTCCATGTGAACATTTACTGTTGTAAAGCGCTCGGATATCTCCGGGTCTAGCCAGCGCTATAGAATACTCTCAAATAAATAAATAAATAAATGATAGTCGAAATTTGCTACCTTAGTCGAGTATACGGCATCAGCTTTCAACACCTGAAAGTGCTGTCCAAAGTAAAGATGCTTATGCGTCAGCAGATGGAAGTAATAACAAAAGTTTTGGTTACATTTTGTCTTGAAGGAGGAAATGTGTGTCAATGTATTTGCCATTTTTTAAAAAAAAGTATTTTAGGAGGTAACAGAATATGTCAGAGCTGACCCATTCACGAGTTGTCCGTTATGAAAACATTTGTAATGTTTTTTTCCTCAAGATATTGTGGTGGATTGCAAACTCCGAGCAAAGTAGCAATATTTACGCTCAGCTCACATGTCCAGGTCAAAACGGGCACAAAAAGCGTATGCTCCTATTTTGAGCTCTGCGTCCGGTTCTAAATGATGGGCGTGGATATGATGCCACATGGAACACTTCCAGCTTTGCTTTCTTTTCATGCATCGATAAAAAGTACAAAGAAGGCATTCAGAAGCGGGAGACTTTCAGGACTAGAAAAAGGCCCGAAGTCACGTTTTAGAATTATTTTGAGGAACCACAGCTGGAATATTTGAAAATATTTGACTTCCTAGCTCCTATTTTTGGAACTTTTTGCTCATTCTAATCTTAAACATGCCCAGAATAAAGGGCCAACCTAGAATCCTGGCTGTAAGCACTGGTGCAATGACGTGGTGATATTATTAACTGGTAGAAAGTGAAACACGGTTACTAATCTCTGCTTTGTCAAATAAAAATGCTGCTGCGCCTCCTGTTGGTGAAGGGTGTTGTTTGAGTGAGGAAGTCACAGTGTACTTAGAAAACTGACAGGCAGACTACAGTAAGGCAAGCAAATAGCCTAACTTGCTTCAGAAGTTTAGCAACAAATGCCGAAGAGGCGCAGTGACAGAATGCCGCTTAATTGCACTGCAGTTTCCCATGCTCCATAAATATGAGGCACACAAGATGGGCTTTAACAAAGACTGTTGCTCGTTTGAAGAAGTGCGCAGACATCATTCGAACTTGCATTTTCTAACAAGCGTTCACAATGCCAATAGGTCTGGCTTACGAACGAAAGGGCCTTTAAGGAAACACAGAAGTGCAGGTACTCACTATTTAGAGTACCTGCTTGCTCTTGAGAAATGTGGGTACTCTCCCATTACATGTACTGCAGCCATGTTCAGAAGTGCAGGTACTCTCCCTTTTAAATTAAAGAAGTGCAGGTACTTAGCAGCGGGCAGCATCTACCCATTTTAAGCACTGTTTTTCTGTCATTGATGGGTTTAGGGCTGGCACTCAATACTTAACATACATGCACTCTGTCACTCTTCATGCACTGAAGCCTCCATTCGTGCATCTAGTGACTCATTCTTGCATTCACCCGCTGACACAACTACAATAAAACAGCCACAACCCCAATAACACGCATGATAAGTTAAAAGGATACCATTAGAAAAAAACAAACCTGTTGTGGTCTAACAACAGTAGGTACATGCTTGCAGTAATAAAACTAAACATAGCAGCAGTATGTTACACAGTCCATTGTTGTTTTAAAGTTCCAGCATGACCGCCACATTCAGAACAATGTGTTGGCCATCTCAGAATGCTAAAACAATGATACATTATGGACAGCCGCATAGAATAATGGGTGCCTGGTTAGGAGGAGTTGACCAAGTGGAGTGTGCTGCACTGCCCATGAAATCAATGGCAAGCAAGCGACGCGTTAGCACTGCCTGGAGCGCTGTAATACCATCATAGGATATATTAAAATAAAAAGGGAAGCAAAGAAATGAATGAGAAACTAAAAAAGGAGAACATTGAAAATGAATGGACTGACCAACCACGCGGACACTGAAGCACACTCATTTTCAGGTGGTTCTGCACATGTGATGTCATTCAAAGGGGAAGAGAGACAATGACTGATGTACCCCACACAGTATGCTGTCATGGATTGAAGCAGAGCGTAAATGACCCTGAGACAGACCAAAGTCAGAAGAGGGATAACAAACGGCCCTCTATTTATCTATAAAGATTTGTATTTATATATATATGGATGTATGATTATCCAACAGCTTTATTTTTACAAGATCGTGGTAGACAGCTAAGCCTGTCAGACCTTCCAAAGAATTTCTAGCAAGAATTATTATAGTGCAAATCTTCTACCCCTAAATTATGTCAGAATCCAAAATCCTTGCGTACAAAGATAATCTGTGAAATTTCATGTGACACAATACCTACCTGTAGGCTTTAATACAGAATAATAACAATCCATCCTTGAATGCCTATTGAATTTAACATATGTTTTTCACAATAAATATGGCAGGCCTACTTCCTTTATCATAACTTTAATAATAAACAGATTGGACCAATGGCATCTGAAATATATTTTCCTAGTGAACGAATCAGTCCTATGGCTATCATTGGTGTGTCATCAAAGTCAACTCAAGCCTCATAAATTGAGTTTAAGCTTTCCAACCAGGCAACCATAAGGCATGTAGTTATAAAGTTACAAAAGTATACAAAGTTACAGTTGGTAAAGCAAAATACTGTCTGTCCTAAGAGGGCCTTACGAGTATTCTCACAGTGTAAACCTTCTCTACCCACATTTTGTCAGAGGGTGTAATCAGCACCAAAACCCTTGCCTGCATGGACCTCTGTTAGATTCCATGTGACAAAATATCTATCTGTGGGCTGTAATACAGAGTGACACCAATCTACCCTTAAGCCTATTGACTTTAACATCTTATTGTCACAGTAAATGTCAGACCTACTGACATTACTACGCCCTGAAATCTAAGCGTAATGAGGGAAAGGGGGCACACCTAAGGAATCGGACACAACTTTTCCTGATGAGCCGATAAGGCATACAGCCCATACCATCATGTAACACTATACCTAACACAGGCCTACAGATTTTACATAAACAGACAACTATCAGGCATACAGTTATAAAATTACATATATGTAGAAAATTGCAGTTGGCAAAACAATATAAACCGTTCTCAATATATCCTATCAAGAATCATCACAGTGAAATTCTAGTACCCAGGGGTGCGTCAGAGCGGGTGCACAACACCAAAACCCTTCTCTACAATGATAATCCGCGAGATAACATTTAACATATACCTGTTTTACATATACCTTTCTACAGCCTGTAACATATGTGATAACAATCCACTGTTAGGAGCTTATTTCCTTTAACATAGGCTTTCCGCAATAAATAAACCAAGCCTACTGCTCATGTCATAACCTTTCATAGTAAACAGGACAGACCTATGGCATAGCTTTTCCCTGCTCACCAACCAACCCTATGACTATTATCACTGTCTTGTCACCATAGGCTGATATTCAGGCCTAGTGTACAGAGAGTAAGCTTTCCCACTATTCAACCATCAGGCATATAGTCATAATATTACAAATGTGTACAAAATGGCAGATGGCAAAGCAAAATACTATCTCTCCTAAGAGAGCCTACTAAGGGCTGTCGCTGTGCATATCTTCTGTCCAGAGGGTTGGCAAAAACAAAATAATTACATACAACTGTAATCTTTAAGAATTTATGTAACAAAATACCTGCCTAGAGCCTTTAGAACAGTATATTAGAACATTGGAATGTTGGGAGCTCCATTGTAGACAATGGAGTGCTCCATGCTTCTAGGGGCCGGTAAAGGCCCGCAGAGCAACATTCCAATGTTTTACAATAGCTTCTCGAAGCTCGAGGGGATTTAAATCCCCTCGAGCTTTGAGAAGCCTTTGTTTAATTTGTTAGAACATTCTGCCCTCTAGTGGCAGAATGTTCTAATAGCCTTATAGCCCTTCGTAGCAGGGCTATACCGCTATTAAAGTCCCGCTGCTTTTGTTAAAGTCCCTCGCCTTCGGCTCGGGCCTTTAACGCTGCAGCAGGCCTTTAATAGCCAGTATAGCCCGCTACGGCGGGCTATAAGGCTATAATAACATTCCATCCTTAAATTCCCATTGTCTTTATATGCCCTTTTCCCAATAAGTAGGTGAGGCCCACTGACTTTGCCACAATGTTTCAAATAAAAAGATCAAACCTATCAAATCTGGCATGACGTTTCCAATGAACAGTTCAACTTTACATCTTAACCAGCACAGGCCTATTCAAGTGCACATAAACTGGCAACCATCATGCGTACAATTATACAATTACAAATTTGTAGAAAAATACAGTTTGCAAAGCAATAAAAAAAAACATCTCCATAGAGCCAAACAAGAAGGCTCACAGTTAAAACCTATGGGGTTTGTCAGAGTGTGTTGCCAATGCCAAAACCCCTGCCCTCTATGGTAATCTGTGAGATTACATGTAATGAAATACCTATCTATTGCCTGTAATACAATGTGATAACAAACTGTTCACGGCTCATCACTTTTGCAAATGCTATTCATAATAAATATATTGGCCTACTACCTTTGCTATAACTTTTCATATCAAGCAGATCTGACCTATGGCATTGGACATAACACTTCCCAGGGCACCAATCAGACCTACAGCTTGTCACCATACCCAACTCAAGCTTACTATTTTGAGCTTAGGGTTTTTCCTCAAAGCAACCATCAGGCATACAGTCATACATTAGAAAGGTATACAAATTACAGTTAGCTAAGAAAAATACTATCTCTTCCACAATTGGCTAACAAAAATTCCCGTAGAGCAAATCTTTTGCAGCTACTATTGGGTCAGAGTGGCAAGCAAGACCAAAACCCTTACCTACTATGGTCATCTGTGAGATTCCTTAAAATAAAATAACTTCAAATAGGCTTTAATACAGAGTAATAACAATCCCCTCTTAAATGCCTATTGTCTTTAACATATGATTGTCACAATACACATGTCTGGCCTACAGCTGGTACTACACTCAAGTGTAAAGTTAATGATGAAAAGGGGAGGGGTGGGTGCTGGGTCTGGGATTCAACAATACATTCCTCATGACTGCCCTCCTCCCATCTGTGCTGCTGCCAGAGAAAAACTAACACCCTAAATTATGTACAAATTTAAGACACTTTAACATCATTAGTGTGCAATGTGTGGGCCCCGAAAGGTCAAGCTCCATTTCGCTAGGCGGACAACCTGCTGCTGACTTAGGTAGCTTGAAAAACAATCAAAATAATCACAGCTGTGTGAAGGAGAAGCAATTTCTTTTTTTTGCGGAAGCACACATCTTCGGTCCAATCAAAACATGTACTCATGTCCACCAACATCTGGGCAGAGTCAAAGCCCCTCTCTGCAGTACTCCTGAAAGCTCTTTCTATGTTAATCACATAAGATCTGGAGACAGTTGTGCTGTCAAGCCAGACCTAAAAAACATAATGAGCATGTTCCACAGAAATTATGAAAGCATGTTACTGTCCGCTTGGATGAATGTAAAGTGTACCATATAAAATTAGTCATATGTAAGCAAGTGCATGTCTGTATATGGTAACATATATACATTCACGTTTTTGATCACATGCAGTCAAGAACCTGTGCTTTCTCTGAAATGGAAATTCATTGGGCATGGCACATGTAGTCTGCTTACCAGGCTTATAGCGAAAGTGGCCGTTGTTCAAAGATCTTTACAGGTGGTGTTCATGGGTCAGTAGGCTAATGCATGTCATGGATCTGTGTTTGATCTCATGTTCTCAGCTTCAAATCTGGGTGCGTCAACTCAGACTTCCATTTCAGAATGAAATAAAACAAAAAGGGCACCATTGATGTTTGTAACAATAAACATCAGTTATCTGTCAACAGCACCACAAGACCTCCTGATGTGAGCATGTACTCTAGAGATGGCTGAATAGTTCTTACTGGAAAAAAACCAAGGCTGATTTGCATATAGTTGGGTCTAATCTGAGTTGGTATAGTGAGCAAAAAACACACATGGGTTGGAATGATACCCCAAGCAGTTGCCTGTGGTTGGACTATTTGCCAGTGCTTAATTTCTTAAAGAAAGAGTGGAGGTGGCTGAAGCTCTGCTATGAAGCCCAGGGCTGGTGCAATTAGAGGTCGGCACGTCGAATAACAAGGCTGGTAGTCTTTAATTCACTACCAGACACACGCTGCCCCTTTTTCTCACTTTTTCCCACGCAGGTTGCTGCTTTCTCCCTTTGAGACAGCTTTGCCTTCGTTATCTTCCATCATCTTTCTGATCTGTGTGTTTTCCCTCTCTCTTGCACTGAGTAAATACCTGATGTGGAAAATGAGTTCTGATCCCCAAAAATAAGTGCCGGTTGCCCACTGGCAACCAACAGCTCAAATGACAAGCATTGGCATAGCCAATAGGTCTCGCCTTTGGGACCTTATAAGTGTTTAGCCATGCAACAGTTGCATAACTAAACACTTTTAAGGTCGCAAAAGCGAGACCTATTGGCTATGCCATGCGGCCGTGTGGCCGCGAAAGTGAAAGTGATCGCGATGCGATCAAACATCAAAGCGGCGGTGAAAGTGAAAGTGATCGCGGTAAAAGCAGCGCGCCCGCCCGCGCACATGCACTGTAGCTCTAGGCTGGCCTGGTAGCACTTTTTGGAGCCCTCTCAATAAGTCTCGCCAGACCAGCGCATGCGCTGGGTCAGGCGATGATCTGCAGCGGGCCGTGCAGGTAAGCGCGGTGGGGTGTGTGTGTGTGGGGGGGGGGTGATGTCGACAGACGATTTAATTTTCCCTATTTCGACTTCTGTCGACTCCCCCGCGCTCCATCCCACCATGCTTACCTGCACGGACCACCGCTGTTCTCACCACCATTTTGTGTGTTTGATGTAACTCAGCTAGCAAACTCTCCATGAAAGAGGGAAAATATGAAGCACTTTTGTCCCTCACAGCTTCTGTACCTGCCTTTGCCATTCTTGTAGAGTGCCAACTGAATATGGCTTTCTTTTTGCCAATGTAATTCATTTAGAGGCTTGGATCAAAAGCCTCTCAGCTGCACAAGTGGCGCCCAAAAATTTGCTATTTTATTTTTATTTTTCATGGCGTGTCAGATTTATAATGTATATTTTCTTCAAAACCGTTTTTTTCCTATGTTTCAGTGAAGCCCTGGACTCATTAATCTTCAGTTATTTGCAAACACATTTCCCTCCACTCTGCATTAATTGAGGGCTCCTGAACCCATCTGTGAGGTTACTACACCCATCTGTAAAGTTACTGAGCGCCCATAGAGTACACGTCTCTTTAAATATTCTTACAACTGCAAAAGCTGGTGAAAAACCATCTTCGACCATTAAGTTTAGCCAATTAAGTCAGTGCTGCTATCTAATAAAATATTTCAACACACGTTTCATTAACAGTTTATGCAACGTGGCTTTTCAGCGAAGTGGTGAAACATATATGAATAATGCAACCAGGTGTCTCACAATTAATAATTGACAGACCCATTAAGTAGCAAAGAGGCCAACTAGGCACATATTATGTCTTTAGTCACATATGCAACAAGCATTGCAAAGTCAATTGGCTAGGCATTGGCTACCAGCCTTTCGACTTTGCCAATGCTACTTTTGTTTTGGTAAAACTATATTGTTGGGAGATCTGCTGCCTCTCTCCAATATATATAGAAAAAAGATTCTCTACAAGCAAGCATCCATAGTTTTTGTTGCAAAGCCTGATCTACTAAAATGGCCAGACTGGACATAGCGTAAAAAAATACTTCATCTTAAAACAAGGGCCAACAAGAAGCAATGTGTTAAATTCACCAAACAATCTACACATTGCATGTGTGGTGCACTATACAGCACACATACAATATATTAAATGTTTAAGAACTGTATAGCCATAGGTTGTTGTACTAGAAGAGCATGCTTCCACTTCAAATCCCATGCTAGATAGCACATACACACACCTCTGCACCATGGTGCAAAGGCCCCGTGTGGCATTAGGCAGCCTGCTTATGCGCCAGTATAGGGATAGTGAGAAGGAGCACGACTACTTGGTAGCTGTGTTGCACTAAAACATAATAAATCTGACCCTTGGCTGGCCTGCTCACCCTTAATCCTTTCACTCTGAGGAAGTTGGTGGCAGTTAAATTGAAAAAGAACCTTTCTGTGCCATTTCTTTCTCCTTACTTCACCTCACCTCTCCTATTCTACCTTGATCACATTGAATAACCTCTTTCATTATCTCTTATTTCTTTAGGCTCTCTATCTCATGTCCCTCTACACACCTTTGTCTACCTCACCTTTCTCTCAATATACCTCACTCAACTTAATTTCCTTCTATCTTTCTCTCATGACCTTGCCCCTCTCTCTATCATGCTTTCTACCTACATCTATATCTGTCGCTCTCAATGCTCTCTACCTCATGCCTCCCTCTGTACCTCTTAGCTTTTTTCCATCTGACTTCGCAGTAGCTCTCCTTCTTCTACATTGTCACGCAACCTAATTTCTAGCTGTACCTCTCCTCTCTATCGCTCTGTCTCGACTGTCCTACCTCTCCCAGACGTTTCTCTACCGCACCGCTTCCCCATTCTGTCTAATTACTTTCTTTACCGCACACCTGCTTTACTACTTCACATCTTTCTACCCTACTGCTCTTTCTCACACTACTTTTCCTCTCAATTTACCTCACTATTAGTTCACTACCTCGCCTCCCCACCTACCCTTTCTCTTGTTCTACCTCTACTTCCTCTCCTTTACCTTATACTATCTTGCTCCTTTTTGGCTACGTCCATTCCTCTACCTCTCCCCCTTTTTCTCTACCATCAACTTCTCGCTCTCTTTTTTTCTCTCTCACAAAACACATATCTCTGCATGGACCTCCTCCAGTTCAACTCACTCACTCCACCTCAACTGTCATTCTCACCCTCCTTCTTTATAGATCTCTCTACCACAACATATCTCCCTCTCACAACTCATTAGTTCTGTATAAACCTCACCCCTCCTTCTCTTATTTCATGTATGTCTTTCAACCTCCTCTTTATGCTCTACTGAATGTTTCTGTTTCTACTTTCCTGCCCTCTCTATCTTCTGTCTTACCTACTATTCTCTTTACCTGCATCTCTTTGTTTTTCCTCATGTCTCTCAGGCTGCATTTACCTCTCTCTAATTCATCTCTTTTTCCACATTGCGTCTCTTTCTCGCTTACTTCTTAAAGTACTGCTCTTTATGGGCCAGATGTAGGTAAATGTGAAATACCGATTTCTTAATGCCGAATTTTACCGATTCGGTAAAATTCGGAAAAAAAATACAGAATCCTTAATACCGATCGGTATTACCGATTCTTAATTACCGAATCGGTAAATACCGACTCGGTAATTCAAATGTCCTGCAATTGAGGAAACAGCCAATCCTGTGCATCCTATTTACTCCCAACAAGGAAGTGGCCACACTCAAGCAGCTGCACTGAACCAGAAGCTGTTGGAGAGGCAGGCAGCAGATAAAGACAAACAGTAGCAACTTTACTACCTGACATCAAACACCAGAATGGACAGCCAGGACAGGGAAACTGATGGTGCAGAAAGGAAAACAAAAATTTAATTTAGTGAGAGGGAGTTATAGATCTTAATTGAGGAGGTGGCAAAGGAACACACCAAGCTATTTGGTAAAAAAATCACTACAAGTGCCTGAGTCACAAAAAAGAAAAATATGGATTGGAATCCAGGACCTCATTAATTCCATAGGTGTGACCCATCGTGACGTGGACGACCTAAAAAAGAGGTGGTATGACCTCCGGAGTATGGCGAAGAAGAGGATGTCTGAAAGGAAAAAGCAAGCAAACCTGACAGGTGGAGGAAAAAATAGAACACCTGCACCGACTGCACTGGAACTGCTTGTGGAGTCCACCATTGAGACTGAGAGTGTCAGCGGCATCGGGGATGCAGACAGCTCAGCCAGAGCTGCAACCAAACAAGGTAAGATGCATGCACATCAAGCTGCGCCCCCACTCCCTAACCCCATTCCCCAATGAGGCAGTGTGAATACCACTCCAGTACAGGTTTTACTAAACACCAACAATGCATTATGGGAGATGTAGTCAGTGTAACACCTATCATAACAGTCAGCCCACTGAACCCAAAGGCATGTGACGCGATAAGCAAGCAGAGAACAGTCAGATTTATTGGCAGACATGAAATTTATTTGTATGCAAATGCTGCCAGACAAGTGAACTAATATACAATCTGTCTCCACCGGTGAGACATTGCGCAGGGCTGCACCAGGCAAGGCAGGAAAGGCACCCCGGAGAGATAAAGCGGAGGAGGAGGATGTCATTTTGCCTGCGGGCCACACCACAACACCACCACCGTCAACACCACCACCATCAACATCACCACCATCAACACCACTACCACCGGCATCAGCACCGGCATCACCAGCAGCGTCACCAACGCCATCATCTCCAAGACCCAGGAAGCATGCAGTTGCCAGCCTCCAACAGATGGAGTTGTCTGACGAGGACTGCAGGGGGGAAGAACAGCCAACGGTGCCAGACAATGGCAATAATGCCGGTACACAGTCCCCCACAGAGCGACCACACACAGGTGCCAGATGCTGCAGGGCTAGGGCACACAGTCCAGCTTCGCAGGGCGAGAATCAGAGTGTCTATGCAGGTCTGGAGGTGAACATGTTGAAGGTGCAGCGCCTGCAAGGAAAAGCGATCAGATCAGTTCAGCAGCAGATGGGGCACATGACAGCACACTTGCAGTGCATAGAGAAGGGCATCTGCATAATGAACACAACACTGGCTGAGGGAATGAGGGACATGTCTGAGGGCATGAGGGACATGTCCGACTCAGTGAGGCTGCTGTGCAGCAAGAAGGACGATGACAGAATGGCAAGGCACAGGGAGAGGCAGAAAACGGAAAACTTCACCAAGTCGGTGAACCGCCTCTCCACTGCTACTTCTCTGCTCTGCAGGCGCTCGGTGGCCATGCAGGAGGAGATGGCACACTGCAGCCGGGATGTGGCAAGGGGGCTGGTGACAGTGACCACTGCACTTGAAGTGCTACAAAATAATCAGACTGCCAATACTGGTGCAGGTGATGTGGCGGACAGTGAGGAGACAAATAGCCGCAGTAGTGAAACGCCCCCTGTTACAGAGTCCAGGAGGCACAGCGGACGGCAAAGTGGTGGCACAGGACAGATTGCCAGTGAGGACAGTGTACACAGAGGAAGCAGCAATGTTGTGCGTGGGCGCAGGAGGTAATGCCAGGCACACTTGTTTTTGATACATGGGTGAATTAACCCATGACGGCTTTGTAGGATGTTTGGAATTGGGACTGCTATGTTAAGCCCTTCATGATGTGGCGTAGTGACATGCTATTAAACTACGTCACTCACACACAATTACTGGCTGTGTCTCCTTACTTACCTAGAAATAGTTCCGTGTAATCTCAGCCCGTCTTTGTCTCCCATCTGCTGCTGGTGCCGCTCCTGCTGCGCTGGGCTCTGGCTGTGGACAGTCATCGTCATCATCCTCAGAGTCGGTCAAATCGACTGCTGTCCATTTCTTAGTTGCCAGGTTATGCAGCATAGCACATGTAACGATGATCTTGCAGCAGATGATGGGTCCGTACTGACGGGCGCCTCCGCTTTTGTGGAGGTAGCGGAACCTGCTCTTCAACAGTCCAAACATCCGCCCCACCACGTTGCGTGTTGATTTTGTGCGCAGCATTATATTGTCTCTCACTTGGGGTTGATGGGTTCAGGTGAGGAGTGAGGATGAATGCCCGCACGGCATATGAGCTATCACCTAGGTGAGGAAGAAAGTGCCATTAATAACAAACACCAGCACATTCATCAGCAGTATACATCAGGGTGTGTCACAGTGATTTACCTAGCAGGTATCCTTCTCCAAATTCTCCCCCAGCCAGACGTGTGTATATCCCACTGTTGCGGAATATGTAGGAGTCATGGGTGCTCCCAGGAAATTTTGCCACGATGTCGGTGATGATGTTGGCCGCATGGCAGATGACCTGCACGTTGATGGAGTGAGTGGATTTTCTGTTACAGTAGATGCACTCGTTGGCTGCAGGTGGGCAGATAGGCATGTGTGTCCCATCAATGCACCCTATAACATGCGGGAACTGTGCCTTTTGGTAGAAGTCTGTTTTTGTTTTCTGCAGTTCGGCATGTGTGGTGGGGAAGCATATGTAGTGATGCATCCTTTGCATCATGGCATCCAGGAAATTGTTAAGGAACCGAGACAGGCAGCTCTGCGACACACCACCTGCCGCAGCTATCACCCCCTGGTAACTTCCTGATGCTAATAGGTGGTGGCTACAGAGCACCTGGACATGTGGTGGTATAGCGTGCGCCCTTGGTGTAGGATGCTCCAGGAGTGGGTGCAGGTCCGGTATCAGGTCCAGGATAGTTTGAGGGTGTAACCTGTACCTTTCATGAATTTCTGCCTCAGTGAGTTGAAATAGTGTGATGCGCTGTCTGTATATGCGCTCCTCCCTTCTCCAGATCCTCATTCCTGCTGCCTGTAGTCGTAGCCGCCTTGCAATAACGTAGAGGGCCACCATTGTGTTGAGACTGTTGCATTTTGGGGCTGTTTCAATGCTGTGCACATGATTACCACCTGCTTTGAGTCAGTGGTAATTACCGACTCTTAAATACCGAATTTAATGGAATTCGGTATTACCGATTTTAGGTACATCTCTTTTACCGATTCTTATTTACTGAATCGGTATTTGGGGTTTTCAGTATCTCCGATTCGGTAATAAGGAATCGGTAACTGGTTTTCCTTATTTTACCGATTCCTTATTACCGAATCCATTCGGTATTACAAAAATTGCAATTGGCTAAATACCGGTCGGTAACGGTGAAATTTACCGAATTTCACTGTACCGACTTGTATTTAGCCACCTCCATCAGGCCCTATGTCTTTCTACATCTCCTTGTCTGTATCTCCCTCTACCCCTCTGCTGCACTGTGAAACCGTGCCTATTTCTATATATGTATATGTATATATATAGAAGATTCATCAACCGGCGCCAAAGTTTTTGGAAATAGAATGTTGTGAGTTTCCTATGGAAAATAGGTCCTAACTATAACTACCTACTGGAGACCGCCAGAAGTATATTTTATATATATATATATATATATTCTCTTGAACTCCGTAGGCTTTGAGCAGGGTTTGACAGCAACGAAGCACAGACCACAAGATAAACCAGCAAAGATTTATTCGATAGTTCCCTCGACCTTTACAGCCATGATGCGTTTCAGCCCGGAAGGGCCTTGATCACATGACGATATATATATATATATACATATATATATATATATACATATATATACATATATATATATATATATATATATATATATATATATATATATATATTCTGGTGGAAGCCCGGAGGGCGGAGGACTGTCGTGTGCCTCTTAAATGCTTAGGGCACTTTGTTTGATCACATTTCCACACGGCGGCCTGGCCGTGGAGAGTGCACCATCGCTGGCTGAAACGAAGATGGTTTTTTCAGCACAGCGAGGCTCTGAGCTCCAAACTGTTTGGGACTCCTGGAGCACAGGACTCCATTTGCAAACTAACAATCCGGACTGCTATTCAGCCTACTCAAGGTAAAAATATGCACTAACTGTGTTTGAACACTCGACTTTACTTAAAAGGAAAATGTTTCTGCATCATGTTTGACCACAAGTCCCAGTAATCATTGGGAGACGGTGCACTCAGCACACGCCCATTTGGAGGCTTGACTTAATAAAAGGTCGTCTAATGTCAATGATGTATCACGAGTGATTCCTACAGCAGCCCATGAGGAAGGGGGTGGTTCCCTGAAACGCGTCGGGCAAGTGATTATTGTGGAGCAGAAAGGATTGTTCTGGTGGAAGCCCGGAGGGCGGAGGACTGTCGTGTGCCTCTTAAATGCTTAGGGCACTTTGTTTGATCATATATATATATATATATATATATATATATATATGCGTATGGAGTCCTCCACAGAACCACCAATGTGTACGAAGAAGGAAGCGGCACACCAGGAGACAGCACAATTAATTTATTGTGCACCAAAATAAAGGACGACGCGTTTCGGCGTTTAGCCTTTGTCAAGTGACTTCCTGAATATCAAATTCCTATAGAAATAGGATTCAAGGCTATAAATATTCACATTACATATTTCATGACACTGTCCCAGATGGTGGTGGGAAATGAATTGAGGTTCACCTTGTTGTTGTGTCAGAAAATCAAGGTCTCCTCCAGATACTGGTCTATGGTATCTGGCAACCTGTCTGTTCAGCGGAGGGCAAGAGCAAGGCTTTGCCCATGTGTTCACCAAGGTGCCATTGAGGGTTTCATTAAAAGATACCAAAGGCTCAGAGGAAGCCTGCCCAGGATGCAACAACAATATGAGCATAATATTAGTCTCCACTTCCACGGAAAAGATTTGCAGGTCCAAAACCTCACCTGCAAACCAAATTCCTACCGAAAAGGAAGCACTTTCCTCCATTGATGATCCAGGAGGGGAAAACTACCCTTAATCATGGGAAGCATCCAGCCCACTGGCCTCCTGAAAGTCCATGTAACATTGTCATCATCTGACTGTAGGGGGGCCATAGATGTCTAAGTGGATAGAAGACACGACCGCGGTCGAGGCCAAGGTGCACTCAGCTCGGAGTCTGACACCAGTATCAGTAGGGGGTCCTCTGCTGGCATTAAATCAAAGGAACCGGTGCAAATCTTGGAGGACACACACAGGCAGTTGTAGGGTAGACACCACCATGTTCCCCAGAAGCCACCATTGTTGCCTTGAGTAGCAACAAAGAAGGGGGCACTAGATTAGAGTAAAGGGTTTGCATGCTTCTGCCCTCTTCCCTTTACTTCATCAACTCGACCCTTCCTGCTGCCCGATCTCTCTTCCCTGGCGTAGTTCCCACACCCAGGCCGTACAGCCTGTGCAGGTGCTCATCTTCATCCTTTGGTATGGGCACCACAGCACCTTCTCTTTTGGAATCCTCACTACTAAGTCAAGGATCCTTGGAAAGCGGTACTGGCACATGGGTCGGCCAGTCACAATGTCCCCAGGGTCCTCAACTAAAATGAACAATCACTACAACCTGCTCCACAATGGCTCTGACTCTTTCTCAGAGACATACACTCCGCCGTGTCGATGCTGCATCACCAATGAAACTCCCCACATACTGAGGTGTCAATTTGTCACTAGCCATCTTTCCCGAGGCCTCAGTAGCAGCCAGTTTATTGATACAGTGGCAGGGGAGAGAGGGGGAAGACGGATGGACAAGACACAAAAAAAACACATACCTTCATCGCCACATCGCACTCCTCTCTTCTGTAGGCATAGGCTCCCAGAGTACACTGCGGCCAATCCGGACACTGCTTTCATGCTGCTGAAAGCAGTGCCAGGAGTAGCCTGAGCACCGAGGATTTGCGCTCCCAATTAGACTGGGAGTCCGTGCCAGCTTTCTCCAATCCGGCAACACAGCTCGGGTTGGAGAGAGCTTCAGTGCGCATGACGGTTTGGCCGGCCTGAGACGGCCGGCCAAACCATAATGCACACTAATAACAATGCCCACCACGCCCCCTCAGTGCCTGTCATACCGTGGCCCCGCCCCTAAGACTCCACGATAGGAGAAAAATAAATAGATAACAAACATGGATAATTATAGTTTTAGTTTTCAAGCTAGCTAGCAGGGGAGGTGATGGTCCTCCGTCATAGCAGAGGAGTCGCCGCTGCTAGGCCTTACTGAGCAGGATGTTGCGGAGCAGGAATTCAGCTAAATTACACACACCAAGTTTGTTGGTTCGGCCGTGCCCCCTACAGATTTCATGTTTATTGTAAAATGTAAAACAGACAATGCAATTACTTTTTGAAGTACTGCATATAAGATTCTCTATGGCTGATAAATTCTTATTATTCGTAATGTACCTGTTGTACATTTTATTATGTCAATTGCCTTGTATTTTTATATCCTAACTTTTCTTACATTAAAGATAGCTTAACTTTTGCAGTGGTGAATATGTCAGTTTCACTGGAATAATGTGTTTGTTCTATATTTCATGGGATTTAAAGAGGACATCTGTTGTCTGTATCAATGCATTCTGTATATCTGTACCGCTCCCTGCCCTTGTAATCTAAGATAGGACATGCAGCGATATGTAGTTTATAGAAGGCACTCAATAAAACCGATTTAATAAGCAAAAGTGCTTTGCACATTCAGCAACAGTATATACATCATTCGACAAAGTTAATTTCAAGAATAGATAAGAATGAAGCAAGTTGGCTATCTCAGCTGCAATAATGAGTCAAATACTGGAGTATGAACACCATTAAATATAGATGGCAGAGATCATTCATTAATTAAACAAGATAGAACTAAATCTGTGCCTTTCATTCCTGTGTGTCAGAACAGTAACAGCCAGAAGCAATACCTCATTGCTCAAAAAAGGAGTTTCTGCTCGGTTTAACAATTCACAGCACATGCAGCAAGCTCCACTCTACTTTTTAATGCTTCCCGTCTGGTGATGACTGGGTGCTGCTGGGCACAGATAATCACTTGCAAACAGACAGCAGCTTGGACACAACACGCAGGTATTTAATTACGAAATGCTTGCCAGAGAGAAAATGAAACTCAGGGATGTTCAACAACAAGAGCATGTGGCTCAGGAAGATACTTCAATGGACTGCACACTAATGCAGCCGAAAAAGACACCGTGACCTTTAACTACCATGCAGTGAACAGCTGTACAACGCTATACACCCAAGCCGGAAGAGCCTAATCCTGTGGATTGTGTGCAATACTTGTTACCCGAAGTTCACAACATGATGCCATGTGGCAAGACTTTAGCACCGTAGCACAGGAACAATGCAAATGACCAGAGGCTGCTGTTCATGTCACTGGGGTTTTTTGTACTTCTTCTTTTCACTGGGGTTCTTTGTACTACTTCTTTTCACCATGAAATGCGACCTTGGGCCCAAAATGGACATGAGAATACATTTCAGGCAAAAATATAGTGCTAAATGCCAGTTTTCAATTTCACAAAAGTTAGTGAATTTCGTGCTACCCTAGTTATGGAGACCCATTAGAATGAAGAGGCCAGTCATAATTGGGGGGCTAGAATAATATGGATTTCAACTAGAAATGTTTATCTGAAACACACCTGGAAATCGTTGTTGTGCTTGCAAAAAGTGCCTGGTAATTCACAAATGGCACCCTTCCAAACCTCGCGCGTTTGATCATCACCATCAGCACAGTAACAGCTGTATCCATGTTAGTGTAGTCACTGAGACAACTTTCAAGAAAATTCCAGCCCGACAAACACGAAACAATTTTGGAAAGGCAACACTACATTTCCAGAGGCACCCTCTGCTTTCCCTTTGACAGAAGAAACTGAGACTTGGGCTTGTCAAATGACTTTAAAATGATCTGCCCTGTTCTTTATGACAGTGAAAAAACGCTGTTACATGTAATGCGTGACATGAATTCTCTCCCGGCTGTGGTGGACTTGGAAAGAATGGTGCTAAAGAAATGTTCTGGTTCAAGTGGAATGTCATTCATGATATCTTAACATGAATGCTATAAGCAGGCAGATTGAGATCAGTAGGCCTGGGCTAAAATTTCGTTCCGTTCGCGGAAATTGCGATAATTTGACATTTTCGCGTTCCGCGGAAAGCGCGAAAATGTCAAAATTTCCGCATTCCGCAGCTTTGCGATAATTTGGTTTTTGATGGCGCTGTAAAATAATACATTCTCGCGCGCGCGCGATCGCCTTACCTGAATCCCTGCGTTCGCCGACAAGTTTTCTTGATCCGGTCGTGTTCTCCATGAGATGTTGTATTGTTTTTAGCCATTTGCGCTGTCTCGCAACAGTTCGCGCCCGCAGTGACGTCATGCGTCGTGCGATCACGTCTTTCTTCTCGCGATCATGCACCGCGAGACAACTGAAAACAAGATGGCCGCGCCCGCGAGCAACCGCATGGGTAAGTTGGCGAGCCGCAACCATGCAGAAAATCTCGCGAACATGCAGGAAAAAAACTTCCGCATCTTCGCGATATTTCCGCGTGTTTGCGATAATTTTTAACATTTTCGTGATAATTTGCGAAAGTGGATTTCGCAAATTCCGCCCACCCCTAGAGATCAGGCAACATTTTCCTCACACTGGTGTTATGTATAATTTTCAGCATTTCACAACACCCTTGTTAACGTGAACTTCCCCAAATCACGGTCACATAATTCACGGCCATTTGTGCAAAAGCAGTGGTGTAGCGGGGGGGGGGGGGTTGCGGCACGAGTTTTGGGGGTGGCTTCAACCCCCCCCCCCTTCCCCACCTGCGTCCGTTGCGGAGCAGCAAACACAGGGATCGATCGCCAGCACACACCCCGCCCTTACTGCCAGAAACTGGGACCCCCACGAGCAGCAAAAGGCCTAGCTGCGCCACTGAGCAAAGGTACTTTTCAAGAAGCACACGAACAACCTGCACAACCAAAACGTTTGCAGTTGTTTCCGGCACATGTATTTTTGTACGATTTTTTAGTGCACTCATCCTCGTCTCACTTCCAAATATATTGCTAAATGGCGTATTTCTGTTTTGTGGATTTTTTCACACATTTTCAGGTAGCTACGCAAAAGTAAATTACTCGTATTTGGCACACTCCTCAACAGGCTCATCAACAATTAAAGGCTTAATCTCACTAATTCTTCTTTCAGAAGTAATATCCACCTAATGGCAACTTTCCAGGAGAATATGGAATGGAATGTGGGCCAATTTAACTTTCACCACATTAGGCTGTCAATTAAGAGCCAAAGAACACATTTTTAGGTGTTTATCCAGTCGTGAAAGTAGGAGATAAAGCCACTTTGGATAAGCATCCTAAACCGGCTTTAAAAAGTAAAAAAAAAAGACACAGTATAATAAAATGCATATATATCACAAGCAAAAGGGCCTGTTTCTCACTGAATCCGAAGAGCTGCAAAGCAGTTTCCGCTCATTGTTGGGTTCTTATAGAATGTTCCCAGAACCCTTGCACATTTCAATGCAGTCTTTAGGGTCAATGAAACACCCTAACTCCGGGATTTCATCAGCCGGGTTTCCACCTTGCAAAACGCAAGGTTTTGAAGTTTATCTTGTTGTTGCAGATACAAGACCAAGATTTTATCTGTCTGGGACATTGTGCGTTGGACGTATGAAGATGTACTGAATACTAGACTGGCCTCATTAGGTGACAGTGATATGGTTAAAGACATAAATTCAAAACTCTAAGTAGCAACATTAACTTTGCAAAGAAGAGATGAGAAACCAGTCATTATTTTTTACATTTAACCCAGGTAAAGAGAATTCTGTAAACATCATTTTTCTCAAACATTAGGCACACTATTACAATATTGTGCTTTCCTTTGAGTTGCTGATTACTTTCAAAGCTTCTCTACTCTGAAATGTATCCTACAGGACTTTCCATTCGTTGGACTCGTCAATAGTGGCGTAACATTAGCCCCTGCAGTGAGGGGGGTCACCAGGGGGCACCCTCAGCACAGTACACTGAGCAAAGTTGACAAGGTGGTGGGCAGGGTGGAGGCTCCATGTACTTTGCAGGATGGGCCCCTCAAGTCTTGTTACGCCACTGATCCTCAATATACCCTCTCAAGGGGCGTGGCTTGAGCTGCCACAAGATGGCCGCATCCGGCTGAGGCTCCGCGTCTCAAGCGGGACCATCTTTGATTACCGGAGTTGATTTCCGACTCCAGAGGGCATGGACTGAGTGCATTTACAGAGCTGGCGCGGGGGCACAGGTAGCTGTTCTTTTTTTCACTTTTAAACCGCTTTCCGCGCTGTTTCTGCATGCCATACTCCCTTCATGCTTACTCGGTAGCACCCGCCATTTTGTTTTCGGCGGGACGCTGCTTTTCCTCACAGTTTTCCCTGTGCTGCTCGTGGTGCGGTTTTTAAAACACCACCGCAGCTGACTTCTAGGGGCTTTTTGCCTTTGTTGGCACTTCATGAACTTTGAGCATTTTATCTCACCTGCTTCTATTTTGGGAAACACTTTCTTACTCTGCACTTTGGAATGCCATATGGAACAGTTTTCCTTTGCTCAATTTGGAGTCATCTGTTGGAGCAGCTTGCACAATGCTTGGTAGCTAATGTTTGATTGAAGTTTTTGTTCTTCAAATTGGTTTTCCTTTCCTGGGAGATGGACTGAGTCAAGCTGTCATACATTGGGTGCTTTCCTTATCAGTTAGCTGATACCTTGTGCTTTCTGCTCTTGTGGGTTGTGGCCCAGACTGAGGACTCTCTTTATTGCCTGTTATTTGCTGCGCCTCCTCTCTTTTTTAACAGCCAATCCTTTTTCTCCTCTCAACATCCCTTAGCTGGTTTTGGAACCCTCTGGGCTGTCTCTCAATCCTCGTAACATCAATTTACTTACTGGAGACACTTTTGACTGCCTTACAAGCTATTGAAGCAGGATTACAACCTTCAGTCTTGTCTCATCTTTATTTCCAGCTGTTTTTATAATTTTTTTCCCATATTTCCCCGCATTGCCTGTCTTTTGTGCTGCAACACACTTTTATACTCACCTTTTATGGAGCCTTCTCCCTCCCTTGGACAGAAGACTACCTCCACAAATGTCTTCCATCCGAAAGGATTCTAAGACTGCTGCTTCCTCCAAGCACCAAAAGAAGGAACCCAACTCTCCTACCAAATCTCCATTACCTATTACAATGGAGGACCTTATGGAAGAGATCAAGCTTATTAAACCTTTTGGGATTGATAAAAATGCTACCATCCAGCGGAAATGGGGGATGATTAAAAGGATGTATGGGTGAGTGAAAGGGTGGGTGGATGAAAGCCTGTGTGGGTGAAAAGAATTTTGAGTGGAAGAAAGGATGAGTGCAAGAATGCATGCATGGGTGAAAGGATGGAAGACAGGGTCAATGTGTGAAAGGGTGGATGGGTGATAGGATGCATGGGTGAGTGAAAGGATGGGTAAAAGAATGCATGGGTGAGTAAAAAGATGGGTTAAAGGGTAGATGCATGAAAGGATGGGTGAAAGGGTAAACCGGTGAAAGGATGCAAGGGTGAAAGGATACATGGGTGGGTGAAAGGTTGCATTGGTGGGTTAAAGGATTGGCAAAAGAGTGGATGTGTTAAGGGATGAGTGGGTGAGTGACAGGATGGGTGGATGGGTGAAAGGGCGTGGGGTTGAAAGAAAGCACAGGTGTGAGAAGCTGGCCTGGTATATGATGTCCACTTGCACCAGTCCAGACAACCTTTATGGTGATTTAAAAGGTCTCAGACAACCTTAGAAAGCTATCCAAGTGGTAGCTGTGGGGAGCAGCATCAACCTTAGTCTTGAAGGAGTGTAAAGCAGCTTGTTTTACCAGAATACAATCTTATAGTATAGATTAAATGAAAAGGAACTACAAAAAGTATTTATAAAAATATGTATTTATTATATAACACTATTTAGTACGTTAGAGTATCTCCTACATGGAGATAGACACAAAGCACACAATATTTTAGCAAATAAATCACAGTAAATAGCACTAATACACAGTGGGCCCCGGGGGGGGGAGCAAACCATATACTAAGAAAGTGGTATAAGAACCACGACTCGAGTCAGGACAATGTCGAGAGGACTTAGAATTGCTGGGGACCCAAAGAACCACCCAAGGTAAGTAGATAGGGACCCCACGGAGAGCGTGTGCAGTGTGTGAGCACAACCGCGTGCTCCAAAAAAGTCTAAGTGCAAGTCGTGGTTGGAATTTTAAAGATTAGGGACCCTTCCCAGTCGACCCTGAAGAAACCCTAAGGTGTGAGGTGGTGTCAGAAACCTCTGTCGAACCCACTGGAGGACTTCAGGAAAGTGGCACTGCTGGAAGAGGAGAAAGTGTCCAGAAGAATCCAAATGTGGATTCTGGAAGAGGAATACCTGAAAGCAGAGGGGACAGTGTCTATGTCACTCAGGAGTGACCAGGATACTTGGAAGACAGATGCCCTCCGATGTCGGGTGCTTCAGGTAAGATGACGATGCAGCCGCGAGGACCAGGTGAAGCTGAGGATGACCAGGACCCGGATACAAGCTGTCCCACAAAGGATGTTGAGTGCTGAGTGGTCCTTGTCCGGCGGCAGCACCAACAAGCCTTGGCAAAGGCAACCCTCGCAGAAAGTCAAGAAGGTGCAAGGTTGGGACCAGCAAGGTCCAAGAGACTCACCACAAGCAGGGAAGTCAGGGCAGGCCTGAGTACTCAGGGGAGCCCAAGGAAAACAAAGATGACCCTCAATTGGACCCACAGGCCTGAGGCACAGGGATCGCAAGAGGACCTCGAGCAGCTCACCAAAAGAACCAGGCCATGATACCCACAAGGCGGTGTGGCTGAAGATCTTAGCGGAAGAAGTTGCCAGAGGTTGTGGTTACTTGGAGCCCAAAGCACTTGTAGAGTTGCCAACAAGCATATGCAATTGCAAAAGTACGCAGTGCACAGAGGTTCGATTAATGCAGCCCCACAAGGGATTCTGCCCTCAATCAGGGGAATTGTAAGGATGCTACTCACTCGTGAGGGTCTCAAGGTGCTGGAGGGGGTATGCAGCTGCGATCAGTCGAAGGGACAGGTCTTGAGAGTCTTCCTGAAAATGTTCAGGGAGGGGGCGCGTCTGATGTTAGTCGGGAGCTCGTTCCAGGTCTTGGCCGCGATATAGGAGAAAGCTCTTCTGCCTGTTCTGGCTCTGTGGATGCGCAGGATTTCGGCGAGGGCGAGGTCGAAGGTTTCTCTTGGGTACATGGAGGGTGATTCTCTCATTGAGGTATTGGGATCCGGTGTTGTGGAGGCATTTGTAAGTGTGGGTAAGTATCTTGAAAGTAACTCTCGTCTCGACGGGGAGCCAGTGGAGGTCTTGCAGGTTTTGGATGATGTGTTCATGTCAAGGTATGCCGAGGATGAGTCTGGCTGCGGTGTTCTGTATGGTCTGGAGCCTGCGGAGCAGAGATTTGTAGATCCTGGCGTAGAGGGCGTTTCCGTAGTCCAGTTTGCTGGTTATGAGTGCATGGGTGACGGCCTTCCTTGATACGAGGGGGATCCATTTGAAGGTCTTTAAGGATGGGGAGGGTGTTAAAGCAGCTGGAGGTGACGGTGTTGACCTGTCGGGTCATGGAGAGGGAGGAGTCGAGTATGATGCCAAGGATTTGGCCGTGGTCCGTGGGGGTGGGAGGTCTGCTGAGGGCCACCAGGTGTTGTCCCATGCGGAGGGAGTGGCCTGAGGACGAGTACCTCGGTCTTCTCCAAGTTGAGCTTCAGGCAGCTGCTGCTCATCCAGGATGCAACGTCCTTCATACTTTCCTGGAAGGTGAGTCTGGTGGTGATGTGGTCCTTGGTGAGGGAGAGGATGAGCTGGGTGTCGTCGGCATAGGTTACTATGCTGAGTCTGTGCTGTCTGACGATGGCGGCGAGGGGGGCCATGTAGATGTTGAAGAGCGTCGGCTGGGCGACGACCCTTAAAAAACCACAGGTTTCAGAGACGTTATAGTTAGTTGGACATTTCACTCATACAAAACCAGAGAAATTCCCCCGTTATAGTTAGTTCAGCTAACTATAACTCATGCCCCCGCAATGCACTGCTGATGACGTCACATTTTACATCATTCATGACATGGTCAGTGACATCACTAATGACATCACTGATGACATCACTGATGACATCTCAAATAACATCTCAAATAACATCACTGATGACATTGAGTCTCTAAGCAAAGGGTTTTTAGAAGCCAGGGTGTGTGGGCGCTCTGCTATGTAACGCAAATTCAAATAAAATAGAAGTTAATTGGTGCTACTAGGAGAGGGGATAAGCCCTATAACCCCACAAATCACCACCAGTGTTTTTTTCAGTAATTTTGAAACAAAAATTGGTGATATTTTGTAACTTTAATATCCCAAAAATAGTTTTTGTATTTTTTTTGTTTGTTATTAAAATAATATAATGTCTTCTGTTTTCTTAAATATTAATATATATTATTTTTTTTGTTTGAGAAAAACTGGAGTCGCGCACCCATCCTGTACTTATCTCGCTGGGTGTGCCGATTCAAATCACCATATTGGTAAAGTCGGGAAGGATGCGCGTTTCAGCCAGCCCACTCCACTTACTCTTACATGGAGGGAACTACAATGCTACTTGTCCCAGGTCTTCTCTGTAGTGATCTGCTGATCATAGGTCTAGTTGTCAGCATGCCACAGCCACTCCCTCACGGCTGCTTTACACCCACACCACACCCATGCAGCACAGGCATCACAGGACATGTGACCTGCCAATTAAAAGGGCCGGGCGCACTTGCTCGACGCCATTTCCACTCTCGATCTGGGTGTATCCGTGTGCTTATTATGTTGGAGGCAGCCGAGGCACTTTGACCGACACGGGCCTCCCGCAATGTCGCAATGAGTTGAGATGCACAGAGATAGAGGCAGCTGAAGCACTTTGCCACACACTGGCCTCCTGCCACGTGACGATGACTTGAGGTGCACAGAGTTGGTGGCAGCAGAGTCATTTTGGCCGACACAGGCCTCCTGCCATGTGGCGATGACTTGAGCTGCACTGAGTTAGTGCCTCCAGAGCTGAGCACGTGTGCAGCCTGCGATGATGCATGGTCTCGATACGCTATCCTGGCAATCAAGACCCGATTTAAATTGTGAGCTCGGCTGGACTGCCTGTATGCCAAAGGCAGCTGGCTGTATAGACATGACTCCTCGGCCCAGTGCAGCAGGATGCACTGGGGATCTGTGCTGCGTAATCCTGCGACGGCTGAGGAGGTTGCTCCGGCACGTGGTGGGCCCTTTTGAAGATACGCTGGTGGCGGCAGGTGAGCATTGAGGTCTGGGTACGTAGAATCGGGCAGTCATCGCTGGGCGGCGGACTGGTCTGGGGACCAGGGCTGGGATTCTTGCGAAAGATGGAAGAATCATGCACACTGCCTGAGAAGTTTGCGACGACATTAGTGTACAGGCCCTGGTGGTCCAGTTTTGCCTGCACATTGTTGGAATGCATGTGGTTTCTGCTGCGGTGATTGGGTGCAGTGTCGGCAGGGTGCACAAATAGTACATGTGTGAAGTCAGTTGCCCCCAACACATGCAGGAAGGCTGCTATGGCATGGTTCCCTTGCTTGGTCTCCAGTTGTTTCTGCGCAGTTTATCTTAAGTGAACATGCATGTGTATCAAGCTGAAATGAACCCTGATGCTTACAGGTGTGATAAATCCTGCATAATGAGACCATAACAGAAGTTTGTGTGGTTGTAACGTTCCTTTTCTTTCTTACAAAGGTTACGACCACATAAACGTCTGTTATGGTCTTTTTGTGCAGGATTGATCATACCTGTAAGCATTCCGGTTTGTCCAAGTGCAATACATTGTACCATATTACGTTTGTGACCATACTAACGCTTGACCATTATCTTCATTTATCCAACAGGTTTCTGAATAAAGACTTTTGGGATTTCCAGGAAGATCTACAGTTATTTCGATCCACAAGTTGATGTTCCCCGTTGGCAATGTCACTCGTTGTTTGATGTTTTTGTGTTGTTAATTTATGTTTTTCTAATAAAGTACTGTTTGTCACTACTGTTGACTACTAGACTTAATGACCTGGCGCACCCCCATTTCAGTGACTAGAATCTTGTATCTAGAGCACAGAGGGGTCAAGCAACGGCTGGGGTTGGGGTTGGTTGTGCAGGAATACTATGAATTGGGACGAGCGGGTGGTGCGGATGCAGGGGCCCTAAGTTGCTTTTGTATACATGCATCCAAGACGTGTGAGGAAGTTTAATAGGGCTGGCTGTGAGACTCCTCCGACTCTCGCAGTTGTAAGTTGGAAGATACCAGAGGCCAACAGGTGCAGCACAGCCAGCAGCTTTTTCTGTGTAAGGATGTTGATTGTCCGCTGTGTTGGTACCGTCAGCCTTTGGGTAATGTGGCAGTGTGCACCAACTTAAGAATGGGGCTTTAATTCTTTTGCCACTTTTGCTGCGCTAAACTGCCGATAACTCAGCGATAAGTTCCAACTTTTGGGTTATAGGGTGACTCTAAAATAAGCCTTGGTGTTTATTAGGACTTTGTTGTTGCTACATGCGAATCACAAAAAAAAGATGAAAAAACAAGAAAGGATCCCACAAAAAGCCCCAGGGCCCAAAAATTATTACTATTTTTGTTTTTAAAAAGCGGCTGTGTGCACGAATCCGGCCGAAAAAAAAAAAATGATGGGGTCTATTCTCAAGAACTTATCGCTGAGTTATTGGCACTTTACTGCAGCAAAAGAATTATCATCCCATTCTCAACCTGGTGAAAACTGCAGATATTGGCAGTTTTCCAGCGATAGCTTCCTCAAAAAAACATTGCCACCAATGAGAGTGACAACTAACGCTAATGATATGCAGAATAGGCGTTCCCGTGCAAAATAAAACATGAAAACACCACTTCCTGATATTTTCAACAACCAGCGAAATCTGTGATGCGATCAAAAAACAGGCGATAAGCCGCGTTAGCAGTAGGAATTTAACATCTGTCTTTTACTGGTGTAAAGCAGGGCGACTACCGACAGTATGAAAGGGAGCCCAGCCCAGAACCACATCTGAAGACCAACACATGTCATAGAGCTACTGACCATGCAGCTCTGACACCAAAGAAGGCCACAACACCCACCGCCACCACCCCCAGGACCTCCCCCTTGGACCACCCCCCCATTACCACCAAGGCATCTCAGAACAGAACAGCGGACCTTCCCAAAACGGCATGGCCACTCAGCCACACAATAGCTAAATATTGGGAGATGTGGGAACCAAGTATGTGTGAAGGAGGCAAGTCACCCATCAATAACAATGCACACAATGCCAAGTGTAGCGGTAATGTGCTAATCTCACTATGCAGAGCACAGACCTCTCCATGTGTACATATACTGCTGGTGCTTGTACTGTTGTGGACAGTGAACGCAATCATGTTATCTCAGGCAGTGGGGAAGATCTCGGTCATGTAGCTGTGTTGTCCCCCCTGTAAGCGGAACCGAAACCGGAGTGGGCTGGGCCAACGTACGCCACTCCAGCACAGGAGTGTGAATAAATAGGCCGGGGCTCTGGGTGTGGTTCACTTCTGGGAAGGCCAACGCATCTGTCAGAGCGGCGGCCCTCACCCTGCCACGAGGCCGCCACCGTGACCGCCGGCATCCTCGACACAGGCCCCCTGCAAACCCAGCAGCACAGCACCGCAAAGTTATGTCTGTACAGACTACTGCCTTCGATGTACATTGCGGACAGCAGGGCTCACAATTCAGATCGAGTCACGATTGCTGATGACGCAGTCCAGTAGGCAAGAGACATTGCTCCCAGTGCGGCCCGCCCGGACCACACATCAACGCAGGCTGCGTCCATGCTGAGTGCTTCAGATGCCCCTAACTCAGTGCACCACAAGTCATCGCCACGTAGCCTTATTAAGGCAGAATTAATTAGGCAAAAGACAGTGCTACCAGTGCGGCCCGCCCGGACCACGCATCATCATTGGCTGTGCCCACGCTGAGTTCTTCAGGTAACACTAACTCTGTGCAGCTCAAGTGAATGCCACATGGCTGTTGGCTCTTCCTGTCTGCTGCCTCCGGCCTACACTGCGGTTAGCAGGGCTGACAATCCAGATAGAGTCGCGATTGCAGATGACGAAGTCCAGTAGGCGACAGACATTGCATCCAGTGCAGCCCGCCTGGACCACGCATCATTGCTGACTGCGCAAACGCTGAGTGCTTTAGGTACCACTAAATCTGTGCAGCTCAAGTCAACGCCACATGGCTGTGGGCCCTTGCCGACCACTGCCTCTGGCCTTCACTGCGGTCATCAGGGCTCACAGTTAAAATTGACTCTTGATTAATTAATTTCAGAGTCCAGTAGACAACTAACTATAACATCCCTGAAACCTACATATTTCAAAAATATATTCCATACATATTTCATCTTTTGTTCCATATGCCTACACTGGGGTTAACAGGGCTCACAATTTGAATTGAGTCTTGATTTATTAATTGCAGAGAGAATTGTACTCTATGTCCTTGGATTTTGTCAATAAGAAGTGACAAAAAGCATTCCTCGATGTCTGTGCTGACCACTGCCTTCCATCTACACTGCGGACAGCAGGGCTCACAGTTGAGATCGAGTCGTGATTGCAGATGACGCAGTCCAGTAGGCAACAGACATTGCTCCCAGTGAGGCTCGTCCACACCACGCATCATCGCTGTCTGCACACACGCAGAGTGCTTCAGGTGCCACTAACTCAGTGCACTGTAAGTCACCGCCACGTGGCCTTATTGACGCAGAATTCATTATGCAAAAGACATTGCTCCCAGTGCAGCCCACCCGGACCACGCATCATCGCTGGCTGCGCACACGCTGAGTGCTTCAGGTACCATTAACTCTGTGCAGCTCAAGTGAACACCACGTGGCTGTTGGCCCTTCCTGTCCACTGCCTACGGCCTACACTGCGGTTAGCAGGGCTGACAATTCAGATAGAGTCACAATTGCAGATGACGCAGTCCAGTAGGCAACGGACATTGCATCCAGTGCGGCCCGCCCGGGCCACGCATCATCGCTGGCTGCGCACACGCTGAGTGCTTCAGGCACCACTAACTCTGTGCAGCTCAAGTCAATGCCACGTGGCTGTGGGCCCTTGCTGATCGCTGCCTACGGCCTACACTGCGGTCAGCAGGGCTCACAATTCCAATTCAGTCTTGATTCATTCATTTCAGAGTCCAGTAGGCAACTAAGTATAACGTCCCTGAAACCTACATATTTCGACAATGTATTCCATACATATTTAATCTTTTGTTCCATATGCCTACACTGCGGTCAGCAGAGCTCAAAATTCGAATTCAATCTTGATTTATTAATTGCAGAGCCCAGTAGGCAACAGACATTGCATCCACTGCGGCCTGCCCGAATGACGCATCATCACTTGCTGCGCACACGCTGAGTGCTCCAGGTGTCACTAACTCTGTGCAGCTCAAGTCAATGCCACGTGGCTGTGGACCCTTGCTGACCGCTGCCTCCGGCCTACACTGCGGTTACCAGGGCTCACAATTCAGACCGAGTCACGATTGCAGATGACGCAGTCCAGTAGGCAACAGACATTGCTCCCATTGCAGCCCACACGCACCACGCGTCATCGCTGGTTGCGCACACGCTGAATGCTTCTGATGCCACTAACTCAGTGCACCACAAGTCATCGCAACGTGGCCTTATTGACGCAGAATTCATTAGGCAAAAGACATTGCTCCCAGTGCGGCCCGCCCGAACTATGTATCATCACTAGCTCTGCACACGCTGAGCGCCACTGTTGCCATTAACTCAGTGCACCACAAGTCAACACCACATAGTTGTAGGCCCTTGCTGACCGCTGCCTCCGGCATACACTGTGGTCAGCAGGTCTCACACATATCCAATCCAATCCTGTCCTGCAAGGACATGCAATCATCGCTGGCTGCGCACACACTGAGCTCTTCAGGTGCCACTAACTCTGTGCGTTTATTCTAAACAAGGGAATCCGTAAGGTAGGAAGGACCTTGGGTATTTGCTGTTTTGAAAAACAATTGGTTATTCAAACATATATACGTGGAAGAACAATGAATATAGACCAGAATCAGTGCTATATTAAGTGAAGATGTCCAGCCGGACATTTAGATTTAATACTTTAAACGTGATTAATCGCAATTACACAGAACGTAATAGAGTGGGACACAGTCCTGTATCCTTCGACAAACAAAACCTACAGACAATCACATATATGTAGACATTTGTCAGGCAAAACAACCAAGCTTTTCGTTGATCCAGATAATAGGGGCAAGCTTTTTAGAAAGTAAACAGTAATGAACTACTTTTAACACATGAGTTTAATGTGCATGCTGTTTAAAAAGTCGACGACGTTTCGATCTATAACAAGATACATAGATCATCATCAGGACAAAAGTTATGACAAGCCTGAGAGCACACTGCCTGTGAAGGAATTGGCGAAAATGGGGAGGGAGGCAGGAAACAAGACATTCGAATCATTACCAGAAGTAAGACAAAAATATGACACAAAGTCTCCTCAGTTAAACAATTACTGTCAGGTTGTGCGGTTTAAACCGGTTGAATTTCAAGGAATCACAAATAACCAGAAACCATGTGAACTTAAAGTGAAACAGCCTGTTCTCATGGGCGAGAAAAGAGATGAAGAGGGAAAGTGCAGTTGCGTATATGGTCGGTGATAAAGAATAGAGTATGTGCGGCAAGGAACAGTGATGAGGAAGCAGTGTTGCCGTTTGGAAGGTTCAGAACCGGGTCATTGAGAAGTGATATCGATAGGAAATTGTCAGTAATTAAACCATAGGAGGAATTGGAGTAAAACGCGAGCTCGACTTAGTGAGTTAGGGTAGAAGGAGATTACTAAGGAGGGCCGGATGCAATTTTTGCCGTACTCCTGTGAAACCGAAGAGATGACGGAGTGTCGGTTCGGAGTGCTCCGAGCGTTCTAGTGGACATGCGGTGGGGTCCAGAGGGACCGCGGAGCAATGTGAGGCGCAATATTCACTCACCGGAATTGCGAGTGCGTGGGGGGAGAGAGAAGGTCCGGGGGATGAGGGCTTGGCTGGGAAGGAAGAATGAAGGGTTAGAACCAGGGAAGGTATTAAGTAGAACATGGTGATGTCCTAGAGCGCAGAGACTCACCTAACTATGCGCTTGCCAATTGGAACACATCTGGCGGATGAATTCCGATAAGTACTTGAGTTCCGGCGCCGGTGGTCTAGTAAACCATTTCGGGCGTCCGTGGCGGTGAGAGTCCACTTGCCGATCACAAGGGAAGCCTAGATTGGAAAGGTCAGGAGAATGGCGGGTCGGGTAACGGAAGAGTACCTGGAGCAGGCATTAGCGCGGTCTTACCGTACAGTCTTGAAGTTCAGGACGAGCTGAATCGCTGGTGAAAAGAGCCCGAGAATCTGGGAGCCCGGGAACGCGCAACCGAGGTGATGTAATGGATATATTAGCAGCCATGTTGGGTGAGTCGGGAGGTGCAACGTGTGGGAACTGGTTCAAAGTGAAGTTCTGTGACATGGAGTAAAACATTTTGCAACATTTATAATCAAGAATTTTCAAGTTGAAGGCTGGAAGGGTACAAAACAGTAATTACAGAATTAAAAAATATAATACAGAGTTGCAAATTATTGCCTGTGTCCCGCATCGCTGGAGGAAGTTACCTGTTCTTGCTGAGCCTGTCATTGCTGGAGGGGCAGCGCTAACGGATTGCTGGATCCGTGGAAACTGGAGAGGTGCCGCCGGACTGGACTGCAGGTCCCAGGAGCCCGTGGGGCACGCAGGTGTGTAGCGGCCCGCCCTCCCGCCCACAGCCCACATAAATTACCTCGCGGAACCCGCTGGCGCGGGTCCCGCATCGCTGGAGGAAGTTACCTGTTCTTGCTGAGCCTGTCATTGCTGGAGGGGCAGCGCTAACGGATTGCTGGATCCGTGGAAACTGGAAAGGTGCCGCCGGACTGGACTGCAGGTCCCAGGAGCCCGTGGGGCACGCAGGTGTGTAGCGGCCCGCCCTCCCGCCCACAGTCCTGAACGCCTATTGGCTCGTGTGTAGGCCAAATAACAACGGTTCACGCAAAGCGGGACGCGACGCGGGACGCCCTGGACTAAGCCCGGACAAAGGGCGGACAGTCTGAGACAGTCCGGGACAGGAGCGGGTAGGAGGGGGCCATTATCTCTGGTTACTTACCGTATGCTGATAATTAGTGTGTCATTCTGTGTATAGCATTATTGGTTTTGCAAAAAGTCGCTATTTACAATGCCCAAAGCTAAACCAACGGCTGCGTTGTCCACTATGGATAATTATTTAGTAAAGATGGTGGATAAAATTAATCAGGAAAGGAGAAAGTCCTTAGGACGATCGGGGCCACAAAGTATAGGCCCTTCTTCCCCTACTGAGCTAGCATCTCAGTCAACCTCCATCCTAAATGTTAGTGTCCATACAAATCTATCGAACAGCCCCGTTTTGGGTGACCTCAATGATACTACAGGTGAGACCACTGACACTATTACGCTCATCAATGAAGTAGCATCAGACGTAGATTTGTCTCTAGATCCAAAAACTCCAATTGCGCAGGCCCCCAGGACACAAAGATCATTACGTTCCTGCAGGACTAATAGTAAAACCAATCAGCCCAAACGAGGGGGGAATCGCCCTGTTAAAAGAACTGACCCCTCATTGCCCAATATTCAGCATGACCCAATTAAGTTACAGGATGGCCCCACGATCAGTTTGGATAAGGGGCAACTAGATTTTTTGCTTAATGCTCTAGAGGCCAAGCTTGACCTCCTTGTTAAACCCCTACTGACCAAACTTGCTACAATTACTGACGAAGTAGCCAGACTGGGTGGTTTAGTGGATACCCTCTTAAGTACAGTAAGCACCGTAAAGGCAGTATCTGCCGTTGATAAAGAGCTGGCATCCGCGGTGGCGTCTTCCAATCTCCACATATCTGACACAATGACGATCGATAGCAGTAATGTTAGCTCTGAGAACGATCGTGTAGCTATCCCTGTTATACCTGTTGTACCTAATTCCCTTTTGCAGTTGCCGGCCCAAGCTAAATCCACTTTCAACTCAGTATTGAGGAAAAATATGGGCCCCAACTTAAGTCATAATAGTTTTAGCAGCCCTCAGCCGGATTTACCACCGTCCTGTGCACCATTTGTAGCAGTATTAACAAATGTCCCCCCATCTAACACGTCTGGAAGCAACCACGGCTCTGTTGAATCACACTCATCTTTAAAGAACAAAACCGTGGATTGGCTCCATAGGCAGTGCGGTTTTCCAGTTGCACTTTCGGGGGATATTCTAAGCACTAGAAGAACGAATTGGGTGGGGAAATCACCCAAGACTTGTGGAGGGGATTGTATAGTTATTAACTTCCGAAACCCCCAACTTACATCCACAGTGCTGATTAAAGCTGCTTCTCTTCCCACACGGGATGAAGGAATATCCTTACGCCCTTTGGGGTTCTTTTACAGAGATTTCGAAATTCAATCAGATGCTGAGCGTTATCAAGGGAGGTTTAGTGGCCTGAATATGTGCGATGGCCCTACCATCCCCACCTTTAACAGATTTCAGCCTCTGAGTGGTCTTGACTGTAATGACTGACTGGGGCTACCTTCGGTGGTCCCTGGGTCTGCGATTGTCTCTATGGGAAGAGGAAATTGTAGTCCGATCAACGGGGCTTATGAATTAGTAGAGACCATTGGTCTAAAAGACCCCAATGTTAATTTAATTGATGTCTTAGTGGACAGCAGAACTGTAAGACCGATCAATGGTGTTAGGGACAGGATTGATCAAATTACACCTACCACATTAGACAACAGAGGCCGGTGCTCTATTGTATGTTGGAATGTTGCTGGCCTCTCACAAAAGGATACCTGTCTAGGATGGTTTGATTTTATTAATAATTTTAGTATCATTTGTTTTCAGGAAACCTGGAGTCTGGTACCCATCAATTATTCAGGTTTTGTTTCTTACCATTTGCCGGCTGTGGCTTCCACTTCGGGCAGAGCAAAGGGTGGGCTTTTGACTCTGATCTCTGTAGAGGTGCCATTTATCGTAAAGAAACATGTAACCATTGGGGCCCACTCCCAGATTTTATGGCTTTCTCAGGAGCTGGGTAGAAATATCCTTTTAATCAACTTTTACAACAATGTGTTTGACAACACCAGACATGAGGTGGTTTTTGCTTTAGAGTCCGCTTTGGCGGATATAGTAACGGGTAACAACGTTATGTTTGATTTTATTTGGTTAGGGGATTTTAACACCGTTGTTTGTCCACCTCCTGTCCATAGGGCCTGTGGTTTTATTAATTGTTGGGGGGAAGGTGTCTGTCACTTTCCCCACAATACTTATGGAGAATCATTAAACAAAATCCTGGTGACCTATGATATGGAACCGTTGGAGAACCTGACGGGTGACTCTGGTGAAATCATCCCCACATTTACGGGCCGGAATGCAAATACTGTGATTGATTTCATTTGCATTTCATCCAGCCTTAACCAGTGGTGTACAGCCCCTCTGATAGTGGATAACCTTATCAGCGATCACAATTGTTTAACTATGGAGGCCGTACTATGGAAGGCGAAAAGGGGCCCTAAATCTAATATCATTGCCAATATTGAACCCCATCGTCCCAATGGCACTAGAATTAGGTGGAAGGGGGACAAAGCAGATATCTTGTCCAACTCCATTATTAATAGTTGTTTAAATGATATTACCGTTATTCTAGAGAGTAAAGAAGCGATGGATGTAACTATCCCTAAGTTTATTAATATTAACACTACTATTGATGCTAAATTTACAGTGTTCTTAAAGGGCAAATCATGCAGGTTAAGAGGATGGTTCGACCATGCTAGTACCAATGCACTTAAGGGTCTCAAGGAGGCACTTGCTGCTAAACCTAAAGACATAAATTTGGTAAGGGAATTTAGAGCCACCTATCGGTCTGCAATTAATAACAGGAAGGCCGAATTAAGGCAAGACGCTTGGGACAAGTTAGATCAAGCGGCTGAAACTTCAGATTCCTCCCTTTTCTGGGCTACTGTTAACCGTCCATTTCTTAAAAACGAGGAGATGCCTGAGTTGACTGCTAACGTTAGCGTAGAAAGCTGGGTCTCCCATTTTTCAATGATTTTCGAGTCGATTATAACCCTGGATGTAGACCGAGATGACTGGTCTGCCATTCCCTTAGATATATCCATTATTGAGGTTCAGGATAGTATCTCTGCCAGCAAGGGAGGTAAGGCCCAGGGGCCGGACGGGGTGCCCATTGATGTCTACAAAAAAGAACCTGAGATCTGGGGCCCGTTATTAACAATTGTGTTTAACGCAGCAGTCTGCCTCGGTGTCCCACCCTCATGTGAGGAATCTATTATAGTACCAATATACAAGAAGGGGGAGAGAAGTGATGCTAAGAACTACCGTCCAATCTCCCTTCTTGATTCCTCCGTGAAAATCATGAGTAGGGTGCTCTTGGTTAGACTCGAAGAATGGGCTGATTCTAATAATATCCTGGCCAACTCTCAATATGGTTTTAGGAAGGGACGGGGAACAGTAGAACAGTGCCTCAACCTTGAACTCCTAATAGGGAAATATACGAAGGCCAAGAAAGGATCTCTTTATCTCTGCTTCGCAGATTTGAGCAGTGCCTTCGATATGGTGAACCATAAGATTTTATGGGAGAAACTCCTGGAAATGGGTGCACCAGAGGGCATTGTTCATTTCTTGGCCCGGCTCTATACCAATTTTAGATCGAGCGTACGCTATGGCTCGGCTGGGGAGTGTACCCCTAAGTTCCCTATTAGACGTGGTATCAGGCAGGGATGTGTACTCGCCCCCCTGCTTTTTACACTTTTTATTAATGAGGTCGATTCGGTCTTAAAGACTGTTGCGGCTGATACCCCTAAAACCCCCGATTTCCATATTCCTGTTTTACTTTATGCAGACGATGCCGTTATTTTATCTAGGACTCCCATCGGTCTGCAACGTCTAATGGACAGATTCTCTCTGTTCATTAAGGACAGGAAGTTGAAGATCAATAAATCAAAAACCTTTGTCATGGAGTGTGGCAATAGTTGTAAGAAGCCACATTCTTTTTTCATTGAAGGACAAAAGGTTTTAACAGTGGACACTTTCAACTACCTAGGTATCACCTTTTCTAAATCAGGTAGTTGGTCCAATGAGATTAATTATGTAAGGGGTAGAATGGCGAAAAGTGCCCATGGGGTGTTTCAGTTTGCTTCTAAATTAGGGGATAAACGGCTCATGGATATGCTGAAAATCTACCAAATGAGGTGCCTTTCTATTACTCTTTATGGTGCCGGTATTTGGGGGCATGCACCGAGTAGCAGTCTTCAAGTGGAGGAAAATATCTTTCTTAAAAGACTTTTAAGTCTACCCACTTCGGCTTCTACCGACCTGGTGCATAGGGAGTTTGGGGTTCAACATCTCTCAGACCATGTAGCCCTTAGACCGCTTATGCTTTGGCGTGCAATATGGATAAAGGAAGAGACCTCTTTAAACAGAGCCATTATTGAAGATTGTCTCTCCACCGATAAGCATTTATCGATTCCATGGGTAAAATTTGTTTCTGATAGTTTTTCTGAAATTTATGATCTTAATGTATTAGAGGATCATCATGCAGCCTCTTGTTTCACCAAAAATGAGTTGAAATCTACTTTTATGAACCACAGGAATGAGAAGCGAGGGAGGACCAGTGGTAATTTAACAACCTGTCGTTTTTATGGAAGTTTTAGTGAAACGACAGGGTTTCAACCGTACCTGAGTTTTGTTTCTAGACCCTCCCATCGATTTGTTCTGACAAGACTCCGTTTTGGTATTGTTCATCATCTGGTCGCATTTCCAAGCATTAGGAAATACCCAACAGGTTCTTGCCCATGTGACAATATTACCGTACAAAGTACTATACACTTCTTACTGTTCTGTTCATTTTACGGAAATATCCGATCAGCTTTTTTAAAACCTGTTTTTAGGAAATATGGAGTTAGGACTGTAAAAGACACTATGAATCTGTTATTTAACCCGTCACCTGATGTCTGTTTTTTCACTGCCACCTTCCTTCTACGGGCTATTAAAGCAAGGCCTAATCTGTCATTTTAAACTGTTTTAAAGTATTTATATGTTTGACTGTTAAAATGATGAAGTTGTTTTTATGTATGTACGTGCTTTTATGGACTTTGTTTTTAAGCTCCGAATAAAGCCTTATGAACTGACTGCCTGTGAGGCGGAGATTTAAATTAAGGTTGTCCAGTCCTCATTTCTGTTGAGACCATTTTGAATTGTGTCCAAGCGAATAATGAGCTTGAGTCCCTCTTTATTCAGAATCTGTGTTAGGTCTGCATCTCTTGGTGGCAGCTTAACAGTCTTAAGTACAGTCCATTTGATCTCATCGTCCTTGTGGCCAGCATGGTTAAAATGTTCGACCAGGGGCGCATTGGGGGTGTTGCAACGCATCCTGCTGCGATGTTGTCCGATCCGGGTCTTGATCTTTTGGGTGGTCTGTCCAATGTAATTCTTTTGGCATGGGCATTGAATCAAATAGATGACGTTACAGGTATTGCACTTAGAGAAAGTACTGGATTTAATAACAGTGTTGCCAAAAGTAAAGGTTTTACCTTCCATAGAGCAATCACACATATTGCAATTACCACATTTTGCATGCCCAGTCAGAGGTGTGAGGCCCCAGTGTGCATCTAGTGTCAGTGGAGGTGTTGCATTAGGAATAGCAGCTCATACTAGATGGTCCTTTAGATTGCGATTCTTATGGAAGGCAAACAAAGGACGTTCTATGTTCAAGGTTCCTGTGTTAAGTGTGGGCCAATGTTTAAGAATGGATTTGCGGATGGGGCTGGAGGCAACAGAAAATGTTGTGACGCAGACGATTCTGTTTGTGTTGTTTTTCGGTTTAGGTGAAAGTAGGACTTCCCTGGGACAGTACCAAGCGCGTTTTTGGGCATTCCGAACCAGGCGTTTCGGGTAGCCACGAGCTTTCAGCTTGTTGGATAGGACGGACGCCTCTAGGAAGTAATCTTCCTTGGTGTAACAATTGCGTCTGATGCTCAAAAATTCAGAATAGGGCAAAGAGTCTCACAGAGCCCTAGGATGATTACTTTCGTACCTCAATGATGTGTTACGTTCAGTGGGTTTTCTGTAGAGTCTGGTCAGAAGTTTACCATTGGAGTGGTATATGGTGAGATCCAGAAAGGGAATCGAGGACTGATCTGAAACTGTAGACCCAGGCAGTTATCGTTTAACCAGTGCAAAAAATGATGGAGTGTAACCTCATTGTTGTGCCAGATTAAGAAAGCATCATCAATATACCGACGCCAAAGTGTGACGCCAGAAAAAAAGGGGTTGTTGGATGACAGAATGATGGTGGTTTCTAAAAAATCCATGAAGAGAATGGCCAAATTGGGGGCAAAAACAGCCCCCATTGAAGTGCCTGTCACCTGCTGGTAAAATTCATTGTCAAAGCTGAAAAAGTTTCTGGTGAGACACAATTCGAGCAGTTTTAAAAGGAATAGTGTGGGCACAGTGTGCGGTCTGGGCCTGGAGTCAAAAATTTGTTCAATCACTGTTAGGGCAAGGACCTGAGGGATATTAGTGTACAATGATTCAACGTTCAGAGTACACAGCAGATCCATAGTTGCGTTAAAGGGATGATGTTCAACCATATTTATCATATCCATGCTGTCCCTGATGTAGCATTGTGTTTTGGGTACAAAATCCTTAATGAAGAAGTTAACGAATTGGCCCAGTGGTTCCAATATGGAGCCACACCCTGAGACTATAGGACGGCCAGGTGGGGTAGTGAGTGTTTTGTGAATTTTAGGGAGTGTATAAGACACTTGTATTCTTGGTGACTTCACATTAAGGAATTGGAATTCCTTCTGACTGAGGTAGCCATCAGTTTTAGCCTCAGTGGTGATTTGGAGGATAAGTCCTTGTAGTTCCTTAGTGGGGTTCGTGGGTAGTCTACAATAATGGTATGTATTTTGTAGTTGGCGGAGTATTTCGGCTTTGTAGGAGTCTATTTCCTGTAAGACAATGCCACCACCCTTATCTGCTGATTTGATTATCAGGGAGTTGTTCTTCTTCAAAGTTTCAATGGCATTTTTCTCTTGGAGAGTTATGTTGTATGGAATGTATTGTTTTTTGTTTTCAAGTACACCGGGGTCTTTTAGCACCATTTTTTCGAAAGTAATGATTTCGCCCGGTATCATGCTAGCTGTGGGTGAAAAAGTGGTGGTACAATCCACCCGGAAAACGCCAAACCAGACAGAAATTTTACCAATGGTAAACCCCAACACTAGCGATCATCGCGAAATGACTACCATTCCCATCTTCAACCTATCATCTCACAACCTAGTGGACTCTGAACTATCCCTTCTTAGTAAAGGCCTATCCTTCGTCCCAACTATCCACCCTAACTTCCTTGAACTACACACCGAACTACTCAGATTTTTTTAGACGGTTACGCTTACATGCTTACTTTCTACAGAATCCCACACCTAATTCTATCTCAAATACACCGTTTCGCCCTCCATCCACTTTTTCACCCACAGCTAGCATGATACCGGGCGAAATCATTACTTTCGAAAAAATGGTGCTAAAAGACCTCAGTGTACTTGAAAACAAAAAACAATACATTCCATACAACATAACTCTCCAAGAGAAAAAGGCCATTGAAACTTTGAAGAAGACTACCTCCCTGATAATCAAATCAGCAGATAAGTGTGGTGGCATTGTCTTACAGGAAATAAGTTGGGACCCCCTGAGCAGGCCTAGGGGGTCAGGGTATTTCTACCCTTCCCCCTTTTCTTCTTTTTTTAATCTTTTTTCGACTGTTTTCTTGTGACTCTGTTCTACCGAGTCACAAGATGGCTGCCAACACTTCCTGGTTTAGAGTGTTGGCAGCCAATAACAGTGAAGCTCGTGGTCGTGGCAGCCAATCACAGTGAAGAGTGTGGTCTGGAGGGTGCATGACCGCACCGCTGCCCCAGATATTGAAACTTTTATTTTTTTAATTTCTCAGCAACTACTGAACGGATTTACAGCATTTAAAAAAAAGTCGCTTTCTGAATCAAGCACTACCGTTTTACCAAATTTGGTGTAATTCCGTTCAGCAGTTCGGGCTGTAGTCTTGGCTAAAGTTTCCTATGGGAAATTGATTTTTTGACTTTTATTTTTTGAATTTCTCAGCAACTATTGAACGGATTTACACCATTGAAAAAAAAAGGTTGCTTTCTGAACCAAGCTCTACCTTTTTGCCAAATTGGTTTGGGGGTGTGGGGCGGTTGCCTAGGGCCACCAGGTGTTGTCCCATGCAGGGGGTGTAGATCCGAGGACGAGGAATTCTGTCTTCTCTGAGATGAGCTTCGGGCAGCTTCTGCTCATCCAGGAAGGGATGTCTTTCATTACTTCCTGGAAGCTGAGTCTGGTGGTGTTGGGTTCTTTGGTGAGGGAGAGGATGAGATGGGTGTACTCAGTGTAGGATACTATGCTAAGTCCATGCTTTCTGACAATGGCGGCGAGGGGGGCCATGTAGATGTTGAAGAGCGTGGGGCTGAACGATTATCCTTGGGGTACTCCACAGCTGATCTCTGAGGGTTCGGAGAGGAAGGGCGGGAGTCTGATTCTTTAGGTGCGGCCGGTGAGGAATGAGCAGATCCAGTCTAGGGCAGTTCCCTGTATGCCGGCATTGTGGAGTCTGGCAGTGAGTGTGTGGAGGGAGACGGTGTTGAAGACAGCCGAGAGGTATAGTGGGATGAGAGCCGCCGTGTGGCCATGGTCAAGGAGAGAGCGGATGTCATCTGTGGTGGTTCGGAAGGCAGTCTTGGTGCTGTGGTTGCTGCAGAATCCGGATTAGGAGGTGTCAATTATTGAGTTAGCTTCAATGAAGTTCGTGAGCTAAAAGTAGACTATCTTCTCAGTGACTTTGGCTGCGAAGAGGAGGAGCGAGATGGGTCTGTAGTTCTTTAGGTCCTTCAGGTCTGCGGAGGGCTTCTTGAGTAGGGGCTTAATTTCTGCGCATTTCCAGTCATTAGGGAATGTGCCAGTTCGAAGGTGGAGTTGATGGTGCGTCATAGTTTGTGTGCTGTGGCGGCTGCGGCTTTGTGGAAAATGTGCTGTGGTCAGCGGACCGTGGGGGCTCCTGAGTGAATGCTCTTCGTGGTGGTGGAGGTGTCTTCTGTAGTGACAGGGGTCCAGGCAGAGATGGTAGGCTGGCTGGCGTTGCTGGAGATAAGTGTGGTGTTGGTGCATTGTTTCTGTTTGTTGAAGTTGTCGGAGAGGGACTTGATCTTGAGATTGAAGTAGGAGCCGAGTTTGTTGCAGAGGTTCTGGGAGGGCTTGATGTCTGAGGCTTTGCTGGGGGGTTTGGTGAATTCTTGTATGATGCTGAAGAGCTCCTTCGAGTTGCAGGAGTTGCCGAGGATTCTGTCCTGGATGAAGTTCCTTTTTGTGGATCTGATGCGTTGGTGGTATTCTGTCATGGCGTTTTTTGTAGCTGGTCCGTGCTTCCGTGGTTTTGCTGTTTTTCCATACTTTCTCGAGATGTCTGCAGATGCGTCTGGATTCTCAGAGGTCGGTGGTGAACCAGGTGGCTTTTGTGGAGCACTGTCTGTTGGAGTTCCAGAGGGGGCGAGCATGTCTGCACAGTCGGTGATCCATCTGTGGAGTTTGTTGGCTGCAGAGTTGGTGTTGGTCGTGGCGGGAGGGGAAGCGAGGTTGAGGGTGGAGTTGAGGTGCTCATCTGTGACCTTGCTCCAAATCCTGCGTGGGGGACGAGGTGTAGGTTTGTGTGCCATGGGTTTTGAGAAGGAGAAATGTATGCAGTAGTGGTCCGTCCAGGGGGGTTGCGTGGTGTGGCTGAAGTGGATGTTGTTTACTCCTGCAAAGATTGGGATGAGGGTGTGTCCTGCCTTGTGGGTGGGGGTGGTGACGAGCTGTTTCAGTCTGATGTTGGTGAGGTTGTCCAGGAGGGTGGTGAAGTTGGGGTCGCTGAGGTTGTCGAGGTGGGAATTGAGGTCTCCGAGCAGTACGTAGCCCATGGAGGCCATTGCATGGTGGGCGATGTGGTCTGTGATGGTTGCAGTGAATGTGGTGCGTGGTCAGGGAGGTCTGTAGGCAAGGGTACCCCGTAAGGGGTATGTTCTGGATCTGGAAGTGGAGGTTTTTCAGTGGGGATGAGGAGTCATTCGTGCTGGCTGCGGTGAGTCAGAGGGAGTTCTTGTGTACGATGGCAAATCCTCCTCCAAGGTGGTTGAGGCGGTCCTTCCTCTGGATCTTGTATCCATCGGGGATGGAGGTAGCGATGTCAGGGTGGGGTTGCTGTTGGTTCAGGTTTCTGTGAGGAAGGTGATGCCTGGCGACAGGGTGTCGAGGAGGTCCCAGATTTCTACTGTGTGCCTGTGCAGGGAGCAAAAGTTAAGGAGGATGCAGTTCAGGGGTTTGAGTGCGATGTTTCCCGGTGGGTGGGCGGAAGCTGTGGGGGTCCGGAGGTGGGTGAAGGTGCAGCAGCAATGTCGGCAGGAGATCTGGCCATGGGTGATATTCGGCGTTGACAGCTGCCAGTTGTTGTTTCTTCCGGGGTTCAGTGCATGGAGGGCAGCTGAGTCGTAGCGGTGGGAGGTCAGAGAACTGGTTGGTGCTGGTCGCGGTCGGGTCGCAGACTGGCACAGACGGGCTTGCCTTTGGTGCGCCAGTGCCCACTGGGAGGCCGCGCAGCAGACGCCATTAAGTAGAGGATGGGGGAGGGAGCACAGCTGGGAGGCGGAAACCGGCAGGGGGGAGAGCCATGGGGGCAGCAGCAGCAGGAAAGGAGGTGGAAGATGGCAAACAGGAAGGTGGAAAAAGGCGCTAACGAGACAAATAGTAAGAAAGACAAAGAGAACAAATAGACACAAAAGGCATAAGGGGGCACAAAAACTGGGGACAGACAGACAAATGCAGACAGACAAGGCAGGAAAACTACAGAAGGCTGGCAGAGCAGACCAGCAGAAGAGCAAGGCTCTCCCACTGGACCACCAGGGATGAGGCGCAGGCAGGAGCTGCAGGTGGAGGAGGGCCTCAAACACCTACCTGCAACCAGAGAGGTGCTGAGGGCGTGGTGCAACGATGAAGCTACGTGAGGGGAGTGCAGAATTCACTGACCAGGAGTTCAGAGGTCTTGCTAAGGAGGTAGAGGTGCCTACACAACCACACGTGGCAACTCAAGCTTCCATAGAGGAGCAGCTGTTGTGGAAAGCAAGATTGCAAGGGGGTAGGTGCTTCTCATAGACACACACCGGCTTCCATACTGAAGGCGCTGTTTGAGAGTATTATGCTAAGAAGGTAGAAGCGCCTATCTTTGAAACAGACATGCAGTGACTCAGGCTTCCCTGCGATGGAGGGGAGCTATTTTTGACAACAAGATGCTGATGAGGTAGGCACATCTCAAAGAAATAAGCACAGGTGGGGACTCGGCTTCCCTGCAGGAGAAGCTGTTCTTGAGAGCCGGATGCTAAGCAGGCAGGTGCTCTGTGCAGAAACAGACATGCAGTGACTCGAGTTTCTCAGCAGGAGGCTCTGTTCTTGAGAGAAGTATGATAAGCGCTAAGTGCTTCTCATAGAAACTGGCATGCATTGACTCGGGTTTCCCTGCAGGAGGAGTTGTTCTTGAGAGAAGGGAGCTAAGCAGGTAGGTAATTCTCATAAACACATTCTTGCAGAGACTCAGACTTCTGTATTGCAGGATTTGTTTTTGAAAGCAGGGTGCTGCAGAAGTAGGTGCCTCTCATACACAGATGCCTTGGAAGAGCTGTGTTTGCTGTGACAGCCTCTGTAGGTGGTTTCTTCCATGCAGATATCTTGCTCTGGGCTGGTCTCACATGGGCATGGGTCCGAGGCAGTACAGAGGCTTAGAACTAGTGAATTAAAAGGAGACCAAGGGTGCGCAGTCATGTGATTTGGCGTCTACCTGTCAAAGTGGAGAGGTGTGGCTCACTGGTTAGAGACGGCAGATCCGTAAGCAGAGAATCGGCCAGGGACCAGAGTTCAATTTCCGACGCGGCAGGGTCGTGGACCAGGGTCAAAACGGACTCGATAATTCTCACCTCGGTACCTACTCTAACCAGGAACACACTCGGCAACTCTGGGCATTAGCTTGCCTCATCTCCACAACGGCCCCCCACATTCGCCGGGGATTCCTGGTTTCACCTTGGAGATACCCTGGAGGGACCATCTCACAGGGATAGCCAGGACGGGTTCCCCAGCGGTCTACAGCGCCAGGACGCCTCAGGGCAGCAGTGCGCTTTATAAGACACATACATTTACAATGCCATATGTGTTCCGTTCGAGAGCCCGTCCCTGTCAGAGCCTTAATTTGTGTTTCTCAAGGGTGGGACTTTTGTTTCCTTCCTCAAGGTCACTTAGCCATGCACAGGGCTTTAAGTGGGAAAAAAACTGGGGATGCTCTAAAAGGGGCGTGGCAAATTTCTTAAAGGGGTGTGGCCTATCCGAGTAGGGGCGTGGTCTAAATCAAGATAACTAGCATTGTGTGCTTAAGAAAATCATGAAGTCACATCCAGCAAAGGATGATAAAATAGGCAAAAAGGTATATTTATTAAGTACCAACTACAAAAAAATGATTGTATCCTCATGTAATGCAACTGGTGCTATTATGTAAAGCGCTCTGATACCCGATTCGGGTCAAGTTCGCGCTATATAAAACTCTGTTAAAAAAAAAAAGTAACAGTGTACTTAGGAGAGGATATTTCCTAACAGTTGTTTGGAGAAAATCCCAATTCAAGACTGGATTAAACTTAACCATCACCAGAGAGAAATTCCACAGAATTTGTTTTGCCCATAGTTTGTTGAGCTAGCTTTAAGTGAGCATTTGCGGTCCAACCCTTCCCATTTTTCTTTAATTATTCTCTTATTACACACTTAAGGGAAACTGTCTAATTTCAAGAAAAGTGTTATTTGGTATCCCAGTAGTAACTAAGCAATTTCTCTGAGACTGCATAGTTAACAAAGGCACTTTGTGCTGACTAATGGTTTCCTTTAAGATGTTTGATGTCATTTTTCAAAAACATAAAATATGGCATAATTCAAGCATTCCACCCATCACTTTTCCCTCACTGAGAAACCCAAGTGTAATGGATTTGTCAAATCATGAGTCGAAGCGAAGTTGCACATCAGCCTTATAACTGGTACCAGTCAGTGGGATTGAATATTCCCCATCTGTGTAGAGTGTCACACAGGACTTAATTACATCAGTGTTAGTAAACATAGGAAGAGCAGAGCAATGTGAAAGTAGATGAAAATGAAACTCAGAGGGGTCCGTCTGGGTAGGCTTTACTATTGACTTGAGATATCTACTTACTTCTGAATTGTGCCTGAACATTTTCAATGCAGCCACAAGCAAAACTAAAATTCTTCAATTGTAACAATTTTTTCGAATTCTGGGGAACCAGTGGCGCTCAATATTTGCCTTGATTTCCCTTCGGTGGGCTGTTCAATCTTTTCTACGCATACGCAGTGTTTTCTATGAGGGTGCTTTACCACCGCATATATAAATCAATAAACAGAACAAGTCAGCATTGGCAGTGAGAGTGTTTTGAAAAAGATGAATGGCGCTTTGCGGCGGAATGAGAAAGCTGCGGGGAAGGGGATTAAAAAAACGGCCATTAAAATACTCACGTTGCGGGCTTGCAGGCTGGTAGGGCAAGTCTTGTGTGGCTTCAGAACGATCCTGTCTGAGGCAGCTTTGATGCGAAGGCAGGGTGCCGACGGTGCTGGTAGGGCTGGGGAGGCGTCACAAAGGTAAGTTTCCTTTTCACTGCTGCTGGATTCTGTTGTAGACCCTCGTCCCTCGTCCCTCGCTTGCTTTAAGGCAGAGCAGGGTCACACTGGTTGCTGGAGAAATCTTGCCGCAGGCCGTAAAAGCAGGGTTGTGCCGGCTCTAACCAGCTGCTGTTGTGCCGATGGCTGGCACGATGACGTAGGTGGCACTGCGTGTTCAAAGAGAAGAGAAATCCCGAGAGAAAGTGTCTCTCTTCAAAGGATTTCCCTTCCTGCTACAATGACGTCATGCCTTAAGCAGTGCGCGCGCATGCTCACCCGAAACACCAACAAAAACCGGGACGTCTGGTCACTCTACCTTTGAGGCCAGAAAATAGAGCCCCCTAGAGACCCCTTTAGAGGCCCTCCAAAAAACACTGGGGGGGCTCAGACCCCCACAGACCCCCCACTTAAAGCCCTGGCCATGCAGCTGAATTAACGAGTTTCGAAAAATGACAGTGTTTTAGGAGAGCAGTGGACAAAAGTATCAATCAGAATTCCATGCTGCCGCCTACAATTCCTGGAAGGGGTAAGAGATGAGGAAACAGGGAAGTTAGAGCAAGGAGGGAGCTTTGAGAAGAGAAAGAGCTGCCCTTTAATACCCATATCGTTCTGAGTGCGGATCAAATGTGCTACTTGAATGTCAACATTTATATGGCTGGACTGGAAGGAAGGAGCGTCGGGTCAGAGGTCCATGGATCTGGACAGTGTACAGTTAGAAACAAAGGTGGGTCAGGGCGGTGCCTGCGTAGCCATTCTAGGTGTGTCATAGAGTATATAGTTGGGGAGAGAGGATGCGTGTTTGTGTCTGTGTACACTGTAAATCCAGGGGTGTTAAACTGAGAACTGTTGGGGTGGCTACAGGGATAATGAAGACAAAAGTTGGCAAATGACTGGAACAGGAAACCAGGGTGAATAGATCAATAACAGTGTTTAAAAAGGCCTGAGATGGACACAGAGAAAAAATCACAGTCTGCGAGCTAAGATGTGATTATGGTAAATCACAGTCTGCGAGCTAAAATGGGATTATGGTAGAGTTTAGGGTGCCTGCTGTGTCAAAGCAAAATGCCCAAGTGCCCTCCAGCCATTCCATAGTAAGATAGATATCTAGGGATCATATTCCACGTTGATCTGTTGTTCCCTCTGCAAATCAGTATCTTACAGAGACCAAACCCTACAATCGTCCTCGCTCTCCTGCTGCTGCAAGCCCTGCCACTGGGTGGCGATGACGAGGAATTTTGCAATGGGGTACAGTTAGACTTCTGATCAGATCTCGCTCACCACTTCCGTTTACCTCCTACTTCTCCTGATATTATTTCCCACCTTATTGTAACCCTACTGGCTCCTACAGCGATGCTGCACTGCTTTCTACCTCCGACTTTCCAATAAAGTATAGATCTGTCGCTCTAGCAAGACATAACACCTCAGCTGGGGAAGTCAGCAGGGTGCTCAAAGTGATTTCCAGTGGGGAATGATCTAATATTGCACACCTTAAAGGCCGCCTCTATCAGTCTGGGTAGGGTCAAGGTTGGTGCAAAGAAATGGGCAATTCAGTAATGTGTATTATGAGCCCCCAAATAATAGGAGCACCCTTAATCCAGTGTCAAAGTGAGCAAGGGACTCACGTATGAGCATACCCTGCCAACATATTGCTCACTTTGTCACTGGATTCAAGCAAGCCTGGCTGAAGACGGCTGAAATGCCAGAAACCGGTCCTAGGAAGCTTGTTTCCGGTCCAGGGAAGGCATGGCTTGGCAGTTCGGGCTGGACTGTTCCCATGAGGCACAGGGTCAGACTGATTTGCATATGGCCATGTCGGAACTGGGGTGGCAGAGTGGGCTAAAGAACGGTGATGGATCAAACCCAGATCTGTTGACTGGGTGTGAGTGTTTGATTGGTTCTGATGCTCCGTCCATCACCACCCTCTTTTGTACCGCTTTGTTCACAATAAGTTGGCAGGGTATGCTCAGACGTGAGTTCCTTGCTCACTTTGCCACTGGATTCAAACAAGCCTGGCTGAAGATGGCTGAAATGCCAGAAACCGGTCCTAGGAAGCTTGTTTCCGGTCCAGGGAAGGCATGGCTTGGCAGTTCGGGCTAGACTGTTCCCATGAGGCACAGGGTCAGACTGATTTGCATATGGCCATGTCTGAACTGGGGTGGCAGAGTGGGCTAAAGAACGGTGATGGATCAAACCCAGATCTGTTGACTGGGTGTGAGTGTTTGATTGGTTCTGATGCTCCGTCCGTCACCACCCCCTTTTGTACCGCTTTGTTCGCCATAAGTTGGCAGGGTATGCTCAGACGTGAGTCCCTTGCTCACTTTGCCACTGGATTCAAGCAAGCCTGGCTAAAGACGGCTGAAATGCCAGAAACCGGTCCTAGGAATCTTGTTTCTGGTCCAGGGAAGGCATGGCTTGGCAGTCTGGGCTGGACTGTTCCCATGAGGCACAGGGTCAGACTGATTTGCATATGGCCATGTCTGAACTGGGGTGGCAGAGTGGGCTAAAGAACGGTGATGGATCAAACCCAGATCTGTTGACTGGGTGTGAGTGTTTGATTGGTTCTGATGCTCCGTCCGTCACCACCCCCTTTTGTACCGCTTTGTTCGCCATAAGTTGGCAGGGTGTGCTCAGACCTGAGTCACTTGCTCACTTTGCCACTGGATTCAAGCAAGCCTGGCTGAAGACAGCTGAAATGCCAGAAACCGGTCCTAGGAAGCTTGTTTCCGGTCAAGGGAAGGCATGGCTTGGCAGTTCGGGCTGGACTGTTCCCATGAGGCACAGGGTCAGACTGATTTGCATATGGCCATGTCTGAACTGGAGTGGCAGAGTGGGCTAAAGAACGGTGATGGATCAAACCCAGATCTGTTGACTGGGTGTGAGTGTTCGATTGGTTCTGATGCTCCGTCCATCACCACCCCATTTTGTACCGCTTTGTCGCCATAAGTTGGCAGGGTATGCTCAGACGTGAGTCCCTTGCTCACTTTGCGACTGGATTCAAGCAAGCCTGGCTGAAGACGGCTGAAATGCCAGAAACCGGTCCTAGGAAGCTTGTTTCCGGTCCAGGGAAGGCATGGCTTGGCAGTTCGGGCTGGACTGTTCCCATGAGGCACAGGGTCAGACTGATTTGCATATGGCCATGTCTGAACTGGGGTGGCAGAGTGGGCTAAAGAACGGTGATGGATCAAACCCAGATCTGTTGACTGGGTGTGAGTGTTTGATTGGTTCTGATGCTCCGTCCATCACCACCCTCTTTTGTACCGCTTTGTTCACCATAAGTTGGCAGGGTATGCTCAGACGTGAGTTCCTTGCTCACTTTGCCACTGGATTCAAACAAGCCTGGCTGAAGACGGCTGAAATGCCAGAAACCGGTCCTAGGAAGCTTGTTTCTGGTCCAGGGAAGGCATGGCTTGGCAGTTCGGGCTGGACTGTTCCCATGAGGCACAGGGTCAGACTGATTTGCATATGGCCATGTCTGAACTGGGGTGGCAGAGTGGGCTAAAGAACGGTGATGGATCAAACCCAGATCTGTTGACTGGGTGTGAGTGTTTGATTGATTCTGATGCTTCGTCCATCACCACCCCCTTTTGTACCGCTTAATCTAGTTGTGGGTCCATGCTCATATTAAAATCTCCCCCAGGAAGGTTGTGGCCTGCGGGAATTGTTGGTTAACTCCGCTCTGTACTCGCAGCATTTCCATCCAGAGCCCAAGAGGGAAGTACACATTAATCAGCGCTAGCATTTCACTCTTGAAGTCCCCCAGGACCACTAAATAGCAATCCAGGTTATCTGTCCACACTTTAGTCACCATAAGCAGAAGGAATTTCTTTTAGCAACATTGCCACCCCTCTGGGCCCCGTAGTGAACCCTGCATGCCCCACCACTTTCTACTTCCCTCACCCTAGAGATGCTGTATGATTCCCTCTCATTTGTGTCTTCAGCAGGAATGAATGAATGAATGAAGATGTTCTTATATAGCGCATGGCTACCCGGAAGCATCCCAGCGCTGCGGAGAGGGCCAAGGAGAAGGTGGAATTTAAGGGAATAGCCAGGTCTTAAGTTGTTTCCTAAATGACAGATGGTTGGCTTCCTTACGGATGGAAAGAGGAAGGGTGTTCCAGAGTTTGGGGGCATTATAGGATAGCAGGCGACCTCCTGATCGAGCCTTTCTGATTCTGGGGACTGCTGCCAGATGAAGTTGATCTGAGCGGAGGTTTCTTGTGGGTTTGTAAGGTTTGAGGAGGTTTTTGATAGCAGGGGGGCCTCTGTTGTGAAGTATTTTATGTGCAATACAAAGGGTCTTGAAATGGATTCTTTCCTGTATGGGTAGCCAATGGAGTGTGTGCAGGGCGGGCTTGGCTGAGCTACGGCTGTTAGTTTCAGTGAGAAGCCTGGCTGCAGAATTCTGGACAGTCTGTAGTTTGGCAATCACTGCTTTTGGTGCCCCCAGATAGAGGGCATTGCCATAGTCCAGCTTGGAGAGGACAAGGGCCTGGACCACAAGCCTTCTTGAGTGGGTGGGTAGAAGGGGGAGTACTTTCCGTAGCGTACGGAGTATACCATAGCAAGTGGCCGCCGTTTTCCTTGCTTGAGTTCTTAGGGTAAGCTCATGGTCTAGCCATACGCCCAGACTTTTTATTTCATGTTTGGGTGCTGGTGCAGGTCCCATGCATAGTGGCCAGGATGTGTTCGGATTGAAGGCAGCTTGATTACCCAGTAGCATAATCTCTGTTTTATCGCCGTTGAGCTTAAGATGGGAAAGGCTCATCCAGTTGTTGATTTCTTTGAGGCATAAACAGAGATTGCTATGGGATTGATCTTCCTGATTCAGAGCCATGATGAGCTGAGTATCATCTGCGTAGGTGACCAGCTGGATGCCAAACGGGGAGACTATCTGAGCTAGTGGGGACATGTATACGTTAAAAAGGGTAGGGCTCAGGGAGGAGCCCTGCGGTACTCCGCACTGTAGGGGAACAGGTTGGGACTGGGTGTTCTCGTCAAACACCTGGAAGGATCTGTCTTCCAGAAATGATTCCAGCCAGGATAGCGCTTTGCTTGTCACTCCTACATTTCTGAGACGGTGAATGAGAATGTGGTGATTCACCGTATCAAACGCAGCGCTGAGGTCTAAAAGGATGATAGCTGCAGAGCCTCCCATATCCAGAATCTTTCGAGATTCTTCAACCACCGCAATAAGCGCCGTCTCGGTGCCCTGCCCGGGGCGAAAGCCTGTTTGCGAGGAGTGAAGCATGTTCGAAGTTTCCAGGTGGGTCGAGAGTATTCGATTGACATGTTTTTCTGCGACCTTGCTAATACCAGGGAGCAGCGAGATGGGCCGGTAGTTGCCCAGACCCGAGGGATCCAGGTGGGGTTTTTTTAAAAGTGCCCTAACCATGGCCTTTTTCCAGTCCTGTGGGACTGAGCCTGTAGCTAAGGAGGCAATAATTAGGTTGGCAATGGGGGGGATGATGATGGGCGAGGCCTGTTTGAGTATTTTAAAGGGCGCTGGATCGTTGGGGGAGCCACTTTTTATTGTCTCAATGATGTGGCAGAGGTGTTCCTCAGCGATAGGGGGGAAGGAATCAAGCTGTCTCTTGTTTTCCAAGGGTTCTGGGTTCAGAGCATGGTTCACCGTAGTGGGTGGTAAAAGATTAAGGATTTTTTTGATTTTAGTAGAGAAGAAGTCTGCCAGGTCCTCACAGTGATTGCCAGTGGGATCAATTGTCTGAGGGGGATCTGGGATAAGTGTAAGTTTTTTTATGATGCGAAAGATTTCTTTGGCAGAGTTGGAGGAGGCTTGGAGTGTTTCCTCGAAGTAAGCCGCCTGTGTTGCTCTGATTTCTGCTTTATAGGAGGCAATCGATGATCTATAGGCAGCTTTTTTTTCACTTGAGTAGTCTTTCCTCCAAGCTCGTTCTAGTCTTTTACATTGTTGTTTTTGATTACGGAGGTTCGTAGTGAACCAGGGGCATTTATTAGGGCCAATTTTTTGTAGACTGTTTTTATAGGGGAGTAAAGTATTGAGCGAGTTTTCAATCCATGAATGAAACTTTCTGTTTGCCACTATTGGGTTCGGGTCGGGACTAGGAATAGTCCGTTCCAGTTCATCGGTCCAGTTCTTGATATTGAGTCTGGACCAGTGTCGTGCCCAGGTTCGTGACGACCTCAAGGGAATATGTATATGGAGAGGGTGCCATTTGAAAGGGATCAGATAATGATCTGACCAAGAAAGGGGGATGGGGTCTAGTCCCTCTAGTTCCTTGATATTGGAAAAGATGGGATCAAGGAGGTGGCCCTTCAAGTGTGTAGCTTGATGGTTTTTCAGATGAAGCTGATAGGCTGCGAGGTCGTGCATAAGGTCAGATGTCACTTTATTGGAGAGCTCATCCAGATGTAGGTTGAGGTCTCCAAGCACGGTGAAATTGGACGAAGTGCTGGCAAGATTTAATGTAGTTTCAAGTAGCGAGCTACAGAATTTTCCCGGGGTTCCTGGGGGCCGATATACAAGGATCCCGGAGAAGGTGACTAAGGGGGTCACTTGTATAGAGAATTGGACATTTTCGCAGTCCAGCATAGGGCTGTCTAAGAGACGGCAGACTAGCCAGTCTTTATAAATAATGGCAATTCCTCCACCTCTGCTGCCAGTTCTATCTAGGCGTTGGATCCTGTAACCCGAGGGGATTGCTTGGATCACGTCAGGGTCCGAGCTAGGTGAGAGCCAGGTCTCTGTAAGAAAAATAATGTCTAAATATGACTCGTCTAGTAGTAAGGAGATTTCAGTGGCATGCTTTGGCAGGGATCTGCAATTCAGCAGAGCCATGTTCAGTTGTTTATTTGCGGGGGAATATCACATCAGTGGAGTATCATGTGAGCGCCTTCACCAACAGCTTCCGTTTATTTTTATGTCTCAACCCATTGACATTCCAAGCCAACAAAGTAAGATTTCTTGCACTCCTTCTTGCCGGCCATGTTCAAACCTGCCCTTTATGTCAACTCACTGTAAGCCATCTGTGGCCCAACAATACAAAACATGACTAACTTATGAACATTTCCCAAACTCCCAACCCACCCTACCTTACCGTACCATGTTGTACAGCTGGCCAGCCCCCAATTCATGGTACGTCATTCGTCCCAGTTACACAAATCCTGTTTTAATCCTTATTGTCCATCAAAGTTCTGTAGTTCATGGCAATGAGGCGGGGTCTGTGAGGCAGGGTAGAAATCCTTCCAGACTCTGACCGTTTTCCACTTTTCCATCATCTTTTCCAAATGGGGGAAGAGTCCATCTATACTCCTTTCTCCAAAGCCATCCACGCCCCAGCTGAACTCAAATTATTTCCACCGAAGTTATTGGAGTCACTACTCGTGGCAGTGTCCCTCCTTCCGATGCTCCGGTCTCTTCACCTGTGTCCTCCACACCTCCCCGCAAGGCATCCCATCTGGTGCCCAAGTTCTCGCTCTGGTGCCAGTGGAGTGCCTCCACCACTTTTGCTCTATCAGACTCCGCCTGATCCTTAGTCGATCTCCAGAATAGTTTCCTTCGCACTCTGCTGTATCACTGTGGAGAAGTGTGGCTCAATGGTTAGAGCCGCAGACCCTGATGCAGAGGTCTGGCCCGGGACCATGGTTCAATTCCCGCCTCGGCGGCTCTTGGATTCAATTTCCCCGGACCTGATAATTCTCGCCTCAGTGCCTATTCTAATCATGGGTCCCACTGTGCAACTCTGGGCAATAGCTTGCTTAATCTCCACAACGGCACCCACAGCGCTAGGATGCCTGGCTTCACCTTGGGGGTGCCCAGGAGTGGACATCTCACAGGAAAACCAGGAAGGGTTCCACAGCGGTATGAATACAGCGCTACGAGACCCCTGGGTAGAAGTGCGCTATATAAATACATTTACATTTACACAGCTTCCTTCCATCCCGATATGGACAGGTCTTCCTGTTCCCCTTTGGGTTGTTGGTTTTCTCGGTGAGCCAGCCACTCCCATGCCTCTGCTGGCATGGAGAAGAAGGACATTTCATCACCTAGAGTGACGTTGAGTCTAGCAGAGAAAAACAAAGCAAAATATATGTCCAGGGTTTTGAGGTGCCTTTTAACAGCGAGAAATGTCTCTCTTTGTTTCTAGACCGTCATGGTGTAGCCCGGATAACTATTATTCGAGGCTCCCTCCAACCTCCAGGGCCCATATGCTCTAGCCCTATGCAGGATCGTGTCTCTATAATTCAGCAGTCTCACCACCACTGCCCTTGGAGGGACCCCGGCAGCAGTGGTTTGCCTGGTCCTTCGAGCTTGTTCCACCTTGAACTATTTGGATAATTTCCTATCTAGTACTACTGTTGCACCACCATTGTAAACCAATCCTCCAGAAAAATTCCACTGATCGGCCTTCTGTTCTCTCTGGGAGGACCAACACCCTAACGTTGTTCCTTTAGGTTGGCCCTCCACATCATTGATCTTCCCCTGCAGCACTGATAGTTCCTTTTCCAGCTGCGAAATGCGAGTGTCATGTTCCAAAACTGTTGGTCAAGTTTGCACCAGCATCGATTCAGTTTCCACTACTCTGTCGACCAGTTTCCTGTGGTCCTCTCTAAGGAGGTTCATATCATGGGCCACCGTTTTAACTTTCCACTCTAGAGCTTCTTTAGTGTCTTTCGTAGTTGCCAGGATAATTGCAGTGTGGTTTTCCAGCCCTTTCTCTACTGCAGGGGGTGGTTGCTTGGCTGTTACCCCCATTGCCCCGGTGCTCCTCCCCCTACACGGCTGCTCCGGGTTGTTGCACACCATTGTTACACCTTCCCTCCACCAGGGTGTGGGCATGTAATTCCTTGTCTTCTTCAGGGCCTGGATGCACAGTCAGGCAGAGCCAATCTATGTGTCCGATCTGTCTTTACTGTTGGTTTGCTGAGTAGGCTTCCTCAGGGTCGCCTCTGGCAGGGATGGGGTTTGTCAGTGGGCCACAACCCATTGTCACCTCCCAAACAACTGCTCCCCCGTCACGTGCACCCTTGTTTGCCCTCACCCTCCTTTTGGTCCACTTCTGCAATTCACAGTTCTCCGCTGCACCCGGCGCTCCAACCTGAGCCTCCTGCCACTCTTTAAGAGCCCAGTATCAAAGAAGTGTCAAAGAGTTGCCACTAGCGATGGGAAACAGCATCTACAACATGGTCATTACCACACAATACCTTTACATGCATGCCAATATACTGAAAATGTAAGCATAATGCGTACCCAAAGGTAACTATAATTTGCACCCCTGCCATGCACAGTTTTCCCATCAATAATTTCACTGCAAATGTTGCAGTGATATTATCAATGATATCATAGAAGTTGTCATGAGTGATGTAATATGTGGGGCAATTAGCAGAGCACGGTGGGGACATGAGTTATAGTTATCTTAGGGCACGAGTTATAGTTACTTGAGATAACTATAACTGCTGAATTTCTATGGTTTTGTGTGTGTAAAATATTAAGCTAACTATTGCAGTCCCTCAAACCTTTGGTTTTTACAGTGAATTTCTAATGTTTTTATAATTTTACTTCCTAACTATAACATCCCTGTAACATTTGGTCTTTTTCATTAAGTTTCTATTGTGTTAATGCTATTTCCTAACTATAATGTCCCTGCAACCTGGATGTGTGAGTGGGTTTGTGAGTGGGTGTGGGAGGGTGTGGATGGGTGTGTGTTTGAGTGTGTGTGTGACTGGCTGTATGGGTGTTTGAGTGGTTGTGTGGGTGTGTGAGTGGGTATGTGAAAGCTGTGTGGGCGTGTGAGTGGTTTTGAGGGTCTGTGAGTGGGTGTGTAAGTGGTTGTGTGGGTGTGTGAGGGTGTGAGTAAGTGAGTGTGTGAGTAGGTGTGTGGCTCTGTGAATAGGTGTATGTTTTTTTTAATTGGGGTCTGGATCCACGGATCCACCATAATCTGGGAGGATCTGTGTAGGATCCAGGGAAGATCCGCAGATCCTCATGTGGTAAAAATAAAGGTTTTTGGACTATTTCTTGCCCATGAGGGATCCCTCACAGACCCCTCCATTAGTCCCATGGGGTCAGGATACCTCTAACCTGACCCCTTCTACCACTTTTAACCTTATTTTCCCCACTGGGAATGTAGTCTTGATTAACAAAATGGTGGCGCAACTTTCTTCCCAGGTTGCGGCAAGCCGATTACAGCATTGCTGTTGGTGCGTGGATTTGCGGATCCAAGCAAGATCCACAGAGGATCTAAGTCCCTAGATATACAAACTTAGATTTCAGTTAATATCTCAAAAACTACTGAATGTAATGACACTAAATAACAACAAGCATTTGCAATGCAATAGGTCTCGCATTTACGCGGGTTTGAGCTATTGACATTGCAAATAACTATGCCTTTTGTTTTTGTTTCTAAAACAAAGAAAAGGCATTGTCATTTATAATGCCAATAGCTTAAACTCGCGTAAATGCAAGACCAATTGCATTGCGAATGCTTGTTTTTTTTCTCTGAATGGCACAACAGATTGCCAGAAAAAGTTATGCATTTAGCATGTTTACGACTATCAACCTACACAAGCTACACTTATCTTCCTGGATGGAGTTCACACTCTAACCGCTATTGGTTGTAAGGAAAGCATTAGGTTTTGACAACCATGAAAGGGAGGAGGCATGACTGGACATGCAGCAAGATGGCGCCTCGTAAAACTGAGACAGGGAAACATCGCAAATAGTATTGGCTGCAGAGTGGCAACATCTGCAATTCTACAAGAGACTCGATTTGGAAGAGGTCTTAACCTCTTCCTCTTTCTGTCATACCCACGGCCCCCTATCTCCCCACACACACACACACACAACATCCCCCGACCACGTTGGAATTGCAAACGTGGACTTCGCTAAAGAGAGCCAATGAGGAAGTGGATGAAGACTGACATGGCATGGACCCGATAACAACGACAGACTGGCATCTTAAGTACCATGGTGAAGCTTAGCTGGTACTGACAACAGAGGCTGGCGGGTGAGCCAGACACCTGGTGGTGTCTACTGCAAGATGGCGCCCGGCACGTCATGAAGACCGAGACTATTAGCAGCACCCTCAGTGCCTAGCCATGGAAAATAGGAGGACAGTCTTCCACCCCATTAGTCTCTCCAGGATGTGTGGCTCAATAGGGGTAGGTGAACACAAAGAAGACAAACGGTCCAGTTGCTGACCGAAGGGGCAGACACCATAGATTTCTATCTATATGATGGAACCCTCTGGAGAGAGGGGCACACTTGTAAAGGCTCAGCGTGGTAACAGTCCCATAGATGACAAAAGGGTTCCAGTGCCATGTCTGAGAATTGGTGACATTAACTCCCGGGGATCAGGTTGCTTTGTTTCTGTATCTAAAGTTTCAGAATTGGACAACCAGACAAAGGAGTTGGTGGAGCCTGAGCCCACCCCATGGGTGTTCTGACAGCCATCCACAGCACCAGAGCAACATTAGTGCACAAAATGAACTCCACTTCTCCTACAATAACGTTCTAGTTTGTGGGTCTGTTGTACTGTATAGAGGGCCCAGGTAAAGAATTATTGTCTGCCTCATTTTCTGTGGAAAGGGCACACAGAGTTTCCGGCACCTTCTGGAGCTCTGGCAAGAGTAATGATTGCAAAATTCTGAATGACCGTGATAGTGAAACCCTCCTGCAACACACTAGACAAATAGGACTGATCTTGTATTATAACTCCACTATACTGATGAACCCGGACATTTTACACAGGTGGTGCAGCAAAAGAGAAGGAGCTTTAATGCATTAAAAAAAATGCAAGTGTTGAATCTCACATGCATGATGATGTTGCATGCGAAATATAAAGTAGTACAAAAACTGGTCAGGGAGGAAGTTATGGGCAGTGGCCCCCAAAGTGGTTTCCAAATTCAAAATCCCATAAGAATCTTTGCTTCAAGAGTATAGCAGACTACTACAATTATTTATCCCAAAACACAATTTAAAATACTTTAAGTCTTTCTGCCAAGCTTGATGTGATTGCTTTTCAGTTGTTCTGCAATACTCTTTACAAAACTTGTCAAAAGAATGCAGCGGTTTTTTTGTGCAGATTCGTCACACTGGACCAAATTAAAGGAAGTAAAAAATGTGTTTTTCCGATGTTAGTGCACCACATCCAAATACACAGAGTCACCATCGACAACTTTGTACTGGAAGTGCAGGCTCTTATAAGGTAAATGAAGATGCATACCACTTACCGCGAACGGATCCTAAATGTAACCACCTATCTCTTTCCCCTTTAGCCAGTTTGTCCTTAGCAATTCTTTTACCACTGACCTGTTGGTAATCTTCTCTGCTGCAACTGATGCTGCGCAGATCCTGAAAATCTCTGGAATTGCTTGTCTTGAAAAAAGCGAATTTAGGACTTACACTCAATGCAGCAGTTAACTAGCACTAGCTCATATCATGTAGCTGCCCTGTATACAAAAAAAACTCCAATAGCACTCCGTCACCTGTTAGAAGGGCTTGAGAGTCCACTACCTGACGCACTGTCAGGAAGCCTTGCTCCAAATGCTAATACCAGCCTAGCTTAAATCTACAACGATCTTGATTCTCAAAGCAAAGCTACTGATCAAACTGTGGTTGTTTAATGTTTACCAGTAGAGGGCGCCCTTTACAAGGCATAGATCATACAAGATATTCCGCGATTGGGCATGCTTTTAGCCTTGTAGGCACATTGAAAGAAACAAGATGAATACTTTTTCCGATTGGTATTTAATGCACTACTTATTTTTTTAACAGTATTTAAAATTCATGCGTAAAATAACCTTGCACCGTTAAGTTAATTAAGAAGATTTTTTTTAACGACCCGATCACAAACAAGCTGTTGTCGTGTAAGCGCGGGGCAGGAGGGTTGTGCTCAAACAACGCGAGCCGTGCACATCGCCTGTCCAGGCGCGCACCTGTCTTATCCCCCATCGGCCAAGAAACCAACAACAATAGATCTCGCCAAGGTGAGCAGCGCGCACGCACTACGTCACTAGACGAGACCCAAAAAGAGTTATTTCTGGACCAAGAGCTACCTTTCTGCCAAATTTGGTGTAATTCCGTCCAGCGGTTCGGGCTGTAGTCATGTCTAATATCTCTATAGATATTAACATGGGAAAACACTTTTTTCGAGCCCCCCTTTCCATGTGCAAGAGGAATCACCAGCTCACTTTTTTTGTAAAATTGCATTAAGATTCGTGAAATGGTGCCAAAGATATAGGCAAGTATAATGTAGGTATTACCCAGGTGTGTGTATATGTGTATATATATATATATATATATATATATATATATATATATACACTCCACTGGTTCCCAGTTACCGGGTAATTGCAGCGCTCCTCGTGGGTGCGAATCCCTGCGGTTGAACCACACCGCTTTAAATCCACCAAAAATCCCTCCAGCCGGAAAGAAAACGGGATGCACTCTTTACAACCTTTTGTGCGCTTTATTTTCTTTATAAATTCACTGCATGGGGTACAGGCAATAGCTGATCTACGCGTTTCGGTATTCCTGATACCTTGCTCACGATCAACTGTTTGTTTGATCCCGCCCTCTTGAAGTACAATTGAAATTACATCATTTCCTGGCGGTTTTCAAACACCCCTTTGCATTCTGGAGAATGTAGTTTTGAAACCCATTGTTTCTTTGTGTTATGTCTGTCCTTCTTATTTATTTACACTCTAATGTTTTGTTTTTGGTAAGAAAAGTCCAGTCGACATGATTCTTCATGAACGCTTGTCTTTTTTCTTTACCTCCTCTGGTGGAGTTTAATCTTATGAGTGATGAGTCCTTTTGGATCATTAGTTACAATTTTTTCGATTTGTTCTTCGATGTTTTCATCCCTTGACTGCATTTTCTTACATTTTACAGTTTTCATGTTCATTTCTTCTTTTTTATAGATGTATGTAGAGCTCTTCTGACTGATTAAGGCCGTGCGGGTATAATGTTCGTAATTTTAAGATGTACCGTGACTCCTTCTGTCGCAATTGCCTTTCTCGATCTCCCCCACGTTCTTTCCTTGGAATGGTCTCAATTCCATAGTATTTCAATTTTTTCCAGTCTCCTTGATGGGCTTGTTCCATATGTTTTGCCACCGCATTAGATTTATCTTTATGTATTGTGCCTCTTATGTGTTCCAATATTCTTTTTTTCAATTCAAAGATGGTGCTCCCCACATACTTTAGTGGGCAGGGACATTCCAACACATAAATCACATATTGCGTTTTGCACGTTATTAATTGGCGAATCTCCCAGATCTTATTGTTTGCCATCTTTATATTTTTTGTCTGTTGGGCAATTTGGCAGGCTTTACACATGTGACATTTTATGAAACCTTTTGTCTTCAGCCATGAGGATTCCTTTTCTTTTCCTTTGAAATGGCTATGGATTAGATGGTCCTTCAAATTCTTCGCTCTCCTGTATGTTACCGTCGGATGCTTTCCCATTATTTCCTTCACAGTAGGATCCAACTGTAGTATCTTCCAGTTTTTTCTCAAGATGCTCACTATTTGTTTACTTTCCAATGAGTAATCCATTATTAACCGGATGGTCTCAGGTTCTGTTTTCTTTGATTTTCTGGATAGACAATCCTCTCTCGTTTTGTTGTTTGCTGTTTCACAACATTTTTTTACTATGTTGGTATTATATTTTCTTTTTTTGAATCTTTCCATTGTATTTTGACCGTGTATCCGCCATTCATCTTCTTCACTGCATATTCGCCAAATTCTCAAGAACTCCCCATAAGGGATACTTGAGATTAGGGTTTTTTGATGGAAGCTTGTTGCTTCCAAGGTGGCATTGGTTGCTGTATTTTTTCTGTGTAAAGTTGTTTGTATGTGGCTATTTTTGATGTATATTTCCGTATCAAGGAATACCACTCTTTCATTACTGATCTCATATGTAAACTTTATATTTGTTTTGCTGTTATTTAGTAACTCGAAGTATTCCTTGAATTCCATTTCCGTACCATCCCAGATGATGAATAGGTCATCAATGAACCGTTTCCAACTGACGACCTTATTCACCATTCTGTCATTACTTTCACACCATGCAACCTCTTTCTCCCAATATCCCATCGCTAAACAGGCATAACTGGGACTAAAAGAAAATCCCATTGCAGTCCCATTGCTCTGGCGATACACCTCATCTCCGAAAACAAAGATATTTTTGTTCAAGCATATTGATAACATATCAAGGAGCATTTTGTTGTGTTCACTGTATTCGATGTTACGTTCCTTCAAAAAGTAGTCACATGCCTCAAGGCCCATGTCATTTTCTTTTTTTTTTTTTTTTGAAACCGTTTATTACAAATCTCAAGAATATACAATTATGGGCCCACAACCTTCCGGCCGGCCGCTAGGAATGGCAGAAACATATGGCATACGTTCATAGAACCCTTGGCATTACAAAGGAGCATAAGCAGGAGTCATCAACATCATGGGCCACAGCCATAATACGTCACAGTGCGGTTTCATTTTATACAAACAACAAGAAAACAACACCCACAAGGCTACCCTACAGTCGAAAGTAGCAGCACGTGCTCCCCAATGGGGAACCCCAACTATTAGAGGAGTCCAAGGAGGGGAAGGGAAACAGAGCGAGGACTGGGGGAACCCTGTGCCCAGGGCTAGGGGAAGGGGTCAGCTAAGGGGACGGGGCTGGTGAGGCAGCAGGCAGCAATGGTGGCGCGCAAATACTCCCACGGTAGGCGTTCCAGGGGCCAGACACTTTCACCCATGTCCCAGGCTTACCCCTCGCCACATACACCACCTTTTCTCGAAACATGCACCAGTCCATGTGCTCTTTCCAGGCCGACACCGTCGGGGGGTTCTGGGATCCCCACAGTTGCGCAACGTCACGCTTAGCAATCATATATCCCAGAGTCACCCACCACGTTTGCGGAGCCGAGTAGTCAGTTGGTTCCCACACATTCAACAGGCATCTCCTCGCTTCCGGCAGCAGCGCAACACGCGTAACCACTCGCAGGACCTCGTGCACACCGCGCCAGAATCGCTCCACCTTCGGGCATTCCCATAAAATATGCAGGAAGGTCGCCACGGCACCACAACCACGCTTACACAATCCATCCACAGTGTAGCCCATGCGCTGAAGCCTTGGCCCCGTCATGTAGACCCGGTGGAGTATCTTGAGCTGGACGAAGCGAAGGCGAGCCGGTATAGCCACCTCCTTCGGAGAGGCCACCGCGGAGATCCAGTCCTCATCGTCCAATTCCAGACCGTCGGCAACCCAAGCCTCGCGAAGGACAATCAGCAAGCCCGATCGATCATTAATCAGTTTTTTATAAATAAGGGAGATCGTACTGTCTGGGACGTGGCCATCTAGCACTCTATCCTCCAGGGGGGAAGACTCCGGGATGGAGGCGACGTCTGGGAAGACGGAGCCCAGTGCATGACGGATCTGCAGGTATCGAAAGTATTCACTGCCCTGCAACTGAAACTCCGTCTGCAGCATCTCGAATGCTTTAAATCCTCCCCTCGACCAGAGATCCCCCACTTTACTGATGCCTATCATGTCCCATTTCGCGAAGCCCTTCGAGGTCCAGAGGGAGCCCAACTTCTCAGACGCATACAGCGGTGATGCCCGGGTCAAACGGTCCTTCCACCCCATAGCTGCATTAGCCGCATGCCATACTCTGACCATGACACGCGTAGGTCCCGTCAAGCGAGCGTCGGGCGCGCCAGAGTAGAGCGCTCGATTGTAGTCGCCACCGGGCAGTAGCATCTTGTCCATCTCAAACGCCGGGTTCAAGGCGGGCCCATAGAGGCCATGGTTAATTGCAGCCAGCTGGGAGGCCCAGTAATACCGTTTAATGTCCGGGAGGGCAATCCCCCCGTCATACCATGGGAGCGTCAACTTCGCCAGGGCAATGCGCGGCCTCCCGTCCCAGAACAGGCGGCGCTGTAAACTCTCCACCTCACGGAAGTAGCGCGCCTGGACTGGGTCCATAGTGTTCTGGAGAGCGTATAAGAAACGTGGCAACGACATCATCTTAAACAACGCCGCCGGGCCGAGCGGCGAAAGCGGCAGGCGCCGCCAGCGCACGACGTCCTCCTTCAAGCGCTGGAGAGGGGGAAGCAAGTTCCGCTCGTAGCGAGCCTCTGGGTCCAGAGTAATGTAGACACCCAGGTATCGAAACCCCTGAGAAGCAATCTGAATCGGACAACCCCGCGGAAGGACAGGAGCCTCCCCAGAGAGCACATACACGCATGATTTAGCCCAGTTGATGACAAGGCCTGAGTTCCGGCCGAATGAACGTAAAACATCAACCAGGACTATGAGTGACTTACGTGGGGAGGCTAGGTACAAAAGGATGTCGTCAGCGTATAGGGACACACGGTCCTCATATTCGGGGGTCCAACGGAGTCCACGGATGGAGGGGTGCCACCGCAGCCACTCCGCCAGGGGCTCCAAGGCCAGCGCAAATAAGAGCGGCGACAAGGGGCAGCCCTGTCGCGTGCCCCGGCCCAGCTCGAATGGGGCCGAAACTCTTCCATTCACCACCACCTGCGCCAATGGGCCCGAATACAACAATTTGACCCAACTGATGAAGCCCGGGCCGAATCCAAACTTCGCCAGCATCGCCCAAATGTATGGCCACTCAAGCGTGTCAAACGCCATAGTGGCGTCTAAGGACGCCAAAATGGCCGGCTCCCGCACGAATGGGACACGTGCGAGCACCCCGTGCAAGCGCCGCAGATTAAGGGCTGTATTGCGATGGGGGATAAAGCCGGACTGGTCTTGGTGAACCAGGTCGCCCACCACGCCGACCAGCCGATTGGCCAGCACCTTGGCGAGAATTTTGGGCTCCGCATTCAAAAGCGAGATAGGCCGATAGGATGTGACCCGGTCCCGAGGCCTCCCCTCCTTGTGGATCACCACGATAGTAGCCAGACGCTGGTCCGGTGGGAGGGAGCCCAGCGAGTGGGCCGCCAGGAACATCGCGCGAAGGTGGGGCGCCAGTACATCTGGTCGCAACTTGTATAACTCGATAGGGATGCCATTTGGGCCCATGGCCTTGCCAGAGGCAACCGAACGTATGGCGAGGGCAATTTCGTCGGATGTAGGAGCGGCATCCAGCGACACCCTGTCCTCCTCCGAGAGGGAAGGCAGCGCGATATCCCTAAGCAGGGAATGGGAGTCCTCCTCCGAGCAAGGAGAGACCGGAGAGTACACCTCGCGGAAATAATCCGCGAAACAGGAGACAATTTCTTCTGGCTCGGTGACACTCACACCATCCGTCCTCTCAATCAGCGGGACCACACGATTCACTCTCTCCTTTTTATCCAACCACGCTATCAGTTTGCCCGCCTTATCACCCACATCATACAGTCGCCCCTGCTGCTCCCTACTGAGGCCCCTGGCCGCCTCCGTAACGAGGGCCCTGTAGGCCGCCTGCTTAAGTTGTAGGACATGCAGTGCAGCATCCGTCACTCCGCCCTCTAAATCACCCTCCAATTCAGCAATTTCGGCCTCCACCCGGGTAACCTCCTCCCGCTCGCGCCTCCGGGCATGGGAAATGAGGGACAGGGCCTCTCCTCTGAGAACTGTCTTGAAGGCTTCCCACAAGGAGATAGCCGAAGGGACGGACCCCACATTCTCATCAAAGTATCGCTGCAGGGATTTAATCACAGCAGCGCGAATGGTGGGGTCGCGCAGGTACCAGGCATTGATGGGAACTACCCTGCCCTCACCCCTCGGAAGGACATCAAAATGGAACAGGAGCGGGTAATGATCTGAAATACCCCGCGCCAGATGGCGCACCTCCCCCACACTCCCAGCATAGGCCGCCGGGACAAGGACATGATCAAGTCGTGAGAGGCTACCATGTGCCCCCGAGTGGAAAGTGTACTGCTGCTGCGCGGGATGTTTTAAGCGCCAGCAGTCCACCAATCCCAGTGTATCCAAGAGGCCAGATAGCCACGCCTGGGCCCGGGGGAGGTCCCTAGGGGGGTGACGATCCAGAGTCCCAGAAACCACCGCATTGAAGTCCCCCCCAACCACTAGGAGTCCCCCCGGAAGGCCCAGGAGGAGGCGCCCCAGGTCTGCAAAAGTGGTCGCCTGCAACCCCGGTGGGACGTATACCGATACAAAAACCACCACTTTGCCTTCCATTCTCCCCACTAAAACAGCATAGCGCCCCCTATCATCATGGCGCACCTCATCAATTTCCAACAGGAGCGAGTTCTTCACCATAATGCCCACACCCCGTGAGCCCGACGTGAAGCCCGAGTGGGCCACCAAACGATAGCCACGCCGATTCATGGCACAAAAAGAGTTTCCAATAAGGTGTGTCTCCTGCAGGAAGACTACATCGGGTGAGATTCGTTTCAAATACTGCAGGACCACACCTCGTTTAATCCTATCCCCCAGTCCATTAACGTTCCAAGACAACAAAGTCAACTCCCTACCCCCCATAACACACAGGAGCCATCAATCGTCCCCCAGAGAGCACCTTAAAAACAATACAGAAAAGGGTTTGCCTTGTGGTAAAAACGAACAACAACACCACACCCCACCCCAACTCCCCCCCCCAACAGAACTCCCCCCTCCCTGCACCCCTGCATGAGCCCAAACAGCCCCCCCAAAGTGCAGTGTGCCTGTCGCCCCATAGATGGTGAAACTAACTAAACCCCCAGAGGAGGAGGGAGAACCCCCAAGAGACCCCACACGACCTCCACAGGAGGAGACTTACTCGAACAGGCGAACAGTCAAAAGTGACATCAATTTTGTCCAGAGCGAGGCATAATATTAGTCCCTCAGTCCTGATCCGGCGGGCCCTCTCCCCCCACCGCTCCCCCCCACCCCCCCGATCCCGATCCCCAGGCAAAGTATCTAACCAGTCCCCGGCTGCTTCGGGACGATCAAAGAAGTGCGTACGGCCATCCAACTCCACCCGCAGCTTAGCCGGGAAAAGCATAGCGTACTTGAGATTTAGGTCCCGTAGACGACGTTTGACTCCGAGAAAGCTTAGTCTCTGCTTTTGGACCGCTGGGGTGAAGTCAGGATAAAAATGTATATCCATATTGTCGAGTCTGACCCCTGTAGTCTGGAGGATTGCAGGATAGCGTCTCTGTCCCGAAAGTTGAAAATCCGGGCGATGAGAGGCCCCGGGGGGGCTCCGGCCTTGGGCCTTCCCCCGGGAACCCTGTGGGCCCGCTCCACCGCGAAGAATTTACTCAGTCCCCGGGGCTGGAGGTGGGTGAGAATCAAGTCCTCCACGAATAGATCCGCCGCCGCCTCCTCCCGTCCCTCAGGCACCCTGAGAATACGGACATTGTTCCTCCGGGCCCGACCCTCAGAATCCTCCAGGCGACGATCCATCAGCGCGCTCGCCTGGCCAAGCCGGCGCACCTCCTTTTGGAGGGCTGCCACATCCGTCGTGAGGCCCGATGTGGTGTGGGCCAACGAATCAACCCGGTCATTAGTCTTGGATAAATCGGCCCTTACCAGGCCAACATCCACAAGGACCGAGTCAATTTTCTGCGCCAGTGTATCAAAACGCTGGTCCACCGAGGCCTTCATCTCAGCGATGGCGCCCATCACGTCTCGCAGGGTCAGGTCCGCGGGCAGAGCAGGAGCATCAGTCGGGCCCTCAGGGGACCTACGCGGCACCTCGGGAGATCCCTTCTGGAGGGTGTAGCGGTCCATGCTGTTAGACTGGGGGACTGCGCCACGTCGGGTCGATTTCACCTTTGCCCGATCTCCATCTTGCTTTGTGGACATGGTTCCAGTCCCACGGCCGTGCCAGGCACGTCGTAAAGGGCGGGCAAGCCGGTTCACGGGATCCGGGGGGGGTCACCACAGGGCCACTGGGCAAGTCACAGGCGGCGGGTCGGCAGGGCACCCCAACGGGGCCACACTACCTCACAGTGCCCCGCGACCCAACCTCGCCGAAACAGCAAGGAGGGTGCAAAAGCGAAAGTGAAAGTGCGGGGTACGCGAGCCGCCGCGCCCAGCCCGCCGCTGTTGTTGACTTTGCCTCCGGATCACCCCACAACTCCAATCCGGGGTCCGGCGTGGAGAAGGCCGGAAATCTCAATCGGTGCTACCGCCGGAGTCCGAGGTCCAATTTGGAAGCGGAAAGCGGGTGCCACCTCAGCTCGGGCTCACCAACACAGTCCCCTCCTCTAGGACAGGATATTGTCAGGATATATGTAGGAGGTCGCGGAGGTCCTCGGGAGCCTCGCACCTACGCGGCCATCTTGGTTGCGCGCTAGGCTCCTCCACTGCCCATGTCATTTTCAATGTTTGTATATAAGGATATAACATCCATTGTGACTAGTTGGTATGTGTCCTGCCAGGGAGTGTTTTGCAGTAGTCTCAACAGGTCTGTTGTGTCCTGTATATAGGAGCTGAGTTGGGTTACGTAGGGGTTTAAGAAGAAGTCAATATAATTGGCCATTGGTTCTAACAGTGAACCTTTCGCTGACAGGATAGGTCTGCCCGGTGGTTTTTTGTGATCCTTATGGAGCTTTGGAGTGTATTTATGACACCGGGAGCAGTGACCGCTGAAAGAAGAAGTAGCAAGCGAAAAGGACACACCGCTCGGGAAGAAAGAACCGAGGTAAGAGTGTGTTGAAGAGAAAAGTGGCCATATTGTTTCACATCGGTGATATTTCAGCTTAGTGTCGGAACAGTAACTGTGCTAAAAATCCGCATCACAGGTTTCAACAGGAAAACACGCGGCCGAGTGAGCGCTTTAAAGTTACAGTAAAGTCCGATTTACAACCGCGCGAAGCCATTATTGTAAGCAATTGGGAAAAACAGACGGGCAGGCAGAAATGGAGAAACGAGAAGCCAAAAGGAATGAGATGTTGGGCTCGATGTTTGAAAAGGGCAATGCAGACAAAGACCCGGGAACATCGGGCATGACAGGAAAAACGGACATTAAAAGTAAAATACGTGTATGGGAGAAATTAAGCCGCAAAGAGATAAATAAATCCTGGGAGCTAATCACTTTGAAAAAGTATTTGGAAGTACAACGAATCCCTAGAGGGCTGAGAATAATGTTGATGCCAAATCATCAAGACGCATCAAATGAATTATTGCAGGAATGGGGGGATTTCGTTTTGAAATCATCGTTAGGCCTAATTGAAATATTGGTAAAGCACATAGAAATTGGCCTTATCAAAATAAAGGAACAACTGTGTGAAACAGAGAAGGAATTATCTTCACTAAAGATGACCACTGAAATGGTAAAGTTCAAGGAAGAGTTGGAAGTGCAAATCGATCAACATGAGGACTCAGTAAGAGAACGAAAACATTCCAAATTCATCAGGGATGCAAATGATTACGCTGAGGGGCGTATCTTTACTTTTTCTCGAAAGTTTGATGCAATGAAGGAACAAGCAACCTGGAACATCGCAACAAGCTTCTCAAGTAGTGCCTCCTCCCTAATCTCTAATGAGCCCAGTGATGGGGAACAACAATCTGAAGCAAATAGGAGCAAGTTATCTTTTTTAGGGGACATGCGCCTAATATTGCAACAGAGGCAATGGGAACAAAATCGACCCACATTCCAGCAACAAAGGGGAAGAGGAAGAGGACGGAAATGGTCACAAAGAAACCCAAAAGAAGGGGCAACAGAAGCAAGTGTTACCGTGGAAAAAATGGGTACAGAAACGAGGAGCATGCGCAGGAAGAACAAGTAAAGAACGAATTACAAGTAGTGAACCTATCCAAAAGATCCATTTCAGATACAGAGACTCTGCTACTAAAAAGGGGGATACATTTTTGCCCTACAAGTAAAATGGACTTAGCACAAGTAAGAATCGATTTGTACCTATACATTCGTAAGATCAAACTGGCCAAATTTTTTGGAGAGAAAAAACATTATGGGAAAATTAAAACATCGGAAGAAAAAACAACTAGTGTACAAGTAAAGGATACTGAAGGCTTCTTGACACTAATAAATTTGGATGTAATGGAGGGAGAGGAAATCCCATTAAGCATGGCAGTTACACAAGGAGGAGCAGGTCTAAGCGGGATGAAATCGAAGTCCAAATTTTATCCTCAATTAACACCAGGAAACAAAATAGATCTGTTTCAAGAAGCGGTTATCCAAGACCTATACAAAATAAAGAGACCAGCATTTACCGACAATTTAACCAAGATGGAACGGGAAGCCCTACGGAACTTGACAATGGATGATCAGATTGAAATCAAAATGGCAGATAAGGGGGGAAACATAGTAATAATGGACAAAACAGCATATGTAGCGGTAGCACACCGCCAGCTAAGAAACACAAATTACTATGAAAAATTGAAAAAGAATCCCACCCTAGAAATAAAAGAAAAAGTTGATAACAGGCTTCAAGAATGGGCGGGACGGGAACTAATAAATGAAGAAGAATGTAAATATCTAACAGTATCCCATCCAATCACAGCCACAATTTATTTCTTGCCAAAACTCCATAAGGATCACAAAAAACCACCGGGCAGACCAATCCTGTCAGCGAAAGGTTCACTGTTAGAACCAATGGCCAATTATATTGACTTCTTCTTAAACCCCTACGTAACCCAACTCAGCTCCTATATACAGGACACAACAGACCTGTTAAGACTACTGCAAAACACTCCCTGGCAGGACACATACCAACTAGTCACAATGGATGTTATATCCTTATATACAAACATTGAAAATGACATGGGCCTTGAGGCATGTGACTACTTTTTGAAGGAACGTAACATCGAATACAGTGAACACAACAAAATGCTCCTTGATATGTTATCAATATGCTTGAACAAAAATATCTTTGTTTTCGGAGATGAGGTGTATCCCCAGAGCAATGGGACTGCAATGGGATTTTCTTTTAGTCCCAGTTATGCCTGTTTAGCGATGGGATATTGGGAGAAAGAGGTTGCATGGTGTGAAAGTAATGACAGAATGGTGAATAAGGTCGTCAGTTGGAAACGGTTCATTGATGACCTATTCATCATCTGGGATGGTACGGAAATGGAATTCAAGGAATACTTCGAGTTACTAAATAACAGCAAAACAAATATAAAGTTTACATATGAGATCAGTAATGAAAGAGTGGTATTCCTTGATACGGAAATATACATCAAAAATGGCCACATACAAACAACTTTACACAGAAAAAATACAGCAACCAATGCCACCTTGGAAGCAACAAGCTTCCATCAAAAAACCCTAATCTCAAGTATCCCTTATGGGGAGTTCTTGAGAATTCGGCGAATATGCAGTGAAGAAGATGAATGGCGGATACACGGTCAAAATACAATGGAAAGATTCAAAAAAAGAAAATATAATACCAACATAGTAAAGAAATGTTGGGAAACAGCAAACAACAAAACGAGAGAGGATTGTCTATCCAGAAAATCAAAGAAAACAGAACCTGAGACCATACGGTTAATAATGGATTACTCATTGGAAAGTAAACAAATAGTGAGCATCTTGAGAAAAAACTGGAAGATACTACAGTTGGATCCTACTGTGAAGGAAATAATGGGAAAGCATCCGACGGTAACATTCAGGAGAGCGAAGAATTTGAAGGACCATCTAATCCATAGCCATTTCAAAGGAAAAGAAAAGGAATCCTCATGGCTGAAGACAAAAGGTTTCATAAAATGTCACATGTGTAAAGCCTGCCAAATTGCCCAACAGACAAAAAATATAAAGATGGCAAACAATAAGATCTGGGAGATTCGCCAATTAATAACGTGCAAAACGCAATATGTGATTTATGTGTTGGAATGTCCCTGCCCACTGAAGTATGTGGGGAGCACCATCTTTGAATTGAAAAAAAGAATATTGGAACACATAAGAGCCACAATACATAAAGATAAATCAAATGCGGTGGCAAAACATATGGAACAAGCCCATCAAGGAGACTGGAAAAAATTGAAATACTATGGAATTGAGACCATTCCAAGGAAAGAACGTGGGGGAGATCGAGAAAGGCAATTGCGACAGAAGGAGTCACGGTACATCTTAAAATTACGAACATTATACCCGCACGGCCTTAATCAGTCAGAAGAGCTCTACATACATCTATAAAAAAGAAGAAATGAACATGAAAACTGTAAAATGTAAGAAAATGCAGTCAAGGGATGAAAACATCGAAGAACAAATTGAAAAAATGGTAACTAATGATCCAAAAGGACTCATCACTCATAAGATTAAACTCCACCAGAGGAGGTAAAGAAAAAAGACAAGCGTTCATGAAGAATCATGTCGACTGGACTTTTCTTACCAAAAACAAAACATTAGAGTGTAAATAAATAAGAAGGACAGACATAACACAAAGAAACAATGGGTTTCAAAACTACATTCTGCAGAATGCAAAGGGGTGTTTGAAAACCGCCAGGAAATGATGTAATTTCAATTGTACTTAAAGAGGGCGGGATCAAACAAACAGTTGATCGTGAGCAAGGTATCAGGAATACCGAAACGCGTAGATCAGCTATTGCCTGTACCCCATGCAGTGAATTTATAAAGAAAATAAAGCGCACAAAAGGTTGTAAAGAGTGCATCCCGTTTTCTTTCCGGCTGGAGGGATTTTTGGTGGATATATATATATATATATATATATATAAAAGCTCCAGGTTTGCCCCACAAACGAGAACGCACTCTGTCTGCAGCGAATCCCCTCAGACCTCCACACACTGCGGGATGTAGCCGACGCGTTTCGGAGTAAATTCCTTCTTCACAGGCTGGTAACCACAGTTCGTAGCGTTTCTTTCCACACCTTTATTCAGTTACTTGCCTCCTGATAGGCCGGTAAGCTGCTCCAATGAGCATCGCCCAAGGTCTTTATGGGAAATGTAGTGCGGTGATTCTACCCAGATGGGTGCAGCGTTCTGAGGGTCCCCAATCAAGCCCACTGATGGGCCCCAAAGTGTGCAAGGTCTACATACTCGGTACTGCTTCTCCATATAAAAAGCCTGACAAGATTTCAAGCCTCATGGCCCGCTGTCCATAAATGCGGTGGTGCGTTCTCCACGGCCGGGCTGCCGTGTATAGATAAAAGCTCCAGGTTTGCCCCACAAACGAGAACGCACTCTGTCTGCAGCGAATCCCCTCAGACCTCCACACACTGCGGGATGTAGCCGACGCGTTTCGGAGTAAATTCCTTCTTCACAGGCTGGTAACCACAGTTCGTAGCGTTTCTTTCCACACCTTTATTCAGTTACTTGCCTCCTGATAGGCCGGTAAGCTGCTCCAATGAGCATCGCCCAAGGTCTTTATGGGAAATGTAGTGCGGTGATTCTACCCAGATGGGTGCAGCGTTCTGAGGGTCCCCAATCAAGCCCACTGATGGGCCCCAAAGTGTGCAAGGTCTACATACTCGGTACTGCTTCTCCATATAAAAAGCCTGACAAGATTTCAAGCCTCATGGCCCGCTGTCCATAAATGCGGTGGTGCGTTCTCCACGGCCGGGCTGCCGTGTATAGATAAAAGCTCCAGGTTTGCCCCACAAACGAGAACGCACTCTGTCTGCAGCGAATCCCCTCAGACCTCCACACACTGCGGGATGTAGCCGACGCGTTTCGGAGTAAATTCCTTCTTCACAGGCTGGTAACCACAGTTCGTAGCGTTTCTTTCCACACCTTTATTCAGTTACTTGCCTCCTGATAGGCCGGTAAGCTGCTCCAATGAGCATCGCCCAAGGTCTTTATGGGAAATGTAGTGCGGTGATTCTACCCAGATGGGTGCAGCGTTCTAAGGGTCCCCAATCAAGCCCACTGATGGGCCCCAAAGTGTGCAAGGTCTACATACTCGGTACTGCTTCTCCATATAAAAAGCCTGACAAGATTTCAAGCCTCATGGCCCGCTGTCCATAAATGCGGTGGTGCGTTCTCCACGGCCGGGCTGCCGTGTATAGATAAAAGCTCCAGGTTTGCCCCACAAACGAGAACGCACTCTGTCTGCAGCGAATCCCCTCAGACCTCCACACACTGCGGGATGTAGCCGACGCGTTTCGGAGTAAATTCCTTCTTCACAGGCTGGTAACCACAGTTCGTAGCGTTTCTTTCCACACCTTTATTCAGTTACTTGCCTCCTGATAGGCCGGTAAGCTGCTCCAATGAGCATCGCCCAAGGTCTTTATGGGAAATGTAGTGCGGTGATTCTACCCAGATGGGTGCAGCGTTCTGAGGGTCCCCAATCAAGCCCACTGATGGGCCCCAAAGTGTGCAAGGTCTACATACTCGGTACTGCTTCTCCATATAAAAAGCCTGACAAGATTTCAAGCCTCATGGCCCGCTGTCCATAAATGCGGTGGTGCGTTCTCCACGGCCGGGCTGCCGTGTATAGATAAAAGCTCCAGGTTTGCCCCACAAACGAGAACGCACTCTGTCTGCAGCGAATCCCCTCAGACCTCCACACACTGCGGGATGTAGCCGACGCGTTTCGGAGTAAATTCCTTCTTCACAGGCTGGTAACCACAGTTCGTAGCGTTTCTTTCCACACCTTTATTCAGTTACTTGCCTCCTGATAGGCCGGTAAGCTGCTCCAATGAGCATCGCCCAAGGTCTTTATGGGAAATGTAGTGCGGTGATTCTACCCAGATGGGTGCAGCGTTCTGAGGGTCCCCAATCAAGCCCACTGATGGGCCCCAAAGTGTGCAAGGTCTACATACTCGGTACTGCTTCTCCATATAAAAAGCCTGACAAGATTTCAAGCCTCATGGCCCGCTGTCCATAAATGCAGTGGTGCGTTCTCCACGGCCGGGCTGCCGTGTATAGATAAAAGCTCCAGGTTTGCCCCACAAACGAGAACGCACTCTGTCTGCAGCGAATCCCCTCAGACCTCCACACACTGCGGGATGTAGCCGACGCGTTTCGGAGTAAATTCCTTCTTCACAGGCTGGTAACCACAGTTCGTAGCGTTTCTTTCCACACCTTTATTCAGTTACTTGCCTCCTGATAGGCCGGTAAGCTGCTCCAATGAGCATCGCCCAAGGTCTTTATGGGAAATGTAGTGCGGTGATTCTACCCAGATGGGTGCAGCGTTCTGAGGGTCCCCAATCAAGCCCACTGATGGGCCCCAAAGTGTGCAAGGTCTACATACTCGGTACTACTTCTCCATATAAAAAGCCTGACAAGATTTCAAGCCTCATGGCCCGCTGTCCATAAATGCGGTGGTGCGTTCTCCACGGCCGGGCTGCCGTGTATAGATAAAAGCTCCAGGTTTGCCCCACAAACGAGAACGCACTCTGTCTGCAGCGAATCCCCTCAGACCTCCACACACTGCGGGATGTAGCCGACGCGTTTCGGAGTAAATTCCTTCTTCACAGGCTGGTAACCACAGTTCGTAGCGTTTCTTTCCACACCTTTATTCAGTTACTTGCCTCCTGATAGGCCGGTAAGCTGCTCCAATGAGCATCGCCCAAGGTCTTTATGGGAAATGTAGTGCGGTGATTCTACCCAGATGGGTGCAGCGTTCTGAGGGTCCCCAATCAAGCCCACTGATGGGCCCCAAAGTGTGCAAGGTCTACATACTCGGTACTGCTTCTCCATATAAAAAGCCTGACAAGATTTCAAGCCTCATGGCCCGCTGTCCATAAATGCCGCGGTGCGTTCTCCACGGCCGGGCTGCCGTGTATAGATAAAAGCTCCAGGTTTGCCCCACAAACGAGAACGCACTCTGTCTGCAGCGAATCCCCTCAGACCTCCACACACTGCGGGATGTAGCCGACGCGTTTCGGAGTAAATTCCTTCTTCACAGGCTGGTAACCACAGTTCGTAGCGTTTCTTTCCACACCTTTATTCAGTTACTTGCCTCCTGATAGGCCGGTAAGCTGCTCCAATGAGCATCGCCCAAGGTCTTTATGGGAAATGTAGTGCGGTGATTCTACCCAGATGGGTGCAGCGTTCTGAGGGTCCCCAATCAAGCCCACTGATGGGCCCCAAAGTGTGCAAGGTCTACATACTCGGTACTGCTTCTCCATATAAAAAGCCTGACAAGATTTCAAGCCTCATGGCCCGCTGTCCATAAATGCGGTGGTGCGTTCTCCACGGCCGGGCTGCCGTGTATAGATAAAAGCTCCAGGTTTGCCCCACAAACGAGAACGCACTCTGTCTGCAGCGAATCCCCTCAGACCTCCACACACTGCGGGATGTAGCCGACGCGTTTCGGAGTAAATTCCTTCTTCACAGGCTGGTAACCACAGTTCGTAGCGTTTCTTTCCACACCTTTATTCAGTTACTTGCCTCCTGATAGGCCGGTAAGCTGCTCCAATGAGCATCGCCCAAGGTCTTTATGGGAAATGTAGTGCGGTGATTCTACCCAGATGGGTGCAGCGTTACCGGCCTATCAGGAGGCAAGTAACTGAATAAAGGTGTGGAAAGAAACGCTACGAACTGTGGTTACCAGCCTGTGAAGAAGGAATTTACTCCGAAACGCGTCGGCTACATCCCGCAGTGTGTGGAGGTCTGAGGGGATTCGCTGCAGACAGAGTGCGTTCTCGTTTGTGGGGCAAACCTGGAGCTTTTATCTATACACGGCAGCCCGGCCGTGGAGAACGCACCACCGCATTTATGGACAGCGGGCCATGAGGCTTGAAATCTTGTCAGGCTTTTTATATGGAGAAGCAGTACCGAGTATGTAGACCTTGCACACTTTGGGGCCCATCAGTGGGCTTGATTGGGGACCCTCAGAACGCTGCACCCATCTGGGTAGAATCACCGCACTACATTTCCCATAAAGACCTTGGGCGATGCTCATTGGAGCAGCTTACCGGCCTATCAGGAGGCAAGTAACTGAATAAAGGTGTGGAAAGAAACGCTACGAACTGTGGTTACCAGCCTGTGAAGAAGGAATTTACTCCGAAACGCGTCGGCTACATCCCGCAGTGTGTGGAGGTCTGAGGGGATTCGCTGCAGACAGAGTGCGTTCTCGTTTGTGGGGCAAACCTGGAGCTTTTATCTATACACGGCAGCCCGGCCGTGGAGAACGCACCACCGCATTTATGGACAGCGGGCCATGAGGCTTGAAATCTTGTCAGGCTTTTTATATGGAGAAGCAGTACCGAGTATGTAGACCTTGCACACTTTGGGGCCCATCAGTGGGCTTGATTGGGGACCCTCAGAACGCTGCACCCATCTGGGTAGAATCACCGCACTACATTTCCCATAAAGACCTTGGGCGATGCTCATTGGAGCAGCTTACCGGCCTATCAGGAGGCAAGTAACTGAATAAAGGTGTGGAAAGAAACGCTACGAACTGTGGTTACCAGCCTGTGAAGAAGGAATTTACTCCGAAACGCGTCGGCTACATCCCGCAGTGTGTGGAGGTCTGAGGGGATTCGCTGCAGACAGAGTGCGTTCTCGTTTGTGGGGCAAACCTGGAGCTTTTATCTATACACGGCAGCCCGGCCGTGGAGAACGCACCACCGCATTTATGGACAGCGGGCCATGAGGCTTGAAATCTTGTCAGGCTTTTTATATGGAGAAGCAGTACCGAGTATGTAGACCTTGCACACTTTGGGGCCCATCAGTGGGCTTGATTGGGGACCCTCAGAACGCTGCACCCATCTGGGTAGAATCACCGCACTACATTTCCCATAAAGACTTTGGGCGATGCTCATTGGAGCAGCTTACCGGCCTATCAGGAGGCAAGTAACTGAATAAAGGTGTGGAAAGAAACGCTACGAACTGTGGTTACCAGCCTGTGAAGAAGGAATTTACTCCGAAACGCGTCGGCTACATCCCGCAGTGTGTGGAGGTCTGAGGGGATTCGCTGCAGACAGAGTGCGTTCTCGTTTGTGGGGCAAACCTGGAGCTTTTATCTATACACGGCAGCCCGGCCGTGGAGAACGCACCACCGCATTTATGGACAGCGGGCCATGAGGCTTGAAATCTTGTCAGGCTTTTTATATGGAGAAGCAGTACCGAGTATGTAGACCTTGCACACTTTGGGGCCCATCAGTGGGCTTGATTGGGGACCCTCAGAACGCTGCACCCATCTGGGTAGAATCACCGCACTACATTTCCCATAAAGACCTTGGGCGATGCTCATTGGAGCAGCTTACCGGCCTATCAGGAGGCAAGTAACTGAATAAAGGTGTGGAAAGAAACGCTACGAACTGTGGTTACCAGCCTGTGAAGAAGGAATTTACTCCGAAACGCGTCGGCTACATCCCGCAGTGTGTGGAGGTCTGAGGGGATTCGCTGCAGACAGAGTGCGTTCTCGTTTGTGGGGCAAACCTGGAGCTTTTATCTATACACGGCAGCCCGGCCATGGAGAACGCACCACCGCATTTATGGACAGCGGGCCATGAGGCTTGAAATCTTGTCAGGCTTTTTATATGGAGAAGCAGTACCGAGTATGTAGACCTTGCACACTTTGGGGCCCATCAGTGGGCTTGATTGGGGACCCTCAGAACGCTGCACCCATCTGGGTAGAATCACCGCACTACATTTCCCATAAAGACCTTGGGCGATGCTCATTGGAGCAGCTTACCGGCCTATCAGGAGGCAAGTAACTGAATAAAGGTGTGGAAAGAAACGCTACGAACTGTGGTTACCAGCCTGTGAAGAAGGAATTTACTCCGAAACGCGTCGGCTACATCCCGCAGTGTGTGGAGGTCTGAGGGGATTCGCTGCAGACAGAGTGCGTTCTCGTTTGTGGGGCAAACCTGGAGCTTTTATCTATACACGGCAGCCCGGCCGTGGAGAACGCACCACCGCATTTATGGACAGCGGGCCATGAGGCTTGAAATCTTGTCAGGCTTTTTATATGGAGAAGCAGTACCGAGTATGTAGACCTTGCACACTTTGGGGCCCATCAGTGGGCTTGATTGGGGACCCTCAGAACGCTGCACCCATCTGGGTAGAATCACCGCACTACATTTCCCATAAAGACCTTGGGCGATGCTCATTGGAGCAGCTTACCGGCCTATCAGGAGGCAAGTAACTGAATAAAGGTGTGGAAAGAAACGCTACGAACTGTGGTTACCAGCCTGTGAAGAAGGAATTTACTCCGAAACGCGTCGGCTACATCCCGCAGTGTGTGGAGGTCTGAGGAGATTCGCTGCAGACAGAGTGCGTTCTCGTTTGTGGGGCAAACCTGGAGCTTTTATCTATACACGGCAGCCCGGCCGTGGAGAACGCACCACCGCATTTATGGACAGCGGGCCATGAGGCTTGAAATCTTGTCAGGCTTTTTATATGGAGAAGCAGTACCGAGTATGTAGACCTTGCACACTTTGGGGCCCATCAGTGGGCTTGATTGGGGACCCTCAGAACGCTGCACCCATCTGGGTAGAATCACCGCACTACATTTCCCATAAAGACCTTGGGCGATGCTCATTGGAGCAGCTTACCGGCCTATCAGGAGGCAAGTAACTGAATAAAGGTGTGGAAAGAAACGCTACGAACTGTGGTTACCAGCCTGTGAAGAAGGAATTTACTCCGAAACGCGTCGGCTACATCCCGCAGTGTGTGGAGGTCTGAGGGGATTCGCTGCAGACAGAGTGCGTTCTCGTTTGTGGGGCAAACCTGGAGCTTTTATATATATATATATATATATATATATATATATATATATATATATATATATATATATATATATATATATATATATATATGCGCGCTCATTCCCAGTCACTTCAGGAACTCGGGAAAGCACTCATGGGACTCTCCTGCAGTTATTTAGTCGTTTATTGCATAGCGAGCATAGAAAACATGACGCGTTTCGGCTATGCCTTAGTCTGATGTTTTACAAATTTCGCGCCAAAGAAGCAGCATATTCAAAAGAGGCGTTACGGATAGTATCAGAAGGTATCATGACATGATCAAAACATGGCTTGATAAATCAATGCTATGCATGGAGGAGTATCTGTTCCTCCGTTGCCTGAATCCAGTGGTCCCTACGTTTTACCACATACCCAAAATTCATAAGAATAAGGATCATCCCCCAGGAAGACCCATTGTTTCCTCCCAGGGAGGTCTAACAGAACATGTATCTATTTTTGTTGACTCTTTTCTTTTTCCATTGGTCCAAACCTTACCTGCGTATATTAAGGACTCACAAGATTTCTTGAAGCACATTGAAAAACAACAATGGAATCCTGAGTTTAGACTCATTGTGCTTGATATTACTAGCCTATATACCAGGATAAGACATGAACACGGCTTGGAGGCGATAGCCCATTTTCTCAAGAAGAAGCCCCTAAAATTCATGGAACATAATACTATGATTCTTCAATTCACCGAATTTTGCTTAAAAAACAACATTTTTGTTTTTGGTGATGACTTTTACCACCAAAGATCTGGCACTGCGATGGGCACCTGCTTCGCCCCCAGTTACGCGAACTTGTTCATGGGCTGGTGGGAGGAGCAGGTGTCCAGAACACCTGGATTGATTGATTCCAACAGGGTCATAAGTTGGTATAGATATATCGACGATCTCTGTATTATCTGGGATGGCTCCTTCGAATCAGCCTCTTCTTTTATTGACAGTTTGAATAAGAACACTGTTAATTTAGAATTTAGTGGGGAGGTGAGTTCTGAAACTGTCAATTTCCTTGATTTAAAGATCAGAGTAATCAACAACCAACTTTCGGTATCCATGTATCGGAAACCCACAGCTGGGAATTCGACTCTTCATGCTAGGAGTAATCACCTTCCTGGATTAGTTAGAAACATCCCTTATGGTGAGTTCTTACGGCTGAAGAGAAACAGTACTAGAGTAGATGATTTAGAAGATGCAGCAAGAGAGAGTATCAGTAGATTTACTGCAAGAGGATACGGTAAAACATTTCTTGAGACTACTCTGCAAAAAGTCAGGAATATACCGAGAATTACCCTGTTGGATGGGGATCCTAATAGGGGCACTCAGCAGAAGAAAGAGGGCAGAAAGAAAAAAAAGATGGATGAGTCAGGTACTGATAAATTCAGGATGGTTACAACTTATTCGAATGATGCCAACCAAGTAAAGAAGATTCTGAGAAAAAATTGGCATATCCTGAAAACGGATCATATCATTGGTCCGGATATCCCTCCTGCCCCTTTAGTAACTTTCAGAAAAGCCAGATCTTTAAGGGACAGCTTGGTACAAAGTCACTTATCTACTAGACCCAAGGTGATGGGAACCCTAAGGGACCTTGGAGGTTTCTTCCCTTGTGGTAAGTGCAAAGCTTGCGTTGGCAGCAAGAGAACACTGACCTACATGGTCACTGGTCTGAAGAATCCTCGGCCCATCAAAAAGTTCCTCACTTGTAATACAAACTATGTGGTTTACTGCCTGGAATGCCCATGTGGCTTACGCTACGTGGGCAGTACGATCCACTGTGCTAAGATTCGCATTTTAGAACATATGCGAGCGATAGCCAAGAATGATGTCACCTATCCTGTGGCGAGGCATTTCGCTGAGAAGCATAATGGCAACAGGGAACTGCTGCGCTATTATGTTTTAGATCAGGTCCCCGTCAAAATCAGTGGGGGGGATAGAATTAAACAACTCCGCAGGCTTGAATCGCGATATATCATCGATTTGGGAACTAAGAATCGGTTAGGTATGAACGTGGGGGAGGAGCTGTCAGTTCATCTTGGAGACTGAAATACAGTAAGAATTCTTACACTATAGGAAAGACTAGTAATTAGGGAACAGTAATCTATAACATGATGTGAATATAAGGTATTTTGTGATTGAATTCGTGAGATTGGTTATACACGTTAGCTTTTGGACATTTTGTCCCAGTTTTTTTTTTTTTTTAAATGGCAATATTGCAATAGAGGCCTTGATTTATGGATCACTAGACTTTCCAATGTCAGCAACAATGATGAGGTCTTAGCCGATACACGGCGTTATTTTTCTTAAGTTTTACTTGAATGTAGGACAATAGATATGTGACAGAATGCTATTTTGACATATTTAATGTAATTTAACATGTTAAGAAATTCAGAACGACCCTTATGTTGCTATGAGATCTCTCATATGACAATGGTGTGCCGATACACGGCTTTATATTTGTTATTTCTGAGGGATATCACATGCCTATATATGGCGTTATGTGTGAAGTTTTATAACTTTATTTCTAATTTGGGAATGATTTTGAAAGCCGATACACGGCGTAATGTACAATATTATGAAATTGTTATAAGATTGTTTTAGAAATCACATTCCAAAATGGCGATGATTTCCCCAAAGTGATTCTTCTAACGTGTTTGTCCTTCTACGATGTCTATGTAATGTGATGTCATGTGACCCACGTAACGCCTCTTTTAAATATGCTGCTTCTTTGGCGCGAAATTTGTAAAACATCAGACTAAGGCATAGGCGAAACGCGTCATGTTTTCTATGCTCGCTATGCAATAAACGACTAAATAACTGCAGGAGAGTCCCGTGAGTGCTTTCCCGAGTTCCTGAAGTGACTGGGAATGAGCGCGCATTTATGAACGCGAATGCACCTTCGCGTTTTAGAGCACCCGTCTTTTGAGTGCGCTGATCTGGAGGTGCAGTGGGAGCGATTATATATATATATATATATATATATATATATATATATATATATATATATATATATATATATTCACAGAAAAAAACATAGGTTTCAGGGGTGTTATAGTTAGCTGGACATTTGACTTGTACAAAACCATAGAAATTCCTCCATTATAGTTGGTTCAGCTAACTATAACTCGCGCCCCCGCAATGCACTGCTCATGACGTCACATATTACATCACTCATGACATGGTCAGTGACATCACTGATAACATCTCAAATGACATCACTGATGACATCATCCATGTGATAATTTGATGCATCTTCTCACACACTAATATAACCTTTGATACACCCACTCTAAATTACAGACTGCCATTCTCAAAACCATAGGCACTCCAACACCAACAACTACATACCCACTCACTGGTTCTTAGGTCTACACACCCATCCACTCACTCACCCGTACAGTCATTCATACTTATGGTCACTCAGTACAGGACTATCATATGCACTCATACACCTATATAGATACTCACACACCGCCACTCATCCATAGAGGTACTCACACACCTACTGAGTCATGCAAATAATCAATCACACTGCCATTTACTCACCTATACAGTTATACACACACCAGCTCAATTACTCATACAAATACTAGCACATTCTTACGCTCTTATACAATCAATGATACAAGCACACACTCATCCATACAGCCACTCTCACAATCACACACTCTCACTTATAGCCATTTATGTACTCCAACACACATATATACTGCCTTTCACATATGTAGCTACTCACACATGTACCTCTGAAATATACATTCACTCACTAACACAACCATACACACATTTACCCACCCATACAGTCCATCACAGATGTACTCTTGAAACCATGCACCCAGTGAATCACCCACTCACACATCTATGCACAGAGTTACACACACCCCAACCACACAAAAACTCAGGCACCCATACAGTTACTCAGACAACCAATCTATAACCCATATAGACACTCATGTAGTTATTTGCAAACCCATGCAGTCGCTTACACACCAACAGACAGACGGATACAGACATTCACACAGTTTAGTCACTAACCCATGCATTCAGTAAGATATGTTTAATCACTCACTTATAGAGTCAGTCATGCACCTACAAAATCATCCATTCACACACTTATACACCCACTCATTCTTCAATATGCCTTTCCCTATATATAATAAACATATTTAAACTTTACAGAAACACACAGACACTGGATGATGTCATCAGTGATGTCATCAGTGATGTCATTTGAGATGTCATCAGTGATGTCATGAGTGATGTCACTGACCATGTCATGAGTGATGTAATATGTGACGTCATCAGCAGTGTATTGCGGGGACGCGAGTTATAGTTAGCGTTAGCTGAACTAACTATAAAGGAGGAATTTCTATGGTTTTGTACGAGCGAAATGTCCAGCTAACTATAACAGCCCTGAAACCTATGGTTATTTCTGTGAATTTCTAAGGTTTTTTAAATGCTAATTCCTAACTATAACGTGCCTGAAACCTATGGTTTTTTGAGTGAATTTCAAAGGTTTTTTAAATGCTAATTTCTAACTTTAACGTAACTGAAACCTATGGTTTTTTAAAGTGAATGTCAAAGCTTTTAAACACCTTTTAGCAATTCCAGTGTGTGGAATTTACTGGAGGTAACATGAGGGGTAGTTAGCCCCCAACGTCAACCTTGGGGGCCAACTACCCTTTTTATTACCTCCAGTAAGTCCCACACAGCAAGATTGCTAACTTGTTGTATCAGGTCCGCCCCTTCCCTGCACCACTGTGCAGACGCACCCCCTGGAGCGTTGTAAGTTAAGGGATTAACTCCCCTTGAATCCTGAGGGTCCCTGGGGCCCACCAGGTACCTCCAGTAAGCACCCCAGAGCAGCGTTGCAGAGAGGTGTTTCAAGGCCATGCCCCTTTATACACCACTCTGCAAACGCGGCTTCTGGCGCACTGCTGGTGGGGTGATGAGGTCCTCTTCTGTCCTGAGGACCTAAGGACACAAGTGGACTTCATCCTTCGAGCCAGAAGTCGCGTTTGCAGAGTGGTGTAAAAAGGGGTGTGGCCTCGGACCACCTCTCGGCAACGCAGCTCTGTGGCACTTACTGGAGATACCTGGTGGGCTAGTTGGTCCTCAGTGACTCTCCGGATTGAAGGCGACTTAATCCCCAATTTACAACGTGCCAAGGGGCACATTTGGACACTTGTTTTGCTAGGCCCCGCACCCTCCCTGCACCACTGTGCAAACGAGCCACCTGGCGCTTAGTAAATTGGGGGATTAAGTCCCCTTGAGACCTGAGGGTCTCTGGGGGTGAACTAACCCACCAGGTACCACCAGTAAGCGCCACAGAGCTGCATTGCAGAGAGGTGTAAAAAGGGGCGTGGTCTCGGAACACCTCTCTGAAACGCAGCTCTGTGGCGCACACTGGAGGTACCGGGTGGGCTAGTTGGCCCCCAGGGACCCCTAGGAATCAAGGGGAATTAATCCCCCAATTTACAACGCGCCAAGGGGCACATTTGCACACTTGTTTTGTTAGGCCCCACCCCCTCTCTGCACCACTGTGCAAACGAGCCCCCTGGCGCATTGTAAATTGGGAGATTAATTTCCCTTGAGTCCTGAGGGTCCCTGGGGGCCAACTAGCCCACCAGGTACCTCCAGTAAGCGCCAGAGCTGCGTTGCAGAGAGGTGTAAAAAGGGGCATGACCTCAGAACACCTCTGCAACACAGCTCTGTGGCGCTTACTGGAGGTACCTGGTGGGCTAGTTGGCCCCCAGGGACCCTCAGTATTCAAGGGGAATTAATTCCCCAACTTACAACGCGCCAGAGTGCTGTTGGGAGGGGGCAGGGCCTCCTTCATGATGCCGAATGTTTTTTTATTTTATGTTTTTAGAAGGGGGGCTGTGTGGCCCATGTGTTTTACATTATTTGGGTCCCTGGGGAACCCATCCGCCAGGGCCTGACCTTTATTAACAATTTTAAAAAAAAGCTGGAAGGGGGCCACGTGTCCCCCCTCCGAGACCAATTTCGGCCCTGGGGACCCCATCCCCCAAGGCATGAAAACATATTTTTTTAATGTTAATATTTTTTAAGGAGGGGGGCTGCATGGCACCCCTCCTGAGGCCTCTATTGGCCCTAGGGACCCCATCCCCCGGGGCTGTGCCTCTTAATTTCATTTTTTTGTCTTTTTTATTTATTGATGGAGGGGGGCCGTGTGGGCGGCCCCCCTCTTCGGCCACTTCTGGCCTGGGGAGCCCATCACCAGGGCGTGGCTGCTGCGCTGGAGACTATGGGGGGAGCCCGAATGCCCCCTCGGTCCCTGCCGGCTCACCACCTCCTGCGGGAGCCGGCATTGCTTTTCCACAAGTGGAGCTGCTGACATGCAGCTCACCTTGTGGAAAAGCAATCCTGCTTTGCTTCATTGAAGCAAGAGCAGGTTTCCCTGCTCTCGCTTCAATGAAGCAAAGTAGCGTTTGCTATGGCAGGGCAAAGAGCAAGAAACATATCGAGTTCCGACCCTGGAATAGAATGGATACAGGGGAACTCCAAGATCTCCTCTCGGCCTCCCTTACTCCTGCAAATCTAGAAGCAGAGGAAGGGGCGATCTCCTATACGAGTTGGGTAAACTCTGCCTGTAACAAACTTGCTCCATCCAGGAGCATTAGACCCAAGAGACTTACTCCGCCGGCCCCCTGGTTCTCAGAAGAACTGAAACAGGGTAAACAGACTTTTAAACGGCTGGAGCGTCTATGGAGGAAAGATTACAAGGAATCCGATAAGGTGCCGTATAGGAAAGGCTTAGCAAATTACAAACAATTGTTGTTTGTCACTAAACAAAACATTTTTGTTAATAAAATTGAGCTTTCTAAAGACTCAGCCAAAGCTCTTTTTAAAACTGTTTTGGACCTGTCCTCCCCATGCCCTGTCCGATTGCAACCAAGCACAGAACTCTGTGAAAGGATCGCATCCTTTTTTTTAAATAAAGTTGAATTGATCTTTTCGGCCTTGAATGGTTCTTCGACAGTGGGGAGTGACGAGGGTGATCAGAGCGGGAACTACGCCCCAAAGGTAGTCCTCGAAAAATTTGAGGCTCTACCTCTTGACCAAGTACGCGCTCTCCTGGAAACAGCTAGATCTGGATCACCTTATGACCCCTGCCCGGTGTCCATCGCAAAGTCAGTAGCTGTACATTTGAGTAAAGCTCTGACCCCAGTGTTTAACTCTATGATTGAGACCGGATGTTTTCCCATGCTCTGGAAAAAGGCATCAATATTACCCCTCCTTAAAAAACCCAACTTAGATCCATTGGAACCCTCTAACTTCCGCCCTATATCTAGGCTCCCATTACCAGCCAAAATGGTGGAAAAGGCCCTTAATACACAATTGGCGGCCTTTCTTCTCAGATCCCTGAAGTTAGATGAAACACAGTATGGTTTCCGAAGTGGCCACAGCACAGAATCGGCACTTCTGAAAACCACGGATGAGATCAGAAGAGCTGTAGATTCGGGAGGAAGGGCAGCCTTGATATTATTAGATCTATCCGCTGCTTTTGACACGGTCCACCATCAACGTTTGTTGGATCGGCTCTGGGCATGCGGACTTCAGGGCAAGGCCTGGAATCTCATAAAATCCTTTCTTGCCGACAGATCCCAGGTGGTTTCCATGGGTGACTTTCGTTCAAGACCGTTTATCTTACCTTGCGGAGTCCCTCCGGGTTCGTCCCTAAGCCCAACCCTGTTTAATATCTATGTGTCCTCATTGGCCCCCATTATTAAGACCTTGGGTTTTGACTTAACATCCTACGCAGACGATACCCACATTGTGGTATCCTTGCAGCCAGGACAGGAGGGCAGCTTGGTAAACAGATTTCATGACTGCATGATGGCTGTGAGTCACTGGATGGCGGAAAACTGTCTAAAGCTGAACTCCGATAAAACAGAGGTCATAGTGTTTGGATATGCCCCAAACTTTTGGAATGCTAAATGGTGGCCTGCTAGCATGGGGAGCCTCCCAGTCCCAGTTCAAAAAGTAAAACATTTGGGAGCCCAAATAAATGCAGTCTCTTCTTCTACGTCGTTTGTTCTGCGGACTGTGAAAAAAATTCTGCCTTTCCTGCCGGCTGGAAGCCAGAAAACAGTGGTCTCTGCATTGGTGATGTCGAGACTCGACTACTGTAACAGTCTCTATTTAAACATCCAGGAACGTTTTCTTAACAAGCTACAAAGGCTACAAAATGCAGCGGCCAGACTTTTGACTGGGATCCCTAAATTTGCACCTATCTCCAAAGAAATTCAGAAGCTACACTGGCTTCCAGTCAGGAAAAGGATACTCTTCAAAACATTAAGCACTGTTTTTAAGGCGCTTCATGCAACCGGGTCTGACTATTTGCAAAAGCACTTAAAGTGGTATACACCCACTAGAAATCTGCGGTCACTGGGTGCGAAATTGGCATCTATCCCCAAGATAAAAAAGCTCTCATGGGGAGGCCGAAGATTTGTCGTGGGGGCAGCCAAGGCCTGGAATGATCTTCAGGCTCAGCTTAGAAATCTGCCAGATTTGCTGTCCTTTAGAAGGGCATTAAAAACATGGTTATTTATCCTCTAAACCTGCTCATTCCACAGTCTGCTCTTGGTAATTTAGCTATATAGGATTCGGTAACAGCGCCAGGACACCTCAGGGTAACCGTTTGCGCTTTATACATTTATTAACATAACATAACACAGGGCGGGAGGCAGGGTACCTGGGTGGGCACCCCTGGACACTGCAGAAGCTGGCCCTGTGGGGAGGCGGTCCCCAGGGTCATCAAGGGCTCCAGGAGGGGGGCCATGTGACCCCCTGCCAACATTTAAAGCCCTGGGGATGTGGTGTTCCCTGGAGCCCAGGGGTCCGTAACAGACCCCCGCATTTAAATAAAGATTGCCCTGGGGAGGTGGTGGTCACCGCGGCATGTGGGGGGCTCTTGTCCCCACACACTTGTATTTAAAAAAAAAAAAAAAGAAACACAGCCCCGGGGAGGTGGCGGTCCCCGGGGCTGCGGGGGGGGTGCGTTCCTCCGCATACAAATCATAAAGCCCTGGGGAGGTGGCGGTCCCAGTGGGAGGGTGGGACCCCCACATATTAGTTTTATAAAAAGCCCGGGGAGGTGGCGGTCCAGAGTTACTCACACACCTAGTCAGACATGCAATGAATGAATCTTAATCCAATTCACTGACCTATACAGTTATACACACACCACATCACTTATTCAAACAGAATCAAACACATACCTACTCTCTTATACAATCACTGATACAAGTGCACACTCATCCATACAGCCACTCTCACAATCACTGACTCTCATGTATAGTCATTTATATACTTCAACTCTCACATACACTGTCTTTTACATATGTAGTTACTTGGACATGTACCATTGAGACATCCATTCACTCACCAACACACCCATACACACACTCACCCACCCAAACAGCTGTTTCCACATGTACTCTTGAACCCATAAACACATTGAATCAACCACTCAAACAAATATGAACAGAGTCACACACCTCCCACCCACCCACACACACACGCAGGCACCCATACAAATACTCAGGCAACCAATAGATAACCCATATAGACACTCATGTAGCTACTGACCAACCCATGCAGCAGCTTATACAACAACAGACAGACTGATACAGACATTGCCACAGTTTAATCACTAACCCATGCATTCAGTAAGACACACGTAATCACTCACTTAAACAGTCAGTCACGCACCTACTAAATCCTCCATCCAGACACTTATACACCCACTCATTCTTCAATACACCTTGGCATATATATAAAACATATTTAAACTTTAAAGAAAAACATAGTCACTGGATGATGTCATCAGTGATGTCATTTGAGATGTCATCAGTGATGTCACTGACCATGTCATGAATGATGTAATATGTGACATCATCATCAGCAGTGCATTGCGGGTACGCGAGTTATAGTTATCTGATCTAACTATAACGGGGGAATTTCTATGGTTTTGTACGAGAGAAATGTCCAACTAACTATAACGTCCCTGAAACCTATGGTTTTTTCCAGTGAATTTCTAAGATTTTTTAAATGTTAATTCCTAACTATAATATGCCTGAAACCTATAGTTTTTTCAGTGAATTTCAATGGTTTTTTAAATGCTAATTTCTAACTATAACGTTCCTGAAACCTATATTTTTTCAGTGAATAATTATATACACACACACATAGCGTCTAATCATTCTAACAGAACTGGCTGTGTTTCTGTCATGAAACAAGAAGATAAAATGAATTTCTAAAAGAAACAATTGTTTTTTTACCTGGTGCCACCAGCTGTGTTTGACAGCAGAACACCAAGAAGGATAAATATATATATATATTATCTACTGGCGGTCGCCAGTAGATAGTTATAGTTAGGACCGTGTTTCCATAGGAAATCTCAAAATTCTATTTTGAATAACTTTGGCGCCGGTTGACGAATTTTCAAAACTAATGGGGCGCTCCGCTCAGCTCCTACCCTGAAAGTCTCGGGGGGATTCGTCAAGCGGGGGCCGAGAGAAAGGGGGGGTCCCAAAACACGTTTTCCCCATGCATTTTCCCATAGGACCTTTAGTCGAAGGTACAGCCCGAACGGCTGAACAGAATTACTTGAAATTTGGCAGAGAGGTAGTCCTCAGGTCAGGGATGTGCCTTTTGCATATATGGAGTCAATCTGTTCAGTAGTTCCTGAGAAAATTGCATTTAAACGCACATACATATCTATAGCTGCGCACCGTGCCCGCACCCTGAAGTGCGCAAGCGTAATTCTGATTGGTTGTTACATGTCAGTCAACGTTCGAATCGGTCGAAATCAGGAAGTGTCGGCCACCATTTTGTTTGTTTTCAGTGCGAGAGTGGAAAAGGAAGGTGGAGAACGTGAAAAGAGGGCAGGTAGAGAGTTCCTGACCCCCTAGCCTTTGTCAGGGGGTCCCTGAAGGACCCCGAAGGCAGAAAAAAACATTTACATTTTTTTTTTTAAACCGCGGGGTGCGCACACCATGTGCGTGCACGGTGAAAACCCATAAAAAAATAAATACATTTTTAATACGTAGTTTATTGAAAAATAAATATATAAAAAAAAGAATAATACATACATAACTTAGCATTTAAAAAAACGTACAAATTCACTGAAAAAACCATAGGTTTCATACAAGTTATAGTTAGGAATTAGCATTTAAAAAACCTTGCAAATTCACTTAAAAAACCATAGGTTTCACACATGTTATAGTTAGGTGGATATTTCACTCGAAATTCCACCGTTATAGTTAGTTCAGATAACTATAACTCGCGCGACCGCCACTCTATCACAAGGATGATGTCATCAGTGATGTCAAGAGTGATGCCACTGACCATGTCATGAGTGATGTAATATGAGACGTCATGAGCAGAGGATTGCGGGCGCGCGAGATATAATTATCTGAACTAACTATAACGGTGGAATTTCATTGGTTTTTTACGAGTGAAATATCCACCTAACTATAACATGTGTGAAACCTATGGTTTTTTAAGTGAATATATATATATATATATATATATATTTATTACCTGCTGGCGGTCGCCAGTAGTAGGTAGTTATAGTTAGAACCTATTATCCATAGGAAATCCGCAACATTCTATTTGGAATAACTTTGGCGCCGGTTGACGAATCTTCGCGAAATTTTCAAAACTGGTGGGGTGCGTGGCAGCACAATGGCTATGATGGGCAAGAAGGAGGGTGCAGGGGCATGCATAAAGGACCATGGAGGATAGAAGGGAGGGTCAGGACCTGGGCACAGACAAGAGAGTTCAGGGGAAGGGGCCTCACAACAGACCATGCGGGGCAGGCAGGAGGAGCAGTCGCAGCACAACAGACCAGGGAGGGCAGAAGGGTGTGGCAGTAAAATGGACCATGGAAGACAGGAGGAAGAGGATAGGGGCATGGAATGTGGACAGGCAGGGTGGAGGTGGCAGGGACAGGTTACAGTCATTTGACAATGCTAGGCAGGTGGGAGGGGAGTGGCAGCTCACAGAACACTCAGAGTAGATAAGAGTGGCAGGTCCATGGAACATGGTGGGCAAAAAGGATAGATACAAAGAGAGAACGAGTAGTTGTGTCCCCTGAAGGGGAAAACCGCACCTCTATCAATACAAAACGGTATCAAAATATAAGTAATTAGCGTGATACATGTAATGTCGCTATATTTGCAACTGGGTGCTATATAAGCCTCTGACACCTACTACCAAAAAGTGTCACATGCACATCAAATCAATACTGCGCATAAACATGAAAGTTAAAAAGAAGCTATCAGCAGCACAACCACAACTTAAAGTTAAATTCAACCAATTCAGGTTCTGTAATAAATAAATATGATCCCTTGAAAAGGTGTTGGAGTTTCTTGGCAGAATAGACAATGAAGAAACGTCAATTTGGTATAATTAGTGACATATAATCCATCAATGAAGTTTTCTTGTGCCTTTATTATGGTCCAAACAAGTTTTATTTTAAACATTTCCCAGCACACAATAGCCCTGTTGATTCTAGTGTGAGCCTTATCCAACACTGTTTGATTGTAACCCCTGATTCTAAAACGTCATTTTAGAGTTTCAATTTCTTGCTGGAATATGGTATCTTTGCTGCAGTTACGTCTCAAACGAGTCATTTCACCAAATGGAATTGAATGACTTTGGGATTCAGGCTGTGCACTGGTGGCATGAATTATCGAATTGCAAGCAGTAGCTTTGCGAAAAAGTTTACATTCAAGCTTACCATCATCAATAAAAAATGTGACATCTAAAAAGTCAATATGACTATTGCTGTAATTGTGAGTGAAACTCAAATTATAGTGGTTGTCATTAATATGTAGTAAGAAGGCATCAAGAGTCTTTCGATCTCCCACCCAAATCATAAAGATGTCGTTGATATATCGACCCCAATAAATAATAGGGTCAGTCAAGTTAGATGGACAATCTCTCCAAATGTTTTTCTCCTAAAAAGAAAACATATAGATATTGGCAAACGAGGGGGAAAATTTAGCCCCCATAGCCACTCCTGCGTGTTGTCTAAACCAGATGTTGTTATGCATAAAGTAATTATTATCCAATGCCAAGCGTATCAATTCTAGAAGCATGCGTTTATGATCATAAAGAGTAGCATCGCGTTTTGATAAAAAATAGGTAAGCGCTTCCATGCCTTTATCAAGGGGAATACTAGTGTATAGAGCGCAGACGTCTAAGGTAACAAACATAAAACAATCTGTTCAAACCAAATCCTCCATCTTATTGAGGAGATATTTAGTGTCTCCAATATAGGCTGGGAGATTGCACACTACTTGTTGCAAAAGGATGTCTATATCTTCTGAGATATGTTCCATCACCCCCCCCGATTCCAGATATAATAGGTCTACCAGGGGGCTTATTAAGATTCTTATGAATTTTCAGCAAAGTATATATATATATATATATGCCGCCTTAGGAGTAGGCTTAAACATATATTTGAATTCCATATCAGACAGAAGACCTTCATTGAGCCAATACCTTAAAGTTCGTTGTACAAGGTTAACAACCTCACTCATAGGATTGCCCATCAATCTAGTGTAAGAATTAGCTTCAGATAGTTGACGATCAATTTCTCCAATGTAATATTCATTGTTCATGAGGACAATATTGCCCCCCTTATCAGCTTCCTTCACAGTTACATCGATGTAGTTGGTAAGTTGTTGAAGGGCAGTTCTCTCGTCTTTATTCAGATTATCTTTAAACCAGAATTTGTTATCGATATATTTATCCTCTAGTTTATGTAGATCATTGGTGACTGCTTTATAAAATCAATCAATCATATTATCAGGAGCTAAGTTAGGTGTAAACATAGATTTAGTTTTAAGTCCACTATCAGTTTGTAAATTGGTTGCAATATTCAGATCTTTCCATACTTCACCAATACTTGGTATTATGTCCAGGCTATCATCCAATGAAAGAAGCATCTGTACATCTTGTACCTCTTTGATGGTTTGTCCACACTTATTGACATTATAGATAGCTATCGGACACATTTTCTTATTTGTGCCCAAAAACTTTTTCAATTTGAGTTTACGAATAAACCTATACAAATCAATATGTAGTTGCGTAAAATCTGGTTTGGATGATGGACAAAAACTGAAACCCTTTTTCAACACATTAATTTCTCCATTTGTCAATGCTTTAGTAGACAAATTAGCAATAGAAATATTGTCACAATCATTTGTCTTTATGTCAATTACATCAGAAACGGTGCTACTGGCACTGGTTATTTCCCCTGCAAACGTGATGTTAATCTGGTGACTCTTTTGCTCTGATCTACATCGGTTTTTCCTACCGCCCCTCCTTGTTCTCTTTCTCCTGTGTTCCTCTTGTTGAAACCTAATCTTGTTCCCTTCCGGTATCTTTCCAGTTCCGATAAAAAAGAAGAACCAGGGGGAGCATTGTCTTTTTGTCCTGTGGTGGAGGATCTCTCACTCCTAACATCACTGATATCACTCGTTAAGCTTGATAGATCTGACTCACTTGTAGAGATTGTGATGTCTGATCTTTTCTCGATGAGCGCAATGATCCCTACTCTAGTCTTCAACTCGTCAAATTTCTTTGCAAATGTAAAAATTCTGCCATTTTTATAGTCATTCTCATCTCTTTTGAGCTTGCGAATTTTCTTATCTCTAATGTAAGATTGGTGTGAACTAAGTACCTCTTTTAATATTTTGAAGTTCTTTTCAGTGGCCTATATCAGATTCAAACTTTTAATCTCCTCTTCTAACTCTGCTATCTCACTCAGCAATTTTGATCTCTTACGTTCGGCATGGCGAATGAGTAAGTCCATCATGAAATTAAGTTTTCCCACTCTGCAAGGAGGTCGGGATCAAGATCTTCAAATGTTGTGGAAATTATTACTCTCAGACCCCTAGGTATTTGTATGATTGCAATATACTTTTTCAATGTGGTTAGATCCCAACAACGTGATAATTCTAACTTACGAAGTCTCTCAAGTTTGTTAAAGAGTTGTTTAAGTCCTCATGGTTTGTCTTCCAATGTAGTCACTTTTTTAGATTGCATTTCTGTTCCCAGAAAAAATTCATTGAAAATCTTATGTCTATCATCTTCATTTTCTGCCATACTCAGAAATTAGAGATTTGTATTTTATGGTTGATATATATCTACAACCAAATCATGCCTGCAAGGAAAATAGAGTGGCGGTAAACACTTACAAAGATACAAAGAGAGAACGAGTAGTTGTGTCCCCTGAAGGGGAAAACCGCACCTCTACCAATTCAAAATGGTATCAAAATATAAGTAATTAGTGTGATACATGTAATGTCGCTATATTTGCAACTGGGTGCTATATAAGCCTCTAACACCTACTACCCCAAAGTGTCACATGCGCATCAAATCAATGCTGCGCATAAACATGAAAGAGAAAAAGAAGCTATCAGCAGCACAACCACAACTTAAGGTTAAATTCAACCGATTCAGGTTCTGTAATAAATAAATATGATCCCTTGATAAGGTGTTGGAGTTTCTTTGCAGAATAGACACAATGAAGAAACGTCAATTGGGTATAATTAGTGACACATAATCCATCAATGAAGTTTTCTTGTGCTTTTAATATGGTCCAAACGAAGTTTTATTTTAAACAGTTCCCAGCACACAATAGCCCCTTTGATTCTAGTGTGAGCCTTATCCAACACTGTTTGATTGTAACCCCTGATTCTAAAACGTCGTTTTAGAGTTTCAAGTTCTTGCTGGAATATGGTAACTTTGCTGCAGTTACGTCTCAAACGAGTCATTTCACCAAATGAGATTGAATGAATTTGGGATTCAGGATGTGCACTGGTGGCATGAAGTATTGAATTACAAGCAGTAGCTTTGCGAAAAGGTTTACATTCAAGCTTACCATCATCAATAAAAAATGTGACATCTAAAAAGTCAATATGACTATTGCTGTAATTGTGAGTGAAACTCAAATTATAGTGGTTGTCATTAATATGTAGTAAGAAGGCATCAAGAGTCTTTTGATCTCCCCCCCAAATCATAAAGATGTCGTCGATATATCGACTCCAATAAATAATAGGGTCAGTCCAGTTAGATGGACAATCTCTCCAAATGTGTTTCTCTTAAAAAAAAACCATATAGATGTTGGCAAACGAGGGGGAAAATTTAGCCCCATAGCTACCCCTGCGTGTTATCCAAACCAGATATTGTTATGCATAAAGTAATTATTATCCAATGCCAAGCGTGTCAATTCTAGTAGCATGCATGTATGATCATAAAGAGTAGCATCGCGTTTTGATAAAAAATAGGTAAGCGCTTCCATGCCTTTATCAAGGGGAATGCTAGTGTATAGAGCGCATACGTCAAAGGTAACAAACATAAAACCATCTGTCCAAACCAAATCCTCCATCTTATTGAGGAGATCTTTAGTGTCTCCAATATAGGCTGGGAGATTGCACACTACTGGTTGCAAAAAGGTGTCTATGTATTTTGAGATATGTTCCATCACCGCCCCCCGATTCCAGATATAATAGGTCTACCAGGGGGCTTATTAAGATTCTTATGAATTTTTCGGCAAAGTATATATATATGCCGCCTTAGGAGTAGGGTTAAACATATATTTGAAGTCCATATCGGACAGAAGACCTTTATTGAGCCCATACCTTAAAGTTCGTTCTACAAGGTTAACAACCTCACTCATAGGATTGCCTATCAATCTAGTGTAAGAATTAGCTTCAGATAGTTGACAATCAATTTCTCCAATGTAATATTCATTGTTCATGAGGACAATATTGCCCCCGTTATCAGCTTCCTTCACAGTTACATCGGCGTAGTTGGTAAGTTGTTGAAGGGCAGTTCTCTCATCTTTATTCAGATTATCTTTAAACCATATCTATAATGATAAAATGAAATCCATGCTATCGATTTCAGATCATTATTGTAAGGCTAATAGATCTGTCCTACCAGAACTAAAAAAACGCATTGAAAATTGCACTATCAAAGCATTTAGAGACGGCTATATATGTCAAAAAGAGCTGGATTTCCTAAATCAGACACATACAGTTGTTCCTGCTCTGTATGGAGTACCCAAGACGCATAAAAATGCAGACAATCCCCCTATGAGACCTATTGTCTCTTCCATCAATTCCTGTACAGAGCCTCTTTCAAAATATGTAGATACTTTCCTCTGTCCACTTACTAAGCTGTATGCCTCCTACATTAAAGACACAGGACACATGATTACGACCATAGAGCACTTACCGTTTAACAAAGCGACTCAATATCTAGTCACACTAGATATTGAATCCCTGTATACAAACATTCCCCAAGATCTAGCTTTAGAAGCGGTGGCAGCGCTCCTTACTAGAACTCCGGGTGACAGACCAAACGGATTCATACTGGAATGCCTGGACATAGTACTCCATAATAACTTTTTTGAATTTGGAGAGGCACTATACCACCAGATCAAAGGCACCAGCATGGGAGCTTCATGTGCTCCAAGTGTAGCGAATATTTATATGGGCGAATTCGAACTTAAGCACATTTTTAATGAAGTGGCCCCCTTTTACGAGAATATACAGGTATGGCACAGATTTATAGATGATATCTTTTTCATCTGGACAGGAAATGAACAAAATCTTCTAGAATATATTGAGTGGCTGAATCTTAGCGACGTTAACCTTAAATTTACAGCTAAATACTCCACAGAAAAAGTGGAATTCCTAGACATTTGGATTATGGATTGTGGAGGCAAAATTGCAGTCAGCCTCTTTAGAAAACCAACTGCGAAAAATACAATTCTAGAACATAGCAGCTTCCATCCCAGTTGTCAAAAGGACTCCATTCCTTTTGGAGAATTTTTAAGGATCAGGCGTAATTGCACCAATATAAGTGAGTTCAACATTCATGCAGAAGAACTCCAAAAAAGACTCCTCGCTAGAGGATATCCCAGACGATTAGTGAGGCACTCAATGAAGCGTGCTAAATACTATAACAGAGACGCCCTAATCTCTGGCAGACAAAAACCAGCTTTGGACAAAATCGTCTGCGTAATCAACCATTCTAGTTTGAACAACACGATCCAAAAGGTGCTACACAGGAATTGGAAAATACTGAATGTCTGCGAAGAAAACAGTGCTCTAGCTCCCCCCATCGTAGCATTCAGAAGAAATACAAACCTTAGAGACAAATTGGTCCACAGTAGGCCGCGACGACGACAAGGACAGCAGATGACTATTGATGGACTTCCTCCCATCTTAGGCAACCACAGATGTGGTAATTGCCATGCTTGTCCCTCAGCGATTACCACCCAAATCTGCAACTATGGCTCTAAAACAGCTAAGTTGAAAAGCCATACTAATTGCAGAAGCAATAACCTAGTCTACATGATATTGTGCCCTTGTGGATTAGGCTACATAGGAGAAACAAGCCGTGAATTCAGAATAAGACTATCTGAACACAAATCTGCAATCAAAATGGGGAAAAGACAAGCCCCAATGGTTAATCATTTCCTGGATCAACATCACTCTGAGACAGACCTGCGGTGGCTGATATTAGAGAAGATTACTCCAAAATTGGGACGAGACACAGAGAAGATAAGGAAAGAACGAGAATCCTTTTGGATTTTCTACTTCGATACAGTACGACATGGGCTTAATGAGGAAATTATATGGCTAGTTACCTAACATGCCTTTCAGATATATGGCTGTGCCACTAGCTTAATTTCCACTCACGCTGTTTGTATTTATTCTAACTTTACATACGCGCTGAATAGTCCCTTGGTCCATGGTGTATTAGCGGATGATCAATATAGGATGATGATCACACTTGTATGTGGTCGTTTATATATAATGCCTATGTGAGGAACAACACATCGACACTGAGACATCTTTCCCTTACCTAATAAGCGCAAAGCTTGTGTTGCGTTAGCATTTATATCCTTACTTAGCAAATAGGAAATGTCTTACCAACTAATATCATCTGTTTGGCTGGCACATATATATATATGCCTATAAAAATGGGACTCTCGTTACTCGACACTGAGAAGACTATATAATGACTATACTTGCTAATAGATGATGCAGCCAATTTGTAGCTATTTACACACTACAAAATGGCTGCGTTGATAGATGGCGTTATGTATCAGATTATCACTAACTATGTTGTGATCACGTAACAAACCGTGTGACCACTCAAATTACCGAATATTCCGAGCATTCCGTTTAAAACTGGTGTTATCACCTATATTTTTAGTGAATATGAAATGTCTTACCAGCCAATATCATCCGCATGATTGGCACACATATGTCCATAAAAACGGAACTCTCGTTATTTTACACCTTTGAGGACTATACAATGAATACACTCGCTAATAGTAGCATATGAAGCAGCTATTTTATAGCTATTTACATAGTAAGAAATGGCGGCGCTGATAGAGTAGTCTGTATATTAAATTGCCAGTACTTATGTGGAGATCACGCAACATACCACGGGACTATTTAATAGACCAATCACCCCGAGTTCTAATCGTAAAGCCCATGTGACTCTCTGTCCGACCAATCAACCGCCGAGCAGTCCGTTTAAAACCGGTGTCAATATCACGTACGCTGATTTCTCTTTGGAAACAGACGTACCAGTGAGGTCTACACTCTGCGGAAGCCAGGTAAGCTTTAGGATACACTCTGTCATTCGGACTGATTAGTTTGCAGTTTTGATGCTGTGCTGGTAATTATTGCCATGGTTAAACGTTGGTTTTTCGTTGATATTAGATCGCAGTTATTTGCTAAAACTCGAGTACTTTTAATAAGATAGAGTGGCCTCGCTTGCAAAGATCTGTCCCTACAGTGGCCGTAAGTTCTAGAATGTGCGTAGAAGCTAACCGCTAGCAGCACAAAATCAAACGTAAGATTCATTCGCCTTACAACCAGAAAAGAAAGGACTGGGGAAGTGTTCTTGATATAGAAGCATTTCCGCAAACAGTTAACTATAGAGTCCAAAAAGGTACAAACATGTATGTCTTCTTTCTAGAGACATCGTGATTACGAGTAAACCGATCGTACAGCACTGCAATTTACACCGTAAGGACCTATTAGAAACTTCCGTTCTGGGATGCGGGAAACCCCCATAAGGGTAAGAAATCAGACGTATTTGCGCAAATGCGGTACTACTAAGCTAGATCCTAGACTGACCATCCATATGGTGTAATCAATTTTATTCTACTTTCTGATATTTTCCATAGAATGCATTAAATCATAACTACATCTCGGATCCATTTGGACGCTGCGCTAAGATAGAGGTGATAGCAATTTATTTGCATCTCCACATGTTTTCTACAACAGTGAAACCAAGAGCATATACCTAAAGGTGAGTACTTTCCTTGTATGTAGAATATGTATAACATTGTCATTACCAAGAGTAGTCAGAACATCAACTACAATCATTTTCTTAATACAGACGCAGAAGTACCGAAAAATAATAACCGAGCAAGATTGGTTTGGCTAAAGTACTTTTTTGAAATCAGATTATTAAGGTATCCCTCTGACTGCTAATCTTTTCTCTTTTCTAACTACCACTGAAAACTTTTTTTCAGTCACGTTTCTGGTGAAGGGGTCATTCTTTTACCCACCCTAAAGATGTATGCTACATATATACAGAGTCACTAATTGCTGGTGGCTGTTAACATTGATGAGTTATATTTGAACTTAAATAATAGTATGAAGTCTTAAGAAATATTGTTTCAAAATATATTACCTGCCTTTATTAAAATTATTATATCTACCCCCCTACAGATCCCCCTACATCATTTAGGGCTTGTTGCCCCTCCTGTTGGTGGCCCTGAGGAAGGTGTCCTGTCACCGAAACGCGCGTAGGCCCCTTTTCATCCAAAGGAGAGGTCCCCAGAGACTCGACAATATCTGATATAACTGTTTTGTTGTTACCTGTCCTGGAGACTATGTCAAACAACCAAATGATTAGTGTTATATTTTAATATGAGTATGACTGATGTATGAGTGAGAGTATGATTTGTATTTTTATATGATTAGCCACGGGATCATGTGTTAGGGTGTTTTTTGGATACTGTTCAATGAGAATATATATGTGAACAAGCAATGATAATGATAGTGAAACACTTTTAATGAATATGCATAAAATTCAAAAAAATATAAATAAAAACTGTTAATAAATACATGTTTCTTTTTGCTTAATTATATCTTTCTGATGATGGCAGGAGAGAACTTATTGTAGTCTCAAATTAAAATTATATAGGTCCTGAAAGAGCTTTTCCCCTACAGGTACGTACGGTTTGTCCAGCATGTCCTAGGTCTTCACTAGCGGTGTAAATACATTCCACGTGGATTCATTGTATGCATAGTCGCCTTTTAATGAATATCACGCAAATCGTCATGGTGATAGGTACTTACGGTTTGTCCAGCATATCCTAGGTGTTTCTATAAATACATATATTTTTAAAATCATAAAAAACAAAGGCCGGCCCCGGGGAATGGGGTCCTGGGGGCCATAAGTGGCCTGAGGAGGGGGGCAACGCAGCCCCCCTCCTAAAGAATAAAGAAATAAAAATAAAGGCCATGCCCCGGGTGTTGGGGGCCCCGGGGCCGATGAAGGGCTCGGGAGGGGGGCCACGCGGCCCCCTTCCAAATTAAAAAAAAATAATTAGGGTGTAGGCACTGGGGGATGGGAACGCCAGGGCCAATAAATTAGAAAAAGAAGGGTGGCCACACAGCCCCCTTCTTAAAAAAAAAGAAATAAATAAAAGACTGGCATCGCGCCGGAGGCCATGCACTCTCCTTGCAGCACTCTGCAAACGCACCCCCTGGCGAGTTGTAAGTTGGGGAATTAATTCCCCTTCAATACTGAGGGTCCCTGAGGGCCAACTAGCCCAACAGATATCTCCAGTACGCGCCAGGGAGCTGCGTTGCAGACAGGTGTTCTGAGGCCATGCCCCTTTTTACACCTCTCTGCAACACAGCTCTGTGGCGCTTACTGGAGGTACCTAGTGGGCTAGTTTGACCCTAGGGACCCTTAGGATTCAAGGGGACTTAATCTCTCAACCTAGAACGGCCACAGGGTGCATTTACACAGTGGTGAAGGGAGGGGACGGGGCCTGAGGTGACGTGTGCAAGCACGCCCTTTGGCGCGTTTTAAGAGGTAGTTTTAATCCCCCTGCCCTATTATATACTAGGGGCTTACAGAGGAGGTCATGCTAATCACAGGGGGACCCCAACGCATAGTGTTCCCTAGTGTATGTAGGTGTTTTAACTGTATTCTAAGTGTCTTTTAACATAGCACTGGCTCTAGGACTGGTTAGTCAGACTCAGTTACCACCAGTATCCGTCTGAAAAAGTTGAGGGTACAGGAGGATTTTGCAACAAGGCTTCTTTCTGCTCTTCTGTTTGTTCTTTCTGCACGTTATCCTTCTTCCTGCACTTTTCTTCGTCTTTGAGGACTTCTGTTGCTTCTTTCTGCATTTCTTTTTTTTCTTTCTGTGCGTTTTTTCTTCTTTCTTCACATGTCCTATCTCTGTAGGCATAATTAGAAATTAGCATTTAAAAAACCTTTGAAATTCACTGAAAAACCATAGGTTTCAGGCACGTTATAGTTAGGAATTAGCATTTAAAAACCCTTAGAAATTCACTGAAAAAACCACAGGTTTCAGGGGAGTTATAGTTAGCTGGACTTTTTACTCGTACAAAACCACTGAAATTCCCTCGTTATAGTTAGTTCAGCTAACTATAACTTGTGCGCCCACAATGCACTGCTGATGACGTCACGTATTACATCACTCATGACATGGTCAGTGACATCACTCATGACATCACTGATGACATCTCAAATGACATCACTGATGACATCACTGATGACATCATCCTTGTGATAGAGTGGCAGACCTCCTCTCACCCTAATATAACCTGTGATACACACATTCAAAAATAGAAACTAAAATTTTCAAAACAATGGACATACCAATACCAGTTACAACAACCTATTCAGTAATTCTAAGATCCACATACACATCCACCAATACCAGTTACAACAACCTATTCAGTAATTCTAAGATCCACATACACATCCACTCTTTCACCAACAGTCCTATACAGTCACTCATACATGTACTCACTCCTCATATGTACTCATACACCTATAAATCCTGTTACACAACGCCCCTCATCCATAGAGTTACTAACACACATAGTCACTCATGCTAATAAAGAATCAAACATTCATTTACTTGCATATACAGTTATACACACACCACCACACTTACTTCTACAGAAACTTACACATACTTAGTCTTTTAAACAATCACTTATAGAAACACATACTTATTCATACAGGAACTCTTCCAATCTCTCACTCTCACATATACTCACTTATAGACACCAATAGTCACATATACTAGATTAAAACATATGTAGTTACTCATAAAGACACTATTGAGACAGTCATTCACTCACTAACACACCCATACACACACTCATCCACCCATACAGTCCTGCACACATGCTATCTTTAACACATACAAACAGAGAGTCACTCATTCATGCATCTATGCACTACGTAATACCCCCCACCGAACCATACAGACACTCAGACACTCATACTGATACTCAAAAAACCAACTAATAACCTATATAGACACTCATGTAGCTACTCACCAACCCATGCAGCCCCTTATACACAAAGTGAGAGACTGATACAGATGTTTACATATTTAAACATTACTCACTAAGCCATGTATTCACTAAGATACACTTAATCAGTGAGTTATACAATCAATTTTTCAAAAAAAATCATCCATTTAGACACTTATATACCCATTTATTCTTCCATCGACCTTGAGATATACATATATAAAACATATTTAATTTTCAGAAAAACACACATTCACTGGATGATGTCATTAGTGATGTCATCAGTGATGTCATTTGAGATGTCATGAGTGATGTCATGAGTGATGTCACTGACCATGTCATGAGTGATGTAATGTGTGACGTCATCAGCAGTGCTTTGGGCGCGCGCTAGTTATAGTTAGCTGAACTAACTATAACGGGGGAATTTCAATGGTTTTGTACCAGTGAAAAGTCCAGCTAACTATAACGCCCCAGAAACCTATGGTTTTTTCAGTGAATTTCTAAGGATTTTTCAAATGCTAATTCCTAACTATAACGTGCCTGAATCCTATGGTTTTTTCAGTGAATATATATATATATATATATGTCACAAGGAATCGCCTCACCAACAGCACAACGTCTAAGTGCAAGAGACGAACACGGACCCAGAGTAAGTGCTAGTGGTTTTTATTAGATACAAAACCCAAGAGCTGCCATGACGCGTTTCGGCCTTCCAGAGGCCTTGATCACATGACGCTGTCTCGGGAAGCCTGAGCTTTTAAAGTGTAAGTGCAAAGGTTGATCATGACATCATCACAATAGACATAGAAAACAGAATATATAAAAATACATCTGTGCAAATGCGCAAACAATTTGTAAGCATTGTTTCATACTGTCATTTTTTCTCTAATTAATTCTTTATGCCAACAACTAAAAGTCAAATACTTATTAGACATGTTCACCGGCCAAAGAAAATTAAAAAGGCAAATGATTCGATATGCACATAAAAATCGAAAATAACTGGATCAATCCGGTTATATTAAATCGTAATCTTGCCTCATACCCGTTAAGTCAAAAAGGAAACAATATGAAAAAACAATGCATATGAGAAAATGTGCAAAGTGATGGTCTGGTCATTATAAAAGAATACAGAATTATTCTGTGTGAAAGTGCTGATTGGTGTGGAGGAGGAGACATAAAAGAAAAGAAAATGACAACATGGTCAGATAAGTGACAGACAGATGGACATAGCTGTCATTGTAATCAAAATACTCAGAAGGAACATATCATATTCATATTGAAAACCAGAGACTAAAAATATTGAAAATATGCAACCCAGGATACATCAGTGATAGACAGCAAACAAGAGTTGTTACAGCCAGGTATGGAAATCCTCGCTCGAATTTAACCCGTTAGGTGCCTTGGAGTCTAGCTCAAGGATATATCTAGTCTCCAATTTTCTGAGCATTGCTTCCCTGTCACCTCCACGCCTAAGTGGAGGTATCGTATCGATGACAAAGTAGCTGAGGTTATCTAGGTTACTGTTGTGCTTTTCACCAAAATGCCTGGCTACTGGGTAAGATGCATCATGATTAATGATGGCCCTCATGTGCTGGAGTATACGTTTGTGTGCCTGCAACTTGGTGCTACCCACATATTGCAGGCCACACGTACACTCCAGCACATAAACTGCAAAATCGGTCTTACAGGTAAGTTTTTTAGAAATTTTGCAGGGAGTACTGGAGAATGGAGAGATGTAATTTGACATACTTTTACCTAATGAACAAGCCTTGCAAGTGGAACATTTAATGAATCCCTTGCTGGCCTGTAGCCAATTGCCTGTATTACTCTTGAGCTCTGGACTACTCTTGACCAGCATATTGCTCATAGACCGAGCCTTGCGAAATGTGATGGCGGGATTCTTCGCTATACTGTTGCCAATCACAGGTTCTAGTTGAATCAACGACCAATTCTTCTTTATGATTTTGCGCAACTTATTATGCTGGCGGCTGTAGGTTACAATTAGTCTAGATGTGTCATCCTGGACAAGTGCTGGGCTGGGAATGCTCTCAAGGCTTGAACTGGTGGTGTTGATGCCCAGAATTTGGTCCCTGACTAGAGCCCTAGTCCGGGAAATAGCCTTTTCAATAATGGTTAGAGAGTATCCCCTCGCAAGGAACCTGAGCTTGCTGTGTTCCTGAGCAACCCTGCAGTGTTCATCTGTGCTGCAGATCCGTTTTATACGCAGCATCTCCCCATAGGGGATGCTGCGTATAAGATGGTCGGGATGGTGGCTCTGTGCATGCAACACGGTGTTGCCCGCAGTTGCTTTTCGAAACATATATATAGCAGTCGCCAGTAGATAGTTATAGTTAGGACCTATTATCCATAGGAAATCCGCAACATTCTATTCCCAATAAGTCTGGCGCCGGTTGACGAATCCTCGCGAAATTTTCCAAACTTTTAGCCAGCTCTGCTCCGCTCCTACCCTGAAAGTTTTGTGGTGATTCGTCAAGCGGGGACCGAGAAAAAAGGGGAGTCCCAAAACGCATTTTCCCTATGCAATATTCCATAGGATCTGTTGTCGCAGCTACAGCCCGAACCGCTGAACGGAATGACACCAAATTTGGCAAAGAGGTAGTCCTCAGTTCAGACTCGTGCCTTTTGCATAAATGGTGTGAATCCATTCAGTAGTTCCTGAGAAAATTAGAGTTAAAAGTACATAAATATCTATGGCCGGGGAGGATCCGCGGACCCTACCCGCACCGTAAGCGCACCCTCCCCGAACCGAACGCGCACCCTCCCGGTCGCGCACTGAATGCTAATTGACTGTCGAGTGTCTGTCCACATTCGAAACCAGGAACTGTTGGCAGCCATTTTCTGCGTCGGTAGAAGCAAGGCTGAAGAAGCAAGGAGAAAAAGTGTGTAAAACATACAAAGGGGGCAGAGTAGAAATGCTCTGACCCTCTAGAGGTGCTTAGAGGGTCCCAGAAGGACCCCCTGGGGCCCCTTTTTCTTTTTTTTTAAACGGCGAAATGCGCGCACAGTGCGCGCATCCTACCGCGTTGGGTACGCGGATCCACGGAATTTAATTTTTGAAAAAAGACAAGAAATCATTGGTTGTATGACTACTTTGTACACTGAAAGGTAGGGTGTATATTTCTGTTGTTTAAAGGTATGATTCTTATTGGTTAACAAAAACAGATTGTAAGGAACATTATATATGATAAGCTGATATGTTGAAAAGTGAAGCACACTTCCTCTCTTGTTTAGCAACATTGTGTGCTGAACTTCTGACCTGTGTGCTCAGTGCAGTGTTCCATGACCTGTTTCTATGGTAACAGGCAGAAGGCAGATTGGGGGAAGGGTTGAAATGTATTTCAGGTGGAAAGGGTTGAAATGTTTAACCAATAGAAATGTGTGTTTGCTTTTGAGTTTATGTGTGAAGGATTGTGATTTGATGTTTACATGTATATGTGTGGAAAATGAAAGGGAAACTTTTCCATTGTTTGTTTTTGCTGAGAGGTGCACAGTGCAGAGATTCTGTAAAAGAAAATATGGTGAGTGACTGGTATACTTCTTAATCTACAAAGCAACTTGAAAGATGAGTTATTTAATTGTGAGGGGATGTATGTAGACTATTTTGATTTTAATCAGACTAATGTTTTTCTCCTGCTAAAGTGTAGGGAATACTTTTTTTTCTCTACAATCTTATTGACAGTGTGTGTGCATGTAGAAACCATTCTGTGATAAGCATTTGTGTTTTTCATGTGTTTGCAGACAGATAACTGTGCAGTTTTTATATTTTGGTAGAATTAGAAACCAGTCATTGTTTATGAATTTGTGAAATTAGTTATGTTATGTTTCTATACTAAAATGTAGTACTTCTTCTAGATGAAGAAATGTGTTTTGGTATAGTGCAAGGGATAGTGTTGTTTGTCTAGAATCACACAGTGAGTATGTGTGCATTTGGGAACCACTGTGAGAGAAGCATTTGGTAACATTGTGTATTTGCTGACAGATAAATGTTTTAAAATGTGTCTTGTTGTCAAGTTTTAGTAGCATAAGAAGGCAGTTTTTGCTTATGCTTTGATTAAACAAGTCAGGCTTTGACACAAAAGTGCAGTCCTGAAATATGTAGATTGTGTGCAGTTCCCTTACCTCTTGCACTGTAGTGAATGAGTTTTGGTACACTCCTAGGGATAGTGGTGCTTCTCTAGAATCACACTGTGAGTTAGTGTGTATTTGGGATCACTGTGAGAGAAGCATTTGGTAACATTGTGTATTTGCTGACAGATAAATGTTTTAAAATTTGTCTTGTTGTCAAGTTTTAGTAGAATTAGAAGCCAGTTTTTGCTTATGCTTTTATTAAATGAGTCAGGCTTTGACAGAAAAGTGCAGTCCTGAAATATGTAGATTGTGTGCAGTTCCGTTACCACTTCCACTGTAGTGAATGAGTTTTGGTAAACTCCTAGGGATAGTGGTGCTTGTCTAGAATCACACTGTGAGTCTGTGTGTATTTGGGAACCACAGTGAGAGAAGCATTTGGTAACATTGTGTATTTGCTGACAGATAACTGTTTTAACCTGTCATGTTGTGAAGGTTTAGTAGCATTAGAAGACAGTTATGGCTTATGCTTTGATTAAATGAGTCAGGCTTTGACAGAAAAGTGCAGTCCTGAAATATGTAGATTGTGTGCCGTTCCCTTACCACTTGCACTGTAGTGAATGAGTTTTGGTAAACTTCTAGGGATAGTGGTGCTTGTCTAGAATCACACTGTTAGTTAGTGTGTATTTGGGATCACTGTGAGAGAAGCATTTGGTAACATCATGTATTTGCTGACAGATAACTGTTTTAAAACGTGTCATGTTGTCAAGTTTTAGTAGGATTAGAAGCCAGTCTTTGCCTATGCGTTGATTAAATGAGTTAGGCTTTGACACAAAAGTGCAGTCCTGAAATATGTAGATTGTGTGCAGTACCATTAACTCTTCTAGACTAGTGAATGAGTTTTGGTAAACTGCTAGGGATAGTGTTACTTGTCTAAAATCACACTGTGAGTCTGTGTACATTTGGGTAAGGATTGTGAGAGAAGCATTTGGTAACATAGTGTATTTGATGACAGATAACTGTTTTAAAATCGGTCATGTTGTCAAGTTTTAGTAGCTTTAGAAGCTATTCTTTGCTTATGCATTGATAAAATGAGTCAGGGTTTGACACTAAAGTGCAGTACCATGTACTATTCTATTCACTGTGCCAGAACTGAAAATTTTAAAGTTTTACCCAGGCACTAACCTAGTAGTAGTCTGATGATTTAGTTAGTTTCCAAGTCCTCATGTTGTGAACCATACATTATCACATAGATTGTTTCAAATGTCTATGCAGTATGCATGCAGTCTTCTAACACACTATACACTTGTCTTTCACATTTTCAATTCGCAAGTCAGTATCCATACACTTCCAGGAAACAACCTATTAACTCCCTTTGCAGTCCTCTAGTGACCCATTCAGCATCATGTACTAATCCATTCACTGTGCGAAAACTCAAACACTTATAAATTCACCAAGATACTATCTTTGCAGTACTCTAATCATTCAGTCAGTGCCTAAATATTCATGCACTGAGCCAGGCGTTAGCACATGGACTGCTTTAAACCTCTATCCACTATGTATGCAGTCTTCTAACCACCTAGACACTTGTCTTTCACACTTTCAATTCCTAGTCAGTATCCGTACAGTCCAGCAAACATCCTGTCACTGCCTTTGCACTCCTCTAGTGACCCATTCAGTATCAAGTACTAATCCATTCCTTGTGCGAAAAGCCTACCACTTATAAATTCACCTAGGCACTCTCCTTGCTGTACTCTAATCATTCAGTCAGTACCCAAGTAGTCATTCAGTGAGCCAGGCCTTACCACATGGACTGCTTTAAATGCCTATTCACTATGCATGCAGGCCTCTAATCACCTACACAGTTGTGTTTCACACCTTCAATTACCTAGTTAGTATTCATACACTTCTAGCAAACACCCTGTCACTCACCCAGTGTGTCTCCTTATAGTACTGTAATCATTTAGTCAGTTAGCATGTAGTGTTTTAGTGAGGTAGGCTTTAGGGCATGAACTGCTTCAAAGTAGTATGCACTATGCATGTAGTGTTTTAACCATCGTCACACTTGTGGTTCAGGGCTAAAGTTTCTTAGTCAGTTTTTATATAAAATGTATTTGTACAGTAATGGAATAGTATAAATTTGTAAGTTATTAATATACATTTATTTGTGATTCTTTTTTACAGGTACAGAACAGGAGTGTTTCTCATCTGTTTGCACTCTTCTCGTGCAAGATTGTTTGGATGAAGGGTCCTTAGGTGTTTCATCATACTTGCCGTGCCGCACGAGTATTTTTTGTTAGGATCACCTCGTAGCAGAACTCTTTTGCAAATCTTGCGCGTGACAAAGGTGGCATGGGTCTTTGTTTGCCCCTCGAGAAAAGTAGAACATTTCCACATCACTGAAGGAAAACGTTGTGGGCGTGGTGCGTCCTCCAAAAATGTATCCTTAGATTCGGTGAATATTTTAAAGCGACAACATTTACAGATTTTGTAAGTTAAACTTATCAAATTTTGTTAGCTGTAAGCATTTTATATATCTGTGATTTGTATCTTGTGGTATTTTGTTGAGAATAGTATGTTGTTGTTTTTTTAACAATCTTTGTGATTGTTATTTTTTTGCCCACTGTTAAGTGATGAGTACGATTGAAATCACTATTTTTAGTGAAATATAATATATTCTGAGAACAGCAAAAAAGGCAAAAAAATTACTTTGTGGAAATTATGCTGTGTTGTAAAAAATGTATTATTACATGTTATACATTTTTTTTCCCTTTTCTTTCACAGATCCAAATTGTAAAATAAGCAATTTTTAAGAATTTAGATTGGAATGAAAATGTGAAAAAAATGTGTACCATTTTTTATTCCTATTACTGTGAAGGTAAGTCTAACTAAGTCTCAATATGCAGAATGAGGAGGTCTGCAAGAAGCTACAAAGTGGAAAAATGTTTATAAAAACACTCTGTTTATACCTATGTAGTTTTGAAATCTGACCATAATCAGATATCATGTGACCTGCAAAAAAAGAGATTTGAGGGGTTCATAATATTTCCTATTTTAGCTATTGAAGGACCGCAATTATTTCAATCATTCTTCTTTGAACATCTTTGCAGACAAAACTCTGTCCTTACCTTTTATCATTCGCAAGGAATTTTAAAAACGGAAATATGTCACTTTTTGTAACATAGTTATTGTGTAAGATACTCTTTCATATTTACAAAGAGAGGAAAAGGCACTCTGTGCACTTTTTATACTCCATGTAAATACAACCTCATCATGCAGACCACTTTCTTTTGAAAGGGTGTTCTATAAGTGTTGTGCATGATTGCACTGAATACTCATAGAACAAGACACATGTCTAGATTTATCAGAAATCTTAAATCTCGATATGTGTGTGAATGGTGCACCATTCTAAAATTGGTGTAGGAAAGCACAACAAGGAGAATTGTTTTCATTTCTCCACATTTTTATATCTTCAATGTATGCTGAAATGTTCAGCATACATTGAAGGAGAAAAATGCATTTTCTCATTGTTTTTGTGCAGGAAGGTGTGTCTTCCTACAGAAAAACAAACAGCACATGACACAGATATCCTTGCACTATGGTGCAAGGGTGCCTGTGTCACCACATGGCTGCAGTTTAAGCAGCCGTGCAGACAGAAGCATAGATTTGCAACATATTTATGTACATATGTTGCATCCCTGTGCTTTGGAAGTACTACAGCACACTGCAGTTAAAAAGGTTACTGTGTGATGCTGCAGCACTTCCTCATACTTCTGCACTTATACATTCACCATACGCTACTAATGCATTCATTCAGTTAATTACGTACTACACATACATTCATCTAAACTAACACTAACAAAGAAATGTAGCTCTTTTTTTAAACCAGAAAAGTTAGTTCTTAAAATAACTTTTTTTTTTCTTCTTTCTTCTTTTATAATTTTTTTTGGGTTTTCTGAACAATTTTTAATTTTTTTGGGTTTTTCTGCAAAAAAAAAAAAACAAAAAAAAAAAAACAGGATAAACCAAACAATGAACTTCAGGGAACAATGAAAAAAAATTAATAAAACCTAGCAAATGTGACTTTCTTTTAAAAATTGAAATTGAGGATGGATGTCTAAGGTTTGGGCTGATGGATGCACTCTTGATGTGCTCGGCTGCGATGAGGTGGATGGCACAGGAGCAGGAGTGTTTCTCATCCGTCGGCACTCTTCTCGTGCAAGATTGTTCGGATGAAGGGCCCTCATGTGCTTCATCATACTTGAAGTGCCGCAAGAGTATTTCTTGTTAGGATCCCCTCGCGACAGGACTCTTTTGCAAATCTTGCACGTGACCAAGGTGGCATTGGTCTCATTCTGCCCCTCGGGAAAAGTAAAAAATTTCCACACCACTGAAGAAAAACTTTTTTGGGTGGTGCCTCCGCCAAAAATTCATCCTCAGAAGTATGAGGTGATGCAGGTGATGCCTGCTGCCCTGAAGCCATTTTTGGTTGAAAAAAGTTAGAGCTAAGTGTAAACTTAGTCTAAAAAATCTTCTTCTCTCCAAAGAGATGGTGCTCTAAAGAAGGTCAAAGAAGAATGATTGAAATGGGTGGGGTCTTTCAATAGTTAGAAGAGGAAGTGTAATGAACTAATCAAATCTCTTTTTTTGCAGGTCACATGGGATCCGCGCACCCTGCGCGTACGCAGCACGCAGCACGCACCCAGCGCGCATCCGCGAAATTGAATAAAAAAAAATTATAGGATTAGATGTAAAAATATTTTCGTTTTAAGACTAGTTTAGAGTTTATCTTCAATTATTATTCACATGAAATACATACATATGTTTTTTTAAATGTTAAATAGTTCGCGGGATCCGTGCACCTACCGCGTCATAGACGCAGATGACGCATCGCGGAAGCGCGTAAACGTCGCATTACGTACATCGTACGTGCCGCGTATTGGCTGGGAGTCGCGTACCGGTCGCATTGCGATCGCGCACTAAACACGTACCCGAAGCATACCATGCGCGGATGCTATTGCGTAGGGATCGGGAACGGTGCGCTTAGGGTGCGTGGATCCAAAAACATTGAAAAAATATATAAAATAAAGTTTTGCACATATAGTTAAAAAAATATTTTGAAAAATATGTTTGAAAACCCCATTAACTTCAAATAATATTTTTTAATTTTTAAAAGAATTAATTGAAAAAATAAGTTTAAAACATAATGATAAAAAAGTATTTTAAAAAAATGAAATTAATAAAATTGACACACTGAATTTGAAAAATATACAAATCCAATCAAAATCATTAAACATGATATCTTCAGAGATAAGTTATAGATAGGAATTAGCATTTAAAAAACCTTTGAAATTCACTGAAAAAAACATAGGTTTCATTCACGTTATAGTTAGGAATTGGCATTTAAAAAACCTTTGAAATTCACTGAAAAAACCAAAGGTTTCAGGGGCGTTATAGTTAGGAATTGGCATTTAAAAAACCTTAGAAATTCACTAAAAAAACCATAGGTTTCAGGGGCGTTATAGTTAGCTGGACATTTCCCTCGTACAAAACCCTAGAAATTCCCCTGTTATAGTTAGTTCAGCTAACTTTAACTTGTGCCCCCGCAATGCACTGCTGATGACGTCACATATTACATCACTTATGACATGGTCAGTGACATCACTGATGACATCACTGATGACATCTCAAATGACATCACTGATGACATCACTGATGACGTCATCCATGTGACAAATTAGTGCATCTTCTCACACCCTAATATAACCTTTGATACACCGACTCAAAATTTCAGACGGCCATTTTGAAAACCATAGATACTCCAATACCAATAACTACATACCCACTCATTGACTCTTAGGTCTACATACACCTCCACTCACTCACCTGTACAGTCACTCATACTTACAGTCACTCAGTACAGGACAATCATATGCATTTATACACCTATATAGACACTCACACACCGCCAATCAGCCATTGAGGTACTGACACACCTAGTCAGTCATGCAAATAATTAATTACAGTCCAATTTACTCACCTATACAGTTAAACACACTCAAGTTCACTTACTCATAAAAATACTAACAAATTCTGACGCTCTTATACAATTACTGATACAAGCACACACTCATCCATTCAGCCACTCCCAAAATCACACTCTCACATATAAATAGCTATATACTCTTACACACATTTACACTGCGTTTCACATATGTAGTTACTGACACATGTACAACTGAGATATACATTCAATCACTAACACACCCTTACATACAGTCACCTAACCATACAGTCCATCACAGATGCACTCTTAAAACCATGCACCCACTGAATCACCCACTCACACATCTATGCACAGAGTCACACACACCCTACCCACACAAACACTCAGGCACCCATACAAATATTCAGAAAACCAATCAATAACCCATATAGACACTCATATAGCTATTCACGAAACCATGCAGTCACTTATACACCAACACACAGACACATACAGACATTCACACAGTTTAGTCACTAGTCTGCAGTAAGATACATGTAATGACTCACTTATAGAGTCAGTTACGCACCTAGAAAATCACCCATTCACACACTTATACACCCACTCATTCTTCCATAGGCCTTTCACTATAAATATATAAAACATATTTAAACTTTTCAGAACAACACACATTCACTGGATGATGTCATCAGTGATGTCATTTGAGATGTCATCAGTGATGTCATGAGTGATGTCACTGACCATGTCATGAGTGATGTAATATGTGACGTCATCAGCAGTGCATTGCGGGGGCGTGAGTTATAGTTAGCTGAACTAACTATAACAGGGGAATTTCTAGGGTTTTGTACGAGGGAAATGTCCAGCTAACTATAACGCCCCTGAAACCTATGTTTTTTTAGTGAATTTCTAAGGTTTTTTAAATGCCAATTCCTAACTATAACGCCCCTGAAACCTTTGTTTTTTTCAGTGAATATATATATATAAAGAACAGAGATGCCACAGCCCAGCTAGACTCCAAGCAGCATTTATTATTCTGTTGGCAGCACATAGATGAACTCCTGACGCGTTTCGGTGCAATACGAGCATCAGGTGTTTTATATTGGTAGTCACGTGTTCTATAGTAAAAGACTCAGTGTCCCATAAAACCCTGCTCTTGGCAATGCAATGTCTGTTGTTCCAAGTGGTGTTTCGAAATTGCAATGCAGTTGATCAATCATGACAGACACGTAACTCAAATGTCTAGAGTGCCGGTGAAGTCAATGTTCAAATAACTGCTGGCGTCTGTAGCTTACCAAGATGAGGTTGTTGCCTCTCTTGTCACCCTTTTCCTCCTCGAGCCTGATAAGCATTCGGAAAATCCATTTTGCCATCAGGAGGAATGTGGGTCATGCCCTCCAATTCTAACCTCCAAAAAGTTCCTTCGTCGAGGGACCCAACCCTGCAGGGCGGCCGTGGCTGACGGGGAAGGAGATCCCGGTAATTGAAACAAAGAACAGAGATGCCACAGCCCAGCCAGACTTCAAACAGCATTTAATATTCGGTCGGCAGCACATAGATTAACTCCTGACGCTTTTCGGTGCAGTACCTTAATCACATGATTTCCCGCTCCACGAGCACCAGGTGTTTTATATTGGTAGTCACGTGTAATATAGTAATACCAATGCATTTACCACTTCAACGAGGTGAGTTACGACGAGGGCAGGTGAGCGTATTACAAATGCACTCAAGGGTTCAAGGGCTGCAAGTAGTTTTTAGGGTTGGGGATTGATAGCATAGTGTTAAAAAGGCCATTTTAGGGTTTAGAGCTGTGTAGTGTTAAGAGTTAGTTAGGAGATTTGAGTGTTCAGTGATTGGTCATGTTATGGGGTAGTAAGGAGTTTTTAGGGTCCAGGAATGGGTGGTACAGTGGAAGTTTGAAGTTTTCAGGTTTTACAGCTGGGTAGTGTTAAGTGTAGTGAGGAGTTTTTACAGTTCAGGAGTGTGTAGTGTTAAGGGCTAGAAAGGACTTTTTAGAGTTCAGGAAGTGGCACTGGTAAGGGGTTTTTAGTGATATGGAAAGGATAGCACTAAGAGGAAATAAGTGATGTTGAGGGCTCAGGGATAGGTAGTGTTAAAGAGTAGTAAGCAGTTAGCTTTTAGGGTTTAGGGAATAGTGTATAGGGGTAGTAAAGAATGTTTGTGGGGTTCTATGGGTAGTCCTAAAGGGTAGTTAAGGTCTTTAGTCTTTAGAGGGGGTAGTGCTAAGTTGTAGTAAGGAGATTTTAGGGTTCATGGATGGGTAGTGTTATGGGGAAATAAGGAGTTTTAAGGGTTCAGGGTAGGATAGTGATAGGGGAAAGTAAATCGGCTTTTAATGTTCAAGGAAGGGTAGTGTTGAGGGGTAGTAAGGATTATTTATGGTTCAGACATGGGTAGTGCTAAATGACTGTAAGTAGTTTTAAGGGTTCGGGATGTGTAGTGTATAAAGATAGTAAGGGACTTTTAGGCTTAGGGTTGGTAGTGCTAAGGCATAATAGGGAGTTTTAGGCTTCATGGATGGGTAGCGCTAAAGGTTAGTAAGGAGTTTTTAGGGTTCAGGCAAGGGTAGTGCAAAAGGGTAGTAAGCAGCTTTAAGGGTTCAGCATAGGTAATAAGGGTTTTTAGGGTTCTTGGATGGGTAGTGGTAAGGAGGAGTCGGAGATATTCAGTTTTTTGCTTTTTTCTGCTTTGAACTCATAACAACGGTGTCCTAAGCTACCATCATGGGTACTCTAAAATCACCATCAGGCGAAGCTTGGTGAATGGATAGATGAATGTCGTTGTAGTGAAATACATAGCTATGCGTGGCCCTGTGAATTATGGTCTAAACCCCTGCTTATCAATATTTTTGCTTTTTTACTGCAACACTGCCACACTATTTTAACTTAGAAAAAGAATGGAACAAAAAAACATCTAGACATAACTGGCGAACTAACTAAAGGTAGCGTGTGTTTTCACTCGGTAATAACAAATTAAATAGGTTCCTTAAGTGTAGCATTTTCCTATTAGATACATTAATTGCTTACACCACTTTGTTTCAGAAGCCAATTAAGGATTTCCAGTTACATATTTTGAAATATATGCAGTTTATAAGTGTGGGTTCATTAAGTGTGACTGCTTTTGCCCTCATCAGGCCACAGGCTGGATTAAAGGCACGTTACTCAGTCATTACTGATGGCGTGAGGCCATCGCCCTTTCCAAATTATGCTTTTCCATGCAGTTCTTCAGAAAATGCACATATATGAATAAATGTAGCCCAATTATTATGCTGTAGGTTTCCCCATCGATGCCCACACTTGACCCGTTGCATCGAGTTAATCTGTTTTATTGACACTGCTTTTTTATTTTTTATTTTTTATCATCATGCACAGGGAAGGCCAAGTATTTAAATTAAATAATAGTGACTCCAAAGTACCAAGGAAATAACTGCCACAATTGGACTGACAGGGAAGAAGGCAACTTTAAGTTTAAACATCTAAAGCACAGGCAATCAATTCATGGAATCACTGTTATGAGCGCGCTTTTTTACACTTGTACTTTAAACTGTGATTGGTTGGATTACTTAGAAAATTGGCATATATTCCTATTCTTAATTGGCAGCAACGAGTGGAATAAATGATACTGTCATTTTCACTTTGTGGCTGGCAGTCTCTAGTACTGTTTTCTGCATGCTCCGTGAGCCCAATCAATTCTTCTTTTATATTTCAGCTTCCGGTTTCCTTATTTGTCGAACATTTTCTGTGAATGTTGCCATCACTATCCACAAATTGGCTTCGTGCTAAAGAGCGCGGTACACCATCTGACAAACTGGGCTCCTAAGAAATCTAATGACTGACTGCCCCTCATTAATTTGCTTCCTGCAAAAGCTTCTATCTCTACCACACTGGTATTTTAAATTACAAAAAGATAGACATGTCAGGCCAATCCTTGTTTTTAAGGGAGGTAGTCATCTTTGAGGGAGCAATTTTTTGGCGCCATAGGCAAGATATCAGTTATCATCTGGGAGCTTCCCTTTCACTACCTAAAAATACATTTTAAGCCACTCCTTGCTGAGTGGCAAGGTGCTGAAGTATAGTAGCTACCTGCAGTAACCATAATGTAGCACTGGCCCCGGTAGCAGTTTTAGGCCATTACACCCTCTTGCGTAAGCAACTATGTAGTCTATAGCAAATTGCATTATAAGACACCTGTTTTTTCTCCATGGTATTACACAATTCCTTTCCATTTTAGGATGGAATATAATCTATATACAGACCTCTCATATCTTTTATATGCTTTGCACACCTAATTTCACAGTTCCAAGAGTAGAAATCCCCTGAAAACATTTACACTTGGGTGAGGAATGCTGTTGGCATAAAGGTAATGTTGAGCCTTATGGTCTAAGTGTACCCACAGAATTAATAAGCAGGCTACTATTTCATTATTTTGTTGTCTAAGCCACTGTTCCACTTTCGCCTCCTAACAACAAAATGACAAGTAAAGGCCTAGAGATCACACTAATATGCTACTGAGTCTGTCAGTCCGAAGTGTGTATCCTCTCTTGAATTTGCTTCCAGGGATAACTGTATGCGCAAAGCATGCACCTTGGTCTATGTGGTCTCTTCAGATGTCAGGAATAGGGTCATATTTCTAGAAAGCCATATACATTGTGTTGCTTAGAAGCACAGGGTATGAAGACAGAATAGTGAGTATAATCCCTCTAATGTGACAGCATTGATGATCCACAGGAAGTTAGTTTAAAACATTCAAAAGGTGATATAAAACCACAGTGAAACCCTATATGTGTATATCGGAAAGAGATTCCTTAATGTTGGGGGTATGAGGCCTCATAAAAAAGCTAAGTAGGAAATTTTGCTTGGTAATGTAAATATCTGAGCAAAACCATGGTGATGAAAAATGACTGACAACTTTGTTTCTACAGAAAACCATTAATAGTTCTCAAACCCATAAAGCCTGGAGTTATCTCTGCCAGTTGAAATTATCCCAAAATTGGGAGTAAATCTTGTAAGTTGAAAAGCATCAGTTCACAGGGAGCCATCTTGTGAAACTGCAAATTCAAAAACAAAAGTAGGACTATATAGAATTTTTGGGGGGATATAAAATATGTGGCTCCATGCCTTAGGTGATCACCTGTAATGCTACACACATCCAACGTACACAGACGTAAGCACATCAAAGAGATTTGGAAGAGGGTGCAGATCCTGATTCCTGGGTTTTAGGAGATGATTGGGAGGCTGTGGGAAATTCTTGCACTTGTGATGGGCAATGCAAATTTAAAGCCTAATGCAGGTGAGAAATTATCAGCCCAGTGGGGCATGAAAGTACCAGAAAGTCTTGTGTTACCCATATTGGTTTGAGATAGCAGAGAGAGATGATCCCTAGAAACGTTCCAATGGTGGGGACATGAGAAAAAAACATAGCTCCTTAGGTTCTCCTGGGTCAGGGGCTAGGAGCTATCTCAGGAAGGGAAACCTATGGTAGTGGGAGGCCCAATGAGGGGATGGTCCTGAGGTGGAAGGTGTAGTGTTAGTCCCTGAGGAGACAGAAGGATGATAGTGAGTGCTCTAGTTTCCCTGTGTGGGCTAGTGACTGACCCTGTGAAATTTAGAGAGGGAGCGGTGCACTCCTTAAATTCCCAGGATGGATTAGAGCTGTACTCTGAGGTCAGGGTAGGGTAGGCAAACTGCCTGAGTACACGGAGGGGACCATGAGCATCAGCTTGGGTTGGTGCTAGACATTTCTAGGGTCTGTCACTTTGAGGTGTCAGAAGGACAGGTGGCAGATGACTCTTCCTTGGCACACGTCTGTCTTGTACACTTTAGAGGTGCCAACCTTGTGGTGGAAGGCCTTGAGGCCACTCAGAAGATCTGGTTTGCCAGGCAAAGTTACAGCTTTTGGGGCCTGGGCGGATTAAGGTGGAAGGCAACAGTGTAAGCCTAAGGAGGACATGTCATATTTCACTGAGAGATCTTTAGGTTTCCTAGTTGGTAACTGCTTCACTGCTTGGAGGCCAGGGAGTTGTCCAAATTGGATGTGTGTGAGGCAAGGAAGGCCCAAGAGGACTCCCAAGTTGACACGGTGAGGCCTGAGTCTCCCTGTGTGTGTAACATTGGTGGAGCTGCTAAGATGAGTGTGCAGCAGGTTCTACAGGTGGGAGAACGCATACCTCATATGGCCTGGAGACAAAAGAACATTTTCGAAGTGAAGGATTGGGCCATGGTTACTGGGTACTTTCTGTCAGGAGGGTACCTGAGGTTTGAGTGGGCTGTTCTTTTGGCATGGAAATTCAATCATTGCGCAAAATGGTGGCGGCTAAAGACCCCTGCCTGTGTGCTGTGGATTATGGTGAGACGTCCTGCAAGGGGCCTGCAACTGTACCTTTAGGGCATAGTGACCCATTAAGTTAGGTGGAGAGAGCTTGTCCCTCTCACCTTAGGGATGTGAGGACCCAAGAGAAAATTTGCTGCCTCACTATGACAGTGTTGGTGCACGTTGGGGAAGGAGAGGTTCTAGCAGGTGGTCCTTGGTGTAGGAGCCCCAAGTTAGGAAACCATATGGTGTGGATGATGAGATAATGGTGTTTAATTTCAGAAACCATTCCAACTTGTGACCACTTGCTAGAGAAGAACATCCCTGAAAGGGGCAAGATGTCTTAGCCCTAATGCATGCTGGAGGGAATGAATGTAGGAACATAGGTTCTGACCCATTTAACCCCATGCATTTTTTGCTTTAGACTATCCAGTGTTTGGAATTTTACTGCAAGTGAGTGTCATTAACTGACTCTGACTCATTGTAAACTCTGTTAAAATGGATTGCGATTGCTAGCGCTAGTATCAGCCTTTAAAACAAGCTTCACTGCTGCCTAGCTGGGGGAAGAGGATGTGGGCTGGCTGCATATGAACACATAAGTGCATGCTTGTGCACATGTGTGCAAGCTGAGGAAGTAAGACTTCAGCTCAGCTCAGTATCTGCGCACAGGTAGCCTGTCACAGAAGGGACACTTCAGGGATCGGTGCTGACCTCATGCAAATCTAGTCTGTAGTGCTTAACTTAAAAATGTTGTGTGTTTAACTGTATTAAGCATGAGCAAAATCTGCACCAAAGTACAGTTTCACCACAGTTAGGCACAGTGACTAGCATGTCACACTGATGCTATGGTAAATATGAATCCCGAGGGAATATTCAATGTTACTTTTGTCATACCTGCACTCCTTATGGCTCGTCATATTTGTCTGACACTGCTCCTAATTAGATTCCTGACTTTTGTTTTCCTTGCGGGGCTAATTTAATTATTCTGCTGGATAGCTGAAAGATCGGTGGCATCCCCACACAATAGGGCCACATTTCCAGTGCTTGAGACTCTTCCTGGGAAATAAAAGCGTGGGGATGGAATCTGCATGTGATCATTTCTTTTTACACTGCACCAGGCCTGGGAGAGCTCATCCCAAGGAGAACACAGGGGGAAGCCAGACCTTTGGAGCCAGACAACTGGTTAAGCATTTCTTGCACATTTCTGTTTGCACTAATTACTGCAGTGTCGGTCACTCAACGTCATGTTCAGAAGTGTTAGTGTCTTTTAGCCTTATTTTAATCTTTTTGGGGGTAATTAAGCTTTGTTAAGAATAGCTGCTAGTATGGGAGACACGTTTTGTCTGCATTTGCACTGTAGGCCGGGGGGCCGGGCCGCGGTGTGCCTAAAATCTTTCCTCATTTTCCGCTGCCATCTTGAAGTTAGCAGTTTAGCAGCATGCTTTCGGGTCCCCACCCTTTATTAAGGAAGCTGGTGCAAGGAGGCAGGTCCAGGTCGGTCAAACAGCTGTCAGACAATTTTAGAAGCACCATCTGAGATATAATTTGTGTGTGTTATGAATTGAATTTTACAGCCATCTGCACTTTAAGCGTTTTTGCACATTTCTGTTTGCGGTATCGGGCACTCAATGCCGTTTTCAGAGCATTTGTGTCGTTTGTCCTTATGTTAATCTTGTTGGGGGGTGATTAAGCTTTGCTAGGATCTGCTGCTAGTCCGGGGGGACAGTCTATCTGCATTTGCACTGTAGGCTTGCGGGAGCCGGGACACAAGTTTGGCTAGATGCTTTCCTCATTTTTAGGTCTCGCCTGACCCAGCGCATGCGCTGGTCTGGCGAGACATTTTGTGAGGGCTCCAGGCCAGCCTAGAGCTACTGTGCATGTTCGCGGGCGCGCGCGTCGCGCTTTACCGCGATTACTTTCACGGCCGCACCCGCTTTGAAGTTTGATCGCGATCACTTTCACGGCCGCTTTGATGTTATCCGTGAGGCTTCAATAGATTGCAGCAGTTAAAACAAGCATTGGCATAGCCAATAGGTCTCGCTTTTGGGACCTTATAAGTGTTTAGTTATGCAACTGATGCATGGCTAAACACTTATAAGGTCCCAAAGGCGAGACCTATTGGCTATGCCAATGCTTGTTCTCTTTCTTCTTGAGGTTAGTGGTCTAGCGGCAGGTGGGGGAGGCCCCCACCCTTTATTAAGGCAGCTGGTGTGCAGACGCAAAGCGGCTGCACCGCTGGTGCACCAAAGGGGCGCCTAAAGCAAGCCCGTCTGCGCCCATCCACGCTTGGCCCGCACTCAGCGCCAGCCATAATGTCTAATTTTCTCTTGGCCAGGACCAGCGGATGGTCTACTTCTCTGGGGAGATTCACTCGCTATACCAAGGCATCCTTTGTCCAGGTGTATGAGACTGTTTAATCTCCCATCCTCCTCCAGTGGGCTCTTCTTGTTTGGCTAAACTACCTGGTAGAAGCTTGCCTAAGAGCGTTATACATGTGCCACCTAAATGTACTTTGAATTTTACTAATACTCTGATAGTTCAAGCGGCATTGGTCAATGTACGCTCTCTCTAGAAGAACGCTTTACACATCTATGTGATCTTTTAAGGGATGATAGTCTTGACATCCTCTTTCTCACTGAAACATGGATGAATGAAAGCTCTGTACCAGATATCAAAATAGCTATTCCAGAGGGCTACACCATTTTGCACCGAGATAGAGTTGGTAAAAGAGGTGGGGGTGTTGCCTGATTGTTAGGCAAACCTTCAGGTGCCTCTCCTTTGAAATCTCTGAACTCCTGGAGGCTGAAGGCTTAGGCTTCTGCATCTTCCCTTCAGCGAGTAAATCTCTTGTCAGGATTTTAAATTTACCGACTTCCCGGAGCTGCTGGGGAATTTGAATCCTCTTTAGACAACTGTTTATCAAAATATCTTTTAAAATATTCTAACTTCTCGATTCTGGGTAATCTGGATCTCCACCTTGACAGATGATCAATATGCGGGCCTCCTCCTTAATAATTTGTTCACCTGGACAGGGTTGGATTGGGAATAAAAATCGGCCCGGGCAAGCTAAAAAAAGTTGCCTACATATGCATATTGCCTTTTCTTCAAAACACTGCTTTGGTGAAATTTTATAAAAAGAGGGGGGGGGGGGGTTAAAAAAAAAACGCACGGATCGGTTTACACTGGTGAAACACACCTGAAAACAAGTGAGGCCACTTCTGCTCAGGCCCCCTACCCCTGCTCAATATGCATACATTAATGGACTGGCCCAGCGAGAGAAAGGGAGTGACACCTCTGCATGTTGCTAAACGGTAGGTAATGAGTGCCCATATGCCTCGAGGAAGGCCACTCAGACACCCACTGGGCCGCTGGCTGTATCTGAACAATAGAGACACCACCCAAATCGTCCCCCCAGAGTGCTAAAAAAAGCAGCCCACAGCTGGAACACGGACACCGGCCCCTCGGGCATTGCCCGAGTGCCCGCGTTACCAATCCGACGCTGCACCTGGAATCTGAAACAGTTTGATAATTTACCCACTCATCAAGCTGGCGACAGATTGGACCCAATCTTTTCTAATTGTCAGGTCAATGTATCGGATGTAAAATGTAATACTTGGACATACAAAGCAACAATACACTTCTGCTGGGCTCTTTAGCAAGCCCTGAAGGCAGAAGATTCACCCCTTCCGCACCTCATCGTAGTTGTTCTAGTACCACTACGGAGGAGATCACGTCCATTCTTAACACTAGTGTTCCACTTTTGCATGGTTCTATTGAGTGGGATGCACAAGAACTTAATGATTGACTAAGACAGATGGCAGACACCACTGCACCTAATAAGGCAGTGTCTGGCCACTTAAGGCGCCCCTCCGCTCCTTGCTTTAATGAGGGGCTTAGGAAAAGGCGTTAAAGTTGTAAAAGGCTAGAGAGGTCTTAGAGGAAGTTCTATCTACCTGCTGATAAGGTACATTATAAAAAAGAGTTATACATCTATCAACAAAATATTAAAAGATCCCAAGCTAATTTTTTCGTCTGCGAAATTGCTATGTCTAGCAATAAACCCAGAGAGGAATTCAAGATAGCCACGAAATGTTCAAACCCCAGTGCCTTAGCAAAACCCCTTGAGGCCTACATTAAACTATACTCACAAATGTCTGATTTTTTTGACAACAAGATCACAAGCATTGTGGATGCCTTAAAAATACCAGGTTGTGGTAATAACCCAGATATTGATTGGCTGGAGAACCAGCCTATGACATTCTCCTCTACCCTATCCAGCTCCGTGACTGAGTTTGTCACCATCTCTCTGGAGGACTCTGAGAATGTCCTTAAGTCTTGCAAATGTGACTCTCCAGATGACGTTTGCCCCCTTACACTATGGCTACCAATGATGTGGCTATTAATCCCACTCTTAATACTCTCTTAAATGACTCCCTACACCAATCCACGGTTCACAGCTGTTGGAAAGAATACAAACTTATTATACTTTTTTTTTAAAACCTTCTGCCGACAAGTTTATCTTGGCCAATTATAGGTCTATTTCACTACTTCCGGCCTTCTCTAAAATTCTAGAGAAATTGATCAACACTCAATTGCCCTAATATTTGGACTCTAATCAGTTGCTGCATCCCTACTCTGGTATAAGTTCCTGACATCATCAAGATGGCCGTGGACCAAGAAAAACAAAGGGCCCTTTTGCTTTTAGATGTATTGGCTGCATTTGATACAGATGCCCCCCAATTCTCCTTCAACGATTGACTAATAGCGGGAGTGGTGGTGCTGCCTTGGCCTGGCTGGAGTCCTTTTTATCGGATAGAAGTCAGTCACTATGGATGCCATCTTTTGCATCTGAGCCCGAACCTTTAAAATTCGGTGTTCCTCAGTACTCCGCCCTGAGTCCAACGCTATTTAATGTATATATGACTCCTTTGGCGGCCTTGGTGGAATCTTTTTGTGTACAAATAGTGTTGTATGCTGACGACACGCAGGGCATCCTTAATTGGGACGGCAACATTTCCATTGCCCAGAACATATTTGCAGCGTGCCTGTCAGCAGCTTTCCAGTGGATGAGCAGAAGCAATCTCCAATGCAGCACCAGCAAAACTGTCATTCTATTGTTTGGCACAACTCCTTCTTCTTGGGGTGGTGAATTTTGGCCCAGTTTGGCTCCCTCTCCTTCTACCCCTGCTACAGCTGCATGCAACCTGGAAGTAAAGTTTGACAACAAAATTATCTTTTAAGTCCCAGGTGGTCAGTGTGGTAGGAACATGCTTTGGCCTTCTTAGATCTTAAAAAAAGTTTTTATTTTTGCTTCCTGCACCCTGTCGGAAGACTGTAATGCACGCACTCATGATATAATTGCAGGATTACACCAATGCTCCGTATTGAGGTCTCCTAGCTTTCCAACTTTAGAGACTCCAGGTGGTACAGAAAGCATCAGTCCAACTTCTTTTGGGAGTCCGGTAATATGACCAGATCCACATACACCTAAAGGAATTGCACGGTCTTCCTATCCAGGAGAGAATGAAGTTCAAGAGGCTTGTGCTGGCCCACAGAGCCTTTTATAAGTCAGTTCCTCACTACCTGGCAAACAGACTAGCACACCACCATCCACTGAGAACTTTGCGGTGCCTTAAAACTTGGCTGTTCAACCTTGCTTTTAAATAATTTTGTTTGACCAGTGTTTTTTTTCAAATCGTTGCACCACAACACTCTGCTGAGTATCCACACTCTCTACAAACCCCCCCCCCCCACCAAATCAATAAATAAATCTATCCGCTCACCCTGGACAAGGGCAGGAAAAAGAATGAAGGAGCCAGCTCCCTCGCTAGCTCTTCAGAGCCACGCTGGTGCAGGGAGTGGTTTGGAACACAATAGCTCAGCGGCTCCCTCACAGACCCCAAGAGAGAAGAAAGGGGAAAAAAAGCAAACAAAGGATGCACCTACTGGACATCAAACATAATTCTGTGGGCCACACACCTGAACAAGGGTTCACCCCATAAGGCAATAGGGCTTCACATTAATTGCTACAACTGGGTACTTGGTTCCCTGTAGAAAGAAGGTTGAATACTTATTGCTTGTGAAGGACTCATCCTCCCCAACTAATAACACCTTTTCTTACAAATATAGTTTCTCACTCCAGGAGTTTTCGGTCTTCTGACATTTCAACATAAATGCTAGGGAGAACACAATACTGTTTGCTATGTGTAGAAAGGTGGAATATAATGTGGTGATGCTGGTTAGGCTTCGCCATGCAACATTCCCACAATACCCCAAAGATGGACCTTGAATTCACAATAATAAATCATTAGCTCAGTCCTTGTTGAGTGGCAAAGAGCAGTCAGACTTTACTAGAGTAACATGTTTTAAGCATTTCAGAGTACCAACATGGAAGATAAGTAATGGAGATGACTCGAAAGAAATCTACACCAATTTATAAAAATAAAGTAGATTTTTATGTACAATCAGCCACCAAAATGAAGTAAATAGTTAAGTATAACCTCAGTTATGGGTTCTAGAAGCATGATTAAATCAGTGCAAAACAGTACTTCAAACCTTGGGGCTCATTATGATGTTGGTGGGACTGGCACCGATGGTATGTTGGTGTCGGACCCACCGACATCTGAAGCATGTTGGTGTCAGTCCGACCACATGTGTAAGGGCCCAACCGCTGCAGTTCCAATGGGCTCAAGGAGACCATCAGCCCTGCGGTTGGAATGTAATCCCTACAATGAGGGTGGTGCCTGCTCGGGCACCGCCATAGGGTTTACAATAGCCCTTTCTGATGACCTTTCAATGGTGGTCCGACTGCCATTAAAAGCCTGTCAAAAACAGACATTGGGGGCCCCTAGCAGGGCCCCCGTCCCTCCGCTATGGGGCCTGAGGGGCACTAAAGGTGGTAGGCACTGTGCCCCATGTGCACAGTGCCTGCCACAGGGCCGCAGCTCAAGCCTCAATTCCAAAAGCCATGTTTCCGATTGCCTCCACGGCAGTCAGATCCTAATTAGTCGGTCAGTACTACCAACTACCTGCCCACCAGTCCCTTTACCGCAATGATGCCGGTAGGACGCTCGTCCAACCGGAATCGTAATTAGGGCTTTTATCTTTGCTGTCAGTGGTAAAAAACCCTAGTAACAATCAGTCACTTGCAGGTTGAGTTGTGTGGAACCCAAGGAGGGTAAAGGTGATGCGGGTCCAAGGACCAAGCCACTACAGTAAGTTTGATTTTACCTGGCTGGAGAAGCCTGGGTGCAGAGTTGTCCTGAAGCAGGAGCCGTGGGGAAGCTGGCTTTACTGCTTACACTGTGCTGGTTGGGAACAGGGTGCAAATAGTGGAAAGGGGGTCATTGTTGGATGTCGACTAACAAGCCATAACAGTGGTAAGCACAGCAGAAAGCTATTTTGATGTTCCGAGGTCCATTGGAATAGGGTACCCACCTGAAACTTTGTGGAGGTCAGGACTACTTTTCCCACAATGTACTGCACCATCTACTTTTGGGCGTACCTTCAGAGGGTCCGAAGTTTTACCTGCAGTTTGCAGGGAACTAATGCCACTAGTCCAGGGGAGTATGGAGTTGCCTTTGGCTCTCAAAGGGGTCCCTTTGTCTGGGGTGCCGAGCTTTGGTCCAGGAGGAGTCGCAGTCATGCAGTTCCAGGAAGGTTGCCCCAGGTGCAGAGTATAACGCCTCTGATTTGTGCAGCTCCTGTTGTCGCAGACTCAAGTTTCTTCTTGTGTCCTTTGTTGCAAGTCAGATCAGAACTGAGGTTCTGGAATCAGGGGTAGCCCTTAAATCCTAGATTTATGGGTATTAGCGGTGTAGGTGCAAATGTCCAATGGACTGCTAGCCCCAGAGGCTAATTTGCCCCTGAGGTGACCAAACTCAGGGGTGAAGGTCACCTTTTATACTCAGAACTCTCTATTGTACCACTTGTAAAGTGGCAGAAGTGTTCCTTAGCTGTACAAAGTAGCCCACCCTAAAGATGTGGCTAGCTTCTGGTGGTGTACAGCTCCTGGATACCTCATTTTCCCACCTACTAGGGTGCAATGTGCCTGAGGGCAGGGGTAGGTTGAATCCTCCTTTGGGAGGCAGCCTGATTTCATAATACAGGTAGTGCAGCCTTTGAAGCTTACCGCCTTGATGCGCCACTTCACTAGCCATCCTGTCAGGGAGGGAAGTGTGGCCTTCTTCCTGTCCAGGCCATGGTTTCTGACTCCTGGAAGAGTTCACCCCTTCTGGCAGGGGGTTAGATTCCTGTCTTGGCTCTAGCAGCTACGGGCCGGCAGCCAGAGCACAAGAAAGGCTGGGACAACCAGGTGGGCAACATCTAAATTAGCTTCCTGGGTGCATGCCACTATAGGGGCATATAATCTTGCAGTTGCATTCCACACGTTAAATAGAATACACTTGCCTCCTGGGCTGGAGAAGGCCTTCCTTAGGGATGAGTGACATATATTAAAAATAGATAGTTGGCTTTGCCAAACATGGTGAGGGCAAAGTCGAGTTCAAGCAGTGTGCACTGCTCCTGAAGCCCACAAGGCAGGCCTGCTGTCAGTAGTTTAGTTGGGTCACTTCAGGCCGTGGTCACCCCCTTAAACCCATGCCCTAGGTACCACTGGTACCATATACTAGGGACTTATAAGGGAGTTAATGTCCTTGCCAAATTGGGCTACCTATTCACACATATCAGTTTTAGGGAGAAGCAATGGCACTGAGGCCTGGTTAGCATGCTTTAGTGCACTGTCAGAGTGGAAAAACAGCATCTTGTAGTCCAAAAGTGAGGAGACATGTGGAAAAAGGCCTGCTTTCTTAGACTATGGAACAACTACGCCTTATAAATATGCAACAGGCAAAGCAATGTAATGGCTGGCAGCCAACCTATTCTGCTATATTCTTTCTTGTGCGTTTTTTATGAGACAATAAACATACATTATGAGAGATTTACTCTCATTGCGAACAGGAAATTCAACAAGACATTTATGGGTGGTGTGACCTTAATCTTCTGAAGTACTTGAGAAGTTAAGGAGGAACTAGAAGCTGACCCAGTAACCTAAATCAGTAGTGTAGTACTAAAGGGAAGGGGTGACTCAGAAGTGGCCTTTCAACCACTATTAGCACAAATGTACCAGGACATTGAAAGAGCAGCTGAGTTGGACCTGTATTTAATTTTCTTTGGCTTACCACACTGAGATAAAACTTTAAAAATGCAATAATAGTGGCCCTGTTAACCTCCTTAGGGTGACCAATGGAGTTCTACCGACGCACTCAAAGGTTTTGGATGGATTGTGGGGACAGTAAGAGGATCATTTAGACCCTGACCACAGAGTGCAGTGGAGACATGTACCACTACCACAGCCCACTATACTTAGACATCTTTACCAGCCTTCAGTGGCCTATGCCAAAGCACTGAAAGTTTGCCAAGCGGCAACCATGGTTCATGCAGCCACTGAGCACATTTTCTGTATTTCAGCAAAACTGAAAACAAATGTTTTCTTGCAACGTGTAAGGAACAGTTTTTTGTTTTTTGTATCGGGTCTTCCAGGCTTTTCCTGTTCGTCCCAAAATGAAAAAAAGAACATGTTGGGATGTCTGCTCTAAACAGATGCAGAGGTCTGAGGTACTTAGACAGATGCCCCGAGCCCATCAGGCTGTCTGGCGGTCTAAGGTTTTCCCAATATTGCCAGCGGGTGCACCATGACCCCCAGATACAGGACAAACCACCCAACTCTAAAAAGAATGGGAAGACCGTCAGTTTGGCGGACAGGGTATTCTGCTAGATTTCTGGAAGAGTACCATGTCCCCCATGCTCTAAATAACCCCATAAGTCATTTGTATTGACAACATTGATTTATTTGTTAGCTAGTAATTATATTATAGCAAAACATTCAGTCCAACCTGGCCGACAGGAGAACAATACTATGGAGAAAGGATCGCCTTTTAGTGCACTCATATTTAATTTGCTTGTGATATAAAGTTGTGAAGCGAACATTTATTATGTAAGCCTAACATATTGCAGCATTTCTTGCTAGTATTACATGTAAAAGGGGAATTCGCTTAGCTCAAAATTCGAAATCTATTTTGCTGAGCACTTTTTTGCGACTATAATTTAATATATGGGGCAGACTTCCACCACCATGTGGGGTTGAGAACTGCTACAAATTCAAATGGATTTTAGGAAGATTTATCTCTTATTACCTCATGCCCCCTGCAATCTAGCGCACTTTTTGCCATGGTTTATAGTGGTGGCTGCCTCTGAAAGAGGGTAGTGAGGCAGGTGTGGGGGTCGGGATGAAAAAAAATAAAAATAAACGTACCTGCTTTGCCGCCGCCTCCGCCGCACGCCTCTCCTCTGTCTTCTTGTCCTTTTCCCGGCTGCTGCCTGCACCCTAGCTTCCAACTCTGCCAGCCAATCACGACGCTGCAGGTTCAGCATCGTGATTGGTCTGAGCGGCCTGTTTGGCTGCTCAGGCAGTGCCTGGGGGGCCTGCACATGTTCTCCATGGAGCTGTGCAACACAGCCCAATGGGGAACATGGCAACTACACATGACTGTTTGGCCAACCCTTAAGTGCTGGCCAAAGCACCATGCACATGTAGGGAGGGAGTGCAAGTCACTCCTGCTCTCTCTGCGGCGAGCCAGCCCTCGGCCGTACTGAGTCACAAAGGAAAAAAAATGATAAGTTCTTGTTATTATAATTTTATTTTTATTTTCCACTGCTCAAAGAGCAGAGGAGCTACCGCTGGTGGTTTCCCTTGCTAGGCAAGTTCGAATGAGCGGCAGTGTCTTTTCCGTCATCAATACATGGCTAAGCAACAATTTGTCTCTCGGTCTCTGACGAGTTATTTACCATGCAGCATTTCCTAAGGCTTTCAAATTACATCTGTGTTGCTTGATCTGGAGTCCCACTGCACCATCAGACATAGAAAAGGGCTGTATACCATACTTGGTAGTCCTAACGACAGATACCACACCGGTGCGACTGTCACTCTTTATAAATACCATATTCACTCCTTCTCACTCACTGTTTATTTCCAAAAGCATCCTCATAAACAAGGAACGTGCCTTACCCAGCAGCCACCCTTCATACTGAAATGAACCTAGGACACAGGGTATGTTCAAAAGACACTGCTTGTGTCCCCAAGTATGCACCAAGCCATAAAATAATTTGTTTAAAATAGCAACTGTAAGGGAGTGGAAGGCGGCACGAGCCCCTTCCATGACGAGATGGAAGAACGGCCTGGATTTCTGTATTTGGCTGGAGCAGCCCGTTTTCGAGGCCAGGGGGTGCCCACGCAAGCACTATAAGATTTGGAAACGATGGGCAGACTACAGTGGAATTGGGCTGGAACCCCCCATAGAGAGGGAGATCGATCCATAGGGGCAGCTGTACACAGACGGTGGTGGCCCTGGGGGGGGCAGCGCGGGGGCGTGCACGATGCGTGGGGAGAGCGGGATGGATAGAAGGGGAAGAGTAAGACTAGTTGGAGGAAGTGCGATCATTGGGTGTTGGGGGGTAGGGGGGGGAGTTGGGAAGGGGGGTGGAGGTTTTTTTTTTTAATATACAATTGTCTATTGCCTGTATGTACATGTATGAAGGATGTGGCAGACATCTCTGGGTTACAGGGCTCTGCATGGCGATGGCTAAATTGACACAATAAAATTTGTTTTAAAAAAAAAAAAATAGCAACAGTAATGCAACCTACAAAATATGTTGCATTACCAGTACTTTGTGTGTTTTTGTTCTTGCTCTCGAAATTTAACTTTAACCAAACTATGTAAAATAAGCATTACAAATGGTGTGGTACCTATGTGCGACCATAAAACCAGACGAGGCATTGGCGATGCTGTTTGCCTTTGCTCGGGGACGGGCGCTTTAACATGCACTTGAATAGGCATGCTTTCAATGTGAGCAACAAAAGAAACAACCGACGTTTTAAATCGATGTTTTATGTGTATTTAAAGATTGAAGAACCATAATGACTGAAGTGCGAGCAGAGGACGCGTGCTCAAAAGATCATCTGAACGGGGGTTGTGCCAAGGAGGGCAGAGTAAGCTGACATCTAAATGCAATTAAGATAAATAAAGCATTATTCTTGTGTGACTCATAAGTGCTGCAGGAACACTGTGCTATTTACGGCTGCCCACATGCAACTTTAAGGACTCCACTTAAACAAGCTCAGGAGTATGAAGGTGTACACGAGGGGGTGGTTGCTGCCATGTGAAAGTGACGTGGAGATGTATTCAATCGGATCTGACAGTCTGACATTCAATCCCAAGAAATAAAATGCAATACTAATATACAAAACGATTCTTGCCAATCGTTCTAGTTGTCAAGACAAATGGCAAAGATCCCAAAAATTAAATATTCATCCGGGCAGAATACAGGCTTGTTCACGCTCCAATAGTAAATGTCACCACTTGCAATCCGGGCCAAGAGACATTTTTGTGAGCAGTTTCCAAATGCGTTTGTGTGGCCACATTTTTCAATGCAGACTAAACTGATAACCTGTATCTGTAGACAATGCTGGAGCAAATGATGAAGCAAAGAAAATACAATAAAGTTACAGTGTAAGACTGAAATAATAGCGGCTAACTTTTCACAGGCATGCATATCTTGAATATCCCTCTCATGATAAGAATAGTGTACTACTGGCTGTCTAGCGGCCTTATTGGCAGGGATATAAGGGCCAGATGTTCGACTGTTTTTTGCAGACGCAAACGGGAAAATGGCACGTTTGTGATCGCAAAAAAGGGTCCTGGCATGTACAAACGCTATTTTGCGAGTCGGTGACTCTCAAAATAGCGTTTGTGACTATCGCTATTAGGAAGGGGCGCCCATTCCTAATAGCAAGTCACAATGGAATGTACCATTGTTTTGTGACCGCATTTGCGGCTGCGAAACACTCGCAGTTTACCACCTACTTGAAGTAGGTGGTAAGCCACTCGTAAACGGGAAGAGGTCCCTAGGGGACCCCTTCCCCCTTTGTGAATGGATGTGAAAATATTTTTTAAGAGCAAGCAGTGGTCCCTGGGACCAGGAACCACTGCCTGCCCTTAAAAAATTAAAATAGAAACGTTTCATTTTTCTTTTTTGTATGCATCCCGTTTTCCTATAAGGAAAACAGTTTACATTTTTCAAAAGAAAATTGCTTTATTTAAAAAATAATCACAGACATGGTGGTCTGCAGACCCCAGCAGGCCACCTTCCCTGGGAGTGCTAGCCATTCCTAATGGGGTCGCAAATTGCACCTGCCTCATGAATATTAATGAGGCATGCAATAGCCATGCAATTTGCGACCCCCATTAGTATTCCCAAACAGTGTCTGTGACACTGTTGTACATTCCAATTTGCGAATCGCAAATTGCGAGTCACAAAACGATGCGCTTTGCAACTCGCAAATTGGTAGGGTCATACATCTGGCCCTAAGTGAGTTAAACTCTTGCTGCTGAGAAATGCAGTGAGCTGAAAGTGATGAGTTCGAATACCAGTGCTGTGACAGAATCAGCAAGATATCTGAACAAGACAGCACCAGGGTCGAACTGGTCTTCATGGCAACCAGGCAGTGTCGGAAGTGCTAGTCTCACAGGCCAGTGCGTGGGCCGGTTTTTGGCTGTTTGTGGGCCTGTTTAAGGTCTGTTGGGCTGGTTTTTCTTGTTGATTTACCTGATATTAAAACAAACATTGTTTGCAGCAAGCACACCCCCATGCAGTCTCCCATACCTTGCAAAACACTTATAGAGAGTGTCACTACAATTTCAAAAACACCCAGATCTGCAAATGTGCGACACCCTTTATTAGCTATTTTATTCTTTTATGAGGGCTACTTTTATTTTAGTGCACAGGCCTATTTTCTGTCCCAGTCCGACCATGGCCAGCATCACGAGGTGCTACTAATGAGAAATGTGCAAAATGATACAATTACAAGAAATATTTGCAAACTGTTAACTTGGCTGCAAATCTTCCATTAATGTCTAAAGTACTGCCAGCCCACATAAAATAAGGACAGGCACTTAACGTATCACTGCAGAGGCATAAACAACTGCAAACTCTACTTAATTCCAAACTTGATTTTTCAAAAAATCAGCTAATAGATTGCATGGAAATTGAAAGCATAAACTGCATTTAACCTCAAAATGTGATTGAATTTTCAGCCTCTGTTTTGGTATTTTCATTTGTGGTTTTTTTGTGCCTGATTGGGACACCATTAATTCCTCATTCAGCAGTCGTGCACCGTGAATGACCCTTCGCTAGTCTTTGTTTTGGACATATGAAAATACATCCCAAAGATGCCTGTATTTCACCATGTGGTTTACTAGTTATAGGAGATAGGAGGCGTTAGCAGATTCCGAGTTCATTGTGCCGCTCTCATTAGATAGTGATGGTTAATTCACCCCTTATCCATCAAAACATGGATTTTGATCACACCACCTAAGACCGTACCCAATATGACCACCACCTTGCATAACGAACATGCAGTAGACTTGCGAGGATAAAGGTTATGCGAAAGACACGTAGGGCTACATGAGTCAAACTTGCCTGAGAACATCATCATGTGTTGAAAATTCCACGGAATCTTGTTTTTCCGGCCCAAATTTAGGATAAAAGAAAGTGGGTATATGTTGCAGGCTCGTGCAACTAAAATGGCCGCCTGTTAAGTATAATTGTTAAGAAAAGAAACATGAGCAGAGAATGTTTTCAAATTGCAGGAACATCTCTTGCATTTACAAAAAACAATCATTGGATGTCAAATACATTTTTTATGGAATTCAAATCAATAAGGAAATATGAACTTTATAGAAATTCAGGTTGCTAACATAGTAATTTTATCCTTTTCTTGATTACTAATCTCTGGAAAACAAGCTTCACACCCGAGTTATATGGTTCTTTTTTAGTTGCCCATACCCTGACCATTACTTCAGTGTTGCGATTTTGGACTATTGACTCTTTCTGAACTTAATATTATCTAGCCCATAGTACTTTGTGAACTTGCGGTTATCAAATATTGACTTTTTTTTGTATTTCTTTTTATGTTGAACCCTTAAGACCTTGCTGACACCTTTCCGAAGGAAAGTCGGTGTATCTTTCATTAAGATGTGGTACTTCGAGCTACATTTACTACAGAACCCAGTGAATGACCATAATAGTACATTTGAATGAGGGGCTTTGCGTCTGCCCCAGTACTCAGTCTGTTAGCCAGATACATATTTTGCATAACAGCCCTTACAAAGGCAAAATAATTTCATGCATTACATAAAAGATTATGCTTCTAAACATTACAGTATTTTTGTATCCAGAGTAGACTCACCATAGCCTCATGATTACAAATTCTTACAAATAGCAAAAACATTTGTTTTTGTCTGCCACACTGTCCATATTGCAATGTACAAGAGTGGGCATGGATAACAAGTCAGTTTTAAGGGAACACTTCATTATGTTTAACACAAAAAGGCAAACATTATGGGCCTAATTACCATGAGGCCTGGAAAGCCTCCAACCGCAGGTCATGATCAGGGGAGATGGGCTATGCCAAAATTGAACCTTAATAATATTTTAAGGATTTTTAATATTTATGGTCCTAAACATGTAAATGTTAAGTTTTGGAATTATACTGTTTCTAAGTTGATGAATTAGGCTAATGATAATTTGATTATGGGAGGCATTACAATCATATCCTGGCACCCTTTATTGACAGCAATTCAACATTTAAGTCTGTTCCAAGTGCTGTGCAAAAAGCATTTCAAAAAGTAATTTTAAAGACAGCAATGAGAGACTTGTGAAAAATATACAACCTGGACATTCGTAAATGTACTTTTTATTCCATGGTGCATGGTTCTCAGTTTAGAATTTATTATATATTTTATGAGGAAAAACATAACTTAGATCAGTAAAAATCTGTTAAAATCTGAGACAGGTGCTATTTTAATTTTCAATCATGAATTCCTTCTAATAAATGAGCTAATACGTCCATGGCAGAGGTAGTGGTCATTCCCAAACTGGGAAAGGATCCCCGAGAGTGCGCCTCATACCGCCCCATCTTCCTGCTTAATGTGGACCTGAAGATTTTTACCAGCATTTTGGCATCCCGACTTGCCCCACATATGCAAGGCCTGGTAGACCCAGACCAGTTGAGTTTTATCCCAGGCCGCAATTGCGGAGATGGGACTTGACAACTATGCCACCTACTGGAGAAGACCCAGACCCCGCCGAAAAGGCATTTGACCGGGTCCATTGGCCTTATTTGCAACAGGTCCTTTGCCGATTTGGGCTCGGGGAGCGATTTAGGAAATGGGTGAACTGTGGTTATCATGGGCCGCAGGCCTGCATTCGGGACAATGGGGTGGCCTCCCGGTCCTTCCAGGTTGGGCGCGGCACGAGGCAGAGGTTTCCACTCTCCCCTCTCCTTTTCACGCTGTATATGGAACCATTTGCCGAAAGAGTCCGCCAACTCACCACGGTCACCGGGATCCGGATGGGAGATAGGGAACACAAGATTTCGTTGTACGCGGATGACGTGCTCCTCTTCTTAACCCGTCCTTGCTATCTCTTCCTCCCTGCTGGCAGAGGTTGATGCCTTTAGCGCGGCGTCGGGAATCAAAATTAAACTGAAGAAGACTCAGGCGGTGAGCCTCACGCTGCCAGCGGCGGACCGACACCAACTATCGCTGATCTTCCCATTCTCTTGGGCTGTCAGTGATATCACATACCTGGCGCTCCGGGTTTTCTAGACTACTGCAAAGACGGCCAAGTGAACTACTCGGAGATGCTGGCAAAGGTTCACCGAGAATTGAACAACTGGAAGAAACATGTCCTCTCATGGCTGGGCAAGATAGTTGCCGTTAAAATGATGATTCTGCCCGTCTACTTTACATAATGCAGATGCTCCCCTTAAGTCTGCCGCCTATGATACTGGCCCAAATGCAGCAACTAATTAATGGCTTCATTTGGAGGGGAAAGAAACCGTGCATGGCTCTACACCTCACGTACTTGCGACAGGAAGACGGGGGCCTTGGGGTCCATCAGCTTGGACACTACTATAAGGCGGCGCAACTGCGCTGGATGATAGAATGGTATCAACTTGAGTCGGAAAAACACTGGTGCGTCATGGACAGTGGCGTGGCAGGGATCCACATCTGGAAGGTTCCCTGGCTCCCCAGGCGACACTGCCCGCAGGGTGTGTACCTCTCCCCGGTCCTGCGCGCCACCATGAAGGTATGGGACAAGGTCCAGGAGAAATGTCAGCTGTCTATGGCTATGTCACCCCTGACCCCTTTCATTGGGAATCCAGACTTCTCCCCGGCTCTCATAGGGAACGCCTACTTGAAATGGCAAGAAGCAAACTGTAAACGTATAGGCGAACTTTTTGATGTGCAGGGAATTATAGACTTCCCCTAATTGGTGACTCACTATTGGATCCCCAAGCAGGCGTACTGGCAGTACTTGGCGCTGCGCCATTGGGTCACACAGCCCCAGGTCCGCATACATGCAGGTCGGCTCCTTACAAAATTTGAGCTCTGGTATATTACCCGCACCTCAAAAAAACACCTCCTGTCCGACATTTATAACTTTCTCAACAAGGCTAAGAATCAAGCTAAGGCCACAGCACAGCGTAGGTGGGAATCAGAGTTGGGTTGGGAATTTTCCCCAAAAGAGTGGGCGCACATTATCCACAGGGGCCCGGGCATCATCATGCAGCACCTCAGGGAAGGAGATGCTCCTAAAAATTGCGCACTATTGGTATTATACTCTGGCACGTGTCGCCAAGTGGAGGCCTCGCAGCAGCGATCTTTGTTGGCGCAAATGCGGTCAGGTGGGCACACTGTCCTACATTCTATGGCACTGCCCCAAGATACAGGCATTCTGGGACTCTATATTGCCCTTAGTGGACCACATATTCCAGACAGAACTTCCCGGATTCCCCAGCTACATCCTGTTGGGACTTCCTAACCCTCTCACATACCCTCTCCGCTCCTGTAGGGGTAGGGTGATCACTCTAGCGCTGGGGGCAGCTAAGCAGGCTCTTCTGGCAAAATGGGGCACGGAAGATATCCCAACTAAACTAGACTGGCTGCACAGATTATGGGAGGTGGTAGGGATGGAAAGGATCACTGCGGGGGATCAATCGCACGTCGCCTAAATTTGATAAGACCTGGGGGTCCACTGTGGCATACCTATCCTCCGAGTTCATCGAGCTTACTTGACCTCTGTATTTAAGGGTCATGCGATTACCCGCGACTCCCCCCGCGGACCCACCCCTCCCTTCGAAGGAAACTCAGCCCTAGATCCCTACCAGGTCATACCTTAAGCTGTGGGTGGATTCCTGTCTCTCCTCTCTCCTGCTGATCTCATTCTCAGCTGTGCTTTACTCTACTCTTCTTTGACTCTCTCTTTTTTTTTTTTTGCAATAACAAAACTTGAAATTGATTACAAGGTTCCCCGCTGGCCAGTGGTTGTAGGTGGGTGTAATGTTATTGTTTACAGCATATTCAATAAAATGATTTAAACCATAAATTAGCTAATGCAATGAGGTTTAATATCAATCTGGTAAAATAAAATAAACTATTTGCAGCAAGTGAAGTCTTTGCCAACTATTTTTTGTGATAACTAATGTTAAATACACTTCTTTGCATATTGCTTGGGATACATTTGAGCTGGCTGCCAGACACTTCATAATTAACTGCGTCTCAAATAAAAGAGAACTGCTGAAAGAGAATCTTGAGATATATTTTTAAAATATTTTTAAAATTAGAATATTTTTATTTTATAACTAATACTACAGTTGCACTTGGTGATGTTGTAAAGACCAACATTGATTTGATAAGAAATTTACTAAGCGTGGATGCGGATATCTGTTTGAGCCAATGCCAGATAATATGGAGATCAGACCAAGTCTGATACAATGTTTGCTTATCTTTTAAAGAAAATGAAGTAACATTCACAAATTAACTATATTGAATGATGGAAATAGTTTTTTTTTTAATATTGAAATTTTAAAGTGCTTTGTTAAATTTTATAAACTTCTATGGTCTTAAAGTGGTTCTCTATGAATGAGAAATTAAAATAATTTTCTCATCAATTCCAAAGGTTTTATCTGATAACTTGCATATGTTGTTATTAGAAAGATATACCTATAGATTCAATTGCTAAGGGCATCGTTTTTCTAAAAAAATGAGACATCTCCAAGACCTATCAGGTATTCTATCTACTTTCTGATACAGTTCTCCAACCTGCTTTTCCCCAAATTATTTATTTATACAGCCATATTTTTTTAATGAAAAAGTTGCATGTGATTAATTCGAAAACATGACTGTGACCCTGCGTTATATAAAAATTACAAGCAAATCCCATTTATTAATTTAGATAGTAAAATATTTGCCAAACTACTGGCACCAAGATTAGATACTTACTTATCTAATTTCACTGATCTCAAACAGTCTGGATATATTAATGGACAATTCATTTCAGATAGTACTATATCATTTATGAATGCATTAAGTAATGCTTTTAAGATCAAGCCTCCAATAGCAGTGATAAATCTAGATAAGAAAAAGTATTCCATCATGTTGGATTGGATTTTATGTTGAGAGATTTAAAATGGCATGGATTTGGAACCAAATGTATTAACATGATATAATTACTATGCAAACCTTGTGCGGTTTTTATTGTTGTTAATGCTGTGAGCTCTTCTTATTTTCCCATTGCCAGAGGGACTAACAAGGGAGTCTTTTATCACCTTTGTTGTTTGTTTTATCACCTTTGTTGGTTGTTTGTTTTTTCATTTGTCACGATGTCCCGTCCCTGGACCAGGAGGAAGAGGGATGTGGTGATCAATTTCCTCCTTACGTTTCCCCTGTGTTTTGCTTACAGTCACTCATGGGATCTATGGAAGAGGATGACGGCAGTCCCTTTAACTCCCTGCGTTTCCAGGACACCGCGCCGTTTCACGTGACCATGTCACATGCTCAAATGAGCTATGTGGCAACCGTCGAGGCAGACTTTTTTCCAGGGTTTGAAACAGCTGAGCATGTGACCCGGGAGTTGGTGGATGACGAGGGAACAAACCGGACACCTTGGAAGTAAGGAAGATGCGACTCCATCAAGCCGGTTGCTGAGTCCCCAGAGGAGAATGGAGGAAAAACGCCACAAGAGCAGCCAACGCCTGGGGCCGAAAAGTGAAGGAAAGGGAGCCGAACCCTATTCAGCACTGTCAGCAAGCCAGTTGTGCTCCTGGAGTAGCGTGGCTACCCGAGGTACGCAGCCATATCTGTGGGTGGTTTGCGAAGGGGGAGCCTAGCGAGGACGGATCCTTAATCAGGGCAGGGGAGGGCTAAGGAACCCCACGTAAGCTATCCCTGCCTGAGTGATTTTCGCGTTAGAGCGCAGCGATTGGCACCCAGTGGTGGTACGATGTGGTGGTGTCTTTCCCTCACTCCTCTCCCTTTTGTCACAATAAGCAGAAGTTGAACATAGTCCCTAAAACAAGTATTTCTTTCTTTTCGTTTTCATGCGCCATAACGGTGTTGATCTTTTGAACGGGGACGGAGTCAAGTCCACAGCCTTCCTCTGATTGAAAGATGGAAGAAGAACCAGAGAACCTCCTTGTGTGTCTTTAAAGGAACAGTGAATAAATACCTTTCTTTTGCACCGCATATTCTCTCTGCCTCTCATTGCCCATTCCCATCGCTGGAATCTTTTCGCACAAAAGTAAGACAAAATGCTAATGATAATAAATTCTGAGCCAAAGGTATATTTGATGTTTAATTTGGAATACCTACGCATATGTTTTCAAATTCAGATAGAGAATCTATTAAATTAACCATTGAAAGCATTAAAACAAAAAGTGAACTCATTGGTTGAAAATGCCCCTCCTCCTCATATTTATCCTGGCGGGGCAGAATGAATGTAAAAAGATGATGCTGGTCTCTATTATCAATAATCAATTATCTATGCTTCCAGTTGACTAACCCAAGATTTTCTTTAAAAGAATAGGTGGCATTCTTGCTAAGTTTATTAGATAATAAAAATAAAGGGGTGCGGTTGATTTTCCCCATTTTTATGCTTACAATGTATCTTTCTGTTCAGGCAATGGCAATTTGCTGGCTAAAACTATTTGTTTGAATACAGAAAATGCTCTCATACCTCCCTTTTCCTTTAATTCTTTGTATGTCATAAAAACCTAATTCTGGTGTATTCATATTTTCAATACTACTCGTCATCTTTTGAGGCCAATTTTATTATGATGCCTCTGAAAGAAAATAATTTTTCAATTCAACCATTTGGTATAATGGTAAAGATGTGACTAACAATAAGGTTTTCACCTAAATACATTCAGATTGAAGGGAATGTGATAAATTAGTCAGGTTGTTAAAGATGATACAATTTGTTCTTTCACTTGACTTCAAGATAGGTTTATCCTATCAGAATAATTTTGTAGCCGATATACAATATTAGTTTAATCTTTTAATGCATCATTAAGTTATTAGATGTTCATGTGGATAGTGAGGACACTAAGGCCCACATTTTTCAAGGTTTTGCGTCACCCTTGAGACACAAGGTCAATGCAAAACCTAAATGAGATTTGCCATGCCAGGCCACCCTGCATGGCTTGATAAATCTAGAGTAACGCAAGGCACAGCAAATCACTGCCTTGGGTCACTCTGCGGCAGGGAGGCGTGGCATGGTTGGAGCTTGGGTGCTCCCATGCATCCACTCATGCATTCCAACATATTCCCAGATTTACCAACACTGATACACATGGGAATGCATCAGAATTGTACGCCTCCCCACCAGAGCAGAGACACAATGAGGTGAAATATCTTTATTTGGGCTCATTGTTTCCTCTTTCTAGGTGTGCTGCATTGTGCAGCACATGTAGAAATGCCTCTGAGGATTGTTTAGTGCAGGAAGGTGTCCCTTCCTGCACAAAAACAACCCTACCTAATACGCAGGCATGCTTACACCACAGTGCAAGGGTACTTGTGTCTGCACTAGGCAGCAGTTTGTGCGCCAGTGCAGGCAGAGGGCAGGAATGTGGCGTATGATGTTAAATACAGTTCACCCTGACCTCTACCTTTCACATAGCGCAGCAAGGTGGCTTGCTCCATTGCTTTTAATAGCTATGTGCCTAGTTTTGTATTTATTTTTTTTTTTTTAAAAATTTATTTTTAATAATCGTGAATAACAAATGTAAATTTGCACGTTTCACAGTAACATTATACATTGCAATCAAATTCCAAAAATCCAATGACTTCGTCAGAGTGACTAATCATCAATTAATACCACAGTGGTGATTACCTTATTACCAGTATTCTCACCCATTTCCACTTGCCTCTTCTTCAGATGTTTCCCCAGACTGTGCCCTGGGAGGCTCACAGATGTACCCCCTAAATTTATTCTACCCTCCCCATATTTTAGTACATTTGTTCGGAAACCTTCGGTTAGTATACACTGATTTTTCAATCATCATAACACCATCCATGTCATTACACCAAGCTGCAATCGTCGGTACTTCCTCCGAACTCCATTAGTTTTGTATTTTTAATGAATATACTGAAATCCCCAAAGCCATACTATACATAGACATTTTCAAATGATTTACACAGATAGAATTTAAAAAAATTAGAACACTATGGAAAAATTAATATTACTGGGTCAGACTTGGAAGAGTCTAAAATGTTTTCTATATCACGTGCTACCAACACCACTCAAACACTGTTTACAGGATATTGGATAGGATATTGACACCTAGCATTTTGCAGGAAGTGAAGAAACACATTTTGGAAATGCTGTTATCTGACTGCTCCTTGATACATACCATTTTCCAGTGTAATCCTGTTAAATTCTGATCGACAGGTTGGTAAAAAAATATGTAAACATTTTTGTAGAAATGTTTTTTATCATTTTCAAATATATTTTGGGGTAGTTTGTTAAAAGTGTAGCTTTGAGGGTTAAAGGCGAATCAGCAGCTTCAACCCGCCAGTCTACCTTTTATTAGTGACTGTTCAGAGTGCAAGCGTGAATCACTCTGAACAGATATAGGGCTCACTGTCCCCTTCCACACTTGACACCCCCAGTTAAAGGGGCGCCATGACACAGAGTGGTACAGTGCATACAATGTAGCCATGTATGTGTACAAGGGTTCTCATATTCAAATCCATCCATAACAGGAAACAGTAACATTATTCAATAAGAGAGTGTCAACTCCCAAAAGACAGAACTATGGCAACAAACTAAATGCATAAAATAAGTACTTGGACAATAGTGAGCGGAGGGATAGACAACTCCTTGGATAATTGACAATTGTAAAGTAAGCACCAGGAAGAAGGTCTACAACTGTTTCCTCCCAGTAACAACCCCAATAACATACTTTCTTGAATCCAGGAACACCCAAGCAGCTTAGATATGGAACGCATAAGATATGTTCTAGGGTGAGCTAAACTCCAGATTAAAGTGCCACAAACCAAGCAGAATCCTGCTGCACAAATCAGTGATGTACTGGAGAATCACTGACACTGCTGCTAGTGTCGAAAGAGGGTGATGATGTTAAACATTCACCACATGGACAGACGGAACTGTGAACAAAATTAATTAGTGGAACGCTTGAGAAGACTAACAGCACACTATCAATGAATGTACCTGTTTGATACACCTAGGAAACTTTTATTGCATAAGCCCAATCACGGCTACTAAAATGATGTGCAGTAAACGCCTCAGAAGATCTATGAGTTACTCCACTCATAGTCTGTAGTTCGCAATCAGTGCCTGATATACGTTAGTGTTTTGTCGATTTTAGCGTATCCCTCCCCTACTATTGCGCCGAAGTGATGAATTTCCCCACCAATTATACTAAAGAAATGAAGTTGCTATTTCTGAGTGTGCCCTCAAACGATCTCAATCGGTCTTGTGAAGGATTTCCATCCGCCGACCTTCGTACAATGGGTTATTGTTGCATGCCGTGGGCAAGGTGCAGCGAGGTTGGGTTCAGGTGCTGTCTCCAGCTCATTTACATGTTGTGGGACAGCATTAGCCATTGATACTTCATGCATCTGCATTATCCTGGGGTTTAGTATCATCATCTCCTTAATCTCTAAATGCAGAAGTAGGTATATGCTCGCAGTCCTTGCACAATGCCCCATGGCTCAAGTTCTTCTGGGAGTTTTTGTAGCTTGCAGGGACTTGTCTGCTTATTTTTCTCATGGGATTACTTGGACTAAAATGACCAGGATGGAAACTGCTCATGGCACGGGGACCTTGAGCCTTCCATTTCAGGACTTGTCACTTGGATACCTTTGACAATTGACTACAAGTATGAATATAGAACTCTCAACGCTAGCATGATACAGTTGCATTACCAGATTCGCAACCAGACGTTGCATGGTGTAGATGAGGCATGTTATTATAACCTACAAAGGCTCGCCCTCGCATTTGTTTTTTTTCGTGTCAAATATTTACTTTGAGAATAATATCAATAGATTATTTCAGGGGCAACATTTTGAGGGCTAAATCTTTTTCTTATATCTCAAAATCCTGCTGGAAATTATTTTTTTCAAATTATCTTTTCATTTTAAAGTGTTAAGAGTAACCCTATGTCTCCCCCAACCGTAACATTCTGCTGTTTTTTCCCATAAGTCCAACACTCACTTTTACAGGAACTATATACTTAACCCTAGCCCTAACTTCAGCCCTAATGCAGAGCTAACCCTGAACTTAACATCACTCCAACCATTATTTTAATGTAAATCCTAACAATAAAGTGTTACTTTTCCCTAACCCATAACTGTAAACCCTACAACTAAAACAGTCACATTCCCCATGGTATGACTTCATAAAAAAACTCTGAGGTCAGAGGTCATGTGATGTCACTTTCACTACCCCTGCACATTTGGTGAATCGATATCCATATTCATCTCATTTTCTGAATGTAATATTTTGCTATGCAAACAAACCCTATGCGCCAACCTGCTTCTGTTCCCTTATTTCCATAGATACATAGGCTTGTAGCATCAACAATAGAACCGTTTTGTAGAGGAAAAATGGAACAAGAAAGACTTCTAAATAACATTAATAAAAGGATACAAAACCACCACAAATGAAGAGAGCGTTGAAGATGTGGTTTTGGAATGTAAATAGTGCAAGTCCCATGTAGGCGAAGATGAAGTTCTCTGCCAAGAAGTTCATGAACTCAAAAAGCTGAAACGAAGCAAACACAAAGCTTAAATTCCAGTATATTTCATATAATGGTTAGCACATGAATTCCTTCATAATATATTCAAAATAAATTATTTTATTGAAACCACAAATACCGAAACAGTGTTTTTGCGTTTCTGGTTCTCATTGTGAAATGGATAGCAGTGGCATGATTTGTTTTTTCCACATAAAAATTCAAGAAAAATAATGAAAGTACTTACTTTAACAGAGTAGAATAAGGACTTAGAGTCAGAGAAACTCTCTGGGACAACATGGTTATTTACATCAACATTAACAAACATTGGCAAAAGGACTTGTTATTTTATAGGTTAAACTGCTTTTTCATAGGTTATGTTTGTGTATGGCTGAATCAGTAGGTGACAATGAGAATGTGTAAATGGTTCAGTGGATGCATGACTGAATAAAAGTCTGAATGCGTCTGTGACTGAGCTCATAGATGATAGGTGAAGGAGTATATGTATGGATGGGTTAGTACAAGGATGAATGGTTGAAGATGTGAGTGCAGGGATGGGTGGGCTGATTAATGTGACAGTGTGAGAATGGATCCATGGATGTGGGACTGCATGGAAAACTACAGACATGTTACATCGGCAGTAGTAATAATATAATAAATTGCCAAGAATTACTAATACAGTAAACTAACAGAAATAAAACCAGTGCAATCAGTACACAAGGGTCAAATACCCTTGTGCCTGTAATTTCCACAGTATACTAAGATTTACCACTATTATGCCAAAGCAATCATTATACCAGTAGCCATTTGCTCACTCACCCAGTCGACATAACCAAGGAATTTGCAAAGGTTATACACATACATAGGATTTCAACCACAGCCCTTTTCAGGTCGAGCCTAGCGCAGCGCGCATGCGTTGCTCTGTGAGGCTTCTTGTAACTGCTCTGTGTGGGTCTGACTCCCCCCACGCATTGGGATGGCTTTTGCGTGTGTCTTTCAATAATGAAAGCACGCAAATGGCTAAAGGTGGGCGTGCAGGGTGGCAGCTGCATGCCACGTGGGTCAGGTTACTTAGTCTACTTGTTTTTCCTTTCAGTCACTCGGCTTCGAGCTCCGTTGCGTGCAGTATGTTCTTAGAGACCCTGCATTCCCACTCTGCCTAATGCTGGGAGAATTAGCCCCCCCCCAAAAAAAACATTCTTAGCACCCCCTCCCACCATGCAGAGAGAGGAGTAGTGAGGCGTTATCCAGTCCTTCCATTGTTGGTATCTGGGCGCCCCTCCCTTTTCTCACTATTCCCTGTGCTCCGGAGAAAGCCTCTTCCCAGGGGAAGTTGTGGGAACTGCAAAGAGGGTCATTGTAAGAGGTGTGAAGGAAGGGGGGGGCTGGTCTTTGGGCAGAGGCATTCCACGCTCGCTCCACAATTAACCGCTCACTTCCCTAACCCCTGAGGACATGTGACCTAGCATCGGGCCCAAATACACAGCTCTGCTGAGACACCTCAGTCCTCACACTAATACATCACCCATACCGTTACAGTACTGAGACTCGCATACAGCTCTCCAATGCTCTTCAGTCCTGATCGGCCGACTCAGGATATTGCAGTAACGGGGCATGGGCACACCTCTGCTAGTACACCGCATTTGACCAACAGAAGCTGCTATTCCTGGACTCTCACAGTTAATAACCACACAGCATGAGCTCAATGGCTGTAGGGGGCAGAGGGGACGGGTTAAATCAATTTATTTTATTGGTCACAAGTTTTTTATGCCAATCTGATAGTGGGAGGGAGGTGATGTAGAAAATGTAAAAGCCTGGCTGCGGGCAGATTAGCAGGGCTCTATTGCTGAGAATGGGTGTCAGGGGCCCTAATGCAAAGAAAGGAACTAGGCCCCTTCGCCCATGTGGATATGAAAGCACTGCTTTAATCGCAGTGTTTGGGCCTCTCACGCCCATGCGCCCCGGTGCCACTGCAACTGATGTACTATAGATAGGTACAATGTGTATAAGAACTTAATAGATATTCATCAGATTGGACTATATCTCAGCTCTCAAAGCCCGTATCCCAAGTTGCGTCCTGAGAAAGGTTGATTTAGGGCAGATTTTTTTCAACAAGGGACAAATTCCAAGACATAGAATTGTTTTTCTTCTTTGCAGCTTAATTCTGACGTGCTATGCGCCGCAAAGCGAATCAATGCCTCTTCAGGCGTAGTAAGCGCTATGTAAATACAATTTAGAATTTCTGCCAATGATAATGAGCTTTCCTGCAAAGCGGGAAGGGGTGTTCATATGAAAGGTTTTGTGAGTGGTATTGCCATCTTGTAGCTGCCGGGGCTTTCAGTGCTACCTTTTTTAGAGATTTCCGAATATTAAAAAATGTTCTCATTTTTAGCTGGCGAGGTAAGCCTGGAAGCGAAATACAGTCTAGCGTGACCACATGATGTCCCATATTTACAGAAACAGGCCCTTTTTTCGTAGGCTGTCTGGCAAATTTTTGTAAATAAGCTACACATCCTAGTTTTCAAAGAGGGTCGACGGAGTATGGAGTGAGAGGAGTCTTTATGTGTGCCGGTGCAGAGCGGCATAGCAAGCCTCTCGAGGACACAATGCAAGGGGCTGATAGAAAACCATGTTATTCTGAAATTTGTAGGGGTGCATCATAATCACTGTTAGTCCGCACCCATATATTTAGTGGGAATGTATGAACGTGTGGCTTAGAAATGTAATGCTAAAATCAGCATATAATAGTGTGAATAGAAATGTAATCATGTCATTTATGAAGCTAAAATGTAGTGTTTAATCGAAAATGTATTTTAGACAACGCATGATGAACTGGTTCCCGTATAATGTGATGCATTAGGTTTAAATGTGCACCATATAAAAGTCTGCATGTGTAGTTTTGCTTACTCATATATGAAGTGTAATGACATCAATGCTTATAGTGTGATTCTAGAAATGTGTGTTTAAATGTGTAAAGGGCTGATCGCATATACGCCTAAAAGAAAGGCCTGTTTGTTTCTTATGTTAGCTAAATGTTGTAGGCCGAAAATGGTTTCACTTGGTAAAGGCTTTGGGTTTCAGAGATGTTAGAAGGTCTCAGAGAAGTGGAAAGTTTCTCGTTCTCATGTTTCTGTTGCAGGTGCAAGGACACCTAGCTCGTTAGTGAAACTAACCCTTTGTTTCAGGAGTTAGGATGGCATGAGAAGCCAACATGGGAGTATACTGGAATGCAGGGATGATACTTTCGGCAGAGAAGGTGCCTGGGACCCAAGGCCAAGCTAACCGTCGTTGGATGGGATACAAGTTTCAGTGGAAAAGTACTGGAAGAAGACCTGGCTGGAGAGGTTTGACGGAGGGCATGTTCTACGTTTTTGGGATTTTTAATTAGGGACAGTGCCCCGTGGGTTAAGCAGTTGAAGTTTAGATGGGATGCTAGAAGGAGCATCTTAGAACAAGCTCTCGACAAAGTGAGTGAACTTCTAAGGATGTCTTCACTTCTGACACCTATTATCCTCTTGCCTGGGGAAATGCGAAGTAGGGATGTCACCTTAGAGATAGAGTAGGGATAGACTAACTGATTTTCTTTTTAGGTTAATGACTTCTAATATAGAGATTGGAACGGTTATTACCTGTCTAATGCTTCTGGAACTGACTATTCTTCTTATTCTGAGTCGGATGAGACTCCTGCGTAGAATTTTCTTTGCACTAGTGCCCATTAATTTTCCTAACCTCGTGCTGAGGTGCTTGTATGTGCAATTATTTTTGGCTTTGTAATAAATCCCTAAATTAAGAGATTTGGAGTAAGTGGTCCTTTAGAGTTCAAATTTGATTTGTTTGGTTATGTGTTAAAAATTGGATTTCCTCCCTTCTACACTATTTAGCAGATAAAAAGATCCTGGTGACCTGAGAGGATTCTTTGTGATGGTAAGACAGATAAGAATCTGGCTTTATCAGTTGGCAGCAGAGTAGGATGGTTATCTCTGATAGTGAGGGGAGATCTAGATTAAGATAAGAGATTACAGAGGCCTACAGAATTCGAGTGATGGTGACCCATTGGATGGTGAGCGGCAGACAACGTCAGCTGATGGAAACTGATGGAGATTACCGGTGCGTCGGAAAGCAGCAGTTCGTGGTAGAGTGAGTATGAATACGGCAATGTGTTTTGTAGATTGCGGTGTTGATTTGATTGTGTGATGTCTTGCGGAGCTGGAATGAGAGTTGAGTGATTGTGGGATCACGCTATGAGCACACGCAGCCTGGGGATTCTTAGGCTCGATGAGTAGTCTGAGAAGTTGTGGTTTAGAAGACACCCAAGGTAGAATTTGTTGACCATTGAAAGGGAGAGTCATGAGACGTCATCGATTACCCAGACCGAAATAGGTGGAGCGAATGTGTGAGTAACCGACGCTGGTCGTGAGTTGCTGTATGTAGAACTTTGAGCGTTTGAAACCTATCAGTTGAGGCGATTGCCCGGTCGTTTCGCTGACAGACAGTTGCCAGGTTTGAGGTCGACAATTTCGAGAGACTGTCATAGGCAGTCAGAGAAGTGATTGTCCGGTCGTTTCGTGGACAGATAATTACTTCAGAGTGTGAATGGGACGAATGCAAGAGTGGGAAGAGAATTGTGAAGGAGGGGAACTGCTGCAAGCGGAGTAAGTGTGACGTCAGAAGGTGTCGCGCTGCGATAGGTCGGTTGGTGTAAATCGCGCTGCTATTGGTGGATTGACATCAGGAAGTGAATGAAAATATTGTGCACGATCAAAATTTTGCTCATCATGAAATGTTTTAAGGTTTTCCCAGAATTGTGTAGAGGTGACAGACATGTGGTTACTCGTGGGGGAGAAGAAGCCCCTCCCGAGGATACTCCAGCACATTATATGGCAACGAATGTGGGATTGCATACTATAATTTGGCTTGAAAATTGGCATAAGATGACTCACGGAGAGGGAGAACTGATTTTCCCCGGAAAAACTGACTGATTTGGCTAAGAAAAACGAGGTAGATCTGTCTAAGACGAAGTCGTTGCAAGGGAGCCATAGGTTGCAGTATAGCGATCAAGAATTGGAAGAAAAGAGGGTCATAGGAATAAGGACACACATCAGAGACCTAGTTGTAGGGATGCGCGCATGGATTATGCTTGACAAATGGGAAGAAAGGTGGTCTAAGAAAAAGAGTTCCAAAAGGACTGTAGTAGAGACGCCGCCTCCAGGTGGAGGGATGCTAGGCGTAGGGAATTACCCTTTACGAGAGGTACAAAATGGAGGGTACATGCATGTGCCTTGGATTAGGGATTATTTGGCTGCATGATTTTCCTCAGCTGAGGGATAAGCCTGTAGAATGGTACAAGCAGGTTGATCGCTTTGTCAAAATCTCGAAAGTGTTGTGGATTGATTTGAACACACTGTATGACATTGTACTTCCAGGGGATTTATGGTCTGCATGCAAGGTTGCTGTTGAATGGGCGACTTCGGAACCAGAAAGGGATCCGGTCACGAATGGTCCGTCACCCATAGTTATGAAAAAGTATGAACAAGTGATTCCATGGTTAAAATTGAAGATCTCGCCTCAAGATATTGATTGGGTTAAGATAGATTGGACTGTTCAAGAACCAAAAAAGACGGTGCATGAGTATTACGAACGCCTTTTGCAAGCCCTCAAACAGTATAGTGGATTAGATGCTTTAGAGTCTGAGGACATGGGACAGTTCATTTCAAAATTTGTTTTGGGACTGAGGCCAGAGGTTAGCCTCATAATACAGCAACATTTGATCTGTTGGCAAAACAAGCCGGTGGATAAATCTTGCGGTATGCCCGATACTGCAGTGACGAGATAGATTTGAAACACAGGAAATTGTCCAAATGCAAACGGCTCAAGTTGAGCCTAGCGGAGGGATGTTGGCAAAGAGACAGGGAAATAACCCAGGAGGAACTCAGAACGTGCAAGGTCAGGGAAGGGCAAAATCTGTTGATCCCAAGACAGGAATGGACGGGGCGACATTGAAGAAGACCACTGCGTGTCATCTTTGTCACCAGATTGGACATTGGAAGCGCGAGTGTCCTTTGAACCCAATTAACCAAGTGCAGCAGGAGGTAGAGGTAGTACAGGCACCTATACCTGAAGCGATCACTACAGTGACTAGACCAAGGTCAATGAAAGGGGGGATGTTCAATCCACAGGTGCAAGTTCCCCAGCCACCGAGGGTTCAGCAGGGAACTCAGACTTACCAACAGATGCCTTTGTTTGAAGGGTATGATGAGTACAGCCCAGAACCATTAGCATGACGGTGCCTGAGGGGGGAGGAAGACTGCACACTTTGAGCAGTCTTAAGGTAGACCAGAGGGGACCGTTTGTGGAAGCAGATGTTGATGGTCACCCTACCACCTTTTTGGTTGACACCGGTGCTACCCGTTCTACTGTAAGATCATCAGTAGTCCCTAACCTACCCCTCTCGGGACAATCGATCCAAGTTGTTGGAGTAGCAAACAAGAAAATGACTTGTCCGTTAACAGAGCCGATTCCTGTGAGAATAGGAACCTTCCGAGATTGACATCAGTTTGTGGTGTGTGACTTGAGTCCAGTCTTTTTATTGAGATGAGATTTGCTGTGCAAGTTAAATTGTACCATCTATTGTACACCTAAGGGAGTTGAAGTACAGACAAGGGATGACGATGCGACCTTTAAGGTTGCCAATCAGCACTTGTGTATAGAAATGTACCCAGCGCTGACAGTGGAAGAGCTTCCACTTGATCTGAGAGATTCTGTGTCACACGAGGTGTGGGACTTCACCGGAGAAGAGATTGGGTTGATCAAAGGTGTAGAACCAGTGAAGATTCAGTTCAAACAGAATGTAGAATTCTCTAGGACGCCTCAGTACAATTTGTCACCCGAGACTATTGCAGGGATCAAACCTGTAATCAAGTCCATTATCAAGCAGGGAATTCTGAAATGGATTATGGGTAGCCCATGTAATTCACCTATCATGGGACTACAGAAACCTAGCGGGAAATTCGGAATCGTGCAAGACCTGCGGAAGGTTAACATGATAGTTGTTCCATGTTGTCCAGTGGTACCGAATCCATCTGTGATACTGTTTCAGATTCCATGTGTTTACGGTGATTGATCTGTGTCAAGCATTCTTCTCGATACCACTCCATGAGGAAAGCCAATTTCTTTTTGCTTCCCGATTGGAGAATCGTGTGTTAACGTAGTGTCGTACCCCTCAAGGGTATACATAGCGTGTTAATCTGTTGTTTGTGAGGTGCTGTGTTTTGGTCCTCGTCATTAACAACTCAACAGAATGTGGTACATAAACTGTCAGTGGGTGCCCCATCACAATACTCTCACATCTTTCAATACTGACACCTGTTGCAGCAACGGATTTGAAACATCCGGACAACGCAGAAGCTACTGGATCTAAAGTAGCTGAAAAGTAGGCAACTGGTCTACGGACACCTCCATGACTCTGAGTCAGAACTGACAATACACAACCATCTCTCTCACAACAGAACAACGAGAAAGCCTTGTTGTAACCAGGCATTCCCAAAGCCGGGGCACGACACATAGCCTCTCTCAGCTTTAAGAACGACCTCAAACAATCGTTGTCCCATGGTACCGTGTCACTCACATCCTTGTGCGTCAGCCGCTGTAAAGGCTTTGCCTCGAAAGAGAAGTTGGGAATCCATTGGCGACAGTAACCAACCATCCCCAGGAACATTCTGACCTCTCTCTGTGTGGTAGGCACAGGCATGTTCATAATTGCCGTGTACGGTCGAGTCGTACCCCCACCCGTGTATGTACGGTGCGCTGGGGGTTCGCACCATACATACACGGGTGGGGGTACGACTCGACCGTACACGGGTGTACATACACGGGGGGTATGACACGTACAGTTCGACACGTACACGGGTGTACATACACGGGTGGGGGTACGACTCAACCGTACACGGGTGTACATACACGGGGGTACGACACGTACAATTCGACACGTACACGGGTGTACATACACGGGGGGGTACGACACGTACAGTTCGACACGTACACGGGTGTACATACACGGGGGTATGACACGTACAGTTCGACACGTACACGGGTGTACATACACGGGGGATACGACACGTACAGTTCGACACGTACACGGGTGTACATACACGGGGGGTACGACTCGAACGAACGGGGCTGGGGGGGGGGTCGACTCGACCGTACGGGGCTGGGGGGGGTCGACTCGAACATACGGGGGCTGGGGGGGGTTCGGCGCGTACATACGGGGGCGGGGGGGGTCGGCGCGTACATACGGGGGCTGGGGGGGGTCGGCGCGTACATACGGGGGCTGGGGGGGGTCGGCGCGTACATACGGGGGCTGGGGGGGGTCGGCGCGTACATACAGGGGCTGGGGGGGTTCGGCGCGTACATACGGGGGCTGGGGGGGGTTCAGCACATACATACGGGGGCTGGGGGGGGTCGGCGTGTACATACAGGGGCTGGGGGGGTTCGGCGCGTACATACGGGGGCTGGGGGGGTCGGCGCGTACATAAGGGGGCTGGGGGGGGGTCAGCGCGTACATACGGGGGCTGGGGGGGGTACGGCGCGTACCGGGCACCTGTTTGGACGTCTCCATGGTTGCTATGGGAGTTCGGTGCGGACGGGCTTTTTACCATACGGTTGTAATATCGGACGCCCGGGACGGATCGTACTTGCACGGTCGGACTTCGCTTTTCACGTTTGTACGGTAAATCGTCCGAGGACGTGTCGGACACTTTTTCCGACCCGAGGACATGTGGGGAATTATTCCCAATGCGATTCGTATGGACTTTTTCCCATGCGAATCGTACTTGCCAGTTTGTACGGCACTTGTACGATTCGTACGGTAAAAAGACCGGATACGAGTCGTACGGGAATTTTTTTTACCGGATCGTGATCGGCACCAAAGTGTCTCCAAACAAATTGCAGTACTGTTTGAGCGAAGTACAGTATTTGGGTCACCGAATTGAGAAGGGTAAAAGGAAGGTGTCACCAGATCGCATTGAGGCAATTATGAACATGCCTGCGCCTACCACACAGAGAGAGGTCAGAATGTTCCTGGGGATGGTTGGCTACTGTCGCCAATGGATTCCCAACTTCTCTTTCGAGGCAAAGCCTTTACAGCGGCTGACGCACAAGGATGTGAGTGATACGGTACCATGGGACAACGATTGTTTGAGGTCGTTCTTAAAGCTGAGAGAGGCTATGTGTCGTGCCCCGGCTTTGGGAATGCCTGGTTACAACAAGGCTTTCTCGTTGTTCTGTTGTGAGAGAGTTGGTTGTGTATTGTCAGTTCTGACTCAGAGTCATGGAGGTGTCCGTAGACCAGTTGCCTACTTTTCAGCTACTTTAGATCCAGTAGCTTCTGCGTTGCCCGGATGTTTCAAATCCGTTGCCGCAACAGGTGTCAGTATTGAAAGATGTGAGAGTATTGTGATGGGGCACCCACTGACAGTTTATGTACCACATTCTGTTGAGTTGTTAATGACGAGGACCAAAACACAGCACCTCACAAACAACAGATTAACACGCTATGAGCAAGTTATACTTGCCGCAGAGAATGTGACTCTGAGAAGGTGCTCTGTTTTGAATCCTGCGTCATTGATGCCTATTCCAAGTGCAGATGATGAAGATTGTGAGGACCATGATTGTCTCGATGTGACTGAACTATGCACCAAACCAAGATCGGACATTGTCGATGAACCACTCCCAGATCCTGATGAAATTTTATTTGTGGATGGTTCATGCTTAAGAGACAATGTTGGTCGACTAAGAGCAGCGTTTGCTGTATGTACCATCACCGGAGTTGTTGAAGCTGCTTGTCTAGAGGGAGTACACTCCGCACAGGTAGCTAAAATCATTGCCTTGACTTGAGCCTGTTTGGCTGCTGATCAGATTCGGATAACGATCTACACTGACAGTCAGTACGGGTTTGGTGTGGTTTATGACTTCGGGCAGTTATGGCCACAGAGGGGTTTCATGACATCTTCAGGTTCGCCCATCAGAAATGGGGAATATGTGAGACAGTTGTTAGAGGCATTACAGTGTCCCAAGGAAATTGCAGTTGTCAAATGTTCAGCTCATGGGAGGGGGACTGATTTTGTTTCTTTGGGTAATAACTACGCAGACAAAGTTACCCGCTTCTTTGCAGAACAAGGATGTATATTTACAGGAGGTTACACTGGAGAGAGCCAAGAATGAACTGAGCTCAGCATTTATTTATTTTATTTATTTATGGGTTTTATATAGCGCCTGAATCACCCCATACGGGGTGTCTCTGCGCTTAGGACAGCCGAATGACCAGCATGATGTTAGCCATGGCAGACATTTGGAAGGAACTAAAACGATTGCAAGATGAGGTTACCGAACAGGAACAAGATGGCTGGATAGGTTCAGGATGTGTGAAGGGAGATGTGGATGTCAAGACTGATACATGGTGCAGTACATTTTGGCAGAGATGCAATGGTGCGAGTGTTTAGGCAGACATGGTACAATCCGAAGTTTCGTGCGGTTGCTGAAGCTGTATGCCAGAGGTGTATTATGTGCCAACAGATGAATGCAGGAAAGAAGACTGTGGTTACTTTGAGTCACATTGGGAGGTCAGGAGGACCTTTCAATAGGATGTAGTTGGATTTCATTGAGATGCCAAAATGTAATGGGTTGAGGTACATTTTAGTTGTGGTGTGTGTTTTCTCAAGATGGGTGGAGGCTTACCTAACACGTAGATGTGACACTCTCACTGTAGCTAAACTGTTGTTGAGGGAGCTTATCCCGAGGTTCATTTTTCCAACCACTTTGGAATCAGATAGAGGCACACATTTCCACAGCGAAATCATGAAGCTGCTTTGTGCTGCATTGAATGTGGATCAGAGGTTACATTGCAGCTACCGACCAAAGGCTTCTGTGATTGTGGAGCAAGTTAATGGAACTTTGATAGCACGGATGGCAAAAGTGTGTACATCGACGTCCCTGAAATGGCCTGATGCATTGCCTTTGGTCCTTATGAGTCTTCAAAGTGTTCCGGACAGGAGAATTGGGTTGTCCGCTCATGCAATTTTGATGGGGAGGGCGATGCGATTTCCAGCAATACCGGCTACTGCTCTAATTAACATCACTGATGACTTGATTCTCAATTACTGCAAAGGACTGGCTGATGTGGTCCATTCTGTGTCTCAACAGGTGCAAGCAGCAACTGTTCCAGCCTCCAGAAGAAGAAGTTTGGCCTGTGAGTCAGAGGCGGCTGAACCTGAGGTTGGCACCTGAAAGAGATCTTTCCCCAGTTTCTGAAACATCTGAATCCGAACAGAGTGACGAAGATCAAGCTCGGGGAGGCCTGAGAAGGTCCAGGAGAGCAAGAGTGCCGTGTCAGAGATAAGCCACACCAGAGTGGACGTACGTTGTGGCTGATGCCAGGAGTGGTGAGTTCGGGGAGGTTAAGGTTCGTGACTGTGGTTAGCAAGATCCCGAATGTGAAAATCAACATGGGATTGGTGGTCCCAGGTCTGGAAATCGAAGGAGAACTGACCTTAACGGTTCCGAATCCCCCACTTCAGAGTAAAGTCAGCGAACTGATACTGCAAAGATTGATCTTTCCAACGTTTGGGTTTGAGGCACCGACTCATGAAGTGATCATTCTTCGTCTTGAACTTTTGCAACATGTTTTAGAGATTCTGGGAGCTGATCTTATTTTGGACTGAAAGTGAAGTTTGTTGTAAATAAAAAGTCTATAAAGAAGATAACCTAGACCTGAGTGGAAGAAGAATAAACTTAGGGACTTTCCGCTAGGGAAGTCTTTTGTGGACTGTGTAAATAAGGAACTGAAATTGCAAAGGGGATTTTCAGCTTCTGGGAGTATTGTTTGAACTGGTTAACAAGCGACGTTTGGAGGAGAAAAGAGACTCCTAATTGTTTGCTGCTGAAACCAAGAACTTTTGCGAACTTCACGAGATCATGGATGCTGGAGATACCCATTGTAGGTCCAAATTAGTAGTAGGTACACTTGTAGGTGGAGTGATAGTTTCTATAATCATAGTAGTTGTAGTTTCATATATTGTTCCACATGAGCAGGGAGTGGAGGTACAGGGAACACCTACACATACCACTCCTAGCCAAAAGGAGGTCACCATAGGAGCTGAAAGAGCTTTACTAATTGAAGAGAGTCGTAGATTTCACATAGATTTGTCAGAAGGTGATTTTAAGCTTAATGCGTATGCAAGGCTGCTAAATGAGTACATAGATGCGATGAATGCTAAGGACTGCTATGTGTGTGTGCAGTTACCAGCTTCAGTGGACGGGGGTATTAGATACCATCATCTTCCACTGACGTACAGGATTTCATGTAGTTTATTGCTTAGTATATTTTATGAAAGAGGTCAATTTGACTATTTCTTTTCCAATTACGATGAAGTGCTTCCTGAAGTTCCAGCTTACCAGCACCTGAACAAGTATGACTATTACAAGTCAGAGGACAGGCTATGGAAGTACTTCATACTGTCTTTGGAACTGGATATGGCTTATGCTCATCGGCATAACCTGACCTGTTCATTATCAGATGTAGAGAAGAAGTTTGTAGATCAGGTAGAAGGTAGATATAGAAAACTAACACAGACACGAGACACAGGAGACAGTCCAGTAGATTGGACTGAAGAAGAAAGATCTCACAGAGCTAGAGGAAGCTATGGTCCAATAGCATTAGACAAGGAGCATAGAGGAAAGTTGTGTGTGAGACGTTATCAGACCTATTATGAAAAGGTTCCGGTGGGACAGAGTATATGTGATCATATTTTCACTATGGAAGATTCTGCTAAGAACTTTTTGCAAGGCTCTGTATAAGTGATTCCAACTGTGTATTATGTGTGTAGAAAGAATGCTTATGTTAGGTTGCCTGCGAATTGGTATGGTACGTGCTATTTGGGAATTATTTTCCCAAAGATTTATCATGCAGAAGATTTGGAGCTTTTAGAAGGTGGACAGCATCCGAGAGTGAGGAGAGCTGAGAGTGCAGGAGCAGTGATTGGAGATGTTTTTGGAGCAATGATACAGAGTTTGGGATTGGTTTTGAATGATGCGAAGATCAGACGATTGGCGAATGTGGTTGATGAGTTGTCGATGAATACAGCAAAGTCACTGTTACTTGTGGATGGAGATATGTTGTCGATAAGGACGATGGTTTTGCAGAACCGCCTTGCTTTAGATGTTTTATTAGCAAAAGAGGGCGGAGTCTGTAAATTACTGAAGGTCCAGGAATGTTGTACGTATTTTCCAGACAACAGCAAGGATCTGGAGAAATATATAAGCAACCTTACTACGATCAATGATGAGATAGAGGATATGACTGAAGAGGGTGTTTGGGAAAAAGTTGGTAAAGGATTTAGCCAAGTGGGAAGTTGGTTTGCCAATTTGGGGAAAGGGTTCCTTGGCATTGTATTAAGACCCCTCATAATTGTTGTGGTTTGTGTAGTTTGCTTGTGGGGTTTTGTCAGAGCCTATAAGTGGTATAAAGGAAACAGAGTTGAGAGAGCTCTTAGAGCGAGTGAAATGCGAATGGCCAGACTGCAGGACAGTCAATATCAGAATCTTAAGAATATGGAGAGACTCCAACGGGGGAGGATGGCAACAAGTACTGTTTAGGTCGGTTCTTTCTCCAAGGGAATTGTGAAATGGTGTGATGACACTAGTCATCAAAAGGGGGAACTGATAGAGCGCCATGTCATTCTGAAATTTGTAGGGGTGCATCATAATCACTGTTAGTCCACACCCATATATTTAGTGGGATTGTATTAACATGTGTCTTAGAAATGTAATGCTAAAATCAGCATATAATAGTGTGAATAGATATGTAATCTTATTTTAATTATTTTTTTTTTAAAGGTTTTATATAGCGCTGGCTAGACCCGGAGGTATCAGAGCGCTTTACATGAGTATCAGATCATAATTGCAGGTTACATCGTTACAAAGGTTACACAGTTATTAGAGCCTGGCAACATAGTGACAAGTAAGGTCGAGACAAACAAAAAGGACATATACGTAAGGGAGAAAGCAGGCAAGCGGAGAGATTCAGGGGAGGGGGAGTGAGAACAGGGGAAGTAGAAAGAGAATGGAGGCGGGAAAGAGGAGGGGAGGGTGAGAGACACAGCATGGAAAGAGGAGGGGGAGGGTGACGGGGACACAAACCGGTAGACGAATCAGAGCTGCATCCAAAGTCCAGTAAGCTGTGATCCCAGGGGAAGTGGTATCATTTCCCCATCTCTGTTGCGAGAGGCTCCCTATACGCAGTGGACTCTCTCTGAGGGATCTATGAGACTCCAAGGCCTACGTACTGGATCCTTCCCCAAAAAGGGGAGAGGGAGTGCTTTGGCAAGGGGTGCCATACCATACCTCAACTGTGAGTGGCTCCCTAGGCGCTGTGGACTCTCTCAGCGGGTTCGCTGAGACTCCAGAGTATAAATATTGGATCTTTCCCCAACAAGGTGAGAAGGAGTGCTTATTCAAAATCATGTCATTTATGAAGCTAAAATGTAGTGTTTCATCGAAAATGTATTTTAGACAACGTATAATGAACTGGTTCCCGTATAATGTGATGCATTCGATTTAAACATGCACCATATAAAAGTCTGCATGTGTAGTTTTGCTTACTCATTTATGAAGTGTAATGACATCAATGCTTATAGTGTGAGTCTAGGAATGTGTGTTTAAATGTGGAAAGGCCTGATCGCATATACACCTAAAAGAAAGGCCTATTTGTTTCTTATGTTAGCTAAATGTTGTAGGCCGAAAATGGTTTCACTTGGTAAAGGCTTTGGGTTTCAGAGATGTTAGAAGGTCTCAGAGAAGTGGAAAGTTTCTCGTTCCCATGTTTCTGTTGCAGGTGCAAGGACACCTAGCTCGATAGTGAAACTAACCCTTTGTTTCAGGAGTTAGGATGGCATGAGAAGCCAACATGGGAGTATATTGGAATGCAGGGATGATACTTTCGGCGGAGAAGGTGCCTGGGACCCAAGGCCAAGCTAACCGTCATTGGAAGGGATACAAGTTTCAGTGGAAAAGTACTGGAAGAAGACCTGGCTAGAGAGGTGTGACGGAGGGCGTGTTCTACGTTTTCGGGATTTTGAATTAGGGACAGTGCCCCGTGGGTTGAGCAGTTGAAGTTTAGCTGGGAAGCTAGAAGGAGCATCTTAGAACGAGCTCTCGACAAAGTGAGTAAACTTCTAAGGAAGTCTTCACTTCTGACACCTTTTATCCTCTTGCCTGGGGAAATGCTAAGTAGGGATGTCACCTTTGAGATAGAGTAGGGATAGACTAACTGATTTTCTTTTTAGGTTAATGACTTCTAATATAGAGATTGGAGTGGTTATTGCCTGTCTAATGCTTCTGGAACTGACTATTCTTCTTATTCTGAGTCGGATGAGACTCCTGCGTAAAATTTTCTTTGTACTAGTGCCCATTTATTTTCTTAACCTCGTGCTGAGATGCTTGTATGTGCAATTATTTTTGGCTTTGTAATAAATCCCTAAATTAAGAGATTTGTAGTCAGTGGTCCTTTAGAGTTTAAATTCGATTTGTTTGGTTATGTGTTAAACATTGGATTTCCTCCCTTCTATACTATTTAGCAGATAAAAAGATCCTGGCGACCTGAGTGGATTCTTGGTGATGGTTAGACAGATAAGAATCCGGCTTTATCAGGGCACAGATGATACTGTGTGTCAAAGTTGCATGCTATTGTCCGCGTTTTGTCTGTTTTCTATGTTAGTTCCGTCGTTTAAGTCATTCTGTACCTCACAGTTGCTACACAGTTGTAGTTCCACTTTTATGTCTTAGTGCATGTCCTTTTTTTTGATTTTCACAATTTGGGCAGTGCCGGATAGGTCATTTCCTGGTGGGCTGGTGGCGAGGGGGCTGCTTTCAGAGCAGGATAGACCCTGCTTGACCCTTCCATGCTCTCATCACTCCATTCAAGCCACAGCCTCCTGCAGGGTGGAGGTGGTTTGAGCACCTTTGCCAGGGCTGATGTTGGTTTCTCTTCAGGCGGTCTGTGCTATGCTGCTTTGAGAGAAACTATTTGGTTTATTAAACCACAGGAAGACACAGGTGAAGAAATCCTCAAAGCAAATACTGAAGAAAATAGTTTTGAAAATAAAACCGCAGTTCAGGGATGTATACATTGTTGTTGAAATGACCTGTTCTTTTACCTCCCAAACCGCAGATGACTCACAGAGAGGTGCGCGTTAAACCGTGTGCTGAACGTAGTCGTCGATGCATTTCTACTGTTCTTCCGGGCGCCGTTCATTACCTGTCCCACTCCCTACAGCCCCACTCATGTGTTTCTGAGAGATCTCACACACTATCTAAAGAGCTGTCCTGGGTGTTTGTTTAGAACACACAAAACCTCTGTTTGCCCTCAGAGTCTCAGGAGGGCGGGACAAGTGGATGCTAAAATAGATCCAATTTCCAGGACCTTAGCTGTCATCACACCTTCTCCGGGATTATCCCGTGTAGTTTTTCTGAGCCCACGTCTCCCCTGAACCTCAGACAAAATACCTAGCACAAAAGGCCTGTTTCTCTTATTTTCAGTTCCTCATGAAGCCACTTTAGGAATTGGATCTCGGGGTACTAGGTGACTCAGTGTTACCGGATGCTGTTTCCAGTGCCCAGTTTCCTTTCCCAAATCATTGCTTTTAGGTGTCAGTCACATTTAACTCAACCAACCCTGTTACTCTCAGAATGGAATCTTTATTGAGGAAAGCGCAGGATAAAAAACAGCCATGAAAGGAACATGGAATCGCCTGCAAGGGAGTAGGAAGAAAAATACAACACACCCCACCTTGAGCCATGTCCCAGCCAGCTCTGAACGAGTGGATGCGGCAAGCTAACCAGGCAGTCGTTCGGGAGATAGCCCCCATAAGGGGTTTCTGAAATTCTTTAATTTCCTTTCTTCTCTGCTGCTTTCTTTCAGTCTTTCTTTCCATCTTTTTTCTTTTTTTCCATCGTGCTTTCTTTCCATCCTTTCTGTACATTTTGCCATTCATCCACCTTTAAGTCTATTCCATCTACCCCTCCTCTCTTCATCTTTCTTTTTATCCACCTTCCTTCCGGTACATCCTTCTCCCTTCCTTCCCTTTTCATCCATCTTTCACCCACCCATCCATCATTCTTTCCATCCACACATCTCTGCATCCACCCATTCATCCTTCTCTCCTTTTACCCTCCTCGCCCTCAAACATCAGCCATCCTTCTCCCCAACCATCCTTTTCTCCATCCGTCCCTTCATCCTTCTCTCCAGCCACCCATCTCTCCATCCTTCCTTCTCTGCATCCTACCGTCTCTCCAGCCTTCTTCCCTTACACTGCAAGAGATTGTTTCTACAAACTTCCTGGAGACCAGAGTCTCCGATCAAAGTCAAAGACGCCATAAAAAAGTACATTTTTCATGTTACACAACATGACCCTGTGATGGCCACCCCCAGATCAAGCTGCTAAAGTGCGTGTGTGTGTTTGTGTGTACGGCATGCTATGTATAGTGATTTAGGACTAAGATAAATACCGCCACACCAACCCAGAGTGCCCATTTCCTGCCTGCGAGCGAGTTACTTACTGCTCCTGCACGGTCTCCGGCTCACTATGCACTATTGCTCCCAAGTGTCTGACTTTTAGATTAATTTGCTGCAATCGTCTTCTTTATTTGTTATATGCAGGCTGTTTTCCAATAAACCAATCAGTGAAAAAATAGCTTCTCGTGTTACTTCTGCCTTGCCACTTCTGTGCCCTGCCACTGCTTCTGCCCCATCACTGCTCCTTCCCAGTCCCTAGTTCTCCCTCCATCCTGGCCCCTCAGACTCGCTGTTCAAAAATGCCCTTGTCTATAGCGCCTTTATTCTCTTTCGATGCGCTGTTTTTCCTCTTGTGAGGCATAGTTTGAACTGTCTCCAGTTGGCCTTCTGGAGAGGAGTCTCCAGATCAGAGGACAGTGTGGCACTAAGGTACCAATATAAGTATCTGTGTGGTAAAGAGGGGCGAATGATATGCAGCTTTAAAACACCGCATCTAATTCTCTCAAATGGCTTCTTGCCGTGTGATCGTGGGATCACATGAAGTTTCGCATGGTATTCCCTCTTTGAAATCGGAACATTTACAGTAAACTGCCAGGAAAACCGAGATGCCTAAGAATCCTAGCCCTTTCTTTTCTCAAGTGTGCTCATCGGACATGGGCACAAGGCTGCGGATGTCACAATCAGCACTGGACTCAATGTGTGCTTACCAGGACTGCACTTCATACTTCATGTGTGCTCGCCAAAATTTGAAACAAGACTGCAGATTCATTTTTTTTTTTTAATGCAGCTTTATATAGCGCGAACTTGACCCCAAAGTATTGGAGCGCTTTACATGAGGACCGGTTACGTTACACAAGGACACATTCAGGCACAGGTTTGCCCAGAATCACAGGATGTGGACGCGACCCCGAGGCTCGAACCCTGGTTTCCAGCACCAAAGTCGGCAATCTAGCCGACGGACCACATCCAGATGTGACGTCCATCACTGTTCTTTGTACTCCTTGTGTACGCACCAGAACTAAGCCCCATATTCCATGTGAGCGCAGCACAGCTGTGCTACTTACTCCACGTGTGCTCCCCAAAACTGCACTGTGTACTCCTTGTGTGCTCAGCACAACTGGATGCAACTGCACGTGTGACATCCAGAACTGGACTTCATCCTTATGTACTCCCCGGCACTGGACTATGTAATCCACATGTACTCACCATAGCTGTGCTCCATACTCCACATGTGCTCGGCAGAACAATCTGTGCTCACTACAAATGGACACAAGACTGCATAGGCGGTGTCAAGAACTGAACACCTTACTCCACGTGTGCTCGATACAAATGGACACAAGACTGCAGGTGTAACCTCAATAACTGGACTCCATACTCCGTGTTTGCTCAGCGAACCTGGTTACGACTGCAGAAGTGACACCCATAACTGGGCCTTTTTGTACTCTAGTGTATGCAACAGAACTAGGCCTCTAATCCATGTGTTCACACCACAGCTGTGCTCCTTACACTACATCTGCTCACCATAATTGACTCCATAATCCACATGTGATCACCACCAGGGCCGGCTTTAGTGCTGGTGGCGGCCGGTGCAACAATCATTTGTGGCGCCCCCATACCCCATTACCACCTCCTCGGATTTGCTCATACCACCAGGCAAAAGTGCCCATCCTCTCTCCAATCATAAGTTGTTACTCATAACAGCGCCCTCACTGAGGTCAGTGCCCCCCTCCACAGGTCAGCACCCAATGCAGCCGCACCAGTCGCACTGCCCTGAAGCCGGCCCTGTTCACCACACCTGTGTTCCATTCTCCACATGTGCCACCAGGGCTGGACTATGTACTCCATGTGTGCTCACTATAACTGGACACAAAACTGCAGATATGACATCCAGAACAGGGCGTCTTATTCCAAGTGCAGTCACCAGAACTGGACTCCGTATTCAATGAGTATTACTGAAGTGTGCCAGGTACGAGCCAGAGAGGCGTAAACTGCATCTCCAGGAGTGATAAAAGCATCACTGTCAGTGATAATTAAGGGGCATCCTGCAGCTTAGCGTCCATGTGCCGGGCAGTGTGAGGGCATCAACGACTAGCAGTATTAGAACATCTGTGCCATAGAGACTATGGGGTTGGCATTTAAGGGGCAAAGCCATATGAAAATTCACCCTAGTCATTCATTGCAAATGCCAAAATTATAAAAGGGTATTAATGACTGATAGAAAAAGTATATTTTACCTTAGACTGTGTTAGTCAGTTTGGAGTCTTTAATGGCTGGGCACCAGTGCCATAGACTACACATGTCAACACTGTCAAAGGACTTAAATGCCTGGAAGTAATAGGGCCAGCATATCATAGACGATTTACCACAAACGCTGATGTCAGGAGAATGTGCTTCATGGCTAACCTCTTACAAGGTCCCAAAAGCGAGACCTAATTGGCTATGCTAATGCTTGTAATTAGTGTATGAGGTGGGGCACACTTTCACTTTAAGCATGGTAGCTATTTCACTGCCTCTTGCTTTTGTTTACAAGGGGTGCACTTTGAAGTATGGCTTGAAATGTTTTTAATTAGTGGGTGGCATGACGCACTTTCAATTTTTTAGGTCTCGCCTTGGCAGCGCATGCGCTGCATGTGCTGTCTCAGCAAGACAAAGTAATCTGTATGTTGGCTTAAACTCCATGTAATTTGTTTTTCCGCTTCCTATTGGTTTACTTGTGGCATTGCCGTTGTTATCTTCCTTTCTGTTGGCTGTTGATCATTTGGTAACTTCCGTGTAGTCCCGAATCAGAGGCGCCTAACTACAGTTTTAGTCCGCTCTGCTTGCACTTCTTTTAATTGCCTGCAGTGTGCCATTTTTTTCTCACACTGTGTTTGTTTATTTAATTTGAAGATTTCCCCCTGTGCCTGTAACTGGAGACTCTCCTGTACGTTGGCTAGTTTTCCTTCCATGTAGAACAGCCCCGTACTCCCACGGCCCCCTGCCGCTGAGCCCCAAGCATAGGTTGCTAAATTATCACCTCAATCTCTTAAAATCTGGGGGCGGGTATCCTCACAGCAGGCACAGGCCACAGTGTGGCAAACACAGCACCGGCCCCGGGGCACTGATTGCAGGAAGGGTCGTGGCTTTAACAAAACAAAAGGATGCATCGAACAACGTTAAACCTGAATATTAAACCACTTGGCGTGAGGGGATGCTGCACACTCACGAAAATGTAATGTCCTGGAAATAATGGATATTAGGCATTTTAGGCCGCGGAATTGCCTCAGATTACTTTACAAACTGTGTTTTGTGGCGTTTGTCAGCTACAAACTGACAAACATACCCACACCACACATCTTGCACCTCTGGTAAAAACACTGAAGGCTGTTGATCCCATCGCAGGCCACCATACAAACCTTAGTCACTGTTTGCCAATATGCGTCCTTAGTAGCACACTGAAGTAACATGTTATGGAAGCGTCCCTTCCCTCAAATGCGCTCCTTGTTTCCAGAGACTATAAACTTCCCTGTCTCCAGCCCATTAAGAGGTCTCCCCAAGCAGCACAGACAAAGGCACCCAGGACCCCTTCCATTTACACTTCATTGCAGTCCGCTGTTTGAACACAAAGCGCTCACTGCATGCCGCGACGTCGTGCTTTAATTTTCAATATTGTTATTTATTTGAAATTGTGCGCCCGCTTTATATTTACAGAAACAGCGCATGCCGCGACGTCGCACTTAAAAAAATTGTTTTTTTTAATGCACCACACCGCAGTTTAGCCACCCTCTGACTAGTATAGTCAGGCACTGATTTATTATTTTATGAAAGGAAAGGATTTATTGAATGGTGGCAAGCAGACTTTCTGACTGGCTCGCTCCCACGCATTTGTTCTCATGGACTTGTCTCCTCTGACCTGATTTTCTGAGAGCAGCGAACACTCTTCCTCAGTTTTCTCATTCACAGCGGGACGTGTGCCCATCCCAGAGGAGTGTAATTGTATTCGTTAGGACGCTATATTCTTAAATCAGCAGCCTGCTGGTAGGCGAGTCATAAGTGGCTTAACTGGCACTTTGAGTAAATCAAAGAGCTACAATTGCAAAGCAGAACATTGCCGGCAAAAAGTTCGAACGATGGAAAAAAACATACTAACAAAAAAAGCATTTGCAATTGTTCTCGCATTTACGAGAGTTGGAATTATTGTCATTGTAAATGACAATGCCTTTTATTTACGTTTTGGTTTTTAAAACATAAATAAAAGGCATTGTCATTTACCATGCTAATAGCTCAAACTCTCGCGAATGCGAGACCTATTGCATTGCAAATGCTTGTTTCAATTAGTGTGCTGCACGGCGCACTTTCACATTTAAGTATGGTGGCTGCTTCCATCATTAGCGGGCTGCAAAAATATCATCTCTGAGGCCATTTGTTTTTGAAGCGTGTGTTTTCACCTGAAGTGTTTCTACGGAGACGCCTCTCAACACTCAAGCACACGCTGCTCAACAGAGCAGTTCTGGGAAAACTCTCTATTGAAGAGTTCAGCTGTTATGAGGCTTCCTGTTAAGGATCTTGCGGCACACTTTCACTTTAAGTATGGTGGCTGCCCCCATCATAAACAGGCTGCAAAAATATCCTCTATGAGGCCCGTTTGTTTGACAGCGCGTTTTGAGCTGAAATGTTTCTACAGTGACAACTCTACATGGGAAAGGCATGCACTGTGCTAAACACTTATAAAAGTCCCAAAGGCGAGACCCATTGGCTATGCCAATGCTTGTTACATTTCGAAGTTAATTTTTTTATAGGTGTAGCCTGGCCCAAATTGATAGTTGATTACAATAATACTTTGGATGGTAGCATCACAAAAGAAGAAACACTAAAAGCCATTGATTATATGACTAATGGGAAGGCAATGGGAAAGACACATTCCCAGTCGAATTATATAAGGAAAACCAGGCCAAGGCATTGGTGCTGCTATGTAAAGAATTTAAGAAGGCTGAAAATAAAGATCAACTGAGGTAAGATTTTAACCACGCAATAATTTTATTCATGTCTAACCGGGGAAAGAGCTGCTCCTTTGTACCAGTTACAAGACAATATTGCTCCTGAAAGAAGACATGAACATTTTAACCAACAGATTTTAACGCTGATGCTTAGATTAATCCAAACCAGTTTACAGTGAACCATTGAAGATCCTTGCGGAAACTATGAAGACATTGCTCCACCTGTTGTAGCAGGTTAGGAATGACCAGGAAGAGAAGGTGGCCCTATCCTTGGATGCCGAAAAGCGTTTGACTGCATCGAATGGGGCTTCCTATTCAACAACCTGGAAAGGGCTAGATTGTGGAGAACTTTATTTAATATAATATGCTAGATAAAAATGGAACCCACAACACAAATAAGCTGCAACAGTTTTATATCTGAGGAATTTGTAATACAGGGAGGCACGTGGCAGGGATGCCCACTATCCCTTTATTCATACAGGCACTAGAACCACAAACTGCCAAAATACAATACTGTTCTAATCTACAGGGCATTGAGACACCTATGGGCCCACAGAAAATTCAGTTGTACACAGATGATATACCGTTGACCATCTCAGACCCCACAACTTTATTTCCTGGTATGACTTCACTATTACACACATTCTGATGCGACTCTAGTTGCAAAATTAACTACACAAAGAGTAAAACACTACCAATTTCCAAATTCATTTGTTTCGAGTGGCCATCCTTTCTGATGGGGGGCGCAAAATGTAAACTATCTAGGTATCCCTATTAGCAGAGGTGTAAAAAGCATTGTACTTGACTATGTTAGGCCCTCACTACAGAAAACCTCAGCTTATATCCAGCTAACAAATAAAGGGTAGGGGCTAGTCAGTACATGTTGCCTGTATGTCCAATACAGTCCCACCTCAAAACCAGGGGACAGTTTAAGGGACTGGTCTTTTAGATATATCACACCATAATTGGCCTGCTGTTCTGAAAGCTGATGGTCAAACCATTCAGAGCATATTGACCAAACAAGCTATGTCTTCAGTTCTCCTACAAGCATGGTTTCACATTTTTGTCCATGCATGATAAAGATCTCAGAAAGGCTGGACCTGAATTCCGCGGTCTTAAAATATTGCATTAGTCGCATAGGCACTATGTAAACTACAACTAGGCGCTATGAGCAGAGACTTGAATAGCTGGCATTATAATCAACGCAGACTGCTACGTCCTACATGTGTATTTGTTTTGCCTATTCCTCACTCACTACCGAGCACAGAGAACCTCTTGTGGGTACCATTTCCAAGTCTCAGCTTTCTTAGTCATTTTACTGACAATAGTTGTAATGCATGATATCAGGATATCACAGTGGTTTACAAGATTATGCATATAATGACTCGTGAAATAACTGAATGTCCAAACACAATCCAACCTCATTCAGAGAAATGATGAATGAGCCTGGGCATCTATGCATCACATAAAAACGTATTGACCACTCATCAGTATTTGACATGATCTTGTTGGACTTTGTGAACCCACCTTAACGTTAATCTTGACAAGCTATTACCACAAAAGCTGGGTTCACTTCCTCTCTTTCGCCCAGCCATCAAACAAGGTTTGTTATAGATCTCATTCCTAGGATTCATTTTTACGAGGGGGGAGTACCATGTTGGTCACAGCTAAATTCCACTACATTTCATGATCCAAACCACACTAACATCATTAACACCTCTTCATCCAACACAATAACTTTCTGTTCCTCGTTAGAGAACTTCCTAAACAGCTCTTCTCAACGGCAACATAGCTGCAAATGGTACAGTAGGATAGATAGTAACCACTTCCTTCTACCTGGAGATGCCTGTAAACCTTAGTTACCCGATGGTTTCCACCTTTTAACCCGTGGGTTTCAAGCAAAAAGGTGTGTACTCCACTACTATAATCAGCAACCACCAACCATTAGTAATGTCATAGTCTGGTCTTGGGAGCAGGTCGTTTTTGGTGGACTTGTATTCCCCAACTGAGTGCAGCAATGTAACACTGTCCAAGCACTTGTTAGGAGACTCCAAAGACCTGTCTCCTGCAAAAGAAAATATACCAGGTCCATGAGAAGGACAAAATGAGGACCAAGTTCTTACACTGACACAGCATCATGCATTTCAGACCCTTGAAGTCTTTTGTAGAGAAGACCACAACATCCCACCTTAAATGTTTTCTAAAGAAGCCCTCACCCATGTGAGATAATCACTACACTAGTCTGCTTTTATAAACAAATGCCTTGGTATTTGTGATTTGATTGTGCGTTGTCAATTTAGAAATGTTTTGATTTTGTGTTATTTTTTCATTTAAATTCACATTGTAGGAAAGTGAACTTTTTGTATGGTCCCCCTCCTACTTTTGCTCCAAATGCTGATGGTTATGATTCTGAGAGTGCATTGGAGTTTGCTACCCAGACCCCTGTGCCTGTGCTCTCTCCCAAACTCATGATGCTCAACTTGGAAATCCCAAACTGGCAAAACCTTTACCCCCTTATAAGTTCCTAGTATATGGGGCCAGGGGTACCCAGGGCATAGGTGGTAAAGAAGTTCCCAGAGGTGCAGCACGGTTGTGTGCCACCCTGGGGGACTCAAGTAAAACTACTGACAGCAGACCTGCCTTTGCAGACAGCAGGGGCAGTGCAAACTGCTCGAATTCGACTGTGCCCTCACCATGCATGGTACATTGCACTGTCTTCAGTATATGTCAGGCACCCCTAAGGAAGGCCTCCTCAGCAAAGGAGCAGAGTGTATTACATTAAAGTAGTGGAATATAAGTGCAAGCCTATATGTCTCAATACTGGCGTTCCCCATTGGAAACTACTGTAAGTGTTAGCGGTCCATAGGATAACATGGGCTGTCAACAGGGCACTCTCGAGATTGGCAGCTGCATTATGGTACCACTAAAATATGTCATGTATGGTATCAAACAACGTGCCTTCTCACAACTTACACAATTATTCTGTCCTGGGTGACGTGGCATGCACCAAGGTGGCACCTTAGAGGTTGCCCAACTGGTTGCTCCAGCTTCACTGTGCTCTGGCTGACCAGTCTGTGCTTTTCAGTGCCTGCTGCCGCCAAGACAAGATTCTGACCTCCTGCCAGGCAGTGTGATCACTCCCAGGAGTCAGGAACAAAGGCTTGGCAGGAAGATGGTCACACCTCCCTCCTCTAAACAGGCTAGCAACAGCAGCTGCTACCTGTTAGCAGCAGTTGGGCTGCGGGGGCAGGGGGAATAAGTAAAAAAAAAAATCACTTACTCCTACATGCTCTTCCTGGCTTCTTGGGGAGGGAGACAGGAAGCAGGAAGCAACAGGGCTCTCAGCAGGCAATCACAATGCTTCAATGCAGCACTGTGATTGGTCTGTACGCTGTGACACGGCGGTCAGCCAGGGGCTGGAGGGGTGGGCATGTTCTCCAGGCAGGCTGTAATGCAGCCTGCTTGGAGAACACGGTATGTGAGCATGACGGGTTTGGTGGCCCGAGACGGCCGACCAAGCACTCATGTTCACATAGGGATTGTAAACCACTCCTCCCCCTGCTCTGAGAGAAGTTCTGCCCCACAAAGATGCCGCAACGGGATAAACTAAAATGATAATAACCCTGGGTTATCATTTTATTTTTCCTTTTTTGACACTGCAAAAAGCAGTGGGGCAACGCTCCTTCGCCTTAGTGGAGGAGCCACCACTGCAGGCTAGTGAATAGGCACATCAGGGCAGTGAGGTTCAAAGGTTGCACCGCCTCTGATATGCATCCTGCCTGTCCCCCCGAGGAGGACACAGCCCTCCCCTTGCCTCAGGCGTGCTTGCCCCTGGACAAGGTGGGAAATTAGATATGCAGGAGGTGTACACTTACAGAAAGGCTGGCCACACCTCTATGGTGGGCAGCCTAATCTGTACTCTTAAAATAGAATTCTGCCATCTTTAAGAGTGCAGAAATACTGGGTTCTGGGTATAAATGGTGCCCTACACCACCGGATGTGGTCACCTCAGGGGCAGATTAGCTGCAGAGACCAGCTGCCCATTGGCTACTCTCTCCCAAACCCCTAGCTCCTCACAATCTAGGATTTAAGGGAGGTCCCCAGAACCTCAGATCTGAACAACTTACTACAAAGAAGGACCATGAGGAGACCTGTGTCGCCGACAACAGGACTTTGCCCACAACACAAACCAAAAGAGAATCGTTTGTACCCTGAAGCTACACACTTGGAACTGAGTGAATGACCCTCGTCCTAGTCTAAAACTCAACACTCCTGAAGAGAGGGACTCATGTGGAAGGCAGAAGCACCCTCAGTCTTTCCTGGACTAGTGGCACTAGTCCCCTGCAAACTCATGTAAAAATTATTGCGGGATCCAAAGAATCACTGGCCATCGGGCCCTCCGAGGGATCACTCCAATCCAGGTGGTCCAGTGCATTTTAGGATCTGTAGTCTCACCTGTCCCGAAGTTTCGGGCAGCTACATTACTCCCCCAGACCCAGTGAGGTTCTAGAAGCTTTCGCTTTGCTTACAACTGCCAAGGCTTTTTGGTCACTATTCTGTTAACCAACCCCCACACTCGATGCTGCATCTAAAGGTAATACCATGCAACCATCATCCGATGTCAGCTGCTGTGTTTTTGCATTCTGTTTCTGGCAGCACTGTGTAAGCGGTAAAAACAGCACCAACCACAGCTCCCGTCCAGATTAACTCTACACCCGTACTCCACGGGCTAGATAAAACTGATCTGACTTTTGTGGTCTGGTCCTGGCGCTCGCATGACCTTAACCCTGACAGGGTTCAATGTAACTCAACTTGCAAGTGAACGATTTTCACTAGTTGTTTTTGCCATTGACTGCAATGGTATTTTGCCTATGTATTTTACTGCATGATGTAATATTGCTTCAAAAATCTATAACTTCGATTACATATGTGTGCTATTCCATTCATCTGGGTGTCTAAATTAAGATAAAAATACACTCTATTTTTTTAAATTGGACTCGGATTTCTCTCGAGTCATGTCAATTATATATCGTCCATGTTGGTACTCCGAAATGCTTAACATAACTACTAAACCCAGACTTCTCTTTGCCATTATACCAGGACTTAGCTAAGGATTTTTTATTGTGAATCTAAGGACCATATTTAGGATATTGTGATAATAATGCATGGTAAGGCTATCCAGCCAATCTACATAATATTCCACTTTCTTACACTAGTGTTACAGCAGTGGCATTCCTCAACTTGTGTTCCGCAGACCCCCTTGGTCATAAGTGATTTTGAATGTGAAATCCACGTAATAGACTTTAGCCTCAAAAATAATTTTAAAATATTTTTTTATTTTTCTAATTGGATTGTTAGGACCCTCTGTAGACCCCCATTCCATTAGTACATTTAAAAAGACTTAAGGCCTCATTTAGATATTGGCGGGCAGGTTACTTCATCACATCAGTGCCAAATATTCCATTGGCCAGAATATGAATCCCATTATATCCTATGGGATTTATACTTCGGTGGATGGAATTTCCACCACCGTTGTGAGGGAGTAACTCATCTGCTAAGATCAAAATCAGACCCTTAGTAAATTAGGAAAAGTTAAAACAAAAATGTTTATAAGGTCCCAACTACTAAGTAAAAGTTAGGCATAATGGAGGCTGGTCAGAATCTTGACCTGGCAGTCAACTCAACCATTAAAGATCTTGGTTCTGAGGAGGTTGTTCAAAGCAAGGGGCATTAGCTACAAGGTGATCACTAAAAAGGAGGAACTGGAGAAGCTCCTCAGCTCCTATGAGAAAGGGATTAGAAAGTGAGAGCCATGCCTCAGAAGTTGATCCTGAAGAGGATGAGGATGAAGACCCAGCCAAAATGATAACGATGGGGATGAGGGAGAGGGCCACAGCTCCACATTCTTCCCCAGATACCCTTCACCTGGGGAAAGTGACAGTCGTCACTCTAGTAGACCCCCCCCCCCCCAAGGGTAAGGTGGGAGGAAACCTTGAGGATGAGCTTGACCAACTCTCCCTGGGGGAGAAAAAGCTTGTAATTGGGGAGAGGAGACCAGCCCTTGAAGAGAGAAGGGATAAGTTGGGTCTTAGGCCCAAAGATGGTGGCAGCATGAATTTTAATAGGAAGACGGAGGAATCCTTTGATCCTAAAATACCCAAAGAGATTGTCCCTAAGTTTAGTGATGGTGATGATGTTGACAAGTGGTTTGCAGCCTTTGAACAGGGCCTGCAGAATAAGGAGGGTAGCGCACCAGCAGTGGTGCTCTCAATTTTGGGAGTTATTCTGCTCTTAATGAGGAGGTAGCTGAGTCCTATCGGCATACGAAGGAGACCTGGATTGAAGGATTTGGACTCATTACAGACGAGTAGAGGGTAAGGTTCAGAGACACCCATAACGCTCATAAACCAGATGTGGGCGGACTCTATGTACTCTTCAGTCAAAGCACTGGATATAAGGGAATGAGGTGGACACTTATGATGGGCTGTATAGTTTAATTATGAAGGAGCACATTTTAACTAACTATAGCACTGAGAAATTGCATCAACATTTGGTGGATTCTAAGTTGTCTTTTCCCAGCTAGCTTGGTAAGATAGGGTCATCACCAGGGTGTCTAGAAAGACTCAATATGGGAGTGACCATAAAAAGGCTTCCAAGGCTTCCCAGAAGGAGGAGGAGGTGAACAGCAAACAAAATGAAAAGAAGGAGTTCTCTAAAGGCCCCCAAAATACTTCTCAGGACAGTGGGCCCAGAGTCTTCTCCTAGTCCAAAGACAAGGGGTACCAGTGTAGAAACTGGGATCCAGCAAAGGCTTCTGGGTTATGTCATGACTATCATCAGACAGATGATAAGAAAGAAGATGCAGCATGCTCCAAAAGGTCCCCCAATGGTGGACAGTCCAAGGGATTGGCTAACATAGGAGGTGGGTAGACACGTACTCTGTAGAGGCCAGAGGTTACACAGAGACTACTTTACTTTCCCTGGGTGAGGTGGATATTGGAAACCTGGCTGTCTTGCCTCCTAGTGAGTGAGCTAAAGAATGATGATGGATTAAACCCAGATCAGTTGACTGGGGGTGACTACTAGCAATGTTCAACACTCCGTCCATCATCCCCTTTGGTGTTGCTCTGTTGGCCCAAAGTTGGCAGGGTATGCCTAGACGTGGGTCCCTAGCTCACTTTGCCACTGGATTCAAGCTAGCCTGGCTAATGACAGCTGATTAGCCAGAAACCAGTCCCAGCATGCTTGTTTCCGGTCCAGGGAAGACATGGCTTGGCTATTCGGCTGGACTGTTCCCATGAGGCACAGGGTCAGACTGATTTGCATATGGCCATGTCTAAACTGGGGTGGCGGAGTGAGCTAAAGAATGATGATGGATTAAACCCAGATCAGTTGACTGGGGGTGAGTGCTTCAAATGTTCAACACTCCGTCCATCATCCCCTTTGGTTTTGCTTTGTCTTGCCTCCTACCCTGGAGGAGTATAGACAAAGACCATAGATCAATGGTACTGAGGTAAAGGCTCTGAGGGATAACGGAGCCAGTGTCACTATGGTGGCAGCTAAAAGGGTTTCCCAAAAACAATTGTTGCCTGGTATCAGTCACGAGGTTACCAATGCTGAAAATGAGTTTAAGTTCCATCCAATGGCCTTGGTAAGCTTAGAATGGGGAGGGGGCAATGACTGTGTCCTCTGACATCCCAGTGGTGTGTATGTTGGGAAATGATCTTGAGACTTCTGCATGCGCAGAGGTGGAGAGGATAGCTCGTGCAGACATGCTGGGTTTCCCTGAGTGGGTGTCTGTTACTACCAGAGCGCATGCAGCACATCAGGGAAGTCATGGGTACTTGGATCCTGAAACAGTTGACCAAGTAACCCCAACCAAGAGAAAGGGCAAGAAGTCTGCTAAGGTAACTTCTAAGAGGTTATAGGACTTCATGCAAAGTTCTCCTGAGGGAGATACCCTGGAATCTAAGGAGGGAATTGTAGCTGATTGAGTCTGGCTTGACCTGGCAGAACTCTTAAGTGCAGAGGGGTCTTCAGAAAGGACCTATGCCAAGGGCAAAATGATTGAAGACCTTAGGCAGAAGGTTGCAAGGCCAGATGTCAGTGATAGCCACAGGGTCGACTAGGATGATGGGCTTCTGTACACTGAGGCCAGGGAACCCAAACCAGGGAGACTCAGGAGAGTGGTGGTTTTCAAATGTACAGAGAGTTCATACTTACTTTGGCCCATGACATAACCCTAGCTGGACATCTGGGAAAAAACTAAACTTGGGACAGGTTGGTTGACGATTTTTATTGGCTGCATATGTCTGAAAAAGTGGAGGAGTTTTGTTGCTCCTGTGTGACCTGTCCAGTCAGTGGGAAGACAGGCTCACAAACAAAGGCTCTGTTAATTCCACTACCAGTGGTTTTGACTCCCTTTGAGAGGGTAAGGATTGACATTGTTGGCCCCCTTGACCCTTAAACTGGATCTGGGAATAGATTTATCCTAGTTTTAGTGGACCATGTCACTAGATACCCGGAAGCAATTCCTTTCAGGAGAGCAACTGCTACTGCTGTAGCGAAGGCCCTCCTTGGAATCGTTACCCGGGTTGGTTTTCCTAAAGAGGCAGTCTCTGCTAGAGGGACTAACGTCATGTCTGCATACCTAAAAGCTACAGGAGATGAATGTGTTGTGAGCTACATGTCATTACCCCGATCAACCTCAGACATATGCTTTGGTTGAAAAGTTCAACAAAACCATGAAAGGCATAATAACGGGCCTCCCTGAAAATCTCAGAAGGAGATGGGATATCCTGTTACCTTGCCTACTGTTTGCATAAAGAGAGGTGCCACAAAAGGGGGTGGTATTCACCCCATTTGAACTTTTGTTTAGCCATCTTGTAAGGGGACCATTGAGTCTTGTAAGGTAAGGATGGGGCAGACCTCTCAAAGAACCCAAGTAGGACATATTGGAGTATGTGCTGGACCTATGTTTACATATGGAAGAGTAAATGAAGAGGGCAAACAGAAAAACAGGCCAATCAGGAGCTTATCAAGCACTGGTATGATCAGAGTCAGCACTGGTGGAGTACCAACCAGGTCAGCTGGTGTGGGTGTTGGAGCCTGTGGTTCCCAGGGCCAACCAGGACAAGTAGACTGGGCCCAATCCAATTTTGGAGAAGGAGGATGTAATCTATTTAGTTGACTTGGGCACCCCAAGAAGTTCTCATAGAATTATCCATGTATATCACCTAAAATCCCACCAGGACAGAGCTGAAATGACCACACTCATGGTCACTGATGGAGGCCAGGAGGAGGAAAGTGAACCTCTACCTGACCTACTGTCAAACAACACAAAGGAAGGATCAGTCACTTGAAGGTGTTGTTTTGTTTGACACCCTCACTGCAAAACAGCTATCTGACTGCAGAGAAGTTCTAAGTCACTGTGCTGAGCTCTTCTTCTTGACCCCTGGCCAGACAACATGTTGTACCCATGAAGTGAACACTGGCCTCCCTGTCAAAAATAAGATTTACAGGTTGTCAGACCAAGTTAAGGCTTGTATTAAGACAGAGGTCGACAAGATTTTAGAGCTTGGTATTATAGAATCTTTTGCAGTCCCTGGGCTAGGCCAGTGGTACTGGTACCCTATCCTGATTCCAAAGGTGGGATACCTGAGATGAGGTTCAATGTGGATTACAGGGGTCTCAATGCAGTTACCAAACCTGATGCTGACCCCATTCCAAGAGCAGATAAATGGATTGAGAAGCTGGGTGCAGCCACATTTTTGAGTACCTTTGATTTAACGTCAGGGTACTGACAGATTGGACTCACTCAGGGAGCAAAGGAGAGGTCAAGATTTTTGAACTCAGACGGATATTACCAGTTTAAAGTGGTGCCATTTGGATTAAAAAAAATGAACCAGACACCTTCAAGAGGTTGGTGAATAGAGTTCTTTCATGGTTGGATGACTTTAGTGCAGCATATCCAGATAATATAGCTGTCTTTAGCTCCACCTGGGAGAATCACTTGATCCTCCTCAAGGAAGTGTTACAGGCCCTGCATCAGGCAGGCCTAACTATCAAGGCCAGCAAGTGCCAGATAGGTCAGAGTTCTGTTGCGTACTTGGGTCACCTTGTAGGTTGAAGTGAAGTCCAACCTCTACAGCCCAAGAGCCAGCCTATTCTGGACTGGGAAGCTCCCAAAACCCAGACTCAAGTCAGGGCCTTCCTTGGCTTGACTGGGCACTACAGGAGGATTGTGAAGGGTTTTGGGACATTTGATGCCCCACTTACTGAACTTACCTCCAAGAAACAGCCTAAGAAGGTCATCTGGACCACAGGATGCCAAAGGTCTTTGATATCCTGCAGGAGGATGTGTGCTCAGCACCTGTATTGAAGGCACCTGACTATGGAAAGAAGTTCACTGTCTAAACAGACGCTTCTGAACATGGGATTGGGGCAGTGTTGGCACAAACAAATGGTGAGCGCCAGGATCAACCAGTTGCCTATGTCAACAGGCTACTCTTCCCTAGAGTATTTGAAAGTATCAAGGACCCCCTGTAAAATGTTTAGGTCAATTCCTAGGACAGGGTAACAAAGACAATGAAAAATATATTCCTAGGCAATAAAATTAATACAAGTGTCACAATGAATATGTTTATATAGAACCAAAAAAAAAAAAAGGTAAAATTACTTTTAATAAGAGCCAATGTACCATGTGACAATAAAATGTAACTTTTTTTCTTTATTGTCAAAAAATAGGATTTGTACTTTGTTTAAAAAGACACATATAACCAATGCACAATGCAATATTTAAAAAGAAACACGTATTTTTCCCTTTTTATGATATGTTTCATCAATCATAAAAATTATGCAATGTATAGTTCAAATGCAATAACAAAAAATTTCAATAAAATACAATATTAGATGGAAAAAAAGGTAAAAAACAATGGCAGACATTCAAAATCAAAAAATTCATAAAGATTAAATTGCGGCAATAGATTGTCTTCGACGCGCGTTTCGGCGCACTAGCGCCTTCTTCAGGAAAGCCACACAATGTTCCTGAAAATAAAAGGTACACTGGCTTAACAATAATATAACATCATATTGGTGATGACAAATATAGCTATATAATTAGCTATAAAATTAGCTCTTCCAAGAATGACGAAAACGGACTCCAATTGTATGTGCAAGTGAAGAATTGGAGAAAATAGTGACCTAAAGCAGAGATCTTATATTGTTCGAATATGCAACCAATATAGATATTGCGTATTGAGATTAGTGAAGAGAAGATACATACACCGTGATAATAAAAAGACTTAGTGATTCAATAAAAGCAAAGAAATCCCAGAAAGAAGTATTTTAGACCTAATGTGTAATGGATAGAGATAACCACCAAGATTTGAAAATCGAAATACATAACATAAAGAGAAAACTTACTTATAACAATAAATAAGATGAAAAAAGAGGATGATTTTCAAAGGCTGATACTGGTTGTTTGAATGTTCACTAAGGTGAGAAGAGGAGAGGGGTGGGGGTGGGAGGAGCGATAGGGGGGGAGGGCGGGGGAAAAAAAGGATGGGAGGGGAAAGGTGAAGGATAGATAGGGGGGAGGCGGGGGGGGGAGAGAAAGAAAAGGGGAAGAAAGGGGGGAAAAAAAGGGGAAAGGAAAAATATTGTTTTTGTTAGATACTGACGATAATAAACAAATGTGTAAGTAAGTCTGAAGTCTGCACATAATTACCTTATGGTTAATACTATTACAGACCGATAATCCTCGGCAAGCACAACTTTTTAATAAGACCCCGATGAGGCGACGAGAAAGGCCAATAGCTTCTAAAGCAATATATAATTATACATGAGTTATTGGAATGGTGTAATCTTTTGTAACATGGTGTCTAGTTCGTATAGGACAGGGTGGGACAGGTGGTGTTACCTACCTAATTCTAATCACGAAGAATGTCGATTTGTATTCTTATTATTATGTGTTATTTCTTATAATGATACAGAGGCGTAATGTCTTCTTCTCCACGTGATAATTTTTTAGTCTGCAAATAATGAAATAGAAACAACATAGTTTCAATATGAAAGTAGTGACCTGATGTTACGATAATTGGCAAGGGTATTTCAAATACGAGATAAGGAGTCCTACATTAAATGCTGGCCCTTAGTATGCTTTCAGTACAAAGGGATTCAATAAAGCTCACCTATTGATAAAAGACCTTCGTTGAGAAAGGGCGTGCCTCGCCGTGCTGATTTCTTCTACGGAGCGATTTCCTCCATGTGTGTGAACCAGCGTTTGAATGGGGATTTAAATCAGCACGACAATACGTGATTTAGTCAGGTGGTCACGACGTAATGATGTAGTTACGTCTAAGGAGAACGGATCAGGTGACAAAGACCGTAATGATACGGTTGCGTATAGAGTAAGAGAACGTGAATTCAGGGGCGTGGCAATATATTTGAAAAAAACTTAGGGAGAATCCCATAGAAACTGGACTTTTTTTGGAATCCAATAAAACTTTATTGTTTAGGTAACGATATTTTATCAACCCTGCACTGGTTGTATCTAATAAATAAACTGTATTTATGGTGGTATAGGAAGGACTAGACTTACCAACAATGGCTTTATTGAATCCCTTTGTACTGAAAGCATACTAAGGGCCAGCATTTAATGTAGGACTCCTTATCTCGTATTTGAAATACCCTTGCCAATTATCGTAACATCAGGTCACTACTTTCATATTGAAACTATGTCGTTTCTATTTCATTATTTGCAGACTAAAAAATTATCACGTGGAGAAGAAGATATTACGCCTCTGTATCATTATAAGAAATAACACATAATAATAGGAATACAAATCGACATTCTTCGTGATTAGAATTAGGTAGGTAACACCACCTGTCCCACCCTGTCCTATACGAACTAGACACCATGTTACAAAAGATTACACCATTCCAATAACTCATGTATAATTATATATTGCTTTAGAAGCTATTGGCCTTTCTCGTCGCCTCATCGGGGTCTTATTAAAAAGTCGTGCTTGCCGAGGATATCGGTCTGTAATAGTATTAACCATAAGGTAATTATGTGCAGACTTCAGACTTACTTACACATTTGTTTATTATCGTCAGTATCTAACAAAAACAATATTTTTCCTTTCCCCTTTTTTTCCCCCCTTTCTTCCCCTTTTCTTTCTCTCCCCCCCCCGCCTCCCCCTATCTATCCTTCACCTTTCCCCTCCCATCCTTTTTTAACCCCGCCCTCCCCCCCTATCGCTCCTCCCACCCCCCACCCCTCTCCTCTTCTCACCTTAGTGAACATTCAAACAACCAGTATCAGCCTTTGAAAATCATCCTCTTTTTTCATCTTATTTATTGTTATAAGTAAGTTTTCTCTTTATGTTATGTATTTCGATTTTCAAATCTTGGTGGTTATCTCTATCCATTACACATTAGGTCTAAAATTCTTCTTTCTGGGATTTCTTTGCTTTTATTGAATCACTAAGTCTTTTTATTATCACGGTGTATGTATCTTCTCTTCACTAATCTCAATACGCAATATCTATATTGGTTGCATATTCGAACAATATAAGATCTCTGCTTTAGGTCACTATTTTCTCCTATTCTTCACTTGCACATACAATTGGAGTCCGTTTTCGTCATTCTTGGAAGAGCTAATTTTATAGCTAATTATATAGCTATATTTGTCATCACCAATATGATGTTATATTATTGTTAAGCCAGTGTACCTTTTATTTTCAGGAACATTGTGTGGCTTTCTTGAAGAAGGCGCTAGTGCGCCGAAACGCGCGTCGAAGACAATCTATTGCCGCAATTTAATCTTTATGAATTTTTTGATTTTGAATGTCTGCCATTGTTTTTTACCTTTTTTTTCCATCTAATATTGTATTTTATTGAAATTTTTTGTTATTGCATTTGAACTATACATTGCATAATTTTTATGATTGATGAAACATATCATAAAAAGGGAAAAATACGTGTTTCTTTTTAAATATTGCATTGTGCATTGGTTATATGTGTCTTTTTAAACAAAGTACAAATCCTATTTTTTGACAATAAAGAAAAAAAGTTTAATTTTATTATCACATGGTACATTGGCTCTTATTAAAAGTAATTTTACCTTTTTGTTTTTTTTTTTGGTTCTATATAAACATATTCGTTGTGACACTTGTATTAATTTTATTGCCTAGGAATATATTTTTCATTGTACTCTTCCCTAGAGAGCAGTGTTGGAGTGCATTGAGAGTGAAGCATTTGCTGTGGTATGGTTCCTTAAAAAGCTGAGACCCTACTTGTTTGGGACTCACTTTGAGGTTCAAACTGACCTTTGTGGCCGCCACACTGGCATGTGCAGAAGCAACACCTTCATGCGAAGCTATGACTGATGCTAGTCTACGGTCTAAGCTAGGAGTCAAATGATCCCCAACTCCTGGAAAAGTCTCAAAGGGGATGTTTTGTTCACTTAAGTGGTAGGCATATTTAGACGGAAAGACTTTAGGTAAAGGGGTGCCGTCTTTATAAGCATTAATAGTAGCCAAGATATCAAAGTCTATTCTCATTTCAGAATGAGTAATTGCAGCAACAGTAGCAGTCACAACTTCCGATTTGGCTACTTCATCAGCCAGAGAATTCCCTAAAATGTGTGCCCCTACATGCTGAAGTATGAATAACATGAGCCTGTAGCAGCTTGCCTTTGAGGTCTGCCACTTTAACCCAAAGTGTTTTATGCATGTTTGTGTTGCCTGTACAATCTTTGATTCCATTTTTCCACCAATAATGCAAATTATCATTAAAGGACTGTACACAGTAATACGAATCACATACGATGTGTGGGGAATTCAGGATCTGTATGTTCTAGTGCAAGAAGCAAAGCTTTCAGGTCAGCAAACTGTGTAGTGGAGCCCCCTAGGGACTGTGTGCGAGTGTTGGGCTGAACCATCAGTGTAAACAATATATTTATAGTGGTCAAGAGGTAAGACAGAAGTGGGTATAGGGTAAACATGCTCATACTGTAGAAATTATTGTGTTTTCAAAGACAGGTCAAATACGAAGTTTTACATCAACACCTGATAAGGATGTTGCCCATTGTATCTATCTAAGATGGAGGGCTTTAGCATTAGGAACACTAGCTTTTGTGACAGCCTCTAAGGCTGGCAAGGGAGTGACTACAAATTTTCGGTTCCCTTGTGCAAGAGGCCACTCTTTAAGAATTGCCATCTGCGCAGCAGTCCTTATTTTATCATTGGAAGCAAAATGCATTTCCACACTGTAATGTAAATGTGATTTATATACCATCACCACTGTTTTACCTCTGTTAATAGTGATTTAGGTAAATCCAAGTGTACCCAGTAAGACCCGGATGACTAGGTTTGTGATATTCACACGTGTATGAAAGTGATGTGTTGCAAGCAAGTTAGATTGTAAAGATCTGAGTCTGTCTGTGTGTTCTGATGTTCATTGTGAAATGGAAGAATCAGGATGAATTAATTCGTAAAATGGTTTAACAACCTGTGCATACACAAGAATGTACGTTCTGCTAAAATGAAAGAATGTCAACAAAGATTGCAGTTTCTTTAATGTAATTGGAGGTTGTAATTGTGCACCCTTCTCCAAAAAAAAGAGGGAAAAGACTCTTACCCTCATGTGTAAGTCCATTGCCTACGAAAAGGACCCTAAGAAATGCAATATGTGATTTCTCAAAGTCAAATTTATAGCCACATGCAGTGAACCCTAAAATTATGCGATCCATTCCAGCCAAGTGTGGGTTTAACTCATTGCCTGTGAGGTAGATATCCTCTATGTAGGGTAAAGCACCAGGGTCAATATCATGTATAATTGACACTATGTGCGTGGAAAACAGTGCTGGACTGTTCTTTTAGCTCATTGCGTTGCATTGGGTGAAACGATGTTGAAATTTGACGGCGGAAAATGCTGTCCAATCTCTGCTTTCAGGGGCCAGATTTTGGCTGAAAAAAACCTCGGAAATGTCCAAGGTTGTTTTGTAGTTTTTTACTGACTGTATTGTTAATCAATGCCGTACTGTGTGTATTTTGTATAGCAAAAGTGTGTATATGACTATTCAAATATCTGTAATCCAAGACTATGCAATGTGAATGATCGAGTTTCAAAACAGGAAAAAGGGGATTAGTCATCTGAGAAACACAGGGTTCAATTACTCCCTAGTATTCTAAGTGGGAGAGTATTTCTCTAACATGTGCCTTAGCATCGGGTTTAATAGGGTATTGTGGTTGCACTTGAGGGCTGGACAGTATAGGCATGACATGATAAGGAGAGTCCTTATCCCAGCCGACTTGATTGCGGTATAAAGCGGGGGCTTGCGCAAGAGCCCATTATGCAGCATAAGCATGTTTGACTTCATCAGGGACAAGAACAGAAAATAACAGTGTTATTGCATCCACACCCTAGGGGGATGTTTGAAGAAATAGTGGGGGCCAATCGACCTCCACCAAAAGAATGTAGTAAGGAAAAGTTAATTTTGATGAATATTGCTTTAATGGTGCGCTGTATGTCACCCTCAATTTATATATCCAAGTCATATAACCTATCTAGAGGAGCTATGCACCTATCCAGGGTTTCAACTGTAACAAAGGAATCAGTTGGTCTCGCTGCCAGAAACTCCTGGAGATTCAGGCGCACTATAGTGACTTCTGCGGAGCTGTTGAGGAGAGTCACCACCTAACTCCTATTCAGTGTCTGTGGCATATTTTGCGGTTATAGCTGCAACTTTCTTTTTCTGAAATAGTTTTTTTCCCTTTTTTATATTCAGGTCAGACGCACATTGTGTCTCTTTTATCCGTTTCGCGTACTCTTCTTGTCTGTGCTCAGATCGCCCTCCCCTCTCATACTGCTTGTCAGATGAGTCCTGTAAGGAATGAGGAGAACGTGTATCAAAAATATAATACCTGTCTGGAGCTTTCATTTTAGTGAGATCACGAAAAATCTTACCGCCTCTCAGAGGGTTCCGGAGGTGGAGAAGCACCGGAAGGTTTACCTTTCGGTATTTGTTTTGATTTATCCCATTTTTTTTAAACAAATTCACAGGTATGCTTGGCTTCCTTGTCAGTACTAGGTTTTCCAAGAGGTGGTTTAGTAGGCCTTGTTCCCAAACTATTGCATCCTAAGGATGTGTACACATCAGCAATAATAATAGGTAGCTTGCCTTCATGGTCTGCTTGTGCAACCGCTGTGAATCGCTGGCGTATAGTTAGAAATGCCACATCACCGTTAATGTTAGACAGAATCATTGCGGACACCACAGAAACATTTCCCATTAGTTTCGTCCCCAAATACAGGGCAGCAGCTGCCCTGTGTCTGTTCTGTACTTGCTTTAACAGGTCAGGCAAGATTGACATGGACGGAGTGCCATGACTGATGGTATAGACAGCGCCAAGGATTCTTCCCCAAGAGTTGTAGTCTCCTAAAGCCAGAACCATACCGTGGGGTAAGCACATAGTCAACATTCTGTGCTTGTCTTGTAGTGTTGTAAGGAGAAAAACAACTTCAATTTGGTTGATGTTTTGGATGATAAAAAATAGAATTTCCTCAGGCCAATCCTTGCTGGTACACTCAACAAGGTGAACAAAACATACTGATTCAAGCGTCTATATAGTGTAAATAGAGCATTATATAAGGATTCTGTTTATAAAAGTTAGGATTCGCAATGTCATGATCCGGCATGTATCGAGCTAATGCTTACCAAGTTGCCCCATCATTACTAAGGGGACCTCAGTGTACAGGTGAATGTACATGTTTGATGTTCCCATAAAGATAAAGGTATTTCCATGAGTGCACATGCTCTGTAATAAGCTGGTGATGAAGGAGTAATATGTGTATGAAATGTGTTTGTGTTAGCATCCACAACCTTAAAGTCGAACCAAGAATAAAAAACTTAAAAGTGATAAGCATTGTCTGCTTCTACTACGAAGAAAAAAACACTACCTGCACTAGTAAGTCCATGGCACATTACCTGCGCATGGACAGGAGGTCTACAATTAACAGGAATAGCAATAGCTTGTGGCACTGCCATGAGAAAACAGAAACGGAACAAAGTGCAATAAAAAATGGGTTATTTTTTTAAACTTTCAAGCTTGAAAAACCAACAGAATTAGGTGCTTCCAAAACTGTGGAGGATTAGTCCCCAGCACTGGTGACATCTCTGGTGAAATGAGTATTAGATCAAACGTTGGTGGTGCTATGTTGCAGGGATTCTGTTTTGGAAACAGAACTATGCTTGGGATCACAGAACATCAGTATGTAGGGTCCATACCATATCACTACCTATGGACCCACATCCTGACTAGCTAATAGTGCCTTACCAGCCCTTCTAACCTTCCCAGAGTAACAGGGAAGTTGCCATCCCAGAACACAACACTCTAGTACCCTCAGGGAAGCGTGGTAACAGGCCATGTCCTGTCATTCTCTCACTCATGCATGTTCATAATAAAAAACTGAAAGACACAAGGTATGTTTTCAATATTTATTGAAACTATTGAGCTCTATCATGAAGCAACTGTGCTGCAATTAGGAAACATATGCAACCTCGTAATGTAATTAGCATTATCAGTAGACTATACACAATGACAAGAGACTGAGATACATTCCCGTAAAGTTTGGGACACTAGGCGCCAGATTTAGGGTTTGACAGAAAAGTAGTCCATTGAGATGACGGAGGACACTACCTACAAAATCCTCAAAGGCACCCTGGGTGACTGCCCTTCCCCCGAATCGGAAGTTAGGAGCCTTGGAGTTTTATTGGATTAAGATCTTCCCTTTGCCACCCAGACAAAGAAAGAGAGAGGCACATGCTTTGGTCCCCTAAGAGCACTTAGAAACACGATAAAATGGCTCACAGTGGAAACCTGGAGAATAGTGGTACATCGTACCTTCACGTTTAGATTATGGCAACTCTCTTTACCTAGGCAGCTCTGTTTATGTCACCAGGAAGCTGCAAGTTATTCATAATGCTGCAGACCGAGTATTGTTGGGCCTACCAAAAACGCAATCTGCATGCTCGTCTCTGGTAAGCCTGCATTGGCTGCTGGTAAGCACAAAAATAGAATTTAAAGCCTTATGCATTGGGCATAAGGTAAAATATGCTCACAGCCCACACATACTCTGAAGACACACCTTTTCGTGAAATCAGCACACTTTAACCCTCATAAACATAAATCCTGTTAAGCACTGGAAAGCCCATTTCTGGGTAGCCATGCACTCTACAAGAAACTGTACCATAACATAACCACCAGCCCAGCAAATGTCTCTGTGAATTTAAAGAAGTCACTGTTATTTACTAAACATTTGGTGGACAGCTGCCATTGGTTTTTGATGGCCATCCACCAAACTTTTTACATTGTTTTGTTTTTCAGCAACTCTCAAAGCGGGAGTTTGTTTGAGAAAAACAAAAACCTAATGACCTGTACATCGTGGGAATTTTCTCCCTTGGTGTGGTGGTCCTTATTGTTTTTTTCCTGCCCCTGACCACCAGGTAACTTCATCTAAGTATATAATTTTTCTATATCCTTACAATCAATTCACTAGGTAATCTGTCTGACCCTAGTAAAAGTATAAATAAATGAGTACATACTATTGCATCTAACTTAAAACAGCAGAATTGACAATCACAATGTAACCGATCCCATTTGGTACGTGCTAGGGAAATAGCTGTTTTTAGAGAATGACCAATGCTATAAGTGATTCTGAGATAAGTCTAGCCTTGATAAAGCATGATTCAAATTTTGAGAGAAAACATTGTTATAGTTCCTTCTGATAGCAATTAATTTTTTAACAGCCATCTTAATTTTCCTACTTCTTAACGGTAATAATTTATAGCCCAAAAGTACTACTGCAGTGCAAGCTAAAGATTAACACTCGGGAGGCCAAACTCCAGCCAAAAAGTCTGTCCGGTGGTTTAAGAACTTACCATGAATAAGACACGTATAATCTTTCTCACTATTTTTTGAAAGAAGGCCATTATTGCGAGGGAGACATCCCATATGGTAATGCTGCAGGTTCTTTGATTTATAAACATCTAATGAATTATTTAAAAAAAGTTCCCAACTGATTTAAAGAAAGCACTTCCTTGAGATATGGCTTTAGATCTAAGATGGGCTAAAATTATCTGAAAAAAGTTTGACCAGATAAGGGTAAATTTGCATACACTCCAATGACTCCAGCCTCATGTTCCACCCAGATGTGTTTTTTCTTTGGCCCAGCTTTAAAAATGATTATTTTACTCTTTTGAACATTAACTTTTAGATAGTGTTTAATTACATAGGAGTGTATAATGTATTTAAGTTGCCCTGTAAACCAATGGACATGACATCAAAGTAAATTAGGTTGTTGGAATATAAAAGCGAATGACTACGAAAAGTGCCTACATTTGTAATAAAATTGTTAGTACACAGAAAGGAATTGGGTGAATCATGCAAATATAGGGCCCTATTACGATGTCGGGCGGAGTTTCCTCCACCCGACATCGTCTCAACCATGGGATCGACTGACAACCGGTCAGCGGTCCCGGACAATTAATTAGAATGTGACCGAACACTGTTAAAAAGAATAAAATGTGTGGTATATTCTCCATGGGCCCTCCACAAGTTGGGCACTCATCACCCTCACATTTGTCATTGACCCACTTTTCATACACAGGGAGCATTTTAAAGTTAGTAAATTCATTAGTCAAAGTGCCCTACTACTGCAAACAGTTTCTCCAGATACGTACTTCCAACATGCCACTTAAATATCAACTTTAGAGATGGAGTTGGATTCCTCTAGCTTTACCCACAGCTTCTCCATCCCCAACTTCTTAACATTTGTTCTAATGTGCACTAACCATGGTATCTTGTGGACACTGAGTAAGGACAAAAGATCCCTTTAAGATTCCCTGTATACTCCCAAAGTGGGCGACGTCCAGAGCCTATGCAAATAGAGCAGAAGCTGAGACTCATCTTTTTGAAGGAAATGTTTCTAAATGCCATATCGAGGCATGATGGGATCAGGGGCTAAGCCTTCAGGAGAGCAAAGAAATACCTAATAAATACATTTTCTGCTTATGTTAAAATTGTTACAGTTAGCATTTTCCCATATCTCTGAGCAATACAAGATGGCTCCTAATGCCTTAACATTGTAAATCTCAACGGCTGGGGCAGCTCTCTTGTAACTAGTTTTGTTCAAAATCTTCACAAGTCTTGAAATATGATACAGCAAAGAGCTGTGTGATTTCTGAACCTTCATAGACCAATCCAGGTTTGGGGTAAGTCTTATCCCTAAGTAGTCAAAATTGTACACCTGTTCTATAAGGTCATTCTTGCCATACAACTTACATTTTTAGTTCTTACTTTTCGCAGGATTAAATATCATGAATTTTGTTTTGGAGCTGTTAACTCTAGCCCACATTCCTTAAAAAAATTATTAAAGTCAGTCAGGAGCTGCTGTAGACCTTTAAGATATTTAGAAATCAACAAAGTGTAATTTCGCTAAAAGTAGGGTGGGCACTCTCCTACCCGCCACTTTCACAGCTGTCTCGGTCCAGCAAATCCACTACACTTTTTATATATAGGGAAAACAATGTGGGGGCCAGGACACATCCTTGTCTGACCCCACGCAAAATTCTTATAGGGTGGATGAGTTGCCACTGCTCTCCCAACCTAACCCTTGCATAATTATCTTTGTGCAGCCGGACGAGAATTGCCAGTAGGTTGGGCGGAATGCCCATCTTGTCTAAAGTTCACTAGAGTGTAGCCCTAGGGACTAAGTTGAAAGATGCATGCAAGTCAACACAGGTGACACAAAAGTGACCTCTGTTGAGTGCTACAGACTTCTAAAAAATGCAGTTGATGTGAAAGAACTGTTAGTACCATATTTGCACCCTGCCCGAAACTCAGATAATATGTTATTCTCATCAATCTAGTCCAGAAGGTGTACTAGAACCTGCCTACAGAAAATCTTCTGTGAAGCATCAAATAAATTAGTTGGTCGATAGTTACTCGGAACGCTGTACTGCCCCTTCTTATACACTGGGATAATCTCTACAGAAAGCCCAGAGGCAGGGATCTTCATGTCCTTTAAAATTGAACTTGAGCGATAGTTCATATAGGGGCCTCAAACATCCAAATGTGAGTTAGAAAGCTCATTTGGGATCCCATCAGTGCCTGGGGCTTTTCCTGGAGGACTGAACTTAATTGCCTCAAATTTGAAAATGTCTTGGCTTTTTAGTTTTGCGACCAGCAAAGAATCAATATCCACCCCTTCTGTGTCCTTGCTACAAGAGTACAAATTGCTAAAATGGACTACCCAATCCTAGGATTGTACAAAATACTCTATTGCCTTCTTACCACCATTTTCTCTTGAGGCCAGGGCAGTCCAAAACCATTTGTTATCGTTAGTACCCATAGCAAGGGATAACTCATTCCCGAGTGTATTTTCCTAATCCCTCTTGGTATTTGTCAGTTCTCTTTTATAATTTGCCCTAGACAGCCCAAGCTGGGCCCTTTTTTAGTCTGTTAACAAAATCCGTGTTTTAGCCACACTACAGGCTTTGGTGTACCAAGGAGCTCCCTACTGAATCTTAGGGGCCCACTTTATATCCTACGCCAACAGATCTCTTATAATAGTTAAAATCACTTTATGGGTCTTTTCTATTTCAGGCATCTCACCCCCAGTGACACACTATCTAATGTCTCTACCTGATCCTTAACCTTTTTTGCTACTATCCCCAGGACCTCTAAGTGCCATTTGACCCATCCCCACCAAATAGCTTTCCCATTATTTGATAACACTACATCTCTGACTTGTTCACAGCCCTGGGTTTGGGAGGCACTAGCTAGGGTACCCAACAGCGACAAGCTAAGAGAATTGTGGTCACAGTCAAATCTTTCAATACCCACCATATCCTGTACACAAAACCAACCCTTCAGGCTTATTAAAAAGTAGAATTTGACTAGTATGTCCTGATCTATTATATGTGTGTCTGCCTACACTATTTGACCTGGTTCTCCCGTCAGCTGGTCTGAGATCAAATTTTAGAGTAAATAAAAGCAGCTGACCGCCCTCAGACACCATTTCACTGTGGGGAGGTCTATAGGAAGGATACTCCATTTCGGGTCCAATTCTGCTGAAAATTGTAAGTAGGGGGATATTAGTGGGTTGAAGTATAGTACAGGTCACCAGCAACTATACCCACCCCTTTTCCCTTGTATTCTGTGACGAAATCCTCTAAAATGCTTATAACTTTGGTTTCTTCATGCTGACACCCTTCCCAGTTATACACATTAGACAGTATTACGGAATTGCCCTGTGAAAATCCACTCTAACTACTCATACACTCAGGGAAGTAACTGATAAGACTCCTATTGTGCATTGCAATTCTGTTCTTACCCATATTGCCAGGCCCCCAAAGGTCTTCCCCTAGGTGACTGTATTGTATGGGCAAAATATTAAGTAAACCCATTTCTTATAACTGGGGAAGTGCTCCAAATTTCCTACAGGAGGCAAATATCATGCTTGTCTATAAACTGCCTCCAATCTTTATCCCCTAACTCGGGCCCTATCCCAGTCACATTCCAGGGCAGAATTTTAATTGGCTTATTAGCACAGTCTAAACGTTCTACCTGGGTGCAGGAAGCAAATGCCCCCTCCGATGTACAAGATATAAGCAACCTATCAGGGATCGGCAGAGGACTATCCCCCCACTACCACCTGGGGAGCTGGGAGAAATTAGGCCAGTCATATTAAGCCCTTCTCCGACTTTCAGAGTTCCCACTCTTTCTATAGGCCTAGTTCCAATACCACCAAGGCCCCTGGATTGACTGACTACAGGCCCATCCCTGAGCTAAATGTTTCAAATAAAACTAAAAACATTCAAGCTGCTTCATCTTTTGATTCACCCATCTCTAAATGAGACAGGCAGATCAAGGGTTTGGTGGCAAGGTACTCCATCACATTTGTGATGGAGTACCCTGTCTGCCAAACACTATTGAGACTCTGAGTTGGTAAAATTCTGCACAGTAACCAGTGACTACCACAAACATGGAAAGAAAGGCACACCATAAACATGCCATCAATAAGAAGAAAGTAAAGTGGTCATAATATTTTGAGAGTAGAAAAGAAAACTCAAGCCCAACTCCATTACCTAAACTATTGAAAAATAGAGGGAAATAAAATATGCATAAGTCTAGAAAAGCAGAGTGATCCGTTCCTTTGCAAACTAGTCAGGTCATAAGTTCTTCTACCCAAGACATATTTGTCATCCTCCCTGTGGAGTAAGTGTGTAGAACTGTAATTGTGTAATACTTCTCCCTATGGAGCTGGCTATGACCACACCTTTAAGTTAAAGCCAATATAGTGTAATTTGGGAAAAGTCTAAAAGCTTACCTCCTGCAACAGTTGTTTGTCCAACAGCGCTAACTCCTATGAGCCTGCTGCTGCTAATCATGCACATAACCAACTGTTCCCATTTTTTCATTACACATCACCCTTCCTTTGGTTCACTTTCATGCTCTTCTATTAGTGTGAATGTCTGCAGTTTGAACAGTTAGTTACATTGTTCCAAAGGGATTTTATGAAGGGTAGTACCAATGATTTTTATATTATATTGCCTTTAAAATGCTTTACAGTGCTTTGGTTTACAGTCTCTAATGTTACTGAGTGGTTCATAATGTATGAATATATTTGATTCTCTATAGTGCCCTTAACTTTAAATGACATGGAATTATTATCTTGCTGCACTCAGTGAGTCTCCTGGCAATCAGACGTAATTGTCTTTTTACATGTACCTTTCAGACTTTGATCATGGTGAGACTGTAAGCACTTACATCAATTGGTTTGGCATTCGATGTTCTACACATGATGTATCGCGGTGATGAAGACATCTAAGCTCTTCACAGACACACTCACTGAAGAGCGGCATATGGAACCAGAACTGTTCATTGTTATAGAGATTGAACAAGACCTTGCTTGCAAATCAAATCCTTTGATCAATGGAATCTTGAAGGCACAAAAGAGAGGGGATGTGTGTAGGAAAGTGACATATTATGTGGCATGACTGGGTAGACTTACCATGCAATATTATCAGACTACCCCAAAGATGGTCCTTGGATTAACACTAATAAAACCGTAGCACAGCCCTGGTAAAGTGGCAAAGGGCAGTCAGGCTTTACTAGAGGAACATGTGTTAAGCATTTCAGAGTACCAACATGGACGATATGTAATTGACTCGACTTGAGAAAAAAATCCAACACAAATTCATAAAAATAAAATGTATTTTTATCCTAATTTAGAAACCAAAATGAATGGAATAACACATATAACCGGAGTTATAGATTTTTGAAGCAATCAGTGCAGTAAAATACATAGACAAAATACCATTGCCGTTAATGGCAGAAAGCACTTGTGACAATCGGTAACTTGCAGGTCGAGTTATATGAAACCCTTATAGGGTTACGGTCATGCGGGCCCCAGGACCAGGCCACAGCAGTCAGGTCAATTTTACCTAGCCATGGAGTCCTGCTGTAGAGTTGTCTGGCTGTCCTTGGTGCGGAACAGGAGCCACAGGAGATGCTATTTTTACCCCTTACATATTGCTGCCAGAAACACAATACAAAAACACAACAGATGCACAGCTGCTGATGTCAGATGATGGTTGCACGGTGTTCCCTATAGATGCAGCATCGAGTGTGGGGGTCAGTTACCGGATTTGCGACCAGCAAGCCTTGGCAGCAGTAAGCACAGGGTTAAGCTTCTGAAACTTTACAGGGTCTCGGGGAGTAACGTAGTGGCCTGAAACTCTGGAGCAAGCAAGACTACAACTCCCACAATGCACTGGACCACCTGGATTTGGGTGAGTCCGTGGAGGGCCGGATAGCTAGCGGTTCTTTGGATCTGGCGAGTTTTTCTTCCTGCAGTTTACAGGGGACTAGCGCCAATAGTCCAGGGAAGACCAAGGGTGCTTCTGGCTTCCACAAGGGTCCCTCTCCTAGGGAGTGTCTAGTTTTAGCCAAGTACAAGGGCTATTCGCTCAGTTCCAAGTCTGTTGCCTCAGGGACAAAGTATCCCCACTTTTGCTTTGTGCTGTGGGTAAAGTCCTATTGTCAGCGATGCAGCTTTCCTCTTGGTCCTTCTTTGAAGTAAGTTATTCAGATCTGAGGGTCTGGTGTCAGGGGAGTCCCTTAAATCCTAGTATTAAGGGAATTTGGGGTGTGGGAGCTAGACGCCAATGGGCAGCTAGTCCCAGCAGCTAATCCTCACCTGAGGTGACCACATCTGGTGGTGTAGGTCACCTTTCCTACCCAGAACCCAGTATTTCTGCCCTCCTAAAGATGGCAGAATCCTATTTTAGGGGTTCAGATCAGGCTGCCCACCCTAGAGGTGTGGCCAGCCTTCCTGGGAGGGTACACCTCCTGCATATCTAATTTCCCATCATGCCCGGGTGCAAGCACACCTTGGGCAAGGGGGGTCTGTGTCCACCTCAGGGGGGCAGCCCAGATGCATATTAGAGGTGTTGCAGCCTTTGAAGCTCACTGCCTTGATGTGCCAATTCACTAACCTGCTTGGGAGAAGGGAGGTGTGACGTCCACCTGCCCAAGCCTTTGTTCCTGACTCTTGGGAGAGATCACACTGCCTGGCAAGAAGTCAGAATCCTTTCCTTGAAGTAGCAGGCGCGAGAAAGCGCAGCCTGGTCAGCCAGGGTACAGTGAAGCTCGGGTAACGAGGTGGGCAACCTCTAAGGTGCCACCTGTGTGTATGCCACGTCATATCAACAACACAGCCCTTGATATTTGTCACACAAAATATACATGTTTTTCGAAGAGCAAACCCTAAAGCCTAACTCTTTATTAGGGGAAGGTCATGCCACGTCACCCAGGGCACAAGAATCATGTCAGGGGTGAGAAGGCATGTTGTTTGATACCAAACATGACATATTTTAGTGGTACTATAATGGAGCTGCGAATCTCAGGAGTGCCCAGTTGGCAGCCCATGTTATCCTATGGATCTCTAACACTTAAATAAGTTTCCAATGGGGAACGCTACTATATGAACAAGTGCACTTATATGTTCAATCCTTTAATATAATGCACACTGCCTCCAGGGCTGAGGAGGCCTTTCTTAGGAGTTCCCTGACATATATTAAAGTCAATGCATTGACAGTGCCTCACATGGTGAGGGCACAGTCGAGTTCGAGCAGTTTGCACTGCTACTGCAGTCTTCAATTGGCAGGCCTGCTGTTGGTAGTTTGCTTGGGTCATCTAGGGCGGCATTAAACCATGCTACAGCCCTAGGGACCCCTTAACCATCTATGCCCTGGGTACCACTGGTACCAAATCTTAGGGACTTATAATGGGGTAAAGTCCTTGCAAATTTGGGGTTACCAAGTCAAGCATAACAGTTTTGGGAGAGAGCACAGGTACTGGCGTCTGAGCAGCAGAGTTATGAACATCAGCATTTGGAGCAAAAAGTATGGGGGGGGTTGACCATGCAAAAAGGGCACTTTCCTTCAGGATCCCTACCCTCAGACAAAAGTTGATGAGCAACTATCCTATCCCCTTTTAGTTTTCATTATCTAAGTGAAAAAACCTAGAAAGGCAATCTGCATTGGCATGATCAGTCCCCGATCTGTGTTCCACTGTAAAGTCCATACCGTGCACGAAAATGGACCACTTCATCAGGGTGGGGTTTTCTCCTCTTATCTGCATCTGCTATCTGAGAGGCCTGTGGTCCACTGATTTAAGATGCTGCGTTTAAATGTATGTTAGTTACAGCTGGTTCTTGCTCCAGGTCCTTCTAGGTTTGGCCACAATGTTCGGCTGACGCTCGCATTGTTATTAAAGACTTGCATGTCTTTATCGGGACATATGCATGCAGTACATTCCACTGGGGCCGGGACTGGCTTTCGCTGCTAAAACATACCGGGATACTATGGAATCCCTGGGTGTACATGTGCATTATTCAGCTATGGTATTAGGCACAGGGCGTAGTTGGAGCCACCACCTGTATGGGGTGCAGCAAGCCCTTAATAATTTCCCTAAAAGATCTCTGGGTGTCCGGACCACACACCAGGTCTTTTTTTGGCATCAATATGAGCATTCTCAGCCTTGACGGTCCAGACATTGTGTCAGAATCCATGTCCTTTGACATAAATTATCGTTGTGCTGTCTTAAAAGACCTACAAAACTTCTGTGACACCCAATCTAATGAGCAGCTGAAGATGTTTGCCTCTGCAGAAATCAAGGATAAATCAGAACCTTCCAGCTGGATATCAAAAGTTGGAGATCTCGTATGTGAGAAGATGGTGGTGAAAAAGGAGTTTGGTCCATCATACCAAACACCAGTGCCAGTCCTTGCCAATCAAGGTACAAGAATTGTAATCTTGTCACCGGTTCCTGGTTCTAAAGACATTAGACCTCGTGGAGTCCTTGGTAGTTCCCTAACGCCTCTCGCTACCATACGGAAATTCATCTACAGCTAGTGAGCACCACTGAATCTGTTTCTCCCCAGCTGGGAGGGGTGCGGAGAATGCACAACAGTTAATTCCTGCATCCGCTACAACTACCAGCAACACAACTGAAGTGACTACTGCTCTTACAACTGCGTCTTCTGCAGCTGATGTCGTTTATACAGAACCAACTTCTTTGGATCACCTCTTCTGCATTTTTGTGGTCCTGCTGCGATACTTGATGCACCAGTTTTTTGACAAACTGCTTCTAAGTAATATGTGGGTCATGATAATTTTCTTGTATTCTTTTGACAATTCTTCCGTTTTAGACACTCCAGCTGCACATATCTGTGTTTTTAGTTAATGGCTGAAATGCACTTATCTTGTCCCACCTTGGATATATGTTTGGATAAAATCTTCTTTGGTTTTTCAATACCTGTGGATTGGATTTGTGACAGTTTTTTACTTGCTGGTTAATGGCCTCTATCTTTAAGAAGGCTCTGCTACAGAACTGGTTGATGGAGTGTTGGCTTTCCACTCATCTTCACATAAGCTAAAAAGCGACTTGCCCCTCGTGAACATTTCAGCTGTTCCAGTAAAGTTCCCTTTGATATATTCGGTCCTACGGAAATTCTGCAGATACTATCTATAGGTCGTTTCCTCCGGTGCCTCTTTCTCCTTCTGCTCTCCACGGACCTCCTCCCTCTCATTCTTTGGAGGTCATTCCTTCCATCACGCAGGAAGAATTTTTTTCTACTGAGTGGGAAAGCTAAATCTGGCTCTCCAGTAGACCCTCTGAAGCCTGCCCAGTTTAGGGACTCCCCATCTGTGCTCCTGGCTCCTTTGTGCCAGGTTGTCAATACTTATTTTTCCACAGCTGGGGTCCCTGAGCTATGGAAGCAGGCCATGGTGGTTCCGTTACTCAAAAAACCTCTGTAGGACCCGGCTAAGCTGGAAAATTTCTGTCCTATATCCCTTCTACCATGGGTAACTAAGATCGCTGAGGCTTACGTGAATAACATCTTAACGGGGCTCTTGAATATTAATGGCACCTTGGATCCCTCCCAGAATGGCTTCCACCCTGGTCATAGTACAGAGACTGATCTCTTGGCTGTGACCGAACATCTGCGGACCATTCTCGACACAGGGCATACTGCGGCACTGTTATTCCTTGACCGCAGTGCCGCATTTGACACGGTCTCGCATAAGATTCTTTTACATCGTCTGAAGGAGGCGGGTGTCGTTGGCCTAACACTAGAATGGTTTAGATCCTTTTTGTCAAGGAGAACATTCCAAGTGACTGCCCCCCGTTCCTTTCACTTGTCCAGCCCATTGGGAAGGGTGTGCCCCAGGGCTCCGCTCTGAGTCCCGTACTATTTAATCTGCACGTTCAACCTCTTGCTACGGTAGCTAGGGACAATGGCCTCAATATGGTCTCTTATGCTGATGATACGCAGTTGGTGGTGGCTCTCTCCGACGACTCCATGCGGGATGCTTCTACTTTTAGGATCAGCCTGGCTGCAGTCGCGGAGTGGATGACCACCACCTGCCTCCAGCTTAACGCCAATAAAACTGAGGTGTTGCTGGTGGGACAAGACAGGAGTTTATGGAGTGAGCAATGTTGGCCCATCACTCTGGGTTGTGTACCCACCCCTAAAACGGTGGTAAAAAACTTGGGGGTATGGATGGATTCCACTCTTAGCTTCCAGGATCACACCAAGAAAGTGTCCGGCACCTGTTTCGGCCTCCTGCAGGGACTTAGGCCCTTGCTGGGGTTTTTTGATCCATCTACCCGTCAGTTGATTGTTCAAGCGGCCATCTTATCTAGACTGGACTATGCTAACTCGCTCCTCCTAGGGACTCATCAGGCCGAGGTAGTGCATTTGCAGCGAGTCCAAAATGCAGCTGCCAGAGCCTTGTTGGGGCTCCCACGTAGCTGTTCAACAACTGGTGCTATCCGGCGGTTGCATTGGTTGCCCATGGCCAAGCAGATGAAATTCAAGGCTCTTTGTCTGTCCTTTAAAATTTTGAAGCTCGCGTCTCCCGGGCTTCTGGTCAACCTGCTGGTACCTTATGCTCCTAGCCGCCAACTGCACTCTCTGGGGCAACATTTGGTTGTGGTCCCTCGAGTGAACCCTCTCCGTGCTGGGGGAGTCTTTCCGTTGTCTGGCAGCCAAACTATGGAACTTCTTGCCTTTTCTGATTCGTAGTTTGGGTAACCTATTGGCCTTCCGAAAAGTCATTAAGACTTTTCTCGTCCCCTTGGTCTAGTTCCCCTATTCTCTTGCTCTACTTTCCACACCTAGATGCCCAGTTTCTTAGCCTCTATGTTTCTCTGCTGTTAGCGCTGGGATGCCTCTTTGCTGAGGCAGCTGCGCGCTATATAAGTCTTGTATAGGTTATGTAATTGTGCCTTGGTTAGATTCTGATGAATGGGATGCCTAAACTGTAACCTTCATGCTCTTGGAGCTGGAATACTATACCTTTTTTTTAAATCTGAGGATCTGTACCTAAATTCTGCTAAGTATAGTGAAATGTTCTGTTATCACCATTACTGACATCATTATTTACACTGACCTAGTGTTCGACGCACCATTCTTAATTACACACAATGGGAACACTGCCCCAGTCCCTTACGAGATAACTCCAAAATATATAGGAATACATTTACGTATTTTTCTGGATATGATACATCTTACCCAGCATCATATTATTTTAAATTAGTCTCTACACTAACAAAAAAATACATGCTTCCACAAACTATTGATTTGTCACCCAATTAACTGTGAAAGGCTATGATTATTGGAAAGATACAATTGACATGAAGTCCATTTGCGCTACCAAAAATTGGCAAGTTCAGGGGATGGAAACCTTGTTCTAAGCCTCTTTAATAACAACATAAATGATTTTTCTAAATGACACCATCCAACAGACCACGTGTCTAAATTTGGCTAAAATTCAAGGTGTGAATGCACCCAATATTCCTTACATTGCCCTGTTTGATAATTGTCAACACTTTACAAATTACAGTGAAGAACAGCTCGATAGTACAATGCAGAATGGTACATTTAATTTAACACTTTCAGGTCCTCAAAGGTGGTTATTGTGGCCAGTGCACATGAATGGTTGTCATGCTCACTTTCTAGATACCACACCGGGGTTTAAGACAAGCTGACCTGACCCCTGATATTCCTACTCACAACATTTGGGTATTTTTTGCACATCCACAGCAGGGAAATTGTGTCAACAATGGTTAGAACATTCTACACTGTCTGCAGTAAAACAACATGTTTCTCTCCTGTCCGAAGTCATGGACTTATCAGACTTCCAATTAGATCCTAAGTCTCCACGTTCTAAAAGATTTATTTATGCTACATATGATGATATTTGGAAATTATCACAAATGGAAGCTACCACATGTTTAAGACAAATTAATCAAGATAATTTGGATAAAGTGCTTGCTGTGGTTGATAATAGTAAAAATACACTGTCTTCTCACATTTGTAATTTGTATAAAATTGTGTCATCTGTAATTCATATTATGAAAGTGACATGTCTACATTGTAACATGGGCAAAGTCATCTTAGATCTATCATGCAGTTTAGCTGGACACTTTAAAATCTTAAGAATGGGCGTATCCATTGGCATAATTCTAATTCCAGCCACCTAATTCTGCCTTTTAATCTGACCCATAATCAACAACTCATGGATAAGAAACGTCACATACACAATGTTACATCTCGAGAAGTTAGAACAGCTCCCATTCACGAAAGCAGAAACACCTTCAGCTGTCTGATTAAAACACTGCGTAATATCTTTGCCAATTTCAACATTTCAGTTCACAGCTTACATGAAACATTTCCCTGTCAGTAGATATGAACCCCTAAGAGGTGGCGGGAACGTGCCAATAAAGAGGTCTTCCTTACTGTAAGGGAATGCAACTCTTCTTCGGACACCCACTTGTTTGTAAACAAGTGACCATACACAGAGCTTGTAATGTGTCGCTAGTGAATTTGGCCTGTCCTCTAAAAGGAATATCAGCCCCTCAATCTTCCACTGATTAGATTCCTTTCTATTGGAAGTTATTTAATGTTAAGCGATCTAGACTGTTGTGGAATGAAACCTGTGATTCCATACATTTTATCGGTTTCCCAGATCATTACCTGCTGTAATGACGTCCTTTTTCCTAAACAGGCAAGGGGGTGTAGATTGCTCATTGTAACCTTCCATTCCAACTTTGAAGGCAGATTTCAACAAGTTAAGCAGACTCAAAGCACTATTGTTTCAAAAATATCTGCTTGAGAAACAATTGAATTACTAGTCACAAGGACATCCAGTGAGATACAGCCCTTGTTAAACACCAATCTCACACTACATTTCGGCAAACTAGTCCACCGTATTTTTAAAATGCATCGAATACTGCCAGTCTTGCCCACTTTTAAAAAAATAATTGGTTCTGGCTTAGTTAGTTTCTTCTCAAAAATGTTTGGACTAATACCGGCTTTTATTCATTCCCTTTTTTCCACTGCGTTCGGGGGCTTCCCACTGCTGTTGTTCCTCATTTGAGGCATTTTGGTTCTATTCTTGCTCTTACGAAATTGATGTTCCGTTTGTAAGCCCACTGGAACTACCTCTGCTCCAGCTGTGTAATGAGCGTGTGCTTCGATTCTTTGAAATCCTCTAGCTCGAGAAACTGGACCTTGATTTGTCATTGCCAATCCGACCTGTCTGTTTTACCTGCATGCAACCCGTGCTTCATTGCCTCTGGTGCCCGAATGGGCACTGGACATTTGCTTGGCTCTACTGACGCCAGCTCCTGTGGACATAGACCTGTTGAGGAGTCCATTAGCGACCCCTTTTCAAAGTTGGCCCTTGGGCCTGTGGCTTCTTCAGAATGCAAGCTATGAGTCACTTCTTTCAATGGAAACGAGCGCTTTAGCACATGGATCACTGAATGCTTGCTTTAATAACAAGGATGAGGGTAAACCGGTTACTTTCTAAGCATCAGCTGAGGCAAAAGATCATGTTTGTTCTTTAAAGTTAGTAGACTGGGCCGTCAAACAATCATCGTCAGTGGAGAAGGAATCCATTCTAGATTCATTGGCTTTTTAACTTGCGAAAGATATTATGGATACCTTGGACACACATTCATTTGACTACCTTCTCAAAAGTGACATGTTTCATTTATTTCTTATAATCATACACTTTTAACAACATGCTTCTTAGCAATGCTTTGAATTTGCTTATTTTGTACCTTCACTTTTTATAATTTAGTTAGCCATTACATTACTGTCCTGACCGGGATGGGGGGGGATTAGGGTGATGTGAATCCCCTTTAGGGACCACTGTAGTTCTACCCTATGTTAGCCTAACTGTCAGTTCTAGGCCACTTTTGTTTTGCACACCTTATGAAGTTACACTTTTGTTTTTGTGCACATTATTATTTTAGAAACAGACTGCACATGTTTTTTTCATTTAGCTCTTCAGCTGGGATTTAGTCTGAATATTAGCTACAAGGTCGTACAACACTGTGCCCTGGTCAGTCAATACCACATCTAACACTTGGACATAACAAAGAGACCCAACTGCTGTTTTCCACAACTGCATTTCTTAATATATAAGCAGAGACGTGCCATTTTGGAAACAGAGAAGCACATTTCTTCCAGAGGAAGGACCCTGGGACAAGCATGCCAACTTTGCACAACCTTGAGATGCAGGCCAGGTATGGGGCCCGGCTCTAATCCCCGAAAATAGTAGAAAAGTCAACTGAGAACACTCTGGTGCTCAGGAGTGAGTTTAAATTGGTCTCACACAAGTCAAAGGTGAAAGAGATAGATTCGTAACACATGTTTTCCACCAACTTGGTTTCATAAACCACAGTGGTATTTATCTCAGTAACAGCAAGCTGTGGTCAACATTTTGTGACTCAGCAGCACTAATGGAATCATGATCACCGAGTGGATAGGTTAGTTCTTTTTAGTTATCTTAGAATTAGGGAGCAACCAGATGTTGTACCTGCAATATTTTGATTTTGATAACCATACGTTGTGGGACATTGGCTCCAATGACCAAGAGATCAAGGTGATCAATCTCAGCAAATGAAAGAAAGCACTGGAGTCAAGGGTGAAAGGAAAGACATTAAATAGAATCCATTTAGGGTTGGGACTGTCAATACTGTTGATTACCACTACTCAGTGTTTTGTGTACTATTGCCCTCTAAGTACATATCAAAGTATTCACTTACCACTCCTGCCATTACAAAGGCAGCTTTGAAGTTTAGTGACCAGTTTTTAGTGACTGACTAAAATGTTGCCCTCTGTTAATGGGAAATAACATCTGGGAACTAACTGGAAGATTGGTTTGCCCACAGCAGTCTCAAATAGAGGCAAGGAGTATTTGTGTCCTATTTGAAAATTTATTTTTTAGTGTTCATTACATTTACACTCTGGGTTTATGCTTGTTAAATTCCCTCTAGGTAATGTTTGAAGACAAACCTCCACGTGGGTGAAACAGTGAGGTAATCGGAATGACATCTGGTAAATATGTCTTCAATGGGATATTTTCCAGAACAGTAAGTCAGTGCTTTACTATCAAGTCCAGTCTCCTTGTACTGAATCCCCAAGACTATGTAGTGTTTTCTGGCTCATCAGTTCCTGGATACATGACAGATATAACCTTACTAATAAACATTGTTTACGCGTAGCTGAATTCCATTGGTGTACTTGTAGTACCTGCTGTTGTCGCATTCAACGAGGGAAGCAAAGAGGTGGGCTACATGTTCATTACAGAGGATCCCATTACACAGCAATGGGGAAACCCAGTTTACCGTAGGACCTAGGTACAGTTTGATACAAAAGAAAATTGGTCCCAACGTAGGTTATACAGATAAGGCAATACTACTAGCCAATCTAGACTCCAATAAGGTACTTAGACAACCCCAGTTCAGAAGTCAGGGGATAACACATTGCTCAACAAGAAAATGAATGTACTTAAAACCACAACACAGAAAACACAAAGTCTAATTGAAATAAATTAAAAAGTGTAATGACATTTGAACATATAAACATAATATACTTTTTATATACATTGGTCTATCCAAAAAGTGAATATCAAGTGCTAGAAAAAGTGTGTGTGCATAAGTGAGGGAAGATAAAAGAAATACGGTACACCTATTTACAACCAGATGGTATTCATGCCTGTCTGAATAAAGGTTTAGATAATTTTCCCTCCATATTGCATACGTACAGTGCACAGTTCAATGTTGTTCCCCTATGGATAGTGATATCAGTATAGGCCACACAAATTAGGAATGTTGATGTTTCGACCCAAGATGATGAAAAGCCAATTAAAAGTTATTGAAGGGCCTTCATCAAGACAATTAGGAGCAACCAGAAATTCACCTTATTCCAGTCACTTAGATTTGATCACAAATGTAAAGGCCAACCAGCTCCTCATCTAAAGACAATGCAAGCACCCCTTCATATTGGTCCAATTAGATCTAGTATGTAATTGTGCCTGTTGGGAAGGACTTCGTAAAATTGTAAACTTGTCACAATAGCAGTTATACACAGAGTTGTCCAGATTAATCAAGGTACAGACTCTTATGACACATAGTATCCACAGAATGTTTTGCGGCTAAGACTAGCTTATAAACATTGGTTTATGCATAGTTGAATTCCGTTGGTGTACTTGTAGTACCTGTAGTACCTGCTGTTGTCGCATTCAATGATGGAAGCAATGAGGTGGGGCTGTATGTTTATTACAGAGGAACAGCATGAGGCGGATGTTTGTGGTACTCTAATGGTGGTGTTGGACATTGTACTGAGATCAGATGTGGTGCAGAATACCCATTGAAACACAGCAGTATTGAGTAATAAAATGGCATAGTACAACATGCAGATTATTCAACACACAAGTGTTTTTTGCTATTCATTGTGAAATATTATGAAAATAAAGGCAAAATAAGTAGTTTGAGACTTCAACTGGAAACATTTTTTTAAAGTGATTTTGAGTGGTGTAAAAAAGTGGCCTTCAAAATTTTTAATGATGCATCCTTCCCCACTCTGTAAAAAAATCATCATGCAGGTCAGAATTGAAACATATTTTTTCACAATTATTCTGTAAAAACTAAGGGGCATATGTATCAAGCTAATTTTTACTCGCAAACGCTGCGAATCGCAAAATACAGCGTTTGCGAGTAAAAATTCGCAAAACGGGATGTATTAGGCAAAATCCCATCGCAAAATTAAGGAATTGCTAATTTAGCGATTTCTTAATTTTGCCTAACCATTTAAGAAATCGCACATTGCGATTTCTTAAATGATATGTAAAAAGCACCCAAGTTGTGCGAATTATCCTTAAGAAATCGCAAATTACCACCAACTTCCAGTTGGTGGTAATTTGCGATTTCCTTTCAAAATGCACTATTTTTAATTTTGCAAAGTGCCACGTGACGCTCATACATGCCCTTAGGGCATGTATGCGCGCCATATGCACACACATGCTCATTTCAGGGGTGCATCAGGGTGTCATCATGACACCCTTGCACCTTTGAAATTATTCTCAAATAGCGATTAGCAAATTGCGAATTCGCTATTTGAGAATTACTTCCCATTCATTCCTATGGGTCTCCTGGCCCATAGAAATGAATGGGCAGGTATTCCTTAATTGCGATTTCGCAATTTGCTAATCGCAATTAAGGAATTTTAAGAAATCGCAAAAAGTTTGCGAATTTTTAAATACATCCCGTTTTGCAATTCTCAAATAGCGATTCCTTAACAATCGCTATTTGAGAATCGCAAATGGTGATGTTGATACATATGCCCCTAACTGCTCTAAACATTTTTAACAACTGAAACAATGCAGTTATGTTCAGTAATCCCTTTTAAAATCCAATCAAGTACATGATTGGCAGCATGCTATGGGCAGCCTGGTCTCCCCAAAGTGTAAAAGTATCCACACTGTCATTCTTTGTCAGAAATCAGAAGTGGTGTGAAGGGACAGTCTATAAGGATTTTTTGGAGTCCCTCTTCTTTTGACACCTACTCCCACCTACACATTGCCTCTCTGATTTTTGTTAAACTAAAAACAAAACACTGTCTTCAGCATGATGCTCCGTTTGGCAAGTGCTTATTGCCCCGCTCCCCCTTAACCTAAAATCAATTCTGGCCGCATAGTTTGAAGACCTCTGGATTAAGGACATAGGTGTCTATTATTAGAGTAATTCTTAGATTATTAAGAATTCCACTACCAATGTGTTTATATCTCCCTTGATCAGTGGCGACTCCACCGCTAAGTGAGGAGTGGTTTGCACTCCCTAAGTACGCATGACTGTTTGGCTGGCCCTTTTGAGCCGGCCAAACAGTCATGTGCACTTAGCATGTTCTCCACTTAGCTGTGTTGTACAGCTCACTGGAGAACATGCCCAGGCTCCCAGGAACTGCCTAAAGGAGCCAAACAGACTTCTCAGACCAATCATGACGCTGCTCATGCAGCGTCGTGATTGACTGGGAGAGTATGGGAGCCTAGGGGGCTTCCGGTGCTGAGAGAAGAGGATGGAGGAGAGGCGTGCAGTTTATTTTACCTTTTTCATCCACTCCTCCCACCCACCACTCCCATGCTGAGGCAGCCACCACTGCCCTTGATGGTGGCATTTTGTGTTACCTCTTGCAAATTAACCTACTGAGGAGTGCCAAAACACCTTAGGTTGAATGTGTGCTTGCATATATACTTTACTACAATATTACCAAGGCAATTTTGCTGCATTCCAGCCCTAAGCCCTTATTCAAGGATGAATCTTGTTCTTAGCCAGAAGTGTGTGTATGTAAAATGTTTAGAAGTCGGCCAGACCTGTGAAAAGTATGTGTGGCTCAAAGTGCTGACTTCCAAAACATAAAAATGGCCTTGGAACTTCCCTCAAGCTTCAATCAGGACAACTCACTTGGGCTTTTTGCTCTCTAGTAGTTAGTGCAAAATGGCTGTGAAATTACTGTTTTTGAGTTTGGGTGACAGAGTGAAGCTACCTTTAAAAAACTGACATCTTGACTTTTATGTGTTTCATTTGCTCTCAGTGAAAAACATAGTTGAAATACTGTACTTGCCACAACAAACTGTGACCAAAGGCCAGATGTGCAAAGCTGTTTTGCAATCTCAAACCATGTGTCTTACAAATCACAGGGTTTGTGATAGCAAAGGGCTGTTCACAATATACAAAAACCCTGTTACCAACTGGAAAAGTCTTTCTGGCTTGCTGAAGGGAATTTGCAAGCTTTCCGACTCACATGCAGGAGAGGGCAAGAAAAGGCCATCTTTCTCTTATTTGCAATTCAAAACGAAATGTATCAAAAGTTTGAGACTGCAATATTAGTTGCAAGCCATTGATCAGTTAATTATCCCCTGGTTGGGGTGGCAACAGGTATGCAAGGGGGAAACGGCCCCTAGGACACAGCTTCCCTTTTGCAAACCATGTTCGCTTCTTGGGATGGGAAACCATTTCTTAAAGAAGCATGTGTCCCTTTAATAAAAAAGGGGGGGCATATTATCAAGGACGGCATTAAAATTATTGCGGGTTTAGCTGCAGAAAACTGCTGCTAAAGCGGTGATAATGGACTTGATAATATGCCCTGGAGAATTGCAATAGAAGCCCATGTTCTGATGTCAACATGGGCTTCTATGGGAATTCTCTGCGGCATACTATCAAGCCCATTATCACCGCCTTAGCGGCAGTTTTCGGCCGCTAAACCGGCGATAATTTTTAACGCGGTCCTTGATAATATGCCCCTCGGTTATTAAAAAACTATTTCCATTTGAAAACGAAAGTTTGTGGTCTGCTGTTATTTGGAGGCGTCTACCTCCGAGTTTGCAGTCATTCACGGGAGGATCGCAAAGTTCAACCTACCAAATTAATATTCCTTAGGAAGATAATTTGCGACTCCCTGAGAATGGACAATTTGCAAAGTGACCTATAAGTTAAAAGGTGAAATCACACATTGAATTTCCATTCGCAAGCCAGTCAGTGTGAAAACTGCACATCCCTGCTGTGCAATGTCTCATCTCTACTGATCCTGTTTGCGAAAGGTAAATTCATCCAAGTTTATCATGCAACAGTCTTCAGTCGCCGCAGGCACCGTGTAAATCAGTAACTAGAAAGTGGGCAGGGTGTTCTTTATGCCATTCTGCATGGTGGTCCTCACAGAGGCCCATGGGAGTAGAAAAAGGTTAAGCACCTTAAGGCATTATCATCATGCAGTAAACCCCATTATGCTATTAGTGGAGATGAAGCTGGAATCTCTTAGGGCCTGATTTAGATCTTGGCGGACGGGTTACTCCATCACAACGGCGACGGATATACCATCTGCCAAAATATAAACTCCATGGGAAATAATGGGATTTATATTTTGGCTGGCAAGATATCTGTCACCGCTGTGACGGAGTAACACGTCCACCAAGATCTAAATGAGGCCCTTATGGAAAGATGAGAAATACGCAGTCTCCAGATGCATGAATAAGTCTTTATTCATCAACTCCACCCAACACACAGGGAGCGTCCTCCCAGGCAGGCAATGAACGGCAACTGTCCTACCGACATCGAATCCCCGCCAGCGAACGCTCCATGCATCCGACTACATTCAAACGACTACAAACTACTATTACATATGTGCGCATCGCGCGCTAGCCGCGCGATGCTCCACAAGTCCACCACTACACCATAGTCTGACTGCAACTCGTATGGTTCTTTGGTGCAGATGTACATTACTACTAGTGACCATGTTGCATTAGTGATCATTGTAACATAAACTTTATAATGCACCCTGAGCCTCGCACATTGATAGATCAAAGTCATAGTGGTCAATTACAAGCAAGTTCGCATACTAATGACTTCCAGACCTCACTAATGTTCCACAATGCACAACCTATGAGATAAAACACTACAGGGGTCCATTGGGTCATCACAGGTGACTGGCTGACGAGACAATGGAGTGGACAAAGGTCAGCAGATCAGGGTGATTGTGGCACGCTGGCACAAAGTGTGTACTGTGCACAGGATGTGCTAGTACAAGTGATTTCAGCATCACTGCATCACTGTGACTGTCCCAAATACAAATGATGGTTCATGTGGGGAGAACCTACTCCATGCAGGGAACCTACATGTATAATCACATGTAATATGTTAGCCTAATCAGTGGTGTGCAATTGACTTGAATCAACTTCATACTCCCATATTCCAACTCACACAGTTTATTATATACAAATGGTAACGTTGTCTATATAGGCTGGGCACGCTTGGCATCATTATTTGCTCATCTTGGCGGGACCATTGTTAAGCACTGTGCTGCTGACAGGCTTCTCAGGACAGCTCCATAGCTGAGAAGGCTGGTCTCAGTGTTCCTTTCTGATGGTTTCCATGGCACTGCTGCTGCAGCACAAAGAATGAGGCTCAAGATGGCGTGCAGCACAATCAGGATTCAAGAAACTAGTAAGAGTGCCAAGGAGCCTGCTTGATGAATGTGTGCTAGGAGAGGATTCAACAGTCGTTGCAGTTCGGCCCCGTCCCCAGCACTGCATGTGTTGATATTTCCATTAGAATACCGAAATGTGGTCTTGCAACAATAAAGGTTCGATAATGGAGAGACGCTGTACAGAATACCAAGGTGTGCCAACATGGTTTGGATGCGATCCACGGCAAAGAATTGCTGACTCCTACACATATGCCAATTTCCTATAATAGATTAATGTCTGCAAACCCTTTAGTTAGGAAGTTATGGGAAGGTCTAAACTGCTTTTTAATTTGCGATGTACAGATTTTATTTTCAAATTAATATTTGATCCTGCATTCTGGGACAGATGGGTGATATAAGTTTTGTAACGGAAGAAAGGTGCTGCCGTCATAAGTAGACCAGGAACCAGAGATGTATTTAAGTAGATTTATTGTTCATATAAGATGGTACAGGGTTGCCCCACCGGGAGCAGCATCCTGCTGCTCAGCCCCATTCAATCTCACCGATCATTCTTCAAAGCATGCACACACTCCCAACATTTCATGACATCACACTCATGCAGGCTGAGCAGCCAGGACTAGGAAGTATAGGATGTAACAATAAGGGGTTCCATTTTCAGTACGGTAAAGCTACTAACTTTGATAAAGTATAAAGTTTTCATGCAAAATGGACTGCGGTTAGCATTGAAGAAAATGTGCCTGGCATTAGAAAATGTGTTTAAGTTTGCCATGACCCTAGAGAAAACCATAGAAGAAAATGTTTCTTTAAATGTGAAAAATAAAACATGCAGCTTTAAACTGTAGGAGACAATGTGTTCTTGAATGTGTAGAACAAACGTGCTGCTTAAACAAAGTAGTATGCCCTCACACCTAATATCCTTCTATGACTTGGCCTGAAAATGTCTTTCAACTTCTGTTTGACATTTAAATAAAATGGCTTTTAGAACCTGTTGCCCTAATAATCTGACTACAAAATCGTCATTACTTTAAAATGAGCTGCTCTTAGAGAAATGTATTTCTTTGCTTGCTCACACCATACGATTTCCCAATGAATAGATTATTAGTAATGTTAAGCTTACTGAAGGTATTATTTTGCATGGTCTTATCAGGACTTCACTGATAGAAATGTTTCATTGCTTTAGACTAGCCCTTTTGTCCACACGATGGGACACTGACAACAGCTAACAGAAAAGGCCTGCAGAGGTTCTCATGAGAACATTCCCTCATGTATCTAGTGTAAGACGTTTTGAAACTTTTAGATAACTCCTGCATCGGTGTGAATACTTACCGTGTTAAATGGGAGGAGAGACAAAAGACCATCAGAAGACCCATTTCCATTGGATAAGAATCACTTAACCTACCTGCTGAATGTTGCAAAAATGTTTAAAATTTTCATATCTATGTTTTCCTAGTCAGAGAGAATTAATGCCTTACTGCCATCTTAACCTCGATGCTTTATGCATTGTTTTCCCATATTCTTGCCCGAATCACTGTGTGCTATTGCTAACGGCGATTTCCTTTCACACTGATCCTTTTTTGGGGAGACCTTCTCCTCATGTTGATCATAGCTACTGCAGTGACTAATTTCTTTTGATTTATTAACAGTTGCTACTGCAACTTGTTGGGGAACTCGGCTTAGTTTTCCGGAACTACTCTTTACGGGGAGTTCATTTCTTTGACTAACTAGAAGCTCCTGAATCTTGCTCTTTTCAGAAAGAACTCTTTTTGGGTTCCTATTTAGGTTAGGACCCTTAGATTAAGATAGGGATTATTTCCTTTATGGAACACGCTGTCTAAGATTTTATGCTGACTCTAACAAAACTTCACAATATTTCTGTAATTTTACTAATCTAAATAAAAACGATAAAAACAATTTCATATTCTTAGTGAGAAATAAAGCTTTGAAACAATTCTAAACCTCTCATCATTTGCTCAACATTAAGATACTGAAATGTGATAATTTTATTTTAAATACATTTAATTACAGCTCTATTCTAAATCGGCGGCCAAGATCCATTGGCTTGGAGACGCAGTGGCGCCACAAATAGGACGCCACTGTTGTAAGTGCTTTGGGCTTGCACTGGTTCTCAATTGACCCTCAAATTATAGGCTTTAATTCAAACTGTTCAATATTTAATAAAAGTGACTGTGAGAGTATTTGGGTGTATTATATGGTACGGCTGTGGGGCCTTACCATGGAATACACTGGCAAAAACTGTCTTAGGTCCAGCCAGGCTCTTTTGAACAGCCTTAAGCTCAACCATAGGTAGCTTTGGCTTTCGAGCAGCAAGTCTTGAACAAAGGAATTTAGTGTAAAGCATTTAACAGTACCAAACAATGAAATAAGAAAGCCACACAACACAAAGGAGATACACCAATTCATAAAAATAGATTATATGTTTATGATTTTTTAGGGTCATTGATGAATAAAATCCACCAGAGGGTTCCAGGGATACATTTTTATTTTTAAAGGTTTTATCGCTTTTAATTTCAACCGCAAACAAGCACTGGTCAACAAAAAGTTTGGAAACTTTTTGAAAAGTTTCTAAAAGTTAGTCTAGCAAAGCTTGGGTGACCAAATCCAACAGGATGAAGGTCGGGGGGCAAATGGGGTAGGTTTGGGCAGTTACCAGTCCAATTAAACTTGAAAGCATGACTGCCATAGACTTTAATGGAGTGGTCATGAAGCTGATGATACAGGATGAAGAAATTCTCAAAGATGGTCTGGTTGCTGTGTGGTCGACATGGGGGCCTTTGAAGAGATTCTTCGGTCCCGCGACTTTGGCCACAGAGGTCCCAGAAAGTCCTCTTCAAGACAGTAGAAGGCCAGCTGCGGCTGGGCTCTGGTCTCCGAGCACAGTAATTGGAGAAAATCCTTTAATGGAGCTAGCATCCCTGCTGGGTGACCAATCCAGACTTTGAAGAGACTCCCGAGTCTGGCCGACTTGGAAGCAAATTTTGGCTTTCTATGAATGGTCTCTAGGGGCGCCCAGCAGAAATCATGGGCAAGTTCGTTGAAGTGGCTACCAATTTACCGGTTGGGGCTTCTTCAAGTCTCTTGTCCCTGGAGCTGGCTCTAGGGGATCATCCAACTGATCCTCGGAGTCACTTCTTTTGTCTGGGGGCTAGGGCATGACTTATCCCCACGCCAGGAGTCACAGGCACAGTCCCAACTTTGCTAGCCCAAACAAGCAGGAGGTGTAGTCCAGCTGATGGTTCAGCCTCTCTTTATGCACTCGAGAGGGACAGTAGAGCAGTCCTTCTTCAGTCCTTGTCCCAGTTCCGATGTGATCTGAGGTTCAGGGTGCAAGGGGTGTCATATTTTCATACTCAGGAATCAGCCTATGGGGACAATGCAGTAACTAGCCAATGGACTACCAGGTCCCCTCACTCTTGATGATGATGATTTTCCGGCACTGTGTGGCATGTAGCATTTGGGAATCCCAGAGTGCACTAATCTGATGCTCCTGCTTCTGGATCCTGTGCCGGTGCGTGTTGGGCTCTGCTGGGAGGCCCATCTACATTGCTCAATGGAGTCTTTCATCCCTGGTGAGACTTAAGCCACACCGCATCTTCCTTTGCTCAACATCACCCTGGTGGGAACTTCAAATCCCAGGGTGCAACGCGGGAGCAGCCAGATGTCGCTAACGAGGGGGAGGCACTTCACCATCTCTGTGCATAAAGCGCTGCCTCATCACCCGCGGCACGGGACGTGTGCGAGCCGCGCCCAGGCCAAGGGTGGGCCCGTCCTTGCCCGTCATCACCAGGCAAGAGCAGGGGAGGGCTTCCCCCCCTTTCGTCTGTTGTTCGATCAAAAAGAGGAGCCATTTATTTCCGAACAAGGTACAGGGTTGATTTGTGATAATCCTCTGCTTACCTGGAGAAATCCTTGTAGACTAAAGACATTTAACACTTGCTATTTTGGGGAAAGCTTGTGTTTATATCATTGCCCTTGACTTTTGCTTTAGTTGACTCAGAGGAATACTGTGCCTAATTAAACATCGATGGTGTAACGATGGGTGAAAGGAAAGCCATGGAAGGAATGAGGGGGGGGTAAATGGTGCTCTTGGCAGGGCGGGTAAGGGGAAAAAGGCGAGAAAAGCCCTTAGGAACGCTGCCAACAATTGCGTGATCGATAGAATTGAGTCCTTAATCACAGAATGCGAAGGGATATTAGAAGCTGAGTTGCCTGCGTCTGCTGGTGTTATCAACCCCTCGCTTTAGAGGAGCAGTAGCCCACTCCGCCCAGCTACAATACCCTTAATGTTCCAGAAACCCCCCCATAAACACGCCTTAAGTAGTACTGAGGTTACTCAATCTAAGGCAGGGCAGCAGGAAGATATTTCCCCCCAGCATTCTAAATTAGCGGCCCTCGATGCTGCAGGTCATATAGAGCCAGCCGCTATCAAATGCTCTAATCGATTTGCAGCATTGGGTGATGTTTCTGATTGTTTTGGGGAACTAGCACCCCCATATCTAACCCCAAACCTTATTGAGAGTCTCACCGAGATAGCTTAAACTTGTGTCTCCTTACCCCAAGATCCTATGCAGATTGTCAACTCATTTAGGATGGAAATAGGCGCGATGAAGCCAATGATTGAAGAGCTAGTGGCCATTGTTAAACTAATGGCCCTGGATAACATATGGCATAAATCAGAAGCTAGTCTGCTGCCTAACTCCTACTCACAACGGACACTCATAAATACACATAAAGAAGGAGTTACAACACACAAAGTTCCCTTTCCCCCTTCCACAGCACCCGTTCATCAGACCCACAAGGCCCCCATTCATAGACAGGTGGGTCCCTCCCAAGCTATTACACCACACATCCAGCCAAAACAATCTCTTTTTCAAGCTAATACAAAACACACTAGATCCAATATCATATCAGCAAATTTACGCCCGTGCCCTAAAGATTCATACTAATTAAGTAATCCATCTATTTTTCCCCTTGTACAAACGCGGACTGTCTTCATGGTCAACGTCCCCAAGCTCGACTTGCTTGGTGGCTACGAAAATGAAGACTCTCTAAAAAACAAGTCCATACATTGGATTCGCCATGTCAGGGGCTGCCGATCATTGATACAGGAAGATATAGTCAGGGCAGGGAGATGCACGTCCTATAATCAATCTTTGGACTGCATCGAACTTACCCTGGCTACGCCCGATCTGGCTGAAAATCTGTTCGCATTAGAATACCGGACCTGCCCTCCGGGTTCCTTGGCTATTCAGTTTAGACGTTTCCCAACAATTGCTGCAGGTAGGGCACAGGATAGTACATCAAAACTGCCCATAGACGGGGGGGACTTCATTAGAAGCCATTGATTGACTGAGAACCGATCCTACTTTACATCACGAATCACAAGCTACTCTTTTTATTAATAACTCAAGTACCCCTCCGAGTATACAGTGACTAAACGTTCTTGATCAATCATTTACTAGCTCGAGTTCCACTGCTTATACTGGCCACCATGTCAACAAGTTGAGGGATCAGAGGGCAGTTACACATATGGATACTTTTGGTTCTCCCCCTATTTTATTGTCCCAGACCAGAGAAACTCTCTTATGCGAGCCAGCCCTCATTCCGGCCCCTTACTCTCAGCTTAAGATAATTTCCTGGAATGTAGCAGGGCTTTATAGTAAACTGTTATTGTCTGACTGGAACGAACTAATAGAAGGTCAAGACATTTGTCTTTTCCAAGAAACCTGGAGTTTAGTTCCTCTCTATATGTCAGGTTATACTTGTTTCTTCACATCAGATGTAACCATGGGGAGAGGGTGCCCCTCGGGAGGCCTTATTATGTGGATCAGTATTGCTCTGGGCTGCAGAATCACTGAACGTCGTTGTGCGAGCCCAGACATAATGAGGCTCACTATTAGTGGAAACAGAGGTGGTGTAATTCTTGAGTTGTTTAATGTATATGTAAGGGGGACAAGAGGGGAGTGTCCTCATCTATTGTTTCAACTCTGGAGCAGGAGCTATCTAGTTGTCCGCCCGATTCACATCTTCTGATCGCGGGAGACCTTAATTGTACGTTTGAGCCACTTAGCCCGGAGGACATCCTGGGGCAAGAGGAGGATGATGCAAGGTGGGGTGTCCCACCTTTAAGTATATCCCTTATCGAAAGATGGTCTCGGGTTGCAATTCAGCTGAATGCGCTTACTTTGGAATTTGGGCTGAGGGCTGCCAATGGCAGAACATTATCAGATGCTGTAGGGGCCTGCACATATAACAGAGTCAGTTGCCCTTCTTGCATTGACTACATCTTAATAGACGTAAGACTCTGGAGAAGCATGATCGACATGGAAATAGTCCCTACTATCGACAGCGACCACAATCCACTTTGTCTGACCATGAAGGTCCCATGGTCTTCCTCTTGTCCTGTCTCTGGTGCAAGCACCACTATGTCGACCAAGGAACTGGCCCCATCTAACTGTAAAAGATATCTCAAACAGCTTAAAGTTGTTGCCAGTGAATTGAACATGATTGGTATCAAACAAGTTCTGAGAGAGAATATTGTTGATTTACAGGAGGCATCTAGCGAATTCAATGCTCCAGATAAGGTCTTAGAAATTTATATGAGAACTGTAAAGAAGATGGGGTCTTTCTTCCAAATAGCAACTAGCCGTAACTCCCTTAATGTGCGACCAAAAAGAAAGTGGACATACATGGTTCTCTAAGGACTGTAGACAAAAAAGGAAAGCTTTAGCCCTTGCTATTAAAAGTAAAAATTGTCCTCAGGTCCAAATTGCTAGGAAGGAGTACAAAGCCGCTTAGCTTCATGCCAAGCTGAAGTGGGAAGAATCCCACTGGCAGGATCTGAAGGACGCTAGCATAGCTAGGGATGCCAATTTATTTTGGGACCTTTTCAGGGGGGCGGACAGAAAAGACCCTGACTTAATTCCTAATCATATCTCGAGTCAGGATTGGTTTGATCATTTTAGGAAACTCTATTCGGGGGCAGATGTTAACCGCCAAGAAGGGCCGTACGATCAGTTAATCACGCGCCTCACCCCAAATACTTGCAACCTCTTAATGCTCAATGAAGTATAAGTGGTTATTAAAAGAATAGTGCCAGCAAAAGCTCCTGGACCAGACGGTCTCCCTGGGGACCTATTTCAGGCAGGTTTTAGGGCCAATACCGGGACGGTTGACCAGGCATTCAAGCTGCTTCTCCCTTTTTGGAAGGTAGTCGTGATAGGTAGAGGCAGTTTTTACCTCGCTTTTTTTGACCTGAAGACTGCCTTTGACCTGGTCCCTCATGATTGGTTGTGGCAAGTCCTGGGCGAAATGGGCATCCCTCCGCTACTACTTAACTTGTTGATTCGATTGCATGAGGGTAATTATGCACAAGAGGCTGTGTTATGGCTCTCACCCTGTTCTCCTTATATGTGAATGGGGTGGTTAGCTTCCTTCAGGAAATTCCAGCTGATGCCCCGGCCCTGGCAGGAGATAGGGTACCTACTCTCCTGTTTGCAGGCGATACCCTGCTGATTTCCAAGACCCCGGGAGGGTTACAAAGACTCTTGGATAGGTTTCTGTAACTCCAGGGGGCTGATTATTAACACCAATAAGACCAAGCTGATGACATTTAACCCCTATAAACCTTTTAGGCATAACTTTACCCTGGGAGGAACACTCCTCGAGAGCGAGTCAGCACATTCGATTACCTCGGTATGCGACTCTCCAAAAGAATGCATTGGAGATCCCACATCAACATGATGTTTCTGAACCACAAACGTGTGGCTAGGGCAATAGGTAGAGAACATCGCTCCCCACAGAGCAGACCTGTTGCCCCGGCTCTCAAGATTTATGCTGCGAAGGCAGTTAGTTCGGCCCTTTATGGTGCCAAACTGTGGGGTTTCGACAACGTAGAAGAGATCTGCAGATCTGAACATAAGTTCCTAAGAGAATTAGTGATGCTTCCTCAAAACGTACCACTCAAACCCCTGATGAGCTATATGGGTAGACGCTCTTATAGAGATATTGCCAGATTACGACCCTTGCTTTTTTGGGGACGTCTACTGCGGACTGCTGAACTCACTAAATATGCTGCTGCATTCACAGAGGTAATTAACCTAGATGGTAATTACAGGGTCAGCTGGATAAATAATGTTAAGAAATTATTATTCGCCCTAGTCCTTAAGAAATCTTGGGAAGGTCCAAACCCACCCAGTAAGGTTGACCTTTAAAGATCATATTGGGCCTGGGTTGATACACAGCAATTCAGTAATCTCAAAGCAGGAAGGCTGACAGAAGATTTCTATCAGTATAAGCAGCACATATTTCTGGAACCATATTTAGATTTTATCCAGAGACCAAGAGATAGGGTGCTCTATATACAGTTTAGGGTTGGCTCCCTCTTGGTTCATGAACTAACTGCAAAGTGGAGCCCCCCTTATCAGACAATTGCGGGTTGCCCCTGTTGCGAGGCACCGAAGGAGTGTGTGGCCCATCTCATGTTTGCATGCCCAGCATATAATCCAGCTAGATCCAGATGGTTAAAACCCATCTGTAGACAAGCTGGGCACTTCTGATCATTGTGCTGCTTTGCGAATTCTGAAATCAGATTCAAGAACCCTTTTTGCTTGTGGTGTGGCAAAGTATCTTAGCTGCGTTTGGATTGTTAGGTCCAAATTCTTATGCAGGGAGGTCTGATATTACATTGTGGACTTTTGACTATGTCTTACAATTGTCTCCAAATAGCTTGAATGAGATGAAACGCATTATTATTTTATCCAATTAATTTTTTTATATATCGATCAAATTTTATTATTTATTGGAAGTATGAATTTATTTTCCATTCTGAATCCGGGATTAGTCCGTTATTGTTTATAACCACTAACAAGATGAATAAGTGCTAATATACTATGCCCGGATGGATTTTATATACTTTGTTATTAATAATGCTTTTATGATAACTTGCAATTTTTATTTGTTGGACTGTAAGAATGATGATGCTTTAATGATACTTGTTATCGAAATAAAGCTATTTGAATATTGAATATATTCTGGCCATTCTCAAGATGTCTAAACCTCTCCTCGACTGTGAGGAGCTTGGTAATCCACCCTAGAGATATGGCTACCTACCTGGGGGCTACACGCCCACGGAAAAAAACAGTTTTTGCACTGGTCTTGCTTCTCTGGCACTGTCTCCAGCCAGTCTACCTAATTAACAAGCATTGGAAATGCAATAGGTCTCGCGTTTGCTTGAATTAGAGATATTAGGATTGTAAATGGCAATGTCTTTAACCACATGACTGGACTTCCACTGATTTATGAGCCTTTGCAACAGCTGTGTCTAATTGCGTCTCATTTACAATTTTCATTTACAGCCCCTATTATTACGCCTACCACTAGAGTCATTGTTATCCTGCATTTCGATAGATCCTCTGTCATTAAGCCTACTACTAGAGTCATTCTTGTCATCTTTGTCACTGGAGTTACTGTTGTTCGGCCTACAGTTATAGTAATTTATGTCTTTTTATGTTTTTTTTATGTCTTGTTCCTCACTGGAGTCATTGTTGCCCGGTCTACCGCTGGAGTCATTCTTATCCTGTATTGTGCTACAGCTCCTATCATTAGGTCTACCACTAGTGCCATTCTTGTCCTGTTTATCGCTGGAGTCGCTGTCATCAGCCCAACCAGTAGAGTCATTGTTGTGGTTCCTACTGGAGTAACTGTGATCGTGACACCTGGCACAGACAGTGTTTTCAGGCTTTCAGTATAAGACATTGCAGTCCGGCCTTTCAATACAGTCGAAGGCGTTAGGCCTCTGGCAGTGATCTTTACTGCCCCCACTCTCACTGCAGTCAGTGGTGCTAGGCCTCCTGCTAGAACCCCTCTTCTTCGCCCCCTCTATAGCGATGCAGTTGTCACATTGTCCGCTAGAGTCACAGTTGTCAGCACATTCCTTGTGGTCGCTTTTATTGAGACTCCCCTCAGTATCCTTGGTGTCAGTTTTACCTCTAGAATCATTATAGCTGAGTCTCACAGTGCACTCAATGTCGGCTGCCTTCTCACAATGTTCACTATGCTGAGTCCCATTAGGGTACTCGCTGCTGTAAGGCCTCGTGCTGCGCTCACTACTGCCAGGGCTGTTGCTGCTCTCACAGCACACGTTGCATTCAGACCACTCTATGGCTTCGTTTTTCTCAGGCTTCCAGCCACAGCCGATATTGGCAGGGCTCCTGATAGGATCCGTTTTGTAAGACCGCCCTCCTCGTGTAATGTCGTCAAGTGTCCTACGAGACCCACTGTAGCTAAAGTCACTATTGCCAGGCATTTTGATAGTCGTTTTCATCACAGGAAGTTGTTGCCACTGTTGTCAGGCCTCTTCCTACCACCACTACAGATAATGGCACCGATTTCAGACCTATTGGCAATGTTAGTGTTAGGCCTGCTGACACTGGAATGGCCACCATGCCTCGTGCTACAACCATTTTTGTCAGCACCCTTGCTGAGCTCGCTATTAGGCGCCACACACAAGACCCTACTGTCATGCCCCATACTGCGCTCACCACTGTTCGACCTTACGGTTTCAGGCCTCTGGGTAGAGTCAATATTGTCAGACCTCGGACTACGGTCCCTGCTGTCCGTCACCATACTGCAGTGTATGTTATCAGTCCACCAGCTGCACCCGCTACTGTCATCCGCCATTGTACATTCACAGGTACACTCACTGCTGTAAGGCTCTCGGATGCCATTACTGTTGTCAGCCCTCAAGATGCACCTTCTCTGGCCATGTCTTCTGATGGTAGATCTGATAAGGCATCTCTTGACGAGAGACGTCCTTGTGCGAGATCTCCTAGAGAGAGCCCTCTCAAGACTACTCTTTCTCTGGCAGGCAGTGCCTTTCAGATCGATGGAATTGTGCTTCCGTTTACAAGTCATGCTCTATTAAACACTTTAAGTTTGTTTGAAGTCCCCTTTTCAGACGAATCCTTCAACTACTTTCTAAACGCTCTCCCTACCGGACAGGGTGTCCACGGTTTCTCCAGCCCCCCAACGCCCTTTACCTACAGGGGTGCCACAATCTTCACCAGCACACAGCTCAAAGATCGCACAAAATGACAGTTGCTCTTTCCGACATTATTTTCAAATGCCTGAATTCGGATTGGTTAGACCTTAGTGTTTATGTTCTCTTCATCCAATCAGGTTGAAGGCGGCAGCATTCTTTGTACCTGACAATCTGTATCCTGAGTGGCAGATCACGTTGTTTTGAGCGACTGACCCGTGAGCTGCCTTGCGAAGGCACACTTCAAACGTGTGAAGTGTCTAGCCGCTAGAAAGAATGGAAGAGAATATTGGTGAGCAGTTGGCCCGTGACAGTCTGGGACGGCGGCCGCAATTAAGGCAGAGAAGGAGGTTGCAGGCCGTGGCTTGAGTGAGGTGGCGCTGCGCTTGCACGTGGTGCCTGCTGCTGATCGAACTGGCTGGGGGGGACCATACAGCAGAGGCAAAAGCAGCACAAGCTCTCACCGCTTGTTTAAATTTGCATCGCGCTTTCACTTTAAGTGAAAGCGCGATGCAAAAATGAACACGCGGCTGCCCTTCCCAAAGGGGAATGAGAAGCTGTCTCCGCGTGCACATCTCCTGTCCGCGCAGGCACAACGAGCAGGAGACAGGGGACAGGAGATGTGCACGCTTCCCCCTTCGGCCAAGAAACTGACGACAATAGATCTCGCCAAGGAAACAGCAGCGCATGCGCAGTGTCGCTAGGCGAGACCTAAAAAGCAGCCCCTTAGGAGTGATATCACCATTTGCTCATCAAAGGCGGCTTCGCATTTGAAGTTTGCCAGCTTCTGGACCTGACGCGTTTCAAGGCTGACGCCCCTTAATAGCGTGCAAAGAACTTCCAGCGAGACAAACATACGAGAGGTGACATTTGAAGAAGGGGTGTCAGCCTTGAAACGCGTCAGGTCCAGAAACTGTTATTCAGGAATAATGATGCAAGTTCCTGTTTGAAAGCCTAATGGTTCATTTGTCGTCGTGTGCGCCCCCAAGCTTACGGGTGTTTGGTGGAATAGAAAATACACGGCTGCCCTGCCGTGGGGGGCAGCTCCATCCTGAAATATGAAAGGAGGCTGCGTGGTTGGAACAGAATCCAGACTTGTTAAGCGGCACGACAAATGTGGGGAATTGAACTTGTTTGTTATCTTGGAGCCCACTGAGGGTACAACAAAAATGTTTTTTTTTTTTCGCAGGACTTACCAAAGGGAGAGCATTGTTCTAAATGGGACTACAAATCCCAGCATGCAGAAATTGACACATGCAACATATATACATATGTATACATATATATATATACATATATATATATTCACTGAAAAAACCATAGGTTTCACACAAGTTATAGTTAGCTGTACATTTCACTCGTAAAAAACCAATGAAATTCCACGTTATAGTTAGTGCAGGCAACTATAACTCACGCGACCGCAATCCTCTGCTAATGACATATGTGTCTTTATGAAAAAAAAATATTTGTAATATATGTATAGCTAAAATTTAATGGAAGAAGACATGGGCAAATAAGTGTCTAAATACAGTATTAGCATCAGCAGAGGATTGCGGTCGCGTGAGTTATAGTTGCCTGCACTAACTATAACGTGGAATTTCATTGGTTTTTTACGAGTGAAATGTACAGCTAACTATAACTTGTGTGAAACCTATGGTTTTTTCAGTGAATTTGCAAGGTTTTTTAAATGCTAATTCCTAACTATAACGTGTGTGAAACCTATGGTTTTTTCAGTGAATTTGTACGGTTTTTTAAATGCTAAGTTACTTTACGCCGTTTGTGCCGTGCGCGCCCACTTCACGCAGTTCGTTCCGTGCGCGCACGGTGCGCTTCGCGCACCATGCGCGCACAGTGAGCACGCGGTGCGCTTCGCGCACCGCGTGCCCACTTAACGCAGTTAGTGCCGTGCACGCACGGTGGGCACGCGGTGCGCTATGCGCACCGCGTGCCCACGTTACGCTGGATGGGCCATGTACGCACGATGCCCTTCGCGCACCGTCCGCACACGGAGGACATATTATGCGCTTCGTTGTGAAAGGTTTTCTATTAAATGTTCACAGTTGTTATATGCCATGCACAAAAGTTGTCCTGCGGGCACCTTTTGCACACGGGGGGGGATAATATGGATTTTTTATTTTTTTTATTTATTTTTTACCGTACGCGTACGTAAGCGTATTCGGCGTTTTTTCAAAAAAAATTATTTTTTATTTTTTGGCCTTGGATGGCCTTCTGGCACACCATAACCAAGGCTAGGTGGTTAGGAGCTGTCTAGCCTGCCCCTTTTTCATGCTATCCAACTTTGTTTTTCATCCCCCCCTCAGAGTGCGAGAGAGAAAATGGCGGACGACACTTCCTGGTTTCGACCGATTCGAATGTTTACTAAGATCTAACAGCCAATCAGAATCGCGCTCGCGCACGGCACCGTACGCGTACGGTAAGCTTACGGTGCGCGCTCGGAGCGCGCTTACAGATATATATATTGATTTAAATGCTATTTTCTCAGGAACTACTGAACAGATTTACACCACACCTACAAAAGGCACTTCCTTGACCTGAGGACTACCTCTCTGCCAAATTACAAGTAATTCTGTTCAGCCGTTCGGGCTGTAGCTGTGTCTAAAGGTCCTATGGAAAAATGCATGGGGAAAACGCGTTTTGGGACCCCCCTTTTTTCTCAGCCCCCGCTTGACGAATCCCCCCGAGACTTTCAGGGTAGGAGCTGAACGGAGCGCCCCATTTGTTTTGAAAATTTCGCGAGGATTCGTCAACCGGCGCCAAAGTTATTAAAAATAGAATTTTGAGATTTCCTATGGAGTCTAGGTTGTAACTATAACTATCTACTGGCGACCGCCAGTAGATAATATGTGTGTGTATATATATATATATATATATATATATATACACACAGAATTACGTGAAATTTGGCAGAGAGGTAGCCATAACCCAGATCTCTTGACTGGGGGAGAATGTCTGCATTGTCAGCATTCCGTCCATCATTTGTTTGTTGTAACGCTTTTCGCCCTAAGTGGGATGGGTATTCCCAGACGTGGGACCCGTGCTCACTGCGCCACTGGAGTCAAGCTATCCTGGCTGATGACGGCTGATAGCCAGAAACCGGTCCTAGGATGCTTGATTCCAGTCCAGGGAAGACATGGCTTGGCAGTTCGGGCTGGACTGTTCCCATGAGGCACAGGGTCAAGACTGATTTGCATATGGCCATGTCTAAACTGGGGTGGCGTAGTGGGCAAAAGAACGATGGATTTAACCCAGATCTCTTGACTGGGGGAGAATGTCTGCATTGTCAGCATTCCGTCCATCATTTAATTGTTTGTTGTAACGCTTTTCGCCCTAAGTGGGATGGGTATTCCCAGACGTGGGACCCGTGCTCACTACGCCACTGGAGTCAAGCTATCCTGGCTGATGACGGCTGATAGCCAGAAACCGGTCCTAGGATGCTTGATTCCGGTCCAGGGAAGACATGCCTTGGCAGTTCGGGCTGGACTGTTCCCATGAGGCACAGGGTCAAGACTGATTTGCATATGGCCATGTCTAAACTGGGGTGGCGTAGTGGGCAAAAGAACGATGGATTTAACCCAGATCTCTTGACTGGGGGAGAATGTCTGCATTGTCAGCATTCCGTCCATCATTTGTTTGTTGTAACGCTTTTCGCCCTAAGTGGGATGGGTATTCCCAGACGTGGGACCCGCGCTCACTACGCCACTGGAGTCAAGCTATCCTGGCTGATGACGGCTGATAGCCAGAAACCGGTCCTAGGATGCTTGATTCCGGTCCAGGGAAGACATGGCTTGGCAGTTCGGGCTGGACTGTTCCCATGAGGCACAGGGTCAAGACTGATTTGCATATGGCCATGTCTAAACTTGGGTGGCGTAGTGGGCAAAAGAACGATGGATTTAACCCAGATCTCTTGACTGGGGGAGAATGTCTGCATTGTCAGCATTCCGTCCATCATTTGTTTGTTGTAACGCTTTTCGCCCTAAGTGGGATGGGTATTCCCAGACGTGGGACCCGTGCTCACTACGCCACTGGAGTCAAGCTATCCTGGCTGATGACGGCTGATAGCCAGAAACCGGTCCTAGGATGCTTGATTCCGGTCCAGGGAAGACATGGCTTGGCAGTTCGGGCTGGACTGTTCCCATGAGGCACAGGGTCAAGACTGATTTGAATATGGCCATGTCTAAACTGGGGTGGCGTAGTGGGCAAAAGAACGATGGATTTAACCCAGATCTCTTGACTGGGGGAGAATGTCTGCATTGTCAGCATTCCGTCCATCATTTATTTGTTGTAACGCTTTTCGCCCCAAGTGGGATGGGTATTCCCAGACGTGGGACCCGTGCTCACTACGCCACTGGAGTCAAGCTATCCTGGCTGATGACGGCTGATAACCAGAAACCGGTCCTAGGATGCTTGACTCCGGTCCAGGGAAGACATGGCTTGGCAGTTCGGGCTGGACTGTTCCCATGAGGCACAGGGTCAAGACTGATTTGCATATGGCCATGTCTAAACTGGGGTGGCGTAGTGGGCAAAAGTACGATGGATTTGACCCAGATCTCTTGACTGGGGGAGAATGTCTGCATTGTCAGCATTCCGTCCATCATTTGTTTGTTGTAACGCTTTTCGCCCTAAGTGGGATGGGTATTCCCAGACGTGGGACCCGTGCTCACTACGCCACTGGAGTCAAGCTATCCTGGCTGATGACGGCTGATAGCCAGAAACCAGTCCTAGGATGCTTGATTCCGGTCCAGGGAAGACATGGCTTGGCAGTTCGGGCTGGACTGTTCCCATGAGGCACAGGGTCAAGACTGATTTGCATATGGCCATGTCTAAACTGGGGTGGCGTAGTGGGCAAAAGAACGATGGATTTAACCCAGATCTCTTGACTGGGGGAGAATGTCTGCATTGTCAGCATTCCGTCCATCATTTGTTTGTTGTTACAGTTACTTACCTGTCGTGGGCCCCTCATTGCAGGCAACTTTGGAGGTTGGATAAATATATATATATATATATATATATATATATATATATATATATATATATATATATATATGTATATATATATATATATATATATATATATATATATATATATATATATATATATATATATATATTTATATTATCTACTGGCGGTCGCCAGTAGATAGTTATAGTTACAACCTAGTCTCCATAGGAAATCTCAAAATTCTATTTTGAATAACTTTAGCGCTGGTTGACGAATCCTCGCGAAATTTTTAAAGCAAATGGGGCGCTCCGTTCAGCTCCTACCCTGAAAGTCTCGGGGTGATTCGTCAAGCGGGGGCCGAGAAAAAGGGGGTTCCCAAAACGCGTTTTCCCCATGCATTTTTCCATAGGACCTTTAGTCGCAGCTACAGCCCGAACGGCTGAACAGAATTACGTGAAATTTGGCAGAGAGGTAGCCATAAGGTCAAGGAAGTGCCTTTTGCAGGTCTGGTGTAAATCTGTTCAGTATTTCCTGAGAAAATAGCATTTAAAAGCATATCAATATCTATACGCGCGCAACGTGCGCGCACGGTGCGCGCACCCTGCCGTGCGCGAGCGCAATTCTGATTGGTTGTTTAGATGTCGGTAAACATTCGAATCGGTCGAAACCAGGAAGTGTCGGCCGCCATTTTGTCTCTCGCAGTCTGAGGGGGTGAAAAAAAAAGGTGGAGAACGTGAAAAGGGGGCAGAGTGGAAAGCTCCTCACCCCCTAGCCTTGGTCAGGGTGTCACAGAAGGACCCCCAAGGGAGAAACATTTTTTTGTAATTTTTTTTTTTAAATCGCGAGGTGCGGGCACCGCGCGCGCACGGTGAAAAACCTGAAAAAAAATATGGAATAAATACATAACTTAGCATTTAAAAAACGGTACAAATTCACTGAAAAAACCATAGGTTTCACACACATTATAGTTACGAATTAGCATTTAAAAAACCTTGCAAATTCACTTAAAAAACCATAGGTTTCACACATGTTATAGTTAGCTGGACATTTCACTCGTAAAAAAACCAATGAAATTCCCCAGTTATAGTTAGTGCAGGCAACTATAACTCACGCGACCGCAATCCTCTGCTGATGACGTCAGATATTACATCACTGATGACATATGTGTCTTTATGAAAAATAAATATTTGTAATATATGTATAGCTAAAGATTAATGGAAGAAGACATGGGTAAATAAGTGTCTAAATACAGTGATGTAATATCTGACGTCATCAGCAGAGGATTGCGGTCGCGTGAGTTATAGTTACCTGCACTAACTATAACGGGGGAATTTCATTGGTTTTTTACGAGTGAAATGTCCAGCTAACTATAACATGTGTGAAACCTATGGTTTTTTAAGTGAATATATATATATATATATATATATATATATATATATATATATATGTATATATTATCTACTGGCGGTCGCCAGTAGATAGTTATAGTTAGGACCGTGTTTCCATAGGAAATCCGCAACATTCTATTTAGAATAACTTTGGCGCCGTTTGACGAATCCTCGCGAAATTTTCAAAATAGGTGGGGCGCTCCGCTCCGCTCCTTCCCTGAAAGTCTCGGGGGGATTCGTCAAGCAGGGGCCGAGAAAAAGGGGGTTCCCAAAACGCGTTTTCCCCATGCATTTTTCCATAGGACCTTTAGTCGCAGCTACAGCCCGAACGGCTGAACAGAATTACGTGAAATTTGGCAGAGAGGTAGCCATAAGGTCAAGGAAGTGCCTTTTGCAGGTCTGGTGTAAATCTGTTCAGTATTTCCTGAGAAAATAGCATTTAAAAGCATATCAATATCTATACGCGCGCAACGTGCGCGCACGGTGCGCGCACCCTGCCGTGCGCGAGCGCAATTCTGATTGGTTGTTAGATGTCGGTAAACATTCGAATCGGTCGAAACCAGGAAGTGTCGGCCGCCATTTTGTCTCTCGCAGTCTGAGGGGGTGAAAAAAAAAGGTGGAGAACGTGAAAAGGGGGCAGAGTGGACAGCTCCTGACCCCCTAGCCTTGGTCAGGGGGTCACAGAAGGACCCCCAAGGGAGAAACATTTTTTTTAAAAAAAATTTTTTAAATCGCGAGGTGCGGGCACCGCGCGCGCACGGTGAAAAACCTGAAAAAAAAAATGGAATAAATACATAACTTAGCATTTAAAAAACCGTACAAATTCACTGAAAAAACCATAGGTTTCACAAACATTATAGTTACGAATTAGCATTTAAAAAACCTTGCAAATTCACTTAAAAAACCATAGGTTTCACACATGTTATAGTTAGCTGGACATTTCACTCATAAAAAAACCAATGAAATTCCCCAGTTATAGTTAGTGCAGGCAACTATAACTCACGCGACCGCAATCCTCTGCTGATGACGTCAGATATTACATCACTGATGACATATGTGTCTTTATGAAAAATAAATATTTGTAATATATGTATAGCTAAAGATTAATGGAAGAAGACATGGGTAAATAAGTGTCTAAATACAGTGATGTAATATCTGACGTCATCAGCAGAGGATTGCGGTCGCGTGAGTTATAGTTACCTGCACTAACTATAACGGGGGAATTTCATTGGTTTTTTACAAGTGAAATGTCCAGCTAACTATAACATGTGTGAAACCTATGGTTTTTTAAGTGAATATATATATATATATATATATATATATATATATATATATATATATATATATATATATATATATATATATATATATATATATATATATATATATATATATTACCTACTGGCGGTCGCCAGTAGGTAGTTATAGTTAGGACCCTGTTTCCATAGGAAATCCGCAACATTCTATTTTGAATAACTTTGGCGCCGGTCGACGAATCCTCGCGAATTTGTCAAAATAGGTGGGGCGCTCCGCTCCGCTCCTACCCTGAAAGTCTCGGGGGGATTCGTCAAGCGGGGGCTGAGATAAAAGGGGGGTCCCAAAACGCGTTTTTCCCATGCATTTTTCCATAGGACCTTTAGACAGGGCTACAGCCCGAACGGCTGAACAGAATTACTAGAAATTTGGCAGAGAAGTAGTCCTCAGGTCAAGGAAGTGCCTTTTGTAGGTTTGGTGTAAATCTGTTCAGTAGATTCAGAGAAAATAGCCTTTAAGTCAATATATATATCTGAGCCAGCTTACGGTACGCTTACCGTAAGCTTACCGTACGCGTACGGTGGCGTGCGCGAGCGCGATTCTGATTGGCTGTTAGATCTTAGTAAACATTCGAATCGGCCGAAACCAGGAAGCGGCGGCCGCCATTTTCTCTCTCGCACTCTGAGGGGGGGGCTGTAAACAAAGGCAAAAAACATATAAAGGGGCTGTTTAGACAGCGCCCATGCACATAGCCATGTTAGTTGAGTCCTCAAAGATCCCCCAAGGCCAAAAACGGTAAGTTTTTTTTTTTGAAAATTTCGCCGATTACGCTTACCGTACGCGTACGGTGCGCTTACGCTAAAAATTTTAATAAAAAAAAAAAAACACTCTCTGTGCATGGCATATTATTGTCATCACTTACAAATTAAATTTAACAGATTACCTATCACAAGGAAGCGCATAATATGTCCTCCATGTGCGCACGGTGCGTAACGTGTGGACGCGGTGCGCGTAGCGCACTTCGTGCTCACCTTGCGTGTACGGCACTAACTGCGTAAAGTGGGCGCGCGGTGCGCGAAGCGCACCGCGTGCTCACTGTGCGCGCACGGTGCGCGAAGCGCACCGTGCACGCACGGAACGAACTGCGTTAAGTGGGCGTGCACGCCACGAATGGCGTAAAGTAACTTAGCATTTAAAAAACCGTACAAATTCACTGAAAAAACCATAGGTTTCACACACGTTATAGTTAGGAATTAGCATTTAAAAAACCTTGCTAATTCAATGAAAAAACCATAGGTTTCACACATGTTATAGTTAGCTGGAAATTTTACTGATAAAAAACCAATGAAATTCCCCCGTTATAGTTACTGTAGGCAACTATAACTCACGCGACCGTAATCCTCTGGTGATGACATATGTGTCTTTATGAAAAAAAAAAATTTGTCAAATATGTATAGCTAAAATTTAATGGAAGAAGACATGGGCAAATAAGTGTCTAAATACAGTATTAGCATCAGCAGAGGATTGCGGTCGCGTGAGTTATAGTTGCCTACAGTAACTATAACGGGGGAATTTCATTGGTTTTTTATCAGTAAAATTTCCAGCTAACTATAACATGTGTGAAACCTATGGTTTTTTCATTGAATTAGCAAGGTTTTTTAAATGCTAATTCCTAACTATAACGTGTGTGAAACCTATGGTTTTTTCAGTGAATATATATATGTATATATTATCTACTGGCGGTCGCCAGTAGATAGTTATAGTTAGGACCGTGTTTCCATAGGAAATCCGCAACATTCTATTTAGAATAACTTTGGCGCCGATTGACGAATCCTCGCGAAATTTTCAAAATAGGTGGGGCGCTCCACTCCGCTCTTTCCCTGAAAGTCTTGGGGGGATTCGTCAAGCAGGGGCTGAGAAAAAGGGGGGGTCCCAAAACGCGTTTTCCCCATGCATTTTTCCATAGGACCTTTAGTCCAAGCTACAGCCCAAACGGCTGAACAGAATTACTTGAAATTTGGCAGAGAGGTAGTCCTCAGGTCAGGGATGTGCCTTTTGCAGGTGTAAATCTGTTCAGTATTTCCTGAGAAAATAGCATTTAAATCAATATATATATCTGTAAGCACGCACCGTGCGCGTACCGTAAAACTTACTGTACGCGCACGCTGCCGTGCGCGAGCGCGATTCTGATTGGTTGTTAGATCTTAGTAAACATTCGAATCGGTCGAAACCAGGAAGTGTCGGCCGCCATTTTGTCTCTCGCAGTCTGAGGAGGTGAAAAACAAAGGTGGAGAACGTGAAAAGGGGGCAGGGTGGACAGTTCCTGACCCCCTAGCCTTTGTCAGGGGGTCCCAGAAGGACCTCCAAGGGCCAAAATGTCCTTTAATTTTTTATGCGAAAAATCACGGAGAACGCGTAGCGTGTGCGTACGGTAGAAACGCAAAAATTCCGCGGACTGCGTAACATGGGCGCGCGGTGCGCGAAGTGCACCGTGCGCGTACGGTACGCGCACGGTGAAAAACCTTAAAAAAAATAAATAAATAAATACTTAACTTAGCATTTAAAAAAATTTACTAATTCACTGAAAAAACCATAGGTTTCAGACACGTTATAGTTAGGAATTAGCATTTAAAAAACCTTGCAAATTCATTTAAAAAACCATAGGTTTCACACATGTTATAGTTAGCTGGACATTTCACTCGTGAAAAACCATTGAAATTCCCCCGTTATAGTTAGTGCAGGCAACTATAACTCACGCGACCGCAATCCTCTGCTGATGACGTCAGATATTACATCACTGATGACATATGAGTGTTTCTGAAAAAAAAATATTTGTAATATATGTATAGCTAAAAATTAATGGAAGAAGACATGGGTAAATAAGTGTCTAAATACAGTGATGTAATATCTGACGTCATCAGCAGAGGATTGCGGTCGCGTGAGTTATAGTTGCCTGCACTAACTATAACGGGGGAATTTCAATGGTTTTTCACGAGTGAAATTTCCAGCTAACTATAACATGTGTGAAACCTATGGTTTTTTAAGTGAATTTGCAAGGTTTTTTAAATGCTAATTCCTAACTATAACGTGTGTGAAACCTATGGTTTTTTCAGTGAATATAAATATACACACACATACAAATATATAAGATATATATATATATCAAAAGACGAAATCCCAAGTGCAGTCGCGCATATGCAAGGACACGGACTCAGGACATAGCTGGTGCCAAAGAATAGTAGTTTTATTAGTTTAAGGGGTGCTGCCTCTGACACGTTTCGGCCACAAACGTTGGCCTTGATCACATGACATACAGCTCTCAGAAACTGGATAAATGCTAAAAGACAGGGTCAATAGGTTACATATACATCATTAATAGCTATTATATATAGACACACCTATTGAACATTGTAACACAAATATCGAGTATTTTAAAATGCATAAAAAGTACAACAATCGCATTTACATTGCCCGGCTCTCGTCTCCCAATCTGATAAATATCATGTTAAACCATTGCAAAGGAGAGCATATGCACTCAAATACACACGATATTGCTTTTAGTTAAAGTGCACATTGCATAATGCAATTATATAAATACAACTCATCGCCAACACCAATTTCCTATTGTAATATCGGATATACAGTACGATCAAATACAGGAGTTGTAACCAGGAATGTTACTCTCTAAAGTGCATAGTGCATACAATGATTATAACCTGGCAAGTATATTGTGCAAAACATTGCGCTACATATTGCAAATCCAGCGATCAGGTATAAAGTGCAAAGTGCGATCTGTTGACTATTATCCTTCTATATAGTTGTCAATGCACAATAACTCCTAAAATGTGCAAATTAGCAAATGAGTGGGCCTAATACGTTGTAATGACCATAGACATAATGATCTAATAATAAAGTGCTAGTTCCAGAATAGTACTGAAGCGTGTAAAGTTCAAAAAGGAAAGTTGCTGTACAAAAGTTTAATAAAATTTCAAAAACTTTATATTAGATGAGATCGTTTGATGGCCACTTAGTATAGGAATTTCAATTCAATTCAAAATAAGCTTTATTCGGTTGGGACGTACAACCATAAAAGTACAATATATAGCACATGACATACTAAAATACCATGATACAGATCTACATACAATATTAAAACACTTACAGTTATCATTTTACAGTATCCGACTGACTATAGTTATCTTCTCTTAAAACAGTAAGCACAGAATAGCATTGCATATTTACATTAGGGGGAACCATTGGGGTTTTTCAATGTCCGGTATATAGTGCGTAAGTTAAAGCAAAACACCAGAAGTAAACAATGGACTCATAGCAGCGTAACCTAATATTGATAGCTATAGCGAAGAATCAACTCGCAAAGACTTAAAAAGTACAAAAGCTAAAGTGCAAAGTGCAGGAGCAATAGGACTGTCCCTAACTTAATGAAGGATAAAGGTTCACGTTAGAACAGCATACTCTTTCTTATCTTAATTGCACTTAAAATAAAAGTAGCAGTATAAAAACATACATCATGGTTGTTAAGTGCAAAAAGTAGGGTCATAGCAGCTTTGATGGTATTGGTTTCATACTTTTTAAACAAGGGTTTGAGATAGACGATGCTTAAAGGCAGAAAAAGATCACATAAAAACAGAAAGTGCAAAGTGCTTTGTTTTGTGGAACCGTCACAAGGACAAGGGGTAACTGGGTGCTGGTTCATCACAGGAAACGCAACCAGATAGTGCACGAGGCCTAATCTCAATCTGGTTAATACATAACGATGGAATGATCTTGTGACTAAAGAGAGATAGGATTGGAAACCCAGCGTATCCATATATTGATGGTAAAACTGGTATGTGGTTTGTTTCTTAATTAATTCCTTCCTACATGTGTTCTTATGTGACAAAAAGATGTTCTTTAACTCCTGTTTAGATGTAACTGGTACCTCGTTATGCTTTCCCAGGACAGGTAGATTAAGAATGTCCCCATAAGTTTGAGTTAAATATTTCAGCCATGGTATCTTTAGATAATTTTCCAGGCATAGACAGTCGTTTATAATAGACTTGGTAAAAGTTGTCTCGTCTTTAGACCATATCGAACGCCAAAGCTGAAGCGGTCTCAAAGCTATTAAATCACTCAAAAAGTTAAGACCAACCTCGCAATGAATAGGTTCAGAGGGGGCAGAGACTGGGAGACATAAAAGCTTTTTTAAAAAAGAGTTCTCTTCGACCTGTAGATCATGGCAAGATTCTGATCCCCAAATCCCAGCCCCGTAAAGGGTGACCGATGTACGTCTAGCTTTAAAGATCTCTATCATGTCTTTAATACAACGATCCCCCAGATTAATGTCAAATTTAAAAACACCATATATACTTTTTCTCAATTTGGCCCGAACCTGGGATATTTCATAATTCCATTTACCATCCGATGAGAAAGAGATACCCAAATAACAGAAATTATCCTCATTTTCTATTTTATTACCCTCGATAAAAAACGGTTTCAAGCTTTTATATTTTGGGCCACATACCATTGTGAAGGTTTTGGTTTTGTTTATTACCAGATTCCTGTGGATGGTAAAAGCTCCAAACCCACCTATTAACCTCTGGAGGCCAACCGATGTTCTTGATATAAGCACGGCATCGTTCGCATAAAGCAGGACTGGTACTTCTTTGCCTTCACTAGCGGTGAATCCGCCTGTATCCTCTTAAGTATAGCATCAACTTTGTTAATAGAGTAAAGAGTAGTGGGGGAGTACACAGCCTTGGCGAATGCCGCGTTTTACATTGAAATTGGGGGTGCATTCACCCTTTTGACCATATCTAACTTTGGTTGAAAGATTTTCATGCAACCTGGCCAAGAAATAAATAATCGGTTTCGGGGCCCCTAGATTGAGTAAAACAGACCATAAAATTCCATGATCAACCAAATCAAAAGCACTACTTAAATCAATAAAACATAAAAAGAGCCAACCCTGCTTGGCTTTGGTATATTTGCCGATTAAAAGCTCCAAATTAATACATTGTCCCAACGTGCCTAACCCTTTTCTGAAACCATATTGTGCCTGTGACATAATTTCATCAGTTCATCATCCGAAACCTACTCCTCCAATCTTAACAATAAAATCCTACTCATGATTTTTACTTAAGAGTCAAGTAGGGAGATTGGGCGGTAATTCTTCGCTTATGATTTGTTACCTTTTTTATAAATAGGGATAATAACGGACTCCCCCCCAAGAGGAAGGGCAACCCTCGGTTACCGCTGGGTTAAAAACTCTGGTAAGTATGGGTCCCCACAGTTCTGGTATTGATTTGTACACATCAATGGGGACACCAACACCCGGTGCTTTGTCTCCTTTACTATTTCCTATTCCTATCAGGACTTCGTCCAAAGTTATATTAAGCGGGATGATTGGCCAAAGGCATTGGGTATTTAAATTTACTGAGGGGAAATCACTAGGGCTAAAAATACTAGAAAAATGGGCCACCCATTCTTCACAGTTTACATTAGTTAAAAGCTCTGGGACTGATTCAATTTTAAGTAATTTTGAATTCACTGTTTCCCAAAAAAGCTTATTATTTGAGGTTTCTGCTGTGAATGCAAGGTTGTCCCATGCCTCTTGTTGGAGCTCTTTCTTCCTTCGTTTTATATTAAGATTATATTCTACTCTTAGCAAATGGATAACTGAACTATCCCTTGGTTTATTTGAGAGGGCTATTTTCAAACGGTTCAGGGAAACAGTACAAAAGTGATCAAACCAGCCCCTAGCCTGTGTTAGTTTCCTGGGTAGTAACACAGTCAGTAAATTTGTGATATGTGCAGAGATTTTAAGGAAATTAGACCTAATCTGTGGCGGTTCCGTCCCGAAAGATAAACAATCGTCTATTTCATTACTACATGTCTGTACAATCTTTTTTTGCATCACACAGGAGCTGGAACCTCTCCATTTCAGTCTTGTACCATTAGGGCGTGTCGGTATAATGTTGTTCACAATTGTACATGGTTCAGCTGTCTTACGTCCCCATATATTCAGGTACATAGTGATTGAATTATGGTCACTTATAGACAATTCGACAACCTGCGGAGTAGAGCATAAATTTACAATATTGGCAGAAACTAAGTCATGGTCAATACAACTGTGTGCAGACCTTCCAATAAAGGTTGGGATCTCTTGTCTGCTCCCATCCTTAGCACACTGCAGAATATCCAGGTCAAATTCTGTCATTACTGCATTTAGAGTGTTACCATAGGTAGTATGTGGGAAGTGCAGATAATCATTACCCTCTTCATTTTGACATCCGCATACTTTGGTCATCGACAAAGGACAGGTAACAACATTAAAATCACCTAGCCAAACAATATTCGAATACAATTCTTCCCTATTGGCCATTTTGTCTAATTCTAGCTTTAATTCTAAAACTATATTATAGCGGGTGGAATCAAACATTATTATAGAAGTTAATCAAAAGCACATCCTGGGCCTCCCTATGCTGCAGCCATATTAACTGTGAATGATGCCCTATATTAATGCCTCTATTGACTTTCATCGGTAAGTTATATTTTAATAAAATTAACAAACCTCCCTTTGCTCTTCCACGGGGGGAAGGGGTTGCGGGCAGATTATATGCTACATAACCATCGAAATAGACATCTACGGTACTCCAGGTTTCCTGAAAACAAACTATATCAAATGAACTAACAAATTCCTTCCATCCTAACACACCAGACTTACTTGCAATGCCGGCTATGTTCCAACTAATGATTGAATAACCATCATCCTGGTGTGTTCCCTGTTGTAATGCGGGTAGGATGGTTCCTTGGTGGGCAGGGTCACTAATGGGGGCTCCCCCTAAAAACTTAGCACTGTCGTCTAATAGTGCACTACTAGAGGGATTTGCGATTAAACTGTGACCGTTACTCCGATCTATATTAACCCCTTTTTGGGAGGTTTTTTGCTCTCTTTGAAATAAGGGTGCAATTTTGTCACGGGCTACACAGTTCGACATAGGGAGGCCATCGCGATCTTTGGTGGACCCCTTTACTGAGGGCAAATCTGAGTCAGAGGACCCCGGAACTCCCAACCCCCTTACATATATACTAGTTGGATCCAGTCAATCTTTACAGTCTAGGGTACCGAGAGGTTGGAATCTATTATGTATGGGCAGACCAGAGTATTTCTGCGAGTTTAATATTGAATTAGAACTACAAGCACTGGGGTTCCTGTCTCCAAACTGAGGGTGACTTAAATGTCTATAAAAATAACCAAGAGGGTAGAGCGAGACACGGCGTTCGGTATGCGGACTTAAAGCTACTCTCTCAAGGGACATTCGCGCCCAAGACGGGTTCTTAAAGTTAATAATAGTACAGTCCCCATACAGAGTCTTTCTGGAGGGCCCTATCCGATTCACCCTTCTAGTAAAAAGTACCTGGTCCGCCTGCCCCTCCGGAAAACCGCATTTTTGGTGCAACCAGTGCACCACCTTATTTTTTAGGGTATCATAGCTTTCTTTTTGTTGCGCCTCTAGTTGTGGAACATTAACCATAACTGCCACATATGGGCTACATTCTGGCAGTAGGTTAATAGATGTAACTGATAGACCCACAGGCTCTTCCCTCCTATCCGATTTATTACGAGTCGGGTGTTTATTATTTGTTGCCTCTCCATTAATCTGTAGACCCATCCGCCTGTCCACTCTTGCAAAAGAATTATTGGCTGCCTTAGATGTAGGATTAATAGTCCCTATATCATAGATTTTCCTAATGGGGCTGTGAGATGTGGCTACACCACTAGTGGATGGAATAGATATAACTTCATTTATTGGATTTAGATTACGCCCAACTGGGCAATCACTCGACGGTAACCTTACCGGTCCGCAAATATCTTTAAGGATATTGCCAAGTTTGGTCACCTCCGCATTTAAGCTAATTATTTTATCAACTAGGGGTTTAATAGTTGATTCGATTTTTTTGTGTTAAGGTGGATATAATAAAATTAGCTTGTTCATCAGGCAATAGATTTAGAACACTCTCTTTTACAGGTTCCTTACTCGTGTTGCGAGAAGTGGCCCCTTTATTTGGTTTACAACTATTCCTTGTCTTGGTTTGTTCTTTCCTGCAGTTTCTTTTCCTTTTCAGTGCCGGGGATCCACTTGTAGAGGGTGATTGGGGTGTCACAGTTTGCATCGATAGGGCTTGGGGAGGAAAAGGGCTCTCAGAATGCACTAGGGGGGTGAGATCTTGAGCATTACCCGATGTGACATCTAACCCCGGGGCGGATGAATTCACTTGACCATTAACAACTCCAAGAGACAAATGGCATTCAGCCCTATTTATTTCCACATCTATGGCACTAACAACCTTAACTAAATATTTGTCTATGGTTGGGCCATGGCTTTCTTTCGGTTTTGAAATGTTTACGCTTAGACATCCTACCCCAACACAGAACCTTATTATAGGCCACCCGATACACAAGGCTACTAAAACCAGATAAACTGATAAACTGATGCTATGTGTATTGTCACCAATGGCTACTATGACGGAACTATACAAATATCTTGTGTAGCTCGGATACTGTGGCTTAAAATACTTTATATTAAAACGGCCACAAAAAGTAATATCCCAGTAACCATATAATATAATTGCTTACATTCTACAACTCAACTAAAAACAGATAAAACTAATTATAATAAAAATGTCCAAAAAAAAAAAAACTTCTTCTGTTCCATCAGGGAGTAGATGTCCATTAAGAAGTGCAAAGAAATCAATAAAGCACAACTTGCTGATTAAGAAAATTACCACGCTCTGCTCACTGTTTATGTTGTATATTGTTTATGTTGTATAGACAACCCAAAATACCTGTGGAAACTTGAGGGACATAGTCCTTTGGAGTTGTGAAATGATCCTGTATGCACAAAGTTCAAACATTAAATAACGTGGCCCTGCCCAGCCCTGCCCTGCCCTGATCTGGCGCTGTAGGAGCCCTGGGCCGGTCTTTACCGCCTCCTGGTGCTAGCGGGTAACGAAGACAGCAAGCGCCACAGGGGGGACTCTGGGAGCTGGAGTCCTCCACTTAGTAGATGTGGCGATGCAGACCCCCCACGGACTGTTAAGCAACAGGTGGGCAGAGAGATGGCGTGACGGGCGGCAGAATTGCAGGCTTGGAACCCCAAAGCCTGTTCTTTATCGCTGACACCCCACGAAACTCTCACTGCCCCTTCTGTCCTCCGTTTTATCCACTTCTCCGCTTCCCAGCTGGACCGCTGCCGCTATTCCCGCTCACTCAGAAACCGCGGAGCCACAAAGCGATGGAGGGCCACAGGGGAGACGGAAATGCCGCGGCTCGTTCTGCTACAACAGAATGAGTGGTAAAGCAGGGTGCTCTCCCCGAGCTCGAGGAACTGGTCTCCCAGGCCTCCCCCGCGAGATCAGGATCGAGGTCGTCAAGTTCTGGGAGCAGGGAGCTTGGACTGCGGGACCGCTGGACTGCTGGCGTCTTCCTCGCCAATGGGCGGCGGGCTGCGTCCTTCCTTCCTCCTTACGCCTCACCTCCGGAGTTGAATTCTGGTGTGGCAGCCATCTTCCGTCCCTGGAAGCCAGCGAGGTTAGGCAAAAGTTGGGCGCATGTCAGTGAGCCTACAGCTCCTTCCGTGTAACACCACTCAGCACCTTGCTTCACGTTTGAATAATTTCCCGGGTCTCTTCAGCAAAGGAGGCACAGACGCACCGGTCCTCACAAAAATAGTGTTTGTCTGGTTCTGTCAAGGGTAACCCACGCTATGAGGAATTTAAGAAAACATTATTTCACAATATCCTAGGGGAATATGCATTTAGCTAGATATCTCTAGGTACCAATACCACATGTAAAGTATCTGCTTACCCTTTGGGAAAAAATATAATAAAACTCTGTTATAGTCTAATAACCAGGGAGCCCCCTGATATTAACCTATTTGTACATCCCTAGAAGAAATAGGTGTGGGTAACAGATAAAATACCCATATATATATTCACTGAAAAAACCATAGGTTTCACACACGTTATAGTTAGCGGACATTTCACTCATAAAAAACCAATGAAATTCCCCCGTTATAGTTAGTGCAGGCAACTATAACTCACGCGACCGCAATCCTCTGCTGATGACATATGTGTCTTTATGAAAAAAAAATATTTGCAATATATGTATAGCTAAAATTTAATGGAAGAAGACATGAGCAAATAAGTGTCTAAATACAGTATTAGCATCAGCAGAGGATTGCGGTCGCGTGAGTTATAGTTGCCTGCACTAAGTATAACGGGGGAATTTCATTGTTTTTTTATGAGTGAAATATCCGCTAACTATAACGTGTGTGAAACCTATGGTTTTTTCAGTGAATTTGCAAGGTTTTTTAAATGCTAATTCCTAACTATAACGTGTGTGAAACCTATGGTTTTTTCAGTGAATTTGTACGTTTTTTTAAATGCTAAGTTACTTTACGCCGTTCGTGGCGTGCGCGCCCACTTCACGCAGTTCGTTCTGTGCGCGCACGGTGCGCTTCGCGCACCGTGCGCGCACAGTGAGCACGCGGTGCGCTTTGCGCACCGCGCGCCCACTTTACGCAGTTAGTGCCGTGCACGCACGGTGGGCACGTTACGCTGGATGGGCCATGTACGCACGATGCGCTTCGCGCACCGTACGCACACGGAGGACATATTATGCGCTTCGTTGTGAAAGGTTATCTATTAAATGTTCAATTTATGTATATGCCATGCACAAAAGGTGCCCTGCTGGCACCATTTGCACACAGGGGGGGGGAAATTGAGGATATTTTTTTTTTTTTATTATTTTTTACCGTACGCGTACGGTAAGCGCAATCGGCGTGTTTTAAAAAAAACAAAAAAAATGAATTTTTGCCCTTGGGGGTTCTTTTGGGACACCCTAACCAAGGCTAGGTGGTTAGGAGCTGTCTAGTCTGCCCCTTTTCCTGATATCAAACTTTGTTTTTCCTCCCCCCCTCAGAGTGCGAGAGAGAAAATGGCGGCCGCCATTTCCTGGTTTCGACCGATTCGAATGTTTACTAAGATCTAACAGCCAATCAGAATCGCGCTCGCACACGGCACCGTACGCGTACGGTAAGCTTACCGTAAGTGCACGGTAAGCGCACGGTAAGCTGCCACAGATATATATATATTGATTTAAATGCTATTTTCTCAGGAACTACTGAAAAGATTTTGGGACACCCTAACCAAGGCTAGGTGGTTAGGAGCTGTCTAGTCTGCCCCTTTTCCTGATATCAAACTTTGTTTTTCCTCCCCCCCTCAGAGTGCGAGAGAGAAAATGGCGGCCGCCATTTCCTGGTTTCGACCGATTCGAATGTTTACTAAGATCTAACAGCCAATCAGAATCGCGCTCGTGCACGGCACCGTACGCGTACGGTAAGCTTACCGTAAGCGCACGGTAAGCGCACGGTAAGCTGCCACAGATATATATATATTGATTTAAATGCTATTTTCTCAGGAACTACTGAAAAGATTTTGGGACACCCTAACCAAGGCTAGGTGGTTAGGAGCTGTCTAGTCTGCCCCTTTTCCTCATATCAAACTTTGTTTTTCCTCCCCCCTCAGAGTGCGAGAGAGAAAATGGCGGCCGCCATTTCCTGGTTTCGACCGATTCGAATGTTTACTAAGATCTAACAGCCAATCAGAATCGCGCTCGCGCACTGCACCGTACGCGTACGGTAAGCTTACCGTAAGCGCACGGTAAGCGCACGGTAAGCTGCCACAGATATATATATTGATTTAAATGCTATTTTCTCAGGAACTACTGAAAAGATTTACACCAGACCTACAAAGGGCACTTCCTTGACCTGTAGACTACCTCTCTGCCAAATTTCAAGTAACTCTGTTCAGCCGTTCGGGCTGTAGCTGTGTCTAAAGGTCCTATGGAAAAATGCATGGGGAAAACGTGTTTTGGGACCCCCCTTTTTTCTCAGCCCCCGCTTGACGAATCCCCCCGAGACTTTCAGGGTAGGAGCGGAGCGTAGCGCCCCATTAGTTTTGAAAATTTCGCGAGGATTCGTCGACCGGCGCCAAAGTTATTCAAAATAGAATGTTGCAGTTTTCCTATGGAAACAGGGTCCTAACTATAACTACCTACTGGCGACCGCCAGTAGGTAATATATATATATATATATATATATATATATATATATATATATATTACCTACTGCCAGTAGGTAGTTATAGTTAGGACCGTGTTTCCATAGGAAATCCGCAACATTCTATTTTGAATAACTTTGGCGCCGATTGACGAATCCTGGCGAAATTTTCAAAATAGGTGGGGCGCTCCGCTCCGCTCCTATCCAGAAAGTCTTGGGGGGATTCATCAAGCGGGGGCTGAGAAAAAGGGGGAGTCCCAAAACATGTTTTCCCCATGCATTTTTACATAGGACCTTTAGTCCAAGCTACAGCCCGAACGGCTGAACAGAATTACTTGAAATTTGGCAGAGAGGTAGTCCTCAGGTCAGGGATGTGCCTTTTGTAGGTCTGGTGTAAATGTGTTCAGTATTTGCTGAGAAAATAGCATTTAAATCAATATATATATCTATAAGCGCGCTCCGAGCGCGTACGGTAAGCTTACCGTACGCGCACGGTGCCGTGCGCGAGCTTAATTCTGATTGGTGGTTACATGACTGTAAACATTCCAATCGGTCGAAATCAGGAAGTGTCGGCCGCCATTTTGTGTGTCTCACACTGATAAACAAAGGTGGAGAACGTGAAAAGGGGGCAACAAAGAGAGTTGCAGACCCCCTAGCGTTTGTCAGGGGGTCCAAGAAGGTCACAAAAGTAATACATTTTATTTATTTTTTTTAAAATCGCGGATGCGCGTACGGTAAGCTTACCATACGCATACGGCACAAAAAAACGATTAAAAAAAATAGAAGTAAAAACCAAATTTAAGTGTTTAGATATTAGGGGGCTCTAAAAAGAGCTGTTGTGTTTATGAAGTGTTTTTTTGTGGTACTTACAAGTAAGTACCAATGCAGAGTCTAAAGTTCAAGAGGAAGACTCTGTTGCCTTCATCAGTGAAATGTACACCGTCTCCTCTATAAATGCCTTGCATGTTGTAATGCAAGTTGTTGTGGTATATAGAACCCATACCATAGTCTCTGAGGAAAGCAGAAATAGATTTGTTGACGTGCTTTCTTGCTTTGTCAATCTGCGGACAAAATTGGTTGGACCAGTTCCACTTTTGCCTTTGGCATATGTTAGAATATACAAAGGCAGATTGAGGAAAAAGCGACATCAATTGCACAAAGGTGTCCTTAATAAGCATTTCCAGACCTACCCTAGTTAAAGTGCCTAGGTCATTTCCACCACAGTGCACAATAATAAGGTTAGGCTGTGGGAGATGTTGAAAGGTTTTCACCAAAGGCATTAATTGGTGCCACTTTAACCCTCTCTGACCAATCCATTTAATGTTTACATTTGGCAAAGCAAGGTTTCTCACCATATCTCTTTTTTCTGCATACTTTTCACTCCAGAAGACATAGCTGTGACCTTCAATCCACACTGTGAACATCTTTCAAGGAGATCTGGATGCACTCAGGAGGTGTCTTTCAGTAGAATGCCAATATGAAATGAAAGACAGTTGTAAAATGGAGGCATACATATTTTTTAAATAAAAAAACTCATTGGCTGATTCAAATCATTTTACAGTTAAAACTAGGCTGTATGTGTACATTTTTAGAAGCATGTTTTGTATTGGTTCAGAAAATTGTGTTCCCACAGAAGATTAATTTGGATTTGCTGTTAGGTTTGACAGGTGAAGCACTCTTGCTCTTTGGATTTGAAACATTGTGTGCTGAACTTCTGACCTCTCTGCTCACAGCAGTGCTCCATGAGCTGTTGTTATGGTAGCAGGCAGAAGTCAAGTTGGGGGAAGGGTCCAATAGAAATGTGTGATTTCATTTGAAAAAATGTGGGAAGCACTGAGATTTGTAATTAACATGTATATGTGTGAAAAAAGAGAGGGAATTATTGCCATTTACCAGTTCTGGAGAGAGGAGAGAGGTGTAGAGCTCTGATATTCTGACTCTGATTGTCTGCTGTTTGAGTGCCACATTTCTTTCTCAACTAAGTAATTTTAAAGGTGAGATATGAGTTTGAGAGAGGATGTATGTGGTGATTTTTGATATAAATATTAGAATTGTGATTCTTCTTTAAAAGTTATGTTTTATATTTTGTGGTTTGGGAGATATTTAACTGTCTTGAACTAGTTAAATATTATGGAGTGTGTTTTTACCATAAGTTAAGGTGTACTGGTATCACTGAGGAATACTGTTTTGTGCCTAGAATCAACCCATGAGTCTGTGTGCACACAGGAATTGTTGCTAGAGATTTTAATAGTGATGGTCCGGTTCTGTAAGAATGGCATTTGTAGGAAAGGGGCAGCTTTCTTTTTGTAAATATGATGGTTTCCATTCAGCATAAATCAGTAACACACAAATGGGAGGCAAATGCTAACACATTTGAAATTGATATAGCAGATTTTGCTTCTAATCATGCAATTGCTGAGCTTGGTTGTACATATACAAAACTGCAATTAAACCTTGCCACACATGTACTTTTACATACATTACTACAATGTTTATGCTGTTATGGATGCATGCATGCATATGTCTCTTGTAACTGAAAATACACAGTCTGCAGAAGCAGACTCTTAGCACACACCCAGCTGTTTATCCTGTAGAATCATGCTTAGTATTCAAAAGTGAGTGGTGTTTCAGGTAGCAGTGAGTAACGCTAATACATTCAACATCACTAAGGCTGATTTCTTTTTCTGGAGTGTAGTCAGTCACCAAGGTCACACATGTTCATGGTCTCAAAAAGCTGTTTGCACATGTGCTGTTTTCTGTTTCTGAAAACTGTAATGAAAATGTATCAGACTGTTAGAGTACTTATCACTTGCAGAAAAAAACAGTAGTAAGTGTGCTTTCAAATTGACAAGCAAATTTCGTTTTCTGACTAGAATCACACCATGAGTCTGTGAGCACACATGAATTGTTGTCAGAGATGTATTTCGTGTCACTCTGGTTCATTTAGAATTGCATTCGTATGAAAGGGGAAGCTTGTTTTCTGGAAATGTGATGGTTAGCATTCAGCCCAAAACAGTATCTCAAATAAGAGGCAAATGCTAACATATTTGAAATCAACATGGTAGATTTTTCTTCCACTCGTGCAATGGGTCATGTAGTTGCTACATGCTAAAAACTCATATTAACCCTTACCACACATGTAGTCTTACATACATGTTTACAGTGTTTATGCAGTTATGTAAGGGTCCATTCTAGTCTCTCTTGCACCTGACAGTAGACAGTCTCCAGAAACACACTCTTATCAGAGAGCTAGCTGTTTTTCCTGTACACTCATGCTTACTAATCAGCACTGTGTGGTGTTTTAGGTAGGAGTGAGGACCGCTAATGCATTGAACATCACTAAGGCTCATTACCTTTGCTGGAGTGTAGTCAGTCAGCCAGGTTACACATGTACATGCTCTGAAAAAGCTGTTTGGACATGTGCTCTTTTCTGCCTCTCTAAACTATAAGGAAAATGTGTCAGACTGTTAGAGTAATTATCAGTTGCAAAAAAACATTAGTAAGTGTGCTTTTGAATTGCAAATCAAATATCGTGTTCTGCCTAGAATCACACCAAGAGTCTGTGTGCACACATGAATTGTTCTTAGAGATTTAATTTGTGTTGGTTTTATTGTGTTTTTCACTTGTAGGAAAGGGGTAGATAGTATTATAAGATTAGAAAAGCTCATAAAAAATATAGTAATATATTTAAATTACAAAAAGGTATTTTTTTTTTAGTTTCTTTCAGGTATTGCTGTAGAGCAGTGAAGGAAATATAAGATGCCTATAAAATCAAGAAAGCGAAAAGAACAGAAAAAACATGTATATTTGAAGACAACTGGAGGACCCAAGTTAGTTGAAGATGCTCATGTTGGAAAAAAGAAAAAGTCTTCTGGTAAGCAGACAAAGGAATTCTTTAAAAATAAATTCAAAAAAAGGAAAAATTTAAAAAATTTCCCCATTGGAAAAACTGTTTCAAGTAGAAAACAACAGGACAAAAGTGAGAATTTACTAAAGGCTAATGTACAAGCAGAAGCAATAAAGATTGACTTAAAAAGAAAAACAGCATTTAAAGAGATCCGTAGAAAAATGTTTCAGAGAAGAGTGATGTCCAATTTGCTAAAGGATGTGAAAAAATATAAGAAAAAAACAAAATTTTACAAGAGAAAAAAAGATATTGAAGCCATTGTAGCTAAGGCTTTAGAATTAAAAAGAAAACTATTCATTTTAATTTTGAATAGGATGCGTACATTAGAAAAAATGGTCAATGTAATGAAGTCACAAAGCAAAAAGAAGAGTAGTGAAAAGAAATAACTTTTGCAAAGTGTTTTTAGGAGAATGGTTGCATAGTTCAAATACTGAACCATTTTTTAATGAAGAGAGTTATCTTCAAAGTAATAGTTTGCTGCATGCAGTTGACACCACTGGACGAGCTTATGAAGTGAAAGATGGTTGTATAATGGAAAAGGAGAAAATGGTTCCAAGAAATGAGGAAGAAGTGATTGCGGATGAGGTTATGGGGAGACGTCCTAAAGCCCCAGTGTATACTTGGAATTGTTGTAGTATTTGTACTTTGCGACAGGAATCTATTGATAAATTACGTGAGTTTTTAAGAGAATATAGTAAAAAGAGTGTTAAACAGAAGATTAAGGTGCTTCAAGGACTAGATCCATGCAGAGTGAGAGAGAATACTGGTTTGCAAGGACACTCTCTGGCTTGTCTATCTAGGAAAGTTTGTCAAAGTGTTTTTCACCATTTTAGGATGCTGGCAGTTCATCATACTGAAATTAGAAAATTTGTGAGAAGATTGTATTTTGCTAAAAGTCCAGCACTAAAGTTAAATGAGTTGAATAGGGCTCTGTTCCGTGGAACTGTATCAGATGTTGAGAAGGTTACTGATGAAATTCAGTTAAGTTACTTTGGTCCGGAACAAGAAAGTGCAGGGAATGACAGTTATTGAGGAAAATGTGGAAGAGAATGTAGAACCCTCCGTAAATAAGAAATGTGAAGATCAAATAACAAAATATGCTATCATCTCTAATGAAAGACCAAATATTACTTGTATTTGTTGCCAGAGAAGCCATTATAAAATCCAAACAAGGAATGTTGATCTCTACAAAAAAAGTGAAGAAGATAATTATAAGTGGAAGGATTTTGCAACATATATATTTCTTGAAAATTGTTTTGATTTGGGTGAAGATCATCGTATTTGTAAATACTGGTACAACAAGTTAGAAGAAAATAAAATGCCAGCTAGAGCTGTACATAATAATTTAGAATTGGTTAAAGTTCCTGCAGAACTTTCTGATTTAAATACGTATGAGTCTATACTCATTCAATGTGTTCATCCGTTCCATACCATAGTACGTATGGAGCCAAAAACAGGCAAATTACCTCCTTCACATTTACAGAGAGGTTTAAAAGGAAGAGTTGTCTATTTGCTGTTGGATTTGAAAAAAAATATGGAAACTATTGATACAGATACTTTGGAAACTGAACCATTAGTTATTCTGGTTAATGGTGTACCTACAAAGAGTAAGAAAATTTGGCAGGAGCTGGTAGATGTACGGAAAGTACAAAGAGCAAATTTATATTTGGAAAGGAATAATAAATGGTATGAATCAATTTATATAGATGAAGATGAAGAAGATTTACTAGGAGACACAGACACACCAACTGGGCAAATTGAAAAAGTGGACAAGTCAAAAGAAGAAGAAATTCATGAACATTTCAGCATACATCCTCTTCATTCAAAAGAAGTTATGGCAAACACTATTGATCTATTTCAGATGAAAAAAGCCAAAGGAACTCCCGTAAGTGTATGGGAGGAGAGTTTGGAAGCTCGTTGTTTTCCCCAGCTATTTCCTACAGGAGAAGGTGGACGATATGATGAACGTCCAGTCCAGATTCCTGCTTCTGAGTATCGGACTACAAGATTATATGCAGAAGATCCCAGATTTCATCAAAGTATTCCTTATTTGTTCCATCTGTTATTTGGAAGTGACTTGTCTGCACTATCTTATGCAGTAAATCACATTTTAAAAAGTGGAGTACATCTACATAATGTGTCTGCTAAGGATTTTATGAACAAAGTGCAGCAGCGAGATGATCATTTGGAATCACAATTGATCAATCTGATGGCTTGTCAGCGTGGGACAAATGAATATTGGTACCGACGCCATAGAGAATTGAAATGCATGTTACGGAATTTAGGAACTCCTACATGGTTCCTTACCCTAAGCTGTGCAGAGTACGCTTGGGATGATCTTCTGGATTTTCTTCGAGAGGCAAATTCAAACATTAAAAACATCGAATACAAGACAGCAGGAGAACTGTGCTCATTGGATCCGGTTAATGTTTGCAGATATTTCAATCATAGATTTGAGGCTATGATGTCCTTCATCTGCAATAAAAAAAATCCACCTCTTGGAGAAGTTGTGGATTTCTTTTGGAGAAAAGAGTACCAAGCAAGAGGTGCTCCTCATATTCATATGCTGTTGTGGATCAAGGATGCCCCAAAATTTGGAACAGATGCTGATGAAGCAGTTTTATCTTTCATCGAAGAATATGCAACATGTGCTATACCTAAAAGCACAGAAGAGAAAAAGTTAAAAGACCAAGTTTTACATTTCCAAAGTCATCGATGTGGAAAATACTGTCAACGGAAGTACAAGAGCAAAGATAAATTCTAAACAAAATGTCGATTTGGATTTCCCAGACCTGTTCTTTCAAAAGGAAGAGTAAACAGTTTTATGTCAGCTGTGCGACATACTATTACAAGAAAATCTCCCAAAAATACGTACAACCTAAGAAGAAAAGAAGAGTCAAAGTATATAAATGACTACAACCCAGTCATTTTATCCATGTGGAATGCTAACATGGATATTCAGTATGTGGCAGACAATTCTATTGCGGTTGCTTGGTATGTCACATCGTACATTACTAAATCTGAGAAAACTGCATTGAAGGAAATGTGGGTAGAGATTTCTCACGAGAAAACTGTCAGTAAGAAGCTATACAGTTTCAGTTTAAAGATGTTATCGCATCGAGAAATTGGATCCTACGAATGCTCAGATAGGTTATCATCTGCAAGTCTGTACTCGAAATCCAGAAGAATAATTTGGGTAAGTTTAGGCCTTGCAGCAATGCGAAATCGGGTACTGAAATCTGTTGCAGAAATTGAATATTTGGCCGAGAACGACCCGGAAAGTACAGATATTTTGAAAACAAACATGTTGGACACGTATTACCCAAAAAGAAGTTGTCATCTTGAGAACATGTGTCTCTATGAAGTGCTGCCAAACTACATTTTTTCACGGAAAGCCACAGAAGACATCAAAAATGGAAAATATAAAGTCATTGCTGAGGAAGGATGTTTGGTGAAGCAAACAAAAGGAAGTTTGATTAATCATAGGAAGCTGAGTTGCGACACTACTGACAAAAAGGAATTTTACTACTTGGCACTTTTACAGCTGTTTAAACCATGGCGTACAGAGGACGAACTACTTGGAGAATTTGAAAGCTATGAGGATTCATTCAATGCATGTAAAGATACGATTGAATGCAGTACTTTCATAAATTATGTGCAAATGTTAAATGAAGAAATTGAACAGGAAGTAACAATTGCAGCTGAAGTAGCTAGAGACAGTTCTCAAGACAGCCAAAGTTCTGAAACGATCAGTCAAGATCCCCTAGGACAACCAATTGTAGAAAATGAAGCTGCAAGAGCCATGAATGAAGTTGAAACAGCTATGAATCAAGCTCAAGAAGATTTAATAGACTTACCAAATTTGGAACAACAACTGAATGAAGAACAACAACAAAGTTATGAAGAAGTCAGAAAAAAAATTGATCACGGATTACTACATGAAAATAAAGAGTGCACATGCACATCATTTGAACCAATCAGGATGTATGTGAGTGGACAAGCTGGAACTGGAAAAAGTTTCCTAATTAAAGTCATCAGAAGCTACCTACAGCAAAAAACAGATTCAACTTTGTCTTGTGTTGTTACTGCTCCAACTGGGTTAGCAGCATATAATATAAAAGGAATTACATTACATCGCTTGCTAATGTTACCAGTGGAGCATGAGAACAAAATAGAATATCACAAGCTTACAGGAGAAGCATGCTTCGAAGTTTCAAGAGTGTTGAAGAAGATGCAAGTTCTCATTATTGATAAGGTAAGCATGGTATCAAACTTAATGCTTGCCTTTGTGCATTTAAGAATGCAGCAAATTCTAAAGAGAGACTATGACGTGTTATTTGGAGGAAAACATGTTATAGTTTTTGGGGATCTTCTACAGCTTACTCCAGTTAAAGGACAACCAGTGTTTAATACTGTGACACATGAAGACACGAAGAAGTCATTACGAAGCATTGGTAATGCGAATATTTGGTCATTCTTTGAGTACAAAGAACTTACTACCAATATGAGGCAAGCAAACGATGAAGATTATGCAAGTATTCTGAAAGATATCAGAATTGGACTACTGACAGAAGTTGGCAGAAAAGCATTACAGAGTCGGTTGCTACATAATTTATTTCCAAAGGAAGAAATAGTTGCAGAGAAAATATACAAGAATATTGCAGAAAATAATACTGTAATCTGCTTAATGCCAACACTACGTGAATGCTCGATATTCAATGAGGAACTTTTGAAATTGGAAAAGGAAGAGATTAAGAAAATGGAAGCAGTTGATAAAATTCAGCATGAAGGAATTACTATTACATTAACAGGCAAACTGCAAAATAAATTGGATTCTCTAGAGAAGAACATTTCGAAAACAGCTGGATTAGAAAAAAATCTATATCTTTGCATGAACTGTCGAGTATTTTTAAGGAGAAATTTGGATGTTGAAAAAGGTTTAGTGAATGGAGCTATGGGTAAAGTTGTGGGTTTTGTGAAATACCAGAAAAAAGATGGAATTGAATTTTTAAAAATAAAATTTGATCACATTGCAGAGGTTAAAGAGATTAGTAGTTCAGTCCGTTTTTTGCTTGTAAAAGACTTATATGTACGTAGGAAGCAGTTCCCATTTTCTCTAGCATATGCTGTAACTATTCACAAGTCTCAAGGATTAACTGTAGATAGTGCTTTTGTAAACATTGGATCTACTTTGTTCAAAGAAGGTATGGCATATGTTGCTTTGTCACGAGTGAAAACATTATCTGGTTTATTCATGATAGACTTTGATGACTCAAAAGTTAGTGCAGATGCAAATTGTGTAAAGGAGTATAATAGATTAAGAAGAACCTATGCTCCTCATTTAGGTCAGTATCCTGTGTTGGAAAAACGTGTTGTTTCTCGGAAAAGGAGATTTGAGAATATCTGTAATGAGGATGTAGAGAAGAGAAAACAAAAAGAGACTCATGTGATTGCAATCAAAAAGAAAAAGGATAATGTTGAAGAGGTTGTTGGTTGTCATTTTGAAAATAGCTCTGGTGTCAACTGCTACGCTAATGTAGTGCTAAATGTTGTATTTTATCTTGAAAGTTTGCAAGAGCAGATAATAGTAAATCATGATAAAAGATTCTGTACTGTGCTAAGTCTCCTTTATGAGAAGCTGAGTATTGATAAAACTAAAATAGAAAGTGCTAATGAAATTAGAAATCTTTTAGATGTATGTTCAGGACGTACACAGTTTACTCAAAATGTCCAGCAAGATGCACAGGAATTCTTGATGTATGTCCTTATGGTAGTGGAAGATGAAGGCATAGATATTGAGAATATGTTCGGGCTCTCTTATAAATGGGAACATACTTGTGAAAACTGTTTCTTCACATGCAGCTCTAATGTTGATTCAGAAAGGTTTATCTATTTAACATTGCCAGAAAGTAAATCAGTGAGTTTTAGTAAATTAGTTAAAGATGCCAATCATAGCATGGAATGCTGTGAACGTAAATCTGACATGTTTTCAACGTTATTTTTAAAGAAATATGGACAGTATGTAATTTTAATGATGCAACGTTGTAGAGCTGATGGTTCAAAATTGGACACTTTAATAAAGAAGTTTATAGGACAGCAATTATCAATTTCAGGAAAAACTTTTGTTACAGTTGCAATAATTTTCCATGATGGACCTACGATAACTTCTGGTCATTACACAGTTTATCTTAAATGTGAAAAAGGCTGGACACTGTGTAATGATTCTCAATTGGTTTTTAAGCAACATTTGCCTTTTGATTTAGCAAATTCCTATTTAATTTTTCTGAAACTAAAATTTTATATAGAATTTGCAACATCTGTACAAATCATTTTTGCAATTTTATTGGATTACCATTGGAAATTTCATCAAAAAAGGTTTTAAAAATTACCATTTGGCCTAAAGGAAAGGTAACAATTTGTATTGTGGACTTCTTTGACACATATTATTTTGGTGATTATGCTTATGCAACAAAAATTTTAAGACGATATTTAGTGGAAATAGTTATTGTTCTTAGATGATATTTTTTAAAAATATGTAACATTTCTAAAAAGGTATGTTTTAGTGAGAAGAGATTCTGGGCTTGTTTTAAACAATCTTTCAGATTATTTTTTTTTGCCCACTGTTAAGTGATGAATGCTATTGCTTTCACGATTTACAGTGAAATGCAATATATTCTGAAAACAGCAAAAAAAGGGCAAAAAATTGTTTTAAAATATGTGTACTGTATTCTAAAATGTATTATTAAATATTAATACTTTTTTCTTTTTTTTCAGATTGAGAAAAAAAAATTACAAAAAAATAAACGTTTTTTCTAGCAATTTAAATGAAGCATTTATTAATAAATACGTTATTTTTTGGGTCAGGTAAGTGTGAAATTTCTGTATTTATTACACATTTATTTTCATGCTCCCTTTTTTTCACTTCTCTCTCTGCTTTTCTCATTTCCGTTGTACTCCCTCAAGGACTTTGTAGGGTAAAAAAAAAAATTGTTCTTTTAAAAAAAACAAAAAAACGCGTACGTAAAAAAAAAAAAATATGTTTTTAAAAAATTTAAAAAAAGTTGTGAGGTAAGGTTGGCTCTTAAAAGAGCTGTTGTGTTAATACAGGGACAGAGGAAAGAAAGAATGGGAATATTAACAAGGACCACAGATGTGCTGGTCTATCTTATTGTTTATTAGGGAAACACTGCTCTCCCCATGAACAATTAGACCATAACATCTGGTGCACCTCATTTGTACCCTCAGAAATCGAGGGTTCGTTTCCAGAGGAGCAGAAGAGGGTGATGCTCCCACCGCAGAGGAAGGGCTCGGCTGAGCTGCCGAAGATGTACTCGGCTGAGCTTCTGCGGGTGTGCTCGGATGACTTTCTGAAGGATTTGTTTCAGAATGTCGAGCAAAAGTCCTGGGATGTACATCCCTAATGTGTCTCAGCATAGTGTGGTTACCCAAGGAATACTTCTTCCTTGGGTTACCTCTAGATAAGACATGCTCACAAAGTGAGCAGGTGACTAATGGAGCATTTACCTTTTTCTGCCCCTCTGGAAAAGTAAAATACTCCCAAACAAAAGAATTCTTTTGTTTCCTCCTTCTCTGCCTGATGATGCTGCTGCCCTGCTCACTCTCAGAAGAGGTCTGCTGCTCTGCCATTGTATCCCAAAGACAATTCAGCTCCTTCTCCTAAGAAATCACAAGCAGTAATGAGGGGAATGGGTGTGGTGTAGGAAGATTCCAGAACTGAAAGTAGTTTAAACCACTCAAAAGTGTTTTCTTTATCACATGACCAACCGTACGCGCACGTTAAGCTTACCGTGCGCGTACGGTAAAAGTACGCATGCGCGTACGAAAGGCACGCGCGCATGCGTATTACAGGCACGCTCGTACACTTCCGCATAACGTGCGCGTGTAAAGCATGCGCTTACGCGTCGGGTAGGAAGTACGGACACCTACGCAAATTGCGTAAGCATGCGCAAACAGAGTGGAAATATTACGTACGCTCACCGTATATAAAGCGAAGCGTGCGCTTACGGTAAGCTTACCGCACGCTAAAAAAAAAAAAAAAAAAAGGTTTGTTCAAGATATTAACTATGTTACACAACTTTATCTAACCATTTATTTAAAAAGGTGAATCATTATAAATTGAAGAATGAATTAAAACCATGAATATATACATAGGTAGTTTAAAGGAAAAAATAAAAAGGAAAAAAATGATGTAAAAAAAAAAAAAAATTAATAAAAAATCATAGGTTTCACACACATTATAGTTAGGAATTAGAATTCAAAAAACCATGCAAAAAAACAACAAAATATAGCTTTCACACGCGTTATATTTAGAAATTAGCTTTTAAAATTCACTGAAAAAACCATAGGTTTCACACACGTTATAGTTAGGAATTAGCATTTGAAAAACCTTGCAAATTCAATGAAAAAACCATAGGTTTCACAAATGTTATAGTTAGCTGGACATTTCGCTCGTAAAAAAACAATGAAATTCCCCCATTATAGTTAGTTCAGCTAACTATAACTCGCGCACCCGCAATCCACTGCTGATGATGTCACATATTACATCACTCCTGACATGGTCAGTGACATCACTCAGGACATCACTGATGACATATAAAATGACATCACTGATGACATCACTGATGACGTCATCCATTGAGTCTGTGTTTCTTAACAATTTTAATATGTTTAATATTTATATGGAAAGGCCTGTTGAAGAATGAGTGGGTGTACAAGTGTGTAAATGGATGAGTTTCTTTGGTGAGTAACTGACTCTATAAGTGAGTCATTAAATGTATCTTACTGCAGACTAGTGACTAATCTATGTGAATGTCTGTATGTTTCTGTCTGTTGGTGTATAAGTGGCTGCATGGTTTTGTGAATATTTATATGAGTGTCTATGTGGGTTATCGATTGGTTGTCTGAGTATCTGTATGGGTGCCTGAGTGTTATTGTGGGTAGGCTGTGTGTGACTCTGTGCATAGATGTGTGAGTGGGTGATTCTATGGGTGCATGGTTTTAAGATTTAATATGTGGGTATGCAGTTATTGGTATTGGTATTGGTATTGGTATTGCGGGTGCGCGAGTTATAGTTAGCTGAACTAACTATAACGGGGGAATTTCATTGGTTTTTTACGAGCGAAATGTCCAGCTAACTATAACATTTGTGAAACCTATGGTTGCACCCGCAATCCACTGCTGATGACGTCACATATTACATCACTCATGACATGGTCAGTGACATCACTCATGATATCACTGATGACGTCAACAATGAGATAAATTACAACATCTTTTCACACACTTATAAAACCTTTGATATACCAACTCAAAATTAAAGAGTTCCATTCTCATATCCATAAATAATGCAATACCAATAACTGCATACCCACATATTAACTTTTAGGTCTTCATACACCTCCACACACTCACGTGAAAAGTCACTCATAGTTACAGTCACTCCATAAAAAATTATCATATGAATTTATACACACACCTATATAGACACTCACACACTACCAATCATCCATAGAGGTACTCTCACACCTAGTCATTCATAAAAATAATCACACTGCCATTTACTCACCTATACAGTTATACACAATCAAGTTCCCTTGCTCACAAAAATAGTATAACATTTTTATGCTCCATTAGAATCATTGACAAAAGCACACACTCATCCATACAGTCACTGTCACAATCACACATTCTCACATCTAGCCACTTATATACTCTTACACACATATATACTGCCTTTCACATATGTAGTTAGTCGCAAATGTACCACTGAGATATACATTGAATCCCTAACACACCCATACATTCACTCGCTCAAACGTACAGTCCATCACAGATGCAATCTTAAAACCATGCACCCATAGAATCACCCACTCACACATCTATGCACAGAGTCACACACAGCCTACCCACAATAACACTCAGGCACCCATACAGATACTCAGACAACCAATCGATAACCCACATAGACACTCATATAAATATTCACAAAACCATGCAGCCACTTATACACCAACAGTCAGAAACATACAGACATTCACATAGATTAGTCACTAGTCTGCAGTAAGATACATTTAATGACTCACTTATAGAGTCAGTTACGCACCAAAGAAACTCATCCATTTACACACTTGTACACCCACTCATTCTTCAACAGGCCTTTCCATATATATATTAAACATATTAAAATTGTTAAGAAACACAGACTCAATGGATGACGTCATCAGTGATGTCATCAGTGATGTCATTTTAGATGGCATGAGTGATGTCATGAGTGATGTCACTGACCATGTCATGAGTGATGTAATATGTGACGTCATCAGCAGTGGATTGCGGGTGAGCGAGTTATAGTTAGCTGAACTAACTATAACGGTAATTTCATTGGTTTTTTACGAGCGAAATGTCCAGCTAACTATAACATTTGTGAAACCTATGGTTTTTTCATTGAATTTATTTATATATATATATATATATATATATTAAACAATCCAATTCAAGCGGTACTGAAGAGGCGCTGACACCGTGGGAAATCCATCAAAAAAAGTATTTATTTATTCACACCAAAGCCAAACGCGTTTCGACGGACTTGCCGCCTTGGTCACTGAACACAGGTAAGACATATTTACAGTGCTTAAATACACCTTTGGCTTGTTAACCTATGGCGGTATTCATGAACATAGAAAGAGTCACTTATTCTGTAACGAGTATTTTTTTCAAACAAACAAGTGTATATACAAAGTGATACTGATTGCGTAAACGTTTAACCTTCCATTGTCAAACATAAACCATAAACATTTTAAACATGTGCTTAAATGTTGTTAAATTAACTCGCTGACCAAGCGATTAAACCCAAGTGGGTAGTAGCTTCCTGTGACTCCGAAATGAAGCTTCCTACCGCCTAAAGGAAAAACAAGCTAGTATTCATTTTGGCTGTACCAAAGCTTTAAACCTGTGCTTTAGAAGAGTGAGCAAAAAACACAAAAAGAAGTCTTTCAAAGTAAATGAATACACACACAGTGCAGTATTGCTTCAATGCTATATGCACTGTGTTGCATTTGTTTAGCTCTATTATTGCAGATGTACACTTAGGGCCTCATCCGCGTTAAGTCCATTCGGAATCTTGCTATTGAGTAGCAAAATGTATCTGGATTCGAGTTTGCGCAGAGATAGTAATCTGTTCCCTCCTCGAATATTTTTGGGGACACTGTCTATCACAAAATATGTGAGATCCTCACTTCTACCCCTGTGTGTGGTATTTATGTGACGTGCCACAGGGTAGGATGGATCATCACTATTTATTGCACGTAGGTGTTGCAGAATTCGTACGTGTACCTGATGGATGGTACTGCCCACGTACAATTTATTACAGGTACACTTGAGAACATACACTGCAAACTCTGTTTTGCAAGTGAAATTGCTGCGGATTTCGAAAGGAGTGTGTTTAAAAGGCAAACTTAGGCTGCGGGTGTTGACCCCAAACTTGCACGCCTTGCATTTCGCACATTTATAAAATCCATTCCTTGCTTTGAGCCAATCTGTTTTGGTGTCTAGTCTAGGTGAATTGCAAACTAGCTCCTGCCTCATTGATTTTGCCCGTCTGAATGTAATTTGTGGTGGTTTGCTACATATCTCTCCTATTGTTGGATCACTTCTTACCGCTTGCCAATGTTTCGTCAGTATTCTGCGTATATTTTTGTGATAGATGTTATAGCCAGTGATAAGTCTAGGTGGTGTGCTAGCTGGAGGGTCGCCTGGTGGAATGGAAATAGTTTTGTCTCTTTTAAGTAGTTTCGATCTTTCCACTGTGGCACATTTGTTTTCTGCTTTATAGAGGATCTCTGGTTTGTATCCCCTATTGTTTAGCCTGTCAAAGAGTTCTTCTTTAGCTTGATTGAAACTGATCGAAGAACTGCAGTTTCTTTTCATCCGCAGACACTCCCCATAGGGAATACTTTCAATCAATTTGCTGGGATGGAAACTGCTGGCGTGTAGGATAGAATTCCCTGAGGTACTTTTTCTAGAAGATCTTGTTTCTATGTTGCCATCTTGTATAAACAGTTCCAAATCTAAAAAATGAATTGACTCTTTGCTGGCAGTACAAGTGAATTTTAAATTCAACTGGTTGTTGTTAAGATCTTCAGAAAACTTTAAGGCAGTTTGTTCTGTGCCTTCCCACAGGATAAAGATGTCATCTATATACCTTGTGTACAATTTCACATTCTCCTGTATTTGTAATGGGTACTCAACCATGAGTACCTGCTCCTCCCACCAGCCCATATGCAAATTAGCATAGCTGGGGGCGAAGCAAGTACCCATGGCCGTACCTTGAATTTGTTGGTAGTGTAGCCTGTCATACAAAAAAACATTATTATGTAAACACCATTTCGCCATGTCCAATAACATGGCTGTGTGTTGGTACAACTCTAATGGCCTTTTGTTAAGAAAGAATTTCATGGCATTTAGACCATCATCATGCTTAATGCTTGTATACAGACTCTGTACATCAAGTGTCAAAAATATACAACTGTATATATATATATATGTACATATAATATAACATTCAGAAAAGCGCGATCCATGTCTAGTGACTTAGTCAAAAGCAGCCCAGAGATATTGGTAACTAAAACATGGCTAAACTGCAGAAAGGGTTTCTTTCGCTGTACCAACTGCAAAGCATGTAAATATGGTGTAAGTACACCATCATACAGAACTCCGTTCCATATGAATATGAGATGGATCACCAAGTTGCTCACTTGCAAAACTGAGTTTGCTGTCTACGTGCTCGAGTGTCCCTGTGGCCTGCAATATGTTGGTAGTACCAAGTTGCAGGTACACAAGAGGATACTCCAGCATGTTAGAGCCATCATTGACAGCGACCCAGCTTATCCAGTCGCCAGACATTTTAAAGAATGCCATGGCAATGCAGTTGAGCAACTCAAATACTTTGTGATAGATTCTGTTATGCCCCTCAGAAGAGGTGGTAATAGTGAAGCAATGTTACGCAAACTTGAAACTAGTTACATCCTTGAACTAGATACTAAATCACCGAATGGTTTAAATGCCAGTGAAGATTTCTGTACTTGTTTATAGAATTGATGTTACAAACTGTTAGTCTTGTTTTTGATACAATATAAGAGAATATAATATTTATATTTATATTCTAAAAACTAATGCATCCCAACACTATATATAACATGATTTTACTTACCCTTTTAAAATCATAACATGTTTCTGAAATATATTATTGAATGGTGCAAATTTTTAACAAAGTTGAATTTTACCCTCCTCCCATCCTCTATGCTGGTTCAGTAGTGACTATGTGCATGAAATCAAAGAACAATGCAATTGTGTAATAATAGAAACTAGATGCCGAGGATGTCTTCTATGTCTACAGTGCTTTTTTTACATATCACGTGTTCATGCCTTGGCACTTTAAAAATGTGGTTCTCCTCATTACACGTCATGTGATCAAGGCCTCTGGAAGGCCAAAACGCGTAATGGCGGCAGTGCTGGGTGATAAATAAACAAAAACACTTGCACTGACATCCGGGCCTGTTTCGCCTGTTCCCGAGAAACGTGGAAGCTGGTGACGAAGTTTACAGTGTATGTGTATATATATATATATATATATATATATATATATATATATATATATATATATATATATTTATATATATATATATATATTCCACCAAACTTTCACCACAGAAGTAATCGACGCCGTGTCTGTGTGACTGGTTAAATAATGAGGTGGTGTGTGGCTGGATATGTTGCGGTGATACACCAAGAAGAAGGGCGTCCCGCCCGAAACGCGTCGTGATGACACTAGCAACTTGGCTTTACTAACACGCAGTTTTGAATGCTGTCCTTCCTGAATTAAAGGCTTTCCACAAGCCGGCGCTGGCTCGAGTGCGCTTTATTTTGCAAAAGGCAAACTGTTGATGAAGATATTCGCGGCCGCCTTGCCGTGTTGAGCAGCACCACCCTGAGGATTGTAAGGGGGCCAGGGGGCCCGAGATTTGCTGGGTCTCATGGAGCCAGGCTTGGATTGATTAAGGACGGCAACATACTGGGGGTCCATACAGGATGAGATGCCATTAATTTACAGCAGTGATATTGTGGGGATCAGATTTGCACACACCGCATCTCCCAGAATCCATCTGGGACCGACCTTTCACCTGATTGGCCCATTGGAGGGCGTGTGACTGGTTATCTGACGTCATCAGCAGAGGATTGCGGTCGCGTGAGTTATAGTTGCCTGCACTAACTATAACGGGGGAATTTCATTGGTTTTTCACGAGTGAAATGTCCTACTAACTATAACATGTGTGAAACCTATGGTTTTTTAAGTGAATTTGCAAGGTTTTTTAAATGCTAATTCCTAACTATAACGTGTGTGAAACCTATGGTTTTTTCAGTGAATTTGTACGGTTTTTTAAATGCTAAGTTATGTATTTTTTTTTATTTTTTTGCCGTGCGCGCACGGTACGCGTAGTCGCGGAATCGTTACGCGAAGTTCGCGGAATTTTTCCGTTTACGCCGTGCGCGTACGCTACGCGCATTCGGCGAATTTTCGAAAAAAAAATTAAATTAATTTTTGCCCTTGGGGGTCCTTCTGGGACCCCCTGACAAAGGCTAGGGGATCAGGAACTGTCCACCCTGCCCCCTTTTCACGTTCTCCACCTTTGTTTTTCACCCCCTCAGACTGCGAGAGACAAAATGGCAGCCGACACTTCCTGGTTTCGACCGATTCGAATGTTTACTAAGATCTAACAACCAATCAGAATCGCGCTCGAGCACGGCGGCGTACGGTAAGCTTACGGTATGCGCTCGGAGCGCGCCTATAGATATATATATTGATTTAAATGCTATTTTCTCAGGAAATACTGACCAGATTTACACGAAAGGCACATCCCTGACCTGAGGGCTACCTCTCTGCCAAATTTCAAGTAATTCTGTTCAGCCGTTCGGGCTGTAGCTCGGACTAAAGGTCCTATGGAAAAATGCATGGGGAAAACGCGTTTTGGGACCCCCCCCTTTTTCTCAGCCCCCGCTTGACGAATCCCTCCGAGACTTTCAGGGAAGGAGCGGAGCGGAGCGCCCCACCTATTTTGAGAATTTCGCGAGGATTCGTCAATCGGCACCAAAGTTATTCCAAATAGAATGTTGCGGATTTCCTATGGAAACACGGTCCTAACTATAACTATCTACTGGCGACCGCCAGTAGATAATATATCTATCTATCTGTCTGTCTGTCTGTCTGTCTGTCTGTCTGTCTGTCTGTCTGTCTGTCTGTCTGTCTCAATCCTGGCCCACCTCTTTCCTAGTGGGACCTTACAGGTATGGACCACCAAAAGCGGAGAATTGGTTTTGTCAATAAAGTGCTCGAATGGTTTTGAATGGCACTCAGTCTAAATCAGGCTAATGCCTACTATGACGCGTTTCGACAGCCAAAGATGGCCTTGATCACATGACACGCCGCCAACATCAAAACATTTAAATAGTGAACAACCACTACCGGTGCTCAAATCCCACAAGCAATGCTAATAGATATTGAAGACAGACTGTGCATAAATGTTATTGAATACAAAATGGTTTTCATGACCAAACAATTTTCATAAATACATATATATATATAAATGCACATACACACATACACATATATGTAGAGGTAAGTAAAATGAACCTATATTATCGATCTATGCTGTATAATTTGTCCATGATAATATAGTAGCAATATATTATTAAGACAATATTTTTGGGGAATACCCTCATGACCTCATGTCATGCTCTGGGGAGCACTGTGAAGGTTACTTTGTCGGTGCTTGGTCTGCCCAGTCCAGTTTACCTGCTAGTTAAGCATTTCTAGTTAAGTTTGTCCTTAATCCTGTTCGCCGGGGGATCGCTTTTTCAAGAACTTTGATGTTTTATCGGGTGCCAAACTCTAAAAGAGCACCTTCATTATATTTATTGTATAGTCGTTAAAAATGGATAGATGACAAAGCACACATTAAAGCATTTATTGTGCTTGTTTATGCTAAAAGTGCATGAAAAAAAGATTTAAAAAGTAGGCATCCAGTGACCTAAATACCTGCTTTAAAGAAGTAACTGAATGGAGGTAGGCAGCAACCTCAAGCTCAATGGTGGGAAAACTGAGGTGCTGGCTGTAGGCAACAATACATTTACTTGAAAAGAATTGCCCTGGCCCTAATGCCTCGGAGAGCAGCCAGTACCCTCCATGGCAACAAAAAGCCTTGGATTTTGGATGTATAGCAATCTCACTATGGAAACGCAAGCCAAAAAACTGCCCACAACTTGCTTCGGACTACTGCGTACACTATTAAAAATCATCCAATGTCATACAGGGACTGATCAATTTCTGTCTTGAGTACAGCAACTCCCTGGTACTGGGAAGCCCTCAATACGTCCTAAGACGCCCACAGACCATTCAAAATGCAGCAGTATGATCACTCTTCAAGATCCCCAAACACCATACAGCAGCTCCTTCCATGGCTGCGCTACATTGGCTCCCAATAAAAAAAAAGATCCATTTTAAGGCACTATGCATGGCCCACCGAGCAATGCAGGGAAAATGTCCCCTCCTGATACGAAGACTGGTCTGCCCATATGTGCCAAGGAGATCTTTTCGCTATTAGAGCTCCTCTCTATTGACCATCCTCAAGGTCAAGAGAGCCAGGTGTGGCAGCCATTCCTTTGCCTATTTGACAGTTAAGTTGTGGAATGCCCTCCCTGTCAAACTAAGACTAACACAGCCAGCAATCTCCTTCACAACATTTCTAAAGACCCATTTATTCTAACTTCAGCAGGACTTGCCTAGGTCTGCAGGTATGCCTGTCTCAGTACCAGGTGGCCTTTTGGGGCAGATGTACAGTATATAAGACACCGAGAATAGAATAGAATAGAATAGCATTTGTTCATTTTACACAATATTAACTCAGCAATGGAGACTCATATGTTCCAAATTAATGTCCTCGTTTAGCCATGCCACACATTGCAAAAGAAAAGGTGAGTGGCTAGTGCAAAAGGGTGAAAGTGATTGCTATTGTGTCATGTCATGAGCATTCCTCTGTATTACAACCAACTCATAATGGTAGTGGAATGACATCTCATGACATCACGTATCCTGTGACTCCGATGTCGTCATAGAAATTGACATCGACATGCTATTTTATCCCCATTACACCTCAAAGGTGATATCACATAGCTGAAATGAGGATATTGCAGACATCAGATTAAAACGTCCGATAATACGAGTAAAATTAATAAATGTCTACTACCAGGGCTTTCAGTAGGCTGGGTCTAACCAGTGCTGAGCACCGGCAGTTTTTTAAAGGGGACCTCGAAACATGTCTCTATTGGGCTCTGTTTTGTGCCCTGGCACAGGCGGTCCGTTTTTTTACGGACTGCAGCGACAGCAGGCACATCGATGTGTGCGTGCTCACACTGCTCACTTCTCACTAGTGGATAAATTACGGCATGACGTCATGCCAGGTGAGCGTTGTAGGGGAAGAGAAATCCTTTAAAGAGTCATTTTCTCTCTGGATTTCCCTTCTCTTTTAGAAACTCAGGAGCAGCAACATTGTTGTTGTGTCACCAGGGCTTTAAGTGGAAGCTTTTTCAATATTATTTACAAGCCATAGTTGCTGCTTTTTTGTCTTATGCAACTAACAACCATTAACAAAGTCAATAGTCCTGACTTGTTGGAGGTATGATGTTACTTGTTGTATCATATATCTGGAGGCAATGACATAAACAGCAAAATACAAGTCGGGCGGCACACTATGCTAAGCCCAGATTTTTAGGCTTACGTGTTTTAAGCCACAACCTTAATTGCATTGGCCACACCCCTTTGAGTGACCCCCCAGTTTTTTCATCCCGCTTAAAGCCCTAGCTACGACATGTCAAAACATATATAATGTGTGTTTAGAAATTCATAGAGCCGCATAACACCAAGATACCTCGTGTGCTGGAAGGTCATAGAAACATGATATGCAACCACAAAGCAACAAAACACAGGGATGCTGTTCAAGCCTTAACATCACTCTTCCAGGCCCTTATTGTGGCCCTTACAGAGGTTCAGGATCTGCACCAACCCCTCCCTGGGGATTCTGCAATTACCTGATTGGCTGCATTCAGTGAATGTAGCCAATCCGGTCATTGCAGAATCCCAAGGGAGGGGTTGGTGCAGATCCTGAACCTCTGTTGCCATGGTTTCTAAACACCCAGGCAAGACCTAACTGATATTGATAGTTTCAAATAATATTGACTGTAGCTCGACTAAATAAAATTAAGCATTGTGTGCGTGTTTTAAGTGGTATGTCAATACTGCTCCAGGTTTTATCTATAAGGTGGTTGTGGTATATTTGCCAGTAATCAGGGCACAGAAAATTAAGGGAGGCAGTAAACAGCAGAGGAGAAATAGAAACATATCATGAGAGTCTGGGAGATGCTGAGTTACAGCAAAGAGTGTAAATCACCATTCAGTGAAAAGAAAAAATGTATCAATGGTGCACTGACCTAAAATATAAGTAAAAATGCTTTGTAGATGGAGCTATGGTAATGAAATTAATCTGGCAGTAATAGAGTACAGCAGATCAGAAGTGGGCAGCTGATGTTTTCAGAGGCAAAATTGCAAAAAAACTCAAACAAATTTAAATTAAGCTCACTTTAAAATAGGTGACTGGAGCAGCAGAAAGGGAAAGACCAATATTTTGCTTAATACTGCATTGGTAACCAGGCATTTACAAATGTGATTACACAATGAGGGGTCGTACAATTAAGGGTGTGGAGAACTACCAAAGTAGTTAAAGAGCTCACCAACTTATTAATGTTTATTTAGAAAGTGCCTACCTCAGCTGCACTGGGGCAAAAAAAACGATACTTGTTAGCTCTTGTGAGGTTTATCAGACATTTTGACAGAGCTTTGGTTTGAGCTATCTCAATAAATTTGTCTTTCATTATCCATGTTCAGGAAGGGACATTGTCCTGCACAAAAATAATCCTCAGAGGTTTTTCCCTCTTTCTATGCGCGCTACAGAATGTAGCGCATGTGGAAAGAGGAAATAACAAGGAGAAACAAAGATACTTCTCCTCGTTATGCCTGAGTGGGAAAGGCCTAGCATTTTGATGCAATCTCAAGTTTTCTAGTATTAGTAAATCTGGGAATGTGCCAAAATCCATGGTTGGATGCATGAGAATACCCATGCTCTACCCATAGAAAGCCTCTTAGCTTGAAATGTAACATAACACAGCGCAAGCAGTTGCATTGCGTTGCATTTTTTTACAAAGCCCAGCAAGGCAACAGAAATTGCCCCTTCCATAGCTTTGCAAATATTACTGAAGGCTTTATATTGTCCTTGCAACCACCCTGAGCGAAGTAAGGATAACGCATAGGCTTAATGAATCTGGGCCACAGTCTTTGCATGTGTTAAGTAGTTTATTTTCTCATGTCTAAAGATGTAAAGGAAGCTGTATAGTTAAATAAATAAAACTTTCTTGTAGACATTGATAGCATTATTTTAAACACTGCTCTAAATCTGAAATTGGGCACAAATGTTATTTGCGCCCGATTTCTAATATCGGATACTGCACAAAATGCACTCCGACTTGGGGTTTTGCATATGCACATTTCTTGGGTAATGCCTGTAGGAAATTATGCAGTAAAAATGATGCAAAAAAAGAAATGCTTTGCAGTACAGATCACAAAGATCATTATGGCACATTATTCTCCACCACATAAGGCAGTGCTTAATTTGAGCTGGTGGTTGCAAGTTGGGTCCACTGGCATTCATTATTTAGCGACCAGAACTTACTCTTCCTCATCAGACTTTTACCAAAGCAAAAGGGAGAAACAAAAGGAGGAAGAGAAAGGAGGAAAAACAGTGACAAAAGGAGAAAGCAGGACTGAAAAAAGAACATTATAAAATAAAGACTACACAGCCTTGTATTCAGAAATCCCAGCATTCATCAGCACAGGCAGCGAACTTCTAAGACTTTGGGCATGGGCACTTATTATTTTACAAATTAAGCACTGGCATGAGGGACAGGTCGAATTGGGTACAAAACCCTGTCAGTGGAAATGGTATTACTCACACTTCTTAGAAACAGCAGTAGTGTGGGATGAAAAGCTACATAAAAGCCTATTATTCTTATTGGTATTAACAATTTTGTAGCGAGATTCTAAAGGTGTTATTTAGAAAGAATGAGTCAAGTAGTACTGTAAAAGTCAAAGTTTCAAGATTCTGCCAACAATTGCTCGTTATGACACAAATATTAATGATACTCATTGTTTTAATATTAAGTAGAAAACACTGAATGATAATAACAAGAATACAAGAACAACAACACAATTATAATAATACCAATTATTATTATTATTGTTGTTACTATTGTTGTTGATAATAATTATGATGATGATGATTGATGGTGATAATAATAATAGTAATAATGTTATTAATAATAATAAAAGTTCATGAACCTTAGAAATTCTATTCAAGCTAATTTCCAATATTGCTGGTGATCAGAACTTCAAATGAAATGTTAATGATTACTAGTGAGCTTCCAGGACACGTCAAGTCACTGAACTGCTAATAAAATAAAATAAATGCACTACAGTATTTCAGTATATGGGATAGTCTTGAATGTAAAAGAATCATGGGAGAAAACTCCCGCTCTGAACGTTTTTGATGTATAGTTTTTCAGATTTCTGTTACTCATTCCTTTATAATAAATTATTTTATAATAAGGAGGAGCCATGCTTAATTTGTGCAAATGGTTGCAGTTGGTGGTCACCAACACTCATTCTTGGTGACCAGGACCTGTTTTTCATGATCAAATAAGACTCTGGTGGTATTCAGCAACCTTGACATTCTGCAAGATTGGTGGCAGGCTCCTAAGAAAAACTTTGGTTCCTAGCAATTATCTTATGTTTTTTTTCTTTCATATTAAGTAATGAGAAGGAGGGCCTCTTTCACTTAAATTCTCATAAAGATTGTTTCCGGAAGAATGGGAGTACAAATGCAATATCTCCATCAGATAAACCTTTACAACCTATACAAACGAGATTGATCAATTAGTACTATAAGCATCTAAGGACTTTCATTTTGTGGAAAAAACGTCAAATAAATGTTCTATCTTTTAATATTTTATCATTGCATGGTTTTGTTGTATGATCTCTTTTATCAAATCATATCTTAAGCCTTAGAAGCACAAAGCCTTTTACACTGTGTACATGAAAGAGGCTTTTTATGCAGAAAATGGCAAAAGGTCTGCAGACCCACCCTCTCGCGCAAGTGAAAATTCACCACATTTCTGTGCTTAGGCAAGTACAGGGTCTTTTGTTAAGTGAAAATGCCAGGGTTCTTTTCATGTGATGGAACCACTCAGTCAATTGGTTTTTAATTAACGTAAATGCCAAAGGTTAGTTAGTACTTTGCAATTGAAATATGACTGTATTGTGCCATATTAATAATAAACTATGTCCCGAATATAAGGACCGAAGACCTGGCAAAATGTGCAGCAGCCATTTTTAAAAATTAAAGCTGTGCTAGAAAAAACTGTTGAAAGACTGAGAGTTTCAAACTTAGGTATAAAAAAATGATAATTCTGAATCTTCGTGATAGTTTAAGCAAACAAAACAGAAGAGGTATGTGCACACTGCACACCCAATCATTGAAATGTAGACTATAATGAGCGCAAGCAAATCACTTACAGGGGAGAGATGGGTAGCTGACTAAAGGCTTTACTGAAAACCATCCCACCTTCATTCATCCTAAAGATCTGAATGGGATTCCTTTACATTATGTAACCCTACACATCCAACACGCAACAATTAATTCACATGGGCATCTCCAAGCCCCAGAAGCTCCCTATCATCTGCAGTCACCCGTGGTTTCAGCTAGTCCCCTGTTTTCTGTACCCTCTGCTTGTATCCCCTGGGACTCTACTCAACTATAGCAGCATCAAAATGCACCAATACAGTGACAACACAAAAATGTACTTTAAAGTTGCCTCGGTTCATACACTCAAAATCTTAAAGACTGCTTGCAACTCGGCCATACCTGGAATTCCAGCACCTACTTGAAACTCAATCACACCAAAACAGAGTTCCTGATATTTGCTCGTCAAGAGCAACTAGCAGCAACTAATCTAAATCTGGCTCATCAACGTGAACCTGGATGGATTCAAACCCCAACTTCCACTCAGCACAAAGTCACTTTGATTCATTCTGGACACTGACCTCAACCTCAAGGAACACATTTGCAAAGAATATCTAGACAGCCTAGAAAATCTCTCCCTTCTAAACAAAGGGAAACTCTTCCTCCCTGAAAGCAACTTCAGAACTGCCATTCAAGTCCTCGTACTCCTGCATCTCGATGGAGGCAATGCCCTGCTCCTTGGCCTCTCTGATTCCACTTTAGACCAATTTAAGGGCATTCAGCATGTCGCAGCATGTTGCAGCATGCCTCATCAAGAGACTGATGAAACATGTCCACATAATCCCTACTCCACTCACTACATTGTTCGGCATGTATCAGCTCAAAATCCATGACCAGCAAGCCTGGCTATTTTGGGTGAGTAGTAAACCATCTCTAGTGGCTCTCCTCACACACACAGCACGTACGCTGTCAGACTAAAGATGAAGAAGTGCAAAAAAGAAAAAACAAGGCAACAAACAGCTCTTCTCCGTTTCTGTACCCGGGGAAATTCAACCACACTAACTCTGCTACAATTTATGAAAAAGCTGAAGACAACTCTCTAAAGAACATTGCATCATGATGCATTATTAGTCCTCTTTTGCACACAGAACAAAGATATGCCTCTAATCGCTGGCTGTATTTTGTCTTTAACCCTGTAAAGGTCTCTTCTTCCTTTTGGCTAGGTTTACGATATATAAATAATTCATGATGTGAAATAACTGAGCTTCAAGAACAACCCCATAAGCTATTCATCATAAACAGGGAGTTCTGAACACTTTATTAAAGGGTAAAAGCCAAGCCCAGGTTGTAACTCTGCAAGAGGTATGTGCGACATGGGAGAAAGGGCGCAGACAAAATGTGTTAAGAAAAAAAGTGAAATGGTTTAACTAAATACTACTTAAAGGTCATTGTAGGAAGGTGGCTCTCTATATAGTGCACTAAAATGAAGTACACTGTGCAGAGTGTTCAGTGAGTCCCCAATTGGTTGACAGAGGGAAAAGTAGATAATTCTAATGCTCTATTAGTGGTAGATTGGGCGAGCAGTTAGGCTTATCAGAGGGTTGTGCTAAGCATTTGTTGTACTCACAGAAGCAATAAATAAGACACACACTCAAGAATAAATCCGAGACCAATTTGGAAAAATAATAAGTCTTTTTATATATAATTTCGAACCAAGAACTACGTTTAGAGGTATGAATTTTCAAAAGATAGCAAATAGTTAAAATTTGTGCACAATTGAACACTATACAGTTCTATGGGAAGAAAAAGCAGTTAGGTAAAGCACACAGCACAGAGAGTTGTAAGGGTCCACCTTCCAGGATTAGGGTGGCAGGAAGCCAAGGTTCAATGTTCTACCTACAGGTCATCGGGTGTGTCCCGAATTCTGCAGGGAGCAAAGAGTTGGTGGAATTGGTAGCTATTGCACCATAGGGAAAAAACAAGCTGCACAAGGGGACTTGCAAGCAAGTCTGAGAACTCCCAATTGGGGGCTAGTGTCACAAAATTCTTAAGGAAAAGGGAGCACTGCCGTTCGTCGTTACCCAGGCCAGGCGGGCTGAGCGTAGAACAGGTAGGTTGGCCGGCCCGGTGCGTAAAGGTGCTCCTCACGATCAGGGGACAACACCTGAGAGGGACTCATCCAAGACTGCTGGGCCACTCACGATGTGGGTTGCAGGGATCTTGATGTCCCTCGGCCGCTGCTGGGCTTAGGTATAGTTGGAGTCCTGACTGGACTCTTCGAAGTCGGTGTTAATTGCAGGGTGTCCGGTACCCCGGATATTGGTAGTGCATGGCTCCGGTCAGTCCTGGTGTCTCCCCAATAGGGAGAAGACAGATGTGATCTTCCAGAGCATGAGTACCTGGACCAGGGAACTACAAGTCAGTGGACCGTATTCTGCGGTTTCGGTGGCTGCGGTCTGCACGGGAGTAGCTCCTCTACTAGTCCTCTGGGGTTGTTAGAGGCCACACAGCAGTAGGACGGGACAGTTCACCTTGATTGTCAAGTCTTGAAAAGGCAGGCAGGGGTTCATGCCTGGATAACCAAACCAAAGTTAAAAGGGGGGAAACGCTACTCCCATCTGTGGCACTTCCCTGTATGCAAAAAGCAGGCATGATAGTAAGACATTCCATCTCCTTCTGAGTTTTTCAGGGACCTCACCAATCATGCCTTTCATGGTCTTGTTGAATCTCTCAACAAGACCATTGGTTTGGGGTGGTATGTGGTAGTGAACTCATAAGTCACTCACATTCTGCCCACGTGTTTCAGTTACTCAGACATGAAGTTTGTACCTCTGTCTGAGACCACCTCCTTTGGAAAGCCCACTCTGGTAAAGATACCAATGAAGGCCCTAGCTACTGCAAGCAGTAGTAGTAGTAGTCCTTAGGCGAATTACTTCAGGATATCTGATAGCATGATCCACTACCACTAGTACGAATCTGTTTTCTAAGTCTGTTTGTGAGTAAAGGGGACCAACAATGTCAATCTCTACTCTCTCAAAGGGAACCCCAACCACTGGAAGTGGAATTAAGGAGGCCTTTAGGGTGCCACCTGTCTAGCCACTGGCTTGACAGGTGGCACAGGAGCTACAAAATTCCTTCACCTTCTGGGGCATACCTCGTCAATAGACGTGGTTCACCAACCTATTCCAAATTTTGGTCTGTCTAAGATGCCCAGCTAGGGGATCGCATTGGCCAATGTGATGAGAAACTCTCTAAATGACTGAGGCACTACCACTCTCCTAGTGGCACCAGGTTTGGGGTATCTGGCCTCAGTGTAAAGGAGTCACTTCAACCATTGATATGTGGCTGTGGTCTGAAATTCTACAGATTACTGGGTCATACAGTCAGGGAAGCTACAGCCACCCCACCATGTGAGAATAGATATGCCCCAGTAGGCTCCTTGACATAGTCAGGTCCCACCTGTGATCCCATCTGGAGGCTTACCACTGGATTTACTGAAGGTGCACTAGAGGCATTATTATTGTTTTTACACATAGGGTCTACATTTCGGGGTCCAGTAGCTTTACAATCATGACATTACGCCTTTTTGGGATCCCAGTTCTTACCCTGGTACCCACCCTCAGACTTTGTAGTGTTTCGGGCCCACCATCTTGAGGAGGTTTGTAGGGGACTTGAGAAGAGCTTTGTTTTTATCTTTTGCTTGCTCACTCACTTTTCCTTGGGGGTGTGTTTTGGCCTCGTTTTTATGGTCTCCCCCACCAGTGGAAGTTTTGGTCACCCTTGTTTTTAGCCATTGGTCTGCCTTCTTCCCTAACTCTTGAGGAAAAAGTGAACCTTGGTCTACCAGGTACTGATGCAATTTCTCTTTTTACAATTACTTAACAACTGCTATTTCATCAGTCAATTGTAAAACCCATCATAGGCATGCATAGCTTTACTTGTCACCTGCTACCTAGTGTTTTACGGAAACGTCTACAAAATCTACCTAAGACTGACACTTGTTTTTTTGAGTCTCCCCGAACCTGATCCTGTACTCTTTAGTAGTGTGTTCAAAGTCCTCAATCAGGGTAGCGCATGCACATACATGTGAAGTAATTGATGAGGTCTTAGGACTCAGCATCTGCCTCGTTCAATGTCAGGAGTCTATCCCAACATTTACCAGAGAACAGTTCACAAAGGAGAAAGCCTCAATACTTTTGGTTGACCTTTCCAGCTATGCAGGCTCTCTCGAAAGCTGTGAGTCCTTCTGTATAATTTGGAACAATCCCTTTTTATGGATTTTAGGGTCAAAGATTTCCTATCTGTCGCTAGGAATCATATTGCTGCTACCATTTATGGGTGGTAAACCCATATTTGCCTTCGCCCTTTCTATGGCCAGTATCTTGTCCTTTAGGGCTAATCTTCGGCCCTATCTCTCTAAAATGATCTCCACCTCTGAGGGACCTCCTATGTACCTCGGGCTACCTGAGCCATTCACGCTCGAGGCAGGTACGTTTGGCACAGTAGTTCGGTTTTGAGGTAGAGGTGTGGTGTCCTCTGTCTTGGCTTGAGGCATATTAGAGTCATCTTCCTCACTCACTCCACCCTGGTTCTCAGGGTCAGTGGCCCCATCCAAAGAATGGGCCAGCTCATACTCTGTCAACAGCTTTTGAAGCATTATGGTCTCAGGGTTAGAGACAGTTTTTTAATTTGTATCCTTTGCAGAGAACCCTAAACTGCTTAAAAGAAAGATGCAAATAAGGGGTAAGGTTGAGGTCCATAGCCAACTTCTGTGTAAGGTACATTATTACACTAACATTGTAACTTTTCTGGAACTAGAAAAAATCCTAACTGCCTGCGGCCTGCAGGGGAGTAGCTCCTCTATTCCAAGGGAAATCTTGGGCAGTTTGCGAAGGCTGGTGGTCCTCTGGGGTTCTTAAAGGCTCACTGTGCCACTGGAATCAAGCTATCCTGGCTGAAGAGGTGGGAAACCCCGAAACCGGTCCTAGGATGCTTGTTTCTGGTCCAGGGAGGATCTGGCTTGGCTGTTCAGGCTGGACTGTTCCCATGAGGCACAGGGTCAAGACTGATTTGCATATGGCCAGGTCTAAACTGGGGTGGCATGGTGAGCAAAAGAATGATGGATTTAACCCAGATCTCTTGACTGGGGGGGAATGTTTTGATTTGTTCTGCATTCCATCCATCAATTGTCTGTCTTTTGCTTTCTCACCCTAAGTGCGCTGGGTATGCCCAGACGTGGGTCCCGGGCTCACTATGCCACTGGAATCAAGCTATCCTGGCTGAACAGGGGTGAAACCCCGAAACCGGTCCTAGGATGCTTGTTTCCAGTCCAGGGAGGATCTGGCTTGGCAGTTTGGGCTGGACTGTTCCCATAAGGCACAGGGTCAAGAATGATTTGCATATGGCCAGGTCTAAACTGGGGTGGCATGGTGAGCAAAAGAATGATGGATTTAACCCAGATCTCTTGACTGGGGGTGAATGTTTTTATTTGTTCTGCATTCCGTCCATCAATTGTGTGTCTTTTGCTTTCTCGCCCTAAGTGCGCCGGGAATGCCCAGACGTGGGTCCCGGGCTCACTGTGCCACTGGAATCAAGCTATCCTGGCTGAAGAGGGGTGAAACCCAGAAACCGGTCCTAGGATGCTTGTTTCCGGTCCAGGGAGGATCTGGCTTGGCAGTTCGGGCTGGACTGTTCCCATGAAGCACAGGGTCAAGACTGATTTGCATATGGCCAGGTCTAAACTGGGGTGGCATGGTGAGCAAAAGAATGATGGATTTAACCCAGATCTCTTGACTGGGGGTGAATGTTTTGATGTGTTCTGCATTCCGTCCATCAATTGTGTGTCTTCCGCTGTCTCGCCCTAAGTGCACTGGGTATGCCCAGACGTGGGTCCCAGGCTCACTGTGCCACTGGAATCAAGCTATCCTGACTGAAGAGGGGTGAAACCCCGAAACCTGTCCTAGGATGCTTGTTTCCGGTCCAGGGAGGATCTGGCTTGGCAGTTCGACTGGACTGTTCCCATAAGGCACAGGGTCAAGAATGATTTGCATATGGCCAGGTCTAAACTGGGGTGGCATGGAGAGCAAAAGAATGATGGATTTAACCCAGATCTCTTGACTGGGGGTGAATGTTTTTATTTGTTCTGCATTCCGTCCATCAATTGTGTGTCTTTTGCTTTCTCGCCCTAAGTGCGCCGGGTGTGCCCAGACGTGGGTCTCGGGCTCACTGTGCCACTGGAATCAAGCTATCCTGGCTAAAGAGGGGTGAAACCCAGAAACCGGTCCTAGGATGCTTGTTTCCGGTCCAGGGAGGATCTGGCTTGGCAGTTCGGGCTGGACTGTTCCCATGAAGCACAGGGTCAAGAATGATTTGGTCTAAACTGGGGTGGCATGGTGAGCAAAAGAATGATGGATTTAACCCAGATCTCTTGACTGGGGGTGAATGTTTTGATGTGTTCTGCATTCCGTCCATCAATTGTGTGTCTTTTGCTTTTTCGCCCTAAGTGCTCGGGGTATGCCCAGACGTGGGTCCCGGGCTCACTGTGCCACTGGAATCAAGCTATCCTGGCTGAAGAGGGGTGAAACCCCGAAACCGGTCCTAGGATGCTTGTTTCCGGTCCAGGGAGGATCTGGCTTGGCAGTTCGGGCTGGACTGTTCCCATGAGGCACAAGTTCAAGACTGATATGCATATGGCCAGGTCTAAACTGGGATGGCATGGTGAGCAAAAGAATGATGGATTTAACCCAGATCTCTTGACTGGGGGTGAATGTTTTGATTTGTTCTGCATTCCGTCCATCAATTGGGTGTCTTTTGCTTTCTCGCCCTAAGTGCTCCGGGTATGCCCAGACGTGGGTCCCGGGCTCACTGTGCCACTGGAATCAAGCTATCCTGGCTGAAGATGGGTGATATCCCGAAACCGGTCCTAGGATGCTTGGTTCCGGTCCAGGGAGGATCTGGCTTGGCAGTTCGGGCTGGACTGATCCCATGAGTCACCGGGTCAAGACTGATTTGCATATGGCCAGGTCTAAACTGGGGTGGCATGGTGAGCAAAAGAATGATGGATTTAACCCAGATCTCTTGACTGGGGGTGAATGTTTTGATTTGTTCTGCATTCCGTCCATCAATTGTGTGTCTTTTGCTTTCTCGCCCTAAGTGCGCCGGGTATGCCCAGACGTGGGTCCCGGACTCACTGTGCCAGTCCTAGGTCGCATTTCAAAGGTGGCATGGCCTCTAAATCTTCCTGCCCTGGAAGGCAGTTCCTTCTTGGACAAGGTGGGAATACCTCCACCCAAGGCAGGCTTTGATCCTGTCTCTGAGAGTGAAGGCTCTCACCCCAGGAGGCTAGAAACATGTCTAGTGCTGGCAGACTGGCTAAGACTAGTCAGCAATCCCACTAGTAGTCAGTAATTTTTCTGGGGGCACCTCTAAATTGCCCTCTCTGTGCATTTATTAATAAATCCAACAGTGGCATCAGTTCAGGTTTATTAAGACGCGGCATCTCATGGAGCAGATACATTAATATACAAATGTATGTATATTTTTTTAAACAACCTTTAACGGCACATCTCTCCGAGAGCATGAGTATTAACCCAATTTTTTAACACACCATGGGAGCACTTCCTATACAGAGAGCGCATGCACATACATGTGAATTAATTTACGCCCAGGATAAAAAGAGCGAGTGGACATATGATAATCCTAAAATCCTGACAAATCGAAACTATATCGTATTTCTGCTTCCATATGAGTGTGAATGTATGAATGATTAACAAAGGAGCATGTATAAGAGACACCATATTTGGATGTATGGAAATTCTGTATGCATGGGAACTGGATACTGACACCACGAGGAATGTTTCAAAAACCACCGCATTGGATGTATGAAAGTTCTAGATGCATGAAATACTGGATACTAACATCACGAGGAGTGTTTCTATAGCTACAATATGAGTGAAAGTCATTAAAAACACCCACAATTGAGTGAAACAAGAAAAATATATCACAGTGACAGACAGTATTATCGTTTCCACATGATGGGGATGTGAATATGAAGGGGATAAACGATAAAAGCTATTGTTTATCCACAATGTTTTTCATTTTTAGGTTTCATTACCGGATATTCAATTGGTATATTGTGTCTACTGTCCTAATAGGGTACATGGAAGAGTATGTGTGACCAGCAGGCATATGTACATTTATAATATCACCCAGTGAGGTGCAATAGGAATCGTTCTGGTCCTGAGGAAATAAGCCAAGGGAATGGCTTCTGAAACATGTCGACCCTGTAGAAAGTGACCCATCAAAGTACACTATCTACACCTCCCCACTTTTACTATTCTCAGCTAGGGAAGCCAATTAAGTGTATTTTTTTCCACTAGCCAGGGAATTTTTAAAATCATCATATATATTTTTTTTCACGATCTCACGCACTACACATACACACTAATCACTAAATTAAGTGCTCCCGCATCTACATAGGTAGTAGCACGCCCCGTCCCGTAGAGGGGCGGGAAGACCCCAATGATGAAGCATGACACTGAATAAGGTTTCAGTGTGTGAGGGATATTTTACAATTTTTTTAACACTGCCCTTCCTATAAACTAGAGAAGGATTTTTCCAGACATCATCATTAGAACACAATAAAAACACCTGCATTAAAACTGAGTATACACTTATACACATATATATCTTTATGTAGATAATGGTAGCAGCAGCGGTGCGTCCATTAGGGCATTGGGGCGTAGCCCCCCCGCCTGCAGCTTCCTCGGCGTCTTTGAACTTAAGTAAACTGAATCAGTTTACTTAAGTTCAAAGGCCGAGGGAGATCCGACAATCATGTCAGTCAGCATGACGTCGGACCGCCCACCCCCTTCAGAGTCTGAAGGGAGTGGGCGGTTGGCGTCATGTTGACTGACATGATTGTCAGACGGACCAAGGGCAACAGGCAGCAGCTGCAGCACAAGTGAGCATTAGTGGGGAAGGTGAGCGAATTTTAGCGCCGTACCCAGTCATGCGCACTAGTGACTGCACAGGCTGGCGCAAGCCCATTAGGAGAGCGAGGGTTGAGCAAAGGCTCAAACCTCGGTCTCCTAATGGGCAGGCGGGCGAGCAGTAACCATGCCGTAAGCCAATCCTGGCGCTGCTGGCAGCGCCAGGATTGGCTGAGATGGGCTGTAGGCGCCATTGCGCCAACGGACCTGAGGCGGCGCGGACCTGCGCAGGACCTCGGGTATGATTAGGATTTTTATACTCCCACCCCCCCCCCCAACCCCCACGCAACACCCCCCACCCCCCGACTGCCTATCACACAGCTATGGTGGCGAGCAGCGGTAATTGCCTGGAATGTCTAAGCATTCACGATGCTTCGACATTCCAGGCAATTACCGCTGCGCTTGTTTTGATGGCTTCATGTTGGCGGACGATGGTCATAATTGTCTCGGTAAGGAGGCAGCTTTCACCACTTGTACTAATGGCACTTTAAGCTTTCACACTGATGGCGATCTGTAAAGGCTCTGAAGTGTGTGATGTTCACAAACAAACCTTGGGAAACGCACACGAAAGATAGTCAATGCACGTGGGTGTGGGGTTTCATCTCTTCTTTTTACATTTAGAACTTTTTTTGCAAATGGCACAGGAACTGCTACCTGTTTGTTTTAGACGCAGCTGTGGTGGGTGGGAGGACGGAGCACAGAGATGAAGAGACAGCAGGTGAATAAATCCATTAATCGGATTTATGGTGGTTGTTTGTGCAGCACTGGAATGTGTTTAAGGCAGCACCGGTCTGCATGGGATGACGAAGACGGCGGGATCGTGACATTTCACAAGACTGGCCTCAGTGTGTCAGGAGTGTGTTTGAAGGGACAGGTGTGTTTATGATTTCACACACGCTGCTTGTGATGGGGCAATTAGGCTCAATCTGGGGCTTTATCTCACAGGGTGGGTTGTGATAGGGGACCTGTGCACTGGTACGTTTATGTGTGTGTGTATTCATTCCATAGTATAAACTGGGTGTCGTAGCACAAGCGATGTAGTGTGATTGCACAAGTGCGTTTACGTATGTCTGAATTCAATGTATATTTATAGTGCCAGAAGTGTTTACAGGATAGCGCCTACCATCACTACAGTGCTTAGAAAGGGACATATGTACATCAGTTTGTGCATGACATCACTTATAGATCACCCCCACCCCCCTGTTTTGCCAGCCGCGACTGCATAAGCCCTCCGATGCCCCTTGACCAAGTTTGCGCTGTATAAAAACTTCAAAAAAGGCCGTTGACCTGCCTTTCAGGTTAGCACATTCTGTTGTCTTGCTCAAAAAGATCATTATATGCAAAGGGCTGCAAAGCGTTTGAAAATGATACCAATTTGTCACCCTTGAGTTTAATTTCACTTTTAGATCTTCACTCGTTTATTTATTTTGCATGTTTGTTGTCAGTTTTTGTCTCAGTCAAGGTTTGCTAACTAACATACATCGACACAAAAGTTGCCTGGATTTCCGCCCTACCACTTTCAAATGTCACCAGCTGCCACTGAATGGTATAATCCCTTTGTTGAATTACGATATCACGAGGAGGACGATTCTACTTTTTCCTCTTCACTCCCCCCTTTGATTTTTGATAACCCTGACCCTACAAGGCTGATTCTCTCCAACAAAATATGGAGGATTGTGAAAAGGGGGGTCCACATCAGCTGCCCCACTGTGGGGTGGTGCTGGTTAGGTGTGGGCACACCTCCTAATCTAACAAATTTTCCTGGTTGTCCTCCCACTAGAACCTGTGGTCAGGACAGCGGTTTTGGCATCTTCCACTAACTGGAGAGGCCTAGGTCGCATTTCAAAGGCGGCATGGCCTTTAAATCTTCCTGCCCTGGAAGGCGGTTCCTTCTAGGACAAGGTGGGAATACCTCAACCCAAGGCAGGCTTTGTTCCTGCCTCTGAGAATGAAGGCTCTCACCCCGGGAGGCCAGAAACATGTCTAGTGCTGGCAGACTGGCTGAGACCAGTCAGTAATCCCACTAGTAGTAGTAGTTTTTCAGGAGACAACTCTAAATTGCCCTCTCTGTGCATTTATTAATAAATCCAACAGTGGCATCAGTTCAGGTTTATTGAGATGTTGGGTACCAAACATTTTGGAGTACAGAGTAGCCATAATGGAGCTAGGGAACGCATAATGACGAGTGTCCGGTCCATTTACTCTTTATGGCTTTCCTGTTCACTCACATTGTCTAAGAATGGACTTGGACATTGCAGGGTGATATCTGCTCAGTCGGATATGTCCACACATAGGATGTAGTGTACCCTCCCAACAGGCCGTAAGGCCTGCTGTAGGGGTGACTTACCTATATCTCATACAGTGTCTGCAGCCATGGCACACAGGGCTGTGTGCCATGTTGACTTTTTGGTTTTGTCTGCACAAAGACACACAGCCTGCAAAGACAGTTTGCATGATCTTGGTGAGGGGTCCCTAAGGTGGCACAATTTGTGCTGCAGCCCTAGTGGACCTCTTCAGTCTCAATGCCCTGGGTACCAGGGGTACCATCAACTAGGGACTTACAGTGGGGCTGAAGTTGTGCCAATTGTTGAACAATGGTACAGTTTTAGAAAGAGCTCTGGCACTGGGGACCTGTTTAGCATGGACCCAGTGCACCTTCAGTCGAAATCACATCAGGTATCAGGCAAAAAGTGGGTGTGACCATGTCAAAAAGGGGCACCTTCTTACAGTCATGATAAAACGTAGTGCCATCAAAATACAAATGTAGTCCACCTTATGATGAATACCCTATGGTATTCCTTATCAAGCATTTTCAATAGGGACTCGAAGTTTATGGGAGGACAATAAAAACTTCTGACGATCCCTAAGTGCCTCTATGGATGTTTTTTAGTGTGATTGAGATCAATCAGCAGGATGGCCACGTGTGCACCTGGCTGACCAGCTTTGGTAGGTTTAGCTTGGGGTAAATAGACCTGCAAGATTTCTTGGAGTTCAACTCCCCCACCATGATGGCAGGTTGCAGGCAAAGTCTGAAGTAAGTTGCAGAGCTGAGTTTGACTGAAGTGTGGCACGATGAAGAAAATCTCCAGGTGAAAAAAAATGTCTCTGGAGGGAGACAGAATATGCATACATGGATATCATGCAGTGTAATTCTTTAAGTCTATTCTCTTTTTACAGAAGCTGTCTAGTCAATATAGGTCTGCTGAGAATCTCTCGATTGCCCTGTTAAATACCCACCTCAATATTAGATGTTCTGCCAGCTGACAACATGGATGGTTTGCAGTGTGTGGTAGACCTACCTTAGACCTAGAGTAGACAGCCTAAGGCAAAATGGATACATAAGTTCTTTCCTGGAGAAATGGTCTCTAGCAAGTGATGTCAACCTTCACTGAGGCAGCACAGTGCGAAGGTTTCTGTGTATTCAAAACATTATATGGAAGTGGGATTCGCTTGAAGATGGCAAACCTACCTTTTGCTTACAGATTAGTTCTGCATTTCATTAGTGCTCAAGATTGACTGTGACGTAAATGTTTATCCTGCTCTGATGTCTGCAAGCATTTGACATTCTAATGATGGGAAAGTGTGAACATTTTATTCACTAGAGAGGCTGATGGTCAAAGAGATGCCAGTCATGTCTACCTCAAGCTGGTTCTCTGTGTCTGCACATGGACATCAATTAGGGGCAGCCAGGGCTAACACGTTACCCCCTGCTTACCCTTTATCAGAGATCAGTAGCAGGTACAAATAAGTAAACATGTCTAAAAAGCCCAGTTAACACAGGTCCTCCACTAAGGCGGAGGAGCGTCACCCCACTGATTTTCAGGAACTGCAAAAAAGGAAAAATAAAATAATAATACCACGCTCTTATTATCATTTTATTTTTCCGTGCTGAGGCAGGTCGGCGGGGTGGGCTGGGCTGCTCACACAGCAAGGGGAGGAGTGGTTGGGGCACTTTCTTAGTGGGTATGACGGTTTGGCCTGGGTGGAGAACATACACAGCCTCCCAGTCCCTGTTTGAACGCCAAACCACGGCCCTCAGATCAATCACGACACTGCTGTCATGGTGACACTAGCATCGCAATTGGCTTAGGGAAGTCTTGGAGCCTGTGTGCTTGCGGTTCACATAGAAGTAGAGGGCAGTGGCCAGCCAACTGACAGGAAAGTGATTTTTTCTTTTCTTTTTTTTTTTAAACCCTCTCCCCGCCCCACTACTACTGTTCCGGAGCAGCCGCCACTGACTTTGTACCTACTAGCAACTTTTTTTGCGGTTTTATTTTGCTGCACTAAGAAGAGGGCAGAAGCACTGTTCTCTTGTCTGACTGGATGAACAATACAGGCTGGATTTATGTATCTTAAAACCCAGAAATGTGATAAAGTGTGTCCACTACCTCCCCAAAAGATTTAATTCCCATAAGAAACTAGCACTGTATGGGAGTGCTCAAAGTGCTTAGGAGGACAGTACAGCTTTCACTCCTATGAAGTGTGCTGCGGCATAGTATAATGAAAATTACATCACTGGTGGTGGTAATTTTCTGCTACGCCCTTTACAATTTACATTAGTCATTCAGAACTCCTAAAGCTTTGTTCAGATAAACCTAAAAGTAATAGTGACCGGGATCCTGTTAGAAAGTAGTTGGAGCCGAGGGGGTACAGATAGGGAGAGCTTAGCCTGAGAGAAACTGAAGGAGATTGAGTGAAAAGTGGAGAGAAGAGAAAAGAAAGAAGGAAGGGTGTGAGAGCAAGAGGGAGAAAGAAGGCATGAGAGAAAAAAAACAAGAGGGATAATTATGAGAGGGCTGCAGAGCAAAGAAAAACAGATAGAGGGGAAGAGGAAGCTTGAGAAAGATAATGGGCAACAAAGATGGGGAAAAACACAATAGGTGGTAAGGAATACGTTAAGGGAGAGATGGTAAAGGTGTAAATGGGAGTAAAGGGAAGAGAGAGAGCTCAAAGGGGAGCATGGGGTTGTAATAGCAAGCAAGCGAGAAGTTGGAGCTGGAGCAAGAAAAGAACAGGAGAGAAAGACGGGGGAGAGTGCATGCATGGAAAAGGTGAGAGAGAACAGAAAAGAGAGGAAGGGGAAGAGAGATGCAGAGAATAACAGATCTGTTGGTGTGTCAGAGGGAAATAAGTGAGTGAGTGGGATTGATATGTGCAGGAGCAAATTGCAAGAGGGGAAGGAATAAGGGCAGGCTTACCAGGCAAGCGGGCAATGCCATTAGAGTCAGCAGAGGCTGGAAGTCTGGTGCTTCCGCCAACTTCTAAACAGGGCAGAGGAACTGTGGTTTTGGCAGAGTGGAATACCGTCATGTGCTTAAACAACATAAGTTACTACTCAGGTTCCCCAAATGTCCCTGGTGGATACTCTACAAACCCCTCTAAAGTTAGTTTTAAATTCAATCATGTTGCGTACCAATTATTGGTGTGTACCACTTCAACACACTATTACATTGAGTAGAAAAAACTCTAGTAATCACAAAACACCAAAATGCATGCCTTAAAAATGGAACATACTGTGCTATTTCTCCTGACAATTTTCAGGGAGAGAATCCATTCTAACTACAACTCTTGAAGATTGGTGCCATTACTGGGGGACATTCCCCCCTAAAAATATACTTCTGGCTACAGGCCTGGCATTAGGACCCACAGCAGCCCTGCTACATCACCACAAGAGCCCACTGATCAGTCCAACCTGAAAATCAGCTGTGCCGCTATTAAAATTTCAAAAATTCAAATACTCTCAAGAAAATGAACAAATTATGTGGAGCACCAAGAAATCTGTGGGAATCTAAGAAATCTGTATTTTTGGCAGGATTATCCGTGCCATAATGTAGAACTTTATGGCATGACAATTTGGTGTTTTTAGGTCAAGGCTCGCGCAGCGCGCATGCGCTGCTCTGCTCGACTTTATGTAAGGGCTTTCAGAAAGCTCACCACACGCTCGCACACGTTCGTGCGTGTGCTTTTGGTTTTGTCCCAGGCTATTGGCCTTTTGTGTGCGTCTTTTTAACAAAGACAGCACGCAATTGGCCAAAGGCTCTTTTTGTCCCACCCATGTTCACACCCACTGCCTAATGCTTGCGGTTACGCGCAGCGCCATATGTTTCCAATTATCGTGCCGAGACGCAGGCGCAATGATTGCAAACATATGGTGCTGCTCGCCACAGCGCGCGCACACCAGCAGCTCTCGCATCTCGTTTCCCCTGGCCGAGACCCTGATGAACAACATGGTGATTCCTGACAGGGTAAAATAGCGATGGATGAACATGCACAGCACTTCATAGACACATTGGCAAAAGAACACAAACACCGGCATTTGAAAAGCAAAAAAGACACCAAGCAGCTCCCCTTCTCACTAAGACATTCCGGGTGGGCTGCACTTAAGGACTTCATCAAAAGTGCACCAAGTAAGTACAGGTCATGCTATCAGCCGCCGAAGTCTTCTGTATATGTGAACGATTAAGAATTATCCAGAAGGGAGAAGCGCATTTTCTTCCAGGCAACTCCATTATGCAATCTGTTACCACTAGCAATCGATGTCACCCCTCTGTCTGTTTTAAATGCGCTGAGTAGCAGGGATCACAATCAGAGACTATACAAAGGTATACAGTGGCCAAAACATTTCCAACACTAGCGCTACCTTCTGCTATTTTCTACTCAGATAGTGAGTGTGACCCTCATCCCCACAGTGACGTCACTCGAGCTCAGCTCGCCCTTCACAGCTCCTGAAGGTTCTTCAGTCCCCCTGATTGCACCTCCTCCTGCTGGGAGCCTGAAATGAGCACATGGTGTCTGTGAATGGCTTGTCTATAATAGCTGCGCAGATTAAAATAGCTGCTATTGGCCGAGCTCTGCCGTCGCTTCTTGGACAGGGTCATTTGATCATTTGATCTACTGGGATATACATGAGTAACAGGTGCTGTGCGCACTGGCCTTATTGTGTTTCCAAAGGAATGGCTCTCACATTCATGGACAATGGCGCAGCGGCTTCTCACTGCTAACACGTGCGTTTGGGGGAGCGGTAAGGAGTGATACACCGCTCTATCTGTGTCTCAAAGATCATTGGTCCCTTCAAAAGATTTATTAAAAACGACAGACTGACAAGGGCCATGTATTGCTCAAGTGGTTTGTATGTAAGTAATGTAATGTAAGTAAGTTGTATGTAATGTAAGTAGTTTTCTTACATTAATGTAGCTGCCCTATGGCAATGACATCGGATTTGACTTTTTCCTTGCAGCAATAGGAGTATGCATGTGTGTTTGTTTGCACACTTCTGCCAAATAAGATGTTTTTATTGGCCATCATGTATTCTCCCTAGGGTGATATAAAGATATGTGTGTATTGTGTAGCTGCAGTCAGTACTGTGCGCTGACATCTGTAAACGTCGCCTCCTCAAAGCTCACATCACTAGTACCGGGGATTAAGACACTGCTTCTGAGGCAACCGATCGCAGGATACTGGTCCTATGCGATCTATTATATATTGTTTAGTCTGGAGGTGTCATCTTTCATTTCAGAATTAATCAGTCAGCGTCCTGACACTTGATATGACCATGTTTTACGGGTGCTTGCTACATTTCTCATATTTTCTTTTGTGCACTCTTGACCTTTTTAATAATTTCGGTTTTTTTTCATTTTCTTATTCATAGATTTGTATTTCAATACATTACTCTGTGAATTCAACTTAAGGTAAAGGAAATAAGTAGACCTGAAATTAATCTACTTTACCCTCCTCGTGGTCGTTTTCACAATTCGATTTGTAGAAATTTCCAGACTCCTGAGAATATTTTGTACATTAAATCCCAAGTGCTTTTTTGGTCTCTCCTACAGGTACCTTATGCAGGATGTTGTTGTAGACCTGTTGTCTCTCATATATTAGGGCTTTGGGTCTGCCCTTGCCCTCGATTCGATGGCCCTCTTGTGTATCTCATGTCCTTGTTCTTATGCAATGGATTGCCTTCCTATTTTGTGTTTGTCCTGCCTCTGGTGCATTTCTTGTTTCCTGTGTGCCTATTGAATGATCTGTGTCCTTACACAGCTTGCATAGAGGGAACTACTGTTTTCATGTGTTTTCGTGTTCACTCCCTTGTGTGCTGCCTCCCTCCTCACACTCCTCAATCTACGTGTCCCCTCCCCCCCCAACAGCTATTCCATTACTTGGGGTTTAAAAACAAAATGCACCCGCTTCTCCATTGCTCCTTGCCCCACCCATCAGCGCTCTCGCCAGTGGCAGCACTGACTTCCTCCTCTCCATCCAGATACTTTGTTGTTCCTATGTATTTCCAAGTTGCATTATTTCTTACTGTTTTTTGGAGAGCCTGGACGTTGCAGTTTGCTTCTGGGCCTCTCTTTTCGCAATAGGCGCTTTTCTGCACATTTTGCTAATTTTTTCTCTCAACAGCCCCTTTTGTGCATATTTTCCTAATATTTTTCTATCAACTTTTAATGATAAAAAAAACCCAAGTAGTGGCTAGATCATCCCAAAATGTAGCTATTATAACGCCGAAGTCTAAAGCAAGTGAGAGACTGTTAGCGCTGAAGCCAGCAGACACCACAGTGGGACAACGTTTCATCTAAGCAACATAATATCTTGTACCGTTGGCATGACTCATTCGCGGCACTCTAACATCCAACAGCAGCTCACATTAGATGGAATGCGTCAGCTGACTCCAGTTCTGCCTATAGCCAGTTAGTCAGTAGTTCACCACAGCCAGTGCTTAATTTGTAAAGAAATAAGTGTCAGGGCTTTCGTCACGAGGCATTTGCAGCTTGCACCACACATTGCCCCGGCCAGCGCTGCCAGTGACATTACAAAACACCTACGAACATCAAGTGTGGCACTTCAGAATAACACATAAGGTCCCAAAAGCGAGACCTATTGGCTATGCCAATGCTTGTTTGATAAGGTAAAAGGTCTTACTTGCATAATATATGGATGGTTTCTAATAATATTAAACATTTTAAAAAATGTACTAACCCATCTACATAGAATATGTGCTGTTTCTGCTAATATCAGCGTAATGTAACATTAACAAGATGCATAGAAAATGTAAGCTTTTTGTTGGCTATTTTCTGAAGGTAGGAATTCTTGGTTTCTTTTTTTTGAAGAATGTTATATATATATGTAGTGATACGTCATGATTTGATAGCTTACTTTGTTCAGCTTCTCTTTATTTCTTCTTTAGTAGTTTGTATGATTCTTGCAGCATACAGGAAAAAAAATAGATATGTTTTTTAAATAATACAATTTAGATATACCTTATATAGCTGCGCTATGTGACAAGTTATAAATAACATTAAATCAGTGTCTATCTTATTTGTTAGGCGACCGACGCATTGCGTTTCTCCTCTCTCCGTGATATACAGCGTGTTGGATATTTTTTTTCTATCATAACCCATAATGAGATCCAGCCAGGCATTCATTCGCTCTGCAAATGTGTATCAGTGACCCCTTTTGAAAAGCAGAACTGATACGCTTTCCTGAACCGCTGCGACTTCCATCTGCTGTCTTCACGGATCTCCGGTCGATGACAGACATAGGACCAACGCAGCAGAATGCTCAGACGTCAAAGCGGAGGCTTTCGGGCTGGGGTCGCTGTGTATGATGGGTAATCTGTCACTGTCAATCTAGAGGCTGGGGTCCCTGTGTATGATGGGTAATCTGTCACTGCCAATCTAGAGCAGCATCAGAGCGCAAGTGAAACCTTTCACACAGTGAGGAGCATTTATTCCATCGATCTGTTGAGAATCGGAGATCGAATTCTGCCGACCCGAGAGTGGTGACAATATCTGCTTAATTTGTAAAACAATAAATTCCAGGGACCGCTTCAGGATGCTTCCACAGCTCGCGTTACCCATTGCCCTTCCAGTGCTGCCAGGGACAGTACCAACACAACTTCTAACAATCACACTGCTACAAGTGTGACAATTCACACACTTCCAGGCCACAAAGCGATAGGAATAGCGTGGACACAATGCATTAGTCATTTGTAATGTAATTGGAATACACAAACATCTGTTGTTGCGCTCATCTCTAAATCAGACAACAGCGCCGCCATGTGGCAGACAACCATAAGTGACGGTGTTGACAATTAAGTGCCGGTGCTCAAGGTGCTGAGCACCGGAAACCACCGGCACAAATTAAGCACTGTATTGCACAGCTTAACTGAATCTGTTCATTTAAAATGCAAAGACAATCCAGCAAAATAACCTATCCGGCACAAAAACATAAGTCTGCTGCAGAAATGTTCAGGCTTATTCATACATCTGGGCAAAAATGAGGGCAAGTGTTTGTGCAAACTGCGTTACTTACTAGCATTTCATGTGCATTGTTGTTGAATTTTCCTGGCTTGTGCTCACACTCGCCACCTAAATCCCACACTCCATTTCTGCTCAATTCAGCATCCCCTGGGTACACATAACATTTGTTTCTGTTTACCCCTACCTCATACTGTACGCTGTTGTGGGCACAGGCACAATATGAATGACATTAAAAGCGTACAGTAGATGAAGAGGGTTTACTTTAAAGCCATTGTGTATGTAAATATATGCATTTTTAAAGAATTTGGGGAAAACTAAAGCTCTTGGCTAACATCAGACCTAATTAAAATTGCATATCAGACTTTATTGTTATTGCCTTGTTGTGTAATTGTGTTTCAATTTAACAGTGAGATTAACAATGAGATGTGCGTACACTTGCTGCTCTTGCTTTACTTCATCATCACAGGCAGCTCAGCACAAATCGTTCTACCTTCCAGGGTACATTTAGAAAATGTAAACCACATCCGCTGCTCGCAATCCAGAGTATGGGTGTGTGGAACATGTAGGATGTACAGCGTGTGAGAGACAGCACAAGCCGGCATGGCCCATTTGGCCTTAAATATGATCTTGTCCAGTAAATGTGTGTTTTCAAAGGGGCGAGACTTCTCCGGGGAACCACTCCTTTATTATTTATGTGCTATCTGAAAAGAGAATTCTCCACAGAGAGTGGGGAAATGTGGCTCAATGGTTAGAGTGGCAGACCCTGATGCAGAGGTCTGGCTGGGAACAGGGTTCAATTCCTGCCTCGGCAGGTCATCGGCTCAATTTCCCCGGACCCGATAATTCTTGCCTTGGTGCCTATTCTAATCATGGGTGCAACTCTGGGCAATAGCTTGCTTAATCTCCACAACGGCCCCAAAAGCGCTAGGATGCCTGGCTTCACCTTTGGGGTGCCCAGGAGTGGGCACTTCACAGGGAAAGGCCAGGAAGGGTTCCATAGCGGTATGTGCACAGCGCCTGAGAGACCCTTTTGGGGGTGTACGGAGCGCTATATAAATGCACTACATTTACATTTATCACAGAGCAAAATACATTTCTTTGTGGACGAAGATTGCAAGTGGAAATAGGATTTTAATGTACTGTTTTAACAATTTAAAAATGATGTGTGATTTTATGCATTTGCTTTTATGACTCATATATACTGTTCTAATAAAGCTATTTATTGATTACACCTGTCCTGCAAATACATATTTCCGATGTACTCATGCAAATTTCAAAGTAAAGTAAAATCCACATGCAGTGCTTCATTTATTTAAATAATATAGAATTACAGAACCCAACGTTATCCCGATGAGTCATCTGTGCTGTGGAGTGTCGGGTTTGACCAATATGTAGGCTTCCTTGTCTTCTCCCACTAGCCTACACTTCGGTCTCTTTAGATCAGTCTCTTTTACAGAGTTTTCCTGTCTTCCTTCTTCTTTCTCCCTTTGGGATCTCTCTCTCTCTTGCTCCTGGTCAAAGTCTGATGAAGAAAAGTAGGTCCTAGTCCCCACAAATGTGTGCCAAGGCCCACTAATGGCAACAACCAGTACAGGTTTCGAACCCTCCGCTGATTGGCCAATGGCAATAGGCAAATATCTCAGTGTAAATTGTGCTTTAGAAAAATACTTCTAATTGTTTTGCCTTTGCTTCTAAAAGGTAGACACATGTTAAACAATCTACAGCTTGTTATCCCCTTTGCGCTATTTCTACATCTCAGTGAAATAAGTATTTTCTAAAAGATGGCAAAGGTTTACAGCTTTCTATCGCTTTTACTGCCCCGAAAATGGAGTTTGAGGCAATAAAAACTGTACCATAAGTGCCAGAACAAAATCAGTGACATCTTTTTAAATTGCTATTAACTTTATAATACCTGCCTAACCCTTGTAAAACATTTCGATTAACAATAAACTTAATGAAATACTTCATTTAGCTTTCTTTGTTAGTCAATTCCAAGACTGCAGAAATGCGAAGGGTTATTTAGTTGCCAAATTACAGAATGGGGAAGTTCATAATTCTACTTCTGATGGAGTTCTTAAAACCAAGCTTGAGGGTTTGCGCCTCTACTTGTGGTCAAGGTATATCTACGCACACTGCCAGTAACGGCGACCGTGAAAACCCCTTCCAGAAGGGCGAATGACCTCGAGCTTCCCAGACGCTACCTGCACCCACCCCTTCACTTCTTCTGGCAGAGATGGAAACAAGCCTTGGATGGTGCAAAATGGCTGCAGCTCCTCTTTATTCACATATTGCTATGCAAAACTCACAGATGATTGTTTAACAACCATGCATAACATCATCATTGCCCCACATTGACTGTAGCTCAAAACCAGGAGTCCTTAGTCCTTAACAGCACCTTGTGACAGCGTCCTGAGTGAAAGCCCTTTCCCAGCCAGGGTCTAGCACCTCTCCTGCAGCTTCTAGGCTACACTTTGTTGCCAAGTGTTGTGGGGGGCACTCGTACCTGCCCTAGACTGCAAGTGCCTTGTCCGCCCTCTGCTGACTTCATGCTGCCCCATAACCTGCTCCCTGTTCCCCTACTTTAAGGCATCCTAAGGGCACGTGCTTGAGCGGCTCCACCTTTGGCCATTGCGCTCCTTCTGCAGTCCCAGTGTGCTGTCCCCACCCAGCTGCCTGTGGTTTAATGACCTCAGGCAGTTCTACCACATACTTGCTTCCTCCCTCAGCTGAATCCTAATAACTCAAGAGACCCGCCAATGTTGAGGAGGAACAGACCCATACCCACCTCCGACAAGTGCACCCTGTCCGGCTCGTGGTACCCTCTCAAGTTAAGGTTAATGAGGCCATGCCTCATGGAAGCCCACCCATGAGCCTTGCACACTCTGGAAATAGTGATGTTTAGTTTCTTCCTAGACCTTTCCACTGCTGCATTATCCAATCACCGCCTCCAAACCACTCGTGGTACAATCTCGGACCATACTAGGTCTGACGATCTTACGAGTCGGGCAACTGCTGTCAGCCCGGCTGTCATGGCCCCAATCCCTGCGCCCCAGGTCGGTAAAGTCATTCACCTCCAGGTATACCACCACTGCATCAGGTTCCCCTCCACACTTCATTGCATCTCGCATGGTTGGCAACAGGTGTTCTCATTGCATTCCCGGCCGGCCCATCCATGAGACCACTGTGCGGCGCAGCCCCAATCCTTCGTCTGGCCTCCACGCCGCCACCTACCGCTGAGCCCTGGCGATAAATTAGTGGCCTAGGATATATACCTTCCGCACCTGACAAGGGGAACCTATAGTGATGGAAAACTTACATTAGGTTAGGTCGGATTTATCCCTGAAAGGCCCCTAATGCCCACCAGCCTATCCGCTTGATGCGTTCCTGCTCCAGGCCGCTGCCCACAGCCGCCATGACAGCACCTATGCAAAAGGAGTGTGGCGCAAATTCTTCTGTTGGGAGCCCAGCTGCCCTAATGGCCATTCTCAGGCACTGTGTTGAATTGAAAAAGGCTAAGGTACGAGCTGTCCCTATTGCAAACCAGGGGCTGCTTGCCCTGGTGGGGGTCTTTAGGTAATCACACATGCAGCAAACAGGGCAGCAGTCACGGTCTGTGAGGCAATGCAGGCATGTGTGCATGCCCCTGCCCTCCTGATATGTCTTTGATCTGCTCAAAATTATGATCATGGTGTTGGTCTCCATGTGCAAGTCATTCCTGGTGAGAGGATGCCGCCTTACGGCTAGAGCGGTCATCCTCGAAGCTAGGGAACTGGGTTTGAGTCTCGGCAACGACGCTCAACATCCTGTGATTCTGGGCAAATCACTTAATCTCCCCGTGCCTAACAAAAATGAATGTGTCCTTCTGTTACTAAACTTGTGCTCATGTAAAGCGCTCTGATAACCCATGTCTTGGGTCTAGTTTGTTCTATATAAAACAAAACATTTTTTTTTTTAAAGCAGGCACGCCCAAGGTTCCATCTGGCCTGGGCCACCAATTTACTGACTCTTTAGGCCCAGAAGAAAGCCAGCAAGAATGCCCTTCAAAAGAGCAACAGCTCATGGTTCGGTATGCTGATGCTTGGAAGTTGCTTGAACACCTTTTGCAAGGTGCCGAAACTTATTGGGCGTCTCCTGTCGTGCTGTTTTGTTTGCAGGCACCCCCATCCCTTCATGGTTGCCCTACAATAGAATGTGCCCGCTGGGTCGTTGATGCCTGCTAATTTTGCATAGTAATAAACTGCTCTGATGTGAATTTGCACCCATGATTTAGTCTTATTCCTAGAGAAGGCCCACTGCATGAATGCCTCCACATCCCTACCGGACACTTGTTCAACACCCACGGGTCCAGTTATCTCCTCCTTATAGGTTTCCCAGCACTTACAGTACTTGCTCGCAGTCTTCGGTGCTAATATACTGTTCACCAGCCTGCTCAGGTCGGGTCTACCAGGTTCCACAGTTCTTGTGATATCGCTGTTCGGTCACGTTCAGAGTGCGGTGCCAGTTCCCTGAATCTCTGCCACGGAAAACAAGACACCGCGCCAGCCACCATATTCTCAATGCCAGGAATATGCTTGGCTTTGACCGCAATATTATCTCTAACCTGGCAACCTACCAAATTCCTTGGCAAGCGGACCACTATTGGGCAGTGCACCGTCCCCAAATTCAAAGTTTGCACCACAACATGGTTGTCCACCCACAATGTAATCTGCATGTTAGCTAAGCATTCTTCCCATATAGAAAAGGCAACTATTATTGGGAAGAGTTTTAGCACTGCTAGTTTCTTGGTGGTTGCCTTCTCATGCCAACTTGTCAGCCTGCGGGCCGCCATCCATGCTGAGCCCCCTGCTGTATCTGTGAATAATTCCAACTGCTCTGCCATCACCCAGGGTTCCTGCCATATCAGAATTCCATTAACATCAGCTAGGAATGTTGCCCACTTGCAGAAAATCCTCTTTTACCCTTTGTGTCAGTCTGACTCTGTGTTGCCTCATTGCCAGTCCTCTTGCCAACCAGGCCAGATGCCTGGCGAACAGCCTCCCTGCTGGTATCACCCGTTCATCAAAATTGAGTTTGCCTACAACCTGTTGAATTTCCCCCAGTGTAGCTTTCTTCTACCCCAGCAAACCCTCTATCTTGGGCTGCAGGTCCTCCACCTTTGCTGCTGGCAGTCTGCACTGGCCCTGCACGGTGTCCAACTCAGTGCCCGAGAGGACAGCTACGTAGTAGGGCCTTCTGTCTTCTCCTGGGCCAGGGGGACACCTAGCTCTTCTGCCAAAGCTACAAACTGCCCAAACAGCCACGCACAGTCCATAGAGTCCGGTTTGCCAATGAACTTAAAATCATCCAGGTAATAAATCTGCCCCCCTGCTGGGTGATGTTCTCTCAAGATCAATTCCAGAAAACTGCTAAATACCTCGGAATAAGCGCAGGAGATAACACTCCCTATTGGCAGGCACTTTTTGTGGTAAAAATCCACCCCCAACAGAAAACCCAGCAGGGTATAGCTCCCTGGGTATACCCCCAACAAGCGGAATGCTGATTCAATATCTGACTTGGCGGGCATGGACCCCTTCCCACTCATACTGATCTGGTTTATTGCATCATCTATAGTAGCATAAGATACAGAACAGCTGGCTTGATCCAGACCGTCATTGACCGACTCCCCAGCTGGGTGCGACAGGTGGTGAATAATTTGAAACGGGCCTGGCTCCTTGTTGGGCACCAACCCCACAAAATTGATACAAGGGGGTTCTAAAAAAGGGCCAGTGACCCAACATAGGCGAACCTCCTTGAATACCTTTTCCTTTGCTATAGATAGGTTGTCCCTTACTCACTTCAAGTTCTGGATAAGCCGGTTGGTCAGGGGGCAATGGTATGGTATCCTAAATCCTACCAAGAAGCATTCAGCGAGCAGCTGTGTCTCTCTAATCTTAGGGTAGTTGTTCAACAATTTAAACAATGTTGCAGTTTTTACGGGTGTGGGCAACTGTGTGCAGGGCTTCCCTTCTGTTTCTGGTGCCCCCACCCCCAATCTTCTATTTTTTGTTGCTGAGGTTCTTGGCATCCCCTTGCACTTTGGGCCTCGTGCATTCAATGGCTGGATGAGCTCCCCCACAGTTGCTGCAGTATTGCCTACACTTACAGGGGAGACCCCACTTGCAATCATCCCTGTCGTATCTCCAGCATGCTTTGTTGCGGCTCATTTCTGCTTTCCATCACACATAGGCCCTTGGTTTACTATTATGAAGAATCCACTCCTGCCTCCCTTTCTGCCCTGTCCACCGAAAAGGTGATTCCTTGCTAATGACTTCTTCCCCTGCCGCCACCATATGGGCTGTATACCCTTCTACATCATGGGAGTCCCAGTCGATGCACAGCCAGGTTTTCATGTTTAGCCTGAAACCCTCATCATATAAAAGCCAAGTGTCTCACTGATATTTCAGCTGTGCCTTGTGCACTTTCCGCTTGTGCAAGAACAGGGCCTCTGCGTAAATTTCTCCACAAACAAGCTAGCTAAGGGTTGAACACCTGGAGGCAATTCTCGATGTTCAGTTCCACTCTCTGCTTTTGTCTCTCCCTCTTATATTCATCCTTCTCATTCTGAACTTTCGGGTCTAACCCTGCCTGGTGCACTTCCAGCAGTGAGAAAATGTCTATGTACTCCTTGCGCCAAATCCTCTCTTTTACCGCTAGATGGATGAGGCTAGCTAACCTAGTCTGCCTGGCAATGACTGGTGGGTCACCAAATGAGGGCCTTAGTACTCACTGGCGGGCTTACCTTCGCTCCCCACACTGTTCCTACCCTAAACCCATGCCCTGGTAGGATCGGTGTGTGCCTGTGCTTCTGACTCTTTGCCCGCTGTGTCACTAGTTTGTTTGGGGCCCTTCCCTGCTACTACTGCAGTACTCTGTTGCCTGTCCCTGCCATCCTGTGTTGCCGGCTTTGAGTTGCCCGTGCCCGACATGTTTGGTGCCCGCTGTCCTGTACCCATGTTTTGCTAAAACACTGGGTAACCAGGTGTCATTAAAGAGTTCCCAGAACCTGGCCATAGCCACAATGGTGCACAGTACATTCAGGCCCCATGCCCCCGGTACACCCTGTCATTGCCCTGCACTGGGAAGCCCTGGTTGCCCTGCGTCCCCTTGACTTGTAGTGGCTTGAAGCTCAAATGGCCCTTGCGCTGCCGTGCTCATCACCTCCACCTGCATGTTGTAATTAGCAATGCCCCCAGAGGTGACCCCGGCGGTACCCAACACCTGGCCCCCACTATGTTGCTCCCCTGCCCCAGCCGCACTGTGCAGTTGTGGCTCACTCATATCTCCTATCCTGTCCCCAGACTGCTCTGCTGGAGCATTGTGGTACTCGCCGTGTTGGCTTCAGGCACCACCCCGTCTCCGTGGTCACCGTCATTTTCACTGTACGAAGCTCTCTCCGGGAAGGCTGTTGTGTGGAAGGGGACTTCCGCGTCTTGGCCCGCTGTTGCTGCTTCTTCGCAGACCTCGCCATGGTGGCTGCTTTTCCGCCTACAGGCCTCCCATTGCGTGGGCCCTGCCTTTGGAGCCTTCTTGCTACCAGCTCCTGCTGTGTCTCCCACCTTGTCCTGCAGGATTGCCCCCCCATCACTTGCTTGCTGACACAGTCTTTGACCCAACTTGCCACCAGGATCTGCGCTCTCCTCAGTAGCTCCTGCAAGTCATCGTCCAGCTCCGGTCCTTCGTAGCGCACTGGATCATCATTCCCGTGTTTCAGTGGCCACGCTCTACAGTTGTCATCTTCATCCTCGCTCCTGTATCTGGTGGGCTTGCGCCGCCCCCTGGCTGAGCCCCCAGGACGAGGACCCACACTTTGGGCTCTTGGTATACTCCTTTGCTGTGGGTGATCAATGCCTTTTGTGCCAACTCCTCTAGCCCCGCTCCTTATTCCAGGGACTGTGTCTCAAAACCAGCCCCAATGGGCCTTGTACGGTGCTTCTCCAGCAGTTGGGGGCAGCTGCAGTTTGCTCTGTAGCCCCAGCCGCTGTAGGTCCAGCCAAACTCCAATTGTGTTACTGCCCCTTTGAGAACTTGGCTTTTGTGGGATGAGGGTGTGGCCAACTCAGTCCTGCCTCCCGCCTGCAGTTTGAGGCTGCAGAAGGCTCCAGGGCTCGTTCCAGTAGGCCCGGGTGCCTGCAGGGAGGAAAGGGGGCTTGAAAAGTGCCTTCATGGGCAGTGTCCTCAACGCATGCTACTGCCCGCCTCTTCTTCTTTAAGGGCAGCGTGCTCCAAACAAGCCACTGCCCTTTCTCTGTTGCACAAGGGCAGCGTGTTTTCCACACACTGCTGCTCATCCTCTTTTGTCTATAGACAGCGTGCTACCCCACACGCCTCTGCCCAAATGCTCCTTGCAATCCACGCAACCCAGGGCAGCGTGTTCCTTGCTACACCATTGCCCTTCTCTCTTCATCACATGGGCAGTGCGCTACGCACACGCTGCTGCCCATTCACCAATTACCAAGGGCAGCAAGCTCCGCACAAGCCGCTGCCCATCTACAAGTTTCCCAAGGGCAGCGCGATCCCCACACACCACTGCCCCAAGCTGTCACCACAGTCTTTGCTCTCACCACAGACTTTCTCTTGGGACACTGCAGACCCAGCATGTCGTCGGCATTATCGCCGGACAGTGGTTCACTCCAAACAGTAGACAGGGCAGCGAGCTCATGTCACACTGCTGTCCATGCTCCTCCACGGCAGTGGGGGACTCCCCCATGCCCTTTTACCTTGTGGTGCACCCAGGGCCCCTCTGCACAGATTGGTCGCCTTAAACCACATTGACCAGTTGGCACCCAGCATTTTCCCAGGCTACATTGCTCAGTTCCCTCTCCCGGTAGGGGTTTGACACGGGCCCCTCACTGATCCGGCTGCACCTCTCTGGCCCGCATTCTTTATCCGTATACATGAAATCAAAGGCGATATGGGAACCCTGTTTGCCTCAGCGAGCTGCTGACATACGCGCCATCAAAGCAGAAGGTAGGTTCATACCCATAGGTCCTGAGGCAGTGACAAGTTATTACTTTAAAACTGTGTGCACAGTGCAAAAAGTTTTCTCTGGAAATATAGTGCAAACACTTGAGGTAAATATTTACAGCTTCCACAGTAAAGTGTATGTAAAACTTACTACTGCATCCATAACATTAAAACAAAAACACAGAGGACATAATAATGATACAATAATATCATAAAAAATTGGACAAACTCCAGGGTGGGGGGTAATTAACTCCGGCATATGGCTGAACTGAGTTAAGTAAATAAATAAATAAAACGATTTACATTGCGCGCGATGCATCGCCGATTTGGTGTTCCAGCGCACACAATATAAATTGTTTTATTTATTTACTTAACTCAGTTCGGCCGCATGCTGGAGTTTATTACCCCCCACCCTGCCCCTCCCCGGCCCCGCCTCACCGCCCCGCAGCACTCCCTCGAGGAGCCCCCACTGGCTCCAGACAGTGTTATCTGATGGTTTTTTATGTCTCAGAGTAAGACATATATTTCGGGGTCCCCTGTTCTGAAAAACTTTAAATGTATTACTATTATTTCTGCTAATTCGAGCCCCCATGGGTTGTGAGTTTGAGAGAGTTGCATTAAAGAGAGGAGGGAGGTAGAGGAAGATGTGGGTATTTACTGTTTTGTGTGGCAGAAAGAGATGTGATACAACAACATAGAGGTAGAGAGAGATGAAGTAGAGGTAGAAAGAGAGGCAGAGAAGACAGCATGAGATAACAGTAGGTTACCGGAAACTAAGCAGAGAAATAGAGGGCCTCATTTATGAGAAGTGACGCATCGCTGCGTGAAAGCAGCGATGCGTCACTTCTCAGTGCACCCACCTTGCGACATGATGGATGCATCATATTTACAGTATGACGCATAATGTCGCAAGGAGTAACAGATGCGTCAGTATTTCTGATGTATCTTTAGGCGTAAAAGTGACGCATTGCTGGAGTGTGTCACAAAAGTGACGCATCTCCAGCAATGTGTCCTTTCACATGGGGCAAGCCCCATGTGAAAGGGCCTGCGTCAGTCTTACGTCTGCTGTGAGGCAGGCGTAAGATATTGACGCATTTGCACCCTAGAAGTGGCGCAGTGAAATCTCGTAGATTTCACTGCGTCACTTCTACGATGCTTACTTACGTGGTAACACCCACCCTGCATACATTATACCCGACGTAGGTATAATGTAGCGCAGGAGTTTACAAAGTGACGCATCTACCTAGATGCGTCACTTTGTAAATATGGTGCAACAAGCTCCAATTTTTACGCCGCTGGTGCGTCACAAAAAGTGACGCACCGGTGGCGCAAAAGTGACGCAAGGAGTCCAAGGACTCATAAATGAGCCCCAGAGTAAGGCAAAGAAAATGAGCAATATATAGGAAGAGATGTTAGAGCAAGATATAAGTTAGGGATAGTAAGAGAGGAAGGTAGGCAGGGATGAGTTAAGAGAGGAAGGTAGGCAGGGATGAGTTACTATAGGTCGAGAGAGGAGGGAGAGGTGAATGAACAAGTGTTTTGGTACAAATGCGGTCTCTAGCTTATTTTACTAGTGTAGATATCACATTGCACGCAGCCGCGGCCCGTGCAGGTAAGCGCGGTGGGACGGGGGTGGGGGGAGTGGGCGAGTTCGACAGACAACAACAAGGGAAAATGAATTAATTGTTGAATCCCCTGCCCCGCCCAACCCTGCCCCAACGCTCTTACCTGCGCTGGCTGCGGCTGATTGCACGCTAGCTGATTGCCACAAATTCAGGTAGCTCTTCCTCATGTTTTGGCAGACTTGAAACACTGTGTTAAAATCACGACTGTGCATTCCAGACACTGGGTCAGAATACAGAATACTATGGCTATGCAAATGAATGTCAATTAAAAAATCAGCGATGTACTGCACAGTGTTTGTTTTTAAACATTTCAAAAACTGAAACACCTTGAAGGTGCGACACAGTCGACCGACCCTACTATGTCGTGACTATCCTACACACATCCCTATGATGCCCAAGGTGCAAGAGGTAGTCATATTGCAGGCAGACTTCCCACTAGCAGCTCTCACTTCCTACTGAGAGGGATATTTTTGGGCACAAGAATGGAAAAGCGTGCATTTTAGCCGGTTTCTTTTTACCCTTCTTCTGCAACGACGAGAAATTATAAGCCATAACGAAAATCTCACTTCACCGGCCCTGCTGCCCAGGGGACTTGTCAATCAATTCTGCGCATGCACACTTCATTGTGTCCTCAGCCCCCGCCAACCACAGGAGAACAATTTGACAATCCAGCGCCATTCCATCTCCCGCCCCGTAGCAGCAGAAACAGCAGGCACGCATCTGTGTTGGTAGCCTGGAGCCAATGGCATGGAACAGTGCCTGGAACAGTAGCACTAATGGGGCTTTCCAAATTACATAAAAGGTCCTGTGCCAAGGCTATAATTTGCCTCAAACGGGCTCTCTGCTGGGCATGTTCCGCGCTTTCATCCAAAGACTTTGTTATAGAGAAACCCAACTAGGAACAGTGGCAGTGGATGGTGAGAAGCTTGCGCCTGAAGCTTTATGACGCCGTACACTAGAGCTCGTGAATGTGAGCCGTCTCCGCGTGTAGGAAACAAATGACATTATTCACATAAAGTGCAAACAGACTGAGCAGCATATTGATACGTGCTGGAAATTGGATGAAATCTGTGCAACCATCATGTATGTCAGCAGCAATGAAGACACTCATTTGTTTTGCAGGATCAGCTCTGCAATACTCCTGCTATCTATCATGCATCAGCTTTGCCCGGTCACATTCTTGAGAATGCATATTAAATGCATTACGATGGGTGCGGTGTTGAAGGTGCTGGTTTGGAGGTTCCGCATCCCGTCCATAATCCGCAGACATCTAAAAAATTCAGAAGGGAGACGTACGAAGAGAGAACGCTGTCTTCAACATTTAAGGTTAGCCGCTTCCTTTTGCAAATACAGTTCTGAGATTTCAACTCATTTAGAATCGATGTAGGACGGAGGCGTGTATGGTTTTCGTAGAGAATTGATCCGTGCTGCAGAGCAATAGAGATGCGGTCCAGCAGTGTGGGGTGCAAAAACAAAAAGGGAGATTAGGATGTTGGGGTTTAATAGTGATCTATCACCTGGCAGAGCTTTGCGAATATGACTGGATGATATATGTCCGCATTGTGTGGTTGTTGCGTAGGGTGGACCTAGTTGGAAAGCAACCATGTCCTGAAGACATGACTCTCCAGTTTTTTGGAGGAAGGAAGGAGGTTGTTGGGTCGAATAAGGATGGAGATCCAGATCCTCTGTCCATTGCAGGAGAAGGCCTGATCTCCTGTCTTCTTCTTTCAAAACATTCTCCATAGCTGTGGGTGTTGGGTCGCACACCGAAGATCTTGCATGTCACATATGGTGAGGAGCTTGAGTTCACCACTTTCAATGTGAGACTTTAAAGATGATGCATATGGGCAGAGAAGCAGCAATTGTTTATGGCAAAAATAACACATTGAAAATGATGCTGTCAGTTGCATTCTTGTGAAAAAATTAACACTTGACTCTTGATTCATCAACTCCTTCTGGATCACATACGAAGAACCCATCAGAGAGGTATCTGAGAAGGCACTACATGAACTTCTCGTGTAAACTTGGCATGGCTACTTCCCCTTCATTATGCTCTATCCTGATGCTGACATGTTTGACACAGGCAAGTGCCAACTCAGTCACCCTGAATTTAGCAGACACATCAACACTTGTGAACTCAGTTCAGAATGCGTCAGCTATCAGCCATGTCCAGTTTAAATTACCTGCTGAAACTGAAGTACTGGGTATTTTAAGCCCAGCGGTGCAGGGGAACACACCCTATGACTTCGGGGTTCTTCCTGTTTCAGACCTACAGAAACACAGAGTCTTCTGGGTGAAGTCAAAGATCAGTTTATTGGCTGCAGACCAATTACAGGCGTCCTAGAAGTACAACAGCGTGTATGTTCTCAGGAGACTGCTGCAAAACACAGAAACGAGCTTCTCCTTAAATACAGAATTTCCTGCCTCAGGCATACATTCCTAGGTTTTATGGCATGGTCATATAAAGTATACATTACAAACGAAAAAGCAGAATCATGATGACCATCCCACATTCCAGTTAAGCCAGCCCGCAATTATTTACACAGCAAAGCTCAGATCCCACATTAGATATCGATAGGCCCCAATAAACATGAGCATCTCCTGTTTTGGGAAACAAGCCATAAAGCAGGAACAGTCAGATGTGAAAGAGATTAGCTGGAGGCTTGTGTAGGATGAAAGGACTTTATGGTGTGTCAAGCCCTGATGCTAATCACAGGTGGCCAGAGGACGGGGAACTCGTGAGACCAGTTTGACCCGGGGCAGCGGAGCCAAGCTGCCCAGGTCACAGAAAAGTAAATGAAAGGCACATGTGCTCTAAAAGGCCCGTATTCGCTTCATGCTATATAGCCTATGTGAGGGCAACCATAAGATGGCCACCGATACAAAATGGAACCCACGTAGTGATGTGAAATAGCGTATACACAGTGCATTCATAGCTAAAACGTTACACAAAGCACTTGTACATACCGCATTAACCATTCGCGGTTCACTGTTACCGGGATAGACAGGGGTAGGGCCTTGCCTCCTACGCGGTCCCAAATTCTAAAGTACGACAGACCCTCCTTTTGCCCTTACATAGGCAATAACTATACTCATTTCAATCCGAGTCTAGGTCAATATTCACGAAGTCATGGAGATGTTGCTGTAGCATCATCCTATTACTTAGCTCGTCCCTCGAAACAGGTTTCCTTACACATAATGTAGCACAGAGGCCACATATCGCAGGAGCACACTGTATGCACAGACAGAACAGGAAAAGGATGGCTAAGACCATTCCAATGACCATCAGAACTTTCCAACCCCAGGCAGATATCAGTTCTCAGAACCACCCCACCAGTGACCAATCTCCTTTATCCACGTGTATGGACTCAGATATTTTATGCAGTTTGGAGATGGCTTGATAAACTGTTGGAGCGTTGTCTGGTATGAAAATGCAACAACTGGATTGGATAACCTTACATACCCCACCACGATCTGCAAGTATGACATCTAGAACCATGCGGTTCTGCAAAGTCATGAGGCGATCCGCTTGGAGCTCAGCTGTCAAATTACCAAGGGCACCAGCTGTAACATTAACAGTGGATTCAACCACACGAGTCAGCTGTCTCAGGTTCCTACTATTAACCATAGGTCCCCAAAACGGCAGGAAACCCAAAAACAAATCTCCCGCTTCCTGACCGGCAGTATCCTCCTTACTAATCACGCCTCTCACAACTCTGGTCTTGTGATAGTCGGAGGCGGCAGTAAATGTTGGCGGTAGCAGATTTGCAATATAACATGTGCCCGAGAAGTCAGGGGGCAACCATGTATATGCTCGGTCATTGCAGATAAAATATGTACCCTTGGCAGCCAAAAACGCAGGGGAAAACTGTGACGGAAAAGTGTACATTTCAGTACAGTCACTTCTTCCCAGTTGAGCTCTAGGATTCTGACCATTGCCTTGCAAACAAAACCGACCTATGTGGGGTACGACCCAGATTGGGGATGAGATTTTCCGCTGTCTTTCACCTAGACTAATACTATACCCCGTCGCGTTCCACCCTACATAAGCTATCAACTCTTCTTTGGGAATGGACGAGTATGCATCGATATCTCTACTCATATCGGCAACTCCTTTCATTAAAGCTTTATTATTGGTGCTAGGTCTGATGGAACGCGGTTGTCGCGGGGAGTACGCATCTAGTGCATATAGAAACATGGTCTGGAATGCCCATGACGATCCATTGTAACTATACGGCAGCACTAGATAAGGAATACCCTTATTAGTGGTATGTGGCATTAAACCACACACCCAACAATTGGTCGTATTCATGACTAGTTGGTGCTGGTGCAAGAGCTGAATAAACGAGTTGTTTACAAATTCGGACCGTCTAGCTTGTTCATGTTCAGGTAGAGGGTGAAAAGAGTGTGAGGAGATAGTAGGAGGAAGTATAGGCTGTACAGTGGGTGCAATGGGCTCTTGAGAGGATAAGAATACAAATCCTACAGTAAACACTATCATACTACATAATGCAAACAGGCATAAAAACACAAAACGTTTGCTTTTCATTATTACATATTCTTGCTTTAAAGTTCATTTCCTCAGTGAGTCTCTCCATCTTGAAAAGCTCCATCCTCTAATCGTGCCGCTCGCGGCGGGTGAGTTTCTTCTGCTAAGGAGTATGCCTGTCAGTCCAGGGAACGCCCTAGACCAACCAGAACCGTCGACCTAACGTCTTCGGCCTGTACCCCAAAGTCTTGGCACCGCGACCCTGCGGCTGAACCCGGATGGTGGTTCGAAAAACAAAAATCAAGAAAGTCCTTCAGATGGGAGAGCTCTGGTTATCAAGAAATAGAAAGGAAAAAGAAAAAGAATATTTATTTGTCCATGGGCCTTGGCCTTAAATCGTAACGAGAACCGCCAGGTACTGTTTGATCTTGGAACAAAAGTTCAGGCTCTGTAGTGTCCAATCGAATTGACGGTGGCACAGCTTCCTGCAAAATATCGTCACATTCCTGCGCTGAAGTTGTGCCTTTTATGCGTGCATCACTGAACGGCACAAAACGAGGTACAGTGTCTGTTTCAGAGTCTGCGATACCCTCCTGGACCCACTGGTCATACGGCAGAGGCAAAGTGATCCTTTTGATGTGGGCGCCGTGGATCCAGTTTTTCTTCCCCTTCACTCGAACAGCTGATCTTGTAGACAGTAGTACGAGGTGAGGGCCAATCCAGCGGGGCTCATCGTTGGTTTTCCTCTGGAAGTTTTTCACAAGGATCCACGTGCCTGGTTCGATAGGGTGTCCAGGAGCTTCAGAAGCCGGGGGGAGAGTATCATGCACCTGTTGGTGTAAAACACGCAGTTTAGCTGTCAATTCGTGCAAGTAATCAAACAGTACTGGATGCTCGATTTCACTGAATTTCATTGGTCTTGGCACACCCCATACATTGGCCGGGCGGCCAAAAACGACCTCGTAGGGACTAAGTCCCACTCGTGAGTGTACGGTCATTCTGGTGGACAGGAGTGCTAGAGGCAGAGCGTCAGGCCATTTAAGACCTGAGCTCGCTTGGATTTTGGCCAGTTTAAGTTTTAGTGCGCCATTGTAGCGCTCTACTAATCCAGCTGATTGGGGGTGATTTGCAGCGTGAAACTTCTGCCTTATACCTAGTCCCTCACACACATTCTTCATCACTTGGCCCACAAACTCACTCCCATTATCACTCCACACCATTCTTGGCATTCCAAACCTAGGGAAAAATTCCTTCACAAGGGCTTTGGCTGTGGACAGGGCAGTGTTATCCTTTAGAGGATAGGCCTCTATCCATTTTGAGAAAGCGCAAACAACCACTAATACGTATTTCAGGTTGTTGCACCTTTCCATGTGGATAAAATCCAACTGCAAAACTTCAAATGGATATGATGGAGGCGCAAAATGACCAGCTGGAATTGGGGCTCCCCTACCAGGGTTGTACTTCAAGCATACCATACAATTCTTGACCACATTCTCTGCACACTTAGGAATTCCAGCATTCTGCCATACTGGAGCCAATAACTTACAGATTCCTTTCGTACTGATGTGTGCCATTCCATGTGCCATAGTAACCACTGGAAGCACATATGCATCAGGTAACAACCATCGCCTATGTTCTGACAAATCAATCCAACAACCATTCTCATCCAACTTACCCATGCTTTCTCTCCACTTGCTCAACTCTTTCTCTGTGGCTTCAGCTTGAAGGGACTTTACACTCTCTATTGTGTTTTCACACATTCCAACATCACCAACCCATCTGGCAGGGCCTGCAACATACATTCGTGTCTTCACATCTTTTGCTGTTTCTTTCGCGACTTCATCAGCAAACGCATTACCACGACCAACATCATCAGTGATTTTCCTGTGCGCACTGCATTTCATAATTGCAACTTGCAACGGTAGGGTCAGCGACTCAAGGAGATCATTCACCAACTTGCCATTCTGAATCTTAGCTCCATGCGAAGCCAGGAACCCACGTTCCTTCCACAATCGCCCAAAACTATGAGCCACGCCAAAGGCGTACTGGCTGTCAGTATATATATTCACTCTCATTCCTTCAGACAACACGCATGCTCTCGTAAGGGCAATCAGTTCTGCTGCTTGAGCTGAATTTTGTGGCACACGTGCAGTTTCCACAATCGTATGCAAAGTCGTGATAGCATATGCAGCAGTCGTATCACCATTCGGAAGCTTGAAGCACGAACCATCCACCCATAAAGTACCATCACACTCAGTCAGGGGAGTATCTTTAAGATCTACTCTCCCTTTCGTCTCTTCTTCTGTTCTGAACAACAATCATGTTGCTCAATCTCATCTAGGTCTGCTGGAATTGGTAACAATGTAGCTGGATTCAACGTGTTGCATCTCTTTATATGATTTGCTAACAGTGTCAGCTCATAACCAGATAATCGTGCACTAGTTAAGTGCTGTGTCTTGGTCCTGTTTAACAATGTGTCCACAGCATGTGGAACCATAACAATCAATGTGTTATCCATCACTAGGCCAGCCGACTGTCGAATGGACATAGCTGCGGCGGCTGTGGCTCTCAGACAGCTTGGCAATGCCCTCGCTACCGGGTCCAAGGTTGACGAAAAATACGCGCATGGACGCGGTCTGTCGCAAAAAGGCTGTGTTAACATTGACAATGTACAACCATCTTTCTCGTGAACATACAATTTAAAAGGCTTGCTGTAGTCAGGGGTACCCAACACAGGAGCTGAACACAATGCATTACGCAATTCCAAAAAGCTTTTCTGACACTCCTCAGACCATGGGATAGGATTCGGTGTGTCTTTGCATGTTAATGCTAACAACGGTTTTGCTAACAAGGAAAAATTAGGAATCCAATGCCTACAGTATGAAGTAATGCCCAAGAAAGCACGCACTTCTCTCTGTGTTCTTGGCACACTCAACTGTGCAATGGCTTGAATTCGTTCTGGGGTCAGTTTCCTTCCCTCCTTCGATAAGAGATGACCTAAGTAGGTCACTTCTTGTCGACAATATTGCAGCTTTGAGAGAGACACTTTGTGATGGAAGGCAGACAAATGACGCAACAATGACAAGGTAGCTTCTTTGCAAATCTTTTCAGTATCCGCGGCGACTAGTAAATCGTCAACGTACTGAATGAGGATAGCGCCACTAGGTAAAACCAGTGCATCAAGCTGCGCTTTTAAAGCTTGACTGTATATTGATGGACTTTCACAGTAGCCCTGGGGAGCGCGTTGAAAGCGGAAAACTGCGACCTCCTAAACTAAAGCCAAAAATGTCTCTGCTCTCTTCTGCAATTGGGATGCTAAAGAAAGCATTCTTCAGATCGATCACTGAGAACCATGCAGCGGAGGCTGGAATCATGGTTAACAAGGCAGTTATATCAGGGACAACTGGAAACTGTGGTACAACAATCTTATTAACCTCTCTAAGATCAATCACAAATCTGTAAACAGGTGGCTGTGAAGGGTCCGTTCGTTTTAAGACACATAAAACAGGACTATTGCAAACATTGCCTCTCGTCTCTTCAATTACACCCTTTTTAATCAAATCACTGACAATTGCTAACAATGCTTTCTGACCTTCATTGGAGATCTTGTACTGGGGAATACGTGGCAATCTGACATTGGCTTTTAAAGTGACCACATATGGCGGTATTTCCAGGAGACCCACATCATTGGGACCAGTAGCCCAAAGGACATCCGGAAGGGATGACAATTCAGGTGGCATTGCATTTTTAGACAAATACATTGGGGAAATCACTTTCTTACCTAATGTAAGTTGTACTCCTGAGGGAGAACAATATAGCGTCGCATGTAATCTTTTTAGCAAATCTAATCCTAACAGATTTTCACCACAACCTGTTGTTAGAATGAGGGGTGCTTTTAGCTCACAAGGTCCAACAGAAAGTGACATAGGACTAGAAATCGGGTTCCTAACTGGGGCGCCAGAAAAACCTACTGAGACATTTATTTCGCCAGACAAAGGCGCGCCAGGGAGTTTTGAATGAATGATTGAACTCTTTGCAGCACCAGTATCTAGCAGAAAGGGCTCCGTTATATTTGCTGTAGTTACTTTAACATAAGGTCCGCTCTGATCCACTGGCACTGAAACAACTCCCTCTCTCTGTCTACGGCGGTCCTAGTAATCATTATCTTCTACATTGTCGTCTTCCGCATAATAATCATTATTGTAGTACTGAGCTGTATTGCCAGTCGCATTGGCTTGCTGATCAAAGCTATTTATGGTATTTTGAGGCGGAAGAGGACGCGCGTTCTGGGGAAGATTTCCACGCCCTCTGCCTCTAGGAGCTTGCTGACCACCTCTACCTCTTGCGCCATACGCATTACCGTTACGCTGTATTAATTTAGGGCAACTATATTTAAAATGACCTTCCTCTTTGCAATATGAACATTGGTTGGGACCTACAGGGATTCGTGGTTGATAATACCCATTCATTTGCTGACTATTCTGAAACTGTTGGGGTTGCTGATAGATACCTTGTGTTTGCCTATAATTACTCTGTCCTCCACGTGGCGGATAAGCCTGCTGTAAAAGGACCTTTGTCTTTAGTTCTTTCGTTTTCTTATCTGTTCTATCCTTCTCATCTTTGTCTCTATTCTCATAATACTGTGCAGTAGCTAGTATTTGCGCTGAAGAGGAAACAGCCCAAGAACTTTCTGAATCTTTCAATTTCTTACACAACTCGGGGAAGTAGATTCTGCACAAATTTATCAACAAATAACCGTTGGCCACCTTCAGTGCTCATGTCTTGACCACTGTGGTCGATAAACGTTTCTTCAAACCTGGTGAAAAAATCAGACACTGTCTCATCTTTCTTCTGCTTACATGCGGATAGTTTATGAGGGGCTCAGGTTTCGCACCACCAACTTGTCTAGCGTCTGCAGCAACGATATTAGCCCATGTATCACCAAATTCTGCAGTGTGATCTACATTACGAATGGATCCCCATAAAGGCTGTGGAACCACATTCCCAAACAGCATATCTATGTCAGCCAAATTCATTACACATGATTCTGCAGTTTGTGATAACTCCTTATAATATCCTGCAGGGTTTTTACGGGGATCAGGTAATGTCTGTTTAAGTGCTAACACCTCAGATCGCTTCCATGGGACATGTACCCAAACACGTTGAAAATGTGCTGGAGCAGCAGCAATACCATGAGCGGCATCAGGCGCAACAGCTTCCTTCCATACCGGAGGGACTTCTCTCATGGGGTATTGTCGCGCCTTTCCCTTTTTCCCAACAGGGAAATCTGGTTCAAACAACGACTGTTGACAATCATCATTCCTCAAGGCTAATAAGATCGCAACTGCTCTATCGACATCGGGGCCCACAATCATACCTTTTTCAAAATCGAATCTCACTCGGCATAACTCCTGCGGGTTTAGGTTTGCACCATTATCCTCCAATTCCTCACAGAGGAATTCACACATTTTATCAAAGACCTACCTCTGTTTTGGGCCATCCCATTGGTGAAAAACATTAACAACTGATTCCACATCATAGAGTGAAGGGAAACCAATCCACCTACGTGCCAGATGATCTAACACCTCTTTCTCATCAGTACCAGGCAGCTGACTGCGCAATTGCTTACGCTGTAAGCCAGGAGTCGCACTAGATGACCCAAAGAAAGGCGACATTAGACTAGTAACTACATTAGCTAGTCGTTGTCGTGCTGAAGGAGAAGTTGAGGCGAAAACGGGGGGATAGACAGAGGGAAGAAAAACGGGTTCAGATACAGGTACTGGGGTAGTGCAAGAAGGAGCGCCAGAGGAGACCGCTGGCGTGCCAGGCAAAGTCGCAGGAAGCGCGGGGGTAACAGGTAGCAAAACTGGCGGCCCTTGAGAGGGCTGCACTGCAGGGATAGGAGCCAGCTGAGGAGGAGCTGGCGGCTGCGGGAAGACTTGCGGCATATTTACTGGAGGTTGCGCATTTACAAGCTGTGGTGGTGCGGTGGCATTTTGCGCATATGGGGGTGGCGAACTTAGCAAATGGGACATTAGGGAATCTTTCTCATTCTCTTTTGTCTCATCTTGCACAAGGGGTGACAAAACAGGGTAACATTTATCAATCCCTAGTTTGCGCTGCCTATGTAATTGCTCATTCCTTTGTTCCTCCTCATTATCTTTAAATTGCACAGCCGCTTGCATCACCGACATACCTCTCTCTCTCTTATCTCTTTTCGCTAGCTTAATTTCCTTCTGTTTGGCTTCCTTTCGCCATAGGCGGAAAGAATCAAACATCGCCGGCCGGGCTTTCTTTTTAAACAATTTTACTTCCAAATTATCTAAGATATCTGTAATGAAACTACCATTTTGGGGCCATTTTAAAACACCGTCCTTTCTGGTGTATCGGATCCATACTTCATTATATGCAATGGGGCCTACGCCATGTTTTACATAAAGCTCATAAGTTGGAGTTCCAATTGGAGGAACCGGACAGGAATCCTCTAACTGGAAATCCCTTCTACAACTCAAACAAAACCAATTACCAAATACACTAGCACCAGGCATCTTCGCTCACTAGTCTAGTTTCAAACGTCAAAGGATTATCGAATACGATAGTCTCGTGAATACACGAGTCCTCTGGCTTTGGGACTTGCAAGCACCAAATCAAAATGATCCCGAAGGATACCAAATTCAAACTAGGAGACGCTCCACTTATACTTAACTGAATAATTGATGATCGATGGCGTCACCAGAAGACTCTCTCGATTGTTTCGCTCTACGAAAATCGTCAAGGGTCCAAAACAGGGCGATTAATCAGGGCAGCAGTCCTTCGTAGCCGTCGGGACGCAGAGAACCTCGCAGAAAAGACCTTCGGACCACATCGACATACAGGGGTCGATGAAGTGGCAGCCTTCCTCCAGAATTTCCACACGAAGCTCCTCACGAACCTCTGGCTTGGACCGGTACCGCTGAAATCGCGCCGAGTTGGGCGCCAACTGAAGTACTGGGTATTTTAAGCCCAGCGGTGCAGGGGAACACACCCTATGACTTCGGGGTTCTTCCTGTTTCAGACCTACAGAAACACAGAGTCTTCTGGGTGAAGTCAAAGATCAGTTTATTGGCTGCAGACCAATTACAGGCGTCCTAGAAGTACAACAGCGTGTATGTTCTCAGGAGACTGCTGCAAAACACAGAAACAAGCTTCTCCTTAAATACAGAATTTCCTGCCTCAGGCATACATTCCTAGGTTTTATGGCATGGTCATATAAAGTATACATTACAAACGAAAAAGCAGAATCATGATGACCATCCCACATTCCAGTTAAGCCAGCCCGCAATTATTTACACAGCAAAGCTCAGATCCCACATTAGATATCGATAGGCCCCAATAAACATGAGCATCTCCTGTTTTGGGAAACAAGCCATAAAGCAGGAACAGTCAGATGTGAAAGAGATTAGCTGGAGGCTTGTGTAGGATGAAAGGACTTTATGGTGTGTCAAGCCCTGATGCTAATCACAGGTGGCCAGAGGACGGGGAACTCGTGAGACCAGTTTGACCTGGGGCAGCGGAGCCAAGCTGCCCAGGTCACAGAAAAGTCAATGAAAGGCACATGTGCTCTAAAAGGCCCGTATTCGCTTCATGCTATATAGCCTATGTGAGGGCAACCATAAGATGGCCACCGATACAAAATGGAACCCACGTAGTGATGTGAAATAGCGTATACACAGTGCATTCATAGCTAAAACGTTACACAAAGCACTTGTACATACCGCATTAACCATTCGCGGTTCACTGTTACCGGGATAGACAGGGGTAGGGCCTTGCCTCCTACGCGGTCCCAAATTCTAAAGTACGACAAAACCTTCTTCGAAGAACCAATATCTAGATGTACAGAGCTATTTTGCAATTGCAAGCTCTGCGATTTGCAAAATCACAGGGGTTGGACTGGAAAAGACCTTTTAGTATCTGTGAACCTAATTTGCCTGTGGGAAAAGCATTTCGGACTCACAACATGGGTTTACTGAACTATACTGATTCGCAATAAGGAAAAGCCATGAAAGGTGAATTCCTTACTGTAATTCAGTATGGCATATATCACTGATTTGCTAAAGCAACTGGCTCAAGGAGGTAGTAACTGATTTACAAAGGGGACACCTTTTCCGTTGTGAATGGTGTTGGCAGCCTGGGGGGAGGGGGAGAAGTATGGTCTATGGATTTTTTTTTTTATATATAGGCAGGACCAGTTTCTTCAGGTAGACCGTGTTCATTAGTCACTCTGAGATGGTGTGCTGTTCGAGCTACTGAAAGAAGAAGGTGAGTGTTTGTTGGCAGTCTTGACATTGACTCAACACCTGATGTTCCTCTAATCACATATTCTTAATTTGTCCAAAGTAGAAATCATCTTTTTCCTTGCCTCTTCAGTCGTAACCTTCCTATCCATCCTTACACTTTTCCTCCTGAAACTTGAATCCCTTCCTTATCATCTTCCTACTGAAGCGTTAAACGCTTCTTCCAGTACAAAGAAACATGGTGTGCAGTTTATTTCTATTATATCACAGGAAGACCACAACTCCACAGTTTGTGACACCATTTCAACCTGTCCGAAATATCAACAATGTTGAAATTAATCAGACAATTATTAGATGATGGGCAGATTAGACATACTGGGCCCGATTCACAAGGGTAAACTGAGACAAAAGTCTAACTTTACGACTTTAGGTATTCACAAAGGGTATTTACGAGAAGTAAAGTTAGATTTTGAATTAGCTGAACTTAAGTTTTGGTCTTAAGTTTAACTAAGACTAAAAGTCACGTTAAACTGAGACAAAAGTCTAACTTTACTACTCATAAATGCCCTTTGTAAATAACAAAAGTCGGAAAGTTAGAACTTTTGTGAATTGGGCCCACAAAACTATGGTTCTGCTTTCACATTTGCCTCTGAACTCCATTTTCTCGTCACCTTGAGTCTGCGCCTTTGTTGGATATGAACAGGCTTCATATGAAGTTTGTCATCCTGCTGTAGTAAAAGCTTGAAGGTTCAAAAAAGGACTTCCTCTGAATGATCTCAAAATTGATGTACTGGTGGTAAGAAATCCTATATTTGAAAAACTACAGATTTGTCCACTGAAACATAATGTACATTATGTTGTTATGTCTCTAGTACTGTGTTTTTGTACAAAGTCTTATCAAATGGGTGCAATCTATGAACAATTTAGGTCTTCCCAGTCAAAAGGCAATGCTGTTTGTGACTCTGTTCAACTCAAGCTATGTACATACTTATGAATCTTACCTCCTGTTCAAATCACAGCCGTGAAATTATTTGATTAGGCAGAAGAAAATGATACTCCCCTTCCTTCAAAGGCCTCTTTGTGCTTTAGAAACATTGCGAAGGGCAATGGAAATCACACTTGATCTACTGAGATGCATGACCCACATGGAACATTTGGTGCTGCGCTTTCAAGGGCGCTTTTCGTTTTTTCAATCTTACCCTATAGAAAGCATTGATAAAATGTATCCTCATTAACAGGGTCGGACTGGGACAGATACTGGGCCCAGATGTCAAAATAAAAGTGGCCCCAATGATAACAAAAAAATGATCCATTTTTGTAAATTGCTTGCTGTAGCCAATATATGTTTTAATATAAATCATTGGGAAATCAACAGTAAAAACCAGCTCGCCTGACCATAAAACAGCGCCATAAACTGCCCCAAGAAACAGCCCAGACACTGGTCTGTCAGAGCCCTTCAGACGCTGCCTGATTGCCCTATAGGCCAGTCTGACCGTGCTCAATAATGTCACATTACGAATTGCACCTACCCAAACTCTCTCAAGTAGCCTTTTTCTTTTTTGTGCATTTATTCAATTTCCTTTTTATTGTAATGTGTATGTAATTGTTTCTATTGTCTGCGTCTGAATTTCAGAAGGTGCATGGAATCCCAGAGAAGAGCCTGACAACTAAAGGGGAGAGGAGTTGGCCTAACGGCTACGGCGCTCCGACGTCGGACGTGGGGGACTGGGTTCGAGTCTCGGTAATGACGCTGAACATCCTGTGACTCTAGGCAAATCACTTAATCTCCCCGTGCCTAACAAAGAATTGAATGTGTGTCCTCATGTAACCTAACTGGTGCTATGTAAAGCGCTCTGATACCTGGTTGGATTCGGGTCAAGTTCGCGCTATATAAAACTCTGCAAAATAAAAAAAATAACTGGCCTATAGCATCAGAGCATTCAGTGCTTACTTTGAAAAAAATAGATGCAGAGTCCCAGAGCTCTTCCCAGGAGCTCTCTGGTGCTACCAAATGAAGTTGTCCTATCTGTCTCTTCCTACGTCTTTTTCCCCTTTCTATTTTTCTCTCTCTTGCTCTGGGTCAAAGTATGATTATGAAAAGACTGAGTGCTGCTACACACCACCTGCATAAATTAACCACTGAAGGTACGCATGACTGTTAAATAGCACCGCTGGATAATACATGGCGGTCTATTCGCAGGCCACGAGGCTTATGTTTTGGCATTGAAAGACTACATAACTGTGCTGAATTGCTCAATATGATATAGCTGATATATGAGTATCTTTGCACATAAAAACAACATGTTCTCACCACTCCAGGCACCAGATTACATAAACTGCCCATGTGGTACTAGACTGTACTTACGCGCTACCTATCATTGCATTACCTTTTACAAAGGCATGCCATTTTGCTGATTTTCTTCTTTGCAGGGTTTACTGTAAATAGAGATGAAGCAAAAAGTGCACCCAAACAGTGTGTAAAATGTAATGTTATATATTCTGTTATCAGCACCAACACCATTTTTTGGTCCAAAAGCGTATTCGTCAACTGAGGACCCTTAGTGCATGACTCTTGGATTTCTCATTGATCATAGACATGGCGATCTGGTATCACTTTGTTCGGTCAGCGATCATCAGTCTGCCCAATCAGGACCCTTAGCGCATGACTCTTAGATTTCTCATTGATCATAGACATGGTGATCTGGTATCAGTGTTCGATCAGCAATCATCAGTCTGCCCAATCTAGTTTTTAATGTTGTTCGTCTAATTAACAGACGAATGTGGTAAGATCGATCTGGTCCCTGCTCTTTTCAGACATCTTTGAATGTGCTATGTGTAGAGTTGCATGTGCTTTAGGACTTCGTTTGGGAGGGGGACAGGTTGTCCACTGCTCACCCTGAGGTGATTGCTCTGTTGAGTTGCCAGTCCTATTGCTTCGTCCATGTGGGTCTGGAACAGCTAAGCTAGTAATTTCCAAAGGATTCTGCAAAGATGAGAGGGATAAGCTGTGAAGAGGAAAAATGTATGGTTTGGGTGTAATGCTGTGCAACTGTGTGCCCAGAGGTCTGACTGAAGTCTGCTATTGGAGTATCATTAGTTATAAATAATAGGGATAAGATGCAGTTATAGATGACAATAGAATCACTGAATCTCCAAGGCTATGCTGGATGACTCTAGCATGATGAGTCCAATATGATGGTAATCAGCGACTCTGTGCTACTCCATTCCATGCCGTATTTTATGGTAATGTATGGTTTTACACTAAAATATTTATGTGGTGCTTACTACCTCTATGAGGGGTTCTGAAGCACTTGCCTACATGGGTAGCAAGCTACACAGTGTAGGGTATATGGCTGGAAGTGTCTTGCTTTTGCTTTGATACTGTGTGGGAAGTGTTTCTATGTTGTGCCTGATGATCACCGAGGTGCGGTTATAGTGTTATGGAACGCAGCGTAGCAGCATGATGGATGAAGAAGTTTGAGAGATAGATACACTGTTTGTTGTTTCCAGTAAGCTGGCAGGTTTGAGCAGCTCTGCTGGTCTCTTTTTGGTCATTCTTATGTTCATAGTTGTAGCACATGGGTTCCACCCATTTAATCTAAAAGGATTTTTTGCTTCTGACTACCAGGTCTTTGGATCTTTATGTCTCACAACCTGAATCTCTTTCATGGCAATTCACAGTAATTGGACTGAGCTTGTTTACTGACAGTGTCGGCCATTTAAGAAGAGACCGCTGTAGCACAGCTAGGGTAAGGAGCACTAGGCTGGTTACACGTGTCATGGGCAGTCCAGTAATTGTGCACAGGTAGCCTGCGCAGAAGCAATTCTGCAAAGGTTGGTGCTGATCTGTGGAAGGCCTTATAATATTAGCGGGAATTCATAGATAGGTTAGTAGGACGTACTTGAAAATCTGTAGTGCTTTCACTGTACTATACAAATAGGTGAAATCTGCCCTAAAGTACAGTTTAGCTCCACTTAGGCTTAAACAGCCCAGAAAGATGTTAAACTGGAATAAAACATGCACACTGAGTTTGGATTTGCAATTCCCAACACACAAAATCAGTATTTGATGGGATTTCAGGAATAGTCATATTTCTCTGGCTCAGCTCATAATGAGATTCCAGACCTTGGTCCCCACTGCTGGCCAAATTAATTACTCTTCTAACTAGCAAAGGGAACAAAGCCCTATCCACACAAAAGGAGCTATTAACAGTGGCTGACTCAGATTTTGGTAAAGGGCTGTGTGGGGGAAATCTCAATCTAATAATTAGCCTGTCACACTGTGCCTGGGCTGGGTCAGCCCAGGCACACTGAACAAAGGAGGAAGCCCAGACACCAGGAGCCAAAAGAGGAAGGGTTTGTTTACCTTTGAAGTTTTGGTGGGAAGGGATGAGGCTGTCTTGTCAGGTAGAGGCGGACCTGAGGCCCTCCGAGGATCTATTACCAGAAAAAACTTCAAGTTGCCATGATGGATTGCTCCAGAATGTTGTGCAGGAGGGTTGGGACAGGGATGGAGGAATGATGTGGCGACCCTACAATTGACAAGGGGTGAGTGGCACCTAGAACTTTCTACTCCTACGTAAAAACCCCAGCACAAGGGAGAGACAGGGCTATAGCTTTGGGGAAGGGGGCATTTGAGGGACACGCCAGCCCATATTAATCGTTGGCGTCCCCCAAATGACCAAGGCAGCTGGTACAATATTTGCCTAATCAGAAAAAAAAACATATATGCTAGCAGTAGAAGTGTAGGGGAGGGGAGTACTGCAACATCCCTTAAAATAACAATGCTGGATCTCAGAATGTGAATGAGCAACACAAATGCCTTTACATTTTGATTTTTTCTTGTTACATTTGCTGCGTGTTCCAAGTCAGTTTAATGCTGGGCTATGTCTTTTGACAAACTGATGCTTATTCTTTCTCGGTGGAGTTGTAGTGTACTTTTCTTTCTTTGAAGGCAAAGCAAGAGGATTTTGTGAGATTAAGTATGTGACAATCTTGCTGGGATACAGGCATGGCCACTGGCATTATGCGGCCGGGGAGGCCCAAATTATTTGACAAGGCTGACTAAATTATGTAGCAAGAAAACACAAATTATGACCCTTAAAGTGACACATTTTGTGATAGCATTACTTCATTATTTTGTCTTTTTTACGTGCTAGTAGTGCAAAGGTTTCACTTAATTAATGCCAGTTCTCCGTTCAAATTGAGCTATAAGTAACTGAAATCACAAATTTAACCTTTGCGAAGAACCTTCCACTGCGCTACAGCACATGTTGTCGCGCTTGCTTTTAGTAATTTTTGATCTGTTTGAGCTAGAAACAATATTTGTTTTTGTTAAAATCTGCAGATTATTCAACAAACGATGGATTATGTGGTAAATGCGGCAAATTCATAATTATGAGGAAAACGCCACAGCTGCAGAATAACATAATTCCAGTGGCCCTGCATAAAAGGAGCGTGAAAATAAAGACTGTAATGTATCATTGTGTTTCTAATACAAACAAAATGTCAATACCTGTAAATGAACTGTACAAATATTTCAACATATACTAGCAGTTAAGAAACCATAAATGAAAAACATTTTCTTTTGAAATTCTGAAGTGGGATGGAAACAAATATTTTAATAGGATCAAAACAAAAGTTGGTGATGCACACAATATAAATATTGTATTGTATTGCAGCATTTGTATAGCACTTTTCATCCCTATATGTGCCACTGAAGTGTTTACCTACATAGGCAGTAAGTTGTGCCACAAAGGGTAGAGTGTGGTTGGAAGGGTGTTGCCTTTGTTTCGAAATTTTATGTGGAAGTGTTTCCATATCATGCATGATGATCACAGAGGTGTGGTTATCGTGTTATGAGATGCAGGGCGAAGTAGTATGGTGGATGATGAAGTATGAAAGACACAGATGTGCAGCTTATGGTTTTTCCGCATGCTGGCAGCTTTGAATAGTTCTGCAGGTCCCTTTATGGTATTTCTTATGTTTATAGTCTGCTTAGCTGGGTACTGCACTGGGTTATCCATTCAGAAATTGTGTATATAGTTGTGGACGAGAGCTGACGGTTGGAGGGAGAGAGAAGAGAAGAGATCTGCTGAGATGGGCATTTTTGTTATCATCCCATTGGAGTAATTGCAAGACTGGAGTGTTGTGTTCTCTAGCATGAAGGCAGAAAAGAAGTCTTGCAGCAGCATTTTGGATGAGTTATATTTTGCGTTTGATGAATGTTTGAGATTACGAGTGTGAGGATGGCTTGCAGTTTCTGTTGGTATTCAAGGTATGGGAGGATGCATCGTAGTATTTTCATTGTGTAAAAGGCACTCTGTTTTAGGTTCTTAACATATGGTATCAAGAATAAGTCTGAATCCATGTTTTCTCCTAGGTTTATAACTTTTCTTGGTATTTTTGGAGGGGCCTCGTGTTGGTTAGGCCATATGACGGTAGATTAGTATTTTTGTTTTCTGCAAGTCAAAAGTTCTGTCTTTGCAGTATATAGCTTTAGACGGCTATTTATCACCCATGTGTTTATGACTCGAAGGCAGTCAGCAGGTTTTAAATTATAAAGGGCTTCCAGACCATCCGTTAAAACAATTATTTGGGTGTCATCTTCGTAAATGAAGGTTAGGTAGATGCTGAATATTAGAGGGGATATAATGGACCCCTGAGGGCCGCCACAGTGTTATGTGTGGGGAGCTGATATGAAAGGTGGTACTAACACTAGTTTCCAATCACAACTGAGAGGCCAAGAATTTTATGGGCATTAGCTTATCTCCCTTATCACCTTTGACATATGGTTTGTAAAACAAGAATTTGCTGTGTGTAAAAATCACACAAATGTACAGGACATTAGGTCATATTGTTTTTATTTCAGCATGTTACATGATATTTCCTATTCCTTATGCATAAATGGTTGTCACTACCTAAATCTACTAGCCATTCAGAAGCAATGCCCAATCAGGAAACTCCAGATTTCATTATGGCACGGTGCTTTTCTTAGCCTATTATGATGGGGCAACGTTATCACAAGTCAGGTACAACTTACACTTGACTGACATTGCTCCAGCTTATACTGACCTGTTGTGAAATATAGCCTAGTGAGACAATGTATCTGCTCTAGAGATCTTTATTTTGTGTGCAGGAACAGATGATATGTTAGGTTAAAGGGCCTGCTCTGCAGAGGCCTGTAAATACCCTAACTAGCAGTAGTGTGAACCTGAAACGACCTAATTTAGCCTTCCATGCCACAAAGGGCTGCTACTATCAGAAGTGTAGGAATGCCATATGGTGGGGCATTTGTGGATCCCCACAGATTCCATCAGTGAGGTCTGTATTTATTTTGGTTTTGCTGTGCAACTTCAGTGTGCACTGTGTGCTTCTGCTACAGCAAAACAAAAAATCAACCTCGGGGACTCGTTGGAGGCATTTGCCTTGTGTGATAACTTGGATTTTGGAAAATAAAATGTTTCTGTTTTTATCAGAAATCTTTTTTTTTCTGGTACCGACCCATATGATCGGCAATGGGTGGTTAACCCATTGAAGTTCATCGCACCTTAAAAGCAGTATGGTGCAGGTCAACGGGTCGTTGTCTGTCCTAAAGCAGTTAAAACCCACCAAATCCATGCAGACGGATGTTCTTCTGTCCAACAAGAACTGACAACAAGCTGCAGGGATATGATGGCCACATTGCACTAACCTCTTTGTTCCATGATCGCAGGGGACATCTACAGTTCCAAAAGACCCCCAGGATGTTAGGTTTCTGGGACTAGGGAACAGTGAGAAGAACAGTGGTCAAAGAAAAGCAGCAGGTGCTGCTAATGGTGAGGTGCAGCCAAGAGAATATTTGTTGCCAAACATGGTCTAGGAGGAAGAGGGCTAGAGAGACAAAAAAAAATATTGAGAAGTACAGAGAAGATAGGAGAGAAGATAGAGAGAAGAGGTTCTAGAAAAGAGGAGAACACTGAGGGAAAGGAGACAAAATAGAAAAAAACAAGAGAGAGAGAGAGAGCAAGAGGAACAGGAATGGGAAGCCAGATGCAATAGCAAACAGAAAGGAATCATGGGGAAAAGGTTGAGAGAGGAAATGGAGAGAGAATACAGAGGGTAAAAGAGAGCCTAAAGCAGCAAAATGAGAGCTAGGTACACATGGATAAAAGGTGATTGGATATTTTAAGTGGAATTCATAGCTTATCATGTTTTGGTCAATATGCTGGGCCCAATGTGATTTCAATGTACAGTTTTGCACTCTATTGCCAAAAGGGGATTTGTGTGTAAAATCCCCAAAACACCTTGCATATTGGTCTTTAAAATCCTAATAAAGACTAACCATTGTTAACTTGATTCACATTGCTTTTTACAAATTGCTCAACAATGGAACACCCTTGTAATTTGTTACTATATGCTCTTCGTGAAAAGTGCTGACAACTTCTTTTTTAATACATATAAGCCATGTCTACATTTGATGGTATATCGCTGGAAAGTACAACCTACTTGCTGAGAAATCCAAGTTATATTAAGGAGGTGATTTAACTTTCTAGTGTACATTTAAATATGGCAGTATCTAAACTGCTTCATGACTTGATGCTTGACTTTTATCTGCACCTGTAGTAATGCCGAACAATCCCTCTGCAAGTAAGTATGTTTATTTTCTAGTACACATGGCAGGCTTTCGTGCTTTCTACAATCACCACTCAGAAAAGTGCATGCTCGTCCAAGCAGTGTTAGCCACACAGAGGGTGTGACCTTGGGTCTACTGCATGTGAAAGAGTGAAGAATGTCCGTAATTCCAGAAGTGGAGGACGCTGTAGCATCCTGATGGGAGGTTCCATGCAAGTAGAATGAAAGAGAGATGTTATCACAGAGAACAGGATCCAAGCTGCAAACCGTGAAATCACCACTCAAAGGCTTAGAGACTGATGCCTGCCCTTCTACGACTCCTCTAACTGGAGATGAAACTAGTATCCTTAGCCAAACCACAAGTCTTAAATGGACCCATCCCAGGCTCCCACAATAACCTATCCTTTACCATGCCTACCTATCTTGCTGGTCAATGTCTAATGAAGGTCCTGGTTCAAGTTCATACAGTTTTGACTGGTGCTTTTGGGCACAATTATTTGAACTATCCATCTTTTGTCACAACCCTACAGTGAGATTCATTGTAGCTCCTTCCCAACATCCCCCGTAAAATGTTTAATACACACTCTTCTCCAGTAATTTCCCAAAATGTTCTTGATGGATATGCTCCAAGCTCTCTGTAAAGTTATCTTAAATAAGTGGCGAGATAAATTAAAACTTCCCTTACAAGATTGAGAGGAATTTGGAAACCCCACATTTTATGAAGCAGAAGAAGTTTACTAAATGTTCGAAAGGTAAGGTTTATCCTTTCAACCATTCCAGATGTGATAATTTCCTGATGCAGAATGTCCCAGGGATGAGAGTCTCTACCAAAATAATTTTGAGTGTGGACGCTGGTGTTCGAAATGGGATTCATGGTTGTCTGAGGTATGCACCCAGGCCAAGCAGGAACCACCACTCTAGTCAGGGTAAGCTAAATACACAATAGAATAACCTGTGCTCACCCTCTGGTAGCTTGGCACAGAGTAGTCAAGCTTATCTACGATGGTAATGTGTAAAGTATTTGTGCAACACACACACACACAGTAACACAATGAATACACCACAAAACAAGTCTCCACACAGGGTTAAACATATAGATTATATTTTTATGAATAAAACAAGACCAAAACGACAAAAATCCAATAAGTAGAATCGGAGTTATGAATTTTAAAAAAATAAACAAAAAAAAGAGCCTGGAATGCCATAGCTTGAAAAGGTTATTTTGAGTCGCGCTACACCAGGGTAAATCAATGTTTAGGCGATGGAGTATAGGTCAGATACAGTTCCAAACAAGGCCAGCAGAAATTTTACCCTTTCTAGCTGAGCGATGTGCCCCATTTGTGGGGAAGACGGTCCTCGGGATCGAGTAGAGCGTTGCTTGCGATGATCCTGCGGGCGTGAAGGGTAGGTTGAGCATCGTGGATAGCGGACGGGGCCTTGCGGTCATGGCAGTGATGCTTGCTGTGTAAGGACACGATGCTGCGGTGGCTCACACTGATTCTTTGAGGGAGTAGCGCAGTCCCAGTGCAAACCAGCCCGTTCGTGGTCGCAAAGATCCCAAAAGCTTCTTTTCAGGGGCCCAGGAGATGTAGGTGATGAAAGCAGCTGCAGAACCCACTTCTGAGGCCCGAAACTTGGAGGGGGTACCTCAGGCAAAGGCAGGACTCACAGAAGGCAAAGTCCAGCATCACCAGCAGAAATGTAGGAAGTGTTTTGCATTACTGAGACTTCAGAACAGGAGGCAATCCAGAAAGCCCTTGGCGATCACTTGGAGGGAAGGCAGAGTCCAGCTGTCTTTCCAGCAGAGTCAGGGAGCAGCAGGCAGTAGGGCAACAAGCAGAAAAGCAATCCTTTCCGAAAAGCAGTCCAGTTGAGTCCTTTAAGCAGATCAGCAGTCCTTCTGACAGAGGTTCTGTTCAAGATCCAGGAGTGCCTCATGTGATAGGGTCAAAGCCCTGCACTTATACCCAAAAGTACCTTTAATGTAGGGGGTAACTTCGAGTTCTCTGAAGTGCACCAGGATCCATTTCAACTGAGCCCTGTCTGCCAGGTTAACCTTTGGGGTAAATCAGTGCTTTGTGTGAGGACAGGACGCTGCCTATTCAGATGTAAGTGTGAGCCACCTCTCCCCCTTCCTGCCCAGGTAGGCTATCACAATGCAGATGGAGGCAGTGCTCAGTCACACCCTGCCCTTCCTGTGTTGTTGCTGTCTAGAGGTAATGCACAAAGTGTAGCTGTCACCCAAACCAGACGTGTATTGGAGGCACGCTGTCATGCACAAAAAGTTACCTCGTCTATAGACCCCCCGGAACTCGACCACAGTTCAGCGACTCCATCGCCGACTTTGTCAGCACACACGCCCTCGCCTCCACGGACTTTATCCTCCCGGGGACCTGAACTTCCACCTCGAGAACAACAACAACGCCAACTCTTCAACCTTGATCGCCAACCTCGCCAACCCCGGACTCCGACAACTCGGCACAACACCCACCCATGCCGCCGGCCACACGCTTGACCCCATCTTCTCCGTAAGCCCCCACGTCTCCTACAACCACACCACCAAACTCCACTGGACCGACCACCGGTGCATCCACTTCACCTTCCGGAAACCCACCGTGCACCACTGCACCCAACAGATGCCTCCCGCTGCTGGAGCAAAGTCACCGAAGACCAGCTATCCATCGCCCTCACCCGAAGCCCCCCCTCAGACCCGACCGACCCTGACGTCGCCACCCGCAACCTCAGACAATGGGTCAACGACTGCGCTAACACACTCGCACCGCTCAAAAAACCCTCCAAGAGCCACAACAGCAAGTAAGCCAGCTGGTTCACGGAAGACCTCCAGGCCTCCAAGCAAACATGCTGAAAGCTAGAGAAGAACTGGATAAGTGAAGGAACACCGGAAAGCTACGCAGCCCACAAGAACGCCACCCGCAGACACCACAACCTCATCAGATCCGCCAAAAGGGCCTCCTTCAAAAACCGCCTAGACAACAACGCACACAACAGCAAAGAGCTCTTCAACATCGATAAGGAACTCTCCAACCCCAGCTCCAACACCAACGACATCTCACCATCACAAGACTTGTGCGACCGGCTAGCCACCTTCCTCCACCGCAAGATTGCAGACATCCACAACAGCTTCAACGCCGCGACCACCCCGGCAACCACTGAGACCTCCCCCCCACGACCACCATCCGCACCAATCGGCTGCTCTCCTGGACCAACATCAATGACGATGACACCATCAAAATCATGAACACCGTCCACTCCGGGTCCCCGTCAGACCCATGCCCGCACCACATTTTCAACAAAGCCAGCACCACCATCGCACCCCACCTCCGGAAAGCCATCAACATCTCCTTTGAGACAGCGACCTTCCCGGAGAGCTGGAAGCACGCCGAGAGCAACGCCTTACTCAAGAAACCCAAGGCGGACCCCAAGGACCTCAAGAACTTCCAACCCATCTTCCTGCTCCTGGTCCCGGCTAAGGTCATCGAGAAGGCCGTCAACAAACAACTCACCAGCTTCCTCAAAGAGAACAGCATCCTAGACCTGTCCCAGTCCGGGTTCCTCAGCAACCACAGCACCGAAACTGCCCTCACTCATCGCCGCCACCGATGACATCAGGGCCCTGCTAGACAACAGAGAAACTGCGTCCCTCATCCTCCTGGACCTGTCAGCCACCTTCGACACGGTCTGCCAACGTACACTACGAACACGCCTCCACAACGCTGGAATCCAAGAGAAGGCCTTGACTGGACCACCTCTTTCATCTCCAGCAGAACACATAGCGTCCGCCTCCCCCCCTTCCGCTCCAAAGCAACCAAGATCATCTGCGGCGTACCCCAGGGCTCATCCCTCAGCCCAATGCTGTTCAACATCTACATGGCACCGCTCGCCTACGTCGCCCGACTGCACGACCTAAACATCATCTCCTACGCCGATGACACCCAGCTGATTCTCTCCCTCGCCAAGGACCCCCACACCTCCAAAACCAACCTCCACGAAGAAATGAAGGCCGTCGCCGATTGGATGAAGAACAGCCGACTGAAGCTGAACTCCGATAAGACGGAGGCCCTCATCCTCGGATCCACCCCCTCAGCCTGGGATGACTCCTGGTGGCCAACTGCTCTAGGAACAGCTCCGACACTCACCGACCACCCACGCCATCTAGGGGTCATCCTCGACTCAACCCTATCCATGACGAAGTAAGTCAACATCGTCTCTTCCTCCTGCTTCAACACCCTCCGCACGCTCCGCAGGATCTACAAGTGGATCCCCACCGAAATGAGAATGACGGTCACCCAGGCCCTCGTCAGCAGCAGACTGGACTACGGAAACGCCCTCTACGCAGGAGCCTCAGCCAAACTCCTGAAGCGACTCCAAAGCATCCAGAACGCCTCCGCTCACCTGATCCTCGACATCCCTCGCCGCAACCACATCACACCCCACCTGAGAGACCTGCACTAGCTCCCAGCCAACAAGAGGATAACTTTCGAACTCCTCACCCACGCACACAAGTCACTCCACTACACCCGACCAGCATACCTCAACAGCCGACTCAGCTTCTAATCCCCCACCCGCCAGCTCCACCCTGCAGACCGCCCCCTCGCCGCTGTCCCCCGCATCCGAAGAGTGACCGCCGGTGGCAGATCATTCTCCCACCTCGCCGCCAAGACATGGAACACCCTCCCCATCCGCCTACGGCAAACCCAAGACCTACTGACCTTCAGAAGACTCCTCAAGACCTGGCTCTTCGAACAGTAGCAGCTCTCCCCCCTTAGCGCCTTGAGACCCTCACGGGTATGTAGCGCGCTTTACAAATGCTATGATTGATTGATTGATTGATCAGCACAGAGAAATGCCCACTTTCCAAAAGTGGCATTTCAAAAATAGTAATGTGAAATCCAACTTCACCAATAAGGAAGATTTATCATTATTATTCCAAACATACCAAACATGAGAGAGCTACTCCTTTCTGATCAAGAATTACCATTCAAAAGTATATAAGGGAATTCCCAATGCAAGCCCATGAGAAGAGTAGGCCTCACAATAATGAAAAACAAAATAGGCTGTTTGTCATTACCAAGACATGACAAACATAAAAGTACATGTTCTAACTTTTACTTATACAGCACCCTGCCCATACGGCTAACTAGGGCCTACATTAGGAGTGACCTATGTGAAATAAAAGAGGGATTTAAGGCTTGGCAAGTAGTTTTAAATGCCAAGTCAAAGTGGCTAAAGGGGTAGTTATCTGGGTGGCACAAACAGTGCCGCAGGTCTACTAATAGCATTTAATTTACAGGCCCTGGACACATGTTAAATATGCCAATTAGGTATCAGCCAATACTACCATGTTTTAGAGAGAGAGCACATGCAGCTTAGCACTGGTTAGCTGTGAAAAAGTGCCCAGAGTGCTAAGGCCAACAAAAACGAGGTCAGAAAAAGACGAGGAGGAAGGCAAAAGGATTGGGGTGACCCTTAAGAGAGGGCCATTTTCCAACAGCTGGTCATCCATCACCTGAGGTAAGAGGTCTGGGAGGGAGGGTCTCTGAGCTGATTTCAGCTTATTTAAAAAAAAAAAAAACTTTATACGTTTTGCAGCTCACAAAACTTGAACATTTTAGAAAATACACAAAGTGGCGAGTCAGCCTGCTTTACGCCTTAATATCCTTCGACTTTAAATCCCATCTAATTGACAGGATTTAAAGTTAGATTGTGAAAAGGTGACTGAGTATCCTTTAATATGCACCTTAAAACATTCCACATATTCATTCACGTGGCATCACATGGTGTGCACCTGAATATCAAAACCAGAATATTGATGGCACCAAGAATATTGAGAACAGAATATGAATATCGGCAGGTAAATAAGTATAGAGTTTCTATACCTTACACCACGCATATGACCATACGTGATATATATATCTTCAAGGTATGTAGATGGGGAGTTAGGCAGGGGAGTTCATATCTAGTAGTACAACCAGTATTTGGGGGAAAATGCACCTAGAGAGCAGAGTTTTAATGTTTGGTCACAACTGAGAGCCATGCTCCCCCAAAAATATACTTCTGGGTATGGGCCTGGGGAGAGACAGTTGAGAAGACTCTGGACCTGGGCCGTAACGATGACTGAAGAATGCCCAGCTAGGAAAAGAAGCCACATACTGCCCTGCAAAGATGAACTAAGGACTTTGTCACCAGCTGACCCTCAGGACTAGGATGGGTCTCTCCAGGGCCAATGGCGCGGGGACTTTTATACTCCCGGAGGACCAGTTGGGAGAAGACCTGGAATTGAGGTGCCACCAGGTGATCTGAAAGACAGCCAGGAACCAATGGGGCATGGGACTGCAAGCAGGAATGTGTGTTGCTGGCTGGTAGTGAAGGGGCTGCACAAGATGTTCCCTCCACCAGGAGAGGAGAACCAGGAGCCAGGCAGAGAAGAAGGCTGGCAGAGGGAGCCAAAGGGCATACTGTTCACAGTAATCATGGTAGCTGGGCCTGGCCACCAGGAGCAGAATGAGCCCAAGATGATCAAAATTGACCCCACGGGGCCAGACATATGCTGTTTAATTACTTGCCCCTTTCAAAAATGAAAATGAATAAAAACTGGTCCATAGTGCCCCACAGTATGGCCCAACCCCGGGGTGGGCCAGAAACTGTGGGTCGCCGTTAAGCCATTCATTGATTTTTAAAATGGGTATGAGGCATACGTGGGCCCTCCCAGAGGCTCTTTTTGCACTGGGGACCACATCCACCGGGGTCCAATACAGGATTAGCCCAGGGACCTCAACCACAATTCCCACAACAGAGACCCAGAGGACTCAGAACCAGGGAACTGAGGAGCTGGGCTGGAGTTTGAGCTGCCCCACGCCCATATGTGAGGGAGTGGGTTGCGCCACCTTTGGTCCCCCTGCCAGCAGTCGCTGGGGCGAGTGCAAGACTCCTGCCCATAGGTCGGAGCAGAAGCAAAGCTTGCTCCTGTAAAGGTGCTGAAGCAGCAGTAGAGATGCCCACACGAAGCAACTGAGGTGTGCAAGCAAGTGTGGGGAACAAGCTGGGGCTGTGGTGGCTTTGGGCTCCCCTTGCAGCCCATAACATCTACCCAGGACTTGTGGGTGCCCCGGGTGGGACCACACCACCCAAAAATTAAAACAAAGCAAAGATGATTACAGCTTCCCGGTTTGGTAAACTGCTCATAAAATATACAAGCTCGAGCTGGAGATCCCCATAATCTCCACAAGGGTGCCTATTTGCCTACATTTCTATTTTGTACTACACCAAGGAGGGGGAGAGGCACCACCACCATTATGTGCAGATGTTGTGTGGGGGAGCTGCCTGATGCACAGCAGCCCTCTAAGTGCTTTCACAAAATTAACCACCTGGGCCTTAGGAGCATAACCCCAGGAGAGGTTTGTAATGCCTTCAAGCACTCCAGGAGAGGAGCTGGACCTGTGGAGTGCATGAGACCCCTAGTTGTAGGCTCCATGGCTACATTAGGGGACCTGAAGTCAGATAAGATAGGCTCAAACATGTGTTCATGGTTGTTCGGGAATAGGAATACATTATTTAAATTGCTTAAATGCTTTTGAGAGGGTAAACAGTGCAATGGTTATGGTCCTAATGAATACATTTAAATAGGGTTATTGATTCCATTGGTTTTGATGGTGAATTCTAACATGATTACTGTTTTTGAAGTGGTGACACCCTGACAAAAACAGTAGGCCTGTCTAATATCTAAGAACACCCCTCTTAATATTGTGATGTTGCACCTGAAATAGGTGGGGGCATTGTGATTTGGGGGATTCGGGAGCCACTAGGGGTGAAACGTAATATGATGGTATCACCAAAAGTATTTAGATCTACTTGATGTTTATATTTGTATTTTAATGCCTAGCATTTAGTAGTGCATGTGTAATAAATGCATGTTTTCCTTTAGAAAAAAAGGACTGACTGGACAATAACTTATTGAGTGTTGTTGTTGCGTGTCAGCGAATTGGGATGGCAAGCCCACACCAACTCTCTTGAGTAGGTCTTGGACTGCCCTGGTTCGCTACCCTGAGAGGGTCACGTGCTACAATAGGGTACTTGCTTCCAAGTCGAAAGAAAATTGTGGAGTTAATTACTTGGGCAGGACTTTCTTAAAATAGTTAACTTAGCTGGGTTGTCCATTCTGAGATATTTTGTTTAAGGTTCACAGTCCTGAGCAGGCATAGGTTAAAGGGAGAAAGGGAGAAAGGGAGAGATCTGCTGATCTAAACTTTTTTAAGCTCATACGATTTCTGATTGTCACTGTGAGATGTCAAGTTTGCTTTTTATTCCACATTCATGAGCGGCAAATACTAAATCAAGGGCAATACCACTGAACTCAAATAAAAAATTATGTATTATGTATAAACAAGGACTCGCATGTTTAAGACTATAGTGGATTGTTTAAGCAGCATCAACACAGCACTGAAGTATCAAAGCACTGGTAACAGATACTATGAGTGCCCAAGTCAACAATCCTAATTTAAATGGGCTGCTAATCACACTCCCACCAGTCATCAGACTGAAACATTCATTCGGTGCAGGTCCATTAACCCATAAAACAGTCTAACTAGCTCAAAGACACAATTCATATCCTAGGGGTTACTATACAAACAGTAAATATTATTTGGAGTGTTTCATATCTACAACGGTCAGCAGCAGCAGTCAACTGGTCCAGTGCGCCACCAAATAGTCCATTTAGCATGTGCATCGCCCAACCCGTGTGAAGAAAGGTGGGCAGGAGGATTTACTCCAGAGACCAGTGGGTGAACAAAACACCTTCATGACTCTGAGTGTGGTCCCCGCAGTTGTCTGCTGCTTGTGAACAGTATGTTTTGGCAGGATGAGCAAAATCATCGATGCTCCTCGTGGAGTTGTTCTTGTTACGCCACTTTAGCAGTTGAGTCGTGTTTGCCACTTAAAGACTATAAATACACTACAGGTTTCACCAAGTCTCCAGATCATCGCAAGAAGCAAAACCGACCACTTACCACAAGAACTATTCCATGCCCGGGTCACTAGCCAACCGATGCACTAGGAAGCGCCAGGCACAAAATCAATTGAAAGAAACTCAAATGGTCATGAGGCACAATCACTGGCCTACATGTAAATAACCACAGAAACCTAGGGTCTAGACAATAGAGCACTTTAAAGCATAGTAGAGCAATTCATAACATCAAGGAAAATTTCATAACGTGAAAAGAAATCCCATCAGCCACCGAAGTAGCATGTATCATCATTTGGGATCTATTTGTAGCTGCAAAACCCAAAGACAACCGAGGGCTGCAAACTTTGTGAGCAGAGGGCTCACAAATACTGCAAGAAAATAGTTAATGCAAGATAAATTGTTTGTAAAAAGAGATCCCTTCAATATGATACTGCAAATGATTTTAGTGGTGATGGTTGCAGTGCAAGTGAGAAAGTGTGCAAAAACTAAAATTATCTACCGGGACAGTAGAACAACTTTAATAAACACTGTCCAGGTGACAAGATTAAAAAGCCAGTGGAAATGCAGTTTGAAATAATAACTGCTTGAGTCCAAAAGGAAGGTCTACATGTTTCAGCCCTCAGATCAACATTGATCCAGGCTTTCGTCAGGACCTAAAAATACTTTTGCTACTGCAATCAATGTGATAGTGTCAAAAAAAGGGGAAAACACAGTGAACAGTGGTTAATATAATACTACCAGAGCTCCCCATCCAGCTCTGTGACTGCGAAGAGGTACCGACGGACAGAGCGGGGCCTCATTTTACTGAGCAGATGCCAGGTGAGGTGAGGCGAGCTCCCGCATAAAGACGGGACTTTGGTTGATACTCCTGTGAAAAGTTTCCAACAGTTTCTGGAAGTTATAGGGTAATGTAGGTGGTATTATATTAACCACTGTTCACTGTGTTTTTCCATTTTTTGACACTATCACATCCGCTGGGATTAGTCTGAGCGACTCGGTTCAGCGCTCAGGCTTGGACTGGGAGCCTGTGTTGGTTTCTCCACCCAGCTGTACAACGCAGCTAGGGGGAGAAAGGCTAAGGTTGCATTACGGTTTGGTCAGCCCCAGAGGGCCGGCATAACCGTCCTGCACACCATGACCCATCACCCCACCTCCTCCCTGGTGCTGCCGTGTCAGGATGAATGGCCCTGCCCCTCCCTCGACCCGAGCCTGTAGAACAACAAATAAAATGATAATAAAAATGTTTTGTTATCATTTTATTTTTGTTGGTTGCCTCTGCTGGCTTTCAGCTGGGGGGGCGACGCTCCTCCGCCATAATAGAGGAGCCGCCCCTGTTTAAACTTCCTGCTTTTAACCAGAGAGCAATGACTTGAATCATTGCAGATACTAAGCTCAGTCTCCAGTCAATGGTCTGAGAAAGTCAAAAAATTAGTAATTTCAATATACACCTGAGACCCCACTCAAAGCTATTTGGAATATCTTCATCACATTCAGGATCGCGGCCCACCCTAAGGCCCCTCCACATGTCAGCAGCAACGGACAGAGAACAGCAATACAGAGGCTTGGTGCAAACCCCTGTCCTGAACTGGGGTGAGAGGTTGAGCTTGTCTCACACTGCTGAACTGAGACCTGGGTCCCGATGTAGAGTTTGGCGGATAGAATACTCCACAATAAATTACACAAATATCCTGCCTGCTGTATTACAAATGCATTATGTCCTTTTACAAATGTAATACGGCGATGTGATAACCATCACGTTTGTGACGAAATCTCTCATCTGCCAAACTCTAAATCAAGCCCTTGGCTCCTAAAAGCCTCTTGTAGCAAATGGGGGCTTTTGGAATGACCCGATGGAAGCTTGCCAGCATTGCATAAAATATTGAATGTAGTCATTTTTGCACCTGTGGAGGACCGGGATAAGGTGCAGAGGCTACCCCTGAAACGTGTGACCCCAGTGGACAAGAGTACCAGGTTTTTTCCACTCCGATTTTTGCAGCAAAGAGAAAGGCTTTAATGGGACCTCACATTGAAGGTACCTTGCTTAGTTGAGCTCGACCCAGCTACAGCATTCGGCCTTTCCCCTTAGGAGAAATCCTCCTAAGTCCAAAGTGATCAGGACAAAGCTACACCAGCACCTTTAGTTTTCATGGCTGACAAGCTTTGGGATCCAAAGTTGAAGGCTATTTTAGAAAGCAGCCAGGACTGAACACGTCGAGGTTCAAGATGGCCCACTAGCTTCCTGCCTTGACCATTTGTTTTGTAGCCTGGGAAACGCAGATTTTTTTTGCAGTTTCAGAATCACAGATATTGAAGCAAGGCCAGGATTTGAACGTGGTATTCCCCAGCTACGAAGTCGCCCCTAAGCCGTATTTCTCCCTAGATTCCCCCATGACATTGGTGCTGTGCATACCTGGCCAGTGTGGACTCTGGCGGGAGTGCCATGGCTGCTGAACAAAGCACAGTGATGTAGAGGCCTGTACTGGAATATGGGTTTCAAGGTGTACGCTGACATCATGGCGGCGCCTTTAATCTTATTGATAACTGGTAATGTCTGAAAGAGAAATAGCGCTGCGCGGGACTATTGATCATGAAAGGACTATTTGAAAAGACCCCCTGTTGAACTGTTTGCCCCGAATCTCCTGTAATTGGGCGGTCTCGAGCTATCTTTAAATTTGGCTGATCTGGTATTTTATGTAACAGCTGACGACGGCTTCTACTGCAGCCCCCCCATCCCCCCCCCCCCTGGCGGTTTTTGTAATTCTGTCCCACGCACAAACCATTTCACCGCTACATCTCTTTTTATCTCCACAATCATTGCAAAGTGGCATTTCACTTTTACAGCTCGTTAATAGCACTTCAATGACGCACTTAAAAGTGACTGCACGGAATGCAGCGCTGTCTCGCGCTCAGCGTGCTTTGCCGCGCTAGATTCCCATTGTGCCTCCGCGTCACCTTCCGCCCCCTCGCCTCCCTCACCTAATTCACCGCAGCTCACGCTCTTCAAGTCTTCCGGGAATTCATGTTATCATTTCCATCAGCAGAGCAGGGTCTGAAAACGTTTTAATTACTCTTTTTTTTCTGCAAAGCTTACTGTCCCCACTCTGGAAGCCCCAAAGCTCTCACAGTCCATCTTTGAAACTAAATAAAATCAACTTTACGGTTGTGACTCGATGACCTGGCTCCCTCTTACTGCGCGCGAGCACACGTTCACTTCAACATGATTGTAGAATGGACTTCCAAGTGGGTTCCAGAGCACTTGAGCATATCAAAAACGTGACCGAGAAATCATTTTGAGCTTCTGTGTGTGAAATGCATTATTTTATCCATCATCGAAAGCTTTGATGCTACGATTGCTGAGATCTGATTGGTCTCTTGAACTTCAACTAAAAGCTCAAATCACAGGCACTCACAATCGAGTGCCAGAAAGGGTGATATACAGTCTTTTATGTTTTTTTCAAATATATATAACATTGATGGGATCAGCAAGCCATACATTTTGTCACTTCCAAATAATCGAATTCTTGAGCTTGGATTTCCCAACGGAAGCATTCTGTGATTAGCCTGATTTTGCAGTTGTTCCAATTGAATAACAAATAAAAAAAGTAAATGTGCTTCTCTACTGGAAAAGATAAGACACGAGGGATTAGCCTGACAAATGAAGAAATGCTGTTAATAAAAAAAAAATGATTACAATAATAAACATATTGTACTATGTTATATTCTGCTCTATGAGATCATAGCATGAAAGCCGCTGCCAAGTCATACTTGTAGCAGATTGGCATTGTGCATGTGCTGGCTAAAAATAAACCGCACATTACACGCTGGACATCTCCGAGTCACCGTTTTTAACAGGACCAGCCTCAGTGACCGATTAAAGTTTTTTAAGTCCATGTGGCTAGGTCCTTTTTAATTCACCTTTTGCATTCACCCTTGACCCTTCCTCTCACTACCCTCACACCACACATAGTACTGAAAGATCAGTGCTCCCGCGTAGTCACAGGTCGAAGCACGCCCCGTCCCGCAACGGGGCGGGAAGACCCCTATGATGAAGCATGACACCAAGGGCCCTTTTGGTGTGTGAGGGGTATTTAAGAAAACACTGTGTGCGTCCAACCAAGGTAGGAAACACACCTCTCTTGACATAGTGAGAAACTCAATCGATAGAACCCTCCTTACAGGCGGATCCTTGTGTTTTGTTATAGATTCTTAGAGGAGGACGTATCCACCTCCAGTGTCCACGTAGAGCACTACCTCTTAACGCCCTAATCCTGTTTTTTGTAGATATCTCAAGTTTCACCAACCTTACAATTTCTTAGTAAACAAAATTGTCTCTCAAATAAAACACTATAATGATTTGGCCTTAGACAACAGAGTTACCTCTCAGTCAACACAGAATGCACAGGCCCAGATGTTAGATAACAGAGTTATCTCTTATGTGATAAAAGGGATAAAAGCCCAAGCCTCAATAGAGCTAGTTCACAGGGTCAGACATCACAGAACAGGACCATCTCTCAGGTTACACTAAACTGACAATCTAAAGCCTTAGATAGCACAGCTATCCCTTCGATGACCCTAATTATAACACATGCCTTATTAAACATAAGAAAGATGATAGGAGTGAGCTTCTCAGGATTACGCTGAGCATCAGAAAGGAGCTGGGCCTTTGGGCCACATGTAGAAAGTGTGTTAACGGTTGTAAGCCCTCAAATTCGGTAAATCTGAGGGTCTTCGACCGTGAAAATCATTTGTTAAAATGTACTAAATCTAATTAACGATTCGGAAAAAGTTCTAAGAAACTTTAACCTCTTGAGTGCCCATGACGAGATGGTCTCGTCATGGGCCGCGGTTGCGCTGTGCCCATGGCGAGACTATCTCGTCATGAACCCCGCCCGCTAATGAAAGGGCCGGCACAGGGTGGGGAAAGGGCGGGGCACTCAAGGGGTTAAAGGGGATTAGAAGCAATAAGGAATTTGTATTTTTAAGGGTGTGTTTAGGTGGTCTCAATTAAATAGCAAATCCTTATGGTATGTATTAATGTTTTGTGACCAAAATCCAGACGCAAAACATTATTTTTTTTACCACCAACTCAAAGGAGGTGGAAACCCATTTGCAAACTTGCAAACGGGTAACGGTACCCATTGGACATCTTTCACTTTGGAAATGTTGATAAAAATGTTTTTTATGAACTGCCTACTCCTAAAAAATGTTTGTGTGACTTATTTTTGTTTTGTTTTTAACACATTCTATTTTCTTTTAAGGAAAACAGGCTGTGTTAAAAAACGACGTTTGCTTCAATTAAAAGCAATGACAGGCATGGTGGTGAGTTGACCCCAGCAGGCCACCATCCCAGTTATTTTGGCCATTGTGGAGGTCGCAATGTGAGACTACTTCATTAATATTGACCACATAGGTTGAATTGTGATCCACTTCGATTCTGTATTAGTAAATATGTTGGGTTACAGAAGGAAAAAAGTTCAATAAAAATTGGCGAGCAACTAGTGACTACTTTTGACAATTGATTCTTTGTAACTGTGGCCCTTAGTTACTGGAAGCCCAGATTCTACCTGCCTACTCTCTGCTGCATCAAGTAATTTTGGTACTGAGACTGCGCTTGGCTTTTTTGATTTCTTGTATCAGTTTCATATGTGCAGCAACTATGGTTCTAGCATAGTCCAACAATACGAAGGAGGTCATTAAGAGTTTGGAGGCATGGTGCATCTGTTTTAAAATGGAGGATGTGTTGTTTTTACCAATCTTGTGATTCCCCTGTCTGGTTTAGAAGTGGGCAAACCACATGGTGTTCAACAGTGGATCCTCAGCTGACCCATCATTGGAAACCTTTGACCTGGCAGCCCCTTTGCCAAAAGATAGTCAGTTCACAATGATGACTATTCTGCTGAGCTTGTGAAAATTCTCTCAAATCGCTCACTCACCCCCCTGAATAAACAGGCAAGTTAAGAAGGAGAAATTCAGCCGCGGCCCGTGCTAATAAGAACGGTAGGGCCGGGTAGGGCCGGGTTGGGTGGATTCGACAGATGACCACGAGGGAAAATTAAATAAATGATTAATTTTCCCTCGTCATCTGTCCAACTCAACCCCAACCTGGCCCCACCGCTCCTACCTGCCCAGGCCATGGATGCAGAAGTCGGCGCCTGGCTTAGCTTGTTCATTATGGTATCCATGTGAAACAAAAGTATAGATGCAAATGCTGAAGACACCGGTCCTCCTAGCAGGGTCCCAGCAAGCCACACCCCCATTAGGCTGCTGATGTATGTTTGACAATTGAAAACAAATACCTGTAAAGGAAGCACAAAATGTAAATGAGGCAGAGCGTGGGGCATTACTGTCTCCCACGAAGAGTACATCCACTTAAAGAGTGCAACATTTCCTTGCTGTTTGGGAATATTTCCATTATGAGTTTGAATTAGGCTTGGGCGAGATTTCAGCTACGCAGGCGTAATTCGCATCATTTAACGAATTTTGCGTTAAGTTAAATTCCTGAAATGACACCTTTACGCCACATTGCGTAATCCCACCGCCACTGAGGCAAAATGATAGCACAGGAGTGCGTGAATGATGCACTCTCAAGCTGGCATTTTTTGCAGCGCTTGAGTTCTTCGTGCTGGTTTTTGGAGCAAATTGCACCCTTGAGTCAAAAATTGATACGAGAACGGATTTTGAGCTAAAATAAAATGCTAAATCTCAGTCACATTTTTCTTAATTATGCATACTTAGCATAATTTTCCCCAAAGTTTGCATAATTACGTAAACGCAGATTAAGTGAAATTTGAAACACTCCTAGGTTCATTTGGTTCTCAGATGAAATATTTCTTGACAGGCTTTTAACAGCAGGATACCCATCTAAATTAAAGAAAAAGTACAATGGGATTGGAGTTTAAAACAGGACTCTCTGAACTCCTGGCAGCAGACCTTTTCTATTATTTATGGGATAATGGCTTCGAACAAGACTATGACATTTAAAAGATCACACACCTTAGACTTAACTGCTAAATATATTCAGCATCCACAATGTCTCCTATACAGGCTGCCAGAAGAATGAAAATCTGTGCTTTGTGAGGGCGTGGCTTAGGTAGACTGTGAGTCAAGGAAACTAATCAGACATAGGGAGATGTGAGGTCAGATATCACGGGAGTAGCTATTATTGGTGCAATAGGTGCAGCTACACCGGGACCCACCAATTTCAAGCGCTCTCTACATTCAAATTATGGCGGATTTTGAATGCCTAAAGTGGGTAAGGTGGGCCTGTTTCCCCCGCTTGCACTTGGGCCGATGGTAGTCTTCACACGCCTCTGACAGATAGGGGAGGGAGAGTGCGGCGGCTCCTCCACTAAGGTGGAGGAGCGTCGCCCCACTGCTCTGCGAGCACTGTAAAAAGCAAAACGAAAATGATAATTGCAAAAGTTATTATCATTTTCGTTTTCCTTCCTGCTTGGGTGAGGGGCGGGACAGGTGGGGCTGGGCTGGCCAGTGCAGGGGGCAGAGGAAGGAGTGTTAAGCACACTGCCTAAGTGCCAGCCGCGGTCGGTAGTAGGAGTAACTGCAGGGCGGTGACGTGGGGAGGGGTAGGGGCAGGGTGGGGGGTAGTAAACTATGCATTACGGAGGTTTACAGGTAAGTTAACATATAAATTAATTTAAAAAAATTCGTTGCGTGCACTGCATCGCATTTGGGTATGCAGTGCACGCAACGAAATTCGTTTTATTAATTTATATGTTAACTTACCTGAAAACCTCCGTAATCCATAGTTTACTACCCCCCACCCTGCCCCTTCCCCTCCCCACGTCACCGCCCTGCAGTTACTCCTACTACCGACCGCGGCTGCTAAGTGCGCTCAACTGCTTGGCCGGCCCTCTTGGGCCGGCCAAACAATCCTGCGCACTCTGCATCATCCCCACCAGGCTGCATTAAACAGACAGTGGGGAACATGCCCAATCTCCAAGCCTTTGTCTGCGCGCAGAACCACGACACTCGGACCAATCACAATGCTGCTGTAAGGCAGCATTGTGATTGGACAGGAGATTCTGGAAGGCTGTGTGCTTCCTTTTTCTGCCAGAAGGAGGAAAGGCAGCGGCACCCGGTGGCACCTAGGTAGGTTTAAAAAAAATGTTATATCCCTACTGCTATACCCTAGCAGCCGCTACTGAGGGAGAGATGGGCACATATTACTGCAAGCAGTGGAGTACAAAGTTTTTATTGCCAATGTCCATGTCTATGTAGTTTCTGATCACTGACCCCCAAGTAGCTATCGGAGTTGTCTGTTTTCCCTTCCTCAAACCCAAATGTGGATGTTCAACCGCACTTGAACGCATGCAAGCAAGATAACATGCCCCAGCAACAAAAAATATTTTTCACTTTCTCTCTCTCTCTCTCTCTCCCATCTCCAATTCTCAAAATACACATACATATGGGAGCCTGAAGATCAGCATTTTGCACACGACTGAATACCTTGTGTGACTTTTTGACAAGAAGACCTGATTCTCGCGAGGGAAAGAAATGCCAATTGACTTGCGTACGAAATGTTTAAAAGGGTGACTATATGATATTAAAAGCATCTCGAATATCCATATTTTCTGGCATAGGTACAATTTGTTGAATAGTACGAGGAAAAAACACTGCAAAGGAGTATGCCTCTGTTCTTTTATGCCAACAGATTACCCAAACCCAGGCAACAGAGCCGAATTAAGATGTAGGCAATTGCCCAGGGCCCCCACCTTCAATGGGGACCCATGTTAAATTGAAGGAGACAGTCAAAATTCCTGCTATAATAACCTTGCTCACAAAAAGCAGTTTGTGTTTTTTTTTAAAGGTGCGCATGCTTAGCAGAAACCCATGCCCGATTAACAAAGGGTTTGTACCATGGCTAAGTTGAAAAAGTGATGCAAAGCAACACAAACTCTTACAAAGACGCACCCTGGGAGGAGAACCTAGAGATGTAGTGATTTTATTTTAATAGAATTGCTTTTTTTTTTTTAGCTAGGAACCTTTTATGATTATGCTCTGACGCATTAATATGATTTTGTGGTAAAAAATATTGGCTCCAGTGCTTTTGCAGTTTTGTCAAACATAGATTTCTCTCGTTTCAGATCCTTGTTAAACCATTTGCACCCCGTGTATTTTGGAATAATAGGCTGACTGGCCTTCGGAGCAACCTCATCAAGTTTTATTCATGTAGATGATTGTACCATTTTTAGGTCAAGCCTAGCGGCAGCGGGCATGCGCTGCTCGCTCTGCGAGACATGCAGTAGTCGAGTATGCTGTGGAATGCTCGCCTTCTGTCCACCCATATTTTTAATTGGCTGGTGTCATTGTCCTTGGTAAATGCCGGTTTCCGATTGATAATGAGGCTTGTTAGTCCCTCCTTGTTACCGCCCTGTCACCATTTGTTACCTCCCATGAGGACTGGATCTTTTTCTTGTGACGTTACACGGTCTCCTTCATGAGTGGATAAGCACTATTTTTTTTTATTTGCAGCGCGGTCCGCTTTCACTTTAGCAGCTGCGCTTGTTTATTTAATTAATTTGCCACACGGACAGAAAGGGAGCGTTTCTACTCATTAATCTAACAAGCATTTGTAATGCAATAGGTCTCGCATTTACGCGAGTTTGAGCTATTGACATTCCAAATATCAATGCCATTATTTTTGTATTCGTTTTTAAAACATAAATAAAAGGTATTGTCATTTACAATGCCAATAGCTTAAACTCACATAAATGTGAGACCTATTGCATTGCAATTGCTTGTTTAGCTAATCTCAATGGCATTTAGACAGGCTGGATCAAGGGTCTTTGTAACGCACTTCTCAAGCGTTTCTTCCAAATGATTTGGATCAATACATTTACTGTTGGAGTTAGACATAGTCATCTGACTCGCTGTTAATTTTGTAGCCTGCAAGTTTAAAGCAGCCTATTAGAGTATTACGTATCCTGATAGAACCAGGTGAGTGGAAAATTACATCTAGTGAATGCTGTCCTGTATGAGGGGTGCTCATGTTAGCCTGAAGACAAATGAGAAAATCCATATTCACTATATTTGCAAGGTCTCGCAATCTCATATCCACTTTGTATAGATTACTAGGGGTTTCGTGGTACGTGACGCAGATCTCCCATCTTATTAATATATTTCACAGTTTGAGGAGAGTCCAGGGTAGAGACGGGGGCAGGGTCTTGTGTTGAGAGCTACCTAAAAGGCATTCTGTCCTCAACAATTCCCCCTTACCACCATTTCCCAAACAAAATCAAAGGGTCGCTGAGGCTATCACCGATGTCCTGGGGTGCAGTGGCAGCTGGCATCTAAGGGGTGGGTGGGGGTCACACATGCAAAGAATATGTAAAAGAAACACTTACTTACAGAACACAACGTCCTCTAGTCCGGACCTCCTCTTTCACTGGAACTGGATACAACAACTTCCTTGGCCAATCCTGGCGCTGCTCTCATGCAGCGCTAGGATTGGTGGGAGCGGCCTCACTCGGCGCTCCTCAGTGCTCTGGAGGTTTTGGCGTGCTCTAACCCACCTGTCTTAAAACAGCTGGGTAGACGGCTGGGTTAGACCTGTTTAAAATGTGCATGTGTGGCTGGCCAAGACATGCGCACTTTACACAGTGTACAGCCAGCCTACCCTCCTCCCTGCTAAGTGACATGCACTAAGTAGCAGCACCGCCCCTTTCCTGACGCTCTGTTCTGGATGGGGCACGAAAAGCAAAATGGTAATAAATTACCATTTTATTTTGAATCTCTGAGGATGAAAGGGGCTTTTAAGTGAGGAGGCGCGCCCCAACTCCAATGGAGTAGCCACCCCTGCTGGGGTGTTTTCACAGCCTCCAAAGATAGGCTGCAGAGTCACTTTGTGCAATGATTTCCAGCTTGCCTGCCACCATGTGATATCGGCTCCTCCACAGATGACCGTGTGAAGGGAACCGAAATCCAGGGACACACAGTGGCACTGTGTGAGTTGGCAGATCTGGTGACGCCAAACTGTTTTAACACTGCATTCATGTCAACTTAGAGCAAAAATCCTATTGTATGCGAAATTTAATTGAGTGTTTTATTTGTGACAGAGACATAATACGCCCCTGAGGCGCAAGGAGGTTCCTACCCTTCAGAATGGTCCCTCCCAACCCAAGGCTATGAGTATATGGGATAGATGGGAGTCTCAGGTGCCCACACACCATTCCGCAGGGTGGCCCCATCATGTTTTAATACGCCACTGGCTCGCATAGCTTTTTTTCAAGTCCTTCTTATTGTGCGAGCTCCAACACTAAAGTGCAGACATCTGAGACAGGTGAGTTAACTTCCCCTCCTCCTGTCAGAAGAAGGAGAGACATCTTGCTCACAAGGGGGTGAAACAGTTGTTGAAATCCACTCTCCGGAAGCCGAAGGGACATTTCATGGAGGACGCAAGAGCCTTCTGGGAACGCCATCGAGGCCACTATGTCATACAGCGCCTCCTTCACTCCTGATGGAGAGGTCTGGAGAGCGTTCCTCTCGGGTTTCCAAAGTGATTTATTTCGACACGAGACTTGGTTTTAAGATCTTCGTTGAAGGCCATTATTAAGTCCAATTCTCTTGAGGACCGGCAGTGGCAGCCAGCGAATGTATCAGTGTGAATGACTGTCAGAAGTGGATTTGACAACTACATTGCTTATGTCATATTCCAATAAAAAATTAATCGGACGAACATAGTACTCTTTCGTTAAAAATGTGGAGTTTATTATTTTATTGCACATTCCCGCCTGTTTGTTTAAAATGTATAGGGCAATTAAGGAAATGATAGAAAGGATTTTCGTAAACAAACTTCAAAGATCTCTTCAATGTACAGACAAGACCGCCAGCAAAATGTGTTTTCTTCCCTCTACTTACAGTCACACTTTAATGGGAGGGTATGTCACTTTGTAGCTTGTAAATAAATTGCCTTATAATGTCTATAGTTCAGTCCTCTTAGGCAAAGGAAAAAAAACTCATTTTTCCCGTATGTGATAAAAGTGTTGATGTCTGAATAAAACAGTGGATTTTTGAGTTTCATTTTATTAGATATGTGAAAAGTTTTTACAGAACTAATCAGATAATGAATGGTCTTGTTGCACTTTTTATGTCTATGAAGGAATAGTGGGTTATTGCGCCTCCTGCTGGAATATTAATGTTGACTCGATCAAAGTTTTGAATCACAGCTGACCCACTCGTCTTTTATCATTAGAAAGTCGACAAATTAGTCATGCTTGAGTCATAGCAACGTTTTTTAATACAGCACTAAAAACCCCAGGACTTGACTACAACATATTAAAAAACTAAAACATTATTTCTAAGGTTAGGAATGATAAAGTTAAAGGGGCCTATTCACAAACTGTATTTTGTAGTATGTTTAGCAGTACACTAATAGTACTACAGAAGTACAACAAAATGCTATTCACAAAGCTACAAGTGTAACTATCCACCTCCATCTTTTTTTTTTTTTTTGGCAGAGTTTTATATAGCACTAACTTGACCCGAATCCAATCAGGTATCAGAGCGCTTTACATAGCACCAGTTACGTTACATGAGGACACACATTCATCTCTTCTACCTTTTCTATGGGTAGATCCTCACACTTGAGTTCCCTACTAAGGGCCTGATTACGAGTTTGTCAGTGCGTGAGCAGGACCATACGCCGCTGCACCGCTAAAACACCTTGTTCACCGCCCACCAGATTATGACTTTTTCAGTCACTAGCGGGCGGTTCTTTGACGTTCCCACGGCGGCACTTTTGAAATAGGCATCACAAAGGGACTGTCAAAGGCAGTACGTGCACGGCATGGACTGGTGCAGTGCTTGCTGTGCAGATACTGGGCTGCATGCACGCCAGGGGGCAAAACATGTGCACCCCTGCATGCACCGCATGGCTCAGAGGCAACAGGGCGCCCTTTAGGGCCCTTTTGTTTCCTCTCCGCCACGGTTTTCATGGGGGAGGAACCGCCATGAAAACTGTGGTGGAGAAGACAATTGTAATATGCTGCGGTCCCGCCAAGCATACTGCGACCTCAATACCACCCCCAGGGATCTGTGGTGGTTGCAGAGGTACAATGGTGGGCTGGCTGCCCTAGTTGGAATAGTGCGGTCAGAAGACCGAAACCGATGCGCCCCCGTGAGTCTGGTAGTCTGTGGACCGTCAGACTTGTAATCAGGCCCTTTGTTGTAAATATGAGAATGACCAAGGGGTGTGGCTAGAAAAGGGGCATACTTACAACTAAATGGGATAGATTTGGGGACATGCAACCTCTGACAAAAGAATGCACCCATTACTGTTCACAAGTTGCACTTCTAAAGTTCTTATCATGAAAAAGGGGACAGAAAACAGTAATAAATGACTCCATCGCAGAGCTGGAGGACTCCAGCACCACACATCACCAACCACTGGTCCTGCAACACCCTCCCTTTGAAAATAATAGAGGAGGAACATTAACACCTCATGAGAAATAATGTTAATTCTAGTAAAATGACATTATTTAAATTGTAAAAATAATAATAAATATAATATAATGTTACAAAATTACAGACAAATAAAAATATGTATTATTTAATTATAACATATTTTCGTTTTTTTAAATTAAATAAATGTAACACTCAAAATATAATTAAATTCTCCTTAAATAATTTTATATATCACTTTTAATAATTATTAATACGTACTAAAAAAATTATTTTTATATTAGGTGGAAATTTGTTTTTGAATTTAAAATTCAGAAAATTACCTTTGATTTAATTTAATATATTCTAAATCATTTAATTAAACATTATTTCCTAAGGGTTTTATATTAAGCCCTTACTGAAGGACTAGCTTACTATCAAACTGCACAGAGGATGCCAGCTTGCCCAAAAACCACACGTCACTGCACCTCAGTTGGCCTGGATAAAAACCAAAGATCAAGCATTATCCATTATTGAGGAGCTGCGCCATAAATTTACCCGATGGCACCTTTCACGAGCCTTCACTGTGCCCGAACTCCCAGTTAACTCGAGATTCCCATGCCGCCCCCTTCTGTAGCACCTAGAAGGTGATCTGGCGTCTAAGAACTACTTAGCAGAAGTAGGATTGCGTTGAAAGTTGGATAAGTCAAATTATTATATACATCTTACTGTGTTTTCACATTAAATGCATGATCTGCCCGTTGAACGCTTTCTCTGCCTTCATTCAGGGAACATTCTAGTGCCAGGCACAGCTGCAGATCATCTGGGATATCATTAATGAATTTAGAGGCTGAAATGACTGAAAGCTGTATGTAAGTTAGCTGTTGAAAGTGAGAGGGATTGAGATGGAGACTGGAAGGAGATGCACACCAGGTCTCATGAAAAGCCTTTATTTGAAGTCTCTTTAGAAACCTATCTGCAATACCTCTCATGTAAGATCATGAGACCCAAATCTGCCATTCACAAACCCTGACACTAATGTGGCGCTGTAAAGTGACAGGTGGACCATGTGATTAAAGGGTCATAGGTGAACCACCAGAATCCCAAATTAAAAGACATTCATAACAGGAATAATGCCTCAGATGCTGACTGATGAGTTAGTAGGTAGGATTGAAAGAATGTAAGAATGAATGATCTCAACTATGTGTTCTTTTAGAAGCTAATATTCTTAGAATCCAAGATGAGAATTAGTGTGAGGCAAATGCTGTCTTAGTTTAATATTGCCTAACTAGAAAGCATTTCCATTCAAACAATAGATAATTCTTATTTAGCTTACAAATTATTTTGCTAGGGTTCAGGAAATTCACACTAAGTTTCAATCTTCCCTAAAAACTATTAAGAGTCATAGGGTCCAAATTCACAGAAAATTGCGTTTTATTGTTGACCTACTAGTAAAAAGTATTTCAAATAATTATTCCATATGAGGGTAGAGGTCCCAGACAAGATATATGTGAGATCATGAATTTATTTTTGTGAAAGGTGCGATAGCACCACACAAGCGTTTTGAAGGTACACCTATAAAGGTACATAGATAACATTACAACTGGTGGGACTTTCAGCCACTATAGGCATATCGATTGAGTGATTTGGATGTGCTGTTTGTCTATTGGGTATTAAAAGATATTTCACTCTCAGAGAGCCTTGCAACAAACAACAGTTAATAACGTTTAAATGAGCATAATGTAATTTCCTTGGCACTTAACCATTTGAGCTGGAGAGTTAAACCATGATATGTTTTTATTTATTGACGCACCAAAATATTGTACTAGTATAGTGACGCGTGGCTTGCTTTTTTATGTGTTTTAGCAATATTGCATACAACACAGACCTTGCTATATGTTAAATATTACTATTTTGTGAATTTGAGAGAATATGCCAGCCTGCTTCACAGGCCTGTAATAAGTTGAACTAACTAGAACTTACAAAGATTTACAAAGTTAAGTGTGTTCGATTTCCATATATTTTTCAATGCTTCGATAAAACTGACTTTGTGCAGTTCCTGTGATACGAAGACGAGAGAAGAAACAACAGAGAGCAGCTTCCTGAAACTGAAATGGAGGCATTGTTTAACTATCCTGGTAGTGAATATAAGAGCTAAGCAGAAAGCACTTCCTTGCTCCATAGAACATCATATGATACTAAGGTATAAAATATTGCATTGTTTGGGGGGGATAAGGCACATGGACTGTTTTGCTGACAGACGACTCTCTCGACTTCAGGTCTAACAGCATAAGGTAAGGGGTGGGCTATACATGACTCAGTACATAACTATAGATATATAATAGATGTAGTCAGCTATTAATAATTTACTTAGGGTTTTAGACAAATTTTGTTGGAATAAGTAATAAAATAGGACACATTTTGTTGGACTACGTGATAAAATATGACTCGGTTTTAACAATAATCATTTTGTTTGTTGGTTATTGATAATTCTTAAGGTAATTCTTACTAACACAATTTGTCAGCAGCGGCTCGTGCAGGTAAGAGCGGTGGGCCCCGGTGGAGGAAGGTTTCAACAGACGAGAGGAGAGAATTAAATAAATAATTCAATTTCCCTTGTCGTCGTCTGTCGAAATCGCCCCCCACCCGGCCCCACCGCTCTTAACTGCACCGGCCGCGCCTGCAATTTGTAGAATAGTACATTATAAATAATGAGTATATTGGTAACTATTAATACTTTTTTGTGTCTAATAACTTCGGGATTCGGGGTAAGGCTCTGCAAAATCATCTGCATATGAGAGATCCCTGACAAGTCTGTCTGACTCCTAACACACCTATCCAAACAAGCAGCTACTGGGCGAGGGTGAGACACATTGGCCCATATTCTTTTTCCACGAAAAGCCCACGTTTTCTTCATAGGGCTCGGGAAGTTTAACAGGTGTGATTTTATTTTGTGCATAGTTCAGATTTTAAATAATGAGAAAGCTTTGCAATCAATGCCAAAGGTGTGGACAATGTTTCTTCTTACCATTTATAGGCCACTGGTAATATCACAGTCTATTGCTAGCATTGGTACCTGCATTACCTGACAAAGCTGGGGCACTTAACAGCACATCAGCAGCCTTCCATTTCCTTCTACCCTTTGAAACTCTTTGTTTCTCTAAAGCAGCCATACTCAACCTATGGTCCTCAGACCCCTGGGGGTTCACAAAGACCACCCAGGGGATTTGCAACTGTAATATTAGCAAATTAGGGAAGTATGTATATGTAAAAAAGCAAAACAGAAAATTGTAAAATGCTCTTGTGAAGGAACTTGAAATTGGTTGGAGGATAAAAGTTAAATTGGAGTCCTTGTCTTGTTTGTTGAATCAGCTTGAATACAGGAAAAGGAATCGAGTATGTATGATTGCTGACCCCAGATGAAGCAATGTTAGGAAGAGACAAAAAGAGAGCATGCGTTTGGAGCAAAAAATACAACATTATTTGCTGGAGTCCAACATATCATGCTGTCTTTTAGAAATAAAGCTAAATTTGGAAATGCTCCACCTCTCCGATTCAAATAAAAACATCGATTTTTGTATATGTTTTAGTTAGTGGATCAAATCAAATACTTCACTATGTGTGTATTTGATGTACACTTGCTTCTGTATTTTTGTTTATTGTTTTGAGGTTGAAACCATAGAAATTGCTTTGGTGGGAGTCCCTGGCTTGCATTAGTGATTCAGTTTGTGTCCAAGGAAGTCAAAAGGTTAAGAACCACTGCTCTGGAGCTATGCATTGCTTGTTACACACAGTGAGATCAATTATATTGCTCCGTGGAACCAAGGCCTGTGTGTGTTCAGTGTTTTATGGATGAGAATAATGAAACTTTTTAGGCCTTGCTTAACCGCACAGCTGACCCAAGAAAAAGAGCTTTAAAAGGCAACACTAAGGGGCATCTTTACAAGGGGATTGTGCCACCGGAAGGTCGCTTTTTATGACGTTATGGTGGCGCAATGCCCTGTGCCATATTCACAAAGTGGCGTTAAGTCACTTTGCATGGCTGAATGCTGCTTTGTAAATATGGTACCCTTTCGCATAGTTTTCTGCGTGAAAGGGCCATGCAGTGGGTGTTGCTGTTGGCGTTCCACCATAACGCCAAAACGAACACCATGCAAAAACAGGCGTTAGATTGGTGAATGAGGAGAAATACTTTTATTTCTCCTTGTTTTTGGTTTTTCGGTGTGTGCTGCATTATGCAGCACACATAGAAAGAGCAAAACCCCTTTAATTATTGCTTATGTGCAGGAAGGTGTTCCTTCCTGCACATAAACAATTATTTAATAATGGTGATTTGCTACTTCTGTGTGTACTGCAGAATGCAGCACACATAGAAGTAGCAAATCACCATAATTGTTTATGTCCGGGAAAGGACACTTTACTGCACATAAACAATCATTCCTTGCAACGCAGGCATCCTTGCACTATGGCGCGAGGGTGTCTGTGTTGGTGCTATGCAGCTATTTTTAGAGCCAGCGCAAAAGGAAACACACGGGTGTGCCGTACTGTTGTAAATATGGCACATCCCTGTGTTATTTTAAATGATGCCTTGGGGCACTGAACAATTTGCCTCAGCGCTGTGTTGGGCCATTTCCTTGTAGATATTCCTCGAAGAGTGGGGCTTTGGCTACACCCATATCATGATCCTTCTACTTACAGCATTTGATTGGGAGAATGTGTGCTTCCGCTGGGAAAATGTTCTTATGTTGCACTTTTGCCTCACCCTATGATCAATAGAGTAGACTTGAGCTGGAGCCAGATCTTGAGGTCCTTCCTGAACGTGTGGAGGGTTGGGGAGTGTCTGATGTTGATCGGGAACTCGTTCCAGGTTTTGGCTGCGATGTAGGAGAAAGCTCTCCCGCCGGATCTATTTCTGCGGATGCGGGGGACCTCTGCCAGGGCGAGGTCGGCAGACCGGAGGTTTCTCTTGGGTACGTGGAAACATACTCGGCCGTTGAGGTATTTGGGTCCGATGTTGTTGAGGGATTTGTAGGCGTGGGTGAGGAGTTTGAAGTTGACCCTCTTCTCGACGGGGAGCCAGTGGAGGCTTCATAGGTGGTGGGTCATGTGTTCGGGGCGCGGTGTCCCTAGGACGAGCCTGGCTGCAGCATTCTTGATGGTTAGGAGCTTGCGCAGAAGAGTTTTGTTGATTCCGGCATTGAGGGCGTTGCCATAGTCCAGCCTGCTGGTAATGAGTGCGTGGGTGATGGTCTTTCAGCAGTCGGGGGGATCCATTTGAAGGACTTACGGAGGATGCCGAGGCAGTTGAAACTGGTGGAGGCGACGGCGTTGATCTGGCGGTTCATGGTGAGGGAGGAGTCGAGGATTATGCTGAGGTTCCGAGCGTGGTCTGTCAGGGTGGGTGGGCTCCCGAGGGTGGAGGGCCACCAGGTTTTGTCCCAGGCAGAGGTGCAGGGCCCGAGGATGAGGACCTCGGTCTTCTCGGAGTTGAGCTTTAGGCAGCTGTCCTTCATCCAGGCTGCTACGTTTCTCATTCCTTCCTGGAAGCTGAGTCTGGTGATTTCTGGGTTGCTTGGTGAGGGAGAGGATGAGTTGGGTGTCGTCAGCGTAGGATATGATGCTAAGCCCGTGCTGTCTGACGATGGCGGCGATGGCGTTCATGTAGATGTTCAAGAGTGTCGGGCTTAGTGAAGATCCTTGGGGTACTCCGCAGATGATGTCGGTGGGGTCGGAGAGGAAGAGGGGGAGTCTGATCCTCTGGGATCTGCCGGAGAGGAAGGATTGGATCCAGTCGAGGGCGGATGCCTGTATTCCTGCGTTGTGGAGTCTGGCGGCTAGTGTGCAATGTGAGACGGTGTCGAAGGCTGCGGAGAGGTCTAGGAGGATCAGGGCTGCGGTGTTTCCCTGGTCTAGCAGCATGCTGATGTCCGTGGCTGCGAGGAGGGCGGTCTCGGTGATGTTTACTGTGCAGACATCTTTGACTGGTACTGCGCATGGCGTATCATTGGTTTACAGATCCAAGATGGCGTATACGTTGCTTCAAAACATGGTAGCCTTTAGAATTTAGCATATACACTATGCACAATACCACTCAAAGAAGACCGTCCGCTACTATGTGCAATATTTACATTATTTTTTATTGCAAGCATGTATCTAGCACATTTAAGCAGTCACAATTTTACTTGTTTCCACTTGTATTCTTTTAAATGTATCTTGCACATGCTTTTTTGAGTTTTTATGTGTGGTTTATTGTGGATGGTGGGTCCGTGACTGCAAGAATGAGTCAGTGGGAAGCTGAATCGTTGCAAGTGTGCATGGATTAGTTTCTGAGCGCCAAAACTTCACTAGTTATTATGCACGTTGGTTATAAACCAGACCAAATGGAATTGCAAATGCTTGTTAAAGAATTATTACACACATAGCTTAAATATTTTGTGGATGTAACTATATATAAACTGTCAATCAGTTTGAATACATCTTTATATCTGAAAAGGTAGAGAAGATATTCCAACTGAATGACACCACGGTAATCCCTCCAAAATAGCCCTCGCAATTTGGCTGCATCACACAGAGATTGTTAATTTGTTTGGGCTCACATTACCCCATGCAATCGCTCGCATATGCATAAACTAATGATCCTTGTTGCACTTGCAGGTAGTTGTAAACAGTGAAATTGAATGATCTCTGTAGGGGGGCAGAAACATTATCAGGGACTCAGTGGGGGCAAATTATATTGGATATGGAGTGGTTTCAAAGAAAGTAAACATTTCTGCACAAATATGAATTGAGACGTGATTAGGGGTTGCCACCATTCCCAGAGAAAAATTCCAGCCATCTGTTGACTTTTAACATTTTGTAAATGCTCAAACCTGATTCTTAAGTAGAGTTTATGTGAAATCATGTGTATTTATTTTTAACATGCCCTTTCAGCCTTTGTCTTTATCATTAGGGCAGCTGTGGAACACGTTTTAGAATGTTCTCTTCTTACATTTACTGTTTAAACACGTACCAATAAGGAGAAAAAAATACTGTTTTAGATGATTTTTCAAATTTTTGTACCACAGGGATATTAGAATCAGCCGTGGCCCGTGCAGGTAAGAGTGGTGGGGCCGGGTTGGGGGGTGGGGTTGGGGGGGTGTTCAGGTCTTCACCCTTGGTCGAAATCCCCGCCCACAAGGCCTCACCGCCCAACCGTTCTTACCTGCAAGGGCCGCGGCTGATTAGAATACTGGTCATGCCCATATGAAACCCGCCAGGTGGCAACCCTAGAAATGCTCAACTGGCACGTTGGCATCATCTCTGCAAGATTAAGCTTTCTCTGCTTTTTGATTGACGACCTAAACTACCCCATTTATCTTAAGAGGCAAACTCATCTTTGTGACCCCTAACATTGGCCTAGGCATTGTTGGCATTTAGAAAATGTACCATTGCAATTAGAATATGTAGGAGAGCTGTCTGTGACTGTGTATTTTGTTTTTCCCCGACAAAACACAATTACTTGATTACACTGTACATAAACTGTACGCTATTTAAACATTGTATGTTACATGGAATCAGGAAGAAAAGCTTGGCGAGGAGATGCATACATTTGTATGGACTGAATTATGTTTACAGGTGATATAAATATGTCACATATGTATAAAAATGTCTTTTTAGTGTTTTTGAGGGTAGGTAATGTTGAAAAGGGCACTCAGATGACAAACGATTCAGGCAATTTTTTGGAACCCGATTTTGTTAACAATTCTTTAAACGTTAATAAGAATAGGTCAACCAAAAGAAATAAAACTGTAAAATACAACAAGCCCCATGCAATTAAAATAAACAGAACTTAAAGGTGCACAAAACAAACATGTCTTTCACTAACATTCACAGGGCCAGATGTACGACCATTTTATTTTGCGCCTCGCAATTTGCGACTCGCAAATTGCGACGCGCAAAATAAAATGTACAACAGTGTGTTTAACACTGTTTGCGATTCCAAATGGGGTCGCAAATTGCGAGGCTCATTAATATTAATGAGCCTCTCGCAATTTGCGAGCCCATTGGGAATGACAGGCTCTCCCAGGGATGATGGCTGCTGGGCTCAGCAGACCACCATGTCTGGGACTGCTTTTAAATTAAGCAGTTTTTTTTTTTTTTTAAATGCAGCCCGTTTTCCTTTTAGGAAAACGGGATGCATTTTAAAAAAATTTAAAAATGAAACGTTTTGGTTTCGTTTTTATGGGCAGGCAGTGGTCCTTGGGACCACTGACTGCCCTTAAAAATATTTTCGCATGCATTTGCAAAGGGGAAGGGGGTCATTTGCAAATGCATTACCACCTACTTGAAGTAGGTGGTATTGGGAGTGTTTTGTGACCGCAATTGCGGTCGCAAAACATTAGTACATGGTTTTGAGACTCGTTACTTGGAAGGGGACGTCCCTTCCAAATAGCGAGTCGCAAAACCAATGTAGTGAGTCACAAATAAATTGCGACTCGCTAAATAGCCTTTGTACAGGGCCCATGATGTTTTTGCATGCGCAAACGGGTTCGCAAACCTATTTGCGCGTGAAAAAACGGGTCGTACATCTGGCCCCTAATGTTCATTGGCAATTAAGATGAAGTTGGGGTTTAGACTTTATTACTATTTGGCTGACTTATTAAAGATAAAAAGAAGATGCTAATTAGTTTCTGTTTGTGGTTGAAGGATAACTTTAATTAATTGAGTTAGTACCTATTCCAGTTTGAAAATACATGTAAGTAATCAATTATTTATATTTAATTGGGTGAGGGAATACGTAGTTTCGCCGCCTATCACAGAAGAGGAGAGCTCCAGGTATCTGAGGCAACATGCCACTAAAAGAGATTCTGCTCAACATAAACATAAGCGATGTGAAACACTGTGAGCCACTACCTTTGTCTCTGATGAGGGACAAAGGCAGTGCCTCACAGTGTCCTCCCTAATATATTTTACAGCCTATAATACACACCACGTAAGATTTTCCAATAGAGTTGAAAAGGAATGATGAATGATGCTAACAGGATCAGCCTCATGCCCAGTTACTTTGTTGGTGTATTAATCAGGGGTCTTGTGCTTCCCTGTCATAATAACAAGCAAAAGGGCTGCTCAGTTAAAGATTCTAAATCAATAGGCAAACTATGAGGCTGATGACCACCCCTTCTTTAGACGGCACACCCTGGTCAGTAAGTCAAACTAGTCTTTATTCGGCCAAAGTCATAAAAGCACAAAGATCAAGGAAAACATAATACAGTAAAAAAGGCAGCGCATATATGACCTCATACACGTTTAAAAACTCAGGTACACGAGAACAGTGTGGCACAAAAGCAGCACAAAAACAGCTAAAAAACAAAATTCCATTTGATAAGCATGGGATGTCATAGCAAATAAAATATCACACAAAGAAGAGGGATAAAAACAAGTTACGTAGAGACCAATAAGTGAGTGGGAGATACACCAAATTTGTAAAACTGCACTCAAACACAGCAAGCTGTGTCATGCTTCATCATAGGGCTGCTACTACACCTCCGCGCCAGCCAAGCGCATGGAGGTGGAGCAATAGGGAAGAGGAAAATTGTGTGGAACCAACTGTGAGTGCAGAACCAGTGATAGACAGTGATTAAAAAACCAATACTGGGAAGACCTTGATCCAATTTTAATATTAGGTGCCCAGTTTGGAATTAGAAAAAACAAAAAACGTGGGTGATGGGTTTGGAGAGCTTATAATGAGGTTCCAACCCCCCCCCCCCACTCTGCATAGATGTCGACATGTTTCAGCCAGCACTAAAAAATATAACAAGGCTTTCCTCAGGACTTCTCACCACTGTTGTTCCCAATTGTAAAACCTTCCTACTCCCAATTTGGGAAGTATAAGGAAGAAATACCTCAAGTGAGGTCTCTCGCCTTTCGAGAGGAACCGAGTTTATTAAGTTTATAAACTCGAAATGGCGGGGGAGTGAGGACAGCCGCCCACTCGCACTCTTACTTTCTAGGGCTGATGTCCGCCTCCATATTTCGTGCCTCCTTCACCACCGTGCAGGGTTCCTCTCGAAAGGCGAGAGACCTCACTTGAGGTATTTCTTCCTTATACTTCCCAAATTGGGAGTAGGAAGGTTTTACAACTGGGAACAACAGTGGTGAGAAGTCCTGAGGAAAGCCGGGTTATATTTTTTAGTGCTGGCTGAAACATGTCGACATCTATGCAGAGTGGGGGGGTTGGAACCTCATTATAAGCTCTCCAAACCCATCAACCACGTTTTTTGTTTTTTCTAACTCCAAACTGGGCACCTAATATTAAAATTGGATCAAGGTCTTCCCAGTATTGTTTTTTTAATCACTGTCTATCACTGATTCTGCACTCACTGTTGGTTCCACACAATTTTGTATGTTGTATGTGTTTTTTCCCCTTCCCTATTGTTCCACCTCCATGCGCTTGGCTGGCGCGGAGGTGTAGTAGCAGCCCTATGATGAAGCATGACACAGCTTGCTGTGTGTGAGGGCAGTTTTACAAATTTGGTGTATCTCCCACTCACTTATTGGTCTCTACGTAACTTGTTTTTATCCCTCTTCTTTGTGTGATATTTAATTCCTGAGCGGGAGGTCGAAGAGGGATATTCCTCTCACCCCTCTGTAGTTTTTGTGTTTTGCATGTCATAGCAAATGTCAATATTACGTATGTGGTAAATACAAGCATTTAAAATTACTATCATACGGTTTCATGGAATGGAATTGTAAAAATATTTTTAAATCAAGTAGCCTATTGTGCACATAAAATATGTAAAATCATCTAGAAGTCTCATACCTTTTCCTAATATAAAAGCTGATCTGATCAAATTTAACATAGCATAACATATTTCTTGGGACCCTAACAACTGCATGAATATTAGTCCATCCTTGTAGTGTTTCAGCTTTGACTTGCGCTATAACGGGGTAAAGAAAGAGTGTCTCTGCCCTGAGAACAGAGTACAGAACAAGGTAAGGTGGCTAGTGCATTGCATCGAGATATGTTGTCACATCCACAGGGTGTCATATCCTGCTGCTAAAACCTAAGCGCAGGGAAAGCAAGTTTAAAGTGCAATGTGCGTAGCCTGGAAAAGATAAGACACTGGCGATACGCAGGGTTCGTTATCAACAGTAAGTACCACTCCATACCAAATGTTGTTGATACTTTGGCATAATTAACAATTGTATCTTTTCCCTGGGCCAGTTCTAGGAGCTTGTTCATGCAGTGTTCAATGTATCGTTCTTGGATACAAGATTTAGAATCTGGCTTGAAACAAGTCCAAGAGTCACAAGCTATTGAACTAGTCCTTCAAGTATAAGAGCCACGGGATTTGATCAGCCGCACTAAGTGACAGGCAGTTGGAGAAGCAAGTTCTGGAAAGGCCAGCTTTGGGTGTACCCCAGATTCTGATCCAAAGTCATAGAAGTGCTAGCCCGCTCAGGTCTACCAGATATGGCGTTCCGAGTTCCTCATGACGAATTAAGGTAGTCGTGCCTCCAGGGACTGACAGTAGTCGACAAAAAAAGCAATATTCTGTTCATTGTCGGATGCCCACATTGTTATATCCCCAAAGTCCCGCGCCGTAGGCTGCCACTGTGATGCACTTACTCTTGTACAGGCTCAACATGTCTGCAATGGGCTTATTTCTTAACTTTTGAGCAAATCTACACACAGTCTCAGTATTGTTGCAAAAAGTCTGAAGTCTGAGCTTTAAAAGAGAAGTCCAGCTAAGGATTGATTAATACCTGTTGAAGGATGATAAACAATTTCAAAATATTTTGAATGGGGGAGGATTCATCTTAGGCTTTTGACCTCTAACCACTCAAACTATGGTAAACATACGGAATACCATGTTTGCCGCTCTCGTCATGAAGCATAGGATGATACTCAGGCACCTCTGAAGGAGCGGGATTGTCTGACCAATGTACAGATGCTGGAAGGATTGGGAAAGTGAAATGAAGCAATCACCATTTCCAAATATGTAATACTCATGGCTTTGATGACTTTGATGAGATAAAGTCATTTTCCTTAGTTTGAAAATTGATTTGTATCCTTTTTGCAGTCTAGGCTTGGGACTCATGAAATTTGAGCCTCCAATGGTTTCTCATGCTCATCAATGAGTCATTTCTAAACGTTAGATTGCACTCCTTCCTCTCTATGTACCTTCAATTTGAAAGTGAAGTTATGTTGGGAGGAATAACTACAAAGAGATCCTTATGACCACAGAAATTTGGATACTGGAATTAGCACCAATTACAATAAGTCCTAAGTAATGTCAAAGATATTGTTACACATGCACAAAGACTTTTAAAAAAGTGTCTCTGGTACAGTGTTAAATGAGCTGGAGAGATGTGTGTCTTATGAAAAATCTGGTAATTGCAACATATTTAAGTAGTTTGGATTAAGGAAAGTCAGGCAAATGAAAACCTTTCCTAAATTGTAAGAATGCTGCTGCATGTGAGATCTTCACGGAGCTTATTTATGATGTAAAATAGGAAAGCATTTGCATATTAATTCAGGAAGTGTTCAACATTTATTTACTGATCATGGGGAAGTAGTCCTAATTATAACCTGTACATTTTTCAAATTCATTACAAAATATTTTGTGAGCAAAGCTGTCTCTCGAATCAAGTGCCACTGTCGCAAAAACATAAATAAAATATGAATATCATACTGTAATGATTTTCTCGTGGAGCCCTCTATCTTCATCTCACCCACACCACCTCCCACTGTTTAACAATCGAGGAGTAAACTTTCAAGAACATTTTTGGGAGTTCATGGTCAAAGTCATCCAGCATGTTAGGGTTAAGAAATGGACAGCCAGAGATGGTGCCCTACTATTCCCAACATATAGTTATTCATGTGATGTGCATCACATAATGTGCCATTGCATATGCATCACACACTATATTGAAAAAAGACTCATCATCAACCACTTTGTCATAACAAGAAAATCAAATTCAGAGCCATGAAATCATGTACTGCTGAACGACCAGTTTAAATGAAAATTGTATATTAGTGTAACTGTAACCACTGCAGCCAGGCTTTTCTTGCTCATGCTTTCTGTGCCTAAGCAGATCTGCCTGTCTATGGCGATGTAGAGTCTCAATTTCACATTTTGGATATTGAGACAACAAAACACTTATTAGTTTGCTCAATCAGTACATTATGTTATTGTTGCATTTGAAGGTCATGTCTTCATTCATCATGATCTCAGTTTCCTCATGTGAGTCGCCGGTATTGTGTCTTAGCTTCATATAGAAGCATATTTTATTTTACGGTTAAGGGTGACCCTCTGCCCAATTAACAGATATTAATTTTCATTTTTGTTAGGAAACCTTCTTAGTTTTGGTGTGACACAAAAATGTTCTTTAACAATCCTGAATGTTGGCCAGGAAGTGTCTGTGCTTGACTTGCGAGAGGGAGTGTAGCAGGGCCAAATTACGAAAGAACCCTAGGCAGCACAGATTGAGGGAGCATTCACTAGGGGTGGTGGGACTTGAGTGGAGAATGACGTGGGATTCGACTCACTGAGCAGGGCAGACATCACTGGCCTGGCTCAAAAACGATGAAGTATGAAGCCTGATTGTGTTCTTAAATGTATGAATTTAACCCCTTCCCTGCTCATGACGGAACTGTTCCGTCATGAGCCACGGTTGCCGTGTGCTCATGACGGAACGGTTCCGTCATGGCAATCCTGTCGGCGGCCGCTCCGCCTGCGCGGCGCTGTTTCCCCGCCTGTGCGGGGCGACAACGCAAATGGGCGGAGTCATGACGGAACCGTTCCGTCATGAGCACAGCTCAACTGTGGCTCATGACGGAGCGGCTCCGTCATGAGCACAGGCCCGCCGCGCTGCCCCCCCGCACCCCCCCGCGCCGCGGCGGAATTCCCGCCGCGGCGAAGGGGTTAAGAACTGAGATGCCGAAATTTTGGTCTGGGTAGCTGCCGATGGAAAAAAACAGTTTGGGCCAGGTCTGGGGTAACAAAAGTTAGAAGTGTGCAGGGGCGGCTCCTCCACTATGGCAGAGGAGCGTCGCCGCACTGCTTTCAAGTAGTGCAAGAAGCAGAAACATAAAATGATAATTACTTTCAGTTATTATCTTTTTATGTTTCCTGCCTCTTTGTGAGGGATAGGGGTGGGTGGGCTGGGGAGGAGTGGTTTGCCCACTAAAGGAGTGCGCAATGACTGTTTGGTCAGCACTCTCGGACTGCCCAAACCAGTCATGCGCACTTTCCCTGTTCTCCATTCAGGCTGCATTACAGCCTGCATGGAGAACATGTCCAGGCCCCCATTTCCTGGCTGAGGGTCCAACCAGGACACTCAGCCCAATCGCAACGCTGCACTGCAGTGTTGTAATTGGTCAGGGAGCCTGGGTGCTTACCAATAACAGTGCTCTCCCTCCCCCGCGACCTCCCATGCCTGCCCTCCCACCCGCAACCCATGCCGGCCGCACCTGGAAGTTTGCATGCCGTCCATTGGCTAGAGGAAGAGGCTCTATAGCAGTGCTGAAAAGAAGGGGAAAGTAGTGCCTAGAACCCTAACCAGATACACTAATGAATTAATGTGTGAATGAAAGAGGTACACCAGAGATTTCTAAATGAAAGGGTGGTCAGTGTACAGACGTGAAAGAACTTTCATACCGCCTCATTGAGAATAAACAGGAAACAGCTGTTAAATCCACCCAAACTCCTTTTACCCTTTTACCCTTCTCCCTCAACCCCCTCACAGAATGAGCTTTGGCATAAGGTAGGCAGACTCCTAAGCTTGAGCCTGGTTGTGAGTGAGGGTGCAGCAAGGGATGAGGGCAGAAAAATCTACCATTGGAAAAGCCTCAGCAAGAGGGATTTTCCCTCACGAGAAGTACCATCAGTATGGAAAAAGCACATGTAGGTCAAGAGTACAAGCACTGATGATGGAAATATTTTCCAAAAGAAAATTATCTTTGACCTTGAGTGCTTAAATGATCTAAAGAAATGACAGACGGATCCTAACTACAAACCTAGTGAAGAAAAATGATAGTATTCCTAAATTGGTATGAAAAAAACTATGATGCATAGATAAGATTATCAGGTACGAGTATTGAATGACACCCATGAAAAACTGAGATAAGAAATTAGACACTTGAGGGACAGGATTAGAGCTTGTACAAACTCTGCCGCAGCTCCTCCTTAGTTGTTGCCCCAAATTATAAGTGAGGATTCAGAAGTTTTGGAAGAAAAGCAGGAGGATCTATTAGATGTTTTGATTTCCCTTTACCAGTAGAAAATAGTGTGGTGCACCGCAAAGTGTGTCTGGTGATGAAACAGTCCCGGGCCAATGCGCTGACCTGGGGGCGCACAGGCAAATTTAGTGCAAGAGAGCGCAGCGATTTCGGCAAGTAACAACATGACTGTTACAAGGAGGAGACAAGAATCTGAGACGATGACACCTCACTTGCCTTAAGACAGGCTGAAGGGCGAAAACCAAGGGAGATCAAGAGGACCATCAATTTGACCAACGCTCAATGCGGATTAAGGAGAAAGAAATATGAGATATGAGATAACCCTCTAACAATTACAGACAGTATTTTAATGTTACAGTCCTAACTAGGCTGATGTTAATCAACTGCTATGTGTTGTTATACCAATGGAAGTGATGGATTTGTTATTAGAAAATGCCAATCGGCCACAGCCTCACTTTGTATAGCCACTCTTTTTGCTGCTAAAGATGTACTTTTGTATGTTGTCATTGGAGTATAGCCTGTAAAGGCAGATTGGATTTAGATCAATAAATCCAATCAAAATAAAGGTGACACTATAGCAAATGATCTTGTCCATTTGAAAGATATTCTAGGCTGCTATTTAGCTATTGCTAATGCTACTAAAAATACTCAGGAAGCTGTTGTTGCAGCATTTGTTCAGGGCCTGTTACCCAAGGTGCTAGAACAGCTGAGAACCTTCTGCATTAGGTGGCAAACTAAAGGTATTTCCTGGTTGGTTTCCGTTAATAATTATTGTGTTGCTGTGCTTTAGAAAAAAATAATCTTATAAATTTAAGCTAAAGTCTTTTCAAATGCAATCTTTCTAGCAAATGGTTGGGTGAAGGGATCGGGAGGAATGAGAAGTAAAAATGGCCAGATGTGGTCAGGGTAAAGAAGATCCACTAGAAACCAAAGGGAAGGACAGGGAGATTCACTTCTGCCTTGTAATTTCTTAGGTGTAGCAATGGTCACATGTGACACTCAAAATGTGACTGCCCTAACCTGCCCCATAACTCATAGGGCCCTCGGAACAACCAGAGTCCAGTCAGATCTCACAATATCAATACACAAGCTTTCAGAACAGCTCGAGAGTAGCCAACTCCACTGTGAGCATTTTTATCCCTGTAAATTAGAAGAGGCTGAGCATACAAAAAGTCACTAACAGAGGACCCACTTTCGGTCTTATTGATTCTGGTGCTAGCAGATCTGGATTGCAAACCCCTGATTTTCCTCATTCCCTCTCCCAGGCGAAGCTACAGACACAGTTGCCATTTCCGACACAGTGTTCCCCACCACATTAATGATCCTGTGCCTGTTTCATTTGGTTGTATTACTGACAGACATGCCTTTCTCTTGAACCCTGCCCCACCTGCAAAACTCCTACGATAGGATCTGCTGTTTTAATTGAAATGTACTGTGCATTGTGTTGATGGTGTCTATTTGAACATGCCTCAAGAAAACAAATATTGTGCACCAGCCCTATGTGAAGATAATGACCATTTAGATCAGGGCCATCTCATTCTCTGTAAATGCAACACCCTAATCAGCGGGCAGGACTTCAGTGGGATACTGATATGGATAAAGATGGAGCTGTTTAAGAAAGTTAAAAGAATCCCAAGTGACAGCAGGGATCTTCTGGAAATAGTTATCACAACAGCCCCTTTGGCTGAGCTTAGGCACATTGCCTTATTTAACATTTACATACGCTCACTCCCATTCAATGCCAGTCAGTTATGGTTGACCAATTCTCTTATTCGCTCTATCAATTGCCTGGTGATTGGGCTACAATAATTGCTGGGGACTGCAATACAACAGCCCAGAGAGGTACAGCAGTCCCAGCCATGGCAAGAGCTGTTGATGATCTTTGGTGGGAACCCATGCTACCGTGCCCTCACATCATAGGCAATCAAAGATTGCATAACAGATTACAGATTTAATGATAACACACGGCTTAAGGCATATGAACGGCAAAACTCCAGCTGCTTTTCCACCATATGGCCATCAAGAAAAGTATGTGCAGAAGTCATAAAGATAAAAAAAAGTTTGGACATCAATCAGACTATGGCCCTACATGATTGGCATTGAGGCCAAACCCAGAATAGATAGCGATTGTGAGGCCAATTTCAAGGAAGACCATTTTCAAAGAAACATTCACTTGGAGACAAGCCCCCCGCCCACGAATGTCACAACTAACAATGGAAGAAATGTCAAATGGGCCTCAATCGAAGGGAACACTACAACCCAATCCCAAATTTACTTTCGATTTGTGGAGATATTTTGGCCCATACGAATGGGTCAATATAGGACTGATAGATTTTGTAAGCCTTCACTGTGATCTCATGGACCAGCTGAAATCCCACTTCACGCTGGAGAGGAAGAGGAGAATCACCTGGGGAGACTGCCCAAAATGGTTCACTGGCGAGTGCAGAGCCGCTAAGGCAGTTGTACTTGATGCTGTTAAAAAAGGTGATAGCAGGGACATTGTCACAGCAAGGAGATAATACAAGGCAACCCTGTGGAATTAGAGATGGCCAAAACTGCACAGGCTGGGCAAGGTCATTATGAGAAGGGATGGTATACCACCAGCCTGGCACGGTGTCACCATTGTTCTCATTTATAAGAAAGGTAGGAGAGATGCCTCCTCCAACTATAGGATGATCAGCCTCATCAACAATAGTCAAAAGATATTTTGCACACAGGCACTGTCCAGACTCTACTCATGGATTACTGATAACCACGTCCTCTCAAATAGCCAGGCGGGATTCAGGCGCGGGGTCAGTTCAGTGGACCAGGTCTTTCGCTTCATGACGCTGTGCAGGAAATACGTCATTCTGAAGCAGGTACCTCTCTACGTGACCTTTATGGATCTGAGAGCCGCATTTGACCTGGTCCCTACGGACAGCCCGTGGAGGGTCCTGGAGTAATACGGCATCCCTGAAGATCTCCAGAGAATTCTGAGAATCCTACACCCGGATACATAGGCATATAATTCTTTACCACTCTAGTAACAAAATCTGCTTGATTATTTAGAGACAGGCTTTACTGTTGATTGTGGCACATAGTTCATTCTAGTGGCAGTGGTACAGAATAGGGCCGGACTGGCCTTACCGGGCATTGGCATTTTCCCAGGAGGCTGGAAGGGTGGGTGCCGGTTTTATAGCAGTGGGGGCTGGTTTTATTGTCTAGTTTTATTACTAGGGGCTGGTTTTGCGGTGCTGCAATATCGACCCCCAGTAAAAAAAAGAAAAAGCAGCAAGCAAGTGTTTCCAGCCTTCCGGGGCCAGGCAGTGCTTCCCCAGCGCCTGGTCCGAGAAAATTGACAGGGCTGCTTTGGGTTCCCAGTCCGGTCCTGGTACAGAACCTGAGGATGACAGTGCTATTGCTCTAAGGTTTATTTATCTGTACAACTCAGACATTACTGTTCTCTTTGATTAACTACAGTGTATACGATTAAGTTAATTTTACCTTATAATGGGCCTGCTCACTCTTGTTGGCCACTGGCCAGACGCAGACCAGTCACAAATGAAATAATTGTCAGGAATCAGTGAACCAAAAACACTGCTGTATCTACTATGTTTTGAATGAGATAGAGGAAGATGATGGTTAGAAATCTACAGCCTTTAAGTTGGCTGACAGTATTTCGTCCTATCTGGAGGTTAAACTTTAGAATACTGTCATAGTTCTCCTGAGAAGTGTCAACGGCCATCTTACATTTTTCAAAACTGTAAAAAATTTATTATTCCCGTCCCGAAAATGCAGCTTATCAATGTTTGGTTGTTGAGCAGTCTGGACTGAGATAACACAGGATAAAATCTGTGATTGCCATATTCCCTATCCTTTTTAAATCTTCTAATGAGCCACTGCAAGGCTCATAATATAAAGCAGTGTGAAACGCACACTGAACGTTGTGTGAAGTTATGTCCCTTGATTTGTGCATGGTTAAAACAGCAGTGCTGTGCAATGACACGTTATGCAATGTGCAATAAAATACATAGCTCGTACTGTGCCAGGAGACTCCTATCAGAAATTGCATCAATAAGTGGCCCTGTGACCAGTCTACAAGGCACTGTATTATGGATGTATTTTACCTTAACATCAACATTTTTATTTCAACTTACCATTACGTCCCACCCAGCATACTTTGACCTATAACATCAATTCAAACCCTATTGGTAAGACATACCATTACTCTGACACACTTGTATAAGGATAGCAATTAAAACAAAATGGTTACTTACCAGTAGGAGTAGTTTTGAAGCTTGAAGAATTTTCTGGATTCACATGCTGTGCTTTATTCCACCTTCTAATGGTTGGGTCCGGAATTGATTTTGTTTTTTTTCTTATTTTGGTCGCTGTCGACCACATTTGGTGCCAGGGACGTCCCTTGTGTTGTCAGACGGTATCCTTGAGGTCGATGTGCGTGGTGGCCATCTTCGGATTCTTTTTTCCTGTTCCTATTCTTTTGTGTAATCCTTGAGATGGTTGTGGAATAACTGATGTAGTCCTTTTGCTTCCCCACCTGTTTGTTGTCCTTATAGGGGAGGCCCGGTGGGTCGCATGTGAATCCAGAAAATTCTTCAAGCTGCAAAACTACTCCTACTGGTAAGTAACCATTTCGTTTTGCAGCATGAATCCTTTCTGGATTCACATGTGTTCTCCTGTGTCTTGGAGCTGTGGTGAAAGGAAGACAGGGGATGAAAGGAAGCCCTTCCAAACAGGTGTTAAAGCACCCTTTGTTCAATTTGAGCCTCCTTATTCATATGTATAGTCACACAAAAATGTTTTGTAAAAGTGTGTGGTGATGCCCATGTTACTGCTGTGCAAATGAAGTCAATGGGGACATTGGCCATACAGGCTAGCGTTGCTCCTTTCTTTATAGTGGAGTGAGCTTTTGGTTGAATTGTTAGTTCTTTCTTGGCATTGGTATGACATAATTGGATGGCTTGTACTAGCCATCTTGCAATAGTTGCCTTTGTGACAGGTGAACCTGTGTTGGTATGTGCGTAGGCGACAAACAATTGTTTTGTTTTCCTCATCTGTTCTGTTTTTTGCAAATAGTACAATAAAGCCCTCCTTACATCCAGGGTATGGAGGCTTCTCTCTCTTTTAGTCTTTGGGTTTTTAAAGAAAACCGGCAGGAGAATGTTTTAATTCAAGTGTTACTTAGATACCACTTTTGGCAAGAACTGTGGGTTAGTTTTTAAGATTACTTTATCCTTGTGGATTTGTAAGTAGGGTTCTTGTATTGTTAAAGCTTGCAGCTCATTTACTCTTCATAGTGATGTTATTACAATGAGAAAGGCTGTCTTTAGAGTAATGTGGTTGAGATCCACTGTATGCATGGGCTGAAAGGGCTTTGCCATTAGTTGAGAACGTACTGTATTTAAGCTCCATGTGGGTACTGGAGCTGCTCTCTGTGGGGCAATTAGTTTTGCTCCCTCTCAAAACCTTTTGATTACTGGTCTTGTAAAAAAGCTTTTGCATGATTTTCCTCTTGTATATGCTACTATGGCTGCAAGGTGCACCTTTATGCTTGAGTAGTTGATGTTGCTGTCTGAGAGGTAAGTAAGGTATGTAATAACCATTTCTTGTGTGTTGATTGAACTGTTTTTCTTCTTAGCGGTGCACCATGTGGTATATCGTTTCCATTTTGCTGTATAGCATTTTCTTGTTGGTTGTTTCCTTGCCTCTTTTAGAATTTCCATGGTTCGCAGAGGCAGATTGAGGTGCCCAAATTCTTTGTATTCAGGCGCCAAGCTGCTAGATGTAGCGTTGCTGGCTCTGGGTGAAAGATCTGACACTGTTGGTATGTTTAGTAGGTCCTTTTCTGCATTGATCCTGATCATCTCCCCCCTGGATAGTTCTAGGAGGGTTGAGTACCATGTTTGTCTTGGCCATTGTGGGGCAATGAGAATCATATTTGTTTCTGGATTTTTTGCTTTTTGTAACACTCTTTGCATCAGGGGTATTGGTGGAAAGGCGTAAGCAAATGTCTGTGACCAGTTGAGTGAAAGTGCATTTCCCCTTGATCGGTGGTGTGGAAACCTCGAGGCAAAGGATAGCGTTGTGGACTTTTGGTCAAAGTATGGGTTGTGAACCGTACAGCAGACCTTGAACATCATGCATGTATCCATTGGAAGTCAATGGAGTACTTTAAGCAAAGGTCTGAAATGGATATGGAGAGGGTCAGTGCATCCGCGCAGTGGGCATTCTGCTGGCGGGCAAAAGGTGCGCCAAAGGCAACTCCATCTTTTCCCAGTCGAACCAGGGGCCAGTCAGCATGCCCAAGCTTAACTTGCACTTAGCCTGAATTACACAAATTTAAAATGGTAGTCCCACAAATTCCTTCTATTTTGACCCCTCAGCTATAAGCATTAGGGTGACTAACACCCTCCAAATACCTATCTAAACTTAAAGGAGATCACATGTTTTGGTGACTCAAGCAGTAATCCATTAAGTAAAGCAGGCAGTAATTCTCAAAATGATAAAATGAAGGTGGCTTACTTAAACACTCGTTCTTTGGTAAAATATAAGACGGAGTTATGTGAATACATTATTTGTTATAAACCTAAGATAGCCCTATTGACCAAGTCTTGGCTAACCGACGAGTCTGTCCTTGAAATAGTATAAGCAGTCCCTGAGGGTTATGTCCTGCTAAACGTAAATAGAGTGGGCAATGAGAGGGGTGGAGGGGTCGGAGTCATTTTGGATAAATATTTGCAGGTCACCCATCTTCAATGCAAACCAACTGAGTCAGTAGATCTTTTACTATTTAAATTAGATTTCAGTAAAACTTCAATGGTTTTCCCCCTGGTTTATCGTCCACCTTACTACATGGCTAATTTAAATGAGCAAATGCTCGAACCGTAGTATCCACTTGTTGTGCAATACTCTCAAATATTGATTATTGGAGATTTTTATTTTCAAACTGTCTTAGAGGGCACCGACAAACATGGTCAAAGATTTTTAGAATCCATGAGGTCTTTGAATTTTCAACAACATATTACCGGGCCTACACACAATAAGGTCCACATGCTGGACCTATTATGGTCACCAAATATTTAGGTAGTCAACATTAAAATAATTCCTTGTATTTAATCTGAACATCAACTAATTGAATTTATACTCCTGAATCAGAAACCGGCATCAAACCAGATCTCTGTGATCAGGCAGCTATGTAAGTGGCACTCAGTCATTGAAAGTAAAAAGGAGGTTACACTCCAGCAGACAGAACCATAGCAGAGTGTAGCTGTCCAGGAGGTTGAACGCAAAGTCATCCACTGGCTAATGACTGTGGTTGACTTCCATGTGCAACTTCTCAATCAAAGAACCTCAGTTAAGCTCAAATCAGCCCTGTGGTTTACAGAAGAGGAAAAGGAGTCAAAAACTCTAAGTAAGACAGCTAGAACACCAGTGGCATAGAAAATATGTAAAATATAAAGCAGTGTTAGCAAAAAAATATAAACCATTACTGATAGTAAGTAAATCTAATAGGATCCTGAAAGCCACAAATTAGCAAAGCAAAAAAAGTATATTTTAAAATAACTTACTTATGGTGAGGCAGTAAAAGTTAAAATGATTCCTACTCAGGACTTATGTCATGAGCTTAATCATTATTTTATCACAACAATTCAGGATATTAAAAATAGTATCCACATAGGCTCCACTCCATTTACTGAATCAAATGAAACAGAAAAACAAGGAAATCTTGACAAAATTTTCAGAACTCTCCAAACACAGGTTAGATACGTTATCAGCTAAAGTAAAACCAGGTACCCCTCGGGACACATGCCCTCCGGAAATGTTGAAAATGTTTAAGGCTATAGTTTTTCCATCTTTATTAAATCTTCTCAAATTATCACTCTTGCAAGGGGTGGTACCCGATAAATTTAGACATGCAGGTTCGGATTTGTTGGAGCCCAAAAACTATAGAACAATATCTCTTCTTCCTTTCCCACCTAAACTATTGGAGGCCCGGGGGGGGGGGGGGCGGAGCTTTTCCGGCCGAAAGGTGGCCGCGATCTGTTAGAGCTCCGCACATCACCGCCGCTATTATCATCAGAATCCGTTCATTATCCTGCTGCAGCAGCATAGCTGCGACCTGCGCTGATCCCCTTGCGGACGGTGAGCGTGGTCTGCTCACAGCTCCCCTCCATATACCCAAGCACTGCGGGGGCTCGGGCGCCGAGGTGCCGTGAGGCCTTGAATCCCCGGCCCGGAGTTTGGCGCTGCCCGAAGCCCCTGCCACCTGAGCCACGCTTACTGATGCGGCGCCTAGCGCCCCTGTGACGGCTGCTTGATCGGAAGCGGTGGCCACCGCAGAGTCGGAGTCCGTACGTTGGGGGGACCGAGTTAGCAGGCGGATACTTGCTGTGGCGCCCCCGTGTCCTGCTCCGGTCTCACTGGTGCTCTGCTGACTGGACCTGTTTCCCCTGCCTGAGGAGCGGCCATTTTGCGCGCCGGACTGGTGAGGAGTTGGGACAGTGCTTGACTTTTGAGATCAGCGGCGGGGTGCTCCCCTTGGCTTGCCGCAGTGTTGGTGTCTCCCTCGCTTTTGCCCACATTCAGTGCCGGCCTGGGGGTGCTCCTGTCGGTTGGTGCCCTTGCTCTTTGTGCGTCCCAGTGTCCCCTGGGCAGATTCAGCCTGTGCTGGAACCCTCGTTGTCACAGGTGTTTCGGAGGCCAGTTCTCCACCTACAGGCTGCGCTTTGGTACCTTGGCCCCTGGAGACGCTGTGACACTGTGCTGCTCCCCTGATACTGGGTCCTGGCCACTGAGCATGAGGTGGTGCTCTTGCCGTTCAGCTTTGGGTTCCCTGTGCCTCCCCTACTGCGACTCACTTACCTGCTCTGAAAGGCGTCATGGGGAAGGTCGACCGGAACCAGCCAAAGCTGCAATTTGAGCAACGCAAATCCTGGCGAAATGAGGAGGGAGCGGAGGGGACCCCTACAGAGACTGATGCCTCGTCGGACTACCCGGTAGGTGACATCAAACAAATCATTGCCTCCATGCAGCGGGGCATTACTGCCACTGACTCCAAGATAGACGCGCTTGCTTATGGAATGGACCGGATCTCTGAGTGTGTCGAAAAACACTCTGAGCGCCTAGACATGGCGGAGCGCCGCATCACCGAGGTGGAGGAGGCCCAGACGGACACAGGGGACACGCGGCAGCAGATGGAGTGTGCCCTCTCTGCTTTGCGGGACAAGGCAGTGGACCTAGAGGCCCGTTTGCGCTGCAGTAACCTGCGTATAACGGGCCTGGCGGAGTCCACTGCAACAGGAAACATGGAGCAGTTTGTGGAACGCAAAAACAACAATTGATGGACAGAATGCAGAACAATGTCATACATTCACCCCAGTACAGAGATCTGGGCCTAAATCCATCGTTTTTTTGCTCACCATGCCATTCCAGATTGAACCTAGCCATATGCAAATCAGTCTTGACCCTGTGCCCCATGGGAACAGTCCAGCCCGAACTGCCAAGCCAGGTCCTCCCTGGACTGGAAACAAGCATCCTAGGACCGGTTTCGGGCTTTCAGCCCTCGTCAGCCAGGATAGCTTGATTCCAGTGGCATGGAGAGCAAGGGACTCACGTCTGAGCATACCCTTTCCACTCGGGGTGACAAATGCAAAAACAACAATTGATGGACAGAATGCAGAACAATGTCATACATTCACCCCAGTACAGAGATCTGGGCCTAAATCCATCGTTTTTTTGCTCACCATGCCATTCCAGTTTGAACCCAGCCATATGCAAATCAGTCTTGACCCTGTGCCCCATGGGAACAGTCCAGCCCGAACTGCCAAGCCAGGTCCTCCCTGGACTGGAAACAAGCATCCTAGGACCGGTTTCGGGCTTTCAGCCCTCGTCAGCCAGGATAGCTTGATTCCAGTGGCATGGAGAGCAAGGGACTCACGTCTGAGCATACCCTTTCCACACGGGGTGACAAATGCAAAAACAACAATTGATGGACAGAATGCAGAACAATGTCATACATTCACCCCAGTACAGAGATCTGGGCCTAAATCCATCGTTTTTTTGCTCACCATGCCATTCCAGTTTGAACCCAGCCATATGCAAATCAGTCTTGACCCTGTGCCCCATGGGAACAGTCCAGCCCGAACTGCCAAGCCAGGTCCTCCCTGGACTGGAAACAAGCATCCTAGGACCGGTTTCGGGCTTTCAGCCCTCGTCAGCCAGGATAGCTTGATTCCAGTGGCATGGAGAGCAAGGGACTCACGTCTGAGCATACCCTTTCCACTCGTGGTGACAAATGCAAAAACAACAATTGATGGACAGAATGCAGAACAATGTCATACATTCACCCCAGTACAGAGATCTGGGCCTAAATCCATCGTTTTTTTGCTCACCATGCCATTCCAGTTTGAACCCAGCCATATGCAAATCAGTCTTGACCCTGTGCCCCATGGGAACAGTCCAGCCCGAACTGCCAAGCCAGGTCCTCCCTGGACTGGAAACAAGCATCCTAGGACCGGTTTCGGGCTTTCAGCCCTCGTCAGCCAGGATAGCTTGATTCCAGTGGCATGGAGAGCAAGGGACTCACGTCTGAGCATACCCTTTCCACTCGGGGTGACAAATGCAAAAACAACAATTGATGGACAGAATGCAGAACAATGTCATACATTCACCCCAGTACAGAGATCTGGGCCTAAATCCATCGTTTTTTTGCTCACCATGCCATTCCAGTTTGAACCCAGCCATATGCAAATCAGTCTTGACCCTGTGCCCCATGGGAACAGTCCAGCCCGAACTGCCAAGCCAGGTCCTCCCTGGACTGGAAACAAGCATCCTAGGACCGGTCTCGGGCTTTCAGCCCTCGTCAGCCAGGATAGCTTTATTCCAGTGGCAGGGAGAGCAAGGGACTCACGTCTGAGCATACCCTTTCCACTCGGGGTGACAAATGCAAAAACAACAATTGATGGACAGAATGCAGAACAATGTCATACATTCACCCCAGTACAGAGATCTGGGCCTAAATCCATCGTTTTTTTGCTCACCATGCCATTCCAGTTTGAACCCAGCCATATGCAAATCAGTCTTGACCCTGTGCCCCATGGAAACAGTCCAGCCCGAACTGCCAAGCCAGGTCCTCCCTGGACTGGAAACAAGCATCCTAGGACCGGTTTCGGGCTTTCAGCCCTCGTCAGCCAGGATAGCTTGATTCCAGTGGCATGGAGAGCAAGGGACTCACGTCTGAGCATACCCTTTCCACTCGGGGTGACAAATGCAAAAACAACAATTGATGGACAGAATGCAGAACAATGTCATACATTCACCCCAGTACAGAGATCTGGGCCTAAATCCATCGTTTTTTTGCTCACCATGCCATTTCAGTTTGAACCCAGCCATATGCAAATCAGTCTTGACCCTGTGCCCCATGGGAACAGTCCAGCCCGAACTGCCAAGCCAGGTCCTCCCTGGACTGGAAACAAGCATCCTAGGACCGGTTTCGGGCTTTCAGCCCTCGTCAGCCAGGATAGCTTGATTCCAGTGGCATGGAGAGCAAGGGACTCACGTCTGAGCATACCCTTTCCACTCGAGGTGACAAATGCAAAAACAACAATTGATGGACAGAATGCAGAACAATGTCATACATTCACCCCAGTACAGAGATCTGGGCCTAAATCCATCGTTTTTTTGCTCACCATGCCATTCCAGTTTGAACCCAGCCATATGCAAATCAGTCTTGACCCTGTGCCCCATGGGAACAGTCCAGCCCGAACTGCCAAGCCAAGTCCTCCCTGGACTGGAAACAAGCATCCTAGGACCGGTCTCGGGCTTTCAGCCCTCGTCAGCCAGGATAGCTTGATTCCAGTGGCAGGGAGAGCAAGGGACTCACGTCTGAGCATACCCTTTCCACTCGGGGTGACAAATGCAAAAACAACAATTGATGGACAGAATGCAGAACAATGTCATACATTCACCCCAGTACAGAGATCTGGGCCTAAATCCATCGTTTTTTTGCTCACCATGCCATTCCAGTTTGAACCCAGCCATATGCAAATCAGTCTTGACCCTGTGCCCCATGGGAACAGTCCAGCCCGAACTGCCAAGCCAGGTCCTCCCTGGACTGGAAACAAGCATCCTAGGACCGGTTTCGGGCTTTCAGCCCTCGTCAGCCAGGATAGCTTGATTCCAGTGGCATGGAGAGCAAGGGACTCACGTCTGAGCATACCCTTTCCACTCGGGGTGACAAATGCAAAAACAACAATTGATGGACAGAATGCAGAACAATGTCATACATTCACCCCAGTACAGAGATCTGGGCCTAAATCCATCGTTTTTTTGCTCACCATGCCATTCCAGTTTGAACCCAGCCATATGCAAATCAGTCTTGACCCTGTGCCCCATGGGAACAGTCCAGCCCGAACTGCCAAGCCAGGTCCTCCCTGGACTGGAAACAAGCATCCTAGGACCGGTTTCGGGCTTTCAGCCCTCGTCAGCCAGGATAGCTTGATTCCAGTGGCATGGAGAGCAAGGGACTCACGTCTGAGCATACCCTTTCCACTCGGGGTGACAAATGCAAAAACAACAATTGATGGACAGAATGCAGAACAATGTCATACATTCACCCCAGTACAGAGATCTGGGCCTAAATCCATCGTTTTTTTGCTCACCATGCCATTCCAGTTTGAACCCAGCCATATGCAAATCAGTCTTGACCCTGTGCCCCATGGGAACAGTCCAGCCCGAACTGCCAAGCCAGGTCCTCCCTGGACTGGAAACAAGCATCCTAGGACCGGTTTCGGGCTTTCAGCCCTCGTCAGCCAGGATAGCTTGATTCCAGTGGCATGGAGAGCAAGGGACTCACGTCTGAGCATACCCTTTCCACTCGGGGTGACAAATGCAAAAACAACAATTGATGGACAGAATGCAGAACAATGTCATACATTCACCCCAGTACAGAGATCTGGGCCTAAATCCATCGTTTTTTTGCTCACCATGCCATTCCAGTTTGAACCCAGCGATATGCAAATCAGTCTTGACCCTGTGCCCCATGGGAACAGTCCAGCCCGAACTGCCAAGCCAGGTCCTCCCTGGACTGGAAACAAGCATCCTAGGACCGGTTTCGGGCTTTCAGCCCTCGTCAGCCAGGATAGCTTGATTCCAGTGGCATGGAGAGCAAGGGACTCACGTCTGAGCATACCCTTTCCACTCGGGGTGACAAATGCAAAAACAACAATTGATGGACAGAATGCAGAACAATGTCATACATTCACCCCAGTACAGAGATCTGGGCCTAAATCCATCGTTTTTTTGCTCACCATGCCATTCCAGTTTGAACCCAGCCATATGCAAATCAGTCTTGACCCTGTGCCCCATGGGAACAGTCCAGCCCGAACTGCCAAGCCAGGTCCTCCCTGGACTGGAAACAAGCATCCTAGGACCGGTTTCGGGCTTTCAGCCCTCGTCAGCCAGGATAGCTTGATTCCAGTGGCATGGAGAGCAAGGGACTCACGTCTGAGCATACCCTTTCCACTCGGGGTGACAAATGCAAAAACAACAATTGATGGACAGAATGCAGAACAATGTCATACATTCACCCCAGTACAGAGATCTGGGCCTAAATCCATCGTTTTTTTGCTCACCATGCCATTCCAGTTTGAACCCAGCCATATGCAAATCAGTCTTGACCCTGTGCCCCATGGGAACAGTCCAGCCAGAACTGCCAAGCCAGGTCCTCCCTGGACTGGAAACAAGCATCCTAGGACCGGTTTCGGGCTTTCAGCCCTCGTCAGCCAGGATAGCTTGATTCCAGTGGCATGGAGAGCAAGGGACTCACGTCTGAGCATACCCTTTCCACTCGGGGTGACAAATGCAAAAACAACAATTGATGGACAGAATGCAGAACAATGTCATTCATTCACCCCAGTACAGAGATCTGGGCCTAAATCCATCGTTTATTTGCTCACCATGCCATTCCAGTTTGAACCCAGCCATATGCAAATCAGTCTTGACCCTGTGCCCCATGGGAACAGTCCAGCCCGAACTGCCAAGCCAGGTCCTCCCTGGACTGGAAACAAGCATCCTAGGACCGGTTTCGGGCTTTCAGCCCTCGTCAGCCAGGATAGCTTGATTCCAGTGGCATGGAGAGCAAGGGACTCACGTCTGAGCATACCCTTTCCACTCGGGGTGACAAATGCAAAAACAACAATTGATGGACAGAATGCAGAACAATGTCATACATTCACCCCAGTACAGAGATCTGGGCCTAAATCCATCGTTTTTTTGCTCACCATGCCATTCCAGTTTGAACCCAGCCATATGCAAATCAGTCTTGACCCTGTGCCCCATGGGAACAGTCCAGCCCGAACTGCCAAGCCAGGTCCTCCCTGGACTGGAAACAAGCATCCTAGGACCGGTTTCGGGCTTTCAGCCCTCATCAGCCAGGATAGCTTGATTCCAGTGGCATGGAGAGCAAGGGACTCACGTCTGAGCATACCCTTTCCACTCGGGGTGACAAATGCAAAAACAACAATTGATGGACAGAATGCAGAACAATGTCATACATTCACCCCAGTACAGAGATCTGGGCCTAAATCCATCGTTTTTTTGCTCACCATGCCATTCCAGTTTGAACCCAGCCATATGCAAATCAGTCTTGACCCTGTGCCCCATGGGAACAGTCCAGCCCGAACTGCCAAGCCAGGTCCTCCCTGGACTGGAAACAAGCATCCTAGGACCGGTTTCGGGCTTTCAGCCCTCGTCAGCCAGGATAGCTTGATTCCAGTGGCATGGAGAGCAAGGGACTCACGTCTGAGCATACCCTTTCCACTCGGGGTGACAAATGCAAAAACAACAATTGATGGACAGAATGCAGAACAATGTCATACATTCACCCCAGTACAAAGATCTGGGCCTAAATCCATCGTTTTTTTGCTCACCATGCCATTCCAGTTTGAACCCAGCCATATGCAAATCAGTCTTGACCCTGTGCCCCATGGGAACAGTCCAGCCCTGTCTGAACTGTGGTGGCGTAGTGGGCAAATGAACGATGGATTTAACCCAGATCTTTTGACTGGGGGAGAATGTCTGCATTGTCAGCATTCCGTCCATCATTTGTTTGTTGTAACGCTTTTCGCCCTAAGTGGGATGGGTATTCCCAGACGTGGGACCAGTGCTCACTACGCCACTGGAGTCAAGCTATCCTGGCTGATGACGGCTGATAGCCAGAAACCGGTCCTAGGATGCTTGATTCCTGTCCAGGGAAGACATGGCTTGGCAGTTTGGGCTGGACTGTTCCCATGAGGCACAGGGTCAAGACTAATTTGCATATGGCCATGTCTGAACTGTGGTGGCGTAGTGGGCAAAAGAACGATGGATGTAACCCAGATCTTTTGACTGGGGGAGAATGTCTGCATTGTCAGCATTCCGTCCATCATTTGTTTGTTGTAACGCTTTTCGCCCTAAGTGGGATGGGTATTCCCAGACGTGGGACCCGTGCTCACTATGCCACTGGAGTCAAGCTATCCTGGCTGATGACGGCTGATAGCCAGAAACCGGTCCTAGGATGCTTGATTCCGGTCCAGGGAAGACATGGCTTGGCAGTTCGGGCTGGACTGTTCCCATGAGGCACAGGGTCAAGACTGATTTGCATATGGCCATGTCTGAACTGTGGTGGCGTAGTGGGCAAAAGAACGATGGATTTAACCCAGATCTTTTGACTGGGGGAGAATGTCTGCATTGTCAGCATTCCGTCCATCATTTGTTTGTTGTAACGCTTTTCGCCCTAAGTGGGATGGGTATTCCCAGACGTGGGACCCGTGCTCACTACGCCACTGGAGTCAAGCTATCCTGGCTGATGACGGCTGATAGCCAGAAACCGGTCCTAGGATGCTTGATTCCGGTCCAGGGAAGACATGGCTTGGCAGTTCGGGCTGGACTGTTCCCATGAGGCACAGGGTCAAGACTGATTTGCATATGGCCATGTCTGAACTGTGGTGGCGTAGTGGGCAAAAGAACGATGGATTTAACCCAGATCTTTTGACTGGGGGAGAATGTCTGCATTGTCAGCATTCCGTCCATCATTTGTTTGTTGTAACGCTTTTCGCCCTAAGTGGGATGGGTATTCCCAGACGTGGGACCCGTGCTCACTACGCCACTGGAGTCAAGCTATCCTGGCTGATGACGGCTGATAGCCAGAAACCGGTCCTAGGATGCTTGATTCCGGTCCAGGGAAGACATGGCTTGGCAGTTCGGGCTGGACTGTTCCCATGAGGCACAGGGTCAAGACTGATTTGCATATGGCCATGTCTGAACTGTGGTGGCGTAGTGGGCAAAAGAACGATGGATTTAACCCAGATCTTTTGACTGGGGGAGAATGTCTGCATTGTCAGCATTCCGTCCATCATTTGTTTGTTGTAACGCTTTTCGCCCTAAGTGGGATGGGTATTCCCAGACGTGGGACCCATGCTCACTACGCCACTGGAGTCAAGCTATCCTGGCTGATGACGGCTGATAGCCAGAAACCGGTCCTAGGATGCTTGATTCGGGTCCAGGGAAGACATGGCTTGGCAGTTCGGGCTGGACTGTTCCCATGAGGCACAGGGTCAAGACTGATTTGCATATGGCCATGTCTGAACTGTGGTGGCGTAGTGGGCAAAAGAACGATGGATTTAACCCAGATCTTTTGACTGGGGGAGAATGTCTGCATTGTCAGCATTCCGTCCATCATTTGTTTGTTGTAACGCTTTTCGCCCTAAGTGGGATGGGTATTCCCAGACGTGGGACCCGTGCTCACTACGCCACTGGAGTCAAGCTATCCTGGATGATGACGGCTGATAGCCAGAAACCGGTCCTAGGATGCTTGATTCCGGTCCAGGGAAGACATGGCTTGGCAGTTCGGGCTGGACTGTTCCCATGAGGCACAGGGTCAAGACTGATTTGCATATGGCCATGTCTGAACTGTGGTGGCGTAGTGGGCAAAAGAACGATGGATTTAACCCAGATCTTTTGACTGGGGGAGAATGTCTGCATTGTCAGCATTCCGTCCATCATTTGTTTGTTGTAACGCTTTTCGCCCTAAGTGGGATGGGTATTCCCAGACGTGGGACCCGTGCTCACTACGCCACTGGAGTCAAGCTATCCTGGCTGATGACGGCTGATAGCCAGAAACCGGTCCTAGGATGCTTGATTCCGGTCCAGGGAAGACATGGCTTGGCAGTTCGGGCTGGACTGTTCCCATGAGGCACAGGGTCAAGACTGATTTGCATATGGCCATGTCTGAACTGTGGTGGCGTAGTGGGCAAAAGAACCATGGATTTAACCCAGATCTTTTGACTGGGGGAGAATGTCTGCATTGTCAGCATTCCGTCCATCATTTGTTTGTTGTAACGCTTTTCGCCCTAAGTGGGATGGGTATTCCCAGACGTGGGACCCGTGCTCACTACGCCACTGGAGTCAAGCTATCCTGGCTGATGACAGCTGATAGCCAGAAACCGGTCCTAGGATGCTTGATTCCGGTCCAGTGAAGACATGGCTTGGCAGTTCGGGCTGGACTGTTCCCATGAGGCACAGGTTCAAGACTGATTTGCATATGGCCATGTCTGAACTGTGGTGGCGTAGTGGGCAAAAGAACGATGGATTTATCCCAGATCTTTTGACTGGGGGAGAATGTCTGCATTGTCAGCATTCCGTCCATCATTTGTTTGTTGTAACGCTTTTCGCCCTAAGTGGGATGGGTATTCCCAGACGTGGGACCCGTGCTCACTACGCCACTGGAGTCAAGCTATCCTGGCTGATGACGGCTGATAGCCAGAAACCGGTCCTAGGATGCTTGATTCCGGTCCAGGGAAGACATGGCTTGGCAGTTCGGGCTGGACTGTTCCCATGAGGCACAGGGTCAAGACTGATTTGCATATGGCCATGTCTGAACTGTGGTGGCGTAGTGGGCAAAAGAACGATGGATTTAACCCAGATCTTTTGACTGGGGGAGAATGTCTGCATTGTCAGCATTCCGTCCATCATTTGTTTGTTGTAACGCTTTTCGCCCTAAGTGGGATGGGTATTCCCAGACGTGGGACCCGTGCTCACTACGCCACTGGAGTCAAGCTATCCTGGCTGATGACGGCTGATAGCCAGAAACCGGTCCTAGGATGCTTGATTCCGGTCCAGGGAAGACATGGCTTGGCAGTTCGGGCTGGACTGTTCCCATGAGGCACAGGGTCAAGACTGATTTGCATATGGCCATGTCTGAACTGTGGTGGCGTAGTGGGCAAAAGAACGATGGATTTAACCCAGATCTTTTGACTGGGGGAGAATGTCTGCATTGTCAGCATTCCGTCCATCATTTGTTTGTTGTAACGCTTTTCGCCCTAAGTGGGATGGGTATTCCCAGACGTGGGACCCGTGCTCACTACGCCACTGGAGTCAAGCTATCCTGGCTGATGACGGCTGATAGCCAGAAACCGGTCCTAGGATGCTTGATTCCGGTCCAGGGAAGACATGGCTTGGCAGTTCGGGCTGGACTGTTCCCATGAGGCACAGGGTCAAGACTGATTTGCATATGGCCATGTCTGAACTGTGGTGGCGTAGTGGGCAAAAGAACGATGGATTTAACCCAGATCTTTTGACTGGGGGAGAATGTCTGCATTGTCAGCATTCCGTCCATCATTTGTTTGTTGTAACGCTTTTCGCCCTAAGTGGGATGGGTATTCCCAGACGTGGGACCCGTGCTCACTACGCCACTGGAGTCAAGCTATCCTGGCTGATGACGGCTGATAGCCAGAAACCGGTCCTAGGATGCTTGATTCCGGTCCAGGAAAGACATGGCTTGGCAGTTCGGGCTGGACTGTTCCCATGAGGCACAGGGTCAAGACTGATTTGCATATGGCCATGTCTGAACTGTGGTGGCGTAGTGGGCAAAAGAACGATGGATTTAACCCAGATCTTTTGACTGGGGGAGAATGTCTGCATTGTCAGCATTCCGTCCATCATTTGTTTGTTGTAACGCTTTTCGCCCTAAGTGGGATGGGTATTCCCAGACGTGGGACCCGTGCTCACTACGCCACTGGAGTCAAGCTATCCTGGCTGATGACGGCTGATAGCCAGAAACCGGTCCTAGGATGCTTGATTCCGGTCCAGGGAAGACATGGCTTGGCAGTTCGGGCTGGACTGTTCCCATGAGGCACAGGGTCAAGACTGATTTGCATATGGCCATGTCTGAACTGTGGTGGCGTAGTGGGCAAAAGAACGATGGATTTAACCCAGATCTTTTGACTGGGGGAGAATGTCTGCATTGTCAGCATTCCGTCCATCATTTGTTTGTTGTAACGCAGTTTGTGGAACACCTTCTGACCTCCCTCCTGGGCGCAGACACTTTCTCCCATATATTCGTGGTGGAGAGGGTGCATCGGTCGCTCGGGCCTCGACCCCAGCTAGGCGCCCCTCTCCGTCCTATCATTGCGAAACTTTTCAATTATCGTGACAGAGACGCTGCGCTGCGAAAGGCAAGAGAACTGGGTCCCCTGCGATATGAGGGGTCAGATATATCTCTGTTCCCTGACTTCACTCTTAAAGTACAGGAGGCGCGGCGGCAATTCACCCCAATCAAGCGTAAACTGCGGGACCAGCACATTGAATACGCTATGTTGTATCCCGCAAGACTCAAGGTCCTCTTTGATGGGAAGCCGTGCATATTTGCAGACCTGCAAACACTTCAAAAGGCCTTCCGTGACTGGGAGAGGGCATACAAACGCTCGAACAATCGACAAGCCTTTCCTTCACAGAATGAAGACGCTGAGACTATGGATGATAACGACTGACTGTCTGGTGATAACTCTACTATATGTTATGTATCTTTCCCGCTTTCATAATTGATGGTGTGGTCATTTGTTGCCGTTCTTTTTGGTAGTCTATAATAGCCCTGTAGCAAGTGTGGTGCCACTGTTAACACTTTACTCTAGTGTCTGCTTTCTCCTCCCTTAAGGAGCTCCTCAATACTCTGCCCCGATTCACACCTGGGGTGCGAAGCCGGGGTGTTGCCCCTTTTACTGGAGAGTTTGCCTTTTTGATGCTATCCTGACTCCCCGGAGCAGAGTTGCTCTGCATGTTCCTTGTTGCTCAATGTCCCACGGATAAGCTGCAGTAGGATAGGTATTAGCAAGCGGTGTTAGTGCAGGGGGTTGGCTCAGTTTGTGTAGCTGGGTAACATCTGCCCCACTGTGTTAACCACTGTTTCACTTTTTGTTGATGGGTGTTTTATGGGGCCGATGGGTGGGACTCCCTCACGCTTGCTTTCCTTTTTTTTGTACTTGCCTCTGCAGTGTTGGGGTTTGCAGGGCATGGGAGGGGGGTGGTGCGTTTTTATGGAATGATTTGTTTTTTTGCTCCAATATTTTATGCTTGGATCACCTTTTTTCCTTTTCAGGTTGTGGGGGGCGGTGGGTGGTGTCTGCTTCTGTTTGGACGCTCCACACCCCTTCTAAGTCCTTCTCATGTCAGGCATGTAATCCAGGGCGGTAGCGCCACGGCGCCTGACCTTTTTGATGTGGAATGTGAGGGGCTTAAACGATAGTCAGAAAGTGCATAAAATATTTGCTTACCTGAGGCGCAAGGAGGTAGACGTTGCATTATAACATGGGGCGCATCTGCAGCCAGGCAGGGCTCTCCCTGCAAGTCAAAAAATAGCGAGCACCTCTCATGCGGCTTACTTTATCTCACACTCCAGGGGTGTTTTAACTTGGCTTAATCCTGGCTCAGGCCTCCGACACAAGCCCTTAATTACAGACACGACAGGAAGATACACTGTGACGCGTTGTCATGGCCCTTACTGGGCATTCCTAGTGGTAAACTCCTACGGTCCTAACTATGATGACCCTGACTTCTATCGTTCCTTGTTCGAACTTCTCCGGAGTCGTGGCTTCCTCCCGATTTTCTCGGCTTCAGCTAAAATGGTGCTAGATGTCACCTTGCAGTTGAATTTAGCTGATGTCGGCCACGGAGGGTATACACACTACTCAGAACCACATGACGAGACATGATCTCTAGAGTGTTAGATTGTTCCGTCCTTCCTCGCACCTTCTCGGATCATTCGCCAGTCATGTTTTCCCTTGCTGCTCTCCCCCATACTCCTCCTCCATTTCTATGGCGATTTCCCCCTACTCCTTATTAGACTCTGTGTTCCACGCCGAGCTAAAAGAAGCGATCTCTGAGTTTTTTACCAGTAATGTGGGCACGGTTGACTCCTTCGCCACGGTGTGGGAGGCGTTTAAGGTGTGTATCCGTGAGGTGGCTATTAGTAAGCATGAGGGAGTCCTTCGAGCCATTTGAGGCCGATTAACTTTATTGGAGACCTGTTTGGCTGACTTTGAGCTGCGGCGGTCCGGTATTGATGACCCTTCGCTCAGTGACCAGATTAAGGCTACTCTAGCTGAATTCCATGAGGAAGCTGATCGGGAAGTTAAACACATGGGCAAATAAATACGCGACGGCCAGAGCCTATGGAGAGTTTGATCGCCCGGGCTCGGTACTGGCGGCACAGGCACGCCATCGGATGGGATCCGGTGCCATTGTCGAGATAGAGGATGAGGACGTCTCACTGTTAACAGATAACGATGCAATAAGTTCCGGATTCCGCTCTTACTACCAAGACATGTACAGTTCCAAACTCTCCCCTAGTGATGAGGATATAGCCGGCTACTTGGAATATATACAACTCCTGTGGTTGCAAAACTGGCACCGAGAATTTTTGATGAGACCTATTGAGGTGGCGGAGGTCTATCTTGCGCTGGGCTCCATGCGTGAGGAGATCGCCCCTGGTATGGATGGCCTAACGGTTGCATTTTATAAAAGCTTCAGCGACCTCCTCATCCCCCACCTTATTACTTTATTTCACGATATTGCCGCTGATGGCTTTATGCCCCTCTCCAAGCGTGAGGCACTAATTATCACCTTACTAAAGCCTAATAAAGACCCGCACAAATGCTCGTCCCACCGTCCTCTCTCACTCCTCAACGTTGGCGCCAAATTATACGCCAAAATCCTTGTGAACCGCCTTCTCCCTCAGCTGATTGGACCTGAGCAAGCTGGGTTTATTCCTGGTCGCACCCTTACGCAGAATATTCGCACTGTCTTTGGCACCCTGCAACACGTGAGGCTTGAGGTCAAGGCTGCAGCAGTCTTCCTTGACGCCGAAAAGTCCTTTGATTCGATTGAATGGAAATTCATGAAGACTGTTTTGTCTCGAATGGGTGTTGGCGACGTGTACTTATTCAGCACTGTATCATGATCCAGTGGCTAGGGTTCACGCGGGTGATGTGGTGTCTACATGGTTTTAAATTACCCGGGGCACCCTCCAGGGGTGTCCGTTATCACCGCTGTTGTATGCGGTCGCAGCTGAACCGTTGCTGCAGGTCTTACGTGAATATCACAGACTCCACTTCCCTCGATACAATCTCATTACATCGGCGTATGCTGATGATACTCTTCTTTATATATATAGGTGAACCTTTCCCCGGTAATCCGGGCGGTCCTTCGCTTTGGAGGCCTCTCTGGCTTAATTAGGATAAGTCTCTCATCTTCCCCATGACGCCTGCTACGCTGTAATTTCCATTAGAATACCCGCTGCAGTGGACTACAGAGCCCATACGGTATCTTGGCATCCAGATCCACTCCGCCGTGGACGTGATCTTGAGGGCCAACTACAGGACAACGATTGGAAAGCTCACTGATGATATCGACCGCTGGATACGTCTCCCCCTCTCTTGGACCGGCCGTGTCACCTTGATGAAGATGATTGTTCTCCCGCGCCTTCTTTTCCTCTTCGTTAACATACCCATAGTCCTCCAGCAGCAACTGTTTCGCAACCTCTGCTCACTCATGACAAAACTAGCGTGGGCGGGCAAGACCCCGAGGGTGGTGTTGGACACACTCATGCTCCCATACTCCTCTGGGGGGCTAACTGCCCCAAACCTTGAACTCTATTAAAGGGCTGCACAGGCCTCACATGCGTATAGCTGGGTACATGGCCCCCGGGATCTACCCCATCTCCAAGGTGAGAGAGTTGCTGCTGCTCCACATACCTTGCCACGTTTTCTCACACAACCCCCCTCGCGTAGATGCAGCATCCTTGATTCAATCAATTCGGTGGCTCATGCATGGAACACGCTCCTTGATATGTATGATGGCGCACAGCTCTATTCCCCCGACTACGTGTTGAATGGTGCCAATGGTTTGTGCCTAGTTCAGACAGGGGGACCCTGGACTCTCTTCACAAGCTTCATATTCAGACTATGGGGGATCTCTTTCGGGGGGACGGGTGTGCTCCTGGGAGGAACCGGCGGGCACTACTGACGTACACTCGGCTCGGACTAAATTTCATTTTTTTAGAACTCGTCATGCCTTGCTGGAAGTTTTGAGTGAGGAGCTACAGGAACCCTTAGATATTCCCCCTCTGACACTACTCTTGAGCGCCCAGAGCCCATGTAAACTGATCTCCAAACTGTAGTCCTCGAGTCTCATCACAAAGATTCCCTCCCTTAACAAATCTCGTCAGGCTTGGCAATTAGAAATTGACACCCCCATCACGGACGATGTCTGGTTCTAATGGTGTACCGTGACCCGACAGATCTCTATCAACGGCCGACACCGGCTTGCCCATTTTAAATATTTGCATAGAGTGTGTCATTCCCCATCACGCTTGTTCGGATTACGTGACACTGACGACTGTGTGCGTTGTAGATCGCCTCGAGCAGGTTTTTTTCCATCTGGCATAGCTCTGTCCCCCAGTTGCACAATTTTGGGCTGCGATCTTTCATAAACTTAGCGACATCTTGGGATCTCCTGTGGTCCCGGATCCTTGGATGGCATTGTTAGGTTATACCAAACCTCTTAAGAAGGCTACGTGCAAATTGGTTGCTTTTAGCCTCCTACTGGCTAAACGCAGACTGGCGATGAGATGGATGAGAGGACCGTTGCCAACCCTGGCGGAATGGGAGCGAGATATGTTGTATTGTCACACTCAATCGGAGGTTTACAATGAGATGCGGCCTCCGTGTAATTGCCCAAAGAGTTTTTAGGGTCTCTATGCTCAATACTGCGCTCTCCAAACGTCTCATACTGATGCCTCTGAAGACTAATAACTGTTACTGGCTGTTTCCAACTCATTTATGTTCTGTGGTGCTGTTGCTGTTGACCTTGCTCCCCTTTAGGCTGTCATCTTATTGTAAAGGTTTTATATGTCGGACAGGCGATCTGCAAATCACTTTGTGGAGTATTGCCTTCTCACCCCTTGAATTGCCATACCCCTTGTGATACCTCTCCCCACCCACCCTCTCAGTGTCCCCCACTGCCCTCTATACCATTATTGTATATTTGATCCATTGATTATGAAACTTGTGATTTGCCTCTGTTTTTTGCTGATGTCTGTGTTTTCATCCCTCCCAGATATGTATTGATTTGTGTTTTTATTCTTTTCTTGTGTATTTGTAAAATTCAGAAAAAAAAGAAGAAAAAAAAAAACTATTGGAGGCCCACTTTGCTTCTGAATTATGCAAGTTTTAACAAGCTACTGCATTCTTGCTTCCTGCTCAGGCGCGCTTCCACCCCTTAAACAACACCGAATAGGTTCTGTTATCCGTAATTGATGGCTTCAGGTAGAAAAAAGATCAGGGTAATGATGTGACCTCTCTGTGGCCTTCAACACGCTCGATCGCAAGATATTGATCAAGCATGTTAAGGATGCAGGGATTCAGGACAATGCACTTAAATGGATTGAAAGTTTCTTTAGCACTGCACCCAATCTATGATGTTAGGGCCCTATACATCCCAGGCAAAACGCCTGGTTTGTGGAGTCCCTCTGGGATCCTATTATTTCCTCATCTATAACAGCTATATAAGGCCCTTTATTGCTGAATTTGTAAATAGAGGCTGTAATGTGTATAAGTAAGCAGACAACACCCATTTAGTATTTCATTTGGATGACTCCACTTCAGCGCACATATATGTTCAAGACACCAGGAGATATATCTCAGGTTGGATGGGGAGGATTCAACTAAAATTGAATGCCGATAAAACAAACATTGTCTTGCTAAAAAATAAGTCTAAGACTTGGGATCAACATTAGTGGCCCATGGATCTAGGCCCGCTGCCCGTCCCCTCACCAGTGGTTAAGAACTTGGGGATGATGATTGATGATACTTTCTCTATGCAGATTCAAGTGGGAGCTTTAGTGTCTAAATTTTCCTTTTAAAAACTATAGGGAAATAGCCCCATTAGGAGGCACGGTAAATAATGGCTATGACTTCGATTTTGTCCAGGTTAGACTATGCCAATGTGATTCTAGCCGGCCTGCCCAATAGCCTACTACACAACTTCAGGTGCTACAGAAAGAGGCGACCAGGCCTAATCTTAAGTGTTCCAAGGCATACCTACGATGCACAATTGCTGAAAAAGCTATACTGGATCTTTATGAAACAAAGGATAGATTTTAGACTTTGTTGCATTGTTTTGTGTAAACAAATTAGCTCTGATATTTGTGACAGACAAGATTACAAGATATAATCCTAATTTAAGATCTGTCAAAACTAATTTAATGATTGTTCCCAAATTTCAGAAGAGCACAGCGGCAGGCAGGAGTTTTGCAGTGCTAGCTCCCACAACTTGGAACTTTTTGCCAAGAACAATCCATCAAGCTGTGGATATTTTGTCTGTCAGGAAACACCTAAAGACCTGGCTTTTTAAACAAGCCTTTGGGCTTTAATTGGAGTGGATAATAATCCTTCCAACTAATGTTTTACTTCAGCGACAAGAGATCTTTTGGTGTATGTGCGCTTTATAATGAGTTTTAACATTACTTGTGTAAATGTTTAGGCACTTTCTGGCTGTTAATCTTGACAGCAGCTGCCACACCAACTGCCAATTGGTACCTCTACCACTGCTCTTGCGACTGTGGTTTCAAGGGGCATGAAAGCAAAAGCAGAAGACCTATGAACGGCTGAACATGGGTTTGTTCAATCCAGTCATGTCAGACACCTGGGGGTCCTAATGCGTATAATATGATGTCTGCTAGACCTTGAAGTCAGATGAATGGAGGTTCATGTTATGTATACCCTTTGCAACCTAGCAAGGAGTTTTTGCAATTTAGTTTAAATTTAATCGAGTAATGTTAATACAATGAAATATTTTACTCGTGTTAAGGTTGTCTATTTCATTTATTTAGTATTTATATTTTTAGGCTTCCGTGAAATTAATATTAGGTGTAATTAATCTTAAAGGTCAAGAAAATGGGCATTCAAGAGATAGTAGGAAGAAGCAACGTGGAAGAAGCAAGTGATAGTAGGAAGAAGCAATAGTAACGGCTAGCTTAATGCTAGGGATTTGGCAGACCAACGTGATGGTAGGTGGAATTTTAAAGAATGACAGATCAATTGCACAATGTCTTATGTGTGCTATCCTTTAAGATGTCGATCTAATATCATGGCATTACATTTGTATCATGTGATCTGGCTCAAAAGGCCTAGCGTCACCATGTGCATTACAGGTGCATTGTCATGGAATGGAAATAATTTGCTTTACTTAAACAGCTAGGACCCAAACAGCAATTGTGAATCAAAAAACATTCCAAGAAATACTGATCACACAGTTTTGCAGTAAGTATTAATGCTGATCTGCACCACGAAGCACTGATCATGTGACCTGCTGCTCCATACCACCACAATCAAGTGGATTTAAATTTACTGAACACAGAAATTTACCCTTGGGGCATATCAACAGATCTAACCTGTCATTATGTACCAGGGAGAATGACCGTTAAATACTGGTACATTCATACTTTGGTGAGTAAATCACCAAAATTCACTGTTGAAGGGCAACATTTGTAATAGGGGACACTTATCCCACCTGGTAAATTTCCAAACCTGGGTACTGGTTTGTAGAAATTGTGATAAATATCGCAATCCCCAATGGGACACTCCTAATCTTGGCCTGTGTCACTGGTCACATTATTTCCTGGGGCAGGAGTTTAGGGTGATTAAGTGGCATTTAAAACGTCCTTCCAGCATGTAGTATCTAGAGAAAATCTAAGCAGCCTTCAGTAGAGTTCGAAAAAAACATGGAATAGGTTCTATGAATTACCTATGAAAAGCTTCACTTATATAGTGTCATGAGCCCCAATGTACCCCAATATAGGCCTAGGTAGCTGCACGACCTTTTACCGACATTTGTCCTACCTTGCCCTACATAACGATTCTGGTGCTGATCATTTACTTAGTTATGTGCCGAATAGATGTTGTGTGGTTTTCTTCTAAACCTAGCCTCATTTATTATGCATGAGGATTCTTGGTATCATATCTTAGTTCACTGCCTAGGACATGCACATCAGCATTGCCATCTTCTGTATAATAACTCTGTACAAAAGTCTCCGCTTTCGTCATCCTTGAACAACAGACCCACAGTACTATTACACATCTAGGTACCTTTCGGGTATAAAAGAACCACATCTTCACTAGGCAACCAGAGGAGAAGCTTCCATGCTGACACTTGACGCTGAGGTCCCAGCCTGCAGACACTCCAGCAAGCGGTGGTCTGACATCCCTTGCGGGGTATCCAACTCGAGACCAAGACGGGGCCTTCATTCTCTCCCATCAGGTAATGGGGTTGGCTCTTCCTTAGGGGCTTCTTGACTTTACACCTACATACATGCTAGGTACACAAAGGCAAAGGATAGGGTTTGCATCATAGGCATAGGAGTACGCTCAAATACTGCCATATATCGATATGCCTGCATATATTTACTGTTTAGCACCATGGTAGAATTCTACCTTTTATATACTCTGTCTGTGCTCGTAATCTTATATATCTGTTTCTTTCTAATGACTTACGCAGCAAACATGTTTTACACTAGATTGACGCTGGTTCAATAAATTCGTATTGAAAACGCCCAAATCATTTATTCTGTGTATCTCTCTGAGATTAAATGGGAGCGATTGACTGAATGAAAAGTACAGCACTGTTTCTACGATCCCCGAAAGATCAAGTTTAGTCATGTTTGATAGTTGCCAGAAACTATTTGCTTCTTAGTAAAAATTAGGGGGTTATGGTGGCACTGTGAGTTAGCTTGTCTAAAGGCTAACACATCCTTTGGGGGTATCTGGAATAAGTCTGGATATCAGTCCCTTAGTTTATGTAGTCTAAACTCGCAGATCCTATTTATTTTTAGGAACTACACGACAATAGTTCCATATGCAGGGACAATGGCTTCTACTTACTCCCTCGGGAAAAAGACAACCTTATTCAGTCGTGGATATGTCTTCTTTGAAGCAGATTAACATTGGATAGAGTCCCCAGGCTTTAATTTGAAAGCAGTATATCCAGTTCAATCTTCCCATCTGCATCTCGGTGCATGGTGTTTACCTGGAGCAGTACACCATCTTCGTATTGCATTCTGGGATTTACACAGATGATCCCAAAGCCCATATTCCACAGGAAAACGCCTCCAGCGTTTGTTTCAATCTCCCTCAGATACCAACATTACAGTTAAAACTTTTTTTTTCTTTAAATAATATTCAGTGCCAGATATGTCCCCGTGCAGAAACATCAGGAGAGTTTTACAGATGGGTCAACAAAACACAGATGGGCGGATTAAATGAGCAATGTTAGGTTTTTTCTCGCATCCTCCGCATACTGCTCCCAAAAACTAATTTAAAAAACACACAAAGTTGTGAATATCTAAGTGAGGTTAACTTCTGTTTGATAATTAAAACTATGGCAATACTTGGGTACCAGAGTACAATTTTACATACCGTTCTCTTGTGAGTTTTAGGCCACTTGGGAAAAAAACCTATGCAAGGTATGCCCTTCCACACAAAATGCTCATAAGTTCCTGGTGTCAGAGTTCTCACAAGAAGACGACATCTGGTTTTACTACTGCCACTTAACGTTTGCCCAAGCACAACTATGCTAAGGATTGGGCAAGGTACTTAGCTAACTGTACGAAGGATAATATGAGAACCTACAATGCGTGACGCTGCTCAATCACCAGAACAGTGTACCACGAAGAAGGGCTTGAGGAGACGAAACCTACCCTACTATTATTCTGCTTGAGTTCGCTTGCATTACCTACTTTCCTTTGCCTGTGCTGCCTACTTCCTAATCCTTACCTTGATCACTGGTGTTGTTTCAGAGCACAGGTCACATAAGTAGTCTTTGGCGTAATGCGAAATGATGGGAGCCACCCACTGGCGTAACGAAAATTGAGGGGGCCTCCCTGCAAAGTACGTGGAGGGGACCCCCTCCGAGCTCAATCAAGAGCTCTCCGGCCAGAGTGCTGTGCTGAGGAGGCCCCTGGAGCTTGCCCCCCCCCTCCGCACCGCGGGGGCTGCGGGGGCCTGTGTTACGCCCCTGGAGCCACCCTGTATAATGTGAAGAGAGACCACTGACAGAGGCGTAGCTTCAGGGGGGGTGTTTGGGGGTGTTACAGCCCCCTAATAAATGTATTTTCCAATAAATAGTTGGGCACAGGTGCTTACACTCGAGTATGGTGAGATGTCTGTCGGATTTCCTCAGGAATTGTTATGTACACACAGACAAAAACGAACACACACGCTCCCTCTCTGTTTACAACATCCTCAAAAATATTGGTTATTTTAAAAAATATTGTGTTGTCTCTCTTTGTACCCCTACCAATCCACATTCCTTTCCCTTTCTACTGACACTTAGGTCCCTCTTATGCACTCTGCGTGTCCTATAATGTATTTAAACATCATATGCCAAGCAAGATAGTCTGTCATATTTCACTGATATTCATTGGCGTAGTGCTGGATGGGGGCCCCTGAAGGGTTGGGGGTCTGCCTGCACCGCAGGGGCTGCAGGGGCCTGTGTTACGCCAAGCGGACACCTATATTTCTCCTTGGACCAGCACCGCCAGTCATGAACGCATTGAAAAGGAGAATAGATCAATGGTGCCTAAAAAAGGGAGGGATTCAAACTATAAATCTTGTCCTGGTCGCCACAACACCTTCAGACATCCTGGTGAGCGCCTGCAGCTTTTGCTCATGTAATACTTTTAATTCTGGCATACCTGGGATGTGCAACAGCCATGACAGAAGATGGTAAACATACATGTAAAGGTTGTTTGCACTTAAAAACATCTTGGGGTTGCTTAGCGCAGGAAATGTTGCTCTTTTCTTCCCATGCTTTATTGTGTTACCTGAAAACGAACTTATGTTATGCTAAAAAAAAAATGTATGTTTTACAGAACGCACATAGCATACTAAGATCTCTTTTTAAGTATGCTGTGTGGGTTGAAATGGGTTTTGACTATGGTCAGTCACAATTTTCACCTGCAGCAATCATGTATTTCGGTCTGGCTGCATTAGAAATTGATTCAATCACTGTGTCCTAGAAGGACCATGGAGCTGCATCATCTCTGCAGCCATCAATTTCATGTCAAAGTAGATAGAGCAATTTATGCTCTTTCAATTTCCTGCTTTAAAACTCCATGCTTTAATATAATCCATGAAACTGGTTCAAAGAGAATTTTTCATTTCATTGCTGCAACCAAATAAGCGCGCGCGCACACACACACAAACACACACATACATTTAGTGAGTGAGACACACACACATATATAGCGAGTGAGAGAGAGAAAGGGGAGAGTGAGACAGCTGCAAAGTGAAATAATTAATCTATTTATATAGTTTTTAAATATCTCCTTTACTTTCAAATCATTATTTTCAAACTATTTAAGAATAACCATATTTAAAAAAAATAACATAGCATACTACTTTGTGCGCATCTGCATTTATACTACATCAACATAATACAAATGAGGCTGGGGAAGGGCAGTATAAACTACTTGAGGCTTTGCCTCAGAGGAGTCGTGGCATTTCTCACTCTCAGCAACAGTTTTAAATAGCACAAACTCAGCAAATATAAATACATACTATAGTTCATGTGCATAGGATACATAATGGGTAACCATGTAAAATGGTCAAATATTGCCATTGAGGAGTTCTGGTAATACTAAAAACCAAAAGGCTGAAGGCAGAGTGGTTTGTGAATGTCACCATAACCATCCTATATTACGTTTATTTTGAGTTGTTTAGCTTGAAAAAGCTGCCTGATTGGAATTAAAGGGCCCAATTTACAAAGGTAAAAGACTAAGGGGCAGATTTACAAGCCCCTTGCACCACTTTTGCGTCATTTTTAACATGGGAAAAGTGACGCAAAAGTGGCGCAAGGGGCTTGTAAATCTGCCCCTAAAAGTCTAACTTTAGACCTGAGGTGCAACAAAGACCAAAAGTCTAACTTTACTACTTTTTGATATTCACAGCGGTAAGTTTCTAATAGTAAGCTTACTACTAGTAAGTTTACTACTAGTAGACTTACTAGTAGTAACTTACCTTTGTGAATACTGAAAAGAAGTAAAGTTACACTTTTGGTCTTAGTTAGACGTTTGGTCTAAACTTAGACTTCAGGTGTAAAGCTAGACTAAAGGTGTTGAGCTAGACTTCAGGTCTAAGGTTAGAATTTTGGTCCAATTTTATCTTTGTGAATCGGGTCCAAAATGTTTAGGTTTAACTTTCATGAGTAAATTGTTGATAACAAATATACAGAGGTAAGGGTAGGTTGACCATCTCACTCCATGTCATTACGAGCATTGTCTCCAGTCCTGGACATTTCACCTACAAATCATTGATTTTAAATGTTTTAACTCGAATTAGTTCAATTAAAGCAAAACAAGACTACAACACCGAAAATTCATTAGGCTATCACACAAAGTCAAGGGAGGGAAACAACGTCTGTAATGACCTGGTGAGAGGTAGTCACCCCCAGGTGAAGGCCAGTGAATTTATGCAATTCTGTAGCTGCAGCTTCTACAACATCAGTATTCAACATAATTTCTATAATTTGCAGATTTCACAACAATGTTGTTTCGAGCTCCAATTGAACAAAATAATGCTCCCAGAGAATGTGCTGCATAATTTGCCTATTTCACAGCATAATTCAGATAGCCTTGCTGCATAATTTAGATAACATTGCCGCATGATCTTAGTGGCCCCGATTTGGGCACCCCAAATTCCCCATAAGCAGACTCAGCTGCTTGTACTTGGGAGTTCACATCTCCTAGGAACCTCAGCTCGCCTGGAGTCTCAACTTAAGCCTGCTGGTGCAGAGGGCCTAAGAAGATATGGCCCGATGGAATAAGCTCCCTCTAAAACTCAAAAGTATGATAGCTCTTTTTAAAATGATGGTGCCCCCACTTTCCTCTACACCCTCCAGAATTACTTCCTTCATATCCCACAATTCTAGTTTACCTCCCTGACAGCAATGGGGAGGACATTTATATGGGCAGGAAACCCTCATGGGTAGCCCTGGGCAAGAGTGTAGGGAGGACTAGGGGTGGCGGATATACGCCTCTATTACTGGGCCTTCCAACTACTGACAATTGATAACAGGATGCATAGGGGATGGGACGAGCAGACGATCCAGGGACAGATGGCCCATGGAGATTTCAAAGCCATAACGGGCATCCTATACGGTGCATCCATTCCCGACAACCTACCAGAAACCGGCCCAAGTGGTGTTCCAATTGTAGAGATCGTCCCTACGTTGGATCACATGGGATCACAAACTCACATGGGAGACCCCCTAGTGGGAAGGCAAGTGGCTGATCCAGGTAGCACCGCTAAAGGGATTATGGGGATGGGAATGTATCGGGAACTCACACTTGGGGGATGTATGGAACCGGTCCCACATCAAACCCTTTCAGACCCTCCAGTAAGATTTTCAACTGTCCAACTTCCAGTTCTTCCAATACTTACAATAATGGCACTCACTCCAGACCCACTACGATGACCTGGTAAACATCCCAGAGTACAACCACCTGGAGGGATGACTGCTTATGGGCCCCCTGGTACAGGGTGGGGTCTCCCAGATCAAGAAGACCCCACCATCGCACTCACCAGACCTGATGAGCCTCATTATGGTGAAATGGGAGGACTGGGTAAAAGAATTGGATGAGGCCGACTGGCGGGAGGCATGTACGTTAACATGAGTGCTGACCATTTTGGCTTGACTCAGACTTATACAGTTCAAATATTTACAACAAGGATACTTTACATCTCACTGATTAACAACAACTCGGATCCGCACCTCCTCAGCATGCCTCAGATGCCAAGACCAGAACAGAAACTACTTTCACATGGTATGGTCCTGCCCCATTAATCATGATTACTGGGAGAATATTGTATCTACCCTTTCACACGTAGTGGGCACACACATCCGAATCACACCGCAAACTAGCACTGTTGGGCATCCTAGATGATACAGAAAGCCCTAGTGGGGCTGATTTGCAGTTGATATCAGTTCTGAATCCTGAGGAGAACCCTTAAACAAAGTCACAGGTTCGAAATGCCCTTTGTGAATACTGAAAGTCAACAACATCGCAACCTACAAGCTAATAAACGAGGCACTCCAATCAGGAAAACTATTTTAAACTTGAAAAAGTAATTTCTTGGCTGGACAAGCAGAGCATTATGAGCTTGTGTAACCAATGACAGTAGGAATAGTCAAGTAATCAAAAGTGTTGTTAACCAATGCGTCTTCCTATTTGGGCAAGAACATTTCAGAACTGTTAATGTCTATGTACTGTCTTGATTGTTTTGTCTCTTAATATCTTGTTTTGATCTATATGTGTTGAAATTGTTATATACAATTGTCTGGTGTGTTTTTGTGATTTGTTTTTGTAAAATACAGTAGTAATGTGCTTCTGTATATGATGAAAATTCTTTTGAAAACAGAATAGAAAAAAGTGAAAAAGAAAAATCACATGAACACTATTATTAAATAGAGTGTTCAGAAAAAAGTGATTGTGTTCAAAGAGTCGGTCAGTATTGGCATTCATAGTGTTGTTGATGTTTCATTGGTCCAGCCTGACTGATGTTTTGACCCAACCCTGGGTGTTATTGACTTTTTTTAAAGCTGGCATTTTCTTACTTTAACCATTCTGTGCTTCAGCCTGTCTCTGGAAGGCACATTCGTGTTGGATGACACCTGAGTGTTGTGCATTTCCTCTAGACAGTCACACACAAAGGGAGCAGAGGTGTGCCCTGCATATCCTGATGGCCCATCACCAGGCTCATGGGTCTTCCTGAGCTAGAGTGAGAGGGAGGAGCTGAAACTTGCACCTGAATACGGCTGTGCCTGTTCACACACACAAAGCTGCATACCCCCCCTGTAGTGTGTCTGGAGCCAGGGCAGGAAAGGGCATGGTCCTGTGCACTACAAAGACCTTTTTTTGAAGTACCCCTACTTCAAAGGCTAAAATGGGTATAAGTACTGGACCTCTGAAAACATATACTCAGAACACTTCTGGAACTGAGGACATTCTACCGCAAAGAAGAGCTGTTGGGCTGCCAGGAGGGACTGCCACTTTGCTACTTGCTGTGCTGTGTTAGTCTACTACTTCTTGCCTGGGAGTCAGAGAATTGGACTTGACTCTCCATAACCTGCATCTCTAAAGATTCTCCAAGGGCTTGTTGGAATTGCTTCCTGTTTCTGAAGTCTCAGGGATATCAAAGACTTCACCTGCATCTTGCTAGCCGCACCTGGGCTCCTTTGCTGTGAGTACTGATCTGCCAAGTTATGCCAAATCCTGTTTCTGAAGTCTCAGGGATATCAAAGACTTCACCTGCATCTTGCTTGCCGCACCTGGGCTCCTTTGCTGTGAGTACTGATCTGCCAAGTTATGCCAAATCCAGTCATGGGCCCTAGGAAGTGAGTGGTTGGTGCTGCAACCCAAGAAACCAACCCATTAACACCAAAGTGGCGATTGGAACAGGCGCATTCTCTGTGATATCGATGCATTGCCAGTGCCTGCACAGAAGTCATGGACACCGCTCGCCGACTAAGCAATGCAACAACCTCAACTTACAGCGCAGCCCTGACTTTGCCAACGCAGTGCCTCCGAATCACCACTGCCCGCTCACCTGCTTGAACCAATCAAACACTACATCCCCACGTCAATGCGCTCCGTGTGTCAACGTAGACAGGATGGCTCAGGAATTTAAACATCCTGGGACCGAGGACACAGCCTTGTGTCAAGAATTCCTGTCATGCGAGGGGAGGAAAACGGTACCAGCGAAAACGGACTACATCTCCCAGGATGCTTAGCGGTTGAGAGGTTATGTAAACAGGAGAGCTGTTACATAACTCAAGGAAAACACGCCCTTATGTAAACAGGAGAGCTGTTACATAACTCAAGGAAAACACGCCCTTATGTAAACAGGAGAGCTGTTACATAACTCAAGGAAAACACGCCCTATAAAGGGAGGACCCGGGAGGTACAACGCTGTCGGATATTGTGTTTACACCGACGTACCTGCTTAGTGAAGAGCAGTGTTCCGGAGTGGTGCTCCAGTAAGGCAAGAACGGAGGTAGGTCGAGTCGTTACTCCCTGGGCCGTGTCTTGCCCCATCGTCACCTGTGAAGGACCCGGAAGCTCTACCGGATAACCATTGAGTTTCGCTTTTTGACTCGGCTGAGTCAAAGCGCAGTGGCGCTTTTGCTGGTTGGAGTCGTAACTCCCAGCCCGACCAGAGATACAGGGACTGCCAGCTGTAACGCACACCAGGAGGTGTTTGCCGCGTTACAGACTCTGAAGTCCACAGGATCGATCGAGCGGCTGCTCTCGGTTCAGTCTTCTTGCTTGTGATTGGGGTATCGGTGACGCATCACCAGGAGGTGACTCCGCGTCCCGGTGCAGTCTGAGGAAGAGGTTGAGCGGCTGCTCCCTTCAGGTAGAGACCCCGGCTGGGTGTTTCCCTGACTCCTCGATTCTCCCCAACACTCTTCGTGCCCCTCACAGCCTACCGATTGGCATTGTCGGCCATTTCATTTCTGCCCTCTGTTGGCATACGCCGGGATCAGCGTATATGCAGAGGACGGTTAGGACCATCCGTGCTGTGGGCTGGTAACGTACTTAGCCTGGAGGATTCCAGTGACTATAACCTTTGTTTATTCCTTGTATTATTTTTGCCTTCATTAAAATAACTAAACCTTCACAAGTGGTTGCGTTCTCATTATCGTGTCTGTTAAACGATCCTGAGACGTTCAGGGCGTTACACCTTGCCAAGATCCCGGGAGTAAGGAACGAGTAGGTAACTCAGCAGGCGGCTGACCTTGATGCTGTGAGTAACTAAAGAAAAATACCGCTTGCTTGAAATACCGCTTGGAGGTACCTCACATGCTGATACCTTTCTTTTTCATTTCCTCTTCCCATACTACCACGCACAGAGTGTGACTATAGGCACTGCCTCCCACCAGGACCTATTTTTTGTTTTGTTTTTGTTTATATTGTTTTTTATAATTATACAAAACATTATTAAACAAAACAGTTTAGAATAGTCCGTACACATAGTGGATATCATCCGATATACATGACCATTACAACTTACGGTGTGGTTGTGAACAGTTTACAATTATATGTCGGATAAAAGATTACGAATCCAATTGTTGTCAAGGTGAGTCATCTGCCTCCCACCAGGACCTATGTCACGGAAATGTTTTGTGCATTAAGTAGGTTTTATTCATAATCCTTTGAGCACCCCTGGTTGTTTTTAATGGAATGTGAGAGTCTGTTCTGTTATACTTACCCGATTGCTTGACGCGCCAGCACAATGTGAGCTTTTACCTATAACCAGTAATAACGGGCTGACTTTCAGCCCGATGGTATAAAAAGTACGTTCCGGATACCCCCGAATTCGAATTTCCAACTGGTAGCACCATTGCAGTAGGCTTTAGGCCAGCATTAACTGCTGCATGCTTGATGTTGCATCCACTACACCCACAGACGCCCCTGTCAGTAAAGAATGAGACACTGCCGGGGGTACATGGATGAATGACGGGTCCCGACCATGGGGGGCCACTAGTTTGTTCATAATCACATTATGTCTCTTTTTCTCTTGCAGAATTTACCAAACCCAACGGTGAAAACTGTAAGTTACGCACCGTAAACATCTATGCACACCTTAGCGTGCGTGCATAGTTCACATGTGTTCAGGGTTTACCCTGAGCCACACGTCCTGAAGAAAGCCAATCAATTGGAAACTTACTGGCTGAAACGTGTAGACCACGTTAATTGGGTCACAATTTTTTCACATTCTTGAAGAGATGTGCGAGATCATAGTCTCCCATTCAAGTCTGAATATCTCGTTTTTAATCCTACCCCAGACCACCTATTAGAGAATTTGGTTCCCCAGGAGTAGTTTTTACTTTTCACTTTCACAGTATTCACTACTCACAACGAAAAAACCAGCTCCGCTGTAATCAGGCACTGAAGCACACCTAGGAGGTACTTGGGTGGGAACCCGATGATGAAGCATGCCACCAACTAGGTTGGTGGGTGAGAGTTCTTTACAAACCTAGCGTTGAGCTCGTTCTCTTTGTCTGTTGAATCTCAGTTTAGGGGAAATGAACGAGCTCCCTAGTTCCCTCCTCTCTCTCTTTTCCTTGTTAATGCATATTTTGCTATGGCCACGGAGGCCAAGGTGAGTGGACTGACACATTGGCTTATGCTGTGGTGGATATAAGGTCAATACAGCACATTTTTCATCTATTGACTACTTTCATCTTTTTCTGCATGCAGACCTCCTTGAGAAAATTGTGTAGGAAACAAATTGTATGCTGAACAATTTCTGAAGGAGCACGGGGGCACTCTGGTGCCTCACTCATAGGCACACCTGTGGCCTTACACTTCACTCGGGGAGCTGAACATATATTCTGGCCCTCATTCTAAACATGGGAATAGTGCAGAAACCAACTGTTCAGTCCTACTATTCTTCTATTATAGTCTAGCCAACAACCAGTTTTGCACCAGTTATGAGCTTTTTGATTTTATAGTGTATGCTGCTTTTTAATGACAATTCTGCTGCTTTGCATCTGGACCACTCGGACTATGACAGGTTGCTCAAAATTCAGGCTGTCGTTGAGCCTTTGTCTGTCAAGTTTCCAGAGATTTGTATTCCTGGAAAGAATATAGCAGTTAATGAGAAATGCTATTTTATTTTGTCCTCTGTAAAGGGTCTAAACAGGAATAATGGGAGTTTTTCGAGAGGACTTGTATTGTCCCTGGTTTGATGTGTTACTGTTGCGGGCACTAGGCCCAGCCACACGAGGCACTGCATGTTTATTTGGTCAAGTAAGGGAATGATGGGTGATAGGAATTTTGTGGATCCCATCAGATTCTAGAACTTTTCATCTCATATATGTGAGGAAAACGTGTCTTTTTAGCAAAATTTTGAGGTTTGCAGGGTTTTTTGGGAAAGGATGGGAAAGGATAGTATTTATAATACGCATCAATACCAGCTGGTTTCAAGGAGCTAAGCGAACAGGGAGAAGTGATAGCACCACCATCCCTAAGATAATCTCCTGCAATCCACCACCCTGGACTCCCCCAGATGTCTACTTTTCAGAAATGTCTGTGCTTGATATGTTTCCCTGGATGGTGGGTGAGCCAAATCCCATAATACACAGTCATCAATATTGCAAAACAGGGTAAGGTTTCAGTATAAACCTTTGAGCTGTAATTTGTAATTTTGATTTGTAAAGCGTGTTATCACCGTCAGGTCTCTAGGCGCTGTGAGAGGGTACTGCCTTTGCCCAGGTGGAGATTGTATGAACTAGAACGTGCCCCAAGCCTCCGAAAATAGTACTGTCTTGAGCTTCTTTCTAAAAGGAAGCAGGGGGTGCTCCTTACGTACATTCTCTGGCAGCTTGTTCCAGATTTGGGAGATACAAGTAGACAAGACTCTTCCTCCAAAGGAGGACAGGAAGAAGCGAGGGCAGACCAACAGGCTGGCCTTTGATGACCTTAGTTAGTGTTCTACTAAGATTGTATTTAACTAGGCTATCTTTGATGTACCTCAGGCTTGACCATAAATGGCTTTATGTGCAATACAGAGGCCTTTAAAATGTGTTCTCTGCCTGATTGGGAGCCAGTGTAGCTGGCGTAAAAGAGGGGTGGCATGAGTTTGACTAAAGATTAGTCTAGCGGCATCATTCATGACGACCTGTAGTCTGGCCAAAAGTGCCCCCGGCAGGCTGATGTATAGGGAGTTGCCGTAGTCTAGTCTCAAGATGATCAAGGCTGATACAGCTAGTCTGAGTGTGTCAAAGGTGAGAAGTGGGGCGAGTTTACCTAGCTGTCTCAGCAAGCCGACACATGTGCCCACTGTTGCTGACACCTGCTGAGTCATGAACAACTTAGCGTCTACTTTGATACCTAAGCTTTTTACGGCCAAGACTGGCTCTGGATATTTGCCAAGTTCTTGTGGCCAGAAGAGATCATTCCAGGGGTTGGCGTTGCTATTGACAGCCAGGACCTCTGTTTTGTCTGGATTGATTTTAAGGGAACTTACCGACATCCAATTGACCGTAAATTTTAGAATGTTGTGAACTCTTGAGTGGGCAGTCGGAGAATTATCTATCTGAATGATAATTTGGGTGTCATCGGCATAATTTTAGATTTGGTACTCCATCTCATTCAGCGCTGCTATCAGGGGTTAGAGGTAGGCGTTGAAAAGGAGGGCTGACAATGCTGAGCCCTGGGGTACCCCACAGGAAAGTTGCCTGGGTCGGGCACATAGTCAGTCAGCTGTACTCTCTGGGAACGGCCCTTCAAGAAAGATGTCAGCCATGCTAGGGCCATACCCTGGATGCCCGGATCTGAGATCCGCGACATGAGTTGGTCGTGATTGACCGTGTCGAATGCCGCGGATAAGTCCAGCAGGATCAGGGCACATGGTTTCTTTTTATCTGCCCTCAGTCTTAATTTGTCAAGTACTGACAGCATAACCAGTTCCGTACTATGGTGGGCCCTAAATCCCACCTGGTTGAATTGTAAGAGATGGTTGTCCTCTAGATGTTTTGACAGTGAAAGTAGTACATGTTGTTCCAGTACTTTTGCGAGAAATGAGATTTGGGAAATTGGCCGGATTTTTTTTAAATTCTTTGTATCAGCCCCAGCTTTTTTTAAGAGCGGAATGGCTTGTGCCTCCTTAAAGTCCTTCGGGACATGCCCTGCTGCCAGGGATTGGTTGAGTAGTGTTAAAATCTTGGCTTTTATCCCAGGGAAAGCCATCTTAAAAATCCTTGGTGGGCAGGGGTCGGCCGGTGACTTAGATTTCACTCGCCCTATTAGTAGAGCCAGGGAATCATGCGAGAGCTGGGGGAAGATAGTGAGAGGTTGATCCAAGAAAGGGGGCGGGGGAACAGGCACAAAAGGACAGGGGAGCATAGGGATGAACTGGATTTCCGTCAGGAGGTCCTCCACTTTTGCAATAAAGAAAGCCTGGAACTTATTACTATCTTCTTTACAGAACAAAGGCTTCTGTTCCTTATTTTGTCTGAGCTCTTTCAGAATCTTGAAGGTCTCTTTCTGTGTGTTATTAGCAGATGCAATCTTAGCCACATAGAATTCTGCTTTCCTTGTTAGGATGGCCTTTTTATAGGCTGCAAACCTCACGTGGTATTCTAGTCGCGCGCCTGGGTCGTAAGCTTTTCGCCAGGCTCTCTCACATTGGCGGAGTGTTTGTTTCATGCTACGTAGGGACTCATTGAACCAGGGTGCCCCTTTTCCTTTGTCCCTTATTCTTTCCCTACGTGTTGGCGCTATCGTGTTGATAGCATCATTCAGCCTAGACACAAGGTCGGCGCATTGTGCGTCAGGGTCTCCCTGTGTTGTACTCAGGGGTGTTGATTTGCTAAGGGTTGTGAGCAGATCATCGGCTCTAATTTTATTCCAACTCCGCAGCACTTTCCATTCCGGCGGTGAGCGGGTTTTTCGTATTGGGAGCGGAAAAAGGCAGCTGATTAGAAAATGGTCCGACCAAGGGCAAGGAGTGATAGTTAGAGGATTAAAATGTGGCTGGGAGGTCCAGACCAGATCAAGTGTATGGCCCTTCTCGTGGGTGGGGCTGTTCACAAGTTGATGGAGATCCAGCGCGGTCAGTGCCTCTTCCAATAGTTTAGCTTGACTGTCTTTGGGAGTCAGCTCCCAATGGAAATTGAAATCCCCCAGTACTGCAATACATTGGTATAGTAAGCGGATGTCGTGGACGAGTTCCGTCAGTAGTTCCACGAACCTCAGCGGCATTCGTGGGGGACGGTATACAGAACGACAAAACTGGCCGTCTGGGAGCAACATTTTGCTCCTATCGCCTCAGCCCCTTCAATGCTTACTGCACATAGCGTCTCTGCCTTAAGACGGCAGTGATAGAAAATTGCAACCCCCCCCCTCTGGAACTGCCAGGTCTATTATGGTGGAGGGCTGCATAGTTTGGGGGCATAGTGGCTACCAGATCCGGGGTTGAGGATTCCTCAAGCCAGGTCTCTGTGATTCTTAATATATCTATGGTGTCTTCTTGAGGAAGTGTGAAGACCTCTAGGTTGTGTTTTTGCAGTGACTGGGTGTTCTGGGTGGCTAATCTAAGTCCCGGGGGACTAACAGGCCCGGGCCGCCTCGGGTGGAAGGTAGGGTCGTTATGGGTCCCCGTGCGCGTTTGTAGCCTTAGCAGCCCTTCCGACTTGAGGGCAGCAGCTACCTTGTTATTAAGCGGCATTGTATTTTGATTTAGGAGATGATGTTCTTTCAGGGAGTACAGGTGGCAGGGGGCAGGGGTCCTGGCCACAGGTCCCGTTCGGGCACGGACGGGCGCAGACGGGCTTGCCTTAGGCACGCCTTCGGCACACCCGTTGCACGCCCACTGCGCGCGCTGCGCGTTTGCTCCAGCTTGGATTATGTAGCCTTAAACTCCACCCACCCACTACTAAGCCCTACTGTGCAGCGGCTGGCTTTCACTGGGCACTAGACCGGAAAACTACCGGAAGTGCTCTAGCAGGAAGTGAGGGCGCGCTGGGAGCGAGGATCACCAAGCACAGGTACAGTTGAGCAACAATTAAACAATTTAAAAGCTTTGTTTATTTTTTAAAAAAGGATTCCAGTAATGTGCAAAATAGCAGCGATAAGGGCCCTTTCCAGTTTCGGACACTAGGCTCACCCACACAAGTACGGTTCCATTTTTGTCAGGGGATGTATGTGAACACTGGGAGGTAGAACATTTGTGAATCCCATCAGATTCTGGAATTTCCCTTCAGAAATGTGAGTAAAATGTGTGTCTTCAGCTAAAGTTTGGGGTTTGCAAGGACTTGTGGGGAAGTAAACATTGTGACATCCACACAAGAGACCCTACCCTGGACTCCCCTGGGAGTTTAGTTTTCAGAAATGTCTTAGTTTGGCATGCTTCCCTGGGTAGTAAAGAAGCCCAGAGCCATAGTACACAGCTAGCCATATTGCAAGAAAAGGGGTTGTTTTTAGTATAAAAATATAATGTATCCATGTTGAATGTTCGGCCCATTCCACTTGCTGGCACAAAGAATTTTGTGGATCCCTACAGATTCTGGACCATTCCATCTCAGAAAAGTGAGAAAAATGTCTGTTTTAGGTAAAGTTTGAGGTGTGCAAGGGTTTCTGGGTAAGAAAAATGCATGTAATCCACACAAATGACCCCACCTTTGACTTCCTCATGTGTCTATTTTTCTGCAATCACTAGGTTTGATAGGTTTCCCAGGGTGGCTGGCAAGCCCAGGCCCAAAGTCCACAGCCACCAACACTGCAAGAAGGGTCAGTTTTCAGTGTAAAAATGTGGTGTGTCCATGTTGTGTTCTGGGCCATATCCTGTTGAGGGCAATAGACCCACCCACACATGTGAGGTGCCATTTTTATCCGGTGACATATGGAAATGCTGGGTGGTAGGAAATTTGCGGAAAACTGCAGATTCTCGAACTTTCCATCTCAGAAATGTGAATAAAATATGTGTTTGCCAAATTTTGAGGTTTGCAAGAGCTTCTGGGTAAGATAAACTTGTGAGATCCACACAAGTGACACCACCTTGGACTCCAATGGGTGTTCAGATATGTCTGGGTTTGGTACGTTTTCCTGGGTGGTGGCAAAGCGAAAAACCAAAATACCTCAGCCACCAACATTGCCAGAAAAGGGCTGGTTTTCAGTGTAAAAATGGGATCAGTCCATGTTGTGATTTGGGCCCATTCCTGTCACGGGCACTAAGCCGACACACACAATTGAGATCCCATTTTGATTGGAATGCTGATAGGAAATATATCGATCCCTGCAGATGCTGGATCTTTCTCTCAAATAAATATGAGAAAAATGTATGTGTTTAGCCAAAAAGTTTGAGGTTTTCAAGGGCATTGGGGTAACAAAATCTCATGAGATTCCTATCTCAAAAATGTGAGGAAATGTGAATTTTCAGCCAACGTTTAAGATTTTCTAAGGCTTCTGGGTAAGAAAACCTCATGAGATCCATATAAGTGACCCCACACTCGACTCCTCTTGGGGTCTAGTTTTCAGAAATATCTGGGTTTAGTATATTTCCCTGGGTGATGGGCAAGCGAAGACCCAAAATCCACAGCCACCAACATTGCAAAAAAGGTTTTCAGTGTACAAATGTGATCTGTCTATGTTTTTTTTTGGGCCCTTTCCTGTCGCAGGCACTAGGCCCACTCACACAAGTGAGATCCATGCAAGTGACTGCACCCTCGAATTGCCTCTGGATTCTATTTTTCAGAAATGTCTAAGTTTGGTAAGTTTCCCAGGGTGGTGGGCAAGCAAAGGCCCCTAAATCCACGACCATCAACATTGCAAAAAAGGGCTGGTTTTCAGAGGAAACATTTGATCTGTCCATGTTGTATTTTAAGCCCTTTCCTGCCATGGGCCCTAGGCCCACCCACACGAGTGAGGTCCCAATTTTATATGAATGCCGGGAAGTAGGAGATTTGTGCATCCCTGCAGATTCTGGAACTTTACCTTTTGAAAATGTGATGAAAATGTGTGTTTTTAGCCAAAGTTTGAGGTTTTCAAGGGCCTCAGGGTAACACACCCTCACAAGATTACCATCTCAGAAATGTGAGAACATTTGCTTTTTTAGCCACAGTTTGAGGTTTGCAAGAGCTTATGGGTAACAAATCCTCATGAGATGCACACAATATACACACAAGTGACCCACCATGGACTCCCTATATTAGTTTGCAGAAATGCTCACATTTGGTGAGTTTACCTGGGTGGGCGTTTGTATTTGCACAAAAAAGGGTCTGATTTCAGGGTAAATTATTTGATGTGAACATGTGTTCTGGTCCACCCACACAAGTGAGGTACCATTTTTCCAGGACATGTGGGGAAACACTGGGTGGTAGGAAATGTGTTGCTCCCTATAGATTCCAAAACTTTCCCTCACAGAAATATGCCAACGTTTGCAAGTCCTTCTAGAAAAGAAAACCTTGCAAGATCCACAAAGTCACACCACCCTGGTCTCCCCCGGATATCTAGTTTTATAAATTGTCTGGGTTTGGTGGGTTTCCTAGGGTGCCAGCTGATCTAAGGCCCAATTTCTGCAGCCACCAACATTGCAGAAAAGGGTTGATCTTGAGTTGAACATTTTGATCTGTCCATGTTACGTTTTGGGCCTTTTCCTGTTGTGGGCGCCAAGCTCACCCACACAAGTAGGGTACAAACACCTTGTGAGAACCACACAAGTCACACAACCCTTGACACCAACACATCCAGATGTCTGGTTTTCAGAAATCTATATAGAAGTATAGGTTCTTCAAAGGAGTTGGTCTCTTTGAGATACTATTCAGTCCGCTTCAAGTGAAATGTTTTCTTTAATTTTCTATTATAACTTGAGTCTTTTCTTAGTTATTGTGATTCTTAGTAAATTCATTAACAACATCTTACAGAACATAAAGGAGAAAAGGGCCAGTCAGCGCATGTTTCTCTCCCTCTGGTGTGTAGGCCGTGGGCTTCCCTAAAGGCAATTCTAAAGCTAACAGATCCCAGTGTAGTTCTTAGGAATCAATATGTTTAAAAAAGATAGTTCTGAGTATCAGATAAAGGAAGGCCTTGGTATACCTGTGTCAACAGGACAGATTGATAAGTCAAAGTGCACTAATAGAGGGTGCAACAAAACCTGGTCTACTTATGGTGGGACTAAGACTGGAATCAGTCACTGTGGTCAGAGATACGAAATCAGTATTTTCGGTCATGTGGGTAGTCGAATGGACAAGCGTGTTGACTCCAAGAGAATCTCCAAAGTGAAAAGCCAGATGTTTTGAACTCTGTGCCATATACTATGTACCTGCCTGACATGGTGATACAAAAGGGTGGTCTATTAGAAAGCAGATTTTAATTTGAGAGTGCTGAGAAGACTGAACGGTGTTGAGAGAAGGTTGAAAACACTTAATTGAGCTGTTCCTGCATACTTAAGCTCACCAGGTCCCCAACTGGCTGTTAAATTGGTACATTCTTTAACCATTTGTTGAAATGTAAAGGGCATTATTTTTTATGTGAGCTTCTGCATATGTACTTGATCTTAGGTCCTATGTATTTTTTGTTTTGTTATAGTTTTTATTAACCAAAAATACATATTTAAAAACAATAACCATACCAATGACAAATCCTCATTTGTGGGTGTAACAGCGAAAGGATTATGAGGCTGCTGAAAAAGGTGGTGAATTAAAATAATAAAGGAGTAGTTAACAACAAATAGGAAGGGTTCTAAATTAAATTGTTGGACCATTGTCAAGGAAAGGAAAAGTTGCTGTAGTAATGTAATTAAAACTATGTAATGTATGTGAGCTTGTGAATCTTTGTAAATAAAGTGTTTTAGAGTATAAAATGCATGAATATTTTGATAATAAACGAAAGTGAGAAGTGTAATATGTTTGAGGATTATCTGGACTTTATAATAGAGCTTATCATCATTGTAAATGTACGGATCTCGGTACTGGTTAGAATCCAGTAATAGTGAAGTATAGTAGCTGAGAGTAATCATATATTCTTGGTTAGTAGATCAAACGCAGGCCACAAAGTCTATGCCCAAATGTCAATCATAGAAAAGAAAGCAAAGTCACCGTCTGGCAGAAAGTCTTTACATGCATTCCTGGATGCTGTGGTCACAACAGAGGTGAAAGTAGTTGGATCTGCACATATGAGTCTAGCAAATGTCTAAACCATTATATGTACCTAGCCCTGCCCATATGTGGGGCATTGTTAACCTGATGTTATATTGTTACAAGATGGGTTTGAAAATGACCTGAGCTTTTAAGTGCACTGGATAAGCCTGCAGCTTACTGTAGGGAGATTACAGGAATGGCATATAAGAAGGTGTGAGCCACACGTAGATACCCACACTTAATCTCTGCCATTTGTGCAGAAGTACACCACCACCAAGACATCCACCCCCACAGGCAGGTTGTAAAGTAGCCAACCATTTCACCTACTAGCAATTGCTTTGCACCAAACTGAAGTTTATCAATCATCTGTTGATACTTGAAATAGACCTGAGTTCAACACTGTTTGCATAGTAGTCATTAATATAAAAGGTTTCAGAAAAGTTGGCTAATGGTGTCATTTTCAGTTTTCTGCCCAGCAACTAAATTGCTGGTGTAGCAAAGGCGCCACATCTGTCACAACAGCAGCAGCAGGTCTACTTTGTCACCATTTCTTAGACCTGTCGTCCTTAGGGTGGTCTTTCTCCAGACTTTTTGCCTTTTGCCTCCTGTTTTTGATGATTCCTTTTGTTGGACATAGGACTCTGACCACTTTACCACTGCTAACCAGTGCTAAAGTGTATGTGCTTCTCCTCTAAACATGATGACATTGGTGTATAACTCAGTGACATATTTGATTTACTAGTAAGTCCTGTGTAAAGTGGTATACCATATACCCAAGGCCTGCACTTCAAATGCTACTAGTGGGCCAGCAGCACTAATTGTGCCACCCTCATCAGTAGGCTTTTAAACATGTCTAGGGCCTGCCACAGCAGTGCCTGTGTTTACCATTTACTGCCACTTTGACTTGCCATTTAACACTACTTGCTAAGCCTCAAGCTCCCCCTTTATTACATATAAGTAACCCGTAAGGTAGGCCCTAAGTAACTCTAAGGGCAGGGTCCCATGCAAATAAAAGATTGGACATTTTTTGTTTAACCTTTAAATGTCCTGGTAGTGACAACAACCTATTTTTTTTTCACTACTGTGAGGCCTACTCCCCTCATAGGCTAGCATTGGGAATTCCTTAACACACTTTTAAGTTGTATTTTCTGATCATGTTTCATATGTTTGGAATGGTAAAGATAAATACTCCTTACTGGTGAAGTTGGATTTAACATTACTGTTTTAGCAATGCCACTTTTAGAAAGAGAACAGTTCATTTGACTTACTGCTCTGTGTGCCTGACAGCTGTCAACAATACATGTCTGGGGTAGGTGACAGCTACACTTTGTGCATTCCCTCTAGACAGCCACAACACAGGAAGGATAGGTGTGTCTGAGTAGCCATCTACACATATATGCATTCTGAAGACCTTGCCTGAGTAGGATGGAAGGGGGGCTAACACTTCACTTGAATAGGCTGTGTCCTGCCCCCACACAAAGGAATGATGACCCACACAGATAGCGAGGCAGACAGGACTGGGTTTCATAGGGATCCTTGTGCACTTCAGAGGGCTGCTTTGAAGTCACCCCCACATCAAAGGCACTTTCGAGTACAAGTACTGGCTCTCCGATCCCCTAAAATCAGATACGTCTGGATCTTGAACTGAACCTCTGTCAGAAGGACTGATGTTCTGCTTAAAGGCCTAGCCTTTGTACTGCAGACTTAGAAGGCCTGTTTTTCTCTTGTGTTGCCCTGTTGTGTGCTGCTCTCTGACTCAGCTAAAGGAGAGCTGGACACTGCCTTCACTACAAGTGAACTCCAAGGGCTTGTTAGCTTGCCTCCTGTTGCTTGAGACTCAGGGATATCAAAGTTTCTACCTCTGCTCCTGTGCCTGACTCACTGGAAGTGGCCCAGATACTTGGAACTCGAATTTCCATGCATCTCTTGTCTTTGTGTAATAGAACCAGTGCATCGACCCCGGTTGCGGAATAAAATCGGTACATCGCTTCGGAGCCAGCGATTTACCTCCAGAGATCGACGCATCAGACAGCGTATTGCCCCGCTGCAGCTTGGTTGGATCAACACAACCCCTCAACTGCATGGCAAAATACGACACATCACTCAATGCCTCTCAACTCCAGCACCCGTCTTCGGAACTGACGCAGGGAAATGATCGACGCATCTTGTTGTTTGCGACCAGCGAAGGTACTTTGTTCACGGGGGCTTGAGTGGGTCTTGTAGCCGGCTGGCGCTCCATCGCAGTCTGCCCGAACGTTGACTTTGCTCCGGTCCAACATGACCTGAAGTAACATTTTTAGAGCTACTTGCTTCTAAACGCTTTAATGCATTTATTCTTTTAAAATTTTATATCTCAACTTTTATACATTGGATTTTTGTAGCTTTCGTCTTGTTTTGTTCAGAATATAATCTATTTTTCTAAACCTGTGTGTAGTCTTTTCTTTTTGTGGTGCATTCATTGTGTTACTGTGTGTGTGTGTGTGTGTGTGTTGCACAAATACTTGACACATTGCCTCGCTTGATAAGCCTGACTGCTCTGTGCCAAGCTACTAGAGGGTGAGCACAGGTTATCTTTTAGTGTGGAGCTAGCTTACACTGACTAGAGTGGTGGTTCCTGCCTGGCCTGGGTGCATACCTCAGCCAACCAGGAATCCCCATTTCAACATGTTACACCCTCCAAAGTGGCTCTCGTTTGCATGACTGGAGTGATGAAATGTCATAGTGGCATGATGCATCTTCTGCCATGAATGTGGGTGCCCGAAATGAACCCCCATTCAAAATGTTCCTAATGTTCTTGGATTTTTTCCCAGTGTGGTAGGGGGAATTTTAACATATTTCTTTGCAACCTCATGGTGTCAATGGTGGTCCCACACAGAAGGGGTGGTGGTGGTAATGACGTACAACAACCTTATCTAAATTGAGCGTCTGCCCATGTAATTACAGTCAGTGTCAAGACTGCCAAATGGGTGTTCCTCAGGGCAGGACCGACAGAGGTTTCGCCATTGAAATCACCACCTTCTACATCCCTCCAAATGGTACAGTGGACTGAGCAGAAGAGGGACAGTTAGATCTCACCACAAAAAGAACAGTCAAGAGAACAATTCTAGGCTGCTTCCTGTAGCCCACACTTCTCTGATTTCTTTAAGCTATTGTGAAAATTGCCAGTGTGAAGAAAGCTTTTTGAAGGACTGATTTTGCCCAAAGGTGTGATGTTCCAGCTGCAGAATAAAAGGATCTCTTACTTTTCACTTTTAGCGTAATTGGACAGATTTGGTCAAGTGTCGAAAACCCCAATACCTTTTTATTATACATAACTGAGGACCTTTTGATCACAGTCGAAACCTTCTGAATCATCATTTATAATTCAGCTTTATGCAGCAAGCCCATTTCGAACTTTGTTCAGCGCTTTCTCATCTGCTGTTCTTATCTAAACATGTCCCTTGGTGTTTTTGTAAAAGCATATTTTTCTAACATATTCAGAAAGCTCGGGCAAAGAGTTTTCTCTTCTCTAATGCTGACTATCTGCAGTAGCTGTGTTTTATTCACACTAACATGAATGCAATCTCAATAATAGCCTTTTAATGTTAGGCAAAGACTGAATAGAATATCAGTTTAACACTAGATACAATGGTCTTTTATATGTTTCTTTGGATACAGCAGAGGGCATACAACTAAAGAAATGTAGTGGTCCTCCTGTAATTAGACAAAACATTTCTGGCTGATGTGACAGTAAGTTAGCAACAAAGAAAGTCATTACTTGTTAAATCCAAGTTGCAGCTTTCAATGGAAATCCTCATTACGAAAAAATATTCAGACAATAAATGGAAAATGAAAGCTGGAAATGCAAAGGACCAAAACTGTTACATCAAAAAATGGTTACTCTGAAACATAAAATAATGAAAAATACTTTAAAAATTGATTTTAAAAAACGAATTCCGCAATCAGTTACATGATTACATAAATATTCCAAACATACAGTTCACTAAAGATGTCTAAAATCATACCTTAGAGGCTTTTGAGCTAATAGCTGTTAGAAATGGGGGCCTCTAGTTGGCAGTGGTATGCACCCTGACCAAGTAGGGACCCTTCCTTCCAGTCAGGGTAAGGGAGTTACACTCCCAAGATAACCTCTGATCACCCCCTTGGTAGCATGGCATGAGCAGTCAGGCCTATCTCAGAGGTAATGTGTAAAGTATTAGTACATAACACACACAGTAACACAGTGAAAACACTACAAATGGACACCACACCAAGAGGGCTGGACTGGGAACCAAAACCGGCCCTGGCTGAGTGCTCGCCCCCCCCCCCCCCCGGGGGGGTTGGGGGTGTCGCCAAGCTCTTTGCCAGGGCCGGTTTTTGGCCGATTTTGTTACAGGGCCGATTTTGCAGGTATGCAGCAAAAACTGCCCTGTAACAAAAATGGCCTCCACCCGTGCGGACCACTGGGGGATTGCCCGGTGCCTGCTATTGCCAGTCCAGCCTTGCACACCAATGTGGAAAAATAAAGAATTATCTAAACAGAATAACACCAAAACAACAAAAATCCAACAAACATAACTCAAAATATCCATTTTAAAAGGTTTAAGCAAATCTGTCCAAAGAACTCTAAGTATGTGTTGATTTCAGTCAAAGTACCTTGGATGCATCAAAATGCACAAGGAAAAACAGCCACAGAGGACGGATGTTCGGAAAACACGGCGATGCATTGGTTCCTGAGTCCATGGGGAAGCAATGCTTTAGTTCTGCTGCACGCCGGAGAACTGTTGCATCGGTCCCGGACTGCAAGATGAAGCGATATGTCAAAATCCAAAGATGGTTTTGCTCTGGGGGTGACGCGTGGAAAACATGGTGCATAGGTGCCATGCGTGGAAATCCGGACGCACTGAAAGTCGAGGAGGCAAACAGGTGCTGCATCCATTCTTTCAGCCGCGGGTCGGTGATGCGTCGATTCCTTCAGCCGCACAGCAGGGCCTGCGTCCGAGTCAGTGCGGTGGTCTCGTACGTAGGAGACACATGTCTTCGGCTGCACGGCGGCGGTGCATGGACACTTCTCCCGTACAACAGTGCTTCTGCAGAAAAACAGGCACTAGAAGGATGATGCATCGATTTTGCAGTCTTTTGCAGCAGGGAAAACCTCCAAGGGTCCAGAACTGGAATTGGCACCACTTGGCAGGCAGAGCTACCAGCAGTGGAGGTGAAGTCTTTGATGGCCCTGAGACTTCCAACAGGAGGCAAGCCCAGTTATTTCACTGCCCACAGACAGAAGCAGGAACTACAGGCCAACCCAGCAAAGCAACACACAGCAAAGGGGCAGTACTCCCCCTGACAGCTCTTCAGCTCTTCTTCTTGGCAGAGTCCTCAGTCCAGACATTTTATAAAAATGTGGGGTTACAGGTCCAATACTTATACCCCTTTGGGTCTTTGAAATAGGCACACTTCAAAGGCAAGTCTTTGTTGTTCACAAGATCCTTCCTTGCCTTGCCTTGGATCCAGACACACGACCGGTGGCGGAGACAGCATTGCTAGAGGCCAGGCTCAGCCCTATTCAGGTGTCAGAGACAACACCTCCCATCACTCTAGCTCAGGAAGGTTCATCAGCCTGGTGTTGGACCATCAGGATATGCAGGGCAACCTCAGCACCTTTTGTGTGACTGTCTAGAGTGAATGCCCAAACAACCCAGCTGTCAATCTAAACCAGACGTTGATTCCACAGGAAGGCAGAGGCACAGGATGGTAAATCAAGAAAATGCCCACTTTCCAAAAGAGCCATTTTCAAACACACAATTTACCAACCAACATCACTAAAAGATGTATTTTTAAATTCTGAGCTCAGGGAGCCCACACTCCAAATCTCTAGCTCTTCCCAACTGAAAATTACACCTGTAAAATGGTACAAGGCAGCTCCAATGATAACCTATGGGAGAGCTAGTCCCTGCACTAGTGAAAAATGAAACTGTCAGTATATCACTATCAGGACATGTAAAACACACCAGTATATGTCCTACTTTCACATACACTGCACTCTGCCCATGGGGGTACCTTGGGTCTACCTTAGGGGTGTCTTACATGTAAGAAACAGGAAGACTTGGGCCTGGCAAGTGGTTGCACTTGCCAGGTCGACATAGCAATTCAAACTGCACTCACAGACACTGCAGTGGCAGGTCTGAGACATGTTTACAGGGTTACTCATGTGGGTGGCACAATCAGTGCTGCAGGCCCACTAGTAGCATTTGATATACAGGCCCTGAGCACCCACAGTGCAATTTACTAGAGGCATACTAGTAAATCAAATATGCCAATCATGGATGACCAATTATAATCATAATTTACACAGGGAGCACCTGCACTTTAGCACTAATCAGCAGTGGTAAAGGGCCGCAAATACACAAACCAGCAAAAACGAAGGAGGTAGAGTCAAAAAGACTGGGGAAACCACGCCATGGATGCCAGGTCTAACAGTAAGGTTGCCACATTTCCCAGAGAAAAGTTGTTCATGTTCTAAGATTCTGCAAAGGGCTGGCTGTGATAGTTAACAAGGACTTTATATGAACTCGTCTGCATACATTTTTTGACATGGCTTTTCAGACTTCTCTACTTTATTTATTAGGCTGGTATCATTAATACAACTCAGAAACACACTTTAAAGTGTCTTCTTATATTTGCTTTTTTTTAATGTATGTAATGATAAGGGAACAAAAATACCGGCTTTTGGTGATTTCCTGACTTCTGGACGCGACATTACAATACCAGACATGTTGGTACAAAACTACCAGGTGGCAGTCCTACATGCCAGTTGCTTTGCTTTAGGGCACGTGTTTACTGCAGTCATCCAGATAATTGACTGAACGTGCCTCACAACTGAAGGAAGAATGATCTCGTGTTTTCATTTGCATTGCAGAGTTCCAAGTATTATTCCAAATGCTATGTTTTATGAGGTAGAGAGTTGCCAGGCATGGCAGATAAAATCCAATTCCAGTGGGGAAATGCTATTCTACGTTTTTGAGGACATCTCAGCAGCCTTTTTCACATACTCAGCAAATTTTCGATTTTTAATATAAAATGAGGAACAGGAGTTGTGAGGGGATTCTAGGAAAGTAGAATTTTTGGAAAAATGCTATGATTCTTAATCGAATTGGGAAGAAGACTGGGTAATGTACGGAAGAAGTCATAAATGTGGGATGGACTTGCAGAAAATGTAGAGTTTGGGCTGATCATTCCCCATATGCATAGTACAAACTCAGCTTTGGCTTCACTGGATTAACTTTTTTTAGCTTTATTTTTTCAGGGTTCAGGTTTTGGTACAAGTTACATTAGTTAAGTGATAAGTACGTTTCAAATGTAAGTATAGTAAAATGTCCATGCAACATTTTATTTTTAAGGGTTCTTGATGAATGTGGAATGCTGCGAATTGGGTGTTAACACATTACATTATATTTAAACATGATTAAGCTTTTGTGAGCCTGCCTTTAAAACCTTGGACAGAGTTGCACTTTCCATATGGTATAAACGAATGCAAATAGTAGGAAGACGTAACATCATAGTCCGCAATGTTAATTGGTATGATCCACCACTGAGGTAATTCTAACCTGTTATGACACTACCACATCGTCAAGAAGCGTTATGAGCTCCCTTCAGCAGGAGAACTGTTGTTTGCTCCAGCAGAGAACTTTTAAGTGAGGCAGAGAACCTGTTTAATGTTTCAATACAACGCAGTGGTCGCATCACAGATTTTGAGGGCACCTAGTTCAAAGGTCTTGGGGGCAGATGCACGACCATTGGAAAGTGCGACTCCAAAATTGTGCGAAATTGCGAGTCGCAATTTGCGAGTCGCAATTTCCAATGTACAACAGTGTCTGAGACACTGTTTGCGATTCCCAATGGGGTCGCAAATTGCATGCCTCATGAATATTAATGAGGCTGTCGTAATTTGTGACCCCATTGGGAATGGCGGGCACCCCCAGGGATGGTGGCCTGTTGGGTTCAGCAGACCTCCATGTCTGGGGCTGCTTTTAAATGAAGCATTTTTTTTTTTTATTCAGCCTGTTTTCCTTAAAGGGAAACGGGATGCATTTTTTAAAAAAATGTACCTTTTCATTTTTTAAGGGCAGGCAGTGGTCACTCAGGGCCCTTAGTTGACATCCCTCTCCTTTTCCCGCCAGTGGTCTCTCCGTGATCTTCTACCTTGCCGGACCCTTACGGCTGCCCCTAACAACTGGATTTATTGCGGTACTACCCATCAGGTAGTATTTTCATCCCCTGACCCTTTTTCTATCATCCACCACTAACTACTGTAACTTACCTGTACCAGGGCCCTCATTTGCTCATCCTGTCCTTCTTTACCCGTTTTCTCTCCTGAATTTAGTGACACTTGTCCTGATGATGACGTGGAATTGAACAGGTCGAAACGCCGTCGACTACCCAGCGCAGAACTGTGGCGTTGTTGTGGTCAATCAATTCAGCCTGAATCGAATTACTCACTTTGTACATATCTGCATTGTATTATTGACCACATATTTACTTGCTCTTAGTAATTTTTCCCCGCTCATGCTGTTTTATCACCCCTGTGTCACTGCGCCATTCACCGTCACTAGCACTTTCAGTGCACACTTGTGTGTTATGGTTACTGTATTTAAAACTGTACTGTAGTGCTGTTACAACTACTTATAAATATTACTTTATACCCTACGAAATCCCTTTGTGGTCTCCCTTCCTTTTTTCCTCTTTTGAGTGATTTATACTACCTTTATAATTGTCCTCCCTAGTGACTACCTGTTGAGACATTGTTGCTTTGTTACTTGAAAACTGTTAGCGCATGCATTCCCGAAGGTGAAGGGGTCCCCTAGGGATCCCTTCCTGTTTGCGAGTGCTTTACCAACCTGGGGTCGCAAAACATTCTTACATTGCAGTTGGGGTCGCTATTAGGAAGGGAACGGACCTTCCAAATAGTGAGTAACTAAAAAAATATTTTGAGAGTCGCAAATTATTTGCGAATCGCAAACTAGGGTTAGTACATGGCCCACAGGATTTTTGCATGCGCAGAAGGGTCTGAAACCCATTTGCGCATGCAAAAATCCATCGTACATCTGGCCCCTAGTATGCAGTGTGAAGTAGATAGGTGATTCTCTTAGTGTCCAGTAGGGCTTAGCTGAGATTCATTAGCATCAATGTCTCACACCAGCCGACAGGCCCTTAAGTTAAACATTGTATCTTGTCTCATTTCACTATTTAAATGTTTGTGCTGAAGGTCATCTCCACGAGGGGTTCAGAATCAAGTTTCTGCTGTAGTCAGAAAAGAGACTGCAGGTAATATTGATGTATCGGCAGTGCTCCTATGCCCTTCAGCTCTTGCACAAGCACAGACAGTGCACCACTTCCACATGCTGGGACACACACACCATCCACTCCTGGTTTCCTAGTCATGAAGATGGCCACTGCCCATACAAATCCCTGTGGATGAGCAGGGCTTGCCACGCCCAAGCCAATCTTCCCTGGACCATCTTCCTGAGATCTATTAGAGAAGGAGGCCTGCAGTGTAGACATGTCCCTTTTGTCGCTAGACCCCTTTTTTTATCTCCTAACTGAACATAATTAATTGGGACTTCATTCATGTGGACTCAAAAACACTCAGCAGATGGCCCTTCAGGCTAAAAGGGCACTGACCAGGTCCAAAGCCCCATTACGTTCACAGTTGTGGATTTGCCACACCACAAAGCAGTTCTGTGTCTGATTCCTTTCAAGAGCTGGTTCACTTGAGAGCCTGGTGTTGTCCCTTTTGTGCTCCTATGTGTCTCAGGCTTGAACTTTGTGGTCAGCATGGCTTAGCAGAGAATGCAACGTCCTCCTGGGCCCATACTAAACATTGTGCCCCGGGGGCACAACCAGCGTGTGCACCCGCTTTGAGCGCTCCCGGAACACAATGGTATTACAAAAGGAGCCGCAGGTGCTTGTGCGTCCCCTAACTGGCACACATGGATATGAATCACTTTGCCTCTCCACCCTCGCCATATTACTGATGTGGGCGCAGAGGCAAACACGCATTTAGGAGTGCCCCCTCAGTCATACTCCTGCAGGCGGGTGCAGCCACTCACTGAACCCGCCTGTAAGGGGATCTCTAATCCATCTTAAAAAGGCATGTGGATTACCAGTGAAACATGGAGCAACTTTTAAACATCTGCTCCGTATTTCATTTGAAAGAGCTCCCCGGGAGGAGGGAGGTGGCAGCGTGTGTTAGTGTCTGCAATAGTGGCAGTGCATTCATTCTAAAGCGGTACACTTTCCCAGTTTGCACATACCGCCCCAAATTGGGTGTCAATCTCAAATTCTGAGAAATGCAGACAACTCTGTGCAAGGCTGTGTATGCCACCTCTACAAATCAATTCAGGACTATTTCTGTATGTTTATGTCTGTATTTGCTGAGGGCCACCTTTATGTGCATCATTTCGAGTGTATACATTCTCAGCTTCATTTGTGTCCGATAGATCAAGATTTTGGAATATTGTATCTCAAGTAAGCAAATAACTCAGAAACTACAGGTAGTGTTATCTTGCTTCAAAATATTGCCACAGAAACAATGATTGTATAAACAACTTTATGTGTTGTTTTAGGTGTTCTAACACTGTTCTGAATGCAGATTGACGACCTGCACCAATATTGAGCGCAGAATAATTATTATATCTATATCATCAAAGTAAGTACATATAGCTACGTATATATTGACTATTCTAAAATCCACATCCATGTACTTTGACAATATTTATATTTTCCAGGTTAGTAGATGTGGAGTTAAAAATAGTAAATTTACACTTAACTAGATATAGTTAATTTGACGACATTATGGTAGTCGACACGCAGCACTCAGAATGTTGCAGAATGCTATTTTGACACTCGATATTATGACTTACAATTCTATCTGCTTTGTGATGGTCATTTAACCTCAGGCATTGGTTGTACTGAAGAATGAGGTGTCAGAAATGTTGGAAAAATGAATGTAAGATTTAAAGCCAAGTATGGTATTTAATGTTTAGGAATTAAAATGTGTAAGCAACACAAACATGTTGAGGCTACAATGCTGAGAAACATGCTGACTTCATGGTAAGTCATGTATCAAAGGTTTCTGGGGTATATTTACAAATCCGTATCGCCACCACATGGTCACTTTTAGTGACGTTCCTGTGGCAATATGGGCTTCGCCTTATTTACAAGGCAGCGTTAAGCCACTTAACATGGCTTAATGCTGCCTTGTAAATAAGGCAAAACCAAAGAGGATGATGGACGGAGTGTTGAACATTGCAAACACTCACCCCCAGTCAACTGATCTGGGTTTAGTCCATCATCATTCTTTAGCTCACTCCGCCACCCCAGATCAGACATGGCCATATGCAAATCAGTCTGACCCTGTGCCTCATGGGAACAGTCCAGCCCGAACTGCCAACCCATGTCTTCCCTGGACCGAAAACAAGCATCCTGGGACCGGTTTCGGGTTCATAACCCTCATCAGCCAGGCTATCTTGAATCCAGTGGCAAAGTGAGCAAGGGACCTACGTCTGGGCATACCCTGCCAACTTAGGGCAAACAAAGAAAAACCAATGGGGATGATGGACGGAGTGTTGAACATTGCAAACACTCCACCCCAGTCAACTGATCTGGGTTTAATCCATCATCATTCTTTAGCTCACTCCACCACCCCAGTTCAGACATGGCCATATGCAAATCAGTCTGACACTGTGCCTCATGGGAACAGTCCAGCCCGAACTGCCAAGCCATGTCTTCCCTGGACCGGAAACAAGCATCCTGGGACCGGTTTCGGGTTCATAACCCTCATCAGTCAGGCTATCTTGAATCCAGTGGCAAAGTGAGCAAGGGACCCACGTCTGAGCATACCCTGCCAACTTAGGGCGAACAAAGTAAAACCTAAGGGGATGATGAACGGAGTGTTGAACATTGCAAACACTCACCCCCAGTCAACTGATCTGGGTTTAATCCATCATCATTCTTTAGCTCACTTCACCACCCCAGTTCCGACATGGCCATATGCAAATCAGTCTGACCCTGTGCCTCATGGTAACAGTCCAGCCCGAACTGCCAAGCCATGTCTTCTCTGGACTGGAAACAAGCATCCTGGGACCGGTTTCGGGTTCATAACCCTCATCAGCCAGGCTATCTTAAATCCAGTGGCAAAGTGAGCAAGGGACCCACGTCTGGGCATACCCAGCCAACTTAGGGCGAACAAAGCAAAACCAAAGGGGATGATTGATGGAGTGTTGAACATTGCAAACACTCACCCCCAGTCAACTAATCTGGGTTTAATCCATCATCATTCTTTAGCTCACTCCGCCACCCCAGTTCAGACATGGCCATATGCACTGGATTCAAGCTAGCCTGGCTGAAGAAGGGTGACATACCCTGAAACCGGCCCAAGGATGCTTGTTTCCGGTCCAGGGATGACCTGGCCTGGCAGTTCGGACTGGCCTGCTCCCATGGGGTACAGGGTCAAGACTGGTTTGCATATGGCTGGGTCCAAACTGGGGTGGCGTGGTGGGCAAAAGAACGATGGATTTAACCCAGATCTTTTGACTGGTGGAGAATGTTTGCATTGTCAGCATTCCGTCCATCATTTGTTTGCTGTAACACTTTTCGCCCTAAGTGGGAAGAGTATGCCCAGACGTGGGTCCCTTGTTCACTGTGCCACTGGATTCAAGCTAGCCTAGCTGAAGAAGGGTGACATACCCTGAAACCGCTCCCAGGATGCTTATTTCCGGTAAAGGGAGGACCTGGCCTGGCAGTTCGATCTGGACTGTTCCCATGGGGCACAGGGTCAAGACTGATGTGCATATGGCTGGGTCCAAACTGGGGTGGCATAGTGGGCAAAAGACGGATGGATTTAACCCAGATCTTTTGACTGGGGGAGAATGTTTGCATTGTCAGCATTCCGTCCATCATTTGCTTGCTGTAACGCCTTGTAAATAAGGCCCCCTTTCACGCTATACTTAGCATGAAAGGGGTGGGCAATGAGTGTTGTGGTGGGCGTCCCACTGCAACACCCATTGATTTTGACGCTGCCCCATATTTACAAGGGCAACGTAAATATGGAGCAGCGCCAAAACTAAGACCAGGGAAAACCTGGTCCTAAACAGGCGCAACAAGGAGAAATATTTCATTTCTCCTAGTTTTTGCTGTTTCTATGTGTGCTGCGTTGTGCAGCACATATAGAAATAGCAAAAGGCCATTGCTTGTTTATGTGCAGGAAGGTGGCACTTCATGCACATATACAATCAATTAAAAAATTACGTTTTGTAACGTCTATGTGTGCTGCGTTAAGCAGCACTCATTGAAGTTTCAAAATGCCATTTCAGATTGTTTATGTGCAGGAAGGGAGACCTTCCTGCACATAAACAATCTTCCCCTTTAGTGCAAGGGTGTCTGCGTTGGCGCTATGCAGCTAAAATTAGCACCAGCGCAGGGGGAAATGTAGGACTCCACCGTATCCTTGTAAATACGGTGCAGCCCTGCGGTTTGGAAGTGGTGGAGCACGGCGTTAAACCAAGGTGGCTAACGCCATGCTCCGCCTCTTCCTAGTAAATATGCCCCTCGGTGTCGCAAAGCTGACGCTGGCCCGGGTGAGTATGTTAAAATATCAGTTACGTACCTGCATTTATTGGGAGTAAGATAACTGGGCAGAGGGAGGTCAGAGAAAAAGGGAGGAGTAATTCACCCTCTGCAGACCTCGTTATGTAACTTGAAATTCACAGTTTTCAAATCTTGGCAGGACTAACTCAGCCATTGTTATGTCTGCTGTCGACAGGAAGATAACTGATTGAATGGAGGGATAGTCAAGCTTGTTTTCAGCACTGTGAAATGGCAAATTCTATGAGCGGAAGCACCATGCACACTGAAAGAGAAAAAAAGGTGTGCGGTTAAATAATCTTCCTTTTTGAAAAGCACTTCCAGGGCTGTGAAGAATCCGCCTCCTATTTGATTAGCAACTTTAAAAAAAATGAGGACAATCATTTCACTCTACTCCACTCTGGCCACTCTTCGAGTGCACAATGACCGCTTCTGAAGGCTGTATGCCCTGGTGGCTATAATAATAAGAGATATTAAATTAGCATCCGAATGTTCTTGCAATCTTTAACAAAACGAGGACACATACGAGATCCCATTATCTCTGCTATCACTTTGAAATTTGATTGCAGCCCTTGAGAATTGTAGGCGCCACTCATGTCCTTTTTCCTAGGTCACGTAAAGTGACACTATCTCCCCTGACAGAAGTGAGGTAGGCTGGGAATGGACAGACAAAGGTCCCTATTCAAATTGACTGTATATTGAAGGCACAATGGAATGGATCAGTTTACCCTGGTGGTTGAACAAATGTAGCTGTTGTGAAGGTCATGATAGCCACAGACAATGTGCTTTATGGAGGTCAAGGGAGGCTCAATCCTGCACTATGTTGGGCCTTCAGGGGTTCAGGTGCATGGTGAATGGACCTCGTGACGTGTGAACACTACATACATCTTCATAATTGCTACAATATGTGCACGTGGTACGCTACTTAAATCTATGTATTTGCTACAAGGTATGTACATGATATGCCTTGTGAGTGTCCTGATTCATTTTGGTTTGACACTGACGATGATGCGCCTTCCAATGAAGGCAAAAGAGGAGTATAGGGAGTTTGCAGGTTTCCAAGACATAGCACTGGGCTGCCAAGTTGTGTACCCATAGATATTTTAAATGTGTGCTATGGGGCAGGTCTGAAGAAAAGTATGCATTTTTTTTGCCAAAAAATTTTATTGAAAAAAAGGTGTCTGAAACAACTATGCATGATTATAGCAAAATTAAAAGCATTATAGGAAAAACCATTAAAAAAGTGAAGTTGATTCATTGATATATTCACGTTTTCCACTTTTTAGGTCTGGCTTCACATCGCAGGTGTCAACCTAAAAAGATGCTTTCAGGAGAACTACAGAGAGGTGCTCCGCTCATATGTTGGTAGTCAGGAGTACCTGTTTTTATTGGGCTTAAGTTAAAATTGCAGTGCATTTTTATAGAGCTTAGTACCCCTGATGAGACAAAAGTGCTTCCCCTACATGCAACTACGATTATTTTATTTATCCAGCAGTCTGAGCCACCAGCAGTATGGCAGCCTGAGCTTGAACTTTTAGGGACACACACATGACATTGTAATGCTGCTAAAGTGTCTTAGATAACTAGATAAGTTACAATATATATAAATATTTTTGGCAGCAGCACAGATGAGAGGAGGGTAGTCGTGAGGCATGTATAGCAGTCCCAGCACCATCACTTTTCAGCTTTAACTTTAGACTTCTAAGTGCAGTTTTGTGTTTAGGAGTATTATGGGGTGCCGAAGGCTGCACTTCTACATGAATCTTATATCTGGATTGACAATGAAACTTTCGCCAGACCTTATGTGAACAGCAGCCAAGAGTTTCCAGAGTACCACTGAAAGAGGGGCTTAGGCTCCACTCACTTGTTGGTTACACTGAGTACAGGATTTGTTTGGCCTGTATTTGTGTGCTTCCACACTGCTTGTATTGAACTTTTTGGCTTGAGGCAAAACTTAAAATCAATACAGCAGGAATGAGTTGGTTAAGTTGGCAAGCCAATGATCATGGTTATAGGCCTGATCTGATTATTATAAAATGTTATGATAAAGGCACTAGGCCTGATATACTCAATTATGAAAAGCAAATGTTAAAGTCAATTTAAGTGTCGATTGTTATTACTCAATATTCAAGCCTAAAGATAGAAATGTTCTTACATGGAATCTCACAGATTACCGTGGCAGGCTATAATTTTGGTGTAAATTACCCTGTGTGACAAACCATAGATATAGAAGGTACGCTTTGTTAGAATCCTTGTGGGTCCTATTAGGAAAGATAGTATTTTGCTTTGCCAACTGTAATTTTGATTACCTTTCTAATTTTATGGTGGTGTGTCTGATGGTTGCCTTGTGGAAAACGTACACTCAAAACTGTAAGCCTGAGTTGATTATGGTGCCACCTCCCACATAATGGGAAGCGTAATGTCTGATGCCATTGGTCTGTTATGCTAATATGTGACACGTTACGACAAAGGCAGTTAGTCTAGCTTATTGCTTGAGAAAAGCCTTTGTTAAAGCCAGTATGCCTTTAACAGTTGGTAGTTATCACATCGGGGCCGATTCCGATCTCTGTCGGAAGCGCACTGAATCGGGTTTGGCCGTAGCGGATCCGATTCCGATGCTTCTTTTCCGACCGATCCGTACACGGGTCCGGACGTCGAAGTGAGGAAATATGAATTTTTATGGTCAATTGTGTCCCCTATCTTAGACCCCAACGACTCCATGTACATGCTACAAGTACATGTATGTTCCCTCCAGTTCCAGTTATGAAGACGCAAATACATGTGCGTCCAACGTCAACATGTCCTCTTTCAGATCCGCCATGAATGGGTCGAATATTCCATTCCTAAGTATGATTGGCCACCGACTTTATATGGTTCACTTTTCTAGTTTTACAGTTCAGGCGAGTAGGCCCTGAATTCTGCCATCAAGCCTTTTCCTGCTTCTGCCTCTGAAATGCTCCAGCCTGGACCTGCATCGGTATCCATGAACTTTGTCCTACTCCCTGCGCGGCTAACGGTGCCTGACGCGGCCTGTTGCCTGCCAAAAACTGTATTCAGCCTTCAAGTTATCTGCTCCGCTCCTCATCCAATGCATTCCTGTCTAGTAGTTTAGGTAAACATCCTTCCAGCTACCGAGCAAAGGGCTCGGCCTCGCTGTCTTTATGCAAGTAATTCATAGCCCCTGTTACCATGGAAGATTCCTGCCCCCTCGCATCCCATGTAGACACATAGACGCTTGTACATGCACTAACAGTCAGTATAGAATAGATTCCGTCCGAGAGACCTTTCCTTTTGGATAAAACAGTTCCTTAAACAAAGATATTAGATACGATTTGGGATTAGGTTGACCTGACCCCCCAGACTTCTGTCTCCACATGTAGAGCTAAATGTCAATTCCCCTTCACCCTCTAGTTGCACATCAATCACACGTCATGCGGCTGCGCGCGCATCTCTGCCAAATATTTCTGCTGACACTGCAGGATTCTCTTATGGATCCTCCCACTTGTGACATCATTTTAAATGACGTTTCTAGTATACGCCTATTATTACGCCTATTTTCATTACGTATGTGTATTCTTATTTGTATTATCAGCTGTTACGCCTCCTGCATCTGTCTTAATGCAATGCTTTTCATATATATATATTTACTTGTCAATAATGTATTGCCTATCCCTTCCTGAACCTTCGTGGTGATGGAATATGATTGCCTGGTTCGAACCATAATTCCTTTGTAAGGAATAAAGCCCTTTTCAGAACCTCTAATACCACGGATTCTGCCTCTTATTTTGACTGAGTTATTCTTACTAGACTTTACCGCATAAAAAATAGTACAGGTAATTTAAATATTTACCACATAAATTGGCGCCCGAACAGGGACACTTTCTCATCTCACGCGCCGGAGGTGCGTTGCAGGCCCGGTCTCCTGCCACAGCTGGACGGACAAAAACGCGTACCCGCAGGATTTCCTGTATCTCCCTCCGGCCAAGCGGGGGTGACTGAGGCTGCGATCAACACCCAGACGAGGCGGTGAGAAGTGCGAAGTATCCCGACCAGAGCCTAGCTGAGAGAGCAAGATCCGAGGTATACAGAGGCCCACCAGGTTCCGAAGTTCCGAGTCCAGTCGAGTCCAGTCCGGTCCAGTTCAGTTCAGTTCCGAGGCCTTCCGTTCCGTGCTACCCGGTGAGTACCGTTGCTGGGGAGGCATTTAGACGTGCACATTAATTTGTGCCGGTCATGACGGGTTTGGGTACACAGATCCGGTCTGCACTGTTTTAGCAGTGTATCTGTACTGTTTAGCAGTATATCCAGTATGTTCATGTATATAATCCAGTATTATCTAGTATTAGTATTATGTCAGTAGTTAGTTTTCTCTTAATTATCATTGTTCGTTAAATGTTAAATGTTAAATGTTTTAATGTGTTTAAAAAATTGTGGTATGAATGAGTGTTCATTATAGTGTTTATCGTATTAATTGTGTTCAAGTCCAGTTTGAGTAAGAATCAAGTAGCAAGGTTTAAAGATGCCGTTCTTTTCAAAATTAAGACAGATCAAAACTAGAAAAGGAGTACTCGAAGAAGCTGTTCCCATTCCACCTAGGGACACTCCAGGGTACTTTATGTATCATAAACATGGCCTAGATGCCGTACTATATCTTGACTTATGGGTGGACTACACCAAGGATCTAGCAGAAAGTCAGAGGTGGCCCGCAGCTGGGACATGGGATGCAGATTGCATCATGAGAGTAGAAGAAGAATTATGGAAAAAGAAAGCCAGACAGTCACAGAAAGATGCCATTGAGTTATGGCGTAAAGAATCGCATAGGCGCACAGAGAAAGCGCTCAGACAAGAAGAGAAAAGTAGGGAGAACTCAAATAAAGCCCGAGAAAATATATTAATTGAGGAAGGTATCCGAGCAAAAACAGAACAATTAGACAGACAACGAAACACTCTTAGGAATGGTATGTATCCTCTTTTGGCCGAAGGTTTACCTAAGGCCACCCCGGAAATACCGAAAGATTTGCCACCCCCATTACTCCCGATTAAAACACATCCCAAGACCGCAAAAGATATTTTCCTTTCCTCCTATTTAGACGATGTAGCTCCCGAATATGTTAATGTTCCACCACACACGCCACCTGTCGATGGTGCTCAACCCCGAGATCATCCGCCCCCAACTCCGCAACCACAAACTCCTCCGCACAATCCAACAGGTCCATTTGTTTCCACCACTTTTCCTGCATCCACAGTTTCTACCTTACATCCCACAAATCCTTTTGTGCCTAGCACTTCAGAAGGTGCGACAGGAGGTGCGGCAGCAATTTTCGCCACGCCACCATCACGAAGTAAATCGTCTCTTAGAGACTTAGCAAACCAACGTACACCCCAAATAGCAACGTCCGACATGTTTAAGGAACATCTTGTAGATTGTAGATATGATCCAGTGCCCGGTAAAAATGACAGAATGCTGCTATCATCACTACGTATACGACGAGCTTCAATATATTTAACGACACTACCAGGAATGATTAAACATTTAGACAATATATATCGCTTTGTCCAAACAGGGCAAGGCCCTGAAAGTATTGACGAAGCCATGGAATACCAGAAAGTGGATATACAGAGACTACTGTTACGCTTCTTCATAAACTGCTTGATCAGAGACAGAGATAGGTCCGAGGTAGACCAGGATGAAATGCAAGTACTTACCAGATGGGGTCAGAATATATCAGAGGGAAAACATGATAAACAGACGTGTATAGTAGCTATGTGCCGAAAGATCCGCAAAGAAGTAGAACGAATACATAAAGCCAGATTGGAGGCAGACAAAACTGAAACAGAGGGAGAGGAGGAGGAAGAATCAGAAATGCCCACAGGACAATTAGAAACGATAGCTTATGTAGGTAGGGGAAGACCTTGTAACAATACCAGATACTTTAATGACCCGATACGTCCGATACGTCCAGAATGTAACAGACATATCATATGCTCGATTCTATGGATGAACAAGAATTAGCCAGGTCAGCAGTACAATGGGCTGACAGTTCTGAAAAATACAGTGATGATGCGTTAGCACACACGTTTTTGAATCTTACCCCAGACGAACAGCATTTAGCTGGTATATACATGATACAACACCTCGTTATATTATATAGAAGCCAACACTCCGATCCTGGTCCCCTACCTGATATACTGATAGAATTACTCACGAATAAATGGAGAGGTTCAGGTACTGATTTAATTAAAGAAATTCTAGAATATCGACACCAGTACATTGTCTTCGTATGCCCAGAACATGTTTCAGTTCCCCCCAAGTTGGAAAGAAAAACGTATCACATAGACAGACAGAATCCCTTACGCGAAGTACACCCAATCAGAGGTGAAGACAATACTTTTAAACGCGTGTTTGTGTACACGCCCATAACTAAAATTGAATTATTAGAAATGAAGAAAGTAGTACCTAGCCATGACAAAGACCCAGCAGGTTTCCACTGTGAGATAAAAGACATGTTACTCATGGGAGAGTATACTTATCCTGACATTATGAAAATATTAAAAGTTTTATTGCCTGCCGGTATTTACGAGAAACTCAAAGAAAAGGAATGGGAGGTGGGAGACCAAAAGATAGATTGGACAGCATTGGAAAACGAAGAAAAGGCCCGAGCTGCAGGTTCAGGGCTTGGGGAAAAGACTACAGCATTACCAGGATTATTAGTGCAGGTACTACCACGTCTATTGACTACGAAAAAGGAAGACTGGGGTGCAATTTCAGCCTGTAAGCAAAAACAAGATGAAGACACTAGTGATTTCTATTCCCGATTTGAAAAATGTTTTGGTATTAATAGTGGCATAAAAGCAAGTAGTGAGTCGTATCCACATCTGTTTGTGACAAAATTAGTTGAGAATTCCCTGCCCCAAGTTAAGAATAGAGTATTAAAATTCGAGAGTACCTGGCAGGGTAACACACCGTCACAGATGTTACAAATGTTACAATATCATCACAATAGAATTAGAGAAGAACAAGAACATGAACAAAGACGTATGAAAGACACGAAAATGAAAATGCATGTTGCTCAGTCAGTTCCAGCTGACGGTCATAAAAAGGGTACGACGCAGTCCAATGATTCAGCAGGTCCTGTTAGAGGGACATGCAACTATTGTAAACAGCCAGGTCATTATATACACGATTGCGCAGTTCTAAAACATAATATCTCTACGGGTATAACGAAAGAGAGACCACGTCCGCCTAGACAGGATCAGATCCAACAACAAGTCCCTCAGCATGCGCAACCTATGCCAGTTCCACAACAGACCGCACCACAACCACAACAACAACCACAACAACAGCCACAGCCTATTGCTGCAACACAAAACACGACACAACAGATGTACCAGTATGCACAAAATGACTACCCAGAGTATCAGCGCTACACATGAAATAGCCTAGAGAGGGAAGTTGGCTTACCCCTTATTGAGGTTCCTGTAGATCAAGAGGGTCCTTATGTACAGAGTCAAGTATTAGGGAAAGACCGAAAGTTCCTACTCGACACAGGGGCAAGCAGAACAACTATCAGTCACAGCGAAGTCCCAGGGGCACCCCTCTCAGGCTCACAAAATATTTCCCTTGGTTTTTCAGGAAAGCCCACTATTAACGAAGTATCGCAACCACTTGCATTCACAGTCGGTCCATTAACACGGACTACAGATCTATTGCTCACAAAATCATGCCCAGAAAACTTGTTAGGTATAAAAACATTGAAGGCTCTAGGAGCTGTAATATGTTGTTCTCCGGAAGGAGTACGACTATTTTTGCGTGACTTTAAAGGTCACTACGTGTCTAGAGACATGGATCACCGGTTACAGAATCTACCTGCACATTTATGGGCACAAGGCCCCACTGATGTAGGTTGTATGCACATCACACCATATCGAGTCACACTCAAACCAGGAGTAGTATTACCACGAATACGACAATACAAGTTACCACCAGATGCTGTTGTGGCTTTACTGCAAATCATTGACGAGCTCATTGCACAAGGAGTGGTTGTAGAAACGGACTCCAATGTATGTAATTCCCCGATAATTCCGATTCTTAAACAAACTGATCCAAAAGCACCACCAGTATATCGATTAGTTAGTGATCTGCGAGAATTAAATAAATGCATTGTACCACAATACCCCGTGGTCCCAGATATCTCTTCATTGCTAACAGCCATAGATTCAGAAGCAACGTTCTTTACTGTAATTGACCTCAAGAACGCTTTCTTTAGCGTCCCAATCGATCCGGAAAGCCAATATTTGTTCGGATTCAGTTTAAATGGACGAAGTTTTAAATTCGCACGCGCACCTCAAGGATTCACAGAAAGCCCCAGCATCTATAGCCAAGCACTGAAAAGAGAACTTGACAGTATCCACATGCCAGCTAACACTGCCCTGCTTCAATACGTCGATGATCTGCTGATCACCGCCCGAAGCGAACCTGAATGTGAAAAAGCATCACTGACGGTTTTACATTTCTTAGCCGACAAGGGGCACAAAGTGTCCCCTTCAAAGCTGCAATTCTGTGTCCAGCAAGTTGTGTACCTTGGGCACTTGCTGTCCAAGGGGGGAAGACAGCTTACACCCGACCGTATCCAGTTAATTGTTAACATGCCGCCACCCAAGACACAAAAGGAGGTACGGGCATTCATAGGCCTCACTTCATACTGTAGGCAGTGGATCCCTCAATATGCATTTCTAGCAAAACCACTCATTCAGTTGACAACACAAGAGGCAGCGACATCGACTGTCCTCCCTTGGACTCAGGAACATACGCAAGCTTTTGAAAGCTTAAAGAAAGCTTTATGTCAAGCACCTGTTTTAGCAACACCATGTTACAGCAAACGTTTTACACTTTTTGTTACAGAACGTGAAGGTACTGCTTTGTCAGTACTCACGCAGGAACAAGCAGGATCACACAAGCCATGTGCTTATTTTTCCAGTACATTAGATCCCGTAGCCCAGGCTCTTTCTGCGTGCCTAAAATCAGTCGCAGCAACAGCTTTAGCAATCAGACAAAGCGATGCCATAGTGTTAGGACATCAATTGACAGTACAAGTACCACACGCAGTAGAGGTTCTCTTGAACCGGACCCAAACACAACACTTGACTATAGCAAGACTGACGGGTTATGAATTGACATTGTTCCAGCCACACATAGAAATCAGACGTTGTAGTACATTAAATCCTGCCACACTTTTGCCATTAAGTGGAACAGACCCATTGGCACATGATTGTATTGAAGTCATTACTATTACGACGAAACCCAGACAAGACTTGACAGATATTCCATTATCAGATCCAGACCTGACATTGTATGTAGATGGTTCATGCATGAGAACAAGTACAGGAGAGTTAGTGGCCGCTTATGCAGTCACAACAGACACTGAAATTATTGAAACAAATTGTATCGATACCTTGTCAGCTCAAGCAGCAGAGCTCATCGCTCTGACACAAGCCTGTATTCAAGCCAAAAATAAGAAAGTCAACATATACACAGATTCACGTTATGCATTCGGAGTCGTCCATGACTTCGGCGTGCTTTGGCGAGAGAGAGGTTATTTAACTTCTCACGGTGCCCACATCCAGCACGGTCCCCTTATTCAAGCTCTGTTAGATGCAATACATCTGCCTACTGCAATATCGATTATGAAGTGTAAGGCCCATACGAAAGTGACTGACATTATTTCTCAGGGTAACGACCTAGCTGACAGAACAGCTAAACAGACTGCTCAGAATCAGACTCATACAACTGACACGACAAAGACAATAGTTCCGACACCAACACACTGCATGACAGTTAAGGATCCCGCCCTTGATGTAATTGACATACAGACACATGCTACACCAGAAGAAATAAAGAGATGGACTGAATTAGGAGGGATCCAAACGGATCAAGGATGGATGACGAAGGGAAAATCTATATGGTTTCTTCCTGACTCCATGGTTCAAGTCATTATTAATACAATACATAGTCCAGCGCACCTAGGAGAGAAAGCTATGCTAGACAGTATTCAACACATTTGGTTCAATAAACACTTGCGAGCAGCAGCTAAACAGAAAGTACGTACCTGCATGATTTGTTGTCAGTTCAATCCAGGAAAAGGCGTACCTGTAGAACAGGGTGGATTTCAACCCCCCGATCACCCTTTTGAAGTCCTCCAGATGGATTATATCCAGATGGAACGATGTCGAGGATTCAAATATGTCCTCGTAGTTGTATGCGCTCTTTCCCGGTGGACAGAGGCGTATCCCGTCTCAGATTACACTGCCCCGACTACTGCCAAACAGTTAGTTCGAGAATTCTTCCCACGGTATGGTTTGCCCCGTGTCGTGTACTCAGATAATGGCCAGCCATTCTCATCCGAGCTAATGAAACATGTTTCACTTCTGTTAGGCTATCAATGGAAATTCCACTGTGTCCGACATCCCGAAGCAGCAGGTCTCGTGGAGCGGCATAATCAAACTTTGAAAATTAGACTGTCCAAAGTATGTAGAGAAAAAGGTGTCGACTGGATAGTAGCTTTACCAGTTGCGCTCTTTTACATGAGAATGGTAGCACACTCTCGAACAGGGCTATCCCCGTATGAGGTGATCTTCGGTAGACCACCAAATATGTGGGGGACGCCTATACCTCGTAAAATCACTGATGTTGATTGTAATATGCTGACAGATTATCTGGCTTCCTTGATGTCTGCACTACAATCTTGTCGTTCACAGGTAGCTGCAGCTTTTCCCGATAACACTGAGGTGAAGCCCCATGACGTGGTTCCGGGGGACCTTGTTCTTGTAAGGAACTTCGACAGAAGGAACCCGCTGGAGCCTCGCTGGCAGTCGCCTAAGCTCGTCTTATTGACCACGAGGACAGCTGTGAAGATTGAGGGACGTAAAGGGTGGTTGCACTCGAGCCATATCAAAAAATTTCATGGACTATCATCCGACTTGAATTTTCAGCCCTGCATTCCCTCACAGACTGACTCAAAACTCCCCCTGGTTGATAAGCCAGAAAAAGAAAACTATAAACTGAAACTAAGGTCTAGCAAGTCAGACAATTTGATTGTTTAAGTCCTCTCCAAGGTGAATCAGTTGAATTTGTCTCTGACATGTATCCTCTAGACCGAAATAGAGAGAGAAATAGACAGAAACAGCTCAAGAAACATGCGTACTGTAAATCACTTCGTAGTCACTGCATAGTGACATTGTTAATTATGTTTTTTCTAAGTCTTCTGATTATTATTGCCAGTATATTGTTACACATGTATTACCCTATTTCCAAGCGTGCTTTCAATACTACTGCCGAACATTCTTTTAGTGAATTACCCCCGCATGAGTTGTCCTATAGATTTGCGCTGCGCAACAACACATTCATTAGTATGTTACATCATTCCCATCAGACCAGCAATGCTACAAATTGTTGGATATGTGGCCGACTCCCTCCCTATCAGAAATACAAGGGAGTTCTGCCCCTCTTTCCGTATCCATTCACACACAATGGCTCCTGTGGAGCATGGTTTAGTTTGATTAATTCCCTAGATTCAAATTCAGTAGTTTATCAAGACAACTGGGTTTGGGGAAACCTGAACCTAGTTTTACTTAAAGTCTGCTATCCTAACAAGGAGGGACTTCCCAAAAGAACAGGAACTGATCTAGAAAATGAAGTATATGGATTAGGTAACTTTACACTTAACCTCATGATCCTGAATGTTGAATCCGAAGCTACACCAATCTTGCCCGCTATGTCAGTATTTCCAGTTAGAGGCGAATTATGTGTAAGAAAGAATGGTTCAATACACATGGGCCATAGTAAATGTACCACTGTAATAGAATTCAGTGATAAAGGCAAGTCTACATTTAGAGCTTCTCGTCACTCCTACTTCATCTGTGGTCACACCGCATACATACGCCTACCCCTAGATTGGGATGGTACCTGTTACATTGCATTCCTTCTGCCACCTGTTTTCCTAGCCCCGCCTGATTACCATAGGAATACCCATTTAGTACACAATAGACAGCAGAGAGATCTCCCGATTGTCGACTACACCGAAACAGCATGGGAGCAATACACAGATTTCAATAAAGGTTTCTTTCCCTACATAGGTACAGTCACTAATAGTAAGTTGATACGTAGATTAACTAGAACCCTTGAAGCAATAGTGAATGAAACTACTTCCGCCTTAGGCAACTTAACAGAGGAGCAGTCTGCGATGCGGATTGTTGTTCTTCAAAATCGTCTTGTCCTTGACGTCATTCTGGCCGATAGGGGCGGAGCTTGTAGGGTCATCGGATCAAGTTGCTGTGTTTTCATACCAGAAAACGCGCCGTCAGTATATAAAGCCATAACTCGACTTCATAAAATCGTAAGCCAGATACACCAGAATCCAGGCACCTGGACTTGGTCCGGTTGGTTCTGGAGCGTGTTGTCAGCCTGGGGATGGAGGATCCTATCCTTCCTAGGTATTGGCTTCCTCATACTATTCAGTTGCTGCTTGTGTCTACAATGTGGGCCAGCGATTTGTGGTCTGTGTGCCACATCGTGTATCCCGCCTTCAAATTTTCATTCAAGATCCCGGAAGAAGAAAGAAGAACAAATTATGCTATATGAACAGATTGATGGATTGATGAAGATGGATATTTCATGAGGGTCCGTAGGGGACAAGGAGGGAATGAGGAAATATGAATTTTTATGGTCAATTGTGTCCCCTATCTTAGACCCCAACGACTCCATGTACATGCTACAAGTACATGTATGTTCCCTCCAGTTCCAGTTATGAAGACGCAAATACATGTGCGTCCAACGTCAACATGTCCTCTTTCAGATCCGCCATGAATGGGTCGAATATTCCATTCCTAAGTATGATTGGCCACCGACTTTATATGGTTCACTTTTCTAGTTTTACAGTTCAGGCGAGTAGGCCCTGAATTCTGCCATCAAGCCTTTTCCTGCTTCTGCCTCTGAAATGCTCCAGCCTGGACCTGCATCGGTATCCATGAACTTTGTCCTACTCCCTGCGCGGCTAACGGTGCCTGACGCGGCCTGTTGCCTGCCAAAAACTGTATTCAGCCTTCAAGTTATCTGCTCCGCTCCTCATCCAATGCATTCCTGTCTAGTAGTTTAGGTAAACATCCTTCCAGCTACCGAGCAAAGGGCTCGGCCTCGCTGTCTTTATGCAAGTAATTCATAGCCCCTGTTACCATGGAAGATTCCTGCCCCCTCGCATCCCATGTAGACACATAGACGCTTGTACATGCACTAACAGTCAGTATAGAATAGATTCCGTCCGAGAGACCTTTCCTTTTGGATAAAACAGTTCCTTAAACAAAGATATTAGATACGATTTGGGATTAGGTTGACCTGACCCCCCAGACTTCTGTCTCCACATGTAGAGCTAAATGTCAATTCCCCTTCACCCTCTAGTTGCACATCAATCACACGTCATGCGGCTGCGCGCGCATCTCTGCCAAATATTTCTGCTGACACTGCAGGATTCTCTTATGGATCCTCCCACTTGTGACATCATTTTAAATGACGTTTCTAGTATACGCCTATTATTACGCCTATTTTCATTACGTATGTGTATTCTTATCTGTATTATCAGCTGTTACGCCTCCTGCATCTGTCTTAATGCAATGCTTTTCATATATATATATTTACTTGTCAATAATGTATTGCCTATCCCTTCCTGAACCTTCGTGGTGATGGAATATGATTGCCTGGTTCGAACCATAATTCCTTTGTAAGGAATAAAGCCCTTTTCAGAACCTCTAATACCACGGATTCTGCCTCTTATTTTGACTGAGTTATTCTTACTAGACTTTACCGCATAAAAAATAGTACAGGTAATTTAAATATTTACCACAGAAGTACGATGCGAAGATGCGCGAATTCTCTGACCGACTCGTTCCCGGCTCCAATCCGTCCGACTCGGTCGCAAGCAAACCGACACGCGCAATGGAGACGATTCTCGACCAAAGAGTACGATGCTCGAATCGGACAGCTCGACTGAGTCGGAGCGTCCGGCATGCAAAAGCTCCCGGAGTCAGACTTCGGAGGTTTGCGTCGGACCCCCGACACCCGCAGCCGTCCGACTCGCACACAGGGGGAGACCCATGGGTCTCCCCCACACAGGCATGTACGACGCGGATGGCACCGACGCGTACCCACTGTAGGGGGCGCACTTGTTTGTGACGTACCCATTCAGTCAATGGGAGCGCATGTACGCATCGTACAACTGCCTCCCATTGACTTCTATGGGAGTCCGACCGAACCGAGTCCGACAGCACACTTGCACATCGTACTCGCTCGGTCGGACTGTAGGGGTCCGGCTCGGTCGGAAAACACTCCGGATCCGACTCGGTCGGAGTGCTTTCCGACCCGGATCGGAATCGGCCCCATTGTGTTTCATGTAATCTGACAGATTACCGTAGCAGGCAAGGGTTTTAGATTTGGCTACCGACTCTGACAAACCTGGGGATTTTCACTGAAATGAGCCTTGTTAGTCCCTATTAACAGGGGTTGTATAGAGTTTTGAAAACTGTATTTTTCTGCATATTTGCAATTTTATCATTGTATGCATGATGGTTGTCAGTTTATGTGCCCTTGAATAAGTCAGTGTTGGGTAAGGTGTAAAACCAATGGTAAAGTGTAAAGACTTAATCGGCTCATTGGGAAACGCCAAATTTCATAGGTTTGTTCTGTTTATCATGAAATGCTATGGCAAAGCCAGTAGGCCTGACCTACTTATTGCGAAAAGCATGTGAAGACAATAGGCATTGTTATTACTCTGAATTAAAGCCTATAGACAGGTTTTTTGTTACATGGAATACCTCAGATTACCTTACTAGGCAAGGGTGTTGTTGTTGGTTACCCTCTCTGACAACCCGTAGGGGGTAGAAGATTTGCACCACAAGAATTATTGTAGAGTCCCGTTAGGAGAAATAGTATTTTGCTATGACAACTCTAATTTTGTATAGATTTGTAATTCTATGACTGTATGTATGCCTGATGGTTGCTGTTAGACTTAGCTTTTTCAGCGGGTTTACCCCCATACTTTTTGGCCTCCTGTTTTTGACCTATTTTTCGTTTGTAAAAGGACTCTGAGCACTTTACCACTGCTATTACATGCTAAAGTGCATATGCTCTCCATGTAAATTGTGGTTATGGATTAGAGTTTCCTTAATTGGCTTATTTGATTTACTACTAAGTCCCAAGTACAGTGCACTATGTGTGCCCAGGGCCTGTAAATCAAATGCTACTAGTGGGTCTGCAGCACTGGTTGTGCCACCCACACAAGTAGCTTTTCAAAGGCCTCTCAGACCTGTCCCTGCAGTGTCTGAGAGCAGTTTTTAACTGCCATGTCGACTTTGCAAGTGCACGCACTTGCCAGGCCCGTCCCTTCCCTTTTCTTACACCTAGGTCACCCCTAAGGTAGGCCCAAGGTAGCCTCATGGGCAGGGTGCAGTGTATTTAAAATGTAGGACATGTAGTGGTGTACTTTTGCATGTCCTAATAGTGAAATACAGTGTATTTGGTTTTTCACTATTGAGAGGCTGTCTGTCCCATAGGCTTAACATGGGAGTTACCTCAAACATAACTCCCCATTGGGGTAAGATCGAGAAATGGAGTTTAGTATGCCTGAACTCACAATTTAAAAATACATCTTCTAGTGATGATAATTGTTATGTTGTGTGTTTGAAAATGCCACTTTTAGAAAGTGAAGAAAACAACCAGGGCAAGGTTTCACACCAGATTCAAGCTGCACTGCGATGCGGAAATTCAAAGAAATATGCTCCCAGTAATGTACAAATTCAACCACATAATCCATGTTTTATCCAAATTTATTCCATTATCCTCAGAATGTACACTTTTGCAGTTTAAACAGTCAAATTGCAAACTCCTCTTGACTTTTAGAAAGTGGGCATTTTCTTACTTAACCATCTGTGTGCCTCTGCCATTTGTTTATTCACCATCTGAGTTCAGAGTGACAGGAGCAGGGCTGTGCATGCACACTAGACAGACACCAGGGGGGGTTGAGGTGTGTCCTGCCTTTCCTGGGCAACTCATAGCCAGGCTGAATAGACCTGGCTGCATTTAGAGTAGTGGGAGGAGTTGTTGTTTACACCTGAAAGGACTATGTCTTTCACAACGCTGTCTCCACCCCCTGGAGTGAGCCTGGCCTGAGCCAGGCAGAACTGGATTATGTATATCAGTGGAACTTTGTTAGTGCCAACTTCAAAGAAAAATGTGGTATACATATTGTGGCCCTGACCCCAGAACTTTAGATTGCTGCTGGACTGAGGAACCTGCCAGGAAGAAGGGCTGGAAGAGCTGTGAGGAGAGACTGACACTTTGCTGTGTGCTTTGTTGCTGTTTCTGTCTCAGGCAGGGAAAGGACTGGACTGTTCTTTCTGCATTCTAAGTATCTCCAAGGGCTTGTTGTAGAGCTTGTCACCTGTTGGAAGTCTCAGTGAAATCAAAGACTAACATCTTTTGGGTACCGGCTTCTGGAACTGGAGGTTTCAGCTGCCACAGAGGAAAAAGGCAAACCCGACACCGTCAACAATGCCGCTGCTGGCTCTGTGACCTGAATGCACCACAGATGGCATCAACGCACTTCTCACCGTAACCCTGGTCTCACCGACTATGCCGACCGATGACGCCACTGAGCCGCTGCTTGCACCGTGACCTGTGGGCACTGCACTCCGCACCGCCTCACTTCACACCGCTGCCCTGGTTTCCCCATTGACGCTTTAATAACGCCACAGATGCCGCTGCTTGCACCTCGATCTGTGGACACCGCTCGTGGAGAACACGGGACACCATTCTGCTTTGCCCCGCAGCCCTGGTATCATGGACGATGCCGCTCCAAGCTGACATCGACACCACTGCCTACACCGTGACTTGTGGGCACCGCACAATGCATTGTCCTGTCTCACACCACAGTCTTGGGTCTACCAACGACAGCGCTTCAGCAACGACGCCGACGCTGCTTGCACCATGACCTGTCAGCATCGCAACGAGCACTGCCCCGCTTTGCACCACAGTCCTGGTCTCACCAATGCCGCCAGACAAATGTCACCAAGCCGCTGCCTGCACTGCAACCTGAGGGCCCCGCATTATGCACTGCTCTGCTTCACACAGCAGCCCGACGCCTGCCGGCACTCCAGACTGCAATCTCAAGGAGTTCGACCTGCAACGCGTGTAAATTAAACGGCCCGATAACTCCTGCCCCGACTCCCAGAACCGACGCATGCTGACACCACTCCTCCGGAGCTCACCACAGTGTCCTACGCCCTGCATCTCCAAAGGTACTGTTTTACAGGTCTCTCAAACACCGTAGCTGGTTCGCGATGCCGCGGTCACCCAGAACTGTTAGATTTGCGTGCTCATGATGCCGTGATAGCCCCAAACGGAGCTATTGACTTCTAGGAACTGTATATAAAGTCAATTTTTTACTTTATTGGTATTTTGGATTACTGTATGTTGGAATTTTATTGTTTTGGACTTGTTTTACACAGATAAATATTGGATATTTTTCTAGAACTGGTGTGGTGTCCTTATGTACTGTTTTCACTGTATTACTGTTTGTTATGTGCAAATGTTTTACACACTGCCTCTGACATAAGTCTGACTGCTTGTGCTAAGCTACCAAGGTGGAGAGCAGGGGTTATTTTAGTTGTGTAATCTCCTTATCCTGACTAGAGTGGTGGATTCTGCCTGGCTTAGGTGCATACCCTAGCCAGCCGAAAACCTGTTTCTAACAGTTGCCTTGCAGGAAAGGAAAGCTTAAACTCAGTACAGTAAGCCAGTGACAAGCCAATGATAATAGGTATAGGAGTGATTGGTGTGCAGAGAAATGTTATGCCAGATGCCACAGGTCTCACCTGTTTATTATGAAAAGGTATTAGAAAGGGAGTAGACCTGGCTGATTTATTGTGAAAAGTATATAATAAATAGATCTGTAACAGCGGACTGTTAACACATTACGTTACAGGCTGAGAAAGGTATTTAGTAATCTCACAGATTATTATAGTAGGCAAGGGTTTTGGAGTTAGTCACTCACTCTGACAAACTCGTGGGAGAGAGATTTGCACTATGGCAATCCTTATTAGTCTATATTAGAAAGGATTTTATATTGTTTTGACAGCTGTATTTTGTACATATTTGTACTTTTATTAAGGTATACCTGATGGTTGCCTTGTGGAAAGGCTTGTGAACAACACAGTAGGCCGCAGCTGGTTATGGTGTCAGACCAATGATAAAGGGTAAGATTGTTTATAATGAAAAGTTATGATAAAGGCAGTAGGCTCGGTCTAGGTCCACTCTCTCCCCGCAGCTCCACTGTGCCATCTCTTGCCTCCAGACCCCGACCTCCACCTTGAGAGGTTCGAGGCTGATGCCCGCTCCTGCACCTGCTGCCTGCTCCAACTGGGACCAGACTGCCTGCAACCACCGTAACCTTTCTCAGCCGTTTTATTTCTTAATTTTTCCCTGTTGTGCCACTGTTATTATGCCCATCTGTGTCTCTAATTCCACCACTATTATTATTTTCTCGTGCCTGCCTGTTCCTTTCACCTTTCACTGCTGCTGCCCCTCCCCCCAGGAATTCCCCCGCTCCCGACTCCCAGCCTCTCCTCCCTCCCACCTCCCCTACTTAATGGCGGCCGCAGTGCGGTTACGCAGCGGATGCGCGTAGCGGGCGTGCCGCAGGCACGCCAAAGGCAATCCCGTCTGCACCCATCTGCGTCCCGCGCCATGAACCCTGAACCTCCCACTACCCATCAAACACGACCCACAACCAGTTCTCCTGTCTCCACTGCCACCAGACCCTCACCACCACCCCGACCTCCAACACCGCCGACGCCAGCACCAGCAACGCCCTAAAATGCATCCTCGTCAACGTACGCTCCATACACAAACACGCCATGGAAATCTGGAACCTACTCGACTCTCTCTCGCCCGACATCGCCTTCTTCACAGAGCTCTGGACCAACGCATCCTACGCCCCCAACATCAGCACCGCCATCTTAGACAGATACAAGATCCAGAGGAAAGACCGCCCCAACCTCCCAGGAGGGGGCCTTGCCATTGCCCACAAGACCACCCTCCGCCTCAACACCTCCGGCGAAACTTTCCCCTCCAACGAACACCTGCATTTCCAGATCCAGACCACCCCCAAAGCCACACTCCGAGGAACCCTCGTCTACAGACCCCCCAGCCCCCGCACAACCTTCGCCACCACCATCAGCGACTTCATCGCACCCCACACCATCATCTCAACAAACTACATACTCATTGGAGACCTGAACTTCCACCTCAACAACCCCAGCGACACCAACTCCACTATCCTTTGTGACAACCTCACCAGCATCGGACTTAAACAACTCGTCAACACACCAACCCACAGAGCAGGGCACACCCTCGACCCCATCTTTGCAGCAGGAAACAGCACCCAATTCAGCCACACAACGCAGCCGCCATGGACCGACCACCACTGCGTACACTTCGCCATCAACAAACCCAAGGCACCCAAACCAGCCCCACGCCCACCACGAAGGAACTGGAGCAAGGTTACCGACGAGCAACTTAACTCCACCCTCACCCGAGGCAACCACACCTGGGCACCCGACGCAAACGACGCAGCCAGAGAACTCCACACCTGGATCTCCAAGTGCACAGACGAGCTCGCCCCACTATGCAACCCCGACAGACAATGCCCCAGGAAAGCCGCCTTGTTCACCACCCCTCTCCAAGAAGCCAGACGCACCTGCAGACGCCTGGAGAAGAACTGGAGAAACAACAAGACAACCGAAAACCACACCACCTACAAGGACGCCATGACGGACTACCACAACCAGATCAGAGCAACCAAGAGGAACTTCATCCACAACAAAATCCTGGCGATCACCCCATCTGAAGATCTCTGCGACAAGCTTGGAACCTATTTCCACCTCAAGATCAAAAACTTATACGACAACTTCATCGACCATCCACCAGGCGCCACAGACGGCCCCCGCCCCCCAGAAACACCAGCCAGCCCACCATCTCCAACTGGACACAGATCACGTCAGAAGACACCGACTCGACCATGAAAAGCATCCACTCGGGGCCCCCACCGACCACTGCCCCCCTCACATCTATCACAGAGCCGCGGCCACCATCGCACCCGAACTACAAAGCACCATCAACACCACCTTCAAAACAGGCACCTTCCTAGATGACTGGAAGCGTGCAGAAGTCAAACCCTGCTCAAGAAGCCCTCAGCTGACCCCACCGACCTCAAGAACTATCGGCCCATCTCGCGCCTCCCCTTCGCAGCCAAAGTTGCAGAGAAAACAGTCAACAGGAAACTGACACTATTCATTGAAGAGAACGCCCTCCTCGACCCATCCCTATCCGGATTCCGAAGCAACCACAGCACAGGGACTGCCCTACTCGCCGCCACAGACGACATCCGCACCCTCCTGAGACAAGGCCACTCCGCAGCCCTGATCCTACTCGACCTATCAGCAGCCTTCGACACCGTCTCCCACTGCACACTAGTCGCCAGACTACATGACGCAGGCATACAAGGAACAGCTCTGGACTGGATCGGATCATTCCTCACCAGAAAAAGCCAAAGGATCAGACTCCCACCCTTCCTCTCCGACCCAATGAAAATCCCCTACGGAGTCCCAAAGGGTTCATCACTGAGCCCCACCCTCTTCAACATCTACATGGCCCCCCTCGCAGCCATCGTCCCACAAAACGGCCTTAACATCGCATCCTACGCCGACGACACCCAGCTCATCCTCTCCCTCACCAAAGACCCCACCACTGCCAAACTCAACTTCCAGAAAGGAATGCAAGACGTCACAGTTTGGATGACCAACAGCTGCCTGAAGCTCAATGCCGAGAAGATAGAAGTCCTTGTCTTCGGTATCACCCCTTCTGCATGGGACAGCACCTGGTGGCTAACCGCCCTCGGAAGCCCACCTACCCCCTCAGACCACGCCAAGAACCTCGGCATCGTACTCGACTCATCACTCACCATGAACCGACAGGTCAACGCCGTCAACTCCAGCTGCTTCAACACCCTCTGAATCCTCTGCAAGACTGTCAAGTGGATCCCCCCTGAGTCAAGGAAGACAGTCACCCATGCACTCATCACCAGCAGACTGGACTATGGAAACGCATTCTACGCCGGCATCAACAAGTCCCTACACCGCAAACTCCAGACAATACAGAACACCACCGCCAGACACGTCCTCGGCATCCCCGACACGAACACATCAGCCAACACCTACGAAGTGTCCACTGGCTCCCTGTGGAGAAAAGAGTCACTTTCAAAAACCACACTCGCGCCTACAAATGCCTACACAACAACGGACCCAAATACCTCAACGACAGAATCAATTTCCACGCACCCAAAAGAAACCTCCGATCTTCCAACCTCGCACTGGTCGAAACCCCGCGCATCCACAGAGCCAGAGCAGGTGGAAGATCCTGCTCTCACATTGCAGCCAAGACCTGGAACGAGCTACCGGCAGACATCAGACGCGCCCCCTCCCTGAACACCTTCAGGAAGACCCTCAAGACCTGGCTTTTCGGCTAAACAGATCTGCGGACCCCGCCCCTCAGCGCCTTGAGACCCTCACAGGTGAGTAGCGTGTTTACAATTCCCTGATTGATTGATTGTAGGCCTGACATAGGTATATGCAGATAGGTATATTATTACAAGGAATCTCACAGATTACCATAGTAAGCAAAGGTTTGGGTGCTGGTTCCCCCCTCTGACAAACCATGGGTAGATTTGCACAGTCTGAATCATAGTTTGGCAACTATCATTTTTTTATACTATGTAATTTTATGGCAGAATGCCTGATGGTTGCCTTGAGGGAACAGGAGGCCTCAGTTGGTTATGGCGACAAGCCAATGATAATAAATAGAGTCCTGATTGGTTCACTAGAAAATAATATTTCTGATTACATATGTGTGATCTGTTTATTGTGAAAAGTTATTACAAATAGAGAAGGCCTGACAGATTAATTGTAAAAAGCATATGTTAAAGTCAATAGACATTTAAGGGTGGATTGTTATTTCTCTGTATTAAAGCCTACAGATAGGTATTTTGTTACATGAATTGTCTTTTTGAAATGGTTACCGACCCTAGGGTTAGATTTGCAACAGGGGTGTGTGGTGAGGTGGTGAAAAGATGGCCGCTCATTGACAGAGATCCACGGTGGTCTGGGAGGTGAAACAGACACAGTACCCACTTGTGAGCCATTTTTTGATGCTCGCTTCAACATGGTTGCAGTGCTTTGTGACAGGACTATGATACCTCGGCTGAGAAGAGTGGCAGCTGCCATTTAGTAAGCATCATGCTGAGGGGATTTCAGCCGTTAATGATTTTGGTGGTGTTTAAGTAAAGACATTAATTATATTACTTTCTTTCATTTAATTCTGTTGTCACTTTTCTGCCATGGATTTGTAACAGAGTCACCATTTTATCTAACATGTTACATGGACAAATAAATACTTTTCTCTGTGCTATTCTCCTCATCTCTGGGTTTCTTATCCTCTTGTGGGGCACACTAAAAGCTCACAGCAACTTCTATCTTCCAAATCTGCATTGCATTCTAGATGTTCTCTAACAATTGTTGAACCATTGTCCTTTATTTCCACTACCTCGCCACAACTCTGCTGTACCATGGAAGACAACTGTCGTACTTCTCACGAGTTAATGGGTTTGAACCCCTCTACTCTCAGCGTGTCTTCTGCCAAATATGGATTGAAAAGTTGTGCATCTACTTCTGTCCCAGCTTATAAAAAAGTAAAAAAAGCCCCACCTTCTCCTGTAAAATCTCCTACATCAATCTCTATGGAACTTATTCTCAAGGAAATTAGGGCTTTTGAACCTTACAAGTAGGAAACAAATCAAAAGTTTCAGAAACAATGATAAATGGACTTTAACCCCTTCCCCGCTCATGACGGAACTGCTCCGTCATGAGCCACGGTTGCCGTGTGCTCATGACGGAGCGGTTCCGTCATGCCACGACCGTTGGCGGCTGCTCCGCCCACGCGGCGCTGTTTCCCCGCCTGTGCGGGGGGACAACGCAACTGGGCGGAGTCATGACGGAACCGCTCCGTCATGAGCACAGCTCAACCGTGGCTCATGACGGAGTGGCTCCGTCATGAGCACAGCGCCACCGCGCTGCCCCCCCGCACCCCCCAGCGCTGCGGCGGAATTCCCGCCGCAGCGAAGGGGTTAATTGCAAATAGAGTCGCTGAAGTGAAACGCAGAGTTGGCGAGTCACAAGATAAAAGTCAACATATTCACCATCTTCAAACTAAAGTAGCTCACCTCGGAAAACAAGCTGAAGAACTTGAAAAACATAATTGCACAAATATCTTTCACTTTTATGGCCTGGCGAAGGGAATAGAGGGCTCTGATTCAATCACATTCTATCAAAACTTTCTGCCCAAGATTCTAGATATGCCAGAAACTACCAAACTAATCATTTAAAAAGTGCATCTTACTCGAGGTTCAATACCCCAAAGACCCAAAGACCCAAAGGTGTTATTCTCCTCTTTTTGGAATATCCCGATCAACAGAAGAGATTTCTTTCAATGCTGCCTATTCTGCAATCTAGGGATGCCAGATTTGGTCTTTTCCATCTGTGCTTTTTTTTAAATAACGTAGATGAAAAAGACTACAACTTATGAAGACCCTGACTTATTACAGACATTTTTAGTCTCTTGCAGATAAGTTGACATGGAAACATCAAGATATTTGCTTTCATAATGTTCGTCTTTGTCCCTCACTACAATGTAGTATTGCCACTGTTGCATACTTTTTGTTGGTTCTTGCTTGCCTTATGCCTCGTTCTATGGCTATTGTATGACTCAACTCAAACTTCATTGTATTCTTTCCCTCCACTTAACCCCTACGATGCTCATGACGAGCTGGACTCGTCATGGCACACAATGGTCGTGTGCTCATGACGAGTCCAGCTCGTCATGAAACATCGCGTGGGAAATCCCTCTGGTGCGGGCACCAGAGGGATTCCCTTTAAGCTAAAATAGCCTCGGGAGCTGGGGAAGAGCTTCCCCAGCTCCCGATGCCCCCCCCCCCGGTTTCCCTGAAATGACGATTGATGCGCACGTCGCGCTGACGTCATTTTAGTGAAACCGAAACTGAAATGAGCCAAGAGGTTCATTTGAGTTTCAGTTTCTACGTGCTCAGGGGGCTATCTCAGCCCCCTGAGCACGTAGAAACTCAGAAGAGGTATCGTTGAAAAGGGGAGCATCTCCCCTTTCCAATGGTACCCCTCCCTAGTGGATCCCTTAGGGAGGGCGATCCCCAAGCAGGGATCCACCCACTAGGCACCAGGGAAGGGGGAGCGGCCCCTTGGGCAAGGGCCTTTGCTCCCCCATAACTTTTTGGCACCATTAGTCTTTCTGCCCCCTCTGGGGGGTAGATGGGGCAGTAGCCCCCAATCTGCCCCCCGTGGGGGTAGAAAGTCAACTAGACACCAGGGATTTATTCATTAGGGGAGGGGGCTGCCCAAAACGGGCATGCCGATGCCCCCACCCCCAGGCATAAAAATGAGTATTTCTGCCCCCAATCTGCCCCCCCCTGGGGAGGCAGAAAGCCCACTAAACGCCAGGGATTTAGTTTTTGCCCCTTTTTTGGGGGGGATGGGGGCTGCCCGAAATGGGCACGTCAATGCCCCAACCCCCACCACCATTACAGCCTTTCTGCCCCCCCCTGGGGGGTAGATGGGGGCAGTAGCCCCCCCGGGGGGCTTTTTACCCCCCGGGGGGGGTAAAAAGCCCACTAGATGCCAGGGTTAGTTTGGAGCAAATTTGAAGTAGGGTGGGGGCTGCCCAAAATGGGCATGCCCATGTCCCCACCCCCTCCCCCGCAAAAAGTACAGCCTTCCTGCCCCCCCCTGGGGGGCAGATGGGGCAGTAGCCCCCAATCTGCCCCCCAGGGGGGCAAAAAGCCCACTAGACGCCAGGGATTTTTTTGGGTAAATTTTTATTAGGGTAGGGGCATTGGCATGCCCGTTTTGACAACCCCCACCCTAATTAAAATTTGACCAAAAAAATACCTGGCGTCTAGTGGGCTTTTTGCCCCCCAGGAGGGCAGATGGGGCAGTAGCCCCCAATCTGCCCCCCGGGGGGGGGCAAAAAGCCCACTAGACGCCAGGGATTTTTTGGGGCAAATTTATATTAGGGTGGGGGCATTGGCATTACCGTTTTTGGCAACCCCCACCCTAATTAAAATTTGCCCCAAAAAATCCCTGACGTCTAGTAGGCTTTCTGCTCCCCCTGGGGGGCAGATGAGGGCATTAGCCCCCAATCTGCATTCCTGGGGGGGGCAAAAAGCCCATTAGTCTGGCATTTTTTTTAGGCAAATTTGTGTTAGGGTGGGGGCTGCCCAAAACAGGCATGACCATGCCCCTACCCCCTCCCCCGCAAAAATGACAGCCTTCCTGCCACCCCGGGGGCAGATGGGGGCATTAGCCCCCAATATGCCCCCCTGGGGGGCAAAAAGCCCAGTAGACGCCAGGGATTTTTTGGGCAAATTTGAATTATCGTGGGGGCATTGGCATGCACGTTTTGGGCAGCCCCCACCCTAATTAAAATGTACCCAAAAAACTCCCTGGCATCTAGTGGACTTTTAGACCCCCCTGGGGGGCAGATGGAGGCATTAGCCCCCAATCTGCCCCGCCGGGGGGGCAAAAAGCCGTCTAGATGCCAGGGTTTTTTGGGGGCAAATTTGAATTAGAGTTGGGCAGCCCAAAACAGGCATGCCCATGCCCCTACCCCCTCCCCCACCAAAATTACAGCCTTCCTGCCCCCCCGGGGGGGGCAGATGGGGCAGTAGCCCCCAATCTGCCCCCCCCGGGGGGTAGAAAGCCAACTAGACACCAGGGATTTTGTAATAAGTTGTTCATTAGGGGTGGGGGCTGTCCAAAACGGGCATGCCGATGCCCCCACCCCGCAGGCATAAAAATTAGTTGTTCTGCCCCCCCTGGGGGCCAGATGGGGCAGTAGCCCCGAATCTGCCCCCCGGAGGGCAGAAATCCCACTAAACACCAGGGATTTTGTTTGGGGGGATAGGGGCTGCCCGAAACGGGCACGCCAATGCCCCACCACCATTACAGCCTTTCTGCCCCCCCTGGGGGGTAGATGGGGGCAGTAGCCCCAATCTGCCCCCCGGGGGGTAAAAAGCCCACTAGACGTCAGGGTTAGTTTGGGGCAAATTTGAAGTAGGGTGGGGGATGCCCAAAATGGGCATGCCCATGCCCCCAACCCCCTGCAAAAATTACAGCCTTCCTGCCCCCCTGGGGGGCAGATGGGGCAGTAGACCCCAATCTGCCCCCCAGGCGGGTCAAAAAGCCCACTAAACGCCAGGGATTTTTTTGGGCACATTTTTATTAGGATAGGGGCATTGGCTTGCCAGTTTTCGGCAACCCCCACCCTAATTAAAATTTGACCAAAAAAATACCTGCCGTCTAGTAGACTTTCTGCTCCCCCTGGGGGTCAGATGGGGGCATTAGCCCCAAATCTGCACCCCTGGGAGGGCAAAAAGCCCATTAGTCGTCAGGGATTTTTTTAGGCAAATTTGAATTAGGGTGGGGGCTGCCCAAAACAGGCTTGCCCATGCCCTCACCCCCTCCCCTGCAAAAATGACAGCCTTCGGGGGCATTAGGCCCCAATATGCCCTCCCATGGGGCAAAAAGCCCAGTAGACGCCAGGGATTCTTTTGGGCAAATTTTTATTAGGGTGGGGGCATTGGCATGCCCGTTTTGGCAAGCCCCCACCCTAATTAAAATTTGCCCAAAAAACTCCCTGGCATCTAGTGGACTTTTAGACCCTCCTGGTGGGCAGATGAGGGCATTAGCCCCCAATCTGCCCGGCATGGGGGGGGGCAAGAAGCCATCTAGATGCCAGGGTTTTTTTTGGGGGCAAATTTGAATTAGAGTGGGGCAGCCCAGAACGGGCATGCCCATGCCCCTACCCCCTCTTCCGCCAAAATTACAGCTTCCTGCCCCCCTGGGGGGCAGATGGGGCAGTAGCCCCCAATCTGGGGGGCAAAAAGCCCACTAGACAGGCATGCCCATGACCCACCCCCTCCCCTGCAAAAATGACAGCCTTCCTGCCACCCCTGGGGGGCAGATGGGGGCATTAGCCACCAATCTGTCCCCCGGGGGGGAAATAAGCCCTGTAGACGCCAGGGATTTTTTGGGCAAATTTTAATTAGGGTGGGGGCATTGGCACGCCTGTTTTGTGAAGTCCCCACCCAAATTAAAATTTGCCCAAAAAACTCCCTGGCATCTATTGGACTTTCAGCCCCCCCCTGGGGGGCAGATGGGGGGATTAGCCCCCAATGTGCCCCACCTGGGGGGGCAAAAAGCCCACTAGACGCCAGGGTTTTTTTGGGGGTAAATTTGAATTAGAGTGGGGCTGCCTGAAACGTAAATGCCCATGACCCCACCCCCTAAACAAATGGCGACAGTGTTTCTGTCCCTCTTGGGGGCATATCAGGGCAACCCCACCCCCGATATCCTCCCCAGGGTGGCAGAAAGCAGACTAGGCACGGATTTGTTTTTAGCAATATGCCTACCAGTCGATTTTGGACCCTAGCGCAGCCGGCACATAGGGAAACCTAGCAAACCTGTACATTTTAAAAAACTAGACACCCAGGGGAATCCAGGATGGGGTGACTTGACTGGCTCTCACCAGGTTCTCTTACCCAGAATCCCTTGCAAACCTAAAAATGTGTCCAAAAAAACACATTTTCCTCACATTTCTGTCGTGGAAAGTTCTGGAATCTGCGTGGATCCACAAAATTCCACCCACCCCACGTTCCCCAAAGCCTTCCAATAAAAACAGTGCCTCACTCGTGTGGGAGGCCCAAGTACCCGTGACATGCAGGGGCCCAAAACGTATTGAGGCAACATCAAAATTGCCTATCACCAAACAACCTGGTTTTGCAAGGGGGGTCACCTGGGTTTTTGGCCCTTTGCTCGGCGGCCATCTAGGGAAACGTACCAAACCCACACATTTCTGAAAACTAGACACCTGGGGATTCCAGGGAGGTATGACTTGCATGGATCCCCTAACGTTTCCTTACCCAGAATCCCCTGCAAACCTTAATTTGAGCTGAAAAAAATAATTTTTCACACATTTGTGTGTGGGAAAGTTGTGCCATCACCGAGCTCACTCAAATTTCCCACCACCCAGCGTTCCTCCAGGTCTCCCGGTAAAAAAAGTGCCTCACGTGTGGGAGGCCCAAGTACCCGCGACAGGCAAGGGACCAAAACGTCGTGAGGGGACATCAAAATTGCCTATCTCAAAACCACCTGGTTTTGCAAGGGGGTCACCTTGGTTTTTGGCCTAATGCTCGGCGGCCATCTAGGGAATCCTACCAAACCCACACATTTCTGAAAACTAGACACCCGGGGGCTTCCAGGGAGGTATGGTTGCATGGATCCCCCAACGTTTCCGCTTCCAGAATCCCCTGCAAACTTCAATTTTAGCTCAATAAATCACTTTTTACACACATATTTGTGTGGGAAAGTTGTGGCATCACTGGGCTCACACAAATTTCCCACCACCCAGCATTCCCCCAGGTCTCCCGGTAAAAATGGTGCCTCACTTGTGTGGGAGGGCCAAGAACCCGCAACAGGTAAGGGCCCAAAATGTAGTGAGGCGACATCAAAATTGCCTATCTCAAAACCACCTGGTTTTTCAAGGAGGGTCACCTGGGTTTTTAGCCCCGTGCTCGGCCGCCATCTAGGGAAACCTACCAAACCCACACATTTCTGAAAACTAGACACCCAGGGGCTTCCAGGGAGGTATGGCTTGTGTGGATCCCCCAATGTTACCTTACCCAGAATCCCCTGCAAACCTCAATTTTAGCTGAAAAAATCACTTTTTTCACACATTTTTGTGTGGGAAAGTTGTGGCATCACCGGGCTCACACAAATTTCCCACCACCCAGCATTCCCCCAGGTCTCCCGGTAAAAATGGTGCCTCATTTAAAGCTTTAGCATGAGCTTTCATTATCACATATATTTTGAGAAAACATAAGTTCAGTGTTCAGAAGCCCAATGAACTTTTAAAAAACATTAAGCATTTGGAACATTCATTTTACACTTCTAATTCCACATTTCACCTCTACTAGCTAATTAAAGCTTAATTCCTTTTTAATAAACTTTCAACGAAAGATGTAAGCTCTTACTTAGTTAAGTCTAGTGCCAAATAATACAGTGGACAAAATAAGGCTGGTAAACTTTTAGCCATTTATCTTAAAAATCGAAAAGAGCACATTAGGGTTGACTCTATTTTAAAAGAGGACAATACCCCTCTCATTGGAGAAGCTGAAATCCCAGAGATTTAAAATCCTATTACTCTACTTTGTATACACTGGATTTGATCCCTACTTCTGACTCTCTTCTACAGTTTCTTTTTCATATTCATAAAGAGCACACATCTTCTATTGACATTTCTCCCCTTGAGAAGGAGGGTACCACTCAAGAAATTCTTACTCAAAGGGAAAATTATTTCAAGGGTGAGTTCCTTTCCATATTTGGGTGTCACTTTTGATTATCATAAAAATTGGACCCCTTGTTTGGCTGTTAGATGCCAGCACTGTAATTAAGCATGTGGTGCTCTTTTTAGGTTTTTGACAACAATTGGTAACAAGCCCATAGTACCACTGCTCCAAATATATAGGATGAAATGCTTGCCTGTACTTACCTATGGTGCCGCCATATAGGGATCCCTGAATTGTATAAAAGTGAAGCGGGAGGGGAACCAGTTTTGCAGACAACTGTTTGGTGAGGCTCCAGCTAGTCCAAGTTCCTTTCTCCATGATGAGCTGGGATTGGGGTATGTAGAGGATTATGTAAAAGTAGCCCCACTGCGCCTATGGGTATCAGTAGTTTAGAGCGGGACCACACATCCTTTAATAGGGAAGTAATCCAGGACTGCTTAAATTGTGACTTTGGGCATAAACTCCTGTGGTTACTTTACATTGAAAACTTGGCTATAATGATGGGACATCCAGAACTGTATTATGCTTCCCAGCACATTGTTAACAGCGATGGGAGGGTGATCAATGAGTTGTTATTTAATCAAGCTGTGGAGGGAAGGGAAACTGCAGCCTTGGATAAATCGCTCATGAGAACCTGTAAGATTATACAAACCAGTGCTTGCCTTGAGACCTATCTCACTCAGGTTAGAAATCTATGGGAGAGATCCCTGCTTGCAAAATTCTGGCTAGGTTCAATAGGTACAGGTACTGTATCCCCCCTGGCCAATACAATCCCAACTCCATATTGAGTTCTCCCTGTGATGCAAGTTCACTAGAAAACCAGAAACATTTGATGTTATTCTGTAAAATGTATGACTTCCCTCAGAGAAGATACCTGCTCCCTATCTTAAGATCCAGGAGTTTATACCAATATAGACCTGCTTTTCTCCATCTCTAGATGCTGCCAACCAAGCTGGTATTGCTGCAGTTGTGTCTTTTTTGTAAAAATGCCCTAAATTTGAATGCCGCTATAAATATGTAAACATATAATTATGTGCAACTGTGTGTTTTACAGTGGAAGAATTGTTTTTAGTCTATGTATTTAAATAATTTATTTTGATCGCTCAGTTTTTATGGTTTATTTTCCTGTTTTTGTATCTGCTTTGCATTACTGGTATGTTTATGCTTGTGCTTTTACTTGTACTTTTAAGATTATTAGTTAATAACCGAATAAAGATTTCAATCAATCAAAAGTCAATGGTTTCTAATCAAAACATTTTTCGCTACACACAGAGGAGACAAGCAAGGCTGTCTTTTTTGCCTCTTCTCTTTATTTTGGCTTTAGAGTCTTTCTTGCTTAAAATTCAGAAGAACTCTGGTATCAGGGTTTTCAATATGGTGAGAGACAGATTAAATTAGCTGTATGTGCTGATGACATTTTGGGGCTCATTACGATGTTGGTCAGAAAGCAAACCGACTGGATCTTTGTCGGAATCGGTTCTGGCTGACTCACTTTTGGCGAGTCCGAACGACTGATTACGATGCTGCCATACACCGTTCGAAAAGTCCCCTATTGACTTCAATGAGAGCCTGCGTTCTGACTGACAACACAAGCTCCCATTGAAAAAAGGGATGGTTGCAGTAAACCTTGCACCCTGTGGAAGGCATCCCATTGTGCCTGATATACGCCATCTTAACTACATTTGTATGGAAAAATAAGAAGCCTCTTATGTCTCTCTCTCTAGAATCCAAAAAGTTAAAGAATTTGGGGGAGTACATATTCCTAATTTTTTAGTTTATCATCATGCCTTCTTCCTAAATCATTCCATGATTTTTGTTTATGGATTACCTTACCCATCCTCCTACTTTGTGGGTGGAACGTAAACTTTCCTACATTGCCCCATTTTCATTTTAGCCCTTAATTGAAAACCTTTCCTTTCTTCCCTATCCTATGCTTAAATCCTCTTTTGGACTGCTTCATCGGGTTCTGACTACCCACTTTACTGACAGACACGAATTCTCAGAATCCTCTCTGCGGCATGATACATTGATGAAAATGAAGGGAAAAATTATAGTGCCTTGGTGAGGGGGTTGTAAACACTCCCTCTACTTTTTAAAAACAAAGGGCCCTGGGGTCCTGGGGGCCAATAGGGACTTGGGGATGGGGCTTGCACAACCCCCTTCCCTGGAGGAAGGTTGAGTGGATGGCCTGGCCGCATGCACCACCTTGCTTCACCTAAGAGGTTGTATGTGTGATGGCATTATTAATGTACTTACTTTCAAACCGCTAATGCCATGTTCTTTCATAGAGTATGGTCTTTGTTATTTGAATATATTTTGGAGCAAAAGAATCAGGTACGTTAAAGCGAGATTGAGCCTGCTATAAGGGTAGGGGAGTATCTCGATCAACAAGTTCTTTAACCCATAAGAGTCCCTTACCTCTCCAGGATTTCCAAAAATAATTTTTCCCTTCATTTTCATCAATGTATCATACCGCAGAGAGGATTCTATCCCCTGGCTCATAAAATATATTATGAGGGGAGGAGGTGAGTGGCCTCAGAGAAACCATCCTGAAGGGAACAATACTTTGAGATTAGAGGATGGGGGCATTTTGCCCCGTACCCCCAGCTCAAAATGGCTCCATGGCCATATTTTAATTAAAGTAGAGGCGCATGGCTCTCTGCCTGAATCCTTAATAGGCCCCAGGAATCCCATCCCCCAGGGCTGATTACTATTATGAAGGGGAGGGGCCTCCCTGAGCATATTGCGGCACCAAAAACCCCATCTCCAGGGACCAAATGTCCTTAAAAAAGGGAGGGAGCCACTTTGCCCCCTCCCCAAACCTTATTAGGCCCCGGGACCGATCACCTGGGGCCGAATCATATTATTAAGGGAGCCCCAAGCTTTAATAGGCCCTGGGGAGCCCATCGTCCAGGTCAGAATTCTAAGGGGGGGTGTGCGGCCCCCCAGGTAGAGCCTTATTAGGCCCCTGAGGCCCCCATTCCCTGGGTCATATTGGAAAATATATTAGGCCACAAGGAATCAATTTCCCAAGGCCAAAACCAATAAAAAAGGGGAGGGGCCAGGTGCCCTTTCTCCCCGAGCCTTACTAGGCCCTAAGGACCACATCCACTGTGGCCAAATTTCATAATTAAGGGGGGTGGTCCCCTCATTGAGCCTTCTTGGGCCTCATGGATCCCATCTTGAAATCTAAGTGGAGGGGCATGCAGCCTCCTCCCCAGGCCTTATTAGGGCCCGGGGACCGCATCCCCTGGGGCCAACTGCAATTAAAAAAATTGGACAGGGGCATGGCCCCCGAGTCTTATTAGGCCCCTGGCACGCCATCCCCTGGGGCCAAAAGCAATAAAAAAGGGCAGAGAGCTGCGGCTCCCACTCCCCAAGCCATATTAGGACCTGGTAACCCATCCTTCAGGGCCAAATGCAATTAAACAGGAGATGGAGTGTGCAGCAACCCCTCTACAAAGACTTCACCCCTCGTGCCAAAGGTGGATCACCTGGTGCCCACCCATGGTACCCACAAACCTCAGTCAGCTTCCAGCATAGTACAGAGTCGGCATTGCTCTCATCTGGAGGGAGCAGCTCTCTTTGCATGCTCCCTCCAGGTAGGAGCAATGTCAGTTTCCCTGCCCGAAGGAGTGCAGGCAGGGAAACAGAAGTCTGCTCACATCTGGCGGGCGCATGATTAAATCTCCCGCCGGCTGGAATCAGACAGGCCTTCCCTGCTCATTTTGCTGCATTCAGGGAAGGCATGTTTGCTACCGCCTGGCAGAAGCAAACCTTGCCCGTGCTAGTGTGGGCCGGACACGGGGACGGGATCCTCAGGCCTTTGAAGGCTCAGGAAGGTGGGCCACGCATTCCCCCTCCCTTTAAATTTTATTTTGACCCCAGGCGATGGGGTCTGTAGGCCCTACAAAGACTCAGGGAGGGGGCTGTGCCCCCCCCCACTTTTTTTAAGCCAATTGGCCCAGGGGATGGAGACCCTGGGACCTACAAAAGCACGGTGGGGCACCATACAGTCCCCTCCCTATTTTTATGAAAAATGTATTGCCCAAGTTAATGGGGGTACCCGGGGCCTACCAAGGCTTGGGGAGGGGGGCCACGTAAAAACAGATGATTTTTTATTTTGGCCCCACAGGGTCTATGGGACCAAGGTATCCCTATCCTGCGCCCTTATTTTATTTTTATTTTAAACAATTTAGGACAGGGACAAGTGTCCCTGAGTCCCGTAATGGTTGCCAGTAAAATGTTTCTCATGTTGCTGGCAGTCAATCAGGGTGCACGCTCCCGTGAGAGTCTGGCTCCCACAGGAGTAAATTGTCCCACGGGGAGAAAAAGCTCCCTGGGCCAATCAGAATGCTCTAGTTTTTTTTAAGTGCCGCTCCCACGAGACTCTCCACAAACTCTTGCGGACCCAACTACCAAGATATACTACTATTTTTTATCCTTAAATTATCAAAAACTACTAAATGGATTTACACCACACCTAACCTCCCAACCCTTGCTCACTCAGATTACTTGGACAATAACATCTAAAATGTGACACACAGAAGCACACTGAAAATCACTTAGATGGACACAGCTGTAGGGAGTGCTTCATTTGTAAAATAATGAGTGCCTGGGTCCAACATGCTGCTCAGATGTCCGCTGCCGGTGGTATAAAGGTGGGCGCAGTGACTACCTAGACTGGGTAGCCCTGAGTCCACCTCAGGCCTATTTAATCAATTGCCAGAGCCTTTATCTCACTCATGCCAGTCCCTCCTTTCTCCATTTGTGAATGTTTTTCTGCCTTTCTCTTCTTCGTTCTTTCCTGTTTGTCTAATTGTCCCTCTCTTGCTCTCGAGAAATGTATGATGGGGAAACATGAGGGCCTGTCCCCAAAAACGTGTGTCAGTGGCCCTCACCTACAACCACCGGCTCAAATTAGGCACTGGGCATAGGCAAAATGTAAGAAAGAACTACCCAACGAAGACACAACAAGCTGGCAACATTCATCACCCACAATCCAATTGCCCTGAAAACCAAAATATTTAATAACATTACACATTCAGTTTCATATAACCAAACACCAATTTAGTACCACAATATCTTAATGTATTTATGAACTTTTATGTAGCGCCATTGCGATGTCAGGGCACTGGACATATCTGTGGGATATGCAAGTAAAACAAAAAATGATATTGAAGTTAAAGCAGATGGGTGCATACAGACACTGGATGAGCTTCAGCTAAAACCTCATTCAAGTAACAAGTACACAGTAATTAAAGTTAAAGAGATGTGAAACAATCAAATAGTTCTGGAGTGTTTTTGTAACAAGGGAATCTTCTGTATTAATGCATGAAAGGAAGAGGGTACTATAACTACTCACTAAAGCATGTTACCAAAATAGTGTGAACTACAATTAAAATGTTGAAGGTCTCACTCTCTAGAATTGATTTATGGTGGGCAGGAAAGGGCCCCTCAGCTTTGCAATCAAGCCTTCTGATATCCACCCCCTGTCAGAAGTAATTAGTAAGTCTTTCCTTAGAAAATGTTACTAATTCTTCTTGGAAATTACATCATGTGTGCTAGCATCCTGCACCCAACATGCAACTGACAGAATGAGCTTGACCAAGATATTGACCATGATACTGGTTGCATGGCATTATCCCCTGCCACCCCTCTATTGATGAAATGACTCTCGAGAAGCTACTGATAGCAATATGCCTCTTGTGCTACTGCCAACCTAATTCTGACCTAGTTAAGTTTGGTGTGGCACCCATCAAGCCCTTATCATCCATTGACAGAAATATATGTCCACCCTTGTCGTGTTAATCTTCATCGTACCTCTAGCAGAAAAACCTCCACCATGCTTTGGAAAAAAAGTCATACTCGATCTTCATGTTTGAAGTCTTCATGTTAATTCCACCTGATACCCAACTATAGCTCGGAAACTGCCATGGATGACATACGCAAAACTCTGGATAGAGGGGACACAGTGGCCCTCATACTCCTGGACCTGTCCACAGCATTTGGAACAATCTACCACTGCATTCTCATCTAATGCCTACACAACATTGTAATCCAAGGACACACACTCTGATGGATCTGCCCCTTCTTGAGTGGAAAGATCCAGTGAGTAAGCCTGGCACCATACACCTTGGACTCCCACAACCTCACTGCGGAGTTCCACAAGGATCCTTTGTGGTTCCAACCCCCTCCAACGCATGCACAATCCCTCTAGCCAGTATTATCCACACTCATAAAAGCAACATCCTCTCTTACGCTGATGATACACAACTTTTCCTCTCTCTTACGGACAAGACACTTAGGGGCATATTTACCAACCTCTATCTCCACCACAATGTCACTTTTCATGGCGATGTGGTGGCGATAGGGCCTTCGCCTAATTTACAAGGCAGCGTTAAGCCACTTAAAGTGGCTTAACACTGCTTTGTAAATTAGGCATTCTTTCATGCTATACTTAGTGTGAAAGGGGAGGGCAATGGGTGTTGCAGTGGGCGTTCCACCGCACCACCCATTGACGCTGCCCCATATTTACAAGGGTGGCATAAATATGGGGCAGCGCCAAAGTTAAGACCAGGGAAAAGCTGTTTAATTTCTCCTAGTTTTTGCTGTTTCCATGTGTGCTGCGTTGTGCAGAACACATGGAAACAGCAAAACGCCATTGATTGTTTATGTGCAGGAAGGGACATAAAAAATCATTAAAACACATTACGTTTTGCAGCTTCTATGTGTGCTGCATTAAGCAGCATTCATAGAAGTTACAAAACACCATTTAAAGATTATTTATGTGCAGGAAGGGACACCTTACTGCACATGAACAATCTTCCCCTGCAATGCAGACACCCTTGCAGTATGGTGCAAGGGTGCCTGCGTTGGCACTAGGCAGCTAAATTTAGTGCAAACACAGGGGGAAATGCAGGTCTGCACCATATTGTTGTAAATATGGTGCAGCCCTGCGTTTCAGAAGTGGTTGAGCACGTTGTCAAGCCAAGAAGGCTAACGCAGCCCTCCGCCACTTCTATGTACATATGCCCCCGAATACGCGTTTCAAGGTCAATGCCTGCGTTACTGAAATCGCTCACTGGATGAAGACCATCTGTCTAAGCTGAACATTGACAAGATCGAAATTGTGATCTTTTGGAAGAGTACATCTTCTGGGGACTCCACCTGGTGGCCAACAAACCAGAACCATCACCGACCCCCACCACCCACTTCAAGAATCTTTGGATCATCATCAGCAGCAAACTCAACATGACCGCCCAAGTCAATGCCGTCACCACTTCATGCTTCCATACCCTGAAGATGCAGAGGAAGATTTTTCAATTGGCTCCCAATCAGCACCTAGAAAGCCATCACAGACGCCCTGGTTGCTAACAAGCTGGACTACAGGAACACCTCCTATGCCGGTGGAAACAAAAACTCACCAGAAGGCAGCAGATCATTCAGAGCTCTGTGGCCGATATCACTCTCTAACATCCCACACCACACTTACATCACACCACACCTGAAGGGGTTCCACTGGCTCCCCATTCACAAACGAGCACAATTCAAACTCCTCCCCCACACTTTCAAGGCACTATATATCAGTGGCCCAGCACACCTCAACATTCTCATCTGCTTTCACAAACCTTCCAGACACTGCCGCTTGTCCGAACTCCTACTTGCACAAATTCCACGCATACTGAAAACCAGATCCAGCGGTCGAGCCTTTTCCTACATGGCTCCTAAAGTGTGGCATGACCTGCCACTACAAATCAGAGCCTCCTCCTTCCTTCTTGGAATCTGCAAGAAGCTGAACACCTGACTGTTTGAGTACTTCCACTAGCTCGTAGGAGTGCCTAAACTCACACCTACTCAGTGCTAAGGGATCTTCCAGGGTGATAGTGCTCTCTAAAATTATGCATGATATTACATACTTCACCACTCTAAACTCCTGTCTATTGGTGTCTTTCTTGATCATTATTGTTTTCCGATCTCTTTTCTACTTCTGTCTACCTTTTAGGACATATTCTCTCCTGCTGAGGATTACCTTCTGATTATGATATAAGATCCAGCCTACAAAAATGAGTGTTGGTGCCCACCACCTGCACCCATCAGCACAAGTTAAGCACTGGTTTTACTGAAGGCAGTACAGCTGATAATATGACAAATTGTTCTGTTCATGTAATAGGTGCTCACAGTCCCTTTCATCAGACTCAATAACTTCCATAAAATGACAGACATTACACATTTTGACAACTGATGCTTGTCCACTAATGGAAGGCTAATTCTCAGGGAATAATTTATAACTTTTGAAATGCTTCGTCAAGTTATGCATTGCCAAATATCCCATTAGATTAAATGCGCTTGGCAACTGGTCGTGCTGATCATAAACCATATGCATATGCCAGTCAGTGAAGAAATCGAAAGACTGAGTGTTCATTATTGTGTACACCTTAATTTTTCAAACAATTCATAGCAGAATGGCAGTGCTTCCTATCAGGGACTAAATTAAATAACATTTACAATCCATTATAACCTACTTTGCCTCTATCAATAAGCTTAATTTGAATACCCACTAAAATTCCTGCCTGCTGTTAGTTATGTGGGTTTACATCGCTAGAACAACAATGACCAACGTTAGAACTCGTAGCACAAGGGCTAAAAAACAAAGATGCAACTAGAAGTTAAATGAATTGGATCCAGTAATCCTTAGATCGGGTCTAATACATGTCTATGATCAGAAAAAGCTTTATTCTGTAAGATATTCACAAACCATAAAAGCATTTACATTTTTCATTAGGCATCGACAGTGTAAAAAGGCTTTTATGATTGCCAACAAGATTAAAAAACTGTGCAAAATAGCAAATTTTAAGTGCAAAAGTGTTCAATTAATTGTCGCTTTACTTTACGTGATTAGGTTTTATATAGACTATATCACTTTAAGACGGAAAAGAAAGGCCCCCCAGACAGCAGGATTGGGATGCATAGGGGGATGATCCCAGTTCAGCGTAGGGTACAATTGTTTGTTTTATGCGATCCGCCTTAGGGTCAGTTAAATTGTATGTTATATTTTGTGGCGTAACAGAATGCTTACCAAAAGACAATTTACAGACTAAAGATTTGTTCTATGCCGTACGCAAAATTTTAAAAACGTGATCATATTTATCGCCAACGATTCTGTATCAAGCATTTGAAGAGCCATAAGGGCGGGTCGACATTGTTTTAAACCCATAAGTTTCAACAGGGGAATCAGGTACAGCTTTCTTGGTGCAGTATAAAATTTACAGAACATGATTACGTGCAGGGTGGACTGAGCTGAAATATCGTCACATGGACAATGAGCCAGTTGCTTTGACCAATCGTTAGTCGCCGGAAAGGTGATTAAGCGATGGAAAATGTTGAAACGTAATCTAGTTAGCAAGAATTTGTCATAGCTGCTTGAGTTAAAGGTCAGATATGGCTCGATTTTAGCTGTTGTTTGAATAATAAGGGAATGCTGTACAGAGGGTTTGCTTGATTCTAGGGCCAGGCGTAAGTCAGCAAGATGGCTTAGACACTCGTCTCGTAATTTCTTTCTGGGGATAGAATTTAATTGTTGTGGGTTAAGATACAGGTGCTCATATCCCAGATCAGAAAGGAACTTTTTAACATAAGATAGCCAAGTAATGTGAAGCCCGTAATCTAGATTCATACAATCAATGATGAGTGCCTGTGTTAGTTTTAGCTCTGTTGTGGTCCAGATGCGATGCCAGAGAAGAATTTGCTGCATCCGGATTACGTCTGTAATATATGGAAGGCCCAGTTCGCTATGGATGTTATATGTAGAGGTGGAGGGCGGAGCAGCCAATAAAAATTTCAGGAAGATATTTTCTGTTATTTGGATCGAGTCCACTTGTGCATTTCCCCATATCCCTGCCCCATAAGTAGCCGTGCTACGGCATCTTGAATGATAGATGTCTAGCAATTCTTTTGGTGGTCTCTTTCCCAGTCTCCGTGTGAAAGCGACCAAGGCCATCGTTGAGTTTTGGAATTGGGGCTTTCTCATCTCGATTGCCCTTTTCCAAGTGCCTTTATGATCTATTATTACTCCCAGGTATGGATAGGTAGTAGTGTTTTCTACTCTTATCTTATTTAGGTAGGTACCTTTTCCTTTGCTGATTTGTTTCCCTGAGGTCATTGTGAATGTCTTTTTGACGTTGATATTTAAATCCAATTATTCATGAACTTTTTATATCTGTCCAGAGAACGTTGTAGTTCAAGAGGGGTGCGGGCAATTATGACTGCGTCATCCGCATAGAGGAGAGCGGGGATCGGGCGTTCTTGAATTTGTGGTAGGTCCTGGCCACCCTTCAGCATAGCTGCTTCTAAACCGTTTGTATATAAGGTAAAGAGGAAGGGGGCGAGGACACAGCCCTGCCTGACTCCCCGCTCTACCCCAAAGGATGAAGTTAGCTGCCCCCCCGAACCATATCTTACTTTTGCGGTTGCATTCGAATAGATTTCCCTGATGTAATTGACCAAATTAATGTCTACTCCCATATCGGTCAGTATGCTCCACAGTGTCTTATGAGCCACGCAGTCAAAGGCTGCGGAGAGATCTACGTATGCCATGCAAAGGCTGCCACCCTTTGCTTGGACATATTTGCCTCTCAGCAATGTAAGGTTTAGGACCTGTTCGATGGTGCCTTTTCCCTCTCTGAAACCATACTGGAGGTCGGAAATTATGTTGTTTGTTTCCGCTCAACCTTGTAGGCGTTCCAGGAGGATTCTTCCTACAATTTTACCAAGCGAGTCCAGTAGGGATATGGGACGGTAGCACGTGGGGATGTTTCTATTACCCTTTTTAAAGATAGGGACTAAGATGGAGTCGGACCAGGAGTCGGGTAGTCCCACCTTTCCCATAGCTTCTAGGACCTTGAGTAGTAGGGGGGCCCAAAGGTCGATGTTCGATTTATAGAGGTCCATAGGGACATTTCTATGATAATACAGAACGAGGAAATTTCACGGGAGGATCGAGTATAACTACTAAATAAAATTATATTCCTCGTAACAGGACACATTCAATGGAATGCATATTTCTGAATAAAGAATTAACTTAATCACAAGGTGGATCCGGCTCCCGCTCTCCATGGCAGGATGGATAGCCATGATTAAAATGGTAGTACTTCCCCGTTTTCAGTATCTTATTTTTTTATATCCTAATTCCCCTACCCAACTAATTTTTCTTACACTCCGGGGTCTTCTGCTGTGACTTTTTTGGGCGGACCGGCAGCTACAAATTCGTTGGAACACTCTGGTGCTTCCTTATGACAGGGGTGCTTTTGGTGCTACCGATTTCCAAATGTATTATCTAGCGGTGCAGGGGCAGTTCACTTCATACCGGTTTCACCCAGATGCCAGACTTTCCTACTCCATCCCTGAGAAAGATCTAGCGGAGTATATCCCACTGTCAGCCATTTTACAGAGCAGAATCAGGCTTGCTCCCCAGGATATTCAGACAATGTCCACCACAAGTTGGGAAAGGAGTAAGCTTAACCGCTTACTTGTAACAGGCCCCCTATACTCTCCACTACTTCCAGTTGCTAACAACCCATGGATCCCACCTACCTGCGAACATGTGGTGAAACGCAAGCTTAGTCAATTTGAATTACACACGATGGGAGATGTTTTTCCTAATGGTCATATTGATGAAATCAGATTTACCTGGGCTACACAGATGGATCTGTTCCTCAATGCCCGCCTCCATGCTGCTCTTCGTGCCTGTATCCCTTCATATCCCATAGCTCATGGCAATTTTTCCACCTTGACTATATTGATATCAACCTCAAAGGGAGGTAGACTGATGCCCAAACTTTATAAGGCCTGTATGGCACTGAGGCCTGCCCATGATGAGAAAACTAGGGGACAATTGTGGAAAGACCTGGGCAGGGAACTGGCTGACAAAAGAATGGTATTATTGCTGTGCACAGATTGGGCTTGTTTCTCTTAACCATCGAAACAAGCTACTTCAATTTAAATTCCTACATAAAACCTATATTACCCCTAGTACACTTACAAAAATAGACCCCACCAGGGCCTCCAACTGCCCGAAGCATAACACACCCTAAGCTGACTTTGCACACCTTACATGGACATGCCCACACATCGGGGCATATTGAGATGCGATATTTGAATGCCTCTCCCTAAAGATTCACATTACGCTTCACCCAGATCTCCTCCTGCCACTCCTGGCTATGTGCAAACTCACAAAAAGGTCACAGTGGAGAATTAACAACCAAACGCGGTACTACTCCTAATGACAAATTTCACAAAAAATACCGCAATGGAAGAATGTTAGCAAGATAAGGAAAAAGGAGACTTAAAAAATATATATCCAAAAACTATCAGAGAAAACCCATGGACAGTGTAGAGTTTAAAGACGAGAACCCTCACTCACCAGAATGGTGACATGCTTCATCACTGGGTCCCCTCTTGTACACAGTGTCCGCAAGGTACTCTGTGTAAGCTACAACTCTCCCACAGGAGAGGAGCACAGGGTGTTCTATACTCCAATGTGAGTGTGTGAATAAGGGGCAGAGTGCAAAAAATAATAATAACTAATGTGACTTTAAAATCATCTCAAATGGGAGAAAAATTATTTATTGGCTCTCCCTAATGGATGGTTTAAAATAAGTAGTGTGACGATAAGAATATAAGATTTCTTATCTGACTAGGTCAGGTTTTTTTTTTTTTACTCCTGGCTATGTAGCAGACATCTCTAAATGAATCCATAGATATAGATATATACAGCTATTGCGCTACTGCTAGTTAAAAGTGGTGTTAAACTGGGGAAGTGAAATTCACCCCACTATTAAGGTGTGGCTTAACAGGATTGTATATTGTGACTCCACTAGTGAAGAATAAGCCTCACTACAACCCCACCACATCAAGGCCAGAGAATATCTGGCAACCCCTAGGGACTATCTGTTAACCATAGACACAGACCTACACAGATAACTCTACCTAACTGTACCTAAGCTCTGACACCACACGATTACACACCCAGGAAGGTTCCTTTAGATGACGATGTTACGATTATAATATACGCTCAGCACTTGTATGGGATGAACTGTTTAATATAAATGCTGTACTACAACTGTCTTATCACCTCTGAGGTTTCAATGTTTGACAGATGTGACTTTCCTGTGTATGCAGGTTATTGTTTTCTGTACTTTTTGTTGCAAATTGATAAATACATTTTTTTTGTTTAAACTTGATCACAACAAGAGAAGCAGGATATCACAAAAATATATTTTTTGTTTTCACAGGAGCTGCAAGAGAGCCTACCAAGACCTGGCTCTTAAATGCATTGATTTGAACTTCTGCTGGAACAGGCAGTGAGCTCCCTTGCCACTGCTTCTGGAGGTTCCATTTAAAAGGTGGAAACGCTGCCAGCTTTTCTGGCAACGCTTGCTCCTCCCAGAATGTTCCCATCACTCTAGAGATTTAAAGGAGACAGTGGTGGATGGCAGCAAGCAGGCTATTGCAGCACCAGATTGTTGCTTGCAGGATCTTAATCCTACCTTATCATGGATTTCTCGCAGCCCCATATAGAGGCCCACCTGACAATGTCCTCCACTAAGCCGGCTGAAGACTTCTCAGCATGAAGATCTCCACCGTCAGGTTGAACTTGACTTTCCAATCTCAGAATGAGGCTGGTGCTCCATGTTCTGGCATGGAGGCCAGAAATCAGAAGAAGTACTTGGTAGAAGTGCTCCTTTTTTAATTTTTTTTATATTTATTGAAATATATTGACAAACAGGCTGATATCATATGACATTTGCGAATCTTATTGTGTACAGTTACAAGGCAGCGTGTTAAATGGTACAGATTACAGACAGGTAGAAGTGCTCCTTAAGCAAAGTATTGTACCAGCCTTAGCTTAAAAGCAGCTTCTAAACAGTTTAATCACATATATGATGTTGAAGAGTAAATCAAAGGAATGGTGACTTTCAAGACATACAGCTCTATGTAAGAATTATCTAAAAAATATGTACATGGAGTTGTTTAAACAGTTTATGAGCATAAGAACTCTTTGAATCACTTTATCGAGGAAATAAAAATAAACAAAAATGGCAAAAAATTGAGGACTATGATAGGTATCAAGGTTAGCATGTGTATATGTATGTTTACAATGCTTTATTTGTAAAAACAAAATAAGCTACAGGGCCCAAGGGATTTCTTGGGAGGCCATTGCAGCTTGCACACCCTGTCTGTGCTGCCAAATGAAGTGTATATTGAAGTTTTAAATGGTCTGCTGATCTGCTCTTTTGAAAAATAGATAGACAGCACCACCATGTGTGAGGTGGACTGTCAGAATTAGGTGCTGGTGTTGACAAATAAGTGTGGTGCTGAACACTGGCAAATACAGGCACATATGAATCACTGTATGTATGTATGTATGTATGTATGTATGTGTTGTAATTTATAGAGCACAATCATAGTTCGAGAGTAACAGTGGGCTGAAGAAGGGCCATTGCCCCCGGGCTAGCATTGGGGGAAGATAAAGGATAAACTATTGGGTCAGGTGTAGTGCTTAATGAAGAGATGTGTTGTCAGCTTGGTTTCTGAATTGTAGGAGACTGAGTGCTTATCTAATGTAGATGCTGTTCCAGGCTCTGCAAGCATGAATTGTAAAGGCTTGACTTCTGGTTTTTCCTTTTTCCAATATTTTGTCTCCATTGCAAAAATATCCAACCTCTTGATCTAGCACTATCCTATAATTGATGCAGCTGGTCTTGAAGACGATCGGGCTGGAAGATGGAACCAGTGTAGGTGTTTTAACATGGGCATAATATGGTCAAATTTATTAGAGCCTATGATGAGCCGTACCACTGTTTGTAAGATGTCTTTCAGGGACTCAAGTGTATTACCGGTAAGACCACTGAGCAGGGCATTGCCTCTGCCCAGATGGGAGAGGACTATGGACTGTGCGGTTGTTCTGAACTCATGTTATGTTATGTGTATTTGTATAGTGCATAACTCACCTGGGAGGGAACCCTGGCCCTGAAGCAGGAGCTGTATGGGTCGAGCCAGGTTCGGGGATAGGTGAAGAGCCAGGATCTCGGTTTTGATGAATTCAAGAACTGAGAAGGCTGCGCTAATGTGCCAGGCATGTCATTCCAGGCTTTAGGAGTGAGGTAGGAGAAAGCAAGACTGCTGGATCTGGTTCTGCTTATTCGAGAGGTGTGTGCGAGTAGGAGTTCAGCTGAGCGAAGGTGTCTGGTAGGTTTGCAGTTGTTGAGGTAAATGAGGCCAGTGTTGTGCAAGCTTTGTATGTGTGCATCGTGAGAAGTTTGAAGAGTATTCATTTGTGGACGGGTAGCCGGTGGAGCTCTTTCAGGTGCGAGGTGATGTGAGTGTGGTGTGGGAGGTTTAGGGTGATCTTGAGCCTTCTGGTCAGTTGAGTGTTGATTCCAGCATAGCGTGTGTCATCTTCCAGGAGAAATGGCTTCACTCTATTCAAGAGGGAAAGTTTGGATCAAGCTGTCTTGGTTTTCCTAGCAATGTGCTGCTTGAATGAGAGGCCTATGTTGAGGGTGAATGCCAGAGATGTTGCATGGTATGTAAGCTGATGGATGAAGCCGGCTTTTCTAATTGTCATAACTCCTTTCAGAGGGCCATGGGGCATGCAGGGGTTACTGGGCCCAGCCGTGGGGGATGAGGACTTTTACACCTGATGTCCTGTTCCGGTCTACTATGTATTCTTCTGAACTGGGCCAAGTTCCCAGCCTGCACTTGACTTTCAGGGTATGCGTGTTCCAAGCAGTCCAAGACCCAAGACTACCTCATGAGTTGATGGGTGAATGAGATGTGGATACAAATTTGTAAACACTGGTTCACAACTCAAAATGTGTGCAACAGCAATTAATCATGGTCCAGACAAATACTCACTTTTAGAACAAAAGGGAAGTATTTTATTTCTACCGCCTACCACGTAAAAACGATACGACATACATGCACAATTTCAGTCCTCACCTGAGGTCGGGGTTCTAGTGTCTCTCTGGTGGTTCCCTGTTCCACTCACTCTTCATGTTAGTGATTGTGGTTATTCCCCAGTCACTATTGATAATATCAAGGGTATGCCCCACTAGTAGTCCGAGTTTCAATTGCCCACTACGACTCTGATTTAAAGTCAACAGTGTTCCAGCGCATACAAGCTTAATTTAGCAGCAAGTTCCCCAAAAACAGGTCTTACCAACTCCAGCAGAAGTGAAGAATTCAGGGTCCTGGAGTGTGCCCAAGCCATAGGCACTCACATCAGCTAGTCGGGGCCCATGCAGGTAAGAGCGGTGGGGCCATGTGTGTGGGGGGGGGGGGTATTTCGACAGACAATGATGAGGGAAAATGAATAATTTATTTAATTTTCCCTTGTGGTCATCTGTCGAATCCCCCCCTCAACCAGCCCCACCTCTCTTACCTGCACCGGTCACTGCTGGCAACAGCTCTAGCACTCAGCGGTCGCAAGCTCTCTCCCTCACAGTCATGCTTCTGCAGAGATCGGAGGTTTCCTGTGGCTTCTCCTGCTGGGTAACTGTTCACACGGTCCCAATGGAGAGAGTGTGGCTATGGCTTTGTTCTACACTTGGGTGATGGTCCTTCCACGGAGTCCTCACTCAGCCAACGGAGTCGGACCAGTTGCAGTCCTTTTTGCTTCCTGTGGCCTATGAGTCACCACCACTTGCTGTCAACACGGCAAAGTTATCCACTGAAGCACCTCCTGACATATGGGGTTGCTGCATTGCTGTCACACAGGGCTTTGGCCCTATCACACGGCAGTCTTTCACCATGGTGGCCCTCCTGGCCATGCTGCAGGGCAGTCTTCACCACAGCTAACTTCACTGCGGCCCTCTTCTTACATAGGGGTGTCATCAACTCAGTCCTCCTCATGGGTAACGACCTCATTGGTGCAGCAGCAATTTCCTTCCATCTCACACAGGGGGTGCACTCAATAGGCTCCCCAGTGGACCTTGCTCCCTCCATCACTCTCCTATTCCTCACAGGACACATTGGTCTTGGCAAACAGGCAGGCACCGATGCTCCAGCGAGGCCTTCATACTGAATGGCAGACTTGCAGAAGATTATTCTTGCTGATTTGCTACTGTAACTGGGTGGCAAATGCCTTCTCGATAATTTTCCTCATGAATTAAAGATAGGTAATATGCCTGAGGTTAGGGAGGTTTGCTGGATCTTAGAATCAATTTGTTAGTGGGGGAATGATCTGACCGTAAGAGCACCTGGGAATGTTCCTTGGTTTAGGGAGGCACTGACAATGTGCCGATGAAGTACTGGGACCTCTCCTGTGAGTGATTTGATGACAAAAGAAGGAAGGGTGTCATCTTCATACATTGTTCTGTCTTGAAGAAGTTCAGGGTATTGGACGGATAAATCTTCAAGGCTTGATATGAGGAGGCCCATTTGGTGAGGATTCAATGGAGTGAAGCTGGAAGTAAGGGGGCCATGGAAGTAGTAACGATGTTGGATCTGATTTTGTCAATCTTGGTGAAGGATGTATTGCATGTGGTGACTAAACATGAGTTTGTGTGCTGTGGAAGAGAATTGGTGCAATAATGGACAGCCTTGAAAAGGACTTTAAGTTTGTTGCTATCAAGGCTCACCTGAAGTTTCCATGGGAACGAGAGGCAGGAGACAGATGAGCAGGTCCCAACATCCCACTACCTCTAGCCCGCCCAACAAAGTCAAAGCTGAACCAGAGAGCAGGAGGAAGTGGGGAAACAAGGGGAGAAGCAACTGAAGAGGGTTCCTCGGCACGAACTGGGCCCATGAATAACCATTAAACATATATATTAAATGTCTACCTGGTTTGTTCCCCTCTTCCGCTTGTGTCCAATAATTGAAATCAGGAACTCACACATAACACTGCCTAAACAGAACAGAGAGAAAAGTACAAAAAGTACTTGGCAATATAGTGTAATGGTGTTATCTAAATAAAGCTTACCAGCAGGTGTAGTGTCACAAAGTAACTATAGCCCAAAAAACAATAAAGACTGATTCAATTGAGCCAGTCTGGATAAGGTATTCAAAATATGCAAAAAAGGTGCAGGTTAAAATCTACCTCATCTCCTTAAATGGACAGGAGTTCGTGAGGTGGGTTGCTCTGGGAGGAAACTGTCAGTTCAGAATTGAGAATAAGGAGACTCCTTACTTCAGGAGTAAATGCTGCTGAACAACGCTGCTTCTCTCTGATAGAAAGAACCAGACGTAATGCGCCTCCTTAAATCAAGAGTATGCACTTCTGACCACCATGTATATTGCCAATCATAATAATGCCCCTCCAAGGAAATGCAGATGCTCAATATAACCACAAGTGAACCTCAGAGGACAATATGTGAGCTATACATATATACAGACGTCTGCCAAACACACAAGCGTGTTACTGCAATGGTTATGGTGCTCGGTATTCTGGTGTTCATAAGGGATTAGTCAACAAAGGAGAAGTGGACGTGGAGGGCGGAAGGATGGAGTGCACGCAGCAAGGAACCGTGGTTCCACGAGATGTGGCTGTCATGACCCGGAAGTGAAGGCAAGTGAGTCCGGACGGGTAGGAAACGCTCGATACAGCTGGAACGCGAAACGCTCCTCCCGTCCGGAAGAAAGAATTTGATTTCCAGGGAGCTCCACCACTACCGCTGACCGTGGCGAGTATGACAGTTGCCACACTGATGCTCTTGCAGTAAGACTTTTTACCTGCTATGATGATGGGTTGATGACAAGAGCAAAGTGTTTTGAGTATGGGGATCTCATCTAGAATTTTTCATCATCTCAAATTCTTCTTCTATTTTAATATGGATTTATTTTTGTTAAGCTTTTGAGTTTACCAAAATACTGAGGGTTTTAAGTGGAGCGTAGCATCAAACCTGAGTTCTCATAATAGTGTTGTAGATGTTAAGGAGAGAACTTACATCTGTGGTGGGTTCAAAATGTTCTGTCAAGTTGCTGAGTTCTTCCTGAATTTTTAAAGGCAGATGTCTTTGATAGAGCAGAAGGTTATTTATTCCTCTTTTCACTTGTCCTTCCATGCTGATTTGTAATATATGCACTGGTGAGAGCAAAGTGTTTTATTAATTTCATATTCGTCAGAAAGCATGAGTTGAAGCACGAAGAAAGAAGCAAAAAATAAGGATATCCACTTGGGACTATGTAGTACAGAAAACAAAACATTGTTTGCTTGTGCTCTGAAATGCAGATAATCTGTTAGTTTGCCAAGAGAAAATGTTGGGCCATCACAGCTGCTTTCACTTTTGTATTGTACCAGTATTTATTTGGCTATGCAGGGCACATCACACTCTTTTAGACTACAATCACGCTATGACAAAAATAGAGAAACAGTATTAGGTCGAAGACAGCAGAAAATCTACTACTTTTAAAGGAGAATGGTGAGGGCAGGAATACAATAAAAACAAATGTAGTAGTTTAAGTTAAAGGTGTTTTTAAATTCCTTAACTAGAACAGTACATTTATGTTCACATATAATCTATATGGATTAATTTAAAATGAGGTAAAACTCAGTAATTTAGCATATGGATCAATAAATTAGGTGGTCATGGTGTAAATCTTTCTTTGGGTAATTTACAAGCCTAAATGCTAGCAGAACTAGCCCCACATAATTTGCAGGCCAATAAACAGATTCACATTAAGTTGTGCAATACTTACATCTGTTACATGCCACAAAATTACAAAACTGTGGTGGCAAGCCTTAATCAGTAAAACAAAATATTACTGCACTAAAGCTTTAAGTATTAGCAGCATTGACCCTTCTCAGGTTAGCAAACCGATTTTGCTATTTACAGTATTATCAACCAAGTTCAGAAGAAGGAAACTGTCATTGAACATAGGGGAGGGAGGAACATTTATTCAAGTTTTCCCCAGTGGCTCTTTCATCTAGGTCAGAGAAGAATTGGCTTCCAATTTCAAAAGTATCTTCAGCATTCCGCCTCCAGAAACACAATGGCGGCATTGCTTCATTCTGCAGCCAACAATAGTTGTGCGTGGGAACACACATTGGTACACAATCCCACTCCTATTTGAGGTGCCACTGATATGAGGAGACAATCCCATTTGTAGCAATAGTTTTGCAAATAGATTTTAGTCAGAGGATCAACCCTGACACATGAATGAACAAGGTACCCTGAATTTGAACTGTCTTAGGGTGTAGGGGTCAATACAAACGGAATAAACACCTTAATTCATTTCCAAGGATGACCCATAGCTCCCAGGAATAGTTGAGTTCATCCAATTATCAGGTCCAGCTATCCATTGGAGATGTCAATTCCCTTTTCTGGGGACAAAAAATTACCTGAAAAGACACCAAAGGGCTTATTTATGAGCTCCTTGCACCCCCGGGGCATCACGTTGCAGGACGCACCGGAGGCGCAACCAGCTGCGTGATATTTACAAGTACACGTAAAGCTACCCTGCATGGCTTTAAGTGTGTGGTCGTAAATATTGCCCCTTTTCACGCAACCAGATACATGTTAGGGGCATGACATAGCTGTTGCTGTGGGTGTTCCCACGCAACACCCATGTCCACTGATGCATTTCTAGAATTACAAGCAATCGTAAACCTGGAAATGCGTGAGAATGCTATGCCACCCCCAGGGGTGTCATAGCGAGGGGCAGCGAGGAGAAATATTTTCATTTCTCCTCATTTTTTCCTCTTTCAATGCCCTAGGGGGCTTATTTATGAGAAACTATTGCAGTGCAGTGCCGCAAGTTATATTGCTGCATTAGTTTCAAGGCACAAGGATGCAGCATATTTACGGCAACATGTCGCATCTATGTGCCTTTCCCTGCACTGGCGCACAAACTGCTGCCATTAGCCGGCATAGGCACCCTTGCGCTATGGTGCAAGGGTGCCTGCGTCATGGGGAGATTGTTTTTGTGCAGGAAGGGACACCTTCCTGCACAAATACATTCACTTGAGATTATTTGGCATTTCAATGTGTGCTGTAGAATGCAGCACGCATTGAAAGAGGAAAAACGACGATGCAAGGGGCTCATAAATAAGGCCCTAGATATTTACCCCCCAAAAATATGAAAGCAAAGTGGGATATGATGAAGAGGAGGTCCCCACATTGTAATAATTCTGCACCAAATCAAATACTGTTTTGGCGCTGCAGATGGATAGTGATCCCTAAGCCGGAACGACCAGATGTGCACTCTCCGGCTAAGGTGGTGAATCCATTTAGCTACTGATAAGAACAAAAAACTGATATGATACATGTTTAAATTAATCTCAGCGATTGGTTATTACTCTGGGCCACATTCCAGTCCATCATACTATGTCTACTGTGACCCTTCAGACTGAATTTAATATCGCTGCACACTGCCAGGACTGGCTTGTGGGCATCGAAAATTATGGGCATAAATGCATCCCTGAGTATTTACCAATAACTGAGAATATTTCAACAAATCCATATATGGCTTTTTTTCGTTGTAAGTGAGAATTTCTAAGTATGAACAAGTATGTTCAGATTTCAGTCCATGCTGGTGCTGGTGTACCACAGGACTTAAGAGGTCTAAACAGGCGAAGAAAGGTTGCTTGCTTTCCCCTTTACAGGCGACCTGGCCTGACAACCCCGGCTGGATTGTATCCATTGGAGCAGGACCAAGTCTGATAAGCATACACCAGTAGTCTGTCTGCAGTAGAAGACTGGGTAAAACAAAGATGAAATGAAATGAGTCCCTGAGTACCTGGCAAGCTACAGAGCAAGTCATACATTTCACTTGGAAAACCCATTTTTAATATGTTGCAAGGGTCGCAGGTACCCTGACTAAATTTTTTTCTGGATCCAAGACGATTTGAGTGCCCAGAAATACAATAAGGAAAAGAAGAATCCTGTGGCATTGCAAGGCCTTATGCAGCCCAAGGCAGCCCTTGTGTTTCCCGCCCGAGGAGGCCAAATATAAGAGCGGGGGGGGGGGAGAGGGGCGATTCCTGCGGCCATAGGTAAGAGCCGAGGGGGGGGGGGTGAAACCGCCGCCCCTAAAACTCATGCTGCCGGACCTCATAGCTAGGTAACAAAAAATGTGCTATCCATTTCCCCAAATATCAGAGAGAATTTGGAAAGGGTGATGTAATACTTTTTCCTGTCCCGAGGATATCCTGTTGCAAAACCCTTTAAAAATAGGGTGCGTGATGGAAAAAGAGCCAGCTTTAGGGATGTAAGACTGGTGCCACTGCACCAGGCACTGACCTCAGTCATATATTAAGGGTTTAAAAGCACCTACTGCAGAATCTCTTGCGGCCAGCAATTTTCAGGCATTAATAAAAATGCAAAGATAACTCTGGTGATTAATGTACCTGCTGGAGAGAGAGAGATCAGAGGTTTGTCTAGTGGCAGTTTTGATTCATCATAAAGCAGCGCAGTGGATTAATATGACTCCTGCAAAGCACGTGTACCATACAGATCACAGAATTGTATACTATGTAGGTAGCTCAGTGGGTTATTGCTTATGCCACAGAGATGCTTTTGTTACTTGCAGTTTATAAATTGAAGTCCTAATATGCACAGTGAGCTATGAACTGTCATCAAAGAGCTGCATGCAAATTTCAAGATATTGGTTAAAACATTATGTTATGTTATTTTATGTTATGTTACAAGGATTTATACCGCTCATGGCTGCCTCGGAAGGAGCTTTCCAGCACTCCCAATAAGAAGCTAAGAAAAAGATTACATCCACCCTTCACAGCTAAACCAACCAGGACTTGAGGTGTTTTCAGAAAGTCAGAAGGCTAGTCTTGGAGTTTAGGAGAAACAGGTGCTTGTTCCAAAGAATAGGCCCCAGGAAAATGGAATGAGCTGCCTCCCTGTCTAGGAAAATTAAAGCGAGGAGTATAAGCCAGCTTGAGAATGGAAGTTCTGAGTGGTCTTGTAGAAGATATATAGGGGCAGGAGGTCCAGTGTTTCTCAAGACTCTGAGTAACACACAATGTCTTGAATTCTATGCGTTTCTCTGTAGCAAGCCAGTGCAGGCTCCGTAACAGATTGAATACAGAGTTTGATTTAGGTAGATGTCCAAGCATTTTGGATGGTTTTGAGACTCTTCCTGGCAGCCTTGGTAACACCAAGGTACAAGATGTTAGCATAATCCAGGTGAGAAATAATGAGAGCCTAAATGATTGTCCTATATATACAGCCTACCAGTATGGATGACATGGGACCAGTACATCTTGTAGTCCTCTTTGTCTTATGTAACATTGCCTATACACTGATTTACACAAGTGTGATTTATTGTCTCTGGATAAAATGTGTGTGTGGTTTGTGATGTAAAATGCTCTGACAACATACATTAGTATGAGTAGCGCTATGAAACAAATATATGTGAGAGAGTGATTAAGGGGGCATAAAATGCACTGTTGGAGGGTGGGATTCCTGGGATCCGTGGAGAAGGTCATTGGAGGGCGCCAACAAAAATTGTCGCATCAGGTGTCACCGGCGTAAAAGCTGGCCCTGTGAAGGAATGAATGCTTGTGGATTCTGCGGTCATCTTTGCAATCTTACCCTTGTTCTGCACTTCTTAAATGACCCTTGTGATGTGTATGAGAGCACACCGACTGTGCTCCATGTTTTTTATATTCCACCAGGAGAGTATAAATGTTGGACTTCTAGACACTACAGTCAGATGGTACCCTAACCAATTGTATAGGGTGGTCACCAACCCCACATACCAGACTATGGAAAGGCTGATGGCTACTAGCAGCTACATTTAGGTATAATTTAATAGAACAAGTGTTTCAAACCCGTAAGTTCCATTCCAAGGCCATTACAGGAGATATATACCTGAGGGTTTAATCAGCGGTTATAGTGGCTACTTTTCTTATTTTAATTACATGCTGTGTCAAGCAACTCGGGTGACTATTATTTTATTTAATGTGGTACTAGGCAGTAGTTTTGCAACTTATAGTTTCAGGACATTTGTATTAACAACTAGATATTTATTTTGGTCACTATGTCTATTGTTCAACCACAACCCCAATTTTCATTAGAACCGCATAATGCCATTTGGGCTGTTTCACCACTGCCCAAAATTAGGGGGTTCAATAGCAATTGTTAGTCATTAACATTACCTTCATGCTCCAGTAACACTGCAGATGAATGCCTAACAAATTCACTTTCAGGATATGTTCTTAATTTGTCCCAAGAAAATGTAATAATTTCTTTAAATATTGAATCTAGTATTTATGAATCTTATTGCAAGGTGCAAATAAATGGCTGGAATCTGCTTCAGATGCTACACATCTGAAGTAATTATAATTCTAAAGCCACACTGCAAGAGTCCATTCTTCAGAATATACTAAAGAACTTGTATAGTTTTGAAGTGCTGCATCTTGAGATAAGCAGTATTGTCCATTGTGTGACTTTGAATAATGCTGTCCATTAGTATGTATAATGCTATGTGTCCTATCTTTATTAGCCTTTCACTTGCCAAGTGCAATAGATTATCTCCATGTATCTTATATAAGTAGATTAATCAACTTTCAAATAATAACTTTATTGTGGGGCTATATAAGAAAACCAATTGGTAGGATAAGCTAACTCAGTTTTTGGAATATAGTAATGATCGTGTAGCTCTTCATACAAACGAATCACCCTGTGATTATATAGTTGCCCAATTGTTTAATTTTTCTGTTTCCAGACATCTCTAAAAATCTTGGGAAGGGAGAAATCATATCCTATTGAGGTGCATCAAGTAATAAGAGAAATCACAAAATACATAGACAACCCCTTTCCTAACATTTAATGCCTTAAATCTAGTTTTCCTAAAGCAAGTTGGTTTTATAAAACCCTTCTAAAGACATTGTAGCGATATAGATCTTGCAGCTGCATTCTGTCTGACTCCTTCCCATTGCTTGAGATAGACTACTACCAAGAGAAACACAACATAGTACTTCAGAAAAATTGGAAAGCCCTGCCTGGACTGTTCTGGACTTCTAGATAAAACACCTCCTGGTAGCCTCTATCTTCTGAAAATATCCGTCAGGGATTAACAATGGGATATACCCAAAGAGGTATAAAACCTTTGCCAGAAGAACCATTCTTTAGATATTGCACTGATTTAGAATGCCTTTCGGGAGCCTGTTTCTTTAATTATAAGCCCAATGGCTTTCTGTACATGTTGTTCATACTTATGGTTGAACATGCTACCAAATTTGGCGGTGACCTTGACTCCCATATATGTAGCCAACTCAACATATCTCTGACCCAGAGCTATTATTCATTAGTTAAATAATATATCAGTTTTTTTCTGGGACTAAAAGGTAGCCTAAACCTTGCCCAAATACACATGCTCTTTTCTATACCTATGACTGTACTAACAAAGTCTGATGTAAACACTGCAATACCATCTGCATACAATACAACCTTTTTCTCTGCCCCATTAAGAATTATGTGTGATCCGTCCTCTGTACTATGCAATTGATCAACTACAACCTCATAAGGGCTCATAATACCAGCAAATAGTAAGGGGGACATCTCTGCCAAGTTCGACGAGTAATACTTATAAATACTGGTCTTCCATGACATTGCGTCTGGATTCCCTTTGTGGCATTAATACAGTAGGCTGATAATTAATAATTTTGCCAGTAGTGGAGGTCTCCATAGACAGCAGGCCTCACAAATGTATTCAGCACAATAAACACAGCTTTCCCAATATGACAAACATTCTCAGAACTTCTCCTTTCCTTCTTCGCCGGGTTCCTACTTAATAAGCTTGTCTCTATTTCCAGGCTATGTGGAGCAGAAACTTCACCCCTACAAGCATGCCAGCTGGCATACCCTGCATGTTTATTACTATTCCTTTATTCACTGTAGTTTTTACTTCTATTCAGCTAGTCAACTGCTGTAACAGTAGTTTCACAGGATGTAACCTTGACAAATACTAGCTCGAAAAAAAATATTTTTTGTACTGCAAAGGCACCATGTCAAGTGTTTAAGCTTCTGATCAGAACCCAGTCTGTGAAAACGCTCATCCTCCCTTAACCCGGATCAATATTAATAGGGAAAACAGAGTCTGTTGAAGCATATAATTCCTTGCAACACAGACAGTAAAACAGTACTTTATCTGAAATTCTAGCAGAAATTGAAGATTTAAAACATTTCCTAATCAGGTTAAAGTTCTGCTCAACATAACCCAGAAAAATAGGAAGTGCTAGAGGGCTGTCCTTCACATGAACATAGAAGTAGGTGCTTGTGCATGGGGCAAAACTTTGACACTGGCCCCAGAGCACATATGCTCAAATAAAACATCATCCGCATCCTTTGAACATCTGAGAGTATGTGTCATTTTTCGGAAGCTGTGTTTACTGTGACAGAATAGTGAGACCCTGGCCTGCTGTCTAGGGAGACCATGTGACAGACAAACCCACCCTTCATCAGCGTGCTTGATTTAGTGGGTTAACAGGAAGTTCCTGAGCCCATTCCCATTGGGAAGCAGACTAAGGGCCTATTTACGAGCCCACGGTGGAGTGGCGGCTACTGCCTGAACGAAGGTGGCCTGGTATATACTGTCCACTAATTAAAGTGGGCGCCCTGTACCAGTCCACACGACCCTTATGATGTGTGAGGTCAAAGATAACCTTATTGAAAGCTATCCTAGAGGTAGCTATGTAGAGCAGCCTTCAGGCCTAATCTTGAAGGAATGTAAAGCAGCTTGTTTTACCAGAATATCACCTCCTGAATTACTATATGAAAGGGGAACCACACAGTAGTTATATAAAAATATATATTTATTAATATAACACTCTCTACTATTCTCTACACGAGAATAGAACATAAAGCTCACAATACTGAATCAATAGAACAGTCGTAAGTAGCACAATACACAGCAGACTCCAGGGGGAGACCGAACCATATACTAAAAAATGGTATAACAATCACAAATTGAATAGACACCATGCCTAGAACACGTAGAATCGCTGGGACCCCAATAAACCACCCCAGGCAGTGACACAGGGAGCCCACGGATGACGGGTGCAGTGAGGAAACACGACCGCGTGCTCTGTACAACTCTATGAGGAAGTTGCGGTTACACAGTTACAGTTTAAGGACACTTCTAGGAGGACTTCAAGCAAACCCTTTGAAACATGAGAGGTTCTAGAGCCAACCCACCAGTGAGTACCAAGGTACCTGTGTTACCTATCCCAGAGGAGCCGGGTGCATAGGGGTCAAGTGGTGTCGGAATCCTTCGCCGTTTTCAATGGAGTGCTGGGAAGAAGTACTGCTGCTGTGAAGGTGAAAAGTGTCTGGTGGAATCCAAGCCTGGATTCTGGAAGGGAGGAACCTAAGCAGAGGGGACAGAGTCTGGGTCACTTCAGGTGACCAGGGGCTCGGCTGTCAAATGCCCACCGATGTCGGGTGCTTCAGGTGCGATGAGGGGATGCTTGACCCTGCAGCCACGGGGACCAGGAGGCGTTGAGGACGGCCAGGTTCCAGAGGTGAGCTGTCCCACGATGTTGAGTGCTGAGGGGTCGGTGTCCGGCAATGCAATGGGATGCATGCAGGGGGGCACAACATGTGCTCCCCTGTGTGCATGCATCCAAGTTCCTTCACAGCATGGACTTTACAGTCCATGTCAGAACTTTTTTGGGTATTCCCATTATGGTGCCCATTTTCAGAGACACCGCCGTGGGACAGCCAAAAATGCCCGCCAGACACGAGGAAACTCATAATCTGGTGGGCGAAGGGCACACGGGTTTGGCAGTGCGGGAGCTGGCCTCCGGCATGGCAGTCCGCTCCTGCACCACCAAACTCATAATCAGGCCATTTGTGTACTGATTGAGAGTAATGTGGTAGTCCAGGAGGCAGGTTCAAATCTGCCTGCCGATGTAAGCCTTTACTTCAAAATTATACCCTTGAAATTCCACATCTATAGAGGGTGTAAATTAGTTATCTACTTGGAATGCAATGGTACCGGAGGTCCTGGGACACCAAAGGTAAATGACAGTATCCACCAGCAATAACGTCAGGTAATCCAACTTCCCAACAACCCACGGAAAAAACCTCAAAGTGCAAAAAATGACAAAATCCATTTTTAATGCTTGAACATCACAGGATGATCTTGCCAGCTTTTTTCCCCCAAGAGCACATAAAAGTAGACTTTTCAAAAACTTTATAAACATTTGATACATAATTCAAAAACATCAATCTACTTCTTCTTTTGGCTTCACAATATCCCAAGCTTTACAAATGGAAATCTACAAAAGATATGGCTTTCCATGCTTTGCTGGTTTACCCTAACTTTACTCCTGCAGTTTTTGCTGCGCAGGTTGACAGTTAATTATGGTGATATGGGAAATGCGCATTTAAACATGTTTATATCCCTGTTTTTATTCCTCATCGGGTATTTTTTCAAACATCGATAAATCCCTTCCGAGAGACTCCCCATTTTGGTCTCTTTTCCATTGTAAGGGCCCTCTTATTCTAACATTTCTGATACAAAATTTACCTTAGCATTTAGTGTGAACTTCAAAGATCTTCCCAACATTCTTATTTGCCCCCCTCTCTTTCTATTATAGACTACACTCATTTTCCCAACACTTTAATATACGTACAGAGTGAACAGTCAGCCATACTAACAGATTTTTCGGTAATTTAAACTTATGCCTGACCAACATTCAACATATCTATCTTAGACCTTTAAAAAAGGTTTCAGTCATCTTACCACTAGCAGGTATAAATGTATACTCTAGAACAGTGATTTTTAATGTTGCTTAACTAGAACTAGATCCATGGCACACTTTTAGAATAACTACCAACTATGTCAATAATCCTAATTAAGATTCATTTTATATAAATGTGTCCGATGTGGAGGTTCTGAAAATTCGGGGGCTTATTTACAAGAAACTGACACATCTCTGCGTTAGAGCAGAGAAGCATCAGTTTCCTTGCGCCGGGCAAAGAAACCCTTGCACCACCATGGAGGCGTCATAATTACAATATGGCGCACCATGTCGCAAGGATTGACAGATGCGTCAGGAATCCTGACGCATATGTCAGCACAAAAGTCACGCACTGCTGGAGTTGTGTCGTAAGCCTGACACAACTCCAGCAATGCTTGGGGTAGGCCTATACCTAATACACTGCGTCACTCCTTACGCCTGCTCTAAGCAGGCATAAGGTTTTGACACAGTGGCATCATAGAAGTGGCACAGTGAAAACTTGTAGATTTCACTGCATCACTTCTACAAGGCTTTCTTGCAGGGATACGCCCACCCTGCATACATTATACCTGATGCAGGTATAATGCGGTGTAGGGGTTTACAAGGTGACGTATCTGCCTGTTGTGAATAGGCCGCAAACTGGTGCATTGTTTACGCCGCTGCTGCATCATAAAAAGTGTTGCAATGGTGATGTGAAAGTGTCAAAACGGTGGTGCAATATTGTCGCAAGGGGCTTGTCAATAGACCCCTCAGTGTGGATCCGTCTCTCATGAAACAACGCTGGCCGCCCCTGCTCTGGAACCAAGGAAAGGTCTAGTTATGTGGAGAATTGACTTTACTAATTGAGTAACATTGTTCCTCTTGTCCCCGTCCCTCCATTTGTATTCACCTTAAGCACAGTGAATGTTCACAAACAAAAGAACAGCAAGTGCATGATGTACTGTGGCAATGCAATACTTTTTCCATCAAGGGCTAGCATTTAATTTCAGGCATTCACATTAGTCTGACCTTGGGGAAGGGAAACAAGGCTGAATCGTTCCAATAACATTTTATTCGAGATTCCCTAAGCGTTCCGAAGAGGTGATTTGTAAACACCGACTCTACTGAGCAAGGCGATCTGTACAAATTAAGGCAACTCGGGAGTCAGGATTAGTTGGACTTTATTGAGTGGGTTCAGTAATAAGTTCAACCAAGTGTACAGGGGACAGGAGGGATTTACATTTTGCGATACTGGGGTAGTGGCGGATGCCATGCAAATCATACATCAAAGCCTGCTTTGTATTCATGGCATATTACCAAGCACCGGGTTTCGTACAGCCAGACTACAATAGATATTATGGAACAGACATGGTCTTTAGGGGGTGTGAACGCTGTTCGATGACAAATGCCTTCGCTCAATAAACAGTCACAACTGATCATCAGCCAGTTCCAGGGCATGAAAAAGCAAAGTAGCCGCAGGTTGATGCTTTTAGAAAATGAGTGACAGGATAGACTAGCCATACCATGGTCACGTGCACACGTGGGCTCCCCCTCTCAAAAATAAATAGGGCTGTTTTGCATTATATGTGCTAAGTAAGGTGGTAAATCCAGTGGTGCAACGAAACATGTGGGGGCCCCCCTGCAAAGTACATTGAGGGGGACCCCCACGCTTCGGCACCAGTCAGGAGTTTTTGAGCCAGGGCCTGTCAGCCATGCAGCGGGCTGGAGGAGGCCCCCTGGAGCTCCGTGGGGGCTGCGGGACGTTATTGTTATGCCACTGGGTAAATCCGGAAGTAAGATCAAGTCCGGCAGACAGAGCCATGTGAAACATGGGAGATTGGATAACCAGGGCTGGACTGGAAATCAAAAGCAGCTCCGGTAAAAACAGTCAAACCAACTCCAAACTGCACGTGGCTGTGACTGGAATGAGGCCAAGGGGCAGTGGTAGGGGTACGCCTGGTTGGGGGCGGGCGGGAGGATATGCCTGGTTGAGGGCGGGCAGACAGGAAGGTCGGGGAGGAGTGGCTTGCACCACTCTGAGTGCACTGACTGTCTGGTCGGCCCAGGGCCGACCAAAGCAGTCATGCGCACTCTACATTTTCTCTATGTAGGCTGCATGCAGCCTACATAGACAAAATAGCCTCCCTATAGGTGCCCGGCTGGCCGCTGCTTGCGACTCTGCACCAATCACTACGCTGCGATTGCAGTGTTGTGATTGGCTTACAGGAGCGGAGGGAGCATGCCTGTTCCTGGTCAGGAGCAGCAGAAAAGGCGTGGGACCGGGCCCAGGAGCAGAGGCGGCGCAGTCAGGTAATTTTCATTTTATTTTTATTTTAACGTCCCTCCCGGTGTGACACCCCTGCTTCCGCGAGTATTGCGAGACGCTACTCGTACATTGCTTCAGACGTCTTGGGCTAGTGCTTTGGATTCTACACAGTGCAGTGGCTTTATGTTCCCTGCATGCAAATTGCTGTTGTGATATTGTTTTAGACGTTAAAATACTGAAGTGCATGAGGTGTTCTCATCCTCCCCTCCTGTCAGCATTAGGCTGGTACTTGACATCAGATGCTCTATTGGTTTAGTGCACTAAATGTGTAGCTTTAATGTTCTCTTGGTGTGGTACGTTATATGACCGGCTGGGCGCATTGATCCATTGGGTGTTCTCTTGGCGCTTTGCATGGTATGCTCCATGGTGCTGTGTTCTATTGTTGCAGTACAGTCCTGATGGTGTAGTTCGGTCTACTAATGCTTGGATAATATACTGGAGCAGTGCTTGTATGTTCCATTGGTGCAGTGTGTTCAGTGTTTTGTTTGTGCTGTAGGTTCTGTTGGTAAAGTGCTGAACAGTCCTGTTGGTGCTGTGCTTGGTATATGTTTTGATTCAGTGCAACAAAATTTTCTTTTGAAGTGGTGCATTCAGTGTTCTGTTTGTGCAGTCATTATAAGCGCTATCTCCACAGGCATTATTACATATTATGTTGGTGCAGCGCTTGAAAGGTTCTGATAGTGCTGTACTTGGTATGTTCTCTTTTTGGGGAGCTTAGGTGTCCTTCTGATGTTCCCTCGTGCAGTGCATTAGAGGTTTGTTTAGATCCAGTGTGGGCTGAACGTGATTTTGGCCTGGGGTTTCAATGCTAAGCTCGACAGTGAAGCCTCCGTTTATGGTGAAAGCCCGCCCTGAGCAGACGTACGGGGTGTACCCTGCAGGGACAAGATCAGAGAGCTTATTACATGTCTCTTAATGTCCCCCCTTTTGATTTGTGTAATTCAATAGAGATCACATGGGTGACCTTAGTAGGACCCACGGGGTGTGGGGTGTGGAGGGGCCGGTCCAGGGACTGGACGGTATCATCAGACCTCAGAGTGATTGACATCTTCCTGCTTTCTCAAATTTTCTAGAAAATGCACAATTTGCCCACTCTTTTCTCAAAATTTCCTCAGGGGGATAACACCCCCGAGGCCCCGCGAACGCCCCGTATGTGTTTCGGGCTCTCTCGCTACGCTCGCTTGCCACAGTGCAGTATGACAATTGTTTTACGCCTGGGCATAGCAGCTTATCCAACTCAGAAAGGCCCCCCCCCCTTCAGCCTGACCAATCCAGCCCTGTGGATAATACACTAGTGTACATGCTGCACTTAGTGCGATTTGTTTGCACAGTCATGCGTCTTTGTGCCTTGCACGTTGAGCAGCGAAGAACCCCTTTAGTGGTATCACAGATATTACACACATGCAAGTCTGATTTGATACCAAGTTTTGTACTGCATGAAAAGTGCAAAAAAACTCTTCTTTTTAGCTGTTTTAAACAGCAATGAGCGTCGTCCTTCAGGTATTGCAGAGTGCTCAAAGTTCAGGCAAAAAGAGAGCTTTATGTAGAGAAACAGAGATAAGAGTCCAGTTGGTTAAGCTGGAAATCAGGCTGAATATTCTTCGATCGAGATATCTGTACTGTACAGTGTAAATTCTCAATTTTCAGAAATGTCCTGAACCGCTTTCATACCTGTCTACCTCGAATCAAAAATGTAGGTGAAGTTAGCCATTTTAGAGAGTGATCCCATTAGGATGACTGGAGAATGGATACTTTTTTGGAGGGTGATCTAGGTTTTGCGAAGCGAGTGACTTCATTAAAGTCTATGGCAGTGGCGGCCGGTATCTCAGAAGAGTGGCGAGGAAGGGGGAAGGCGGCGAATGGGGTCAAAGGGGGGGACGGACAACACAAGTAAACAATAAAAAGACAACGCACCTGCCGCTTCACCAGAGCGCCACATCACGCTGTTCCAGGCTCCGCAAGCACAGGCTCCACTGGCCAATCCTGACGCTGCTCTCATGCTGCTGGTGGCAGCATGAAAGCAGCGTCAAGATTGACCTGAGCACCGATGATTTCCGCTCCCAGTGAGACTGGGAGCGTGTGCTTGCTCTCTCCAACCCGACAACACCGCTGGGTTGGAGAGAGCTTTACTGTGCATGACGGTTTGGCCGGCCTGGAGCGGCCAGCCAGACCGTCATGTGCACTGAATAGCAGTGCTAAACACCTTCTCACGGTGTGCCCCCACTTGGCCCTGCCCCCAAAACCTGCGGTAGAAAATAAAAAAGATAATAAACCTAGTTTATTATTGTTCCTGTTTAAGGCTCCTGCAGGGTGTGCAACGCACCTACGCCACAGAGGAGGAGCCGCTGCTGGTCTATGGAGGCATTTTGTTGCTTATGTGGGTGAATAGAAGGAATAAAAAAGTGGGTGGAGCCCACCAAATGCAGGTGACTTGATAGGTATTTGCTTGTGGTTTTTACACCTCAGTCCTAATTTTGGAGCAGGCAGCGCAGTCAGCATTGTAGCCTATGTAATCTGGAAATAATGTCGACATTTCGACCCCTAGTTCCACACATTCCAACAATATCAGGCACCAGTGCTCAGAAAAATAAAATATGCTCTGTCATTACATGTTGCACAGCCCACAGGTACTAGTCTTTACACTATGAATTGTTAAAGTCTGGTTTGGCTTCGATATCATTCCGTTCAATATTCACCAGGAAAAAATAGGGTTTATCCAGCGACCACGTGACGTACCAAGTAATGGCGCTATCAAGGATATCTCAAATAAAGGGTGAAGGAACTGAAGGTCCCCTGCAACTGATTACCTTAAATGGTAAAATGGCACCAAATATGAAACTTACAATTTTGGAGTGTAAAAAAGCCTTTGGAAGTTCTGCAAAACGGAAATACCTGCATAATTTTACAAATATGTGCCTACTATCAATTTAAGCAGACAATTTCAAGATGGTTAACAGCTGGCATGTCATCGGATTTATATTGATAAAAGACTGCACAAATAGAGATGTTAATTGAAAAGTGCAATATTTTTCCTTGTGTCGTTCTCTAAATTTATAACAGTGTCTGCATCAATAAGTTCCATTATCAACCCTTTTGTAAAAGATTCAAATTGGTAGTGCCAATTAAATGACCCCTTAATTATTTCGCATTTAGGGGATTTCCCCACTTGTTTGGTATTTGAGTCAAAGAATCTGAAGATCTGTTATGGTCTGGGGCAATACCTTGTGGCTGGAAAAATAATGTTTGTTTTGAGAATGCCTACTTGTGGCTTCAATGGCTTCCTGTCCACATGGTGAAGACTGTCAGAACAGTGAAATTCACCTATTGTGGCCAGCATTTTCCTCATGTGTGGTAAATGGGGCAATGAGCGTAAAGGCCATATCCACTGTCCACATCAGTGAAAGAGCATTGGCTATTGCACTGTTGCATTTATATAGTTCAGAGAGGGTAGCAAAGCACTCTGATTTGCATCAGGCTCCCAAGGGCCCTCAACGCAATGTAGGTTTGACACAGAATGATGGTTTTACAAAGACCTATCTGCAGACCTGCCCACTCACATGGTGCCACCGTGTGACAAACGATATTGGCTCCCGTCACACAGTCACCCGGTGAGGAGACGATATCACACAGACGCAGGGAAAATGAGCTGAAAATCACTCTAAATAGTGGATTTCCAGCTTGTTTTCTTAGGCTCTGAACTGCTGACGTCCATTCAGGGGTATGAAAGCACCCCCAGGACATTGGCACTAGCCTGAGCAAGCTTTTTTTTGGGGGGGGAGGAGTGGGCCTCGGGGGCGGGGGGGGGGCAAAAGTGACTTTTAGATACTTTTTGACAAGAGGCCCCACCCCCTCCTCACATGATGAGATTTTTGTTAAAGTTGGCAGGTCTGTATGTGGGAGGTACTGGGTAAGGTGCATGAGGGGAGGCAAGCACTAACTGGAGTGCAGTGGTATCTCTGTGGTTATGCTTGAAGTATTGAGGAACAGTGTGAAGGTAGGTGTTTTGTGCATGCAGATACCCACCAAATTATTGGGTTATAGGATTGAAGGGTTAGGATGATGTGTTGATTGGGCTTCTGGTCCCCATTGCTTTCATCATCAAGGTCTCTTTTCAAGTCTTTGACTTTGCTGATGAAGTGGTCTGGAGTAGAGACACATAGTTCCTCTGAGTGGAGAGAAATAGTGGAGCGTTTTTGCCTTCTGACTGCGCATTTGCAGATTATTGTCTGGTACTGAAACATCACTTTGTTGTTAGGGTTGTTCATTTTGTATAATGCCTTTCCAGAGACTGTTTTCTTTTTTGCTTGAGGTATTTTAGAACTGGAGCCATTTAGCCTACTTTGTCATATCAGCGGGGGTGGAGGGGTTGGAGTGGGTTCGTCATTGGAATGATGCTGACAAGGAGCTAAGTGAGCCAGAGTTGGAACTGTTGAATTGTAAATCCGGGGTCACAAGGAAATAACGAGTTAAGTTGAACGTGGAAGGTGGGGAGGTCAAGTTGCTTGCATGGTCTGGTAGATGTTTTAAAAGCTGAGGCTGTAGATTTGTCTGTTGGGGAGGGTAGGTGGGCATTGATGTTGGTGGTGCAGTGTATGGACATCATTGTTGAACAGTGTACACCAGCACAGTCACTGGGTAGTGCACTGAGTTCATCACTAGGGAGAGTGGGGGATTCTGTGACCTGGATGTGGACGCCCTTCAGGAGAGTGGACAAGCAAGATGTGATGGTGTAGACAGGAGTTTGGAAAAGGGTAATCTAGGTTACAAACATGCATCAAGTGTGTGCTGGTTTGACCTGGCCATTAGTGCAGAGGGCAATGTTAGGGATCTTATCGTTTCCCATATATCTACCCTTGGCAACTGCACATATGACCTGTACACAGACAGGTCTCTTCGTATAGTGTCATGTCTGGCAATTTGGAAAGCAAAACATGCATGCACACAGCACCAGAGCCTGGGCCTAGATGCTAGACGTTAGTCGCTGTAGAAGACAAGAAACACTGGTTAATACAAAAGAAACATACTTATCCCCATATTAGACCCTTTCCGCACTGATTTGTTCACTACACCACCTATTTCCATAAATTGTTGATAAAATATTTGAACAAAATAGGTCAGTTCAGAAATTCTTCTTCCTCTTGAGAGCTGACACCTCAACATATACTGTCTGCCCGCTTGCGAATGCCTTCTCCAACACTATTCAGTGTACTAATAAAACCACTGATAGGATTCATCATGTGCATATGAAGACCACATATGCTTCTTCGCCCTCCAGCAGCACATACCGCTGCCAAATACCTGTGAAGCACCTCTATCACAAGCATCTAATGGCCTTCTCCATACCTGTTGAGACTGTCAGTAATCGCCGAAGAAAACTTTGCTCCACCTAACCATGTTTGGAAGAACTGACCAAAAGAGACCGCCATGTTCAGTGTGGACCCCACATTTAGATTGCCCCATGTGGTAGCACTTGATCCATGTTGAGCTTTTACTACACTTCAAAACTTCATCAGAAGGACGGTCCAGATGATTGGAGTATATGATGACTTGAGTGAATAGCACTGGCAATCAGTTGCTGCTTCCAGTGAACTCAGCGCCATAATACAATATATGCAGCACTTTCTTCAATGGACCAATCCTCTACTGCACTCTGGTTAAGTACCCCCAATTGAACAACCAGGCTCTTAAAAATGTTCCCAATAAACAGACCCTGGGGAGAACTATGGGTCTGATTTAGATCTTACTGGACGGGTTACTCAGTCACAATGGTGACGGATATTCTCTCCGCCGAAATATAAATCCTATAGGATATAATGGGATAGACATTTCTGTTTTCTGTCACCGTAGTGACGGAGTAACCCGTCCGTCAAGATCTAAATTAGGCCCTATGTCATTTACTGACTGTCATATAACTTTTGAGAGGCTACTATTATAATTTTTTATTCATAGGTAGGAGCTCCTTCTAATTTTTATTGCACCTTTAAGCCCTGTTCTTAACTAGTGGAAGTATTAGTGCTTCTTTTTAATGGTTTCTTCCTGGAACATACATTTATTTATTTTTAATCACTTTGGCTGGGCATTCATTTATTCAAAGCGCTCACTGTTTTCTTTAATATCTTCTTCTGCATAGCTCTTGCGAGTTTAGGAATTAAACTCTGCAAAATTAATGAAATAAACCAAGGGTGCCTTGGCGGGCCTTTGGTTCACCTCTGTCTGTAAACAGCAGAGCTTGTGTGCTGGGAAAGCTTAGGTTTGTTTAATTATGAGATCATTTAGACCTCAGTGAGCCTACCAAGCTAGGGTCATTTAGACAAAAGTGGGCCAGCCAAACTTAAATCATTCAGACCTCAGTCAGCCTGCCAAACTTACAGCCCCCTGCATGCACAAGTAGACATTTTTATTGAATGTTCTCCAGTCAACATGGCAGGAGAAACTTGGCAAAAAAATGTCATTGTGTTTCCCCATGCCGTGCCATTGTGGCATGGCATGGGGGCACGAATCAGGATTTTTCTCATCTGTCAAATACAAGCCCCTAGTCTTCCCTTGCCCAGCACCACCCTAGCAGACAAAAACATGGCAGACAATGCATCAGTCAGCCCACCCTAATCGGAGAGAGGGAGCCACTGACACCATAGCTGCAATCAGATTGTCAGCAGCTGACTTACACTGAGGCTTTTTTGATAGTTGAGCTGAGTGCTAATCACCTGCAGTAAGCACAGTGGTTCACAACCTCTAACTAAGCAGGGTAACCGAGGGTTGGGTGGATTTCTGCCATAGATCTCATTACCACCCATCTCTAAATGAGGCCCCACGTTTCCGCCTTTGCTTCCACCGCTAGCTTCACAAACATGCGTTTGACTTTAAAGAGCTAGACATCCATGGAGCAGGAGCATAGCAGAGGCAGATTTAGGAATCATCTACACAAAGCAGTATGCTACAGCAAAAGAAGAAATTGTTGTTACTAGACTATTAGATATGGCAAAAAAGGGGGACAGGATTGTGACAACACTTAAGCATACTAAAAGAAATGAGTGGAAGAACAGCTGATTACAATTACTCTAGTACAAAACATTATTCAGTAGCCACAGAACCTAGGGACCATTTAAGCAGAGAACAGATTTGTTTTGGTGCTATGCAAATCTTCCTTAGAAGAGTTTATTTTTTTCAAAACATCTATGTATTTTAAAAAGGGCAATACATGAGGACACTACAGGTAATGTTAAAGTGCACTAGATATGTTTGCTGGGGTTCCCAATATGTGTTTTGAACAGTATTGTTTTTTTAACCTAAGATGGTCATATCCAATTAAATCTACAGAGGCAGGTAAACAACACCAAAGGCTCTAAAATAGATTTCATTATCGAGAATAGGAGCAACACCTACAAATGTCGCAGTCATTGATAATGAGAGTTGCGCCTAAAATAGTAATCGTTATTGAGAACAAGCATTGGCATAGCCAATAGGACTCGCTTTCAGGATTTTATAAGTTTTTAGTTATGTTTTATATTATTGTATGTGAAAGTTCTAATAAAAGTGTTAAAACTTTTACATACAATAATATAAAACATAACTAGAAAGTGAGAGCGGGGGGGCGCAGAGAGTAGAGGCAGGGTGCTGTGGCAGAGCTAAGCAGGCATAAGGTAATGGAAACATGGGGTGGGAGCGGGGCGAAGTGGGGGTAGAGAGTAGAGACAGGGAGCAGGGTGCTGTGGCATAGAGCGGGACAGGCAGAGGGCACCAGAAGCACGGGGTGAGAGCAGGATAGGGCAGGGAGCAGAGACAGGGACAGGCAGCAGTGGGGTTAGATCTGAGGGAGGTAACGGAGAGTGAGCATGGCACCAGAAGCACGGGGTGACAGCAGGAGAGGGCAGAGAGCAGAGACAGGGATGGGCAGCGGTGGAGTTAGAGCTGAGGGAGGTAACGGAGAGTGACAGTAAAGGATGAAATGATATGAAGCTAAAATAACAGGAATAAATGATCTCTCCTGATGTGCGGCTGGTAAAACATTTTATTTTCTGAACTGCCTCGTTCCAAATTACAACAAGCAGGAAGTCCAGAGAGAAGAGCAACATTGCGGATGGATGAAAATAAGAGCTGTATCTATTTTTGAAGCATGGAAAGCGAGAAAAGGCAAGATTGTGCAGACAGTAGGACGCAGAAAACAAAAGCAAAGGAAGAAAGAAAACAGAATCTGCTATCACTCTAAGATTTTGGACAGAAAACAGGAAGGAATGCGGTGAAAACGAGAATGGATGAAGGACGGGAGTAACAAAACCAGAGAGTGGCGAGAAAAAAAAGATTTTAGTTTTAGAGAGATGGAGAGAGCGAGTTCACATCACAGCCTCGAAAGAGCTAAGGCTATCATGACAGAGAGGATGTTCCGAGAGAATTAAATTAAATGTAGACTTCAGACAGCAGGTCCGGGAGAATGACATTCAGCATTTCTTATGAAAGGCTCCTGGAGGTGGATAACAGGTACGTTGAGGAAAATGAAAGCAGACCCAATCACAGAAATGCTACACTTTTTTCGTGTTTTCCCATAAAACGTTCTTGTGCCAAAGTAAAGCTTTTGAAGCCCACACTTTGAAGTTTTGAGGCGATAAGCTACCTTGTGGGAGGTACGATGCGAGCCTCGTCAAGAGACTCCCAAAGCTGTTTTTCAGTGCACACAGAGATCGCGCAGGTTTTTATTACATGCGGAGTACGTCGTCCCGATTTACAGTAAGCTTCATATGCTGTAATGAGGTTTACACGCTTGTACCGGAGCTCTGAGACCACCGGCACATACAGTAAGCAAGCGCTGTTCACCGGAAAAAGACAAGCGTGCGTGCCTTGGGCTGCAAGTAAATTGGTTTTAAGAAGACATTGTTTTATGAAGTAGAACAGCAAGCAGGAAAGAAGCGAGATAAATTTGCATATGGGATTACTTGGCGGGATTTACAAGGCACACCAGACTGCCTGCAACAAATGCAGCCTATGAGCCTTTGTGCTGCCGACCAGTACTGGCTGCATCCGCTCTTCTGCCTTTTGTTTTAATTTTTTTTTAACGCCATTGCCTAATTAAATGCTAATGTTCCCCTTTGTTTCTTCCAAGCCTGATTAACACCAGGTAGGAGGTAATTGATGTCTGCTGAAGCCGCGTGAGCTCTTCAGAAAGACAGAAGCAGTGCGTTGCGGAATGAGCTTAAATCAGAGCAGAGAAAGAGTTGCTAAAAGAAATCTGTTCCGTCTTGGAATTTTAGAGGGGGAGACAGAGAAAAGCGACCAAATCCAATTTCACGCCGGCATTTGGAGTTGTATGCGCGCGCGCATGCCGCGTAAGTGAAAGTGCATCACGATCACGATGCACTTAATGACCTGTGACAGGAGGATAGACAGATGGCGGCTGCTCGCGTGCACGCTTGCGTGCACGCAAGCTTGAGGCCACCAAAATGCCAGTGGTATAGCACTTTTAAAAACCCGTTTTCTAAATGTCTCGCAGCGCAGCGCATGCGCTGGCTCAGGCGAGACCTAAAAAGGTATGCACCCTTGCGTCACTAAATACATTATTCATATGTTATTCAGCACAAAAGGCATTGTTCTTTTCAATACCCACCTATTTTAGAGTTTCATCGCATTTTATAAACAAACTAGTATAGTTTGCAATACTTTCTTTACATCTTAGTTTCGTTTTTTTTTTCTTAGCTCCCATTTCAGGGATGCTCATTGTAACAAGTCACCTGAGGTATACCTGTAACCTAAGTGGGAGATTCCCTTGAGTCTAAGAAGACTTAAACTATTCCTCCAATATCTGTCTGGAAATAATCTCCAGACTTAGGTTGTTTATAAATACAAGTGGTACTTGCCAGTAAAGAGTACTCCCTCCCACCTACTGTGCCTCCTTCTAAAAAATATAATTTAGGAGGTGAAGGTCTTAAAGTGTGTTTCAAAATGTAGCATTCTATCCATACAAAACGTGGTCATCTTGCATGGCAGCATCAGCTTACACAACAGAGTAATAGGATATGTCAGTGCTCATTGTCTCTGTCGTTGTCTATCTCCATGCCTATGTTAGGATGAGTGATTTCAACTATAACAGAGCTCCCTATGTGCATGACCCATAGACTCAAAGTTGATTGCAAAGAGAGCTTTGGTTTGCGAGAGACTCTGATTTTCTTTAACTTCTAAGTGCATGCATCTTTGAGTATCAGGCAAGTATGAACTCACTCTCTCTCTTCACAACTCTGTGAATTTAGGAAGGGAAATGGAGAGATATGTACACTGGAACTGAGTCTCGGATGGGTGGGAAGTGACCAGTACCACAGAGTTGTTGAGGGTTAGTGCAAGTAGAGAGGGGATAAGACACATTTAATTTTGCACCACATTTCTCAGTGATGGTAATTCTGACTAAACTTACAAGCCCCTTGCGCCACCCGTACGTCACTTTTAATATGGGAAAAAGTGACATACCAGTGGCGCAAGGGGCTTGTAAATAAGCCCCCAAGTTCACTAATCAAAAACAGAGTGGAATCCAAAAATATCAATCTGTAGCTCTGGTGAATAAAAAAACTAACTAGGAGTTGCAGATAATTTTAGTCACACTGATCACAGACCCCACCTATCTCTAGAATATTTAGAAGCACTCCATTCTCATGGTAGGTTGAGTCCACTCCAGTACACTAGGTACCTGGAGAGACGACCCGATGATGAAGCTTGCCACTAGTGAACACTGGTGGGTGAGGGCCTCACAAATTTGTTTGGGGAGACTGTAGCTACAGATCAATACTTTTAGGTTCCACTCTGTTTTTGATTTCTGATTTTTTTTTGGGAAGGTGAGTGGACTTTCCTCCGAGGACTTCTCTCTCCCCCTTGTTTGATTGTGAATTAACACTAAGGACCTCATTATGATGGTGGTCGATCAGACCGCCATTGTATTGGGCAGATGACTGTCCGACAATGAGTCAGCGGCCCCACCTGCCCTATTAGGATAAGAGCACCATGCAGGCAGTCATAAAGTGCCTTTTTCTAATGCGGCGTGTGCTGTGGCCCAGGAAAGGGGCTGCAGCACAAGCCACAGTAGAAAAAGGCACTTTGTGCACATCCATGCACCTTGTGCCAGGCACCAAGTGGCCTAACAGGGACAGGGGCCTGCTTGGGGCCTCCAAAGTCCCTTTCCGTCTGCCTTTTCATGGCAGTGGGCTAGCCATGAAAAGGCAGTTGGAAAGGGACATCCTAATCCCTACGGTGGTGCCAGCGCAGGCGCCGCCTCCATTGTAGGGATAGGAGTCCGACCACCACCCTGACGGGATCTTGGATCCTGTTGGAGGCGGCAGCCCTACCCCGACCTCTGCGTTCTGACCGCTGGTATTGTAATACGGCAGTAGGACCGATGCCCAGGATGCGGGGTGGACTGCCACCCACAGGCTGTCAGTGGCAGTCCACCCAACATCATAATGACCCCCTTAGTTCCTCATTGATGCCACCTAAATGTAAGCACCAGATTACCTACTGACTGCCATGTAGCTAGTCACCAGATTCCTCTTTGAGGACTCCTATTAGCAAATAGCAGTTTCCACTCTATCACACATTTAATTAGCCAGTCAACTTTCTCATTGTTGACACAGGTCAGTATAAGTTGAAAATGGGTGAATCCCGTTGTATAACGTTGTTGCATCCTTGCTAATTTGTTTAAACAAAGTTGATTTGTAAATACAAAACATAAGAGAATCCCTTACCACACCTTAAAATTTAATGATTTATTGCTTTTATTAGAAAGAGTGATGCTTTTCAATCAGCAGTAACAGCATTAAACTCTGAGAGATTAATATGCAATATTTAATATGCAGTGGTAGCGAGATGAGAGTGTATTACAGTGATAAAAAACACACAAGGTGTGTTAGTTGTTGGAATATGTGTTTGTAGCAATACATGGTGTCACACAGGTTCTATACAGTGGGCCAGGATTTGTGTGCGTCTCAGATCGGTTTATAAACTCATATAGTCCCCTACAAGATACAAGATTAAAAGATGTCACCATAAAACCTTCTTTAGGTCAATCTACCTTAAAACACTTGGAATGTAATAGAATTAATGCTCCTGCCTTGAACATCCTCAACTAATGAATTACGTCATGTTGACAAAGAAGTAGTTAATGCAAGACAATACAATTTGTTGAGTTTTAAAAATATGCCTGGAAATGCAAAACACTAGGAGAGTGTAGTCTGGAAAGGGAAGGCACCTAGATATTTGTGGTTTGAAATGTATATATACCTTTCATCCCCACTTCTGTTTGGAAGCACTGCCCCTTCAAGAAAAATAGAAGCATTTTAGGGTAGTTATTCAATATTTGCTTGATCTCCAATAAGTTTCATAAAATAAATATTGTGCAGACATTTCACGCTCAGCATGAGGCTGACACTGGACAAGAGGTTGAGAAATTACCATCATGCCTACAGTGCCTTCAGTTGTGCTAGCCATGAGTTCACTAAAGTGTAAAAATTTGTATTCAGGGTGCACGAAGGCGCTTCTGTGCGGTTTGCGACCAAATTCTTCACACAATTCCTAGTTGCATATGTGTAGAAAGGTTTATAAAGACACCATGCTGTGACAGTAACAGGTATGTGACTAGGCTGTGGTAACGAGCTATGGTAGTAATAATAGTAAGAAATATCTGCTACTAAAGTACAGAGTTTAAAAAATAAAAGTGAGCACATTTAATGTAGGGCAGTTATTGAACTACTTACAGAGAGAAGCGTTCTGAACATTTTTTTTTATTATTACTTGGCCTTTCCCACCGCCGACAAAAGAAAAAACCACGATTCATAAGCCTAGTGGATTCTATTCCCAAAATACAATAATAATTTCACACCAAACTCCACACGGAAATCAATCAAAGCGAAGTGGATCAATATCATATACCCTGACAGTACTAGACCTGAAACTGTTCACAGCTCTAAATCTGACTAAAGCAGAAACTAAACAAAAGACACCCCAATGAAACAAAACAAAAAAAATGTGGTCTGTGTGCTCATTGGGTGCAAATATACTGTTTCCTAATTTGTAATTTTTGTGCTGGGATTTGAAATGTTTGTTCTGAGGTGTGAGAGCGCTTAAAAGGTTGCGAATATAAATAATTAAAAGACAACTCATCTATGATAGCTTTCCACACCAAGGATTTCTTTAATAGGATGATACATCAATTATTCAAGGACTTCACTGCTAACTCAAAACCTGCATTACGTGCCCTAGTTTTTAATTTTGGGCGAGTGATTGATGTCACCGTCAGTAAAGTAACCCTGGACAGTCTGTGCTGCCGAATATGTGACGTTCCAACGCGATGATTTACATTGCGGTACGTTACATCGCAGTTATTACAATGCAAGTCGTTACAGCGACTTGCGCTGGAGGGCGCTGGATTTAGGAATAGTATGATTTACTATTCTAACTTCCGCCTACGTAACAGTAGGGAAGGTGTTGGAATAGTAAATCATACTATTCCTTAGTGTATAGCGCCATCCAGCGCAAGTCGTTGTAATGACTTGCATTGTAATGACTGCGATGTAAATGTATTGCTGTGTAACGACCGCGTTGTAAAGGTCGTTTGCTGTGCTGCCTCTTTATACATCGGATTTGAAGAGTGTAGGTATCAGGTCCTACCATAAAACTCAATACACTGCATAACGTCCCTCATTTGTCTGTCCAACAATTGTTCAGGTTGTCTTGAAACAGAATTGCGCCATGTACAATCAGACACGGGGGATGTGTACACTGAAATGTTGGAGCGCGGTGTTACTTTAAAATAGGTAACACCGCGCTCCAACAGTTTTTAAATGCAGGTAAAAAATACAGCGCACCCCTGCGTTTCCCCTAGAATTGGTGCCAAAAGGCTGCCTAGCACCGGCGCAGGTACCCTTGCGCTATGTTGCTTGGGAGCCTGCGCTGCAGTGGCGATACTTTATGTGCAGTAAGGGACACCTTCCTGCGCATAAACAATCTTTAAAGGCGATTTGCTGTTTCTATGTGTGCTTCATTCCACACACATAGAAAGAGCATAATATGAGGAGAAATTAATAATTTCCCCTCGTATCGCCATTCTAAGACCAGGTTTGACCTGTCCTTAGTTTTTGGCGCTGCCCCATCCTTGTAAATATGGGGCAGCATCAAAGAGCAATGGGTGTTACGCTGGAACGCCCACTGCAACACCGATCGCACGCCCCTTTCACGCTAAGTGAAGCATAAAAAGGGGCCTTAATTACAAGGAGGTGTTATGCCACGTTAAGTGGTTTAACGCCACTTTGTAAACAAGGAGACGGGGATATCGCCACCAGAACGTCACTAAAAGTAAATATTCCCCATAGTATTCACTGTTTCCCTAAAATGACATGAATAAAAGAAGTGACGCCATGGACCATGTGAATATCACAGGTCAAGTCGTTCTTCCCACCCTTTGCTGCTCAACAGCCTTGTACTTGCTGCTCAGTGGCTAGAAGATCAAGAGGTTGAACCTAGAGAAAGTAAACAGGTCCCTGGGAGTCTGGTTTGCTTTTGTTCCTGCAGCTGCCTTCATGATCCCTAAACCCAGGGGATTACACAGCGGTGCCAGGGAACCCAAAGAGCAAGCAAGGTCAGCCACCCTTGGCTACCTCTGATTAATGTCCATTGTCAGGTTGCTACCCATGGCTACCCCCAACTGATGTTCATAGCCATGTTCAAAACTAATCTTAAAATGGGCCTCTAATTCCAGAATCTTCAATCTCTGGAAATGAAATGGTGGAATAATATTTCAGTCTGTGTTTGTCTTTGGAAATAGCAATGTATTGACGTTTTTCTGTAGACTGTAGTAGGAACAGTCTTAAGGCTCTAAATGAAACATATTCGCATACAGGTATATTAGGCCTTGTTAAATGAGCAACATAATTCCTTTTTCATTAGTGTTTGTTTCTGCTCCATATGACTAGAAATTATGTAGCTCTAACCCTCCACTGTGGGCACAATTGGCAGCTTTGGAAAATCACACAATCTCCTCTTTCCTTACAAATTAGGACTTCAATCCTTCAAATTTTGTTGAGTTGATACAATGTTATGAAGCTGTCTGTACAAATCAGTACATTTCGCGCTGGGGTTAATCAGTATATTGTGCCCTGAAATTCGAAAGCGATAAAAGCTTCTTTTGTTCTAGCGCCTTTCTATTTTCTAGCTGCATCAAGCCACTTATAACCTCTTCCAAGAGTACTTCCTATGCAATGTTGGAACGTCCTACTAGTAGGAGCAGTTTATAGTTGATTATATGAGAGGGATTCACCTTGGCCAAGATCACCAAAACAGGGGACGCTCTTATATAACTAGTATAAATCAAACTTTCACTTAAGTACAACTCCACCCAGGGCTTTAAGTGAGCCGGGTCCTGCCGATGCTCAGCACTGGCAGTTCTAAAAAGCAGGTGCTCAGACGGGTCCCTATCGGGCTCTCCATTTCTGCCCTCATCCTCAGGGTGAAATAATATCTTAACTCTGCAGCAGTACCATCCTTCACTGCCTCTGATGTAACTTCAAAGAGACTCCTTATAGTTCTTTCAGTCTCATCATTTCAAAACTGAAGCATTTTCAATGTTCTATACAACGAAGCCATAGTTGTTACTTATTTATCTTAGGCAATTAACAACCATTGGAAAAACCAATAGTTCTGGCTTGTTGCAAGTGTAAAGTTACATGTTGTATTATATATCTGGATCCAATGACAGAAGTAGCAAAATGCCAATCGGGCGGCACGCTATACTATGCACAGATTTTTATGACATCTGGTGGTGGATCCCTGTCTGTCTGGCAGACTTCTCTATGCTAAAAGTGTGTCAGCCGGTGTAGAGGCACTTTTGCTACAGCTGAATGTCAAGTGGGTGAAAAGCGAACTCACCACTGGAGGAGCTGGAGAATAATCAAAGGCAATGATGATTCCTTCACATCAGGATTGTTTGTCGCATGCATCATGATTACCACTTTCATTAGAATGGCCTCAATTTGTGAGTTTGTATGTGAAAAACAAAGTAATGGTCCTGATGTGCAGGGAGTTTTTGCTCATGCGGTTGGAGGATATTACTTAGCAAGCCGCTGAGCCAGAAGGCTGCTATTTGCTGAGGCCGATGAACTCATCGAGTCAAAATTTCAGGAATATCCAGTTCAATATGCGACAAATATATGTATCGGGAGAGCTGTAGACCCCAATGCCTAGTCTTCCTGACTGGAAATTGGAAGTGGAGGAGGCCCACATTGGCAGGCAACAGACGCGAGGGAGAGAGCTGGCAGGGCCTGGTGTGGGGCAACAGTGACCGTGGACTAAGACTGTCTGTGGAGTGGTCCCCTGCACGCTATAACAGTTAAGGCTGGTGATGAGGCCTGGCCCAGCATATTAGACATCAAAACCTTACCTGTACAGCTCTATGGATCAAAGGCCTATGGAACTGAGGGATTCTATGAAGAGGTACCGCAACCAGTACAGTGGGTAGGGAATGGCATTAAAATGTGGTGCCCTGCTGATGATTCTTGCTGCGGGTGTGGTCCTGGCATTGTGACATTCCTAAGGGGTCAAAGTTGGCAAGCCATAGGGGGACACAAAACTGATGATGTTTGGTCCCACCTTGGATAGGTGGTAACGAGTAGCCCCTTAGATGGTTGCGGGGGACCAAACCCTAAAGTTGCTGGACACAATAGTTAGAGTAGTGCCAAGGGGGAGGAAGTGAGGTAAGTCGTGTCAGTGACAGCAATGGTAAAGGATTATGACACTAAATCAGTGCAACAGAGCAAAATGGACAATTATACCTTACTACAAACTAAAAATTATTAAATGAGTCCCTGGGTGAAGGACCTTTGCTGACTCATACTTGTGGTGTAAAGCCAGGGTGCAAAGAGGAATTCACCCTCAAAGATGTATTTGCAGCTGCAAAAAAAATCAAAGCCACCCATTAAACTTAAATTGACACAGTGTCCAAATAAGTCAATTTGCTCCAAACATACTTTAGGAAAATGAATCATGAGGTAAAGTAAAGTGAATGCTAGTCAACACCATCAAAGATGAAGTCCCTACCCTCCGCACTTCTGTTGCTGCAGTAACAGAGAAAAACGCAGTCATAGATCTATAGGTGATGAGAAGCGTGAGCCATATGACAGTGAATATTAGTGAGACCCAACCACACGGTAAGATTATGGCCTAATACTAATATGTGAACATACTAGGTAGCAAGATTAAAAGGGGGATAGTATTTCAGTTTCACAAAAAGCAGATCTCTAGCAGGAGACCCACCTTAGGTGTACACATTGTCAAATGTCACGAGGAAGCGCATACCGACTGTTGGTGACCTCTGGATACACCACAAACCACAAATCGATTCCATTAGATCTTGAACAAACATACATTGATCCATAGGGCTGCTATGCAGTAGTAGTGGGGATGTGGAATAGGAATGAGTTATGATCGGTTCCATTTATCTTCTGTCTAGGCTTCAAACCAAAGTATTGGACAAGTTGGGCATGATGCTGTTGCAACTGTGGGATGGAATACTTGTGATTGGTGGGGAATGTAATCTGGCAATGTATCCAAAAATGGTGAAACAGCATTGTGGTAAGAATTCCCAAGGACACTATCTCAGGGTATTCACAAATGCATTGAGCTGGTGGATGTTTGGCGACAGCATAATCGACTAAAGAGGCAGATCTCTTACTACTTGAGTGCACACAGCTCCAACTCCAGAATAAATTATTTCCTCACACAAGGGTCATATGTACACAGACATGCTAATAAAAAACACCTTGCTAGGGGCTTTCTCGGACTAGTTTCCAATAACAGCAGACATAGGTAAATGTAAGTCTTTGGATCAAAGTGGGTGGAGATTAGAAACCTGGCTCCTTAAGAAAAAGGAGCTGGTTGGTGAACTGAGCCAATACACAGAATTGTTTAGGGCTGAAATATAAGAGGTACCTGGATTCCAGGGACCGCACTTTTGGAGTCATACAAGGTAGTGGTCAGGGAACAAGCGATTCCCTATGCACTGCTCACAAGAGGAATAGATGGGCGGGCTGGACAGGGACAGTCAGCTGTCTACGGCACGGTCCAGATTTACTAACCTTTCATGCAACGCAGTGCAGCCCGGAAAAATGCTTGAATGGGAAAGAGAAGAAATGTTCCATATCTAGTAAGACCACAGTGTAAGGGTGCCTGTGTTATGAGGAGAATTATTTTGTGCAGGAATTAATGCCTTTCTGCACAAAAGCTACCCCTCGAGGCATTTTCCTCTTTCGATGTATGTTGTAGAGTGCAGCACGCATAGAAAGGGGAAATAACGAGGAGAACCATCCTCTGGGAGGCGTAGCAAGTTCACGCAATTCAAGGTTTCCAAACCATTGTAAATCTGGGATTGCATGAAATCCATGGGTAGAAGCACAGGAATGCCCATGCTCCACCAATAGAACGCCTCCCAGAATGAAATGTAACACAATGCAGTGTAACGTGCTTTGCTATGTTATAATTCTTTACAAGCCACGCAAGATGGCGCAAATTGCCTCTTGCGTGGCTGTGTAAATATCTACTAGCATTCTGTGTGGTAGCTGTACCACAAAGGTGGTGCAACCACGATGCAAAATGTTAGTAAATTTGGCCCCAGGTGTCTATCCTAGACTACGATAAGGCAGTCTTGCCTCGCTTACCTGCTGAGAGCCCATCCATTTGGCTCTAATTCTGAGCACACATTGTGGTGTGTTTCCCTCACAGCAGAACTCATTAATATTCTGATGTGAGCTCAAACTTTAAATCCAGTACCTGCACAGCATCGTGTTTCCAGCACAGCAGATTTCTGTACCACTTCAGCTTTTCTGGGCAGGAGAAGAAACAGTTTTTGCTGTGAGTCCAGTTCCAAAGCCGCGGTTTTGAACACACAGTGGCTTCCTTTTAACATCTGAGAACTTTAATGTGTCTATTTTCCACAAACACTTTGCATCCGCATTGGTCAGATGCCGTATTTCAAATCCTGCTTCTCAACAATGAAATACTTATATTCCACGTTTCAAGCCGTTAGATTTATTATTGACAGATTGAAACTCGGTAGATCATTTTTGGGTCCCTAAATTCTTCACAGTCCCAATGATTACCTCACTATTTAGAAAAAAAGGGTAAAAAGTCGTCAACAGCATTACAAACAGAATCTTTTTGTCAAATATCAGAAAGTTACTGTGGAAATGACACTGAATAAGACAAACAGCCCACACAAATCTATATGTTTTTTGGCCGTTTGTTGTTTATATCTACACACTGTAGAAACACAAATATAGTATGTTGTTATGGACACTGTGCACTTCACCTTTCCAAATACTATTTACTATATATGTTCTGTAAATTATGAATACCTGACAAGTATAAATATCAAATGAGAAGGTAGTTTCTGTTTTTCCCTTTTCTTTTTGACCATTCATTGTTAATAAGCTGCGTAACTGACTAAACAACTAAAATAAAAAGTATCTATTATAAATAAATCTCACATGAACGTTTGTTCCCTAAAAAATATGCACATACCCAAGTTCCCTTTAGGGAGATCGTTTTGCTTCTGTATCACTTATATATATTAGTTGAGAAAAAAGCCTGGAGTCCAAAGTTGACCTGGCAAAACAAAATTGTATGAAACCGGTAATAAGGTGGGCAAACCGTTGGCATGGCCGGGTGTTATGTCTGTGGCTTCTCAGCAGCCTGGGCACCAGTGAACCACAGATCTTTGTGGGGTCCACTGTTGCCTTTTGAAGCCCGCAGCTGCAAGCTAGGAGAGTCTATCAACTGGGCCTGTTTCCTCTCATACTCCCAGGCTGCTGATCCATCTCCCTTCAACTCCAAAACTGAAATCACCCTCCTGAAGGTTTGCAGTTGCCTTTTAAGTCGCCTCAGTAGGTAGTCCACTCCAGGCTTTCGTTCTCTTTTCTTTCCTCTTTTCATCAGGGCTCTTCCTTCCTTGGTTTCTTCCTGACTTTCCCAATCCACTGTTTCATGTCTTGTGGTGTTTGATGTAATTTCCTTTTCTTGTACTTTTACTATTTAAAGGCCTCAGTCTGGTTGGAAGGTGCGTTGCAATGAATCTGTGTCCCTTCGTTCATTTCCTTATTCCCACCCAGTGGTGTAACGGAACTTGAGCCACTCCCCTGCAAAGTACACAGAGGGGGCCCCCCTCCCTGGCTCACCACCTAGCACTTTTGCTGAGGGGGCCCGCACTGCAGGGGCCGCAGGGCTTTCGTCATGCCACTGTTACTGCCTCCACTTGCTGATCTTGACTCTTCACTCTTTGGACTCCCTCACCTGGGCTACCGACTCTTGGTTCTCTCCTACCCTGTGACGACTTTATCAGCACTGAGGATTTTTATGCCTTTGTTTTTTTCTCCTGAGAAGATGCCGTCTTCTCAATGGCATTTGCCTACCACATATTCCAGTGTATGGTGACATATTGGCTTCCGGAATCAGTCGCCCTTACCTCGGATAGCAGAAGACCCAGATTTGGATTACGGGTAAGCGTGCAGCCTTGAACACGGGGAGTGGAGATGAAAGTATGAGATGGGTAAGTGTGATGGAGCAGGTAGAGCAAAATTTTGTAAACCTCCTCTATTTTGCATGTAAAAACTAACTATATAATTTACTGACTATAATTGTACTAACGGTATGGTATGTTATACTAATTCAACCTTTGCATATACAAATTACACATGGGAAATTGCTATTTGCATGGCTGAATAACTCAAATAACTAAAATACGTACCCATATTAATAGTAGTATATGTGGTAATTAGATATCGCATGATTTATGTTGCTTACGTGATGTTTGCATTCCTGATTGGATCCTAAAGGTAAATATTATCGCTTTAAATGTCGCTATATGCTAGGAAAATACTAATACATAAAGGGATTAGTGAGGGTATAACGTTAGAATCATCATTTCTTTGTATTAATTATACTTTTGTGTTTGTTTCGCTTAAGTTAGCATTTGGGCCTACCACAAAATGGAGTCGAAAATCGAGTACAGAAGTGGCCACCGTCTCGTGAGCGTGTCACCTACTGCGCAGACTCGGATGGCTCTGTGAACTTCTTAAAGACCCGAGCACCCAATGTCCTTGGTCAAGGATAGGATCTTGGTGGACTGCCAAACCCCTAGACAGTAAAAACCAGTTTAAAATGAACAATTGGATCATACAAGCAAACCTAAAAACATTGTAACATAAGGACTATGTCATCGACGGAAGTGAAACAGCAAAATCCATGAGAACTTTAATAAGTAAAATCAGATGTTTTCGATCAGCCAATCACAGACTTTCTCTGCCTAAAAATGTTTCATGTTATCCCGAAATTTATTATAAAAAGAGTAGTAGAATATGGAGGGGCGTTCTTCTTCTTGTTCCGGCTTTTTCCTGGCGTCTATGCTGGCGATGACAGATGCTTGCACGATTTCTGGTTCTATGGAGATCTTTGGGAATGTTTATGTTTATGTTTATGTTTATGCAATTTTTAAAGCGCACAAATACCCGAGGGTGTCTCGGCGCTCAGGGGAAGGAAATGATGCTACAGCAAGTAAATCAAGGTGAAAAAAGCCAAGTTTTCAGTTTCTTCCTGAAAATCAAAAGGGTAGGGGCAGTTTTGACATCAACCGGCAGTGTGTTCCAGATTTTTGCTGTGGAGACCGTAAAGCGTCTGTCGCCCCAATTAGCCTTCCTGGTTCGTGCCACTTTGAGTAAGTGAGCGGAAGAGGAACGGAGTGTTCTAGTGTGCTCAAGAGGGCGGAAAGCATTTCTGATGAACTGTGGGCCGACGTTATTAACTGCTTTGTACGCGATGCATAATGCCTTGAACTTTATCCGGCTTCTAACTGGGAGCCAGTGTAGATGCCTAATGTGTGGGGTAATAGATTTGAACTTCGGGATTCCCAGTAAAATTCGGGCTGAAGCATTTTGGATTAGCTGCAGTCTGTCCAGGACCTTTTCCTGGGCATTCATCAAGAGGGCATTGCAGTAATCCGTTTTTGAAAAGACCAAAGTACTGATTAAGGTTTTGCTGGCTGAAGGTGGAAGGTATGGCATTAATTTTTTGATCATTTTTAACATGAAGAAGGATGAGGAGACCACAGAATTGACGTGGTGGACAAACGTCAGTTTGTTGTCAAAAAGGACTCCAAGGTTACGTACTTTAGTAACTGGTTGAGGGGGGGCTCCCATCTCAGGTGGCCACCATTGAGGGGACCAGACAGGCTCCAGTTTCCCGAATGTCATCACCTCTGTTTTATCAGAATTTAATTTGAGAGAGTTTGATGACATCCAGGAACTGATGGCCCGCATACCCTCTTGGAAATTTGCAGCAATTACTGGGCCGTCGTTGTGTACCGACAGCACCAGTTGTGTATCATCAGCGTAAGTGGTGAGGGCGATTCCATAGGATTTTATGACCCTCGCTAAGTCCGAAACATAAATGTTAAATAGTGTCGGACTTAGCGATGATCCTTGTGGAACACCACATGGGAGGGTGAAGGATTGGGAGGTGAAAGGGCCCATTTTTACTTTTTGCGAGCGATCGGCAAGGAAAGCTGCAAGAAGTTGTTTAGCTTGATTTTGAATTCCTATGGCTGAGACACGGTCAATCAAAATTGAATGATTGACCGTGTCGAAAGCTGCAGAAAGATCCAGTAGAATTAATACTGCCGCTCCTCCAGTGTCCAGTGTCATGCTAATTTCGTCTGCGGCTTTTAGTAGTGCGGTCTCTGTGCCATGACCCTGTCTAAACCCAAATTGGGTGTCATCCAGTAGATTGTAGTTGTTAATGAATGTTGATAATTGGGTGTTCATGATATTTTCAAAAATTTTTGCTGGGAATGGGAGACATGCAATGGGTCGGTAACTGGCAGGAAGAAGGGGATCAAGGGTGGGCTTTTTGAGTAAAGGTTTGATAATAGCCTTTTTCCAGACTGGCGGATAGATGCCCGTCGTGAACATAGTGTTGCAGATATTTGTCAGGGCGGGTGAAACAGCTTCCGGGATTAGGTTGAGGATAGCAGGGGGGCAGGGGTCTAGGGGTGAGCCTGATTTAGTGGTCAGGACAAGTCGATGGACTTGTTCCTCCGTAACCGCTTCGAAAACCGGGAAGCTAGGTATGTGACTCTTTGAGGGGGAGCTCATGGTGGTTATGGAAGGAGCGTGAGTGAAGGCTGAGAAGATGGCAGTTACTTTATCTGTGAAGAAATTAGCAAGGGAGTCACAAAGTGATTGGGTTCCTTTGAAGTGAGGGACAGAAGGGTTGGAAAGGTGGGTAACTACCTGAAATAACTTTTTTGATGAATTTTTGGCATGGTTGATTTGAGAAGTAAAGTAGAACGTTTTTTCGGTGGTTATCAACTCTTTACGTTTATGTAACGTGCTGAGCAAAGAACTTTCGGACTTTGAGCTTTGGCCTGCTTTATTTGGACAATTTAACGGTTAATTCGATTATGCAGAGCCAATGAATTAGAGAAAATCCAGATAGCAAGAATAGGTAAATATAATGACCTGCGATTTGAATTAATTGATCTAGAAATTCTAAAACTTCTGATGAAACTAATGCTAATATTAATTGCAAGAAAAATTTAGATAAACAAATATTGATTAACAGAAATTATGAGTTTGTGGTTTTTCGCTAAAGAGAATAAAGGATTCTGAGTCTTAAATGTGTTTTAGCTGGTTCTAAATCACCATCAACCAATCCAACTAATTGGTCCATCGACCAAGTGGATGGAGTGCCTTGATGTTTGAGATTAGGAATCTATAGGTGGCGAATGTTAATGTATATTCTGTAAAATAACTTTTCTTCCCTATAGGTTATAAGGTACTCCCCCACATGTCCAGCGCAATATCATCATCCCTCCTGTGTGCAGACTCGTGAGTCAGAGAAGTGTGAGTGTTGGTGTTATGGGCCCCACCAATGACTGCATGTGTGAATGAGCTAGTGTGAAGTTGGGTCTGCGACGCAGGGAGGATAGTTGTATATGTATATATTCCTCCTTTTTCTCTCCGGTCTCGCACTGGATCAAGTGCATTAAGAGTCTGACAGACTGCGGCACGCACATGGAAACCCACACCTTGGAGGCTCTGCCCCTCTACCTTGCTGCTTTCTGTTGAAGCATTCAGCTTTCTCTTGTATAAGACAGCGATTTTTTATGCATGTGTACATGTTTCAAATTTCTTTATATATGGCATCCATCTTTATTTACGGAGGCCTGTATTACTGTCTTTCGCATAGCTGATTATTTGTATCTATGTAGACGCCTTAAATACACTGCCTTCACGGTGCAATGCTCACTATTTCAGAACAGTCAATAAAAAAGAAAAAAAACAAATAGAATGCTTCCCTTATTGTTTTTACTCACAGTAGGATTCCTTAATTTTGTCTAACATGGGTTTTTGCATCTGTTTTAATGCAAATGATGAGTCAGCTTTTTCATCCTTTAATTGGAGTTTGCTCTGTGCAGCGATAATCATTTTATTCTCTTGGGGATATTTTTTGTAAACTCCTCTGTTGAAGATCATGTAAATACATATTATAAACGGAGAGCGCAAATAGACAATTATGTCACATGGAATGAAAGACCACCTAAGGTGTCAGCTTTTAGATGCAAAGAGGAAAGCAATATTTTAGTAATGTGTTTCGGAAGGAGTGGTAAAATATCACCCACTATATGCCCCTAATCTAGGATTACTACCTCTCCTGAATTAGTGGTTTCTAGATGGCGTGATTTCTGTGATAAAATCTGTTTTTCATATCCGCTCCTGAGAACTGTACACAGCCATTGAGTGAACCTACTTTGCAGACTTTCTTTTATTTTTTTTGTTGCTCCTTTGTTCTGGAAAAAAATAAACGCACCAGAGCGCTAAAACATTTAAGTGTACAAGAATACATTTAGAATACAGGGCCCAATCGGACATAAAATTCCTGGGTACAAATTACATCGGATTAGCATTCATCCATTTTGTTTGCACATGGCTTGTATTTTGACACAAAAAGGGAAATAACGGTGATTACATCTGTTTTACTCTCTCAATTTTTGCTTTTTGGATCTTGTCTACATACAGCTCTAGCAGGTTGTTGATCATTCCTGTTGTTTCCAATATACATATAGTGTACATTAGGTCAGCTCCTTGCTCATATCTGGTTGGGTGGATGGCTTTGTGGTCTAGCTCCCTTCCCTGCTGTTGATTTAAAGGCTTTCCTCCTCTTTCATGTGTGTATCCCGCCACGGAGCATTTCCGTTTTGCAGTGATCTAATTGGTTGTCTTGTTTCCTCCCACTGCTCACCTTCTTTATATTCACGGAACTTTTTTTCTCCATTTCTGTAACCACTGCATGGGAGCGTAAGCGTTTTCTTGTTCTTTCTCGCTTGTGCTGGTTCCCCAATCAAATTCCCTCCCTTGCTGTCTGCGTTGCCTCAACCACAAGCCCTATCCCACTCAATAAAAAAAAAAAAGATGCTATCTCTTTTCCTCCCTCCGATGCTGATTGCCCATCCCACTTCCCACCCTCTCCCCTTCTGATTTATTTTTTTAGTGCTGCTGCAGGCACCTGGGCAACAAACGCAAAAACTGATCCAACCCAATAACTTCATCTTGTTTAAATCATGTGACCACGTTGCTTTCACACTAATACATGCATGAGCTTAAGTGACTAACAATTAAAAGTGTTTTGCAGAGTTCTGCTCTGCATGGCATGCAAAGACAAGGGAGTAAGAAATAATGTTCTTATTCTGGCATTTGCAAGTACCTCTAAACGTTGCACCTGGGTGGGAAAGTGTCTGTTTAACAACATTTTATCATTGTACCACAGTGCTTAATTTGTAAAATATGAAGTGCAGGTGCTCAAATGTTTTTTGGAGGCCACACCTACTTCTCTTCGGCTCCACCCACTTCCCCCACTGGCTCCACCCACTATATTAGCTCCACCCACATCCTCAACTGGCACTGCTAAAAGTCAGATGTAATACCCAATCGATCTTACTATGAGGAAGGCTCCCCTGCTGAAATTAAGGTTTTGAGAGGAGGTTCCCCTGCCCTGTGAACATTTTGAAAAAGATTAAACCAAAAGTGCATTAAAAGCTCAATTTTGAAATAAATTAGCTAAAATCACTAATCAATTGAAAGGGACAATTCCAGTGCTGTATGAGCCGATTTCTGGAACGGACAATACCATTAATAACAGATTACAGGTTTGGAACAATTTTCTTCTAGATCGCAACACCATAGTTCGAGCTAAATAGATCAGATTCCTCAGTAGACAGTGATGTAAATATTTACACTTAGGTGACGGTCAGTCGGTCACACCTTAGCCGTCTCGCTGGAGCAGGTGATTATTACGGAGCATTATAGGCTCTTGGAATCTGCAATTCTCATGAGCTCCACCCCCAATGCCGCCGTACCCCCACTGTCACCAGGGCCAGCTTTAGCGCTGGTGGTGCCCTGTGCGACGATGTTTGTTGGCACCCACCAATGACCACCTCCACCACGGATTCTCTCACTATCACCCTTTAACAGTGACCAAGTCTCCATAACCACGCTCTCTCAGATGCATTGAATTAGTTCTATAGCGCCACTCATACCAGTGTAGGGTGTCCGAGCACTTTACATCACATGCACATTACACAGAGACAATCAATCATATGTGTGTAAATCAGTGTATAGGTAATGTTACATAAGCCAAAGGACTAAAAGTGTAGGAGTCACATGTCATCCATACTGGTAGGCAGGATAGTTTAGGAGTGCTTGGTGTGGAGAAGCACAAACTCAGAGTCGAAAAAGAAACAGCATAGTTGGGAGTTTTCTTTAATAATAATCTATTTCTAGCCAAATTAACCCTTTTTGCAACATTAATCAATGTTCTAATAATGTATACTGTGCAGTGTGTATGCAGTTCTAGGATGAAAGCTAATAGCTCACTATTCTATATTAGGACTTTAAGTTATAAATTGCAAGTAACAAAAGGATGCCTCTTTTGAAAGCAATAACCTGCTGATCTGTTTACATCCTACCCACTCTGTAATCTACTTCGTACATTCTTTGCAGCAGGCATATTAACCCTCTGCACTAACTTCACCGAAGTCAAAACCTCAACTATACAACATGCTGATCTCTCTCCAGGAAGATAATTAATCACAAGAGTTATCTTGACATTTATGTGAGGCCTGGTAATTGCTGGGGGAAAGAAACGCTGCAGCAGGTGCTTCAAAAGCATAATAAACTTTCAAACACGGCGCCCCCAGGAAGCCAGCACCCGGTGCGGTGTCACCTGTCGCACCGCCCTAAAGCCGGCCCCGACTGTCACTCTGGGTCAGTTGAGTGCGGTTTGGTCGGTGCTCAGGTAAATTACCCGAGTGCTGCCTGCCATGCCATGGCATGCCGCATGCCATGGATCTCCTGTCGGCAGGTCGCTGCGGCTCGGCTCCACTCTGCTACAGCCCTGCTCCCACCATACTCCATCGCGTGCTCACCAACACGTCACAGTCGTCACTAAAGAGAGTGGCATCCAAACCCTAGAGCTGCAAAGACTCCCCTCTCACTGGGCCTAGGGGGGGGAAAGTAGCTGCGAGGCAGCGAGAGGGGCAGGCCGAGGGGCAGTCAAGGAGCGAGTTGCCACAGCCACCACCGGTCTCTGATGCTTAGGAGGCAAGGCGGAGTGAAGGTGAAGCAGGTCGAGCGGTCGTGCCAACTCGCAGGCCGCACCGGCCTAACGCTGGCCACCTCTGCAAGTACGGGCGGGGCCGCCCGCAGGTCTGAGCTCTAACCACATGTCATACCGAGGCGAGAAGTACTAGTAAAGTACTAAGAAGTATTTATTTAACCCCGTCCCCGGCAGGTCCGTACTGTGGCAGGCCCCCGCGGCCTGCGCCCACCCCCCTCCCTATTAAAAATTACATTGGGGATTAAATTTGGCATTTATTTAGGCAGCAGTAGTACAGAGTACTGGAAACTTGAACTTACTTAGGACAGGCAGGGTCGTGCCTCTGGCGGCGGGAGCCGGGGCAGACTTACGCGATGATGTCTGACTCCTCGTGCCGCCGGCCGGTGACTTGAGTGAGCTCAGCTGCCTGTTGCGCGCTGCCGCGGCGCGGTCATGCGGTGGTCAGGTGTTGGTTATGCTGGGGCGTGGCAGCAACATTTAAAAAATCTACACACGTTGCCGCACACAGCCGCCATCGCATAACCAAAATACAGCCCAAAAACGCCAAAACCAGTGTCCTCCTCCGGCCTGCCCACAGCAGCAAGTAAGTGGCGAAGGCCTCCGTGGCGCGCACAGTGCCGATGATGTCGCGCGCATTGCCGCCATCGGCGCCATGAAGAAGACAAACATGATAACTCGAGTTAAGTTTATTTATATAAATAATACACACAGTGTGAGCGTGCAAAAACCACGCTGCGGCAGGGGCGGCACCAGTGGAGAGTCGAGTCTGTGTCATTTATTTCATATACATATCATTACTAGTGTTTTTACCTAAAAATAAAATGTGACGAGCAGTGCGCAGTGCAAGAGTGTAGACTCGGCCCTGTCAAGAAAGTGCCGGTGCTAAGCACCGGCAAGCACCGGCACAAATTAAGCCCTGTTGTACCAGGAGGAACATGTTACATGAATAATGAATGCCCATTTGTTTGCGAGGGCTGTGAACTGAACTGAACTGTTGAGTACATTTTCATTGTTGGGTTAGGTTATACCTATCTGTGCATAGAGCCTTTTTTAGACATCTTGCTGGAGCTCCAGGACCTTTCATGTCATTCAGCTGAAAAAACTTCACTCTCAAAGAACGATCCTGCTTATGAATTTTGTTTAAGGTTCTGGTGTTGACAGTATTGTTGGAGAAATGCAGACAGCATGTCTGAGGAACGGGGCAGCCAAGACGTGTTAGGCATAATGGAGGGATATTCCCCTAATATTCGAACCACTGCTCGTGGTCCTAACTTGATTACAGTGGTAAGTGCCTTGCGCATAATCCTAGCAGTTCTTTGAGTGTAACTGGAGGCGTAGAGAGGGGAATGAGGATGAAGGTTAACTGAGGTACAACAGATAGAATGCAGTCAGGTTGCCTGTGGGAAGTGAAGGGTATACCAGGTTTTCTCTCCCTTTCCTATCACCATGAAGTGAATGGAAAAGGGGCAGACTGATGAAGTAAAAACATGTTTCCTTTCCTTCAGGTGAGTGTCTATTCCCTGCAAGTGTATGGGTGACTTTGACAAAGAAGTACGCCCTCCAGAGTATGAAAGTTTATTAGAAATTACAGACAGGTGTGACTGAAGACCCTACCCTACCCAGGTAACCTCACAGAAGGTAGATAAACTGTGCCAGGTGTCTGTCTTGGAGTTATGAGTTTGGAAATGTTTTAGCAGGGGCGGTTCCTTCCAGGTATATGAGCCGTAGGATCCCCACTTGAAATCATGTGCAAGTCTAAAAGTCTAACATACAGGCAGGTAAAGCCGGCCCACCCATCCCCGAGAAATTGGCAGCAAGTGAAATATTGATAAAGATTTACAGGCACCCTTTCTGAAAGAATGCCATGGGCTCCCCAAGAAAGGCTTGGAATAGCATTATCGTGAGAATGGTTTGTTTGAAATAAAATGCTTGGAGTGTTTGTGGAGACCCATGAATGAGCAAAAAAAAAGCCAACTTGGCTGGCAGAGGTTGAGGCGCTAAATGAACAATAATAGAGTGTGACCGTTAAAGCTAATGAAACAATGTATAAGATTGGGCGTGCATGGTCTTGGCTGGTATAAAAAAGAAGCTTTGCAGAAGTGGAAAGAGTGTTGGCCTGAGGGGGCTTTGGAGGAGACTGGGTTGTAGCCCTCTTTGGTGAAACCTTAGGCTCCTAGGGGCCAGGAGGAGGAAATAGTTTTCTCGTTGAAGATTTGTTGAACTTGAATGCCTGTTTTGCCACCATCGCCATACGTGACAAGAAATAGTGCCAGAGAAACTCCTGGGAGAGCAAAATCAACTATTGGAATACTAGGTTAAGCGGTCGAAAAGGGGGCCGGCATCAGAAAGAAAGCTGAGGTGATTTGATTAATTTGGTAATATAGGCTACTAGCTAAAGCCTGAGTGGCATATCGTACAATAGCTGGACAGCAATGAATGGATTTGCACGAAAGAAAAATAGGTCTATAACGTGCTAAATTTAAGTGAGCTAAAGACAGAAAATTGGTGGCACTGCTGTATTGGCTTGAGGAGTTGTTGGAAAAGATAAGAAAGTGGGAGGACGAGGAAAACAGGCGGGAGAGGCTGATGAATACATTCCAGAAATGCATTTATTTAAATGGAAAGAGGAATACCCCTTGAGAGAGGTGCCAGGGCAACCAGTGCACATTCATGTGCCTTGGCCCACATATGATTTGCAGTCATTCTTTGCAGGCAGCCCCTGAAAAATGCTACAAGGACATAGAGAGGATAGCAAAGTTGTTAAAATGATGGTAGATAGATGCGTGTGCATTGTTTCCTACTGTAGTGCCGAAGGACTTGTGACACAGTTGTAAGGTGTCTGTGAACTGGCCAGATACATAACCTTAAAGTGTACGTCTAAATGTTTTATCTTCCAGTAGTGATGGATAAGTAGATAGAGGAGCTACTGTATTTGAAGAAAGAGTGCTGTTGCAACATGGCAATTGGTAAAAAATTATACAAGCTATCAGGAATACAAAATGAGAGTGAACCTGCTTAATATGAAAGATCACTGCAAGGATTTAATCAACATAGGGCAATAGAGGATGCAGCTCGGCAGGGTCTGCTGGCCCTGGCATATGCTTCTGTGTTGGGGCTGTGGCCTGATATTAGCACTCAGGTCCAACAGTCTGTTATGTGTAGGCAAGCTAAAATAATAGAGGAAATGTTGGCATGTGCACGTTATGTTTTTTAGTGAATATCTTAATTCGAAATGGAAGAAGGATAAGTTAACTGCAGTGCAATCTGAGGCCCATACTTATCAACATTTTGTGCCACCTTTGAACCACGTAAGGGGACGCAAGGGTGACACAAAACCAAAATGACGTTCATCAAGCAAGGCAAGGCCAACTTGCATGGCCTGATAAATCTAGAGTAATGCAAAGCAGCACAAATCACAGCCTTGCATTAATCTGCAGCAAGATGGTGTGCCATGGGTGGAACGTAGATATTCCCATGTATTTAACCATGCATTCTGATCATTCTAAGATTTACCAACACTTGCAGACCTGGGAATATGCCAGAATTGTACAGCTCCCCACCAGAGGTGAAGCAAGGAGAAATATCTTTAATTTTACTCGTTGTTTCCGCTAAGCATGCTCACTTCGCAAGAGGAAAATGCCTCTGTGGATTGTTTTTGTGCAAGAAGGCGCCCATTCATGCAAAAAACAATCCTGCCTGCATTGGTGCTAGGCAGAAGTTTGGTTAATGAGCTGCATAATGTTAAATATGGCACATTCGTGCCCTCTCCCTTTCAAACAAGGTGGCTTGCTGCATTGCGTGAAATATTGATAAATATGGACCTGAGTTTTTTTCCAGCAGACACCTCCTACGTCAAAAGCAATGGGAGTGCATGTGCAAACACACCAGCCCAGAACGGGCAGAGGAAGAGGCTAAGGAGGTGGCCATGGAATGGGAAGAGGGAAATGGTGCGGGCTGCAGGAAGAGAAAATAATCTATGTTTTAAGTGCAGGAAGCAAGGAAACTGAAGAAACAAGTGTCTGGAATGAGAAGGAGGTAATGCCCCTGGTATTGTCCAGAAGAACTGATTTGCCCTACCAGCTGTGCTAACAGCCCTGGCCCCACCTGCTGCTCCCATTACCATTGCTGTAATGGCTCCGCTCCTTCCTCCATGTGTCATGGTATCTGCGGCACCGTGCTAAATAATGCTTTACCCTTTTCACTGGGGTCCCAAGAGTACAGGGTGATCGCTTGCAGGCTCTTACGTCCCCAAAAGATCCTGAAGGACTCTAGGTGAGAGTGAATGGACATCTAGTGGATTTTCGCTTGAGACTAGAGATGCAGGTTCTACTATAAGTCTTACAGAAGAGACCCATCTACACCTCTAGGAAAATGAGTGCAAGCAGTCAGCATTTCCAATAACGCACTACTATTTTATTTTTACTTTTTTCATATTTTGATGTTGGCCATGCATCATTATCCATTAAAGGGCTCACTTAGCCCGTTGTGTTGGTGGAATTGCTCATTCTAATATGGTGGCGCCCCCAGACCTGGCTGGATGGGCGGGCACTCGCGTGCATCATGCATGATACTAGGGCAGTCCTGGACGGCTGATTGGCCGCATAATTAATAGAAATGGCATGAAATACCGTCTTCATAAGGTCGTTTGGGTATCACACTTGGTTCGATCGATGTCGGGATGATGATTGTTTTCTGAAATGCTCAAGACTTATCGAGGTAAGCGGGCTCAATGAATATAAGGGCTTGCACCTCTGTAGCAGGCTGTATTTGGTTGAGCGGATTTTGGGATACGTCGGTACCTGACTCCACAATTTGACACGCTTCTTTAATGCCTTGGTTTTTTGCTGAATTTGGGACATGTCAAAGATTTACTCTTGCTCTGTCCACCATACCATATGCTTCCTTATATTTAGTTCACTCACACTAGGCATGGCACTATCAATATGCAGCGCTCATCACAGACTCTTTAATGCCTCGCTTAAGCATTCTACAATTTCAGCATGCTGCACTGCATTCAATTGGGATTGGGGCACGCTTGTTTAATGCTACTTTCACTTACCTCTTGGCCTCCTTGGTATTATGGTAGCCAGACGAGAGCGGCAGCAACATTATCCTTTTTTGTTATAGTACCATTAGACCAATTCCTGTACATATGCTAAATAGCCTTTCTGATTACAGTCTTATTTACATTAGGTACTCCTTGGGCGTGCTGATACTGGAGGCACTATTCCTCATTTGATTCTTTGGATGAACACACTGTGAGGCATTTTCCTCCTTTGATATTGTGGATCTAGAACAACACCGTTTTTCGTATAAAGACTGCGATGATTTATATTGTTTCTTAAGGTGAGAAAATCCGGAGATTGGGGGTTCCACATCACCGGGCTCTCTATACCGCTTTCGGACCCTTCGCATACTCTTGTTCCTCTAGCCTCCTCTTTCCCCTTTTTCTTGACATCTTTCCATTTTTCTTCTTTCTTACACCAGGACTTTTTCTGATCTATCACTCACTTTTTGCTCAAACTGGTGAGCAAAGAGGGAATATAGGCAATAACACTCATGACAAGTGTTTACCTATGGACACATGTGTTTATAAATACAAAAAGCATTTTTAACTACACCTGAGGAAGGATTAAGTCACTGTATATATATTCACTAGTTTTAAATGTGTCCCACATGTGGACTGTTTTTATATGGTTTGTGTTTTATACACAAATCAGCAGCTAGCACCTTAAAGGTAACCACCATGTGTCCTCTAGTGTGTGTTCCCTCGTTGAAACTCCCTCATGGTCACCTTTCATGTTTCTTGTTAATATTTTGGTCTGTACACATATGTTTCTCTCCCATGAATCATGTCACACTTTGTACGTGCACCACAAGTCTGTTGGCACGAGTTGAGAATGGGAATCCCCTTTGCTATCCCACCAATTAATTGGTACTAATCTAGTGCAGATAAGTACAAGGTGGGAAACCTGCCTGACTGGAAGGCTTAGGGAAATAGTCATGTCTATGAGGGTGTTTTGCCCTGTGTGGGTTACAAAGTATTTTATTTGTATATATGTGTTGTGGTTTATGTATATGTCTTTTTGATTGGGCTTTCATTTTAATTGGTTTTCAGCCCTGATGAAGTTCCTGCGCTTGGGAATGAAACGCGTTGGCTGAGCTGCTTTGCTGTAATACGGAATTACGCCTGAAAATAAAGAACATAAATAAAGGTTTTTGAAAAATTACTATGCTTGCCTTGGCTTCATCATCTGACGCACCTCCTATTGGTTTATGAACTGTTACACATAGTCCCACCCATACACTGAGACAGGTGAGATTCCTTTGTATGATGGGGTACTGCAGATAGTTGATTCCAAACCTTTGCCTCATAGCCCAACCCCTTCAACTATTCAGAAATGATGACATCTGTGATCCTGTGCCCTTGTCGGAAGAGTGTCAACAGTTAAACTGTACAGTAAGAGATGGGTATTCTTTGTCTGTGCTGACACAACACCATGATGTCTGACAGTGCCCAGTTGCATATTTTTCTGCTACTTTGGAGCCAGTATCAGTAGTCTTAGCAGGCTTGCTGAGAGCCATTGCTGCAGTGGCCATAGAACAGTCTAATAATATTGTGCTGTGGCATTCTGTGACACTGTATGTACCCCATTTTGTTGAAATTCTGTAAAACAACATTTGACAGATGCCTGGATAGCATGTTATGAAACAACCTTCCTTGCTACTCCCACCACAACTGTAAAAAGGTGCAGAGTTTTGAATGTTCGCCTACTTATTGTCTTCACCATCCAAGAACGAGGATCAAGAAGATCACAACTGTTGACAGAATTGTGCATGAAAACCATTAAATACAAACACTGGGAACACTGTGCTAATGTACTGTGATTAAAGCCTCTTATTTAGAAAATGGACAGTCAGCACAAGTTGCAGAATTAATTGCTCTCACCAGAGCAAGTTGTTGAGCAAAAAAAAATTTAATTTGTCAAATTATACTGATTCTTATTGTAGGTTTGATGTAGTGCATGATTGCGGGAAGCTTTGATCACAGGGGGCGTTTATAACATCAGCTGGTAATCCAGTACGCAATAGCCCCGAGTGTTAAGTCGGCGGCGAGCTCTGCAAATGCCTTCTCAGATAGCTGTTGTGAGATGTGCAGCACATCGAGGATGGTGAGACAAAGTGCTATCATCATCATCAACTTTATTGCTCCAGCTTTAAAGATGTAAGCCAAATAATATAAAACACAGGTCATAAATCACTATAAAAGGTTTAGAATTTCAATAGACTCTATACATATATACAATTCATCTCATACTACATAATAATGCCTACGAGGTCAAAAATATGATAGGAAATGTATTTCATACTTTCACCTTGCCTCATCCATGAAGCAATGTGTGTCATTTAGGTCTTGTTCCCACTGACCAACAGTATTGAACAGGGAAGTAAGTCAACTCTATGTATTCTACAGAATGAACACTTAAAAATGTCATCTCCCTCTTAAGTGAATGTGCAGACCATTATTCATCGTGGGTAGTCCAGGTTTACAGTAGGGTAGAACATTTTTCCTATCTGGGACTTTTGCAAATATAAACAAGGCAACGTGTGAAAGAATGTCCGATCTAAAAATTGATCTTTTGCCAAGATTGCCCACACCGAGGAAGATGTTGTCCATTATCACACCTCATGGGGCAACATTCCTGCAGAGTGTAGAAACTAACCCTGGGCGTAGTTCGCGAAGTAGCACTACGCGAAGCTACGCAAAGAGCACTTCGCACTACGCGAGCTACGCGTAGCACTTTGCGAACTGCGTAGTACCCTGTTCGCACTGTGCAAGATGTCGTTTTCAATGATTGCACAGTGCGGACAAGCAACCAGCACTGTGCAATCATTGAAAACGGCATCTTGCACAGTGCGAGCTGTAGTTTTCTGCTGCTCGAGTAGATTTTTACTCGAGCAGCAGCTTTCTCAACGCGGACTGGTAGTTTCTCATCGTGAGCGGTCGCGAGCATACGCGACCACTCGCAATGAGAAACATGACCTCCTCGCGTTGAGAATCTCGCCGGGAGGTTTATTTTCCACGCTCGCGATCGCTAACTTGATGTTGCTGATCGCGAACGAGGAAAAAGTCTCGCTGGGATGGAATTTTGCTTGCTCGCGGTCGCCAACCAGGGCCGGACTGATAATGCCGGGCACCGGGCAATCCCCTGGTAGGCTGGATGGGGTGGGGGCTGGTTTTGAGACAGGGGGCCGGTTTTTGTGCTGGGGCCCATTTGGACCCTGACCGTGACCGTCCGTCCGACATGAGAGAGTCAGTAGTAGTCTGACTGTGTTGACAGACAGTCAGACGAGTACTCCACCGCCTCTCTCCTCACTTCGCTCAAGGTAGCAACATTCAAGTACAACGATGCTGCTGGTGCTGCACGCACCGTCCGTTTATTTTATTAAAAGAAATCCACCTGGCTGCACCTACATGCCGCGTGCAGCGCTCAGATGTCTCTCCTGCCGCCGCCGCGTCTGCGCTCCGTGGTCTTACAGTTCACCCTTAGCTGGGGTGGGTCTGGTGATGATGATCATGCGCATTGGGGCTCGCGCAATAAAATGTTTAATGCGCGAGCCCCAATGCGCATGATCATCATCTCAAAAAGTGTGCGTGACTTGCAGAGGCGCAGGCTAGGTTGTGAAAGCAGGCATCTCATGATCTCAGAGGCGAGAGATACGACAATGAAGAGAGGCACTCCATAATTTAATTACATCTAGACCCCCTGTCTTCTGCCCGCAGGTGAGTCCAGTCGTTTGCATGGAAATATGCAATCCCTGATTATGGCACTGAGGGGCCGGCCGGGCCGGAATTAAAAGGAAAAGGTTAGGCCCCAAAATAAACAACATTACACTACTGCAGGGAAGTGTCCTCTTTGTTCGATCCATGTGGTTGTGAAACTAAACAAGATACACGAGGAAATAAAATAAAAAATAGACATTTTTAAGTCGAAATTTCTGTTATTTGCAAAAAATAAAGCCCGTGATGACGTTTTTACTTTGAACATTTTGACTCGAGTTTTCTGGACTCTACCTTTGCACAAACAACATTATTGCTTACAATCATGTACTCTCCCACATTATTGGAAGTTCACTTTTCAGCGTATATAAGCTTGCGCTAATACATTCCGGTATGAAACGCACATTAGCTTACATTAAAAAGTGCACAGCGAGGACATGCTGAAGGTAGAAGGTGGTACACTTGCCAGGTCTAATTAGAATATATTAGCACTCAGACATCTGACTATTAAATTAGAAGAATAAATATCCTCTGTGCCCTTCTTGCAGAATTGTATCACAATTGATGACTTCAATTGTATTTTACCTATTGTCACCCAAGCAAAGCAGGCATTTGTAACAGAATTTCTGGTGCATTCTGTAGCCAATCTCAAAAGATTACTGCCGAATACCGTGAGTAGCACAGAGGTATCACATTCAATGTGCACAGCGCAGAAGTTCAAGCTGTAAGTTGCATTTCTTTCCTTTTCGGTAAAGCAGAAATAACAATGTGTTTCAAAAGATGCAGTACCATCCAACAGCAAACACACGCTCCATGAAAATAACAATGCAACAAGAAATTCCAAAACCGCCAATTTAGATTGACACATTTTTGGCTGCAGCAAAGCTTGCTTGAATAAATGCAAATTAAAAGCAGGCTTCCGTCGTCCACTGCTGTCTGCAATAACAAATTCTGAGGTTGAGATACGGCGGAGTATTATTAGCAATATTTTGAAATACGTAAAAATAAAAAGCCAGATCAGTGCAATACTGCAAAGCTAGATAATTCAATTCTACGGGGAGAGAGAGCTCATTCAAACATTCATTTAGGGCCAGAGTTCAATAACTTTTATCTGTTTTTGACTGGGGCTGATACTACGGTATCTGATATCCATTTGGGCGTCACTTTTATCACTATTGCACTGTTATCATCACAGTAATTTGTGCCCATCTTTGTTCCAAACATGGCTCCCAGGCTGCAGCTGCTTTTCACCTCAGTTTCCCAGGAGATCACGGTGCCACAGGACGCCTTGATGTGACCCTTGGGTTGGTAGAAAATATAATTGATATACTCTTTTGAGGTTAATATCCCCTCAGATACCTTGGGAGTTAGTCCACTTGACAAAGAGAGACTGCAAACTTCAAAGATCTTCAGGTACTCTTTGTTATAGGGCTCTGGAAAGTTTTGCTGCCATAGTCTAGTGTGCATAAGAGAGCGAAAGCAGGGGATGGCTGAGCTGTCTATCTTGAAGGCTGCATTAGTTCTGGAACTGTTTCATTCTATCTTATCTAGTGAATGTCCATATATGTGCTCCAATACCTTGTTTGTGACTTGTGCCCATCAGGATATCCTTGCGTGCTCACTTGTAATCTGGGAAGTGTGTGCTACAGTCTGTAGTCCCGATAGACATCTTCTGATATTGCGTTGCTCTACTAACCCATGGGCTTGCCCCATTTTTATTGTTTTAACTTGCAGATGCGGTTTTGATCGCCAAGGCGTGTCATTCTTTGAATAAGATATGATGACTTCTATTTGTATCCTTAGTAGCTTTTCATCAGCAACTTAACTTCATTCACCACTTGTGCAAGCAACAAACATTCCTTTTCTGTCACTGCATAGCAATTTAGAGACAGCTCCTACTCTTACACAGAGTGATTCTGAAGGGCCACAGTGCAGCAGTCTATGTCTGGCTTCGCCCAAGCTGCACCTTCGATGATTAGAGCCATGAGGGGGGGAGCATAGTGCAGTTCAAGGGCTACTCACTCACTGGGGCCGGCCCGCGCAGGCAGGGACACTGCCGCCCATATGATTCATGTGCTGCAAAAATGTTAGTTATCCTGGACGTCCCCCAGCACAATGCTCCTCCTGTTACTTCATCAGTTTCATTAACATGAAAGCTAAAATCTAGGCCAAAATTCTGGCAACTAGATTGTGCAAAGCAGCTAAGTCACTGATACACAGTGACCAGAACGCCATAGCCTTTATACCCGGTCGCAGTATGAGACACTCTTTGGACTAAGACGTCTAATTGTCACCCTAGAATGATCCCAGTACTTCAATAAGAGCAGGCCCTTGTTTTAATTGATTTTAAGAAGGTTTTGACTCAATGCACTGGTTTTGTTCCAACTACCAGCCCGGATGAATTTTGGTAAACTTTTTCAGAGGCATGTGAGGGTCCTCACTAAGGACACCTGGGCGGTGGTCTGGGTTAATAGGACCATGACTGTCTTCCCCCTGCCCCATCCAGGGGGGCACAAGGCAGTGGTGCCCCCTCCTGCCCCTTCTGTTTACACAGGTTATTGAACAATCAGTCGCATGGGTCCAGTGCTATTGTGTAGATCATTTTTTTCGGTGAAGGGTCATCCAAGGAAGACAGGATTTTGCTAAATGCGGATAATATTTTAATATGCATAGAAGACCCTAAACGATCTTTGCCAAGATATGCATATATAGGATATATGTGGAGACACGTCTGAATTCTTAGTTAAATGGTAGAAAACGATGTATATGCTGATAACAGGTGACCATATAGACGTAGAGGAAGTGTGTACCCTTCGAAGGGCATATATATAAATTTATACCTTGGCAATTTGACCATCATCATAATTAAAAATTTTGATTTGGTGCGCACAGGCATTGTGTCCGCCCTAATAAGAAGTGGAGATGGCTACTACACTTTTATTCGGCTTTGTACGGGTGAGACGGAACAGATCTGCTGGATTGTAAACCCAGATTTTTTAATTGAATGCATTAACACAATGAGTGCATAGGCCGTGCAATTACTCTCCGTAGTCCCCTCCAGGTTCTTTTGAGAGTCAAAAGGCTGCGCACATGCAATGCACATGTAAAGCACATGCCTGTCATAAAATGTCCTGCAAGTTGTTACACAAGTGAATTGTCACATAAGTGCCCTTGAGTACAACCTGTGCTTCATGTTCATGGTTAGGCTAAATGGTTGGTGGTAGGGTCTGTAACTATTTGCTGCTGATACAATGGCAGTGGGATATGCCAATTATTAACCCCTCAAAGTAAATTGACATACGTATCTGCTAATCTGCTTCACATAAAACTGAGAATAGTTTAAAAGAACTTTAAAGAATATGCATCCGTAAACTCTCTCCTGTAGTAAACTTTCAATGAAAAATGTGTTGAAAAATGCCTTGTTTTGGCCTTTTTTGTCTCCAAAATTTTCTTGCGGGAACGACCCCCCAAACTCCCCCTAATAGTGGGGGCTGGTCTCACTTTTACTTTGTTCTCTCAGATTCATTACTTGTGTCTATTTTTGGTGCTGTCTGAAAGAATGTCAATGTGTACATATGACTGGGTAGGTAACCTGCTCTTTAAGGTCATCATCTACTATTTACTGTGCTTTGAAAGTTGATACAATTGAATATGTAATGAAAAATGTGCTGTAAAATTCAGCATTTTGGTCTGTCTTTTTCAAAAAAATTCTTGGGGGGGAGCCCCCCCCCAAAAACCTCCTAGTAGTGGTCGGGTTCGCTCGCTCGCTAAATGCGCCGGACGGGGGCTGGTCTGGCAAAATTTGCCAGGGCTGCTTTCAGTTCCCAGTCCGGCCCTGTCGCCAACTTGAGGTTGAGGACCGCGAGCAAGCAAAAAATGGCCGCTGCACTACGCAACACTACGCTACGCGTGTTTGCACTGTGCTAAGTGCAATTCGCGTAGTGCGAAGTAGCGCAAACTTCGCAAACTACGCGAGCGTAGCGTAGTGCTTTGCCCAGGCTTAGTAGAAACACCTTGTGAGCCACGAAGGAATGGATGAAAAACAAAAACGGTCCCCTAAACTCCTATCTCTACTCCTATTCAGGAAGTTCTATAATTGTTACATTAGTACTGCAGAACTTCATCACTGCCTGAAATTTACACTTCATAAAAATGTAGCTTTATATACAAAGCGCCTCCCTTCCCTCTAGCTATATAAATGAGGTAGTCATTATATATGTTAAGGTGCTGCAGGTGATGGGTCTTGCATTGGTAAGTGCAATGCAACTTAAAGTGTAATGTACCTCACAAGTCTTTGCTGTGCAAATAAGTTGATATAAAGTGCTTGTGCTATGTACTAAAAAGTAATATCATTGCCTTCGCCACACTATGTGAAATACGGTCTCACGTGGAATAACATCCCACTCACTCTCCACTACTAGACCAGATGAAGTGTCGAGAGGAATTAATATTGCACAATAGCCAGGTTTTATGCGCTAAATGCTTCTGCTGAACACTCTGCTTTAACTGCAGGAGTGACCATCCCAATGTGCCTGCACATACAATGGAAAAGGTCAAGAACATTCAGGAGAAGCACGGATGGGAACAGAAAGGTTGCGAGAAAAATGCGAAAGGTGTGTGGGTGAATTCAGAAAACAAAAGTTGTGCTGCCAAATTCTTTGTTGTCACAAATGGTCACATTGTTTCATTGGCCTACCCCTTAAGGCAGAGATACAATGACTGCTGTTTTTCATGAAATCCTGATGTGCCAGCCAATGTAGATTCCTGGCATGCAAACAACTCTGTTGCTGTCGATAACTAATGGTTTGATCATGGACAATTGCAAAATATGTCTGATGCAATGCGCTCTGTGTCCTGCTAGGTCCAGCAAGCGGGCCCCAATACCTTTGACTGATGCATGCCATAATATAGAACTCAGAGACTAGGTCCTAGTGAAGAACCACGACTTCTAAAATTGTTTGCAACCCCACTGGAAGGGCCCACTGCTGTGAAATGTGAAAAGCTGCCAACTTAGGTACACCCATCTCATACAAAAAAAATTGAAAACACTAGAGGAGGGTGGTAAAGACCCTGAAAGGGGAGTTACCTCAATGATTGGCCGCTGCCAGAAAAAATAAGCCAGGCAGGCAGCCCAGTCACAAAAAAACCAACAAAGGAGGGGAGCCAAAGGGAGTCAATGGAGAAAGCAATAGGGGGCAGGGGCAGAAGATTGTTCTGATCATCATAGGGGCTGAGTTTGCCACCTACAAAATAGGATTGATCCTGGGATTGCTGATGTAAATGATCCACCCAGTAAAAAAATTACAGGTCCTCCACTCCAGCGGTATTTCAATAGATGAAAGAATGATGAAAAAGAAATATGTTCTCAGCATCAAAATGAGTTTTGCGAAAAACACAAATGTTCAGCTGGTTCACACTTACTACCAGATTATGAACATTTCTGACTGTTGGGTGTATAATCACATTTCCTTCAGTTTGCATGAAGGAGTAGCATGTGCGCAAAGGCCACTTTCTCTTTTTTTTATCATGTGTTATTCATGTTTCTTTGCTCACACACAGGTACACAGGACACTTTGCTCAGAATCAAGAATTGAAAGTGTTGGATGAGGAACCAAAGGAAATTAAATTTTCAATGCAGAAAGATGTACAAAGCATGTCGTCTGAAGGGGAGATAGAGTTTTTAACACTTTATGAAAACGTTACTAGACATTACCCACGTATACAGAAGGGGATGTTAAGGTTCCATGATTTTTTTTGTAAACATGTTTTTATTGCAGAAATAAGAGTAAGGCATCCGTGATTTCAACCTTTCACCACATGATATCTCAGAGCCCACCCATCTTCGTAACATAGCACACAGCCAATCAGCCCACATCCCGGAGGCCGGGCGGCATACCAGTACATAAACTCTGAGCATCCTAGCGATCAGTTCACAAAGTGGCAGGTCAACGGCCCAATTTAATAACTGCTTTTTTACCCACCCGCCTCAGTCCCCAACATTCCGTCCTAACTGCTCTCATCCGGACTCTACTTCAACACCCCAATAACTTCCCCCCCACCCTCCCCTCCCCCCCAACTACTGCTGATGTGGGCCCTGGTTGTGGGGTCTAGCGCAATTATTCTCCAGCTCTCAGTTGTGACATGCAATCTCACCGGCATGTTAAGGTTCCATGATGAACCTACTTCATGAGAAAAAGCTTCGCTATTATCGCATCCAGCTTTGAATTTATGGAGGAAAGAGCTACAAATGCAAGGGGAAATCTAAATGTCAGTGAAAGTAACATACCAGAGCAATTTATGCACATATAAGGAGATAAAGAGTTAGCGAGAGATGCATCATGTTTGTGGAAAGAAGGCTCATTTTTCTTTGCCAGCTGGGTGGAATGACTTCTGCTGTCTAGCTTTAGCGTCCCAATGCATGTATCACACTAAAAAACGGAGGAGCGTTCCCGTTTTCCGCCAAAGGAGGGACAAAGGGGAAGACAATTTAGATATGTTTTCAACAATGGTTTCTACAGTACAGGTAGCATTAAATGTAATAAGAATAAAAAGCAAGTTTAGGTGATAGAGAGGTTGGCTAATGGCACCGCTGCTACTTTATCTAACATTACTCAAGAAAATATTGCAAGTCACTGCATAATTTTGCAAAGCACAATGGCTTTCGATTTAATTCCAGCAAAAGAGGGCAGGGTCTGCAAGGTAATGAACACACAGTGATGCATTTTTATCCCTAACAATACACAGCATGTACAATATCTTATAATCGATATCACAAAGGTTTCACAGAAAGATCACCAGATGGGCCCACGAAGATTTTGGGAAAGAAATGGAAATCAGCTAGGTTTTGGGGAAGAATGGGGTTTAGGCCTTCTGGGATTGGTGATTGTCATATTTCTTCTCTTAGCCCTACAAATATGCAAAGGGACTGCCTTTAATCTGTGAAGGAACTGTGGAGATTCCAAAGGCAACAAGCAGGGATTAGATGATAAGGAGGTAGAAATGGAGAGACAGTATGATTTCCAGGCATTTGAAGTTATTTAGGGGTGAGAGAATTTGCATGCATTTCCAAAAGGAGGGAATTATGCACAAAAACTAAACAGACTCCATCTTGTTTGAGTCACATGAAGGCACTGCTATTGCACTAATACATGCACAAACTTAAGGGAATAACAATTTCATGTATTTTGCAGAACTCAGCTCCACTGCGGATGGCATGGGAAAACAAGAGAGTAGGATATGATGCTCTCATTCGGGGATTTGCAAGTAACTCTCAAGGTTGCAACTGCAGTGGGAAGAGTACACTATTTAACAAAATGGCATCAATGTACCAGGAGGAAGATGTTACACGTATAATTAATACCCATCTGTTTGCTGTGCCTGAGATTGGAACTGTTGACTACATTTCCATTGCTGTTTAAGAGTGTAACTACCTGTGCTTAGAGGTTTTTGGCAGACATCTTGCTGCAGCTCGAGGATGTATGTGTGATTTAGCTGAATAAACCCCTCTCTCAAGGAACAATCCTGCTTAGGAATTTTATTTAAGGTTCAGGCGTTGACACTGCTGAGCCATTCACAACCTTATTTCAAACTTTGCATGCCTTCTATTTATCTTTTTTTCGATCTTTTAATTTATAGGCTTTTTTTCAATCTTTTAATTTATAGATCATTACTGGCTGTGCGGTGCGTCCATTAGGGCGCTTGGGCGTAGCCCAGGGGCGGCTGGTGAGATCTGAAAGTGGTGAGCCGTAAAATTTGTGCCTGAGTGCCCCGTGGCGCGCGTGCATAGAGCGAGCCCAAACAACCTAAGGGGTGTTTGGGGGTTTTCTCCCCCGAGAAAATTTTGAAAGAAGATTGGGAAAATGGTGCATTTTCAAGCAAATTTGAGAAAGCAAGAAGGTTAATAAAGCAATTGTGAAAGTGCAGTTATTACATTAATATAGAGATGTCATATAAGAACATAGGTACCATCCTAGCTACTAAACAGCCAACCGCACCAAGAAAAGCACCAAACACACCACATATCTACTCCTTAGACCCCATTCCTTTTAGTGCATACATTGACGTGCCATGTGGCGCACAGCCACCTATAGCACACATGGTACCCCCAATGCAAGGACAACCAGATCTCTGCGCATCCACACTGGCAGCAAGCAATGCACCAAAGCAAATCTCCTTCAAGCTCAAGTTCAACAAGGGACAACTTCATCAGCTGCGAGCACAGCAGCAGCTCGCCAGGGGAGGAGGCGACCTTCCATGCAGGGGATGCCAGAGGACAACAGGCAGATTACAGAGGACAGACAGCATCTGCAGGCTGAGCCCACCCTACCTGAGTGGCTTTGTGGAATTGCTTTTTCAGCCCTGCCACCGGCTACTGGTGTTGCGCAAGGGAACAAAATGCCGAGGGAGAACAGTCCCAGCAGAGGGCCTCCCAATGCCAAAAATCGAGAGCATTTTGTTCCCTTGCGCACGGGATCCGGGCAGCACGGCACAGGCTCATCGGTCGCTCCAGTCACAATGTCGTGGCAGGGCTGAAAAAGCAATTCCACAAAGCCACTCAGGTAGGGTGGGCTCGGACTGCAGATGCTGTCTGTCCTCTGTAATCTGCCTGTTGTCCTCTGGCAGTAAAGAAATGAAAAGAGACTGGTGTAACAAATATTACAATATAGGAATATGCAGTAATTATAAAGAAACGATAATCTAAAATATATTGTACTCAAACAACGTAGATACTCAGGTCTCTTCACAAAGATGTTTTTTACGAGTGGTGATAAACATTTAGGGGCAGATTTACAAGCCCCTTGCGCCACTTTTGCGTCACTTTTAACATGGGAAAAGTGACGCAAAAGTGGCGCAAGGGGCTTGTAAATCTGCCCCTAAATGTTTATCACCACTCGTAAAAAACATCTTTGTGAAGAGACCTGAGTAACAATATACCGGTCATTGAATTATATCTTTGCTCAAAACATTTGCTGGTGCATCGTGCACAGTGAGAAACTGATTTTAAAATAGCAATTATCTGAGAATACGTTTTTAAAATGTATTATGTCTCTCCCGCAGAGTACACCCACGCTACCCCTCTTTTTGGACCTTGGTTGCCAGCAAATTAGTGACGTAGCAAAACTGCGTCCACTGCTTTTATGGGCTAGGCTATGGCGTGTCCCCGAACTCGCCAAGTATGCTAAAGGCCTAGCAGAGGTGATGTCGATGGTAGGCTGGTGTAGGATCAGATGGCTTACTGATGTCAAGTCTATGCTTGGCAAACTAGGCCTTAGTGAAGCTTGGGAAAACAGGTCTTCCCCTCCGAAAGCAGCCTTGAAAACCTTATATTGGAATTGGGTTAGAAGCAGAATTTCCACGGATCCTTCTCATGGTAGGCTCACAGAAGAATTTTTAGTGCATAAGGACTCACCCTGTTTAGAGCTCTACCTGGATTTGGTCTGGAAGCCATATGACCGGGCCCTTTATTTTAGATTTAGAGTGGGGTCCCTCCCTGTGCGTGCCCTAACATCTTGCTGGAAACCGCCCTACCAGACAGTTGCATCTTGTCCCTCCTGTAGCACTCCCAAAGAGACAATTTAACATTTTCTTTTTGCGTGCCCGGCCTATGTTAGCCCAAGGCAAACGTGGCTTAAGCCCGTGTGTACGGCCTTGGGCACTAGGCCTTCATCTGTGGCACTTCGAATTTTAATATCAGATACCCGGCCCTTGTATGTTTTTAGCCTCTCGAAATTTCTGTCATGGGCTTGGGCAATCCGGGCAAAACGGCTGTTAATCACTGTTTAATTGATGACTTTTAATTGTTTATTTGTTTGATAACTCGCTTTTCCTTTTTTGCATAAAAACCTGCATTTGTTTTCCTTGTTTTTAGATACAAAATTTTAAACGATTGTGCTTTTTTCATCTGTCGCTTTTATGATGTAACAATCGAAATAAAGCTGTTGACTGACTGACTGAATAGCAATTATCAACACAGCCATGTGAAACAACAAAATAATCATGAATTGGTTGTTAATTTGTATCTTTACACAAAACGTTGTCTAATGCATCATGCACAGTGAAAAAAATAACTAGCAGGTAGCAGATTTTTACAATAATATTTGACTGCTTAAGATGTCATAGTGAAAAACATGCTATTAACATACAATTAAACAGTAAAATAAAAATCTCTTAAAGTGTCCAACTTTGCCGCTGAGAGTTTTTTTCAGGACAACACAACCACCCAATCCCGCACTTTAGATGCACTGGGAACTTTCTTCATTGTTGCAGTGTTTTAAGATAAATTTGCACTTCATTTTGTGAATGAGAATATGATTAGCTGCTTCAGTTTTAGTTCCTTTTCATTATGTATTGAGAGGCTGTCATTTCGATTAGAAACGGGTTTTAATAATGATTTTAAGTATACTATGTATTTCATGAACCTAATGCTCTGCTCAATAAAAAAAAATTTTTAAAACACCCAATCCCGACTTTCAATCAAATTGGACATGACACATTAGAAAAATATTCTGGGTTAGAAAATTATTCTTGAGCAACTAGCTTGTGGTATACAGACAGGCTATGTACTGTGTCATAAAACTTAAACCTGGCCAAAAGATAGACATCACTTCCACAATGGCATGTACGCTAACCTCATGTAAAACATTATATTGTGAAGCTAGATATCATACTGAAATGTATCTTGATGGACCTAATATCGCATGGGTAAACTACTCTGAGTGAAAACACAAAAAGAGACTAGTGTACTGAAAGTGACTGATCCATGTGTTCACTAGATATCAAATTATAAGTGTGGACTGATGAAAAATTGTGACTGGTGTGCCATGAAAGTGAGGTACTTCTCCTTATAGACAAGTACATTTATTGAAAAAATGCCATCTCCACCTTGTCGTTAAAATCCTTTGGTAAAAGTGTATTGACTTTTTTTTATCCAAAAGGTGTCTCCCTGTGACAACAATTGGGATGTATTCATCTCTGGATTTACTCTGATCACCTCCAAAATGTAGAAATGTAATTTACCAATACTGTGTTTTTGTGCCAACCAATGTACCACCAAACTGGAATTTTGGCTATTATTTCTTATCATGCTCTTTTGTTCAGTAATCCAAACTTTAATCTTACTTTTCATTTCTGCTACATATACCAGTCCGCATGGACACTTGATACTGTATATGACACTTGTGTGTTGCACTCTGAAGAATGTCTTTGTCTGATGGGTTGCCGCGTTGTTGGATGAACTACAGAGTCTCCCACTATCACATTGTTACAGTGAATACAATTTTGTCATTTTCTGGTCTCCGAACAAGTGATTGCTGTTGGTGGTTTGCTTGTAGTGAGAATCTCTTTTAGGTTTTTAGTGCATAGATGTGCAAAAAGTGGCTTATGTTGGAACAACCCTCTGAAGTCTAGCTCAGATCGGGGTAATTCCCACCTCTTCCAAATGATGTGTTTTATGGATCAATATTTGGTGGGAAATTTGGATACAAATATGGAACGTGCTGGTTTTTCCACAATGGTCTTCTGCAACAGATGTTTGTGATCCATTGCTCTTACTCTGTCTAAAGTGGAATTCAGTAGATCCTCAGGACATCCTCTGTTTATAAATTGAGATTTATATTCATTCATGATCTTGGTGCAGACCGTTTCGTCCAAGGTAATCCTCTTGAAACTGAGAAACTGCGAATAAGGTAAATGCTGCTTCAATAGTTGTGGATGCAAGCTTTGATACAGTAATGAGTTATTTTGGTTCTGTTGATTTTCTGTATAATCTAGTGTGCAAACCAGGTGGAAATAGGTTCAACCAGACATCAAAATATGCTGATGGCATGTGGGAATTGTATATGAGGATTCCTCCGATTCAACACCATGATATTGTCTTCCAGTGTTGCCCTCGTGCTGTTTCAAATCAAAAAGATATCGTCAATATACCCGAAGTAAGACACTACATTCAATCTCCAAGTTCGTACAGAAAAAATATGTTCATCATCAAATTTTACTACAAAGGCGTTCGCATAGGCTGGGGCTCCTGAAAAACCCATCCTAGACAAAGTAACTGTGGTAAAACAAAAGTGAAGGCCCTCCAATAGAAATATCTTGCTGGCACGTACATTAGCCTGTTGTAATGGTGCCCACTCCACTGCTTCTTTCCCCCTCCTGTTGAGTTATAGCGGTGTACAACATTGTCATATCTATTGTACACAACAACCATGCGTCAGATCTATTACTCTGTATTCTTGTAAATTGCTTTAGGAAATCCATGGTATACTGGATATAAGATTTCCACTTTTGGACAAAAGGTTGTAAAAAAGTATACAAATACTTTCCTAGAGGGTCATGAAGAGAGCGGCAACCCAATACTATTGGCCTGAACTTGTGGATTAGTGGTAGCATGTACAGGCGTCGTCTGCGGGGAAACTCCGTAGTCAAGAAACTTTAGTATTTTCACTGATCCAGTCAAAACATAATGCCTTTTTCAAAATCTCTGCAAGGGTACTCACTATTTCTAAGATTGAGTCATTATCAAGATGGATATAAGTATCATCGCACAACATGTGCCAATATCTTAGCTTCATAAAGCGCTTGATCCATCACCACCAAGGCTCCTCCCTTGTCTGCTAACAGGAAAATCAGATCTTTGTTGAGTGACAGTGACTCCAATTTACCTTGCACTTTTGGAGTAATATTCTTTGTCTTAGGTGGTTGGAAATGTAGTTGTCTCAAATCGTTCTTTACCAAAGCTTCAAACATATCTAGAGTTTTATGTGAAGAAGGTGCCCTGAATAAACTCTTAGGCTTGAATTCCTGGTGTAATGATTCTTCTTGTGGGGGACTGTTCGGTGTCACATTGTCCACAAAATGACATAAACCCCTCACAAATCTGAAAAGGGCTATCTTGCTTTCAAGGAGATTATTATTGTAGGTCGGTATAAATGTTGTTCCTTTATTTAATACTGATAACTGAAGTGAAGTGAATACTCTGGAAGAAATGTTGATCACTAGATTTTGCTCTGATTCCTCAGATACATCCTCTGTTCTCTTCAATTTCCTTTTCTCTGTCCTTGCCGGACCAACATTGGTCTTCCTGATTGTCATATCTGGTGGATTGTTTGCTGCTGGACTGGTGGATAAAAAAGATGTCTTAGATTGTGTAGCATCCAATGTTGATTCTATCTGCTTTTCACTCATGATTGCCCCTGTGTCCAAAGGTAAACGGATAGGTGCTATCTCCCCTTCAGTTATTTTGCTTTTTTCAGGTAAAACAAGGTTTTGTTTTCTAAAGATACGTTTTTGTGCAAACACTTCCCACGTGTAAACTTCATTGAGTCTCTCTTGAATTTCCTCAATTTTCTGTCATGAATTTCTTTTCCATAGTTATCCAATTTAGACATAATATCTTCTAACGTAACTCTCCATGTGCCTGGTTCTAAACGTGAAGTAAGCTCTTTTTTTATGTTGTATATTTCATCTTCTAATTCTTTAAGCACCTGTGATAATTTTACTATAATTAGAAGAATTAAATCTAGTGAACACTTGTTGAGGATGGCGTACCAACGCTACATGAAGTTCTTATCAAATTTGAAAAGCATGGGTTTAATGGCTATTCTTAAACCTCGTGGTATGCTCTTTGTTGATTCAATTCCTTTCTTATCAAATACTCAAATTGGTTCTGTTATTGTGTGACTGACCCTTCTTGTGTCCCAAATTGCATTGTTTCCTGAATTAAAGAATACATTTCTAAGACATGCTCAATGGTGTACACCTTGGTGTCTACTATATTCTCCGTGATGTGTGCTATTTCGTCACACAACATATAAAAGATTTGCAAACCTGGCAGCCTTAGAGTGATTTTCCCCCAAAACGTTATGCTTTCACTTACTCCTATTTTTCTGAATTTGTTTTTGTTGGCCTTAGGACTCTGAGCACTTTACCATTGGTAACCAGTGTTAAAGTGCTTGTGCCACTTCCTAAAACATGGTAATTGGATTACACCCAATTGGCACATTTAATTTACTTGTAAGTCCCTAGTAAAGTGAAACTACAGGTATCTCAGGCCTATAAAGTAAATGCTACTAGTGGGCCTGCAGTACTTATTGTGCCACACACTTAAGTAGCCCTTTAAACACATGTCTCAAACCTGCCACTGCAGCTTATGTGTGCAGTTTTAAACTGCCACTTATTTCGACCTGGCAAAATGTTCCTTTTGAAAAGGTATGTTATAATGCATTCATAAACTATCTCTGCTTTAACAATCAATAGATTTGCACAAACAATTGTACACACATTTTTACAATTTCAGTGTTCTTTGTTGGAGCGAGCTCTGCCAGTACATCATAAAAATATTGCTAAATTGCTGGACCACCATAGTGAACCAGACCCAACTAGCATTGCAATATGCCCCGCAGGCCACAATCTTAACAAAGTAATCGACACACAAATTATTCACAAAAAGTTGAACGTGAAGAGTCTCAGCATCTTAAGTAATTTATTGAAGAGTCAAGATAGTATTTAAAGGAGGGACGTGGCTTGCACGCCGAAGGAAATGGCGGACCCGATGTGAGCTCCGCTACGTTGCAGGTCTCCGACCTCTTTTCCGAGCCTCGTGCGCCACTTTTTTCAGTGGCGAGTGATGGTTTTCTGCCTGTAAAGATGCGGTGAGATTGGATGCCGTTTTCAAGTCATTCTTCTTGCAATATTTCACTCTCTTCAAGCCGGCGGTAATTCATTCCTCACAGAGACGCGAGCGGCTGCAATTTTGGGCCGCTGAGCTCGCGTCTGTTTTCTATGCCGAAAGTTTTGCTGCTCATCTCTTCAATGCTGAGAGCTTTGCCGCTTATTTCTGTTATTCCTCACTTGTTGAGAGTTAGGCATAAGGCACAACAACAAGGGCTTTATTTATGCCACCCCCGTTTCTGCCCTTCAGATACACTCATGCTGCTGGCAGTTGATAATCTGGAACCGTCCACTAATGAGCCATGAACAGCTTTTTTGGAGCGGAAATCATTGGTTCATAATTATTTATGCCCGGCAAAGCCATTTTTAATGGCTGACACTGCACTTATCTTTCTACCCACAGTCCTCACATTCTACTGAATAGATGAGTGATTAATGTTTATTTGCACTCCGGAAGTCATGGCTTGTGCGTAAGCAGAACTGAAAGTACCGATATGATCTACATTGTGTCTTAGGGCTCCGACCTCCTTTTTGAGCCCTGTATCCACAGCTTACAAGTGGCGAGTGACTTTTTCAGCATATTTCAGCAAGCGGTAATTTTTTTCTTCTCAGAGACGTGGTGATTGCTACCGCTAAGCACAATGTCTACCGATTTTCATTCTGCCAAATCCTCGACTTCTGGTAAAAAACCTAAGCGGCATAAAAATGACCCACCTTCTCCTATCCACTCTTCTCAAAATCCTGTTTTGGACTCTATCCTGGATGAAGTCCGTGGTCTTCAACCTTTCATGTCCACTACTAATGAAAAACTGAAACAGATTGAGGAAAGATGGATTTTCATGGAAAGTAACGTTTTAGATTTGGAACAACATGTTAGTGATCTTCAGGATGCTTCTACAAAAATTCCACTGCTTGAACAAGAAATTCATAAACTAAAACTTCATACTGAGGACCTTGAAAATCGTAATCGCAGAAATAATTTATGCCTTTATGGTCTTCCGGAAAATATTGAAGGATCGGACATGGTTTCCTTCCTACAGAAGTTCATTCCAGAGCTCCTTGATCTACCAACTTCAATAGGTCTCCTTAACATACAAAGAGCACATCGCCTGGGACGTTTAAATCCTGCTGCTAATAAACCATGTGGAATTATTATGCTCTTTCTCGAATTCACTCAACTGATGCATATTGTGAAAGCTGTTAGACTTAAAAGGCGTCCTATTTGGTCAGATCATAATCTCTTCATATCGCAAGACATTTCCAATGCAACGAATGCCCGACGCAAAGAATTTCTCGCTTTACGCCCACAGATGAGACGTCTCAACATCCAATATGGAATCCTCCATCCGTGTCTTTGCAAAATTACGCACGATGGTCGATCACGTTCATTTGATGATCCGGAAAAACTTAAACTCTACCTTCATAGTCTTTCATCACATGGAATGGATACTAATCCTTGACTTCTCTTCATTTTAGGATTGTTACTTTGAATCCAGTAAACTTGTTTACTTAATGTTTTTCTGAGTGTTTATAGTACTAATATTCATGAGGTTCTTTTTTCTTTACTCCTTTATATCTATTATTGTGGTCTGTGTCCTCTGGCGTCACTATGCTCCTCTTCTTCAGATTTTTCCTCGCTTTTTACAGATCTGGATGTTATTCCTTGATTTGTTTACATATCTCTATCTCTCTCTTCTGTTTCTTTTTCCTTTTCTTTTTGTTTCTCCATTCTACTCTTCTACTCATTCTTCGTCATTTTTAATCCTGTTTTTTAGTAACTGTTTTATTTTCAGCACTAGGGGCCTCATGTAGGTAGCGAAATACCGGTCGGTAACGGCCGATTTTCGGTAAATATGCCGTTACCGACCGGTATTCAGACAAGTGAGATGTAGGAGTCCAAAAACCACTTTTCGGTAAATATGAGGCGGTAAATACCGATTCATAGTTACCGAATTCTAAAATACCGATTCATATTTACCGAATACATAATTAACGAATCGGTAAATATGAAGTGGTAAATATGAAGTGGTAAAAATTTAAAATGACATGTAGGAGCAGTCGGTAATTAAGAAATCCAGGAAAATCGGTAAATAAGAGTCGGTAATTAACACGGATGGAAAGCAGGTGGTAACCATCAACAATGCACATAAGCAATCCCAAAATGCAACAGCGTGGACAACATGGCCGCCATGTACGTCATTGCAAGGCGCCTACGTCTACAGGCAGCAGGACTGAGGGTGTGGCGACGGGAGGAACAAATCTACAGACAGCGCATCACACTATTCCAGCTGACTGATGCAGAGATACATGAGAGGTACAGGCTACACCCCGAAACCATCATGGACCTGATAAGGGACCTGCACCCACTCCTGGACCAGCCAACAAGAAGGGCGCACGCCATACCACCACATGTGCAGGTGCTCTGCAGCCTACATCTACTGGCATCCGGCAGTTATCAGGTGGTGACAGCTGCGGTGGGTGGTGTATCCCAGAGTTGCCTGTCCCGTTTCTTCAGGAAGTTCCTGGATGCCATGATGCAGAGAATGCACCACTACATAAGCTTCCCAAACACACAGGCTGCACTGCAGAAAACAAAAACAGACTTTTATCACATGGCACAGTTCCCCCATGTCATCGGCTGTATTGATGGTACACACATCCCAATCTGTCCACCAGCTGATACAGAGCACATCTACAGGAACAGGAAGTCCACCCACTCCATCAATGTGCAGGTGATCTGTGATGCAGGGAACATCATCACAGATATTGTTGCAAAGTTTCCTGGGAGCACCCACGACTCTTACATCTTCCAGAATAGTGGGATCTACACACGACTGAGTGCCGGCGAATTCGGAGAGGGATACCTGCTGGGTAAGTAACAGTGACGCCCCTTGAAACCTGCAAATCAGAGTGTATAGAGGCATGTAACTGATGGTTCCCTTTTACTCATCCAGGCGACAGTGCATATGCATGCCGTTCATTCATCCTCACTCCCTACCTACACCCAGCAACCCAGAGTGAGAGACGATACAACGTGGCCCACAAATCTACACGCAATGTGGTGGAGCGCACGTTTGGACTACTGAAGAGCAGGTTCCGCTGCCTCCACAAGAGCGGAGGCGCACGCCAGTACAAACCCATCACCTGCTGCAAGATAATTGCCACTTGTGCAATGCTGCACAACCTTGCCACGAAAAAAGGTACAGATGTGGAACTAACATATTTTGAGGACAACGAGGATGAGTCAGGCCAGCCAGAGGGCAGCACAGCTAGAGTGCCAACTGCAGTCGATGGGAGAGAGAGACGGGCAGAGATCACATGCAACTATTTCTGAGTAAGTGAGGGGACACAGCGAGTTGTGAGAAGTCATGACGTAGTTTAATGTGGCACCACGCCATGAACACATGAACAGGCCAATCTGGCAATATGCCATCTATACAATGAGTATGTCCAGGGTTACGTCACCCAATGGCAAGTGGATAAGCAGGGCCACATCAATGTTTGCGCATACGCGCTGCAGTGGTGGATTGCACGGCCTGTGCATCCTCACTAGAGCCAACCCCAAGCCGCCTGCTGCTCCTGCGTGCTTCGGGGACGGGGGGTGTGATGCTGCTGCTGGTGTCGATGCTCTCCGCAGCATCCCCTGCAGCAGTTGTCGACGCCTGACTACTCAATAGCACCCCTAGTGCACTTGTCACCTGCACCATCCCCCGAGACAGGTCGCTGCAGCACTGTGTTAGGTCCTCCTGCATCGTCACAGAGCGCCGGCAAAGTAGGGAAGTCGCAGTTGCCAGACGGTTGAGTGCCCTGCTGGTAGTGTCCCTTCTCTGGCGTTCCCGGCGCCGTGCTTCGATGTCAGCATCTAATTTGCTGCACAACTGCTGGATTGACTGGGACATGTCCCGAATGCCCGCAGCCATGCCGCCAATGTTTGTGTCCATGTTGACTAAGCTTGTCTTCATCACCCGCATGTGCCTCTGGACTGACATAACTGCCTTTGATTGCAGGCGCTGTTGCTTCAACATTTGGCCCTCGAGCCCCAAGAAGACACCATGGCCGTCAGTGGGTGCTGGTGGACTCTGGACACGCGACCTGCGGCGCCCTCTTGCTCCCGTCTGTGCTGCCTGTGAGGTGTGGGGCACAGTGGGATGGCTCCCTTCCTGGGGCCCGGTGCGGTCTTCTGGGCCCATGCTGTCGTCTGACGAGGTGTCTAAGGCTCGTAGCCTGGCTGCTGGACGCCTCCTCATTCTCACACCTGCAAGCGGAGATGTGGCCGGTGAATCGAACATGAGTGGCGATGCTGGCTCTGGTGGTGGTGATGCTGGCTCTCGGTGAGGTGATGCTGGCTCTGTGTGCGGCGAGGCTGGCTGCGTAGGTGGTGCGGCTGCAAGTGGGCCTGCTCCCTGGTCTGAACTCGTGCTGGCTAGAGGTGATTTTTGTGGCCGGTGTGCCGTCTCCCCTGCAGCATGCCCTGTACTGCATGATGTCACATCTGTGGACAGAAAAACAACATTGGCTCAGTGTCCCCGAAGGGCTGCATTGCAAGCGTCACAATAAATCATTTCACATTCCAATCTGTCCTCTGTCTCCTTGTGCCTCGAGTGCGTGACATGCCTTGTTGCCCTGTGACATTTACGTCATGGTTAGTGTTGCCCTGACTACATCTCCCGGAATGCATTGCCTGTCTGCACTGACACGTGTGGACTGCAGTGTGATTCTCGTTTCACAATGGGGGATGTGGGATAGGGGTAGGGGAGGCTACATTGCTGTGCTTTCGTCTTACCTTGGTGTGTTGCGGCTCTGGCAGAGCTGTCGGCGTCCCCAAGACCCACGACGCTCTCTTGCTCGAGTGTGGCCGCCACCAGCTCCTCCAGTTCGGTGAGGGCAGGTGCCCTGTTGGTTCCACCTCCGGTCTGGCTGGCCTCCTTCTGGATGTCGCCCATCTTCCTCTTGGTCACAATCCTCAGGTCATACCAGCGCTTTTTGAGGACCTCAATGTCCCTGTGGGTCACTCCCACAGCATTGACCTGCGCCTGGATGGCCAGCCATATGTTGCGCTTTTCGGCCTCAGGCACTTGCAGGGATTGCCTCCCAAACAGCTTCTGGTGCTGCTTCACCACCTCCTCCACCAGCACCTGGAGTTCCTTGGGGCTGAATTTGAGCTTCCTCCTCCTTTCCCCTCCGTCTTTCTGTGTTCTCTGGCTGGACATGCTGTTCGTTTCCCGCTCGCACATGCAACTGCTCCCTGCCTCTCCTCTGCACTCCAAGCCTCTCCAGGGTCGGCTAATTATGTGCACCTGCCTGGGTGTGGCCACTTCGGCTAATTGTGTACACCTGCCTGGGTGTGGGCAGTTCCTGGTTGGGTGGGCTGTCGTTGCACAGGATTAGCTGTTTCGTCAAGTCATGTGATGTTATTTACCGAATCCGTACGTACCGATTCGGTATTTTCCGATTCGGTAGATACCACCTCGGTATTTTCCGATTCGGTAGATACCACCTCGGTATTTTCCGAATCGGTAATTATCACCTCGGTATTTACCGAATCGGTGAATTCCGATTCGTATTTACCGAATGTTACCGAATCGGTAACTGTTACCGAATTTTTACCTACATATAACTTACCGATTCTAATTTACCGATTCGGTACGGCTCGGTATTTAAGAACCGGTAAAATTTATTTACCTACATGAGGCCCTAGGTCTTTCTTTTCACATATTGAACAATGTCTTTCCATCTTTTTTCTTGTTGATTCTGCAGTCCCGTGTTCCTATTTCCTCATGTTCCCCTTCATCCAGAGTTATGATTTATGTGATTTTGTGGAATGTTCGTGGTCTTGGTCATCCTGTCAAGTGTCAAAAGGTATTGTCTCATTTAGCTAAACTTAATACCCAGGTTGCTTTTTTACAGGAAACCCGTTGTAATGATAAAGAATCTCTTAAACTCAAACGCTACTCGGTTAATCAAATTGTTTTTTGTCCTGCTTTGATCGTCATGGTGGTGTCGCTATATTGTTTCATAAATCTATTAATGCACAGATTATATCATCAGATTGTGATCCCGATGGTCGATGGGTAATGGCTGAGGTTATCATAAATAAAAGACAAATAACCTTTTTTAATATTTATGGGCCTGTTAAACCAGATTCGGAATTCTGGCAATCTATAAAGATGAAATTATTGTTGGTTTCCAATTCTAACATTATGGTTGGTGGTGATTTTAATAACTGGTTAGACCTGTTTACTGACAGGCAATCCAAATGCAAGTTTAAACCTGATAAATCCCACAAATCATTTCAATCAACTATTTCCTCTCGTCCCCTATTTGATACATGGAAAACGTGTAATCCAGATACCTCAGAATTTGCTTACTTTTCACCCGGACATCATACCAGATCTCGTATTGATTATATTTTAGTTTCCAAATCGTTGCTGCCTTGTCTCCAGTTGTCTGACATTGAGTCTATTTTTATCTCTGACCATGCTCCTGTTTCCACCCTTATTGACCTATCTCTCACCACATGCAAACAAGGCAGATGGCGTATTAATAATCACCTGTTATCAGATCGTACCTTCATTTTAGAAGTGACTTCCTTTATTAAGGAATTTCTTCCTTTTAATAATTCTTTAGACACCTCCTTACACAATAATTGTGACGCATTTAAAGCATCCTTTAGAGCCTTCACTATTGCCTACTCCTCAAAGAAAAAAAAGTTAATGCATGCTAAATATAAAGAGACCTTAACCCTTCTCAAAACATTAGAACATAATTACTACTCTTCTAAATCTTCATCATCACTACAAGAATTAATTAAAGCTAAATCCACCCTGAATAAAATAGTCACTGCGGATGCCTGTAACAACCTCCTTAAGATTAAATCGAAATATCACGTAGGCCAAAACAGAGCAGGAAAAATGCTACCAAATTATTTAAAAATCAAATCAGAACGTAAAGCTATCGGCCCCATTCATTCAGAATCAAATAATGCACTCCTCTCATCTGATTCTGATATTATTTCCACATTTCAATCATACTACAATCTCTTATATACAGAAACTACTAAACCCTCTGAAGAAGACTTTATTTCTTTTTTCAGAGGTATTCCTAAACCCAAAACTTCCCAGGATATGTTCAAACCACTTGAAGAAGATATTTCTCTACAAGAATTAACTGATGCTCTTAAATCTTTTAAAAAAGCGAAGGCTCATGGCCCTGATGGATTTTCAGTAGAAATATTTAGTTCTTTTTCCTCAATTTTTGCCCCTAAATTGTTAGAACTTTTTAATTCTTTTATATCCAATTCTCAAGCCTGTGGTTCTTTTTTGGAAGCCCTTATTATTGTAATCCCCAAACCAGATGAAGACCCTCCTTTTGCAAAAATGTCCGTCCTATATCAATAATCAATTATGATTGTAAAATTTTTGCAAAAATCTTGGCTTCTCGTTTAGAGAAAGTTATCCCTTTTCTCATTAACCCAGATCAAGTTGGCTTTGTTAAAGGTCGTCTGGCTTCTGATTATGCCAGAATATTTTCCAATATTTTTGCTCTTAGTAAAAAATATCCATCTCCACTAGCTGCACTATCCTTGGATGCAGAAAAAGCCTGCGACCGAATTAACTGTGATTTCTTGATTCACACACTACAATGGTTCGGTTTATTTCATATGTTAAATTGTTATATACAAATCCAAAAGCATGTATTTTTGTTAATGGTCTTTTTCCCCTTATTCCTCTCTTCAAAGAGGGACACGTCAGGGCTGCCCCCTTTCCCCGATGCTTTTCTTGTTATGCTTAGAGCCCTTTCTGGAACGTATTAGAAGTAACCCTCTCATTACTGGTTTTAGTCTAAAGACCCAACAAATTAAATTGTCTGCATATGCAGATGATGTTCTTATTTATATGTCCAATCCTGTGTCTTCCTTACCCCCCTTTTTACAGGAAATCTCATCATTCGCTAAGGTTTCAGGCTACAAATTAAATTTCTCTAAAACTGAGATTTTACCCATAAATCCTTCATGTTTTAGGCATATTTTGATTCGACCAACTTTACATGGTGTCCTCCAAAAATTAAATATATTGGCACATGGTTCTCCTCCAACATTCGTGACACATTATTCCATAATTTTTCTGCCTTAAAACTTAAAATTGCTAATTTTGGTCACCTTTATTTCTATTGTGGTGGGGCAGACTTGATACAATTAAAATGACGATTGTCCCCCAGATTCTGTTCATATTGTCTATGTTACCATTTAAAATCCCTAAATATTATTTTTTCAGATTAATTCGTTATGCACTAAATTTCTCTGGAATAACAAACATGCACGTATTGCTCTGTCCAAATTGATTCGTCCTAAGAACGAGGGGGGGGGGGTAAGATTCCCCGATTTTAAATTATACCATAATGCTTTTCTGGTTCGTCAATTTAATGCTCTGTCTAAAGATTATCAGGATTTCACTAAACCTTCATGGGTCAATGTTGAATGCTCACTGTTAAATGACTTTTCAATACGAGATATTGTTTATATGACTAATTGTACTTTTATTTCTAAATACCCTATTTTGAAACATTCTCAATTTTTGATGCATACACTTTTCTTTAAGAATTTTGATAATTATCAATCTTTTCTAGCTTCATCACTTTGGTTTAATAAATACATGAAGTTTCGTCACAAATCATTCTATTACAAACAGTGGAAAGAAAAGGACCTTTTTTATGTCAACCAAATGATTGTCAATAATGTGATTCTTTCTTTCCATCAGTTGCAAGAGACTTTTCACTTACCTGATTCCTGTATTCAGCAGTATAACACTTTAGTTCCAATACTACAGGGATGTGTGCAGAATTTCGTTTCTCAACCAATTCCTACTTCTTTCACTCCTGATACTCCACTATATCAAGTTTCTTCTGATACTATTCCTAGTGCCTCTTTTATATATACATCTTTAGCTACCCCTGTTGGCACACGGAATAAGTCTAATGTTGAACTAGAGTGGGAACTGGATTTATCTCTGACACTGTCTATATCTCAATGGGAGTAGCATGTGCGCAAAGGCCACTTTCTCTTTTTTTATCATGTGTTATTCATGTTTTTTTGCTCACACACAGGTACACAGGACACTTTGCCCAGAATCAAGAATTGAAAGTGTTGGATGAGGAACCAAAGGAAATTAAATTTTCAATGCAGAAAGATGTACAAAGCATGTCGTCTGAAGGGGAGATAGAGTTTTTAACGCTTTATGAAAACGTTACTAGACATTACCCACGTATACAGAAGGAGATGTTAAGGTTCCATGATTTGTTTTTTGTAAACATGTTTTTATTGCAGAAATAAGAGTAAGGCATCCGTGATTTCAACCTTTCACCACATGATATCTCAGAGCCCACCCATCTTCGTAACATAGCACACAGCCAATCAGCCCACATCCCGGAGGCCGGGCGGCATACCAGTACATAAACTCTGAGCATCCTAGCGATCAGTTCACAAAGTGGCAGGTCAACGGCCCAATTTAATAACTGCTTTTTTACCCACCCGCCTCAGTCCCCAACATTCCGTCCTAACTGCTCTCATCCGGACTCTACTTCAACACCCCAATAACTCCCCCCCCACCCTCCCCTCCCCCCCAACTACTGCTGATGTGGGCTCTGGTTGTGGGGTCTAACGCAATTATTCTCCAGCTCTCAGTTGTGACATGCAATCTCACCGGCATGTTAAGGTTCCATGATGAACCTACTTCATGAGAAAAAGCTTCGCTATTATCGCATCCAGCTTTGAATTTATGGAGGAAAGAGCTACAAATGCAAGGGGAAATCTAAATGTCAGTGAAAGTAACATACCAGAGCAATTTATGCACATATAAGGAGATAAAGAGTTAGCGAGAGATGCATCATGTTTGTGGAAAGAAGGCTCATTTTTCTTTGCCAGCTGGGTGGAATGACTTCTGCTGTCTAGCTTTAGCGTCCCAATGCATGTATCACACTAAAAAACGGAGGAGCGTTCCCGTTTTCCGCCAAAGGAGGGACAAAGGGGAAGACAATTTAGATATGTTTTCAACAATGGTTTCTACAGTACAGGTAGCATTAAATGTAACAAGAATAAAAAGCAAGTTTAGGTGATAGAGAGGTTGGCTAATGGCACCGCTGCTACTTTATCTAACATTACTCAAGAAAATATTGCAAGTCACAGCATAATTTTGCAAAGCACAATGGCTTTCGATTTAATTCCAGCAAAAGAGGGCAGGGTCTGCAAGGTAATGAACACACAGTGATGCATTTTTATCCCTAACAATACACAGCATGTACAATATCTTATAATCGATATCACAAAGGTTTCACAGAAAGATCACCAGATGGGCCCACGAAGATTTTGGGAAAGAAATGGAAATCAGCTAGGTTTTGGGGAAGAATGGGGTTTAGGCCTTCTGGGATTGGTGATTGTTATATTTCTTCTCTTAGCCCTACAAATATGCACAGGGCTTCCTTATGATCAGTGTGCTTTAATCTGTGAAGGAACTGTGGAGATTCCAAAGGCAACAAGCAGGGATTAGATGATAAGGAGGTAGAAATGGAGAGACAGTATGATTTCCAGGCATTTGAACGCTATTTAGTGGTGAGAGAATTTGCATGCATTTCCAAAAGGAGGGAATTATGCACAAAAACTAAACAGACTCCATCTTGTTTGAGTCACATGAAGGCACTGCTATTGCACTAATACATGCACAAGCTTAAGGGAATAACAATTTAATGTATTTTGCAGAACTCAGCTCCACTGCGGATGGCATGGGAAAACAAGGGAGTAGGATATGATGCTCTCATTCGGGGATTTGCAAGTAACTCTCAAGGTTGCAACTGCAGTGGGAAGAGTACACTATTTAACAAAATGTCATCAATGTACCAGGAGGAAGATGTTACACGTATAATTAATACCCATCTGTTTGCTGTGCCTGAGATCGGAACTGTTGACTACATTTCCATTGCTGTTTAAGAGTGTAACTACCTGTGCTTAGAGGTTTTTGGCAGACATCTTGCTGCAGCTCGAGGATGTATGTGTGATTTAGCTGAATAAACCCCGCTCTCAAGGAACAATCCTGCTTATGAATTGTATTTAAGGTTCACTGCTGAGCCATTCACAACCTTATTTCAAACTTTGCATGCCTTCTATTTATTTTTTTTTCGATCTTTTAATTTATAGGCTTTTTTTCAATCTTTTAATTTATAGATCATTACTGGCTGTGCGGTGCGTCCATTAGGGCGCTTGGGCGTAGCCCAGGGGCGGCTGGTGAGATCTGAAAGTGGTGAGCCATAAAATTTGTGTCTGAGTGCCCCGCGGCGCGCGCGTGCATAGAGCGAGCCCAAACAACCTAAGGGGTGTTTGGGGGTTTTCTCCCCCGAGAAAATTTTGAAAGAAGATTGGGAAAATGGTGCATTTACAAGCAAATTTGAGAAAGCAAGAAGGTTAATAAAGCAATTGTGAAAGTGTAGTTATTACATTAATATAGAGATGTCATATAAGAACATAGGTACCATCCTAGCTACTAAACAGCCAACCGCACCAAGAAAAGCACCAAACACACCACATATCTACTCCTTAGACCCCATTCCTTTTAGTGCATACATTGACGTGCCATGTGGCGCACAGCCACCTATAGCACACATGGTACCCCCAATGCAAGGACAACCAGATCTCTGCGCATCCACACTGGCAGCAAGCAATGCACCAAAGCAAATCTCCTTCAAGCTCAAGTTCAACAAGGGACAACTTCATCAGCTGCGAGCACAGCAGCAGCTCGCCAGGGGAGGAGGCGACCTTCCATGCAGGGGATGCCAGAGGACAACAGGCAGATTACAGAGGACAGACAGCATCTGCAGGCTGAGCCCACCCTACCTGAGTGGCTTTGTGGAATTGCTTTTTCAGCCCTGCCACCGGATCCTGTGCACTCCTGTGGTCTGCAGCGCCTTCTCCTTTTGTATAAACCAGGTCTGGTCCTGAACAGGCCAGCCTGCGTGCACTTACTACTGGTGCTGCGCAAGGGAACAAAATGCCGAGGGAGAACAGTCCCAGCAGAGGGCCTCCCAATGCCAAAAATCGAGAGCATTTTGTTCCCTTGCGCACGAGATCCGGGCAGCACGGCACAGGCTCATCGGTCGCTCCAGTCACAATGTCGTGGCAGGGCTGAAAAAGCAATTCCACAAAGCCACTCAGGTAGGGTGGGCTCGGCCTGCAGATGCTGTCTGTCCTCTGTAATCTGCCTGTTGTCCTCTGGCAGTAAAGAAATGAAAAGAGACTGGTGTAACAAATATTACAATATAGGAATATGCAGTAATTATAAAGAAACGATAATCTAAAATATATTGTACTCAAACAACGTAGATACTCAGGTCTCTTCACAAAGATGTTTTTTACGAGTGGTGATAAACATTTAGGGGCAGATTTACAAGCCCCTTGCGCCACTTTTGCGGCACTTTTAACATGGGAAAAGTGACGCAAAAGTGGCGCAAGGGGCTTGTAAATCTGCCCCTAAATGTTTATCACCACTCGTAAAAAACATCTTTGTGAAGAGACCTGAGTAACAATATACCGGTCATTGAATTATATCTTTGCTCAAAACATTTGCTGGTGCATCGTGCACAGTGAGAAACTGATTTTAAAATAGCAATTATCAACACAGCCATGTGAAACAACAAAATAATCATGAATTGGTTGTTAATTTGTATCTTTACACAAAACGTTGTCTAATGCATCATGCACAGTGAAAAAAAACACTAGCAGGCAGCAGATTTTTACAATAATATTTGACTGCTTAAGATGTCATAGTGAAAAACATGCTATTAACATACAATTAAACAGTAAAATAAAAATCTCTTAAAGTGTCCAACTTTGCAGCTGAGAGTTTTTTTCAGGACAACACAACCACCCAATCCCGCACTTTAGATGCACTAGGAACTTTCTTCATTGTTGCAGTGTTTTAAGATAAATTTGCACTTCATTTTGTGAATGAGTATATGATTAGCTGCTTCAGTTTCAGTTCCTTTTCATTATGTATTGAGAGGCTGTCATTTCGATTAGAAACTGGTTTTAATAATGATTTTAAGTATACTATGTATTTCATGAACCTAATGCTCTGCTCAATAAAAAAAAAATTTAAAACACCCAATCCCGACTTTCAATCAAATTGGACATGACACATTAGAAAAATATTCTGGGTTAGAAAATTATTCTTGAGCAACTAGCTTGTGGTATACAGACAGGCTATGTACTGTGTCATAAAACTTAAACCTGGCCAAAAGATAGACATCACTTCCACAATGGCATGTACGCTAACCTCATGTAAAACATTATATTGTGAAGCTAGATATCATACTGAAATGTATCTTGATGGACCTAATATCGCACGGGTAAACTACTCTGAGTGAAAACACAAAAAGAGACTAGTGTACTGAAAGTGACTAATCCATGTGTTCACTAGATATCAAATTATAAGTGTGGACTGATGAAAAATTGTGACTGGTGTGCCATGAAAGTGAGGTACTTCTCCTTATAGACAAGTACATTTATTGAAAAAATGCCATCTCCACCTTGTCGTTAAAATCCTTTGGTAAAAGTGTATTGACTTTTTTTTATCCAAAAGGTCTCTCCCTGTGACAACAATTGGGATGTATTCATCTCTGGATTTACTCTAATCACCTCCAAAATGTAGAAATGTAATTGACCAATACTCTGTTTTTGTGCCAACCAATGTACCACCAAACTGGAATTTTGGCTATTATTTCTTATCATGCTCTTTTGTTCAGTAATCCAAACTTTAATCTTACTTTTCATTTCTGCTAAATATACCAGTCCGCATGGACACTTGATACTGTATATGACACTTGTGTGTTGCACTCTGAAGAATGTCTTTGTCTGATGGGTTGCCGCGTTGTTGGATGAACTACAGAGTCTCCCACTATCACACTGTTACAGTGAATACAATTTTGTCATTTTCTGGTCTCCGAACAAGTGATTGCTCTTGGTGGTTTGCTTGTAGTGAGAATCTCTTTTAGGTTTTTAGGGCATAGATGTGCAAAAAGTGGTTTATGTTGGAACAACCCTCTGAAGTCTAGCTCAGATCGGGGTAATTCCCACCTCTTCCAAATGATGTGTTTTATGGATCAATATTTGGTGGGAAATTTGGATACAAATATGGAACGTGCTGGTTTTTCCACAATGGTCTTCTGCAACAGATGTTTGTGATCCATTGCTCTTACTCTGTCTAAAGTGGAATTCAGTAGATCCTCAGGACATCCTCTGTTTATAAATTGAGATTTATATTCATTCATGATCTTGGTGCAGACCGTTTCGTCCAAGGAAATCCTCTTGAAACTGAGAAACTGCGAATAAGGTAAATGCTGCTTCAATAGTTGTGGATGCAAGCTTTGATACAGTAATGAGTTATTTTGGTTCTGTTGATTTTCTGTATAATCTAGTGTGCAAACCAGGTGGAAATAGGTTCAACCAGACATCAAAATATGCTGATGGCATGTGGGAATTGTATATGAGGATTCCTCTGATTCAACACCATGATATTGTCTTCCAGTGTTGCCCTCGTGCTGTTTCAAATCAAAAAGATATCATCAATATACCCGAAGTAAGACACTACATTCAATCTCCAAGTTCGTACAGAAAAAATATGTTCATCATCAAATTTTACTACAAAGGCGTTCGCATAGGTTGGGGCTCCTGAAAAACCCATCCTAGACAAAGTAACTGTGGTAAAACAAAAGTGAAGGCCCTCCAATAGAAATATCTTGCTGGCACGTACATTAGCCTGTTGTAATGGTGCCCACTCCACTGCTTCTATCCCCCTCCTGTTGAGCTATAGCGGTGTACAACATTGTCATATCTATTGTACACAACAACCATGCATAGATCTATTACTCTGTATTCTTGTAAATTGCTTTAGGAAAACCATGGTATACTGGATATAAGATTTCCACTTTTGGACAAAAGGTTGTAAAAAAGTATACAAATACTTTCCTAGAGGGTCATGAAGAGAGCGGCAACAAAATACTATTGGCCTGAACTTGTGGATTAGTGGTAGCATGTACAGGCGTCGTCTGCGGGGAAACTCCGTAGTCAAGAAACTTTAGTATTTTCACTGATCCAGTCAAAACATGCCTTTTTCAAAATCTCTGCAAGGGTACTCACTATTTCTAAGGTTGAGTCATTATCAAGATGGATATAAGTATCATCGCACAACATGTACCAATATCTTAGCTTCATAAAGCGCTTGATCCATCACCACCAAGGCTCCTCCCTTGTCTGCTAACAGGAAAATCAGATCTTTGTTGAGTGACAGTGACTCCAATTTACCTTGCTCTTTTGGAGTAATATTCTTTGTCTTAGGTGGTTGGAAATGTAGTTGTCTCAAATCGTTCTTTACCAAAGCTTCAAACATATCTAGAGTTTTATGTGTAGAAGGTGCCCTGAATAAACTCTTAGGCTTGAATTCCTGGTGTAATGATTCTTCTTGTGGGGGACTGTTCGGTGTCACATTGTCCACAAAATGACATAAACCCCTCACAAATCTGAAAAGGGCTATCTTGCTTTCGAGGAGATTATTATTGTAGGTCGGTATAAATGTTGTTGCTTTATTTAATACTGATAACTGAAGTGAAGTGAGTACTCTGGAAGAAATGTTGATCACTAGATTTTGCTCTGATTCCTCAGATACATCCTCTGTTTTCTTCAATTTCCTTTTCTCTGTCCTTGCCGGACCAACATTGGTCTTCCTGATTGTCATATCTGGTGGATTGTTTTGCTGCTGGACTGGTGGATAAAAAAGATGTCTTAGATTGTGTAGCATCCAATGTTGATTCTATCTGCTTTTCACTCATGATTGCCCCTGTGTCCAAAGGTAAACGGATAGGTGCTATCTCCCCTTCAGTTATTTTGCTTTTTTCAGGTAAAACAAGGTTTTGTTTTCTAAAGATACGTTTTTGTGCAAACACTTCCCACGTGTAAACTTCATTGAGATAATAATCAATTGAGTCTCTCTTGAATTTCCTCAATTTTCTGTCATGAATTTCTTTTCCATAGTTATCCAATTTAGACATAATATCTTCTAACGTAACTCTCCATGTGCCTGGTTCTAAACGTGAAGTAAGCTCTTTTTTTATGTTGTATATTTCATCTTCTAATTCTTTAGGCACCTGTGATAATTTTACTATAATTAGAAGAATTAAATCTAGTGAACACTTGTTGAGGATGGCGTACCAATGCTACATGAAGTTCTTATCAAATTTGAAAAGCATGGGTTTAATGGCTATTCTTAAACCTCGTGGTATGCTCTTTGTTGATTCAATTCCTCTCTTATCAAATACTCAAATTGATTCTGTTATTGTGTCACTGACCCTTCTTGTGTCCCAAATTACATTGTTTCTTGAATTAAAGAATACATTTCTAAGACATGCTCAATGGTGTACACCTTGGTGTCTACTATATTCTCCGTGATGTGTGCTATTTCATCACACAACATATAAAAGAGTTGCAAACCTGTCAGCCTTAGAGTGATTTTCCCCCAAAACGTTATGCTTTCACTTACTCCTATTTTTCTGAATTTGTTTTTGTTGGCCTTAGGACTCTGAGCACTTTACCATTGGTAACCAGTGCTAAAGTGCTTGTGCCACTTCCTAAAACATGGTAATTGGATTACACCCAATTGGCACATTTAATTTACTTGTAAGTCCCTAGTAAAGTGAAACTACAGGTACCCCAGGCCTATAAAGTAAATGCTACTAGTGGGCCTGCAGTACTTATTGTGCCACACACTTAAGTAGCCCTTTAAACACATGTCTCAAACCTGCCACTGCAGCTTATGTGTGCAGTTTTAAACTGCCACTTATTTCGACCTGGCAAAATGTTCCTTTTGAAAAGGTATGTTATAATGCATTCATAAACTATCTCTGCTTTAACAATCAATAGATTTGCACAAACAATTGTACACACATTTTTACAATTTCAGTGTTCTTTGTTGGAGCGAGCTCTGCCAGTACATCATAAAAATATTGCTAAATTGCTGGACCACCATAGTGAACCAGACCCAACTAGCATTGCAATATGCCCCGCAGGCCACAATCTTAACAAAGTAATCGACACACAAATTATTCACAAAAAGTTGAACGTGAAGAGTCTCAGCATCTTAAGTAATTTATTGAAGAGTCAAGATAGTATTTAAAGGAGGGACGTGGCTTGCACGCCGAAGGAAATGGCGGACCCGATGTGAGCTCCGCTACGTTGCAGGTCTCCGACCTCTTTTCCGAGCCTCGTGCGCCACTTTTTTCAGTGGCGAGTGATGGTTTTCTGCCTGTAAAGATGCGGTGAGATTGGATGCCGTTTTCAAGTCATTCTTCTTGCAATATTTCACTCTCTTCAAGCCGGCGGTAATTCATTCCTCACAGAGACGCGAGCGGCTGCAATTTTGGGCCGCTGAGCTCGCGTCTGTTTTCTATGCCGAAAGTTTTGCTGCTCATCTCTTCAATGCTGAGAGCTTTGCCGCTTATTTCTGTTATTCCTCACTTGTTGATAGTTAGGCATAAGGCACAACAACAAGGGCTTTATTTATGCCACCCCCGTTTCTGCCCTTCAGATACACTCATGCTGCTGGCAGTTGATAATCTGGAACTGTCCACTAATGAGCCATGAACAGCTTTTTTGGAGCGGAAATCATTGGTTCATAATTATTTATGCCCGGCAAAGCCATTTTTAATGGCTGCCACTGCACTTATCTTTCTACCCACAGTCCTCACATTCTACTGAATAGATGAGTGATTAATGTTTATTTGCACTCCGGAAGTCATGGCTTGTGCGTAAGCAGAACTGAAAGTACCGATATGATCTACATTGTGTCTTAGGGCTCCGACCTCCTTTTTAAGCCCTGTATCCACAGTTTACAAGTGGCGAGTGACTGTTTCAGCATATTTCAGCAAGCGGTAATTTTTTTCTTCTCAGAGACGTGGTGATTGCTACCGCTAAGCACAATGTCTACCGATTTTCATTCTGCCAAATCCTCGACTCCTGGTAAAAAACCTAAGCGGCATAAAAATGACCCACCTTCTCCTATCCACTCTTCTCAATCCTGTTTTGGACTCTATCCTAGATGATGTCCGTGGTCTTCAACCTTTCATGTCCACTACTAATGAAAAACTGAAACAGATTGAGGAAAGATGGATTGTCATGGAAAGTAACGTTTTAGATTTGGAACAACATGTTAGTGATCTTCAGGATGCTTCTACAAAAATTCCACTGCTTGAACAAGAAATTCATAAACTAAAACTTTATACTGAGGACCTTGAAAATCGTAATCGCAGAAATAATTTATGCCTTTATGGTCTTCCGGAAAATATTGAAGGATCGGACATGGTTTCCTTCCTACAGAAGTTCATTCCAGAGCTCCTTGATCTACCAACTTCAATAGGTCTCCTTAACATACAAAGAGCACATCGTCTGGGACGTTTAAATCCTGCTGCTAATAAACCATGTGGAATTATTATGCTCTTTCTCGAATTCACTCAACTGATGCATATTTTGAAAGCTGTTAGACTTAAAAGGCGTCTTATTTGGTCAGATCATAATCTCTTCATATCGCAAGACATTTCCAATGCAACGAATGCCCGGCGCAAAGAATTTCTCGCTTTACGCCCACAGATGAGACGTCTCAACATCCAATATGGAATCCTTCATCCGTGTCTTTGCAAAATTACGCATGATGGTCGATCACGTTCATTTGATGATCCGGAAAAACTTAAACTCTACCTTCATAGTCTTTCATCACATGGAATGGATACTAATCCTTGACTTCTCTTCATTTTAGGATTGTTACTTTGAATCCAGTAAACTTGTTTACTTAATGTTTTTCTGAGTGTTTATAGTACTAATATTCATGAGGTTCTTTTTTCTTTACTCCTTTATATCTATTATTGTGGTCTGTGTCCTCTGGCGTCACTATGCTCCTCTTCTTCAGATTTTTCCTCGCTTTTTACAGATCTGGATGTTATTCCTTGATTTGTTTACATATCTCTATCTCTCTCTTCTGTTTCTTTTTCCTTTTCTTTTTGTTTCTCCATTCTACTCTTCTACTCATTCTTCGTCATTTTTAATCCTGTTTTTTAGTAACTGTTTTATTTTCAGTACTAGGTCTTTCTTTTCACATATTGAACAATGTCTTTCCATCTTTTTTCTTGTTGATTCTGCAGTCCCGTGTTCCTATTTCCTCATGTTCCCCTTCATCCAGAGTTATGATTAATGTGATTTCGTGGAATGTTCGTGGTCTTGGTCATCCTGTCAAGTGTCAAAAGGTATTGTCTCATTTAGCTAAACTTAATACCCAGGTTGCTTTTTTACAGGAAACCCATTGTAATGATAAAGAATCTCTTAAACTCAAACGCTACTGGGTTAATCAAATTGTTTTGTCTCCTGCTATTGATCGTCATGGTGGTGTCGCTATATTGTTTCATAAATCTATTAATGCACAGATTATATCATCAGATTGTGATCCCGATGGTCGATGGGTAATGGCTGAGGTTATCATAAATAAAAGACAAATAACCTTTTTTAATATTTATGGGCCTGTTAAACCAGATTCGGAATTCTGGCAATCTATAAAGATGAAATTATTGTTGGTTTCCAATTCTAACATTATGGTTGGTGGTGATTTTAATAACTGGTTAGACCTGTTTACTGACAGGCAATCCAAATGCAAGTTTAAACCTGAAACATCCCACAAATCATTTCAATCAACCATTTCCTCTCGTCCCCTATTTGATACATGGAAAACGTGTAATCCAGATACCTCAGAATTTGCTTTCTTTTCACCCGGACATCATACCAGATCTCGTATTGATTATATTTTAGTTTCCAAATCGTTGCTGCCTTGTCTCCAGTCGTCTGACATTGAGTCTATTTTTATCTCTGACCATGCTCCTGTTTCCACCCTTATTGACCTATCTCTCACCACATGCAAACAAGGCAGATGGCGTATTAATAATCACCTGTTATCAGATCGTACCTTCATTTTAGAAGCGACTTCCTTTATTAAGGAATTTCTTGCTTTTAATAATTCTTTAGACACCGCCTTACACAATAATTGGGACGCATTTAAAGCATCCTTTAGAGCCTTCACTATTGCCTACTCCTCAAAGAAAAAAAAGTTAATGCATGCTAAATATAAAGAGACCTTAACCCTTCTCAAAACATTAGAACATAATTACTACTCTTCTAAATCTTCATCATCACTACAAGAATTAATTAAAGCTAAATCCACCCTGAATAAAATAGTCACTGCGGATGCCTGTAACAACCTCCTTAAGATTAAATCAAAATATCACGGAGGCCAAAACAGAGCAGGAAAAATGCTACCAAATTATTTAAAAATCAAATCAGAACGTAAAGCTATCGGCCCCATTCATTCAGAATCAAATAATGCACTCCTCTCATCTGATTCTGATATTATTTCCACATTTCAATCATACTACAATCTCTTATATACAGAAACTACTAAACCCTCTGAAGAAGACTTTATTTCTTTTTTCAGAGGTATTCCTAAACCCAAAACTTCCCAGGATATGTTCAAACCACTTGAAGAAGATATTTCTCTACAAGAATTAACTGATGCTCTTAAATCTTTGAAAAAAGCGAAGGCTCATGGCCCTGATGGATTTTCAGTAGATTTATTTAGTTCTTTTTCCTCAATTTTCGCCCCTAAATTGTTAGGACTTTTTAATTCTTTTATATCCAATTCTCAAGCCTGTGGTTCTTTTTTGGAAGCCCTTATTATTGTAATCCCCAAACCAGATAAAGACCCTCCTTTTGCAAAAATGTCCGTCCTATATCAATAATCAATTATGATTGTAAAATTTTTGCAAAAATCTTGGCTTCTCGTTTAGAGAAAGTTATCCCTTTTCTCATTAACCCAGATCAAGTTGGCATTGTTAAAGGTCGTCTGGCTTCTGATTGTGCCAGAATATTTTCCAATATTTTTGCTCTTAGTAAAAAATATCCATCTCCACTAGCTGCACTATCCTTGGATGCAGAAAAAGCCTGCGACCGAATTAACTGTGATTTCTTGATTCACACACTACAATGGTTCGGTTTTGGTCCAAAGTTTATTTCATATGTTAAATTGTTATATACAAATCCAAAAGCATGTATTTTTGTTAATGGCCTTTTTCCCCTTATTCCTCTCTTCAAAGAGGGACACGTCAGGGCTGCCCCCTTTCCCCAATGCTTTTCTTGTTATGCTTAGAGCCCTTTCTGGAACGTATTAGAAGTAACCCTCTCATTACTGGTTTTAGTCTAAAGACCCAACAAATTAAATTGTCTGCATATGCAGATGATGTTCTTATTTATATGTCCAATCCTGTGTCTTCCTTACCCCCCTTTTTACAGGAAATCTCATCATTCGCTAAGGTCTCAGGCTACAAATTAAATTTCTCTAAAACTGAGATTTTACCCTTAAATCCTTCATGTTTTAGGCATATTTTGATTCGACCAACTTTACATGGTGTCCTCCAAAAATTAAATATATTGGCACATGGTTCTCCTCCAACATTCGTGACACATTATTCCATAATTTTTCTGCCTTAAAACTTAAAATTGCTAATTTTGGTCACCTTTATTTCTATTGTGGTGGGGCAGACTTGATACAATTAAAATGATGATTGTCCCCCAGATTCTGTTCATATTGTCTATGTTACCATTTAAAATCCCTAAATATTATTTTTTCAGATTAATTCGTTATGCACTAAATTTCTCTGGAATAACAAACATGCACGTATTGCTCTGTCCAAATTGATTCGTCCTAAGAACGAGGGGGGGGTAAGATTCCCCGATTTTAAATTATACCATAATGCTTTTCTGGTTCGTCAATTTTATGCTCTGTCTAAAGATTATCAGGATTTCCCTAAACCTTCATGGGTCAATGTTGAATGCTCACTGTTAAATGACTTTTCAATACGAGATATTGTTTATATGACTAATTGTACTTTTATTTCTAAATACCCTATTTTGAAACATTCTCAATTTTTGATGCATACACTTTTCTTTAAGAATTTTGATAATTATCAATCTTTTCTAGCTTCATCACTTTGGTTTAATAAATACATGAAGTTTCGTCACAAATCATTCTATTACAAACAGTGGAAAGAAAAGGACCTTTTTTATGTCAACCAAATGATTGTCAATAATGTGATTCTTTCTTTCCATCAGTTGCAAGAGACTTTTCACTTACCTGATTCCTGTATTCAGCAGTATAACACTTTAGTTCCAATACTACAGGGATGTGTACAGAATTTTTTTTCTCAACCAATTCCTACTTCTTTCACTCCTGATACTCCACTATATCAAATTTCTTCTGATACTATTCCTAGTGCCTCTTTTATATATACATCTTTAGCTACCCCTGTTGGCACACGGAATAAATCTAATGTTGAACTAGAGTGGGAACTGGATTTATCTCTGACACTGTCTATATCTCAATGGGATAAGTTTTGGCAGAAACTATTCAAGACATCCAAAGCGGCTAATATCACACAGTCCCTATACTTTATTTATAATAGAGTTGTCATTACTCCCCATCTGTTAAATAAGTTCAACCACTCTGTCACATCATCTTGTTGGTCGTGTTTTACTGCTGAAGGTTCTTTATTACATTTATTGTTCTATTGTCGTAAGGTATATGTTTTTTGGAACGCTATATGGTCAAAATGTATACTGATTTTTTCTTATAAGATCCAACTTAATATTCACAATGTATTCTTAGGTACTATGTCACCTGATTTTGCTCAAATTACCTCCAAATCAACTTTATTTGATTTAATTCTTGCAGTGGCTTTTAAAGTTAGTATAACCTGCTGGAAAGACAACTCTAAATTATCCTTTTTACTTTGGTGGAATTATATATGTGATGAACATAGAATTGCTTCTATTCCTCAGTCTTCAATCCACCTACAAATTAAATCTGATTTACTATGGTTACCCTTTACTACTTTTCTGTCATCGTCATTCTAATCTTTATCTATCCTTACTATATATTTCTTATTCTTTACTTTACTTTTCTTTCTTCTCTTTTCTTTGTTCTTTTCCTTTCTTCTTTTTCTGTCTTCTTTTCCCTCTTTTCTTTTTCTCTTTCCTCTAATAAAAATTAACTTCCTTTTTATGTATTGTATACACTCTGCATTTACACAGGTTCTTTGTATACCAGTGTAGTATATTATGTTATATCTATTTTTCTTAGGTATTTTTTTTTTTTTTTTATTGTCACAGTTTTAGGAACATTAGTATAAGTGTTAAAATATTTTGAAACTTTTTCTATATAATTCACCTATTTTGCAGTTACTATTTATCTATACTTGTATACTTATACTCTGATTTGACTAAGTTTATTTTTGTATTCCTGTGTTCTTTATCTTCAATACAAATTCAGTCCATATACAAATGTTGCTCCACATTTGTGAAATTCATTGTTCACAGTACAATCTGGTCTTCTTATATGCAGAGAAAATTCCCCCAAAAACCCAATGCATTTTGGGGAAATAATCCCTTCTTCAGGGGTAACTGTGAAATTAAGAATGGAAACAAGGAGGAATGTTAACAGTTTATAAAGGAATCAAAGAGAGAACATGAAAAGGTGACATGTCATGTGACAGAGATCTTCCCCACTTGTGAAATGAAAGTATCCCTGCATGTCTTTCCGTAATTCAATTGTGAGTGCATTGTGCCCCGTGCAAAGACAGCTACACCGTGCACCAAAAATACATCGACCGGCCCCAAGTAATTAAGGAAAATTGGTGTACTGCGTACTCCTAACCCCAGTAATATAGCAAACCCATACAGTGACCTGTAAAGATGTGCGTAGTGATAATGAATAACCTTTCACGCTATCGTGGAGAAAACACTACAATATAGCCCAAGGACACCAAGTTCACCAACCGTTTTCAATTTGCGACCCTCCCACATTTGATAAATGAACCAATAAGTCACCACTAAGGTTGGCCCTAAGCAGTGCATAGGGCAGGGTGCATTATAATTAAAATGTTGGACATGTACTTTTAAGTTTTACATGCCCTGTTAGTGAAAAACTCTCACATTCATATTTCACTATTGCAAGGCCTACCTCTCCAACAGGATAACATTGGGTTACCTTATTACATTTGCCAAGCTATAACTATTTATGGGGAGAAGGTAGGAAAGTCATGTTTGGTTCCTGAAGAATTGTAATTCAAAACCTTCTTTAATGGTGTAGTCTGATTCTAATTCATAATTCTGAAAATGGCACTTATAGAAAGATGGCAAATTCTTGTTATAACCATTTGGTGCCTGCAGCCAATTCTTCGGTCACATGACTAGGTGTGGTTGGCAGTGGGCCTTTGTGTATTCCTTCCAGACAGTAACACAATACAGAGCGTAGGTGTTGGCAGGATGGACCATCTCTGGCAGAATGGGGAGTGGAGCTGTCACCTACCACACTTGCACTTCAAAGGTGCTGATTCAGGGCACTCACAACAGGTTTCACACTAGTCTATTGTGAGCCCCAGACAATCTGGGGCCAGGGCAAGGAGGAAGGAACTTCCAGACACATCTGTGGGGGGGGGCCAAGAAGCTTCTCCCACTTCAAAGGGGGCACCAGGTATAAAAATAGAGCCCTCAGACCCATTCTTCAGGACACTCCTGGACCTGTGGATACTACAGAACAAGGATACTCTGCTGCTCTGCTGCTAGAATCCCGCACTGCTTGGTACATATATTCTTCATTTCAGGCTGAAGTGACTTCAGTGGTTAGCTGACTGACCTCTTGCTCTAAGCTAGGGGGCAAAACAATTTCAAGAGGCCTTTTTGCAACTGCCCACCTGACATGCTCCAACTGCACCTGCCTGGAACTGCAATTGGACCTGCCTAAGCCCTGGTGGCCTTTGCTTTAGTGAGTTCCTAACCCCAAGAGGTACCTTCCAGGTCCTGGAACCTGTTGAACTCTTTCTTGACGAAAAGGAGAAATCCTGAAATTTTGGGCTCTTCGCAACCATGAATGGGGCCCACTCGCGCCAAGGTCTTGCTGCCCATGCAGGCCGCCAAATAAACATGAACCTCAGGTGAACCTGACTCTTCACACTCCAGTGACCACCAAAGAAAACCATCAATGCAAGTTTAGCATTGGCAGCTCGTTGTGACCGCCAAAACAAATATTCCGGAATGACCGTCTGTGATGCCCGACAGGATCTTTGTGCTACAGCAACAATTGTCTGCTTTGCGTGGCCTGCTCTTCTCACTACAGCGACGACCATCCAAAATGCTCTCCCTGCTCCTCGCAGCCTACTTCACCATGAACTGAACTCTTCAGGCTGGACTTTGGAAGGTATTTTCTTCAGCGGGGCTAACCTGATCCATGTACCTGGCCAGCGGTCCAGTGCTGTTGGCCTGAACTTGTGACTTTCACCCGGTCTCACTCAACCAGATAGCCGCGAGTGGTGCTTTTTTCTTTTAGGCACTATACTTACTTTAAATCTTTATAACTGAATATCTCTGGTTCTAATGATTGCATTTTTGCTGTTTTAATTTCAAATAATGTATTTAGTTCTACTCTATTGTTCTACATTTGTGTGGGATTTTACTTGTGTTGTGTTTTTACTTTATTACTGTGTAAATGCTGCATACATACTTTTCACATTGACTCTAAATTAAGCCTAACTGCTTTTCTGCCATGCTACCAGAGGGTTATGCACAGATTAATTTAATGACTTTTGTGGTTCACCCTGACAAGGACTGTGGTTATTACTTAAGAAGGGCTCACACCGCTCTCAACCAACAACACATCTTCTCACAATTGCAAATCACCGGACTTTACTTGTGTAATATGATTCCTTGCCTTAAGGTGCTCTATCAGAGAGATTTGCTCCAACCAAGTGTTTGAAACTTTCAAATCCCCTCAGTTGACTTTGTTGGACTTTGAAGTTAGATGATGTTTTTGTGCCCTAGTTTGTTTTCTTCTTTTACTTTCAAATTAAGTAGCAGAGGGAGACAGTGCTGATGTGCTACACACTGTTTCATCATTCTGAAGTTATTATTAACTCACAGTCACTCCTGATTTGCTGGGAAGATGTATTAAAAAAATTATACAGAAAAATCAATACGTTTTCATTTCTATATATATTTGCGAGGAACAAAACTAAATTGACTAGTTTAATAATACATCTTCATTATGTAATCCAAACTCCCTAATCCAAAAAAACACAGGTATGCCGTGTCCTTGTCCAAGATGACTTATTTGAATTTTATGTCCATGCATTAATCATGCCCAAATATACTGCAATCAGTTTTGGACAACCCCACCTACTTATCTGTATGCCCTTTGAAAAGTGAAGGACTCCATAACATGTCCGTGAACACCACAGGAACATTGCAATTAATCTTTGGGGACAGAAACACCAGCACAAACTGTGCATTGGCATTCTGCCCATATTCCAACGAGGACAACAAAATGACACACATACACTGCTTTTTTAGGATGGGGTTTGTTAATAATCATCCTCAACTTTGAGTGCTATTTATAACAGCATATTGTTTGTAACATCCCAATTTCAAACTTCATGAAGTAAAAATAGCATAGACACTCAAAACAGACTGCAGGCTTTAATTCATACGTGGTATAGGAACTATTTGGTTTATGCAAGCTACAAATAGAATGTAGATCAAATTAATGAAACTATAAGATATTCATAGCTTTCTAATTAGGTTTAATCCCAACTAATACTCAACTGCTGAATGTTATGTCAGAAAGTTTTTGCTGGCTGTGGGAGTCCTAGAAAATGTAAGTGCTTTTGGCTTGACATATACTAATGATAATCATTATTGCACTTCTTAATCTTAAAACACAATTTAAAACAATACTTACACAGATTAAAAAGCCTTGAACTTTAGTTATTAAGTATCAGACTTAATAATTTAAGACCTCTTCAGACCTTGGATGAAGTCCTCGTCGGATGCTTGACTAGTCACTAGTAAGAAAAGTATTTCACCTTCCAGCACAATCATTAATCTATTACTTTTGACAGCATTAGGATCTGGTCTTAAGCTTCCTTTTTTCTAACATGTAGTACAGATGTCCTTCCTCTTTTGTTTTATCTCTTTTATGAACTTCATTCCATTCCATTATGTGGAGGATTTATTGACACAGAAGCATTTGTAAAATTAAATCCACTTGATCCACTTCCCATGTCAGTTCTGAAAAGATTGAGTTAAACTAAATTATAGGGATATGTAAGCCAATCTATTTGATCCTTGTTTACTTGTTGTTTTCTCATGTGCAACATTCTCTCTTCCTTTGTCCTCAAGATGAACCAGTCAGTCTAGCGAAGCTCCTTCTCCATTATACTGCTAGCCACTGTGAGGTAGTCAGTGGTAATGCACGATGCGTAAGACGATAAAGGGATACTGTGGCCAGACATGATGCGTGAGACGATAAAGGGATACTGTGGTCGGCCAAACTTCCACAGCTCCCAATCTTAGCTATTTTAACACAAACGGGAGTTGAAAGCTCTAACATGGTACTGACTCACCTTTTGGTGTCTTGGAGCTGAGCTTAGGCTTAACTCTGGAAGTAGCTATATGGAGCACACAAAATAACAAGTAAAAGGAAAAGCTGTGAAGAGATAAACATCTTATTGCCAGAGTCAGAAAATGTTAGACGATATCAGAATGTATTGATAAAAAACACCAATGTTTTTAGGGGGCAAAAAGGAGCAATCATACTCAGCTCCTACACAGTAAAAAAAGTGTTCTTGTGCAATGGAATATTCAGATCAAAGTCCTAAAAAGTTTATTCCAGGGCACATTAAATACTATGACCTTAGAAAAATGTATGAAAAAAAACACTGTGTGTCATTATGTTTTTTGCAAAAAAGCTTCAGTGACCAGGCAGAACTAAGAGGTTTACTAGTCGCTCTGAACCACAATACTCGCTCTTACACTTAAACATGTTATATTGGCATTTAGAAACATAGAGCTTAATTCAGTATACTGAAAAAAGTGTGCAGAGGTTGTCCGGTGAATGTGTGACGTGCTTGCAACAGCACAATGATTGATAGGGCTGCAAATGCTGTGAATGGCTTCAAGTTATGCAAGAGGCAAAGCATGATGCAAGTTCCCTGGATCAATGTTGTCGACTCTCCTGGTCACATTTTTAGGAAATAGTTCTATGTAATAAGCCCATAACTTCGGATTTTGACAACAGTTGTTTGAAATGAAGGTGCTTCACCCCTTGTGTGCCCATGACAAGCTGGACTCGTCATGGAGCACAGTCGCGCTGTGCCCATGACAAGTCCAGCTCGTCATGAGGCATTCTGGTGCGGGCACCAGAGGGATTCCCTTTAACTGCAAATAGCCTCGGGAGCTGGGGAAGAGCTTCCCCAGCTCCCGAGGCCCCCCCCCCCCCTTTCACTGTAATGAGGATCGGCGCGCACGTCGCGCAGACGTCATTACAGTGAAAGTGAAACTGAAATGAGCCAAGAGGCTCATTTCAGGTTTCACTTTGTACGTGCTCAGGGGACTATCTCAGCCCCCTGAGCACGTAGAAAGACGGGAGAGGTATCGTTGGAAAGGGGAGAATCTCCCCTTTCCAATGGTACCCCTCCCTAGTGGATCCCTGCTTGGGGATCGCCACAGGAGGGGGCGATCCCCAAGCAGGGATCCACCCACTAGACACCAGGGAGGGGGGAGCAGCCCCTTGGGCAAGGGCCTTTGCTCCCCCCAAATAATTTGGGCATTATTTAGTCTTTTTGCCCCCCCTGGGGGGCAGATGGGGGCAGTATCCCCCAATCTGCCGCCCCGGGGGGGCAAAAAGCCCACTAGACACCAGGGAATTTTCCCAAAAACTAAAAATAGGGGTGGGGGCTGCCCAAAACGGGCAGGCCCATGCCCCCACCCCACCCCCCAATAATCACAGTCTTTCTGCCCCCCGGGGGGCAGATGGGGCATTGGCCCCCAATCTGCCGCCCCGGGGGGGCAAAAAGCCCACTATACACCAGGGAATTTTCCCAAAAACTAAAAATAGGGGTGGGGGCTGCCCAAAACGGGCAGGCCCATGCCCCCACCCCACCCCCCAATAATCACAGTCTTTCTGCCCCCCGGGGGGGCAGATGGAGCATTGGCCCCTAATCTGCCCCTTCGGGGGGGCAGAAAGCCCACTTTACACCAGGGATTTGTTTTCAGTTATTTTTTAGAGTGGGGGCTGCCCGGAACGGGCACGCCAATGCCCCCACCCACCCGCCACCATTACAGCCTTTCTGCCCCCCCTGGGGGGCAGATGGGGCATTGGCCCCCAATCTGCCCCCCCCCCCCCCGGGGGGCAAAAAGACCACTAGACACCAGGGAATTGTAAAAAACAAAAAAATAGGGGTGGGGGCTGCCCAAAACGGGCTGGCCCATGCCGCCACCCCCCCCCCCAATTATTACAGTCTTTCTGCCCCCTCCCGGGGGGCAGATGGGGCATTGGCCCCTAATCTGCCCCTCCGGGGGGGCAGAAAGCCCACTAAACACCAGGGATTCTTTTTGCACAATTGTTTTTAGGGTGTGGGCTGCCCGAAACGGGCATGCCAATGCCCCCACCCTCCCCCCACAAAAATGACAGTCTTTCTGCCCCCCAGGAGGCAGATGGGAGCTGTAGCCCCCAATCTGGCCCCCCCTGGGGGCGCAGAATGCCCACTAGAAACCATGGATTTTTTTGTTTTATTAGTGATGGGGTAGGGGCTCCCCAAAATGGGCATGACAATACCCCACCCCACCCCCAGAGAAATTCCAGTCTTTCTGCCCCCCCCCCGGGAGGGCAGATGGTGGCAGTGGCCCCTGATCTGCCCCTGGGGGGGCAGAAAGCCCACTAGGCGCCAGCGAGTATGCAGGCTTTTTTTATGCATGGAGGTGGGGGCTGCCCAAAATGGTCATACCAGTGCCCCCACCCCCACAAAAAATAGCCACAGTCTTTCTGCCCCTTTAGGGGCATATCAGGATGAAACCCCCTTCCCCGATTCCCCCCCAGGGAGGCAGAATGGCCACTGGGCTCCTTTTTTTTTTAGCAATGTGCATACCTGTGGATTTTGGGCCCTAGCGCAGTTGGCACGTAGGCAAACCTAGCAAACCTGTACATTCTTTAAAACTAGACACCGAGGGGAATCCTGGATGTGGTGACTTCACTGGCTCTCACCAGGTTCTGTTACCCAGAATCCATTGCAAACCTAAAAATGTGTCCAAAATAACACATTTTCCTCACATTTCTGTGGTGGAAAGTTCTGGAATCTGCGTGGGTCCACAAAATTCCACCAACCCTGCGTTCCCCAAAGTCTTCAGAGAAAAATGGTACCTCACTTGCGTGGGTAGGCCTAGTGCCCACATCAGACAAGGGCCCAAAACCTATTGAGGAGACATCAAAATTACCTATCACAAAACAACCTGGTTTTGCAAAGGGGGTCCTATGAGTTTTTGGCCCCGGGTTTGGCGGCCTCCTAGGGAAACCTACCAAACCCACACATTTCTGAAAACTAGACACCCGGGGGATTCCAGGGAGGTATGGCTTGCGTGGATCCCCCAACGTTTCCTTACCCAGAATGCCCTGCAAACCTCAAATTTAGCTGGAAAAATCCCCTTTTTCACACATTTGTGTGTGGGAAAGTTGTGGCATCATCGGGCTGACACAAATTTCCTACCACCCAGCGTTCCCCCGGGTCTCCCGATAAAAACGGTGCCTCACTCATGTGGGAGGCCCAATTACCCGCGACAGGCAAGGGTCCAAAACGTATTGAGGCGACATGAAAATTGCCTACCTCAAAACCACCTGGTTTTGTAAGGGGGGTCACCTGGGTTTTTGGCCCGGTGCTCGGCGGCCACCTAGGGGAACCTACCAAACCCACACATTTCTGAAAACTAGACACCCGGGGGATTCCAGGGAGGTATGGCTTGCGTGGATCCCCCAACGTTTCCTTACCCAGAATGCCCAGCAAACCTCAAATTTAGCTGTAAAAATCAATCACCTTTTTCACACATTTTTGTGTGGGAAAGTTGTGGCATCACCAGGCTGACACAAATTTCCTACCACCCAGCGTTCCCCCGGGTCTCCCAATAAAAACGGTGCCTCACTCGTGTGGGCCCTTGCCTGTCGCGGGTACTTGGGCCTCCCACACGAGTGAGGCACTGTTTTTATCGGGAGACACGTGGGACTGCTGTGCGGTAGGAAATTTGTGTCAGCCCGGTGATGCCACAACTTTCCCACACAAAAATGTGTGAAAAACGTGATTTTTTCAGCTAAATTTGAGGTTTGCAGAGCATTCTGGGTAGGGAAACGTTGGGGGATCCACGCAAGCCATATCTCCCTGGAATCCCCCGGGTGTCTAGTTTTCAGAAATGTGTGGGTTTGGTAGGTTCCCCTAGGTGGCCGCCGATCACCGGGCCAAAAACCCAGGTGACCCCCCGAGAAAAACCAGGTCATTTTGAGGTAGGCAATTTTTATGTCGCCTCACTATGTTGTGGGCCCTTGCCTGTCGCGGGTACTTGGGCCTCCCACACGAGTGAGGCACCGTTTTTATCGGGAGAACCGGGGGAATGCTGAGTGGTAGGAAATTTGTGTCAGCCCGCTGACGCCACAACTTTCCCACACAAAAATGTGTGAAAAAGGTGATTTTTTTTGCCTAAATTTGAGGTTTGCAGGGCATTCTGGGGAAGGAAACGTTGGGGGATCCACGCAAGCCATACCTCCCTGGAATCCCCCGGGTGTCTAGTTTTCAGAAATGTGCAGGTTTGGTAGGTTCCCCTAGGTGGCCGCCGAGCACCGGGCCAAAAACCCAGGTGACCCCCCTGTGCAAAACCAGGTCGTTTTGAGGTAGGCAATTTTTATGCCGCCTCACTATGTTGTGGGCCCTTGCCTGTCGCGGGTACTTGGGCCTCCCACACGAGTGAGGCACCATTTTTATCGGGAGACCCGGGGGAACGCTGGGTGATAGGAAATTTGTGTCAGCCCGCTGATGCCACAACTTTCCCACACAAAAATGTGTGAAAAAGGTGAATTTTTTTGCCTTAATTTGAGGTTTGCAGGGCATTCTGGGGAAGGAAACGTTGGGGGATCCACGCAAGCCATACCTCCCTGGAATCCCCCGCGTGTCTAGTTTTCAGAAATGTGTGGGTTTGGTAGGTTTCCCTAGGTGCCGGCAGAGCTAGGGTTCAAAAACTACAGCTAGGCACTTTGCCAAAAAAGGGTCATTTTTCACAGCGAAATTGAGGTTTTTCCACGTTGCGTTTTGCGCCGTTTCCTGTCGCGGGCACTAGGCCGAACCACACAAGTGAGGTACCATTTTTCTCGGAAGACTTTGGGGAACGCGGGGTGGGTGGAAATTTGTGGATCCACACAGATTCCAGAACTTTCCACCAGTGAAATGTAGAGAAAATTTGTTTTTATGGGCAATTTTTTAGGTTTACAAGGGATTCTGGGTAACAGAACCTGGTGGGAGGCAGTCAAGTAACCCCATCCTGGATTACCCTGGGTGTCTAGTTTTCAAAAATGTATAGGTTTCCTAGGTTTCCCTAGGTGACGGCAGAGCTATGGTTCAAAAACTACAGCTAGGCACTTTGCCAAAAAAGGGTCATTTTTCGCTGTGAAATTGAGGTGTGTCCACATTACGTTTTGCGCCGTTTCCTGTCGCGGGCACTAGGCCGACCCACACAAGTGAGGTACAATTTTTCTCGGAAGACTTCGGGGAATGCGGGGTGAGTGGAAATTTGTGGATCCACGCAGATTCCAGAACTTTCCACCAGAGAAATGTGGGGAAAAAGTCTTTTTTTGGGTAATTGTTTAGGTTTGCAAGGGATTCTGGGTAACAGAACCTGGTGTGAGGCAGTCAAGTCACCCCATCCTGGATTCCCCTGGGTGTCTAGTTTTCAAAAATGTATAGGTTTGCTAGTTTTCCCTAGGTGCCGGCAGAGCTATGGTTCAAAAACTACAGCTAGGTACTTTGCCTAAAAAGGGTCATTTTTCGCTACAAAATTGAGGTGTGTCCACGCTACGTTTTGCGCCGTTTCCTGTCGCGGGCACTAGGCTGACCCACACAAGTGAGGTACCATTTTTCTCAGAAAACTTTGGGGAACCCGGGGTGGGTGGAAATTTGTGGATCCACGCAGATTCCAGAACTTTCCACCAGAGAAATGTGGGGAAAATGCGTTTGTTTGGCAATTTTTTAGGTTTGCAAGGGATTCTGGGTAACAGAACCTGGTGGGAGGCAGTCAAGTAACCCCACCCTGGATTACCCTGGGTGTCTAGTTTTCAAAAATGTATAGGTTTCCTAGGTTTCCCTAGGTGCCGGCAGAGCTATGGTTCAAAAACTACAGCTAGGCACTTTGCCAAAAAAGGGTCATTTTTCACAGCGAAATTGAGGTGTGTCCACGTTGCGTTTTGCGCCGTTTCCTGTCGCGGGCACTAGGCTGACCCACACAAGTGATGTACCATTTTTCTCGGAAGACTTTGGGGAATGCGGGGTGGGTGGAAATTAGTGGATCCATGCAGATTCCAGAACTTTCCACCAGAGAAATGTGGGGAAAAAGAGTTTTTTTTGGCAATTGTTTAGGTTTGCAAGGGATTCTGGGTAACAGAACCTGGTGGGAGGCAGTCAAGTCACCCCATCCTGGATTCCCCTGGGTGTCTAGTTTTCAAAAATGTATAAGTTTGCTAGGTTTCCCTAGGTGCCGGCAGAGCTAGGGTTAAAAAACTACAGCTAGGCACTTTGCCAAAAAGGGTAATTTTGCATTGTGAAAATGTGGTGTGTTCACGTTGCGTTTTGAGCCATTTCCTGTCGTGGGCACTATGCCTACCCCTACAAGTGAGGTACCATTTTTATCGGGAGACATAGGGTAATTCAGATTTGTAATGGAACTGTTATTACCTATTGACTTCCGATGCATTTCTGCCTTACAAATGAAAGACATTGTTTAAAAAAGAAGTCATTCTAAAAAATGACTGATAATTCTCATGCTAGTATGAGTATTCCCAAATTCGGAAATGTGCAAATATCTACTGTTTCTAAACTCTATATTTTGTTCCCATTTCAGAAATACATAGGTGTCTTTCATATCGATTTTTCCATGTACACATTTTTACAGAATAATTACTATACACCCGGTACATAATAAAAAACCATTGCAAGTTGCTGCGCAGTTTTTGGCTCTGGGTTCGTCGGGTTCTTGGTGAACCTACAAGTCCTATATATCCCCACAACCAGTAATGTCCAGCGGATGTAACGGTACACTGCTTTTAAAGATCTGTCATAATTACAAGAAGTTACAGGTGAAAACGTTGACACAAAAGATGTTTTTTTTCAACAAATTTTCAATTTATCCTATATTTAACTGTCAGGTTCTATAAAGAAACCTTGATGGATCTACACAAATGACCCCTTGCTGAATTCAGAATTTTGTCTACTTCTCTAAAATGTATAGCTTTCCAGGATCCATTATTGCTTTTGTACCCATTTCTACCATTAACTGGAAGGAGGTCGAAAGCACAAAAAATAGCAAAAATAGGCTATGTCCCAGAAAAATGCCAAAACTGTGTAAAAAATGTTGGGTTTCTGACAAAGTCTGGTATCCCCTAAAAGCTGGGAAAATGGTGATTTCAGCCCCACAAACCCTTTTTTGATAACACTTGCAGGGAAAAACCCAGAAGCTTTCATTTGCAGCCCGTTTTTCCCATTTTCCCCCCAAAAAATAAATTTGGCGTGGATACCTTATGTGGTCAAAAAGTTACAGGGGCCTCAGCGCGCACTACCCCATATAGCCAAAAAAGGGCGTGGCACAGGAGGAGAAAAGGCCTGGCAGCGAAGGGGTTAAGGATAATGACAGTTCTCCACCGAGGAGCAGGAGCTGCAAGAAGGTGCAACCAGAAGAGTGGCCCTGTCTTGGCTCCACGCGTTTCTCTCAAGCATCACTGCAGAAGGTTATATTTAGACTATTATTTTCACAGATCCCCCTTTGGGCAATATCGACCAAAAACAAAGGCCTGCACATGAGTTGTTCAGTGCCAACAAGGGCTGATGACACCTTCGTAACACAAATGTTTCCTTGGTAATAATTTGAGAAACTGACTGAAGGCTCCAATGAGTACTGCAGACTTGATTCTGCCAAAAGCCTATGGCTTTCCTAATGAAATTTGTATACCCTCATGACTGTAAGGGCCTGGGCACCATCCCACATCCAGGTTCATGTTTCTCTGTTCAGGAATCTTAAAACATTGAAAACAAATACATTTGAAACAGAGACAGTTACATTTATTAGCATTAGAAATGTCTCCTTTAAACTTGCTAAGTGGCTATACTGTTTTTCCAGCAGGACAAAATGTCTGTCTTCTGACATGAAATGTGGTGCAGTCTTCTCAATTACTGAGTAGAAGCAAAGAAAGGTAATATCTACTGGAAAAACCAATGGCTTCTACCAACACTTCATGGCCGTCCATTCACCAAAAATCCAGGGATAGCGGAAACGACACAAACCCTTTATCCATACTGACATCAAAGGAAGTGACAACACAGGACCCTAATGCCTTCCCAGGACAAGGGGCGGGGCTGACATGGAAAATGTTTGACACTTGATCCTGCTACATTGTGTCACATGTTTGTAAAGCAGTGAGGTCCTGCATCAGTATTGGAACCCTTGTCAATTTAGTGACCATTTTTGAAGGCCCTTAGTTTAATAGATTCCCTCTTATTTGACCGACACTAGGAACTTCTGTGACTACTAAAAGACATTCAATTTAATCCAGAGATAAACTTCGCATAGGTGTGGATGTAGAGAGCCTGTATAGGGGTCTGCCTCAGGAGAAATCATTAAGGGTGACGGAAGACCATCTCTATAACATTCCCTCGAACATATTAGCCCAAGCCAGTTTATATTTAATTGTGTGAGTCTAGCATTGGAAAAAAAAATCTTTGAATTTGAAGGCACATTATATTAGCAGATACACAAGACATCTCTGTGCAATACTTTTGCCCCGAGCATTACCTGCCTCTATGTACACCTCTTTGAATAATCTAGAGCAGGGGTCTCTAACCTTTTCTTTGATGAGAGCTACTTCTGACCAGTGAAAATTGTTGTGAGCTACTGAAGGTTAAGTAACTTGTGCATTGTTACAAGAGATCCCCTTGCCCAGCTTCATTGCCTTTATTCCTAACGTCCATGGATCCCTATACTATGGTTTGAACAAAATACTAAGACTAGGGTTACTTTGATAGGGCTGTAATGTGTGTCAGTGAGTTCATGGTCTGTGGGGATGTAAGAACATGTGTGTGAATGAATTGGATATATGTGTATTGGTGACCAAGAGCCTGTATCGTATGCATAGGACATACCTTTTGCCATGTGTGGCACAGTTACATGTGCAACACAAACATTCAACAATCTTTTTTAAATGGGAGAAATATAAAGTGCAGAAAAATTTTACAAATATGTTCATAATAAAGATTTTGTGCACTTTAAATTTGTCAGACTTAAAAAAATCTATTTTTCATTATAAATATGGCAGCGTGTCTACCAGCCACTGGGAACAAAATGGTTGCTGTGTGATTGCAGGCATTGTATTCTCAGTGGCCCGTGGACATGGAGCCATATTTATAATAGGAAAATACAGTAATTTGTTTAAATGTGAGGAATTTAAAGTGAAGAAACATGCTTCATAAAACATTAGGACTTAATTGTCTTAATTTAAAGTAGAGAAAAACATTTGAACTTAATGTTTCATAGAAACACTTTACTTCACTTTAAACTTCTCCCATTTAAAAGAAAATTACTGTATTTTTCAGTTATTATATGGCACTCTGCCTACTAGTCACTGAGAGCAAGATGCCTGCCATTTGTAAATGCTCTGAAAAAAGAGAAAATTCAAATGAAGAGCAGTGGCAGCTGGTGATATTTTAGTGGTGAGCGTAAACGTTGGGAATGACTTTTATATAACGAGCGACACAAACAAGTCTAATGGACAAACCTGGGGTCCAGTGTGGGTCCCTCTACCGAGAAAAAAAATGAAAAAACGATTGGCAAATGGTGCATTTTAAAGCATATGAATGTACTGATAAAGCAGGGCTTATAAAGTAGTGGGAACACATAGTCTTGAAATATTAAAAACATAAAATACTGCCCCATTTCTTACTGCAGTAATAATTTTAACAGTTACTGTAATGTGTGCATTGTACAGCGCAACAACTTTAGCCCTTTAAAAGGCATGCTTTCCCAGTGTCTTGCACAGCATGCAGCATTAACTTTGGAAAAAAATGCTCTAACCAGGCTTCGGGAAGCACCCACGGCTGCTGGCTGCAACCAGTTACATAGAAATATGTGCAGACAGGTCTTTAAGTGGAATGAAAAAGTGGGAGTTATCTATAAAGGAACATGTCAAATAATTTTTTTTGATTCCCATAGTGTGCCACTTGACTGGTATTTTGGTTTCGCTCTAAGATGTAATTGCATCCAGATAAATGACACAACAACTGAAATAGGCATAAACCTAAACCCTGTCAGTACGATTGGCTTTGTCAACGGCTGTTAGCTGTTTAAGATTAATGAGTAACAACAAGGATTTGTTATAAATAATTAACATTGGAAATGTTACATATCTGAAATTGTGAGTCTGTGAATTAAATAGCATTGAGGTCTGTGGAAGGAGTTTTGGCCTTCAGTTATGTGCGTTTTATGTTAGATATGTATCCTCTTTTTCTCTGCATATCTCGTCCATCTGCACATTTTCAACCACCTCTCTTTCCTCTTCAGCACCATCTTTCCACTGTTCCCCGAATGCACTTCCTTGCATCTCCCTTACTTCACTGTCCTCAAACATACATTGCACTCCCTCAAATGTAAGCACTTTATTTTCTCTTACTTTTGCCTTGCAAATATTTTGACATTTGAGTACCCCCTTCACAATCATTTCCACAGAATTTCAGTTGCAAATGGAATACATAAACATTGTATGCTCTGCAGAGAGGCCAACACACTGACAAGCAATTTGTTTGGATTCAGCCATAGTGCCTTAATGCAAGCATTCTCAATCAAAGCCCCTCTCAAACACCTGGCATGGCTCAAAGTATGCACAGAAGAAAATACAGATAAACAATAACATTATAAAATAGCTATCTCTTGGGGCATGCAAGGGTAAGTAAAGTATGTGAAATAAGACGCTGGGCAGGACAAAGTAATGTGGAAAAGTCCTACAGCTGTGGACAGGGTCCTCCACAGAACACAAGTTTACATGTGTGCAGAGCACCTACACCTTGTGCAGGGTGCAGTTCCTCTTCTGTTATGCTGCATTTTGTTCCCAAGCTATTCCTGCAAGGAAGGCATTGGGCGTGTTTATCAGCTCTTGCCAGGGATTCCGTGGTCTGCCCAACCGTGGGGACACTGGAGTCTGTTCTGTAAATGAGAAGCCATGGTTTCTTTTAGCCTGGAATTCTGAGATGTGCTGAAACGCAGGGGGGAGTGTAGTAACCAAGTCCACATCCAGAATGTAGTTTTAAGCAGATTTATTCAAGTTGGTTACAAGATGTAGATTCAGTAGTATTCAGCAGTAGATTAGATGTAAATCAGCCCCACCAGGAGCAGCCAGCAAGGCGCTCAGCCCTTCTCCAACTGTGTAATTCTTAGATGAACATTCCACATTACATCATCTCCACAGTGTTCCACTGGTGAAGCAGTGAATGGCAAGAACAACACTATACCAAGATACTACAGTGAGGTTGAGGCCAGCACTACCAATGGCGTAGTAAAACACTGATGGTGAAAGGCATGCAACTAAGCTTATGCCTTGAATCTTCCAAATTTTCAGCTTGAGCATGGTACAAATGTTGGTGAATTAGTAGCAAATCCGGACTAACAATGTCCCAAAATACACAACCAGTGTAATAAACAATCCCTATTGTTTATTAGATTTATTATGCTCTCCAATATTAACGTGATTTTAAGATTGCACTAAGCCATTTCACCACACTAGTCTCCTCCCTTCAAAAGGGGGTAAAGAGTTAGAGAGCCACAAGCATCAAAATGCTTGCTTTTTGGTGGCCCATATTTACACTATTATTTCATGTACCTCTTCAGCCATGATTGAGATTTAGTGGTTTAGGATCACTCAAGAAGCTCTCTGGTTGTGACAGCCAAATCGCCCCCACTGGATCTTGGTAGGGCCAACATAGTACAAACATATTTGAAATGCTGGTCATGAACAAATAATCAAAGCCATGAAGACATCTTATCTAACTTATTCGAAACCATCATACATCAGAGAACTGTCCACTGTAAAGACATATTTTTCACTTTGCCCTTAACTCGGATATTTGGAACAACTTCACAAGGGAAGAAGAACCCTTGCTGGCCTGCTTGTCTGTTGAATCCATTTCACGGGGGAACTAATACTGCTGATTGCGTCACAGGCCTACAGAGTGCATACCACACCAGAGCACAATGGCAATGAAGGGCTTTACAACAGAAAGCCCTGCGTCACATTGTAGAAAGCTGATTTACTGCCTGGCTTCCGTATCCTGCTTCAGAACGAGGGGGCATCAAGTATAATGGGGTGACCCAGAGCCCCTAGGCATTCATAAGATATCCATCCCTTGGTACACAAAGCTCATCGCCGCTTAGAGTTTTAAGTTTCCATTTCACGAGGGGCAGAGAAAGTAGGGTCAGGATTATCAAGTGCACGTCGATGTTTCGCCCGATGGGGTGCGTGATTTACTGATAGGCACAGCGGGTCTTCCTCAGGACAAGGTGATAAAAGGGACAGCCAGGATTTATGCAAGAATGGTCACGCACCCCATCAGGTCGAAACGTCAACATGCCCTTGATAATCCTGACTCTACTTTCTCCGCCCCTTGAGAAATAGAAACTTAAAACTCCAAGCGGCGCAGAGCTTTGTGTACCAAGGGATGGATATCTTATGATTGACTAGTTTCATCATTGCGTACAGCACTGTATATATCTTGGTCTCATTCAGCACTTTGTTTCTCACTTTTTTCACCATATCACTTGCGCCGTTGGAACAAATTACATGTTTATGAACCTTGACAACCTGTTAATGTCATTTCAACACCATAAAATGTAAAGAACATATGGATTTATCCTTAAATACAGACCTTGATTGATTTAATTTTGGTGTGTTTTTGTTTTTGTTCTTGTTTCTTTGATTCATGGTATTTGCCTTTTCTTCCCTTCGCTTTTCAATGATTATTATTGAAAGCTTTGAGTATTGTTATTCAGTTAACCTAGAATCAATTCTGTCCCGGACAGAACCAACATTTTCCACATTTTCAGAACGAGGGGGAGCAGGCAGCCTGAAACAAACAGCACAAACTTACATAGATCGATTTGTTTAGAGATACAATCATACCTCTAAATAAATCGATCTATTTACTATATTTGTATGTAAATGTGTAGGAATTTAAGAGGAGCGCAGCCCCTGAGCCCTAACAGAGAAAATTCCCCTGATGAAGAGTTAACTTAATCATTGAGTTAACTCTTCACTCTACTTTTCTCCCATTTAAAAGCATTCAAAATTATCATTTTGTTCTTATGCTCCAATATAGGGTTGAGAACAAGTTTTATTTAAGAGTTAAAAACCTCAGTGCTTCAGTTCTGAACTTCTGTGACCCACATGGGTTATAAATCTGAGTGGAGCACTGCTCATTATCAGGCTCTGCTATCTGCAGCCTGATAATAATGTAAAATAAACACAACCTTTCCTTAACTTTTAATTGAAAAAACAACTCTTATTTATTGCAGTTCTTAGTTAAAAATGAAATCAAGGCTGGGAGCTACCCTGAAGGTTTCTGGGAGCTACTGGTAGCTGCTGATGGGCTGGTTGGAGACACCTGATCTAGAGTGATGACAGACAACAGCCCATTCAGACAGAACATTAAAGAATGGAAAAGATATATTGATAATTTTCTGATCATATGACATGGTGATACTGAAACAGCGGAAAAGGTTAAAGCTTGGCTGAATACGCAGAAAAAATACTTGAAGTTTACCAATTCAATAAGTAATAACACTTTGACTTTCTTTGATTTGACAAATGTTTCATGAGAACAGCTCATTATATACAGACACACAACAAAAAACAACGGAAAATAATAGCTTTCTGCGTTTTGATTCCACTTGCTGCCATCCCAGGAAAATCTCCATTATGGCCAGTTCCTGAGACTTAGAAACAACTACAGCAGTATGCACGTTTTCAACAGACAAGCTGATACTTGAGTGACAAACTAAAACAATGTGGTTATCCGGATGCCATTATAAAAAAGACATGGATGAGGGCCCGCAATAATAACAGGGGGGCACTCATAGATTCTAACGACGGAAAGGATGAAAACCCTCAGTTGGTATGAGTGACTTCCTATTTAGGGCATATCAAATCAAGTAAAGAAAATCATTAATAAAAACTGGAGGATTCTTTTCATGGGCACCCTGTCATTTTTTAAGAAAATGAAATTGCAACCGCAAAAGGCTCAGATTTGAGGGACACCATGGTTCATACTTGGACTAAATAAACAAATGCCTAGGAACAACAATTAACCCTCTACGGCGCTTCTACGAGTGACAGCTCATTATCCATGCGGGTACTGCAGCATCTGCTATCTCACAAAACCTACAAAAAATTAAACCTAGGATTAGGAAAAAAAGGGAGCACACAAATTGAAATGAATCAAACGGAGTATGCTTGATCACGTCCCCATATAATGAGATGTGTAGGGTTGATAAACCAGGAAGGTTACACTACAAATTGGCGAACAGAGGAGAAACCTACGATGTAGGCGGGTCACCACAAAGTTGGCTCCCCAGTACATTAAGAGTGGTCATTCTGAAAGTGATCTTGAATGGACAATACTAGAAATAAAACGTATAACCTCTTGCACAAAACAGGTGCCTTTTCAGAATGTGAACAACAATGGGTATATTGCCTTAACACAAATCATAGAGACCTTAATTATGACATCCCATGTCTGAGTTTTGGTCGGTGATACTGGAATTTCTGTTCATATTTTTATCTTCTGCAGTAAGGGGGTCCACCACCTACTATATCCTTTGACTTACTTTACATAAAAATATTAAGGAATTATGTCTCTCAGAATATCTGTGAATTACTTCACAAGTCGTGGGTATTAGCGTTACTCCGAATGATGGACTAAGGATTTTGTAGAGTTGGACAGACCAGTCATCAAACTAGTGCACTCCCTAATATAATAGGGACCGTCATAAATGCTAGGAACACATAGGCATCCACATTCCAAGATGACAAAATAGTACTAACACAGAACTGCTAAACAGAGAAATATGTCACCATTTTCAGTCCACTTTGAGCGTTGGTCATAAGCAAGATACATTTTGTGAATCCGATGGCGGTAATCAGAGCCTTTCATCTATGTGATAATTAATGAAATTATACTTTGTCTGGAAACTTTTGTTATAACTAAAAGTAAGCCCATTAGTTCCAATACCAGGCAGATGGACTACACTAATTTTCCACTGAAAACGCCCCACGTATGACGTCACCTTGTTGAGGCCTCATGGATCACACCCCTTACACATCATACGCGCTATCAGCAACCCAATCCTGTGACTATAAACGGAAGGTGATTTTTGACCTAGCAACATTCCGGATTTGCATTTTCCTGGTGTAGATGTAAAAGCATGGTGCACACCATGTAAGTACCACTTTGACCTCACCATTGACATCACACTACATTCTTTGGTAGTGGAGTTAAAAAATAAGCACCCAGTTTTAAAAAGTAGGTTGCTTATTCGTAATTGACCACAGGTCCCCCAATTCTAATTTGGTGATTGTCGCAATTTGGGTGTGTGATAGCACTTTAAAGTTCTCTGATTTATTACCACTGAAAAATGAGTGCAAGCACGATGTAATGGTAAACTTACTTTGGAGCAAGGGACTTCTTTCAGGGAATGTGTTACTATAAACAACACTGGTGATTGATTGTGTGTACACAACACTACTTCCCTCTTTGTTTGAATATACAGTGTGCAGTAAATCACCCAGAATGTTTAAGCAGTGTGTAATGGCAAGAATATAATTAATGATTCATATTACCTAATTCCACAGACCCTGGGTATTAATTAAAACCTCCAGAGTACTTGATACGGAAAAAGACTATGAAGTAATGTGTGTTCATGTATGACTGGAGTGAACGAGTGGTATACTCTAAATACAGACTACTATAAAATAGCAAAATTCATAAAATGCATGAGAACATAAGGGGATGTATAGGGTCCTAATAACAGCTGGATAATCTTTGGGGCATATATCAACTGGCTGAAACATATTGACACAGACATGTCTTCTACCCAATGATGCCTGTAACAAAATGAGCTCTGCTCATTTAATATTTTTTTTATTTTTTATTCTTTTTCCATGAAATCACAAATAAATATACACAGCAGCCAATACAATGATACATAGTTCATAAGTTAAACAAGTCCAGACAGTAAATCATCACAAAGCCATAAAAGAGAGGTAACTATCCAGCAGCAGGTTACAAATATTCCTAAAGTGCAAGTACATCAAAACCAAGTGTAAGTTAAAGCTCCCCAATGGCGAACATCACACACTATAGAGAAGGCCCCAGCTAAAATATTACCCTCCACTCTGTCCTATTGCTCCTTCAACCAGGTGGTAATCAGGGACCACAATCTTACATCCCAAACTCTCTTTCTTTCGCCCTTTCAGGTTATACAGAGGAGTTTCCATATTATGACTGGCTAACAGCCTTGCTCTCCAGATTGCAAACGTTGGGCGGTCAGGGCTGAACCATTGCAAGGTAATGCAGAGGCGGGCTACTGCCATGGCCACAAATAAGAAATATGATTGCCCGCTCACAGCATCATTCAGTTCAGTACTATCAAGCACCCCCAGAATCATTAATGTAGGAATAATTAAAAACCTGTGTCCTTATAATTGATCCCAGAAACCTACCAATCTACTTCAAAAATACATCTAATCTGGGACATGGAAAAAAACATATGTAAGCAATCAGCCAGCTGAAAACCACATCTACTGCATTTTCCCCCAAACCTACCACCACACTTTACAACCTTAGCAGGTGTATGGTACAGATTAAAGATTGACACAAATTTTTGACTTTTAAGATTGCCTGTTAAAAAGACCCTCTTTGCAAATTCCAATGGCTCCTGAATAAAAGTCCCCTCTATCCCTAATCTGAATTCGCATTTCGAGTTTTTTTACCCCAACATCATCTGAAAGTCCCTGGATCAGTACCTCATATATCGTACCGATCCTTGCCCTACATTTCATTGCCTCAATTAACGGTAACTTGATAATTGATTTAGGATCTTTCATATTTTTGGGAAGAAAATCCAGCAACTGTAAACAATTAAAAAAAATCTCCCATTACTTATCTATATAGCTTCTGTAGCTCTATGAACGACCAAAGCTGTCCATCTATATACATATCCCCCAAGTATATCAACCCCCTCTGCGCCCACCTAAATGCTACTCGATCTCAGAATACTGTTGGAAGAACTGATGAGGACATCATGGGTGTATAAATACTCAGCTTTGTGGTGCCACATTTCTGTCTCACCTGTATCCAAACCCTATATGAGGCTTTTAAGATCTTAAATCTTGCCTTCTTGTAGTAGCTAGGCTCCAAGTTCTTAATCAAGCCTCGCTTCCCAAACTTAATTCATAAATAGTTGGCGCCTCTGCCACGTCGATCCTCTGCGGACTATCTGAATTCAAAATGCCCATATATTGTAACACCACGCTGTCTTGGCAAAATCATCTTTTTGGGTGCCCTTCTAGGTTTAAGATAGAACCATAAAAATCTAAAACAGATACTTCCAGATTGGACAACCAAAATGAGCTAATTTCTAATGGGAATGTTCTACAAAATACAGCACTTTGGGGAATATGGTCATTTTCAACATATTGCTTCTCCCAAACAATCAGAGATGAAAATGATCCAATCTTTCCAAATCCCTTTTCATACTATCTAGTATCAGTGCCATGTCCAGGCCAACAATCTCATCCAAAACAGCTGTAAGTTTTACGCCCAGATACACAACCTCGGAAACTACCCGCGGGTCCTCAAATTACAGTCCATCTGTGCATAAAATCTGTGTTTTGTTTTCATTCAGTTTATATCCCGACCACGCCCCACAATGTCTGGCCAAAGTCTCAATCTCAGAGAGTGCAGTGGTCGGATCCCTGGTAGCCACCGCTATATCATCTGCATCTGCAAGGGCCCTCTACTCCACACTGTTGAGCACAACAAGACTAATATGAGTGCTCCTCCCCAGTGTTTCTAAAAAAGGATCAATATATAAAGCGCATAATAGCGGGGAGCACGGGTAACCTTGTCTAGTGCCCCTTGAGATACCAATCCCCTCAGAATCTTGTGCCATTATATGAATAATGGCCCTAGATGAATGATACAGGGCTCTAATAGGCCAATTAAACTTGTTGCCAAAGACTTTCCATTATAGCATTGACCATAAGAACTGCCACGAGACATGGTCAAACGGCTGTTCGGCATCCAATATAACCAACCCTAATTACGATCCTGAAGCTTGCGCCTAGTTGAGTAACATAATAACCAGACGAATATGGTCTGTTGTGATTCTCCCTGGAATGAAGCCATGCTGATGAAGTGACACTAACGGAGTAATAACTTTCCCCAGTCGATTAGCAAGTATTTGGGAATAGATTTTAACATCACAGTAATAAGGGAAATTGGCCTATGTGATCCTGGCAACATTTCTGGCTTTCTTTTCTTCTTAAAAACAATGATATTGTTAATTTGCAAGAAGCTGGGTTTGCCCCAGCCTGAGCCTGTAAAAAGGTCTTCAACGTGTCCTGTCAAATCTCCTGGAAAAATATCTTGAAAAATTCAAATGGGATGTTATCAGGGTCAGAGAGGCCTTGCCTGCTACTAAAAAATGAACCGCTTCATGTATCTTATCCAAGGTTCTTGGGGCATCTAACATTGCTTCTTCTTCCTTTGTGACCTTAGCTATGTCTAAATCCCTGAAACATGTCCCATACTCATCCACCGGGGGTACTATCTCTTCAGTATACAGATCTTCGTAAAACTCCTTAAATTCCCTGTGGATGTCTGACGTGGATTCAAACACTCGCTCTGACTGATCTTTAATAGCCGAGATCCGATTTGTCACTTTTTCTGTCTAATATGTTTAGCTAACAGCTAACTTGTCTTTTCACCCAGGGCATAGCATTCAGACTTAAACTGAAAGAATTTTGCTGCGACATCAGCACCAAAATGCTGATTAATTCTAGATTTCAAAATCGCTATTTCCAGCTGACTTTCCTGAACATCCCACCCCCTAGACACCTTCCCAGTAAGCTCCAATTCTGCCACAGTTAACTACTTGTGCCATATATGAATCTCCCCCTGCTTTGCCTTTTTCTGATGAAGAGAGTAGCTGAGGGTTTCCCCTCTGACCCCAGCATTGAAAGCATCCCAGACGAGGCCTACGAAGCCGTCCCCCTATTATTCCCTAACAATTCTGAGATCCATTTAGACATATGATCCATATATGACTTGTCAAGCAAATGTTTCCTATCAAAAGTCCAGAATGGCTGGTGTCTGATAACACTCATAACTGGGAATTCTAACACAAGAGGATTGTGGTCCAACATTACCCTCAGAAAGCTCTCAGTTCCCACCTGTCCCGCCAGTGTAGTTGAAACAAAGAACTAATTAAGCCGTACCAATTTATTATGCAGGGCAGAATAGAACATAAAACCTGGATCAGGTGCTGTATAGTTAGCCCATACATCAACCAAAACGTGGTCTGTTACCAGCTATTGGAGAGCCTTATAAACGCCCGGCTTCTTTCCTAAATAGGGTTGGTTTTCCCCTAAGATCGTCCTGTATATCTATGTGGATATTTAGATCCCCACAAACAATAAGGGAATGTGGCCATGCAGCCAACTCAGTATTCACGAAATCCAACACCTCAGCCTCGTCTGTGTTGGACCCATATATAGAACAGATCCTGAACTGGGCACCCCCTGCACCAATCCCACACTCCATATTAACCCAGTGACCACGTTACCCTCTTTAACTCGGTTGTGGAGACAAATCACCTCTTGACGTTAGCCCTCGGCAAGTACATGCCAATACAGAAAAACATCTTTCAACCAACCCCGCTTATCACAGGATATATGAGTCTCTTGAAGACACACTAGGTCAACCTTCATAACCTGTAGACCCCTGGATACCCATCCCCTTATTTCTACTGTTAAGACCACAAATATTAATAGTACAGACACAAATTTTACCTCCTGCCACTATATTCGATGTACAATAAAGGCAATTTCCGGGCTACTACTGGTAAAGTTGATACTCACTGCAAATTCATTCATTATGAACCAAAGCCTCCTAACCCCGGCTTGACTGGTGCGACATTTAAAATCACAAAAAAATAGCATTTTAGCCCCCCGACCTAGCCCCTACACCCCTTCCCTCCACGCAGTGTGACCCCTGCCTTCAACCCAACAACTCCTCACTCCCCCAGCACCCCCCACCCTTGCCACCTCATGAAAGTAATTGGACAACCCAGGTCCAGTGATGGAGTGCTGCTTTTCCCCAAATACCCAGCCTTTGAACCCCTCTGAACTTTAATCGCAAAGCTCCTCAGTACAACCAATAGAATCCCCACTGTCACTGTGGTAGCACCATAGCTGTAGAATGAATACCTACGCTCATCCCTGGCCAATATTATATAGCCTCAACCAAGAGTTTCGTTAATTCTTTGGCCTTAATTTCTGATGCGTAAAAATTAAGTTTATCACACTATACCACCATCAACTTGGCCAGGTTCATTAAAAAGACCTGAGTGCCTTTAGCTTAAAACGGCTGTATTAGCTACCGCAAATGTCAGCGGCGTTCTACAGTGGAGTAACAAAAGTCAGGCCTAACAAAAAATGTACAGCTTTCGAAGGAGCACTTCCGAACTGGGCGAGCCAAATCAGAGATTGCCTGGTGCAGCAAACATTTTTCCACACAAATCAATATTGCTCTAGGTTTGCCACCTTCCTGAGAGGTAGATGCTTTCTGTCTGAAAGGGAACATGTGGGCACGTTGGATCTCCTGATCCCAATACCAATACCAATTGGTCAATTCAGGAAAGGCCCCCTTAAAAATACCCACCACATACTTGCATGCATTATATCCCTCCAGGCCCTTTAAAACACCCAAAAATCTGAGATTGTTACATCTTAGCCTATTCTCAAAGTTTTCCAGTTTCCGTTGGGTGTCAGTCAATTGGGCTTCCAAAGGCTCTGTTGCATTTTTGTGTGTTAATACCTTGCTCTCCAAGGTCACAATCCTATTCTCAGCTTCCCTCATTCTTTCAGTAAATTCAGTACACGTTTTAGCAACCCTGTGAATGGGCCCTTGCATTTTGCGACAAGCTGACTGCATTCTAAGACTCTCCGAGCGTGTCTCTTCCCTATGTGCCATAATGCTCTGATAAATTGATTCCAGCGAGACAGTCTCAGAGGCCCTGTGTGTGATTCCCACCTTCTAAGCCATCCACTTCCATGGATGGGAAAACAGGATAGTCCCAGAAAAGCCTCTTTGCCTCAGTTTTATTTGACCTCTCCTGTGATTTTGCCTTTTTTTTTTCTGACCAGTGTCAGCACCATTTGAACCTTCGAGATACATAGGCCTCTGCCTCTCCTGTTGACTACTTAAGTCACTTGGTAGGTTATAACTCCCATCATCAGACCAGTCCGAGATATCCGATAAGGAAAGAAATGTATCCCCCGAGTCTATATCCAGGCCCTATTTGGTAACAGTCTCAGCCACAGCAGCAGGACATCCTTGACCTTGTAGTGACTTAGCCAGGCTCAGAGTTTCATTTGGAATTAAGTCTACTCCCAAATTTTGAGGCAGGGTACCTCCAAACCCTCCACTAGGGTACAATTTTCCATGAACTCGGAGCAAAGTGACAAACCTTCTATTTCGAGATGGTCCTTAGGCTCCTCTATGATGCCCACCGGCGTTGCTTGTGCCACGGAAGGAAGCGTCTCCATGGAGCTCTGATCGTAGTTGCTAGGTCCTTCATGTTCCTTTCTCCGCATGGAGCCCAGATCTGCTACCACTGATTCTGCCACCACTGGAGCCCCCATCTCTGATGCACCTCCTTTGGCCGCCATTACACGTGGCGGCTTTTTGAACAGAGTCGCTTAGGGTCCTTCTTCTCCGGCAGCAGTCGCAATTGTTGCAGCCTCCGCCGCACCCTGCTCTGGACTTCTCTTCTCTGAGGGCTTTTTAAGCAGGGAAACGTCCGATCGTCGCAAAGCTGGCTCCACCTGTGTTGTGCCACCACCATGGCTCTTTGAGGATCTTGTCACCTTCAGCAGAGACATTGTCGATCTACGATATGCCTGCTGAACATTGACTGTAACGGCTGCAACAGCAGTGTAGCCGAATACTCGCCAGCCAAGTCTTCTCCAGGTCCAGTATACTTAAATTACATGCCTTGCAAGGGAGTCCCAAAATCCAGACGAGGTGCCTGAGAGGTTATTCTCACTACTCATCCCCTGCTTTGCTTCACTGGGGGCACGTGCTTGAAACCGCCAGGCCGGGCAAACGGCAGGACAGAAACAGTCGTCCTCACAGGGCCGCCATCTTGCGTTCCCCCCTGCCCATTTAATCCTACTGGATTTTTCACTTTTTGATCACCTGGTTTTGGACTTTTTACTGTAGGCGACGCTTGAAGCGGGTGACTCACTCCTAGAAAACACTGAGCGTGTTTACCTACAGTGTCCGCCTTTTAAGTTTTAAGATAAGATCACTGCGATGCAGCAAGTGTAAGGGGCAATTGGTTGGTAATGTGAAGACGTCCCCATGTGTGTGCACATGTGTGTGCTTCGCGTATAAGACTACCTTTTTGCTCAGGCCGATAAATGCTCACAGGTAGCCTGGTGCAGAGAGGATTCTGCACGGTTAGATACTGATCTGGGGTAGGCCTTATAATATTACTGGATATTCAGAGGGTAAGTTAGTGGGGTTTACTGTTTTGTCTAGAGTCGCACTTTATTTTATACATAGTGGGAAATCTGACTTAGAGTACAGTTTGTCTTCCTTTTGCCTACAAAGTCCAGCAAGGTATCAAACTGGGGTGAAAGGTGTGTGGCAAGATGAAATCTGCAAGTTCAAAGAAATTAGATGTACATCTTATGGATCATCCAGAATAATCATATTTCTCTGGCTCAGGTCAGGATCAGGTCCAAGGCCTTTTGTCACCCTGCTGGGCCGTGTTAATTACATTGCCCGCCAACAGCTAGAACAATGGCCTCACCACACAAAGGAAGCTATTAACAGTGCTTCACCTAGAACCTGAGGAAATTGAAATTCTTTATTGCGTGATTGATAAAAATCTTTGCAATTGAGCTAAGAATACAAAAAAGGCACCTTTACAAAACCCATAAAACAACTCATTTCATTACGATGAGGTTAGTTTAAAACCGTTTAAAATGTAACAATGTGTTTATGCTTTTGAGTTAGTACTATTTACTATAAGCGAAAAATATAAAATCTCTTTGAACTAGCCTAGATTAAAAATTGAAAGCCAAGGGTTTCCATTTAACAAACGTTGATTTATGCTCTTTCTACTTACTTACTATACCCTAAAGGTTCACAACAAATCTAACAAGAAGACTTCTTAACAGATAAGGATTGAGTTTTGGGTTTTGGTGTTTTTAGTCAATTCATGTACTAGCAGGAGGGTACGGACCAATCTACAAGCTAATTGAATGTCTCCTCCTGCAAAGCAGGCTTTTAATGCCTGTCGGCAAGTTTGCAGGCGTCTTTGGTTCCAGAGTTGTTTATATAATAGCCTTCGCTCTTTCTCTAGACCTTTGCAGCTGCACAGTAAATGCAAGACATCCTCTTTTTGGTCACAGCAAAGTCTGCAGTTCGTTGTAATTTCCAAGCGTTTCCATGGGGGGAGATGTTCTTTTGCTGGTATAACTCCCATCCTCAACTGCAAAAAAGATTCCTTCACAGCCCGTGAAAACTCTATTCCCAGGTATGCTTGTGGTAGAGACCTGGTATAGCTCTTGATGACAAACCACCCATGGGCCATCCTGGTAAGTGTGGTTTTATCTTCTTCCAGGGATAGTGCCTTCACTGTTTTGTTTACGAGCTGCTTAAAACATTTGTGAGTCCCATTCGCTTCCCAGAGTTCTTGTAGTGTGAGAGAGCTTATTGCTGCCTGATGATAGACCATTGTTGGGCCGTCTTTATTCCTTTTCAGCTCTTTCCATAGATATGAATTCAAAGTACCTATCTCAGCTCCCTTTATTTTGTGCCAACATTTGGCGTAGGCACCCTTGCGTTCTATTTGTTGTTTGTGGAGACCGAACTCAAGCCTTAGTTGCGCTGGCGAAGTGTACTGTGGGAGGTTGAATAATATTTGCATTCCTTTAGACACCACCTTATCTAAGGTGGTCTCATCTCTCCCTCTCATACATTCATTGCCATAAGTCATTGGCGGTAATAATCTTGCTTGTAATACTTCTAACAAAGGGATTAAGTTTGGGCCCGTTATTTTGTGCTTAATGCTCTTTAATGCGACGGCCAGAGATATCCCTCTGTTTCTGATCGCTGTTTTTTGTTGCCCAAACGTTGCTTTCCTGTCGAAGATTATACCCAAGTATTTATATTCTTTGACGACCTCCATCCTCTGGTCCCATAGAGACCACTGGGGTTGTTGTTTTTTGCATTTTTGGTTTATTGTCATCACCTTTGATTTTTCTAGGTTTATACTTAACCCGTTCCTTTCAGAAAACTTGCATGTCGTGTTTATAAGGTGTTGGAGGCCTACTGGGGTTCGGCTAATCAGTATTAAATCTTAAGCGTACAGAAGATTAGACAGTGTAAGGCCCCCTAGATTTAGGGTGTGATGGTTGCAATTTTCAAGCTCTGTTGAGAGGTCTGACATGAAGAGGTTGAACAGGGTCGGGGCAAGGACACAACCCTGCTTCAGCCCCTTTGTAGTTGGTATTTCCCTTGATAAACAATTGCCTATCCCCAGCTTTATTTGAATCCATGTCTCAGAGTGGAGTAAGATTAATAGATTCAAAATGTTTGGGTCTATTTCCCAGCCTGATAATTTAGCCCACAGTTTCCCTCTGTATATACTATCAAAAGCGGTCGAGTAATCAATAAAACAAACAAATAGAGTTTTTTTTAGTTTTATGGTGGCATCTATTAAGTGAGAGAGAGCAAGAATATTTGTCATTGTCCCTGTACATTTTTGATTAATGGGGATTAAGTTTTTCGTTGATGCCCATTCGGAGAGTTCTTCCAGTAAAAGGCCTGCAAAATATTTGGCATCTATATCTATTAGAGCGATGAGCCTGTAGTTCTTTGCTTGGCTCCTATTGCCTTTTTTGTAGATCGGGGCAATGATTGATCCCTTCCAAGAGTTGGGGATTCGTTCTGCCTCCCAGATATTCTTGAAGAAAGGGAGCAGTTGCTCTGCCCAGTAATTTGGGTCCTGCTTGTAAAGAATTGGGGGTATTCCATTTGTCCCCGGGGCCCCCTCTTTCCTGCCTTTCGCAATACTTTTCTTGATCTGTTTTGTTGTACCTGGGAAGATGGTCTCCTCGACTATATGTATAAGGGCCTCCGGGTGAAGCTGACGGACCATAGCGTCTTGTTTTGTTCCATCAGCTTCTTTATTGAAGTAATACACTAAGTGTTTTACCCAGGCCTCCTCAGTTATGTGGGAATTGATTACAGGGGCCTTAGGATTCTCTATGTTGTTTATTGTGAGACAGAATCTTGTGCTGTTGTTAGTTTTTGCGTCATAAAGCAGTTTGGCCCATATTTTTTCTGTGTTTTCCTGTTTTATTCACCAAATGATCTTATTATTACTGCTTTTTAGCTTCCTCAGCTCCGTCTGTATGCTACTGTCGGGGCCCTGCACCTGAGGAGGAAGGGATGGGGAAGAAAATCTGCATTCATTAATTTGCTATTACACTGTACCAGGAATTGGCCACTGAACATAAGAGGGAGCCCAGACCTCTGAAGTCAACACAGGAGGGGGCTACTCTTTGAAGCTGTGATGGGAAAGGTTCTGGCAATGATGTCAGCAAGTGGCGGAGCTGAGAACCCCCAGAGGAAGGGTGACTAGTGGCTACTGGATGGAGTCATCTTGAAATATCCCAGCATGCTGTGCAGGATGGTAGGGGTGGGGTTGAGAGATGATTGGGACCCTAAGATTGGCATGGGGTGCCTAGCTTCTAGAACATTCCACCACCGTACACAAGGAAGAGAGAGAGCTTTTTGTGGGAGCTGGACACTGGGACTTGTCCGCAGCAGCCATGAACAACTGGAAGGAGGAACTCCATGATGCCCTCTTGGACTAAGGACTCTGGCTATAGTTGACCCTTGGACCAGTGAGTCTCTCCCTAGGACCAGGGCCCCCATTACACCCCTTAAGGACTAGTTAGGAGAATAATTGGACTTCTGCACCCAGGAAGGGAGAAGCACTAGAAGAGGAAAGGGAGAAAGGCTAGCACAGAGAGCCAGTGGAACCAGCTCTCAGCAAGTGTGCCAACTTACAGACCAGGAAGCTTAATGAAAACGCTCAAGGTGGCTAGGGCCCATCACCAGGAGCAAAATGAGCACAAGATCACCAATTGGGGGCCAAGAAATTCAAAGAGAAAGGATTTGACCTTTGTACCCCCCAACCGAGTATGAGAGTGCATGTCGCTGAGCCTTTGGAACACCCTGGGAATGGGTTAGGCCTCAGGGATCAGCTCGAGGCGCATCTTTTGACTGTGAACTGGGATGGGGAGTGCATGGAGCCCACTCCCCAGAGCTCCGGAGGCCAGGGGATCCCAACATTCAGACGGTTTATGACCCCCATCTCCGAGCCATCACGATCAAAGATGCTGGAAAGAGATGTCGCAACTGCCCCCCCCCCCCCCCCAGCCCTCACCCAGTAAAGAAGAAAGGGGCCTGGGACCCCATCACCAGTCCTCGGACAAGAGAGTGAGTGCAGGGGGGCGGCTGCAGGAAGCCCCAAGAAAGTTTTCATGGAAGCACCAACTCTGAGCGTGAAGTGTCAAAATAAGTAGAAACTACCCACACTTTACCCACATTTTTAGGCACTTCCAGGGCTAAAGCTGAAGCCCTACAGATGGGAGAGCAAAGTCTCTGTGAGCTGATTCTATGGCTGCATTTTACGTGGTCTAAGGTTGCTGAAAAAAAAGAAACAAATGGTTCATGTTTTTTAAGGATTTATTTAAATGTGTAAAGTACAATGTTTTAAACAATGCTTTATTTAAATGTGTTATTGACAACACTTTATTTAAAGGTGTTGTTATTACTGACAGAAATTGTAATTCTGGGAAGGCTGCAATACTTTATTAATTACAAGGTATGCACTTGTTGCAATGCTTCATTACCTATAATGATTGAACATGGATTATGGTTACTGAAGTCAGTGATGGATTTTTATATGTGATTCTGGTCTTTAATGTGGTAACAAACTAATTTAAAGTGACACCCTTCTATATGGTTATGTGTTTTTGTATATGGGGCGGTACTGTGGTTTTGTGGTAATGATCCTATAGGAGTCAAATGTAATGCTGCCAATGGTATTCCTACCAGCCTTATGTATATTTGTCAATTACTTCATAGTATTAAGTAGTGGGTGCATAATAAATGTACTTTTCTAAAGAAAAAGCACAGAATGGACAATCATTTAGTGAGTGTTATTATTGCGTCCCAGCAAATGGTGCTTACCAACCCATACCACCTCCCCTGAGTAGGCCTTGGACTGCTCTGCTTCACTACCATGAGAGAGTCAAGTGCTACAAAGGGGTGTTTGGTTCACAGTGAAGGGGTGATTGTGGACCCATTACTTGTGCATGCCGCACAACCAATGGCCTGTTCCCCTACAGTGCCTTATTAATAAAATATGTTTCTGAGCACACTTGCAAGCTAATTTATCTACTCACTATTTCAAGTTCCCTGCAAAGTCTTTAGGACTACCATCAAAGTGCTCCTACGAAAAGAAGGGTTGAGTCGGTTCACCAAATAAAATAAATATTTTATTGGTTTAATCAAATACAAACTGGCAACAATTGGTACCAAACTACTCACCACAGGCCATCATGTCACAGTAAAGGTTAATGTCTCACAGTAGAATCAATTTAACATCACAGAGATGATAAGTCCAGCATATATCTACACAGGTCCACAAAAGTACCATGCCACCCTCACCCTTTAGCAGTCTCCCACCATGCACAAAAAACATAAAAGGTTCAGTTTATACCTCAGTAGAGTCAAAAGACACTTCATCATCCAACGTGAAAGAAGAACATACTACCTCTGGATGAATAAACTATCTAATAGTCCCACCCAGACCTCAACATGCTACTGAGTCCTCTCATCACGCCTGCAACTCCTCAAACAAACCTCTTCAGCCGAAGCCCATTCAACGATATCTGCCACCGACCGTTCTTCACTCGGTCCAACCTGAGCCATCTAAGTAATCGCAACCTGTCTCTTGGCTAATAAAATCAAATTCAGGAACTTAAAGGCCATTTTCTGGCCCTTCGGCTGTTGGGCATCCCCCAACAAGCAAACAAGAGGGTCCATTGCCACAGGTTTCTGCCCTACGGTCCTCACATGAATCAGCACATTTACTCATTAGTCATACACCTGAGGAGAAAAATACGCTAAGTGCAGGAAGGAAGTCGTTGGGGCACGACACTTGTGACATGACACAGTCCTACCAGGATCTATTTTATGCATCAACACCAGTGTGAAATATGTATGATGAAGGAAATGGAAATGCAGGAGTTTGAATCATGCATTAATCAACACTGTCTTCACCAGTGCACACATCCGGTGCCAAGAGACATCATCAATCGGAACCCCCAGCTCCCCGTCCCAGGCCCCCAGGGCCGGGAATGGGTCCCACCTATGGTCCGCCACCAAAGCCTTTTAAAGGTGCGATATCAAGTGACTGCTATTTCCCAATTCCAATAAGCATTTAAAAGTAAGTGAGGGGGTCTGAGCCCTGGGAAACGTGGGCCATATATCCCCCACAATAGCCGTAATGCTCGCATCATGTAAAAACTGGCATGGTCTTACACTGAAACACTCCTGTGCTGCCTCAAAATCTATAAGCTCCTTATTAGGAAACAGGTCCCCCAGCAATTCACAACCACCCGTGCTCCAAGCATTCAAGTCCACCAAATCCCCGAACATTCTATGGGCAGGGAGATCATAGTAAATCTGGGAATGCGCCAAACTCCATGGGTGGATGCATGGGAACACCCACGCTCCACCAATTAAACACCTCACTGGAGCAGAGAAACGCAACACAACACAGCGATTTGCACTGCGTTTCACTACTCTGGATTTATCAAACCAAGTAAGGCAAAGCAAGGTGGATTTGCATGGCATGATAAATCAAACTTAGGAGTTGCTTCACTATTGCGCCCCATTACATGGTGCAAGGGCGACACAACTCCTACATAAATATGCCCCTTAGTTTGAGATAAACTACAGTCTGTATATTTGTGGAAGATACAGTTATTAAACTTGTGGTGCATATGGCTTGCGTGCATAGTATTTTTACTATTTCCATTCCCTGCGCATGGAGTTTACTTAAATACACATATTTGTATAGCATGAAAAAGAACTAATCATAGGTTGAAATGCTCACAGAGATAAGGATGTCTGGGAGCACAAATTAAGAAGGATAATATATTATTCCATTAATTTACAGGTTTTCCCCCTACAAATATATGTGTGTGTGTGTATATCTATACACACACACACACATATATATAGATTACTGAATGGGCCCTCCCGTTGGGAACGGCATACTTCACGGTAGCGGGTTGAAGCAGCGCACTAGATGCAAGTGCAAAATTGGACAATGCACCCTTAAGATGAAGGTGGGGCCGAGTCTTCACGAGTGACGGCAGGAATATTCAAATGGACCCCAGGTGAAACCGATTCATCTTGAAACTAGCACTGAGGAAAGCTGACTTGCTGAAACGCGTCTGCCTCATGTTTCACTTCTTTTAAAGGACTTTGCTCTTTTATCCTGGTGAGAATAATACCACTTGTGAACTTACCCTATTTGTTGCGGGACCCTTTCGGAGTGTGAGAGGGTACTGGTTTCTATGTTTCAACGGTACGATGCCACCGTTCACTGACACGCCCTCCCGTTCTGGTGCACCGCGTCGGACAGCAAATTTGGTGGAGTGCGGAGATACAACAAGGAGCCCCCCCTAGCCATCAAATACCACTATTCAAATGGACCCCAGGTGAAACCGATCCATCTTGAAACCGGCACTGAGGAAAGCTGACTTGCTGAAACGCGTCTGCCTGATGTTTCACATCTTTTAAAAGGACTTTGTTCTTTTATCCTGGTGAGAATACAACCACTTGTGAACTTACCCTAGCTGTGTCAGACCCTTTCGGAGTGTGAGTATATATATATATATTCACTTAAAAAACCATAGGTTTCACACATGTTATAGTTAGGTGGATATTTCACTCATAAAAAACCAATGAAATTCCCCCGTTATAGTTACTTCAGATAACTATAACTCGTGCGCCCGCAATCCTGTGCTCATGACGTCACATATTACATCACTCATGACATGGTCAGTGGCATCACCCTTGACATCACTGATGACATCATCCTTGTGATAGAGTGGCGGTCGCGCGATTTATAGTTATCTGAAGTAACTATAACGGGGGAATTTCATTGGTTTTTTACGAGTGAAATATCCACCTAACTATAACATGTGTGAAACCTATGGTTTTTTAAGTGAATTTGCAAGGTTTTTTAAATGCTAATTCCTAACTATAACGTGTGTGAAACCTATGGTTTTTTCAGTGAATTTGTATGTTTTTTTAAATGCTAAGTTATGTATGTATTATTATTTTTTTTATATATTTATTTTACAATAAACTACGTATTAAAAATGTTTTTTAATTTTTTAATGGTTTTTCACCGTGCGCGCACGGTGCGCGCACCCCCGCGATTTAAAAAAATAAAAAATTAAAAAAAAAATTTCTGCCTTCGGGGTCCTTCAGGGACCCCCTGACAAAGACTAGGGGGTCAGGAACTCTCTACCCTGCCCCCTTTTCACGTTCGCCACCTTCCTTTTCTACTCTCGCACTGATAACAAACAAAATGGCGGCTGACACTTCCTGATTTCGACCGATTAGAACGTTTACTGACATGTAACCACCAATCAGAATTACGCTCGCGCACGTTAGGGTGCACGCACCGTGCGCGCACGGTGTGCGGCTATAGATATGTATGTGCTTTTAAATGCAATTTTCTCAGGAACTACTGAACAGATTGACTCCATATATGCAAAAGGCACTTCCCTGACCTGAGGACTACCTCTCTGCCAAATTTCAAGTAATTCTGTTCAGCCGTTCGGGCTGTACCTTCGACTAAAGGTCCTATGAAAAAATGAGTGGGGAAAACGCGTTTTGGGACCCCTCTTTTTTCTCGGCCCCCGCTTGACGAATCACCCCGAGACTTTCAGGGTAGGAGCTGAGCGGAGCGCCCCATTAGTTTTGAAAATTTCGTGAAGATTCGTCAACCGGCGCCAAAGTTATTCAAAATAGAATTTTCAGATTTCCTATGGAAACACGGTCCTAACTATAACTATCTACCGCCAGTAGATAATATATATATATATACACACACACATATAGATATATTTTCACTAAAAAACACAAAAGCTGCATTATAGTTAGGTGTTGAAATAAGGTAAAAACTAACGTTTAAATACCAAACACTAAAAAAACTCTAAAAGTGACCAGTTATACTTTACTGAGTTAACTATAACTTGCAATGACATTATTTATCTAAATGACAGGCAAGGTAACAAAGATATTCGCTATGATGAAAAAATGGTTTCTTGAGTGCCTTAATTGAGCAGTCTGTGTGACTGGTTAATATTTCAACTGTTTAAGAGTGCAGAGATGTCACAACTGTTCATTCCCTCATTACAGTTGCAGATGTAGTGATAGTGAATAGAGCCATTTTGTAACAAGCGCTCACTACTCATTGCTGCTATATTTATGGCTGTTATATTGTATTGCTTTTTAAATGTAACACATCTTTTATTGACAAGTACAATATTATCCCTTTATTTGCCAATTTTTCCATATTTGGTGTTAGTGTTTTGCCTGCCTCTAATGATTTGAATGATGGTGCTTTGCACTACCAGTAATTTTGCCACATTTAGGGATAGATTAATGAAGGTTTTGCACCGCCGTTGCAATGCAAAACATAAGTGAGATTTATCAAGCTGACTTGTGTCACTCTAGATTTAGCAAGCCATGCATGGCCACTCAACGTGGCCTTGTGTGACCTGAAAAATCTCAGTTGGGTTTTGTGTCACCTTCGTGCCCCCTTGGGTGGTGCAAGGGCAGTGCAAAACCTTGATAAATCTGCCCCTTAGAGTAACACAAGTCAGGGCAAATCACTTCCTTGCGTTACTCTGGGTTAGGGATGCGTTCCATGGGTGGAGCCCTTGTGTTCCTACACATCCACACATGGATTCTGACATATTTACAGATTTACCAACAATGGTAGACCTGGGAATGCGTCAAAATGCTAAGCCTCCCCAGGGGAGGCGTAATGAAGAGAAATAGCTTTGTTCATACTCGTTTTTTCTTCTATTTGTGCTGCAGTCTGCAGCACACATAGAAAGAGGAAAATGCTTCTCAGGATTGTTTTTGTGCAGGCAGCTGCACCTTCCTGCACAAAAAGAATCATGACTACAACCGGGCACCTTTGCAACAAGATTCAACGGTGCCTGCTTTCGCACTAGGCAGCCAAAAGTGTACCAGAACTAGGAAAGGACAGGAATGTGCCATATAATGGTAAATATGGTGCATTCCTGCCCTTACCCTATCACACAGCGCAGCGGAGCAAGGTGTCTTTCTGCGCTGTGGTGTGTGACAGAATGATAAATCTGGCCCTTGGTGTGCGACTTACTCCACTGCTGAGCTGGAGTACATTTGAGCCTATTTGGTTCGTAGAAATACTGGACTAAATGTGGGTGTAACATTGGTGATTAGCAATTGACTTACTATTTTCTGTGTGTGTTTTTATATCTTGCACCAGCTTCTTAAGCCCTTTTTTAATTTTACCCTAATTCCACCCATTTAATAGTCGCTGGTCTGCATTTTCCAGCCACTTCCCCTTTCTCCACACACATTTATTCACACCAAAAACAGAGTTCCCAGCATGCGAAGGTCTCCACATTTGTGAGAAAGAGCAGATGCAGGCATAGCTCTCCAGCTGTAGGCTCGTATTTATGAGCACATCAAGTAGTAGTGATGGAGTACTACTTTACATACTCAAAAATGCTTTGGTACTTAGGCCCCCAAAAGCCCACAGGTTCAATCATCTGCAGTGAATGATGACAAAGTTCTATAAATCATAGATTTCTGAGGAACAACTGTGAAGATTTCCCATGAGGCAGAGTAGCTGCTGGCTTTGCTGCCTCTTCCTAGTTTGGTCAAAAACAACTTGTTTGTATAGATAAACAGTCAAATCAATTACAGGACCAATTATAGCTTATAAGAAAACAAATGTTTCAGCCCAGTTTTCTGGAAGCCGACAGCCTGCATCTGAAACAAATATCCACTACTTTTGGAGTCAAAGCATATACCCAAGATAAAATCCAAGTACATTGCACCTAACCATTAATAATTAGCAAAAATGAAGATAGACGAGACGAGCAAGGAAAGTGTATATTTTAAGTATTACAATGAAAACACGTTAGATGTCAAAGCTACAAAGTGAAAGCTGACAGGCAAAACAAACAGCGAAGAACTCAAATTGTTCTGGGAACCGAGCATAATGGGGTCACAGAAAACAAATTGGGGTTAGTTCACTTCTGAAGGGGCCACCGTTCCTTAAGCCTGAGTGAATCAGTCTGTATGCATCAGAAAAATAATCTTATTCCTTTCTGACATTATGTTATTGTGAAATTTGTTGTCGCTGGTCCACATTTCCAAAAAGCCTTCTGTAGCACAATTGCAATGGGTATTTGCGTCTGCATACATTGCATTTGTTCACTGCAGCAAAATATATACATTTACTAAACCACCCTGCACATGTGAGTGCGTTTGAGGGGAGTATATTACAGTAATTCTCAATTACTCTTAACGTGATTGCATACCCTGTGGTACTTGACTGCACGGCAGGGGGATTCGACGCATGCCTATAAGGTCATTCCTGCTATTCTTATTCAACGTTACAAATTGTAGACCGCACCAGTGTCATGCCCGTCTCATGAATATTAATTAGAGGATGGTTCCACATCACATGCAAGCCTTCTGGAGCCTGGAATACAAGTTGTGTGTGGTGGTAAAATCTACGTAGAAAGTGGTAAATTGCACCCTCGGTTCCTGCTCCAGTACTGAAGCAATACTCTGCACACACTGCAGAGCACCATAACTCTACAAGTGTTGCAATGCCTCATGGTGGTGATGGAGCAAGATTTCGCAAAAAAAAACCTGCTTGGACTGGCACCCCCATAATACATACTAACAGTGTACGGTAAAAGACCAACATACACATCACATGAACACGAGGGAAACTGCTTTGGGCATGTGTGCACTGATGTAAACTAACGCATGGAAGAACTAAGTCGTATTCACGTTTGCGTTTTGAAGAGAACAAGAAATGATGCATGACTAGGCCGCATCTTGCATTTTGCTTTAAAATTAACAAATAATGCCGCTTTTGTCTAAAGCTTCTGCTAGGAAAAACATTAAAAGGGGATAGTGCAAAGGTGGGTGATAAACAGTGAAAATTGCATTATCATATAATTAATGAATGTTTATGTTCCAATTGCCATAGTGAGCCGAAATGGGCCTCCATTACTCTTAAGTTGTCTGGATAGATGAGGGGCTGGAGAGAGAACGAAAATGTCATGACAGAGCAGACAGAAGTGCTGAATGCTGCAAAGAAGGGACAAGAGTTCAAGGATACTCAGCACTGAATGCATTGTTCGCCTGCCCAAGGATGTGACTAGCCGTGGGACTAAATACTCCTTCTGTGACATTGCTGTAAATCATGTGTGAAAATGTTGAAATTTTATCATGTATTAAATCGTGTGAACAAGTCAGATATTTGGTAAAGGGAGAGGATGAAGAACAATAAACATAACATTATGAATGAAAGGAGACCACCTCCTAAAATCCACCAATAGGCTGTCTTTTTTTTTTAAATGTTTCAACTGATGTGGTACGGACATGTAGGTTTTAGGGTGTAACTGGGTTGCCTTTGGGGGTGTGGTTTACCTTTAGGTCGGATGGAGAGGAGAGAGGGGTGATGCGTCGTTGTCGGTTTGCAGAGAGGCCTAGCTGTTTCTGTAATGTTCCGTTTCAGTCCCTGAAGTCTTTGTTCCCTGACACTATCTCAGGGGACCCCCACCATCACCTTGGCCAGGGGGGTGGTATTTCACAGATCCTTTGGGTTTGTAGTATCTCTCTGACTCATACCTTGCATAATCTTTCACAAATGTATTTTTGTCTCTGAACCTTATGTCTCTTCACCTATCCACTCCGTCATAAGTACATTTGTTTCACATTAATTCTTTTGCTGAAACTGATGTCTCTTAATCTTCTTCTTGTATCCTTATTTGACTGATGAGTTTGACACTGTTTGCATTTGCTGATGTTTTCTCTCCCTCTTGTGAATTTCATCGTTTGCATTTGTGACCGTATGCAATGAGCATTTTTATTGATTAAACTTAATTAACTTTACAGAGAGTCTGTGATTATCCAGCTGACTAGACAGTTAGTTAGATAGTACTATCATTACCATCAACTATTCAACTAATGGGTTTCTCAACCAAGAGGGAAGAAAGTTGATATATAAGTTTAGTTATGCATTTAGAAATGTCTAACATGGATCTGTGAATGGAACTGAAATTTGAAGTCATTATAAAAATTGACCCCCAGCGCATCAGGGATTTGAGTGAATGTGTATGGGCCATTGTATTATGATGTTATCGAGTATTGATCCCTGATTAGGTGTGGTGAGCGCTTGATCAGGTACTTGGCTGGTAAATACAGGGCAAAGATCTGAGTAACTAATGATATTATCCAGAGCCCTTGCCGCTGTATTTAGTACTGGGTGAGGTATTTCATGGAATAACCAGCAACCAAACATTGCTGATCCATCGCCAAGAATTACTGGAATTACCGGATGTCGTCAGCTATTTCCACTGCATTGCTCTTAATAAATTAATAAATGTGTTCATAATGGTGAGGAGAGAAAAAATGCCTGTTATCTCGAGTACTGGCCATCCCCACAGCCTCCCATTTTTCCACTCTTCTTACACACAGGCAAGTAAATCATAGTATCAAAATAACCTGCTGATTGTAAATCCCGTTTTAGCAGTTGAAACTGTTTTTTTGACTCCTAAAATGGGACTGCGGATGGAAACCGATTGTAGTATCTGGAAGGGACATGTTGTTGGGGTACCTTCTAAATAAGGAATTGGTGTCTAATGTAATGTAATACATTAATGTTTTGTGACAGAAATCTAATCTCAAAACATTGATTTTTTACTGAAGCCTCAAAAGGTGGTGATGTTGGACCACATCACCTTTAAGAATGTAAAAAACAAGCATTTGCAATGCAATAGGTCTCGCATTTGCGAGAGTTTGAGCTATTGGCATTGTAAGTGACAATGCCTTTTATTTATGTGTTTTGAAAATCCGAAAGCGGTGCACAAACATGCACATTTTTACTTATAGTCCTTGCTTATGAAAAGCACGGCTGGCAATAAAAGAGGCGTAGTTACTGCCAGCGTTGCTTCTCGTAAGCAACGACTGCAAGTACAAAGTGCGTGTTTACTCACCACTTGCAGGTTTTTAAAATACATAAGTAAAAGGCACTGGTATTTACAATGCCAATAGCTCAAAAGCTCGCAAATGCGAGACCTATTGCACTGCAAATGCTTGTTTAGATCTACAACACATCTAGAATGTGGTCTCTGATAAGTTTTAATGTACTTAGACATTTTGGGGCGCAGGTTAGCATTTTCAAGTGGGCACCATAATCCTGTCGCTCCTTCCCCTCATTTATACGTCTTAACAATGAACATGATAAGAGAATGCTTGCCTCTGTAGATAAAGCAAACGTAGCTAGCACACTGTAAACCCAACAACCAATGGACATCAATGTGAGAGTGTCAGATGTGGTCTGCCATAAGCCACCCGGTGCCATGCAATGGAGTTCAGGGTTTATAACAATCTCAGCAAAGCGGTTTTGGTGGATAAAGTGTAGTTTGCTTAAATCATGTGTGTCTTCCTAGTTGGAGAG